>NW_027094086.1:118571680-119824180 GCF_029207755.1 Chamaea fasciata | reverse complement strand
TTTAAGGAGGATGGTCCATTTAACTGAAAAGATCTTTTACAAGGCAGACAGACAGAAGGCAATCCCGGAATGTTTTCAAGGACTTCCCATATTTCAGAATTATAATGGCAAAATGCCTACATCAGAATCTTAAACTCAAGCATTAATCAACAAAATGAAAGACTAATTTTATAAGAAAAATGTAATAAAACTCATTTTAAGAAGTTTTCCCTTCATTATTTTTTCCCTTAAAGGAACCAATTCTCTCCTAATGGTAATTATGCTGCTTTGGAGTAATGATAATACTCAGGCAGCTCAGTTTTAGGCTGCTGTTTTTAAAGTGAAGCCAAATCACTTCACTCACTTGCAAGTTGAAGAGTAACTTTCATAAACTTTTCTACCAGTTTATGTAAGCTATCTGTGATCTTTCAGATAGAAAGCATTGTACTGTTGCCTCCAGAATGTACTGTACTACTTTTGGTATAGTCGATATACCAGCCTTTAAATTGCACCACCACCTTTTAAAAAAAAATAATAAAAAAAAACAACTTCAAATGAGCCAGTAAGGGAAAACTCACAGTTTTAGTGTCAGTATCAGCAGTTTAATGCACTTCTGTAAATCCTGAGGAGGGGGAAGTGGTACTGGGGTCCTAAACCTAAATGATTTTCCTGATACTGAAAAATCAGAGCAGGATATGCTATTTTTAAGCAGTTAAAGAAACACCAACATTTTCATATTAAAACAATATTATTAAAACTAAGACATAATACAAAACTACAAACATCTCTTGTACTTCAGAAGGCATCATCAGTCTAAACCCAACCAAAGAGTCTTTTTACCATTTACAATAACACTCAAAGCCATGGAAGTTGTATACACATTAGGATGACATCTCTTAATAAATGATGTGGTTCTGAGGACAGGGGGAAAAAAGTTTATCTTATATCCCCTTAATATCCATTTCAAATTGTCAAAAACTTCAGAAAGCTGGAACGTGTGAGACATAATGAAGAGATCTTACCATGTAAGCAGGAGCGAGAAAACGTAGAACTAGTCCTGGCTCTTAACCAGACTCCTTTCGCAGTCTTGGGCGAGTCACAGCTACTTTGCCTCCGCTGTTCCTCTTCATAACAGAGAAACAGTATTCACATCTTATCTAGAAATGCTGTGATAATGTTGTTGGTTTCATTATGCTTGTCTTTAAAAAATGCATTTACGGGGAAAAACATTTCATTTTCAGGCCTGCTGTGCCACTGATTTTCCCCTGCCACACCCACACACTTTTTCAAAGTAATGTAAGCAGTTGGAGGGAGGGAGAGAGAAGGGGTAGAGGGAAGGTTCCAGCGTGTGTAAGACTGGGATGTCACATATGTACTGATTCCTGCATTTCAGAAAGCTACACACTTTCTTCTGTGACTGCTGTAGCATGCCTTAAATTGACAGAGGAAGAGTGAGGAGAAGACCATGAAGATTATCCTTATGGTAAATGGTAAGATGACTCTGATTATATAAATGAAATTGTTTTTAAAAAAAAAAACACATTTTTTTATTCTGATAATGTTGCCTTCTTCTTTCTTCCTTTATAAATATAAAATCACGTCAAGTGGAAATGCTGTTTTATAACACATTCAAAAAGGTCATTGAAAATGGAGAGAGTTCCACCAACCCAAGTCAAAATTTCCTCAGTTTGGATATGCACTTTTTCAACTCTCACTGTTACTCAAAAAGCAAACAAGCAACTGTTAAATCCAAGTTATTTTAGTTTAAGGACTTAACTTTTGACCCTCTACATCTTTCCCCACATAAAGAACATGTGTATCCTGAAGTGGTGAACAAGTAGCACATCAAAAGAATGCTGACTATTAAAGCCTAAATATAGTAATATGGAAATAATAATAAGAAAGTGGCATTGCACAAAGTATTACTGTTGTATTCCTGACCACCTGGCCGTTTTCTTATATTACAGTTATATTTCTAGTAAAGGAAGAAGAGATTACTGTGGACTTCAACAGCCACAGGAGATTTAATTCCACTTCCTGTTACACACCTTCTGTACAACATTGGTCCTCCACCAGCATACTTGTACATCTGTTTCCAAACTTTGTCTCCCACCAGTTTTTAGTCTTATCCTGATTAGGTTTTTCGGAGCATGAAATTATTCAAATTCATACATACAGCAGAAGATTCTAAAACTGCCTTGATCCAATGAAAGCAAGGTGACATATGCAAAATACATTACCTCATTTACTGGCACTTAGCCAGTTTTCACGGCTTTTTTATTCAGCTTCAGTCTGTCCATAAACTGAACTCCCAAAAGCCGCCAATACAATCTATGATTACCAACAAAGCCGTATCAAAATAAAAATCTAGCTATCATGTCGATTCATTTTTACATTGTTTCCCACAAAAGTGTTTGCATTTGTAACATGCACATGCACTCTCAGATCTCCCCACATAAACTTGAAATCCCGTTAAAATAACATACTTTGACAACAAATTTTCAAAAACACCTGACAAAATGGTACCGGAGAACAACACACAGAAAGAGTCAGTGAGACAAGTACTAATGCACAAGACTCTTGAATCAACTTTTCATGAATTATCTATACCATTGCATGTCTTATATCACTACCCAAGCCCATTTCTGTGCAAGATCAGAGGTATACTGAGCAAATAAAATTACTAATTGCTGTTCTATTTGTTCTGGTTTCATTAGCATTATTTTATTCAACGGTACACATGTTAGCCTATAAAACATACTGACAAGCAAATTTACCTCTGGATATGCAAGGGAAATACAACACATAAGGATAACTTGGTTCAAATTATTTACAAATCACTGGTATATTACTTCGAACAATCTTACAGATGAAGAAACTAACATAAAAAAGCCATCAGAGCTAGACAATTGACTCTCAGTCACAAAGAATTCATTAATAATTCCACGAGGACCATCAATGTAATTATCAAACCAAAAGGACAAATTATGGCCACATCTACACAAAGGTAGGAACCAGAGTAGGTAGTTATGTTGTAACCACACTTTTCATTATTATAATGCTACCTTATAATAGCGTTCTGTTTTGTTTATTAGAAGGCAAGGGGAACCTAAACAACAATCTAAAGCACTCCAGTTCTGAATGAAGCAATTTTTTTCTCAGTTTTAAGGTGATATTCATCTGTTTAGCTTGTTCAGTTTCATACACGTGATTTTCAGGTTTTTAAACATTTTGACTCAACACATCTGCTTTTTGTACAATTTTTTCACCTTCTTGGTTTCTATTTGAAAATTCTATTCATTAAAGACTATTTTTCATTTAAGAACTGAATCATCTCTAACAGCAAATAGGGTGAAAAAATTCTCTAGCTGACATTCCTAATCATAGAACTTGGGAAAGGAAAAGTCAGTTGAAAAAAAGATTAACCTAGAGACTCAGACACTCAAGGCCCTTTCCAAAATACAACAAGCACCTATTTGATATCAACACTATGTTCTAAATTGCTGCACCTCATTATCAATCCTTGAAAAGAAAAACAAATCTCCCTCAAAATGTCTGTTTCTGAAGGACAAAGGCAATTAACAGGGGCAGGTGAGAAAAAAAAAAAAAAAGACAGTGTAGTGTACTAGAGTGACAGGAATTTAAAGATGCCATACACATTAAGTTATAGTTCCTAAATTAAGGCTTAAAGGCAACAAGAACTCTAGATTCCTCAGACCGGTTCAAAGTTGAATTTATCCCTGGTTGAAAACATCCAGGAAGCACAACAACGCTGGATTAATTTCTCTTTTCAACGTACACATTAGTAAAGGTAGAAACCCTTGTAAACTCCATCTTAAAAAAGGTAATAAAATGGTGCTAATATAAACGTGATAGTGCCTTAATTATGGCCTCAGTCTACCCAAAAACAGACACAGCCAGCTGCCTTCAGCCTTCATGCTATTCAGTGTTCTGCACATCTTTAAACACTCCTTATTTCTACACCTCTTGAGCTATAAAAACAAAAATGAGCCACAATAATTAAATAAAATATTCTTCATATTTATCATGGCTATGTTCATACACAAGTCAGACACCCAATATCTCAATGACTGTTAATGAAACTGAAAGCCTAATTAGCAAGATGAGGGGAATAACCCCAGCATTCTGGCCCACCTCCAGTACGAATAATTGCTTCTACCTATGCAAAATCCCCCGTCATTTCAATTAGGTAAAGTATTCCTCACATCCTGCTCTTAAATTGCTTGGTATTGTTTATAATGCCATTGTAAAGCTGCTGCATTCTACCCTGGGTACGGTTGCATTTTGACAGTAATAATGTGGCAATTCCTACTTTTAGTTACTTAGTTCAAAAATCTTAGTTTTGCAAAACGCTGTCTGCTATCAGAAAAAGAACCAACCAACTAAAAGAAAACCCCAACACTAATTTATTGTGCATCTATTACGGACAGACGTACAAAATCTGTGTAGAACACAGGGAACACGTTAACAGGTACTAAGGTACAAAAATAAGTCAATCAGGCATAAGCATCTCTTCAAGCAGCCATCTTACCACACTATCACAACTTTGAATGTCTCAGAAATTAAGTCAAAGCTAACACCTCTCACAAATGACAAAGTACATTGAAACACCCTTCTAAAAACTCATATATATATATATATATATATATATATATACACACACACATCAACTTTAACAAGGAAGAGAATGAAGTCAGTCAACAACCAGCCCTTCCAGGGCCTCCAAAACCACACTTGTACCTATTCCTAGACTTTGCTTCCTGCCCAGCAGTGTGCACACCCTGAACACCTGTTCCCCAAAACAGACACCAATTCACCCCAATGCCTTCATTTTTCCTCATTCCACAACCTCCAAAATTCCCTTAAAACCCTAAAATTTTGATTACGGTTCATTTTAAAATGTTCATCTGACTAAAGAAAAAAATCCTAATTGAAAAAGGATTTAGAAGTTTTGTCAGTTTAATTAATGTTGATTTAAAGAAGGACATTTGGGGCTTTTTATTGCTTCACCAAATCAGTGTTTTCTTGCTCTCCCGTTTTGGGTCTGAACTGCCACTGAAATGGTTATTAATAGGTAAACTTCCAGAGTGCTTACATTAGCCCACAGTCCTTTTATTGTTCACTCCTCCTTTAAATCGCCCTATCCCTTAAAAGATACAGTTTTAATTGACTATAAAATCCACTTAGAAAGGGACTCACTGGTTTGAGTTATGAAAGTTAAAGGTATGTTTCATTTAGGAAAATACGCAAGCAGATATCTGCAGAAATCCAGATAAACACTAACTGTACTTACTATTTCATGAAACATTTCAGTAACCACAACAGCAATTTATTGTTATTTATTGTTACGGCAGTACGGAAACTTCCACAATAAAATAAAGATCAGGAGTGAAAAGAGCTGTAAAACCATAAAAAAAAAAAAATTTGCTTTTTTCTTGTCCTGGCCTCCTAGGACTGTAAATCTTAGGCTTTCTTTTTCCTAAATTGTCGTCTTTCAAGGATTACCAGCGTTATAAATACCTTTGCCTTCTACTGACTAGACACATTTTCTCCTGTAGACTCACTTCCTGTGGGAAACATTACATATCCAAAATTACACACACACTATTAGAATTGCGATCACTGCCGCAATTCTTTTCACGTATTAAAAAAAGCACTCAGAATACAGCAGCTTTCAGTTTATGATTGTCTTCTGTAAAAAAAGAAGAATATCACTCTTGCATAAGAAACAGCAATACATGTATAAAAAATTATTTCAAAATACAGTAGAAAATAATTTCCATTAAGTACACCTGCTGGGGAAAAAGCTGCACACACCAATGATTACGCATAAGTGTGCATCTGTCCTTTAAATATGCATAGCAGTAATACCTTAAATGCAGTTCAAATCATGGCCAGTCTTGCTACATACAAAAATCTGCACCAGGCAGTGCTAAATTAAAAAGCACCTCTGATAAGTTTAAAAAAGACAAAGCAAAAATTGGTTGTAAACTCCTCTGCATTGCAAAGATCTCTTTTGTCTGTCAATCAACAGAAAAGTATTATTCCACCATCACAAAAGGCAAACCTTTGGAGGCAGTATAGGTCTGTGTGTTGTGCAAATGTGCAGTTGCTAAGAAGCAAATATGCTTCTCCTCTAATCAAATAGCCCAGCTCAGCAATGCTGCTGGCTTGGGGCAAGAAGCAAATTCCACCAGCCACAAACTTAGAAACAGTCCTGAATTATTTGTTGCTGACCGCTGGCTGAACCCTGTCCTGATGAGCACCATCACCATTAGCCACTTCTCAGTGTATTCCATCAACCAATGGCAATAGCAGCATGCTACAGCTCAGGCTGCAAGGAATTGATCAAACAGGGTAATGAGACTATTTCTTCATGGAGGTTATTTTAAATGAATATAAATATTTTCTTTCTACATAATTTGCCACAAAAGGTCACTGAACTCCCTGTGATTCTAAAGAAAAATGCTGCGGTATCCCCTTTATATATTTGAGTTAGGATATAGCCAACAAACAATTCTGGGCATTTTTGATGATCGCGTAAATCTTAATGAGGTGGCATCCCAGACAACTGATTAGCAGCAACGTTCTATCTTCACATTTACTTACAAACAAAAAGAAGATTTGATGCTATTTTAGAAAATCATGATATACCCATGCCCTTAAAATCTTTCATGAGAGAATATATTCCGTGAGACTAAAGACTTACACTTTTGCTATTAACAATAGATCATGCATATTTAGCTATGCTTGCCTTACTTTGATATTATAGCCCTTTCTATAGATTCTTTCAACTGAACTCATATGTTAAAAATACCCACTTTGTGTCTGAGTCATGTTACTGATGAGACCTGCATTCAGACACTTTATGTCTGTTGTAGCTGTTTTCTTTTAAAAGCCACTATAAAGAGACATCAGAAGATACTTGAAATTTAATTCAAAGCAACTGCTACAAAAATCCCATCAAGACCCTCCTTCTCCCACCCAAGATTTTTAATCCTATCATTTTCAGTACTGGACAATTTGTCCAGTGCTGGGAAAACATGTAAATATTGATTTAAATACCAGTCTAATAGTGTTTTATCAACAAAGGCATTACACTAGGATAGTACTAAGACTATGACAAAGAAATAGTGCTTATTATTTTCTACTTTTAGGGATAATAATATAAAAATATTCAAATAGGCCAACTAAATACAACTGTTCATGTTTGAGAATTTCCGAGGTTACCTTGAATAACTTTAAGTAAGTACTTTCAATGCAAAAGAAAATTTATATTTACACCCAGGGATGAGTATAATTCATTCATCTGAGACATAACACTTGAAAATGCAAGTTGAAATATAGATTTTTAAATATATACGTAAAGGATTTAAATTACTGCCCCTTGTCCTGATTAATAGGAGCTCACTTACATAAAAATAGAACAGGCTTCGGATATTTTTTTAATTCACATACAATATTCAAAGCTTGCTTTTCTTTTTTTTTTTTTTTAAACAGCATAGAATAAAAATGTGTCATCTGAAATTCTGTTCCTTTTATATGCTTGGGATCCTCAGCTCCTCAGGGTTTTTTTTGCCTCTAACTGAATGTCTCTGACCAATACAGGAATTTTTTTTTTAAATAAACTAGTAAGAATATTATTAATAATTACAAAAATAGCTTAGATCAACAGGATTTTCCACCTATTTCCCACTCCTATTAAAATACTATTTCCAAAACATTCCTTTCTAGCACTTTATCAATACCATCATTATATGTTGTATGGCAGTGGAGTGCATTTAAGACTTGAATAGAATAAAGCTACTCGGACGTGTTTGTTCTATCAAGCCACCATTTTTACATTTTTAAATCTTTTTTTTAAGAAAAGTTGACAGCAAAAATAAAACTGTAGTCCTGTAAGAAACAAAGAGATTTGCGGGCTATTTATTTAAAAACATAAAGCTTGTTATATCTGTAACACAGATCCTACAAATTCTTACCATTCATTCATAGTGTCTTTTAAATGTAAGTTTCCAAAAATAAAATAAATCTACATTAATGCTGAAGATGTTTAGAAATCTGTATGAAGACATGAAGCTAGTACTATTCAAAACATAGAAAACCCTGAGAAACTATTTTCAACACAGATGAAAGAAGCCAATTTATACATAAACCCTATTTTTTCCTCAAAGCAATATTAATATGTTAAGTCCTAAATTCCATTAAAAAAAAAAAAAACACCTCACGTGGTCCCTTACAATACCAATAAAAAACAACATTCATTTGGGGGGAGGAAAAAAATCAGCACCCACTTGCAAAAGACGTCTTGTCAACAGACTAACATTTGACAAAAATCAGTAGAAACAGCAAAGAAGCCAATACAACTTCCAGTGCCAAGGAGCCAGATGGCACTGCTGGAAAAATTATATCTACAGACTGGCAGCTTGATCCCATGATTATTGCCCAAGGGAGGAGGAAGAGGAAAAAAAGAGGTATTTCAGTGTGATGGAGTAAATCAATTATCACCAGCTCACTATGGCATTTTCACATTATTTTTATACCACATTCTAAATATCGCTCAAGTGAATGAGAGCACTGGAAGATTACAGCAGTCTGAACCAGAAAAAAAGGTGTGCCATGCATTAAAAAAGCAGTATGTACTTAAATGTACTTCTGTCAATTGCATTACGCAGTCCATATTTCCAAAAACAATTTGCAGATATATTGTCATTAATGAGTAAAAATAAAGTTTTTGTTTTGTGGTTTTACTTTTGACCTGAAATTCCAAATGTTATCTACAAAGATTACAGACAAAAACATATCTGCACTTTTCAATACAACTACATTCTTTTGTGTATTTTCAACTCCTAACAAGCAGTTATTTTACAAATGCAAGTAACCAAGTAACCATTTTGCTAAAATATTTCAAAAATCTTTGATCAAACAAGTTTGTGGTAGTACCACAAATTACTTTTCCGATAAAAGACAGAATTAAAGATAACTTCTGAAGAAGCTGTTAGGGAAAAAATCAGTCAGCTCCATCTAGAAGGAAAGCAGTTCTAGAAAACCAAAAGACATGCTTTTCCCCCACTACCTTCACATGTATAATATTCAAATTACTAAACACAAAATAGACAGAATTATAAGAATATGTTAGACTCTCCCTGTGAAAACAGGCAAGGTTATTTTTTTTTTTTAATTGGAAGTCAGTAACAACACTTGCATTAACTTCTTTTCCAAGAAACTGTAATATTAAGGCCCATTTCCTGTACCCATCCTTGCAAAAGAACAAACCCTATTACCTACCAAAAAGACTTGGACCACCTTCACTTCACTTGCCTCCAACCCATTTTCATTGCCTAGCCACATTCATAATCTAAATATCCTTCTGTTCCCATTCATATTATTTCAACACTAATCCTTTTCCTTTACCTCTTCAAAGTAAAGCAGTGACGCACAAGTACAGATATGTGAAGGACATCATAAACTAACTGTACCTTTGAATATGGATTGTGAGTATTTATACATCACCCACATCCAAGCTGTGAATGCCCTATCCCTGGAGTGCTCAAGGCCATGTTGAATGGGGCTTTAAGAACCTGGTCTAATGGAAGATGTCCCTGGCCACAGCAGGGGAGTTAAAACTAGATTATCTTTAAGGTCCCTCTCATCCTAAACCACTCTATGATTCTATAATGCAGAGAAATACAAAATTTGACTGTTGAGTAACTAGCAAAAATTGGTTTATATAAAGAACAGGGTATTACTGAAAAGGTATTACCAGGCTCTGATGTAACTTGCATTAAGGAGCGAGTGTCCAGGTAGGCAGAGCAAATATACAGAAGAACAGGAAAATCTTGTTTAGAGCAGAAGTCATCTTCCTCCATTATGCAGTGTAGGTTCATTCATAATTCCTTGCCCAAAAGGGGCTCAAAACTCTTTCTGACTAACAGCAATAGAGAAGAAAAGACCAAGATATTCATGGGATATTACCCATCATTATAGCGATAGTTAGTGGTGAATAGGCTGCACCTAATATTAATTAAGAAATTGTAGTAGTAATTTTAGTTCGGAGAAAACATGGCATTCAGCAGTTTTAGTCTGCCACTCAGCTCTTAAATCCTACTGTGGTACATTATCCAAGTAAACATCTATAAAAATTACTGAGGAAAATATCATACTAATACTGCCTAGTGACCTAGATGTCCAAAGAAGTATGGTTCCTGCTGAAAATTTTTCAAGCAGTGAACAATTATCTGCAACATCTTCTTGAGAATGCCAGTAATGAACTTGTCCATTCAATGGATACCGTGAAGATTTAATCTACTATGTGGGAGTTTATTTGCAAAACCATTCAATAAACCTTTTCACGACACAGTTTTTACTTTTCCACTCAAATTTAATCTCAAAATTCACAAATATTAATCCACTGCAAGCTTGCTTTTATTTAAAAGGAAACAAATCCAAATTCACTAAAACTAATGCCTGAACTGCATGATGCCTGATAGAAAACAGGCCTGTTTTGTTCTAGTTTAAGATCTATTAAGACAGAAAAACAGGAACATGGGAAAAATCTTTTTCTGTTCATTAGGATTGAAAAACACTTCATGCATGCAATAAATTAAATATGGGCACAAATTCTTAATCGCCAGTTCAGGGAAAGAAATGCCAAACAGCTTGTACTTACACTGCAAGGTTATACTTTTCCTTTTCCAGTAGGTTCCTATATCCAGGGACATCAAAAGCCTCATCCTTGACACAAAATACAAATTACCACACAGACTCTTGTTTTAAATAGTTCGGATCTAATCTAAAACAAAGAAAATGCTATGGTTCTGTAGAGCTTTTTCTCCCTGGGATGTTTGTGACTACTACACAGCATTGTCGAAGGCTGACCCATTTTTCTGGCGTACATGGTAGATCTCAGGAAGGAAAAGATGCCTCTTGCCTTGAATGCTAAGCAGCATCAATCTGTCGGACTTGCTTTCCTCTGGTACCCACCTCAAGGTGCCACTGGAGTAGTGTGAAGCAGTGCTATCATCTATGACAGATGCATCTTTCTGGTTCTAGGAAGAAAGGAGTAAGGAAGCTGCCTTGCCACTACTGCTTGGCAGGAAGAAAGAGGAATTACAGGGAAATCAGAAGAGAGAAATTCACGCAGTTGAGATAAAGCACCAATAAGATCCTAAAATCATAATCAACTGCCTCCAAAACCTACTTGTAAAGCTTATTGCATATCCAAGAGGCAGAAGGAAAACTTCTCCTCCTCCTTTTTATGTCAGCTACTTGTGATGCATAAGAACCGAACTAGAAGAACATTAGGCCAACAAGCAATAAATATCATGTAAATAGAATAATCTATTCACTTCAACTTTCTGGGCTTTTTTTTTTTTACTCAGAGTATTGTTATGTATCTTGAATAAAATTATGATCTAATATGAAAAAGAAATGGGTTAAGCAGGTCATTACTTAGTTTTTATTGTTGATATTGTCCTATGTAGTGGTGGAGTATACATGGCTGTTTTGTTATTGTTCAGTCACTGAAGCAACATAGATGAAATAAAATGAGCAACAAACCATGTCATCTCTCCCATGGGAGAAAGGTAAATGTTAAAAGAACACAGGGGTTTATTGTTTGATGGGAAGTTTTTCATCATGATAATTAGAAGTTCAAACACTTTAGTATCATCAATTTGTACACACTGTTAACCTACACGATGCCATTTTTAACTTTATTGTTGACTTTATTAGGGCCGAAATTTCACTTAAAACTTCTGCTTCCTATCAGAAATTATTCCCTTATGTTCTGTACAAATGGTTTAAATCAAATTTAATTAGACTAGCTTCACATATTTACCACACACTTTTTTTTCTTAAATGTCTTGCTTCTCCATTTAAGTCATTGCTGCTTTATGCATAGGAATGGATCCTACAAACAAACCAGTAAGCAACCAAGCAGTTCAGTTGTTTGTTCTTTTCATAAGGTTTCAAAAGCAGCTACATGTGGAAAGTTATTAAGATTCTATTCAGTCTTCAAAAATATTCATTACAGAAGGAAAAAAATATACTATTGCCATGTCTTTTATGGACAAAAGAGAGTCAAATGTCAACAGATTGACACAGTTTAGGGTATGTATTCTGTCCGAGCAAGCAGAGTGCCGCACCGGGACAAGCTACCCAATGGACAGTGCAATTATACCAGTACAGATTTTTAGGAAAGATGAAACAGGTGCCCACCAAGAAACATCTCAGGCAGACTATGGGTGACACATTGATTGCACTCTTAAGGCCTTTCCTATTCAACAAGCAGCTGATCTTCTTTACAGCTTTTGACAATTTCAACAAAGTTAGCACCCTCTTCTCATGTGTTAAACAGATTTGCATCTGGGAATTTACACTCATACGGTTGGTCCCACATGTACCAATATCCTTAAAAATCAGAACTTAAGAAAAAAAAAACCTTCATATTTTAAGTTTCTCTTCAGTATGTTTTACTTTTCACCATGTTCCATCAGCTTGTAAAAGATTGTATTCTGGGTGACATCTAAACTGTCCATAAGTGACTCAACCTAAATTCGTAGTGATTCATCCTTCCTTTGACAACCTCAGCACACCACATCAAGAATTTTAGACTTCAATCTTCCTGCTTAAGACTAATTAAAATTTTTTATTATTTTGAAAGCAGCATTTCTGATCATCATATTACCTTCTCAGCCGGAAACACAGAGTCATAATCCCGTTCGAAATTCTGACAAGAACAAGCATCCCCTCAAAATAAAGCTAGCATGCCAAAGTCCAGTCTTTACCCATTTTCGGTATGATGGGCTACTGCCCTCCTGCCAGTGCTTACTAAGAGCATAAAGTAGAAGCCACCACTTCTCACTGAAGATCAGCTATCCAAGTAAAACCCTCAATCTGATCTCTTTTACTCCATCTTGAATATTAAAAGAGATATAAAGAATAATAAAGTACCTGGTTTTCTGCCTTCAGAGATCTACTTATGAGAAAAACAAGACAAATAAAGAAGTTTCTCATTCTTTTAAATGGCTGTCATGCACTTAAGTTTGTACCTCTATCTCCAATACTGAAAGTAAATAACTAATCTCCTACAATAACTCAGGTAAACTTTCAGTGCTATCATCCCCAAGACAACAAAACATCCTCTCCATTTACATGATTATGTTACTAAAAAGTGGTATACCAAGACAAGACTGGAGGGATAAGAAGGGCAAAAGGAGAAAGGATAGAAATTCCTACTTGTATTTTTCCATTCTCTGACCTTTGATACCTTAGTTGCTAGCACTGCTTAACTGCCTCTGTGAGGAACTTTAATACAGTGCCTCAAAAATAAACTCAGTAGGAATGTAGTTGCAGAAAGTGGGAAAACATGTGTCTATGTACAAAGATAAAACCTTACTCTGAACTCTACCCACCTTCTTCAGTGACAGTATTCAAACAACTAGGAAAAATAAGGGGGGAGGGGGGAAGCTTAGTCAGTATCTGTCTTTGAGACTTAACATGTAAAAAGAAACAGCATGCAAAATTCAGTCACACAATTTTTCACTCTCACTTGATCAATCAAACTGCAAAATGTGATGCTCATATTAAGTAAATACTATAGATCATGTAAAATAGTTGGCTCTAGCCTGCAAAGACTTGTATAGAACTTTTCCAAAGCAACTACATAAAAACAAAGCACTGAAGCCTGTTGCTTCATCCAAAAATTATAGCAAGAAAATCATGTTGCAGAAGCAAAAAACTTTTGCTCATTTCCAAGACTGCACTTTGATGACAAACAGTAAAAGAACAACCCTTTCATTTACCCTTTATCCTCAAAGTTCTCCAATTGCCCAGTTTTGCTTGCTCCAGCCCTACCTTCCTCCACTTCAACTATGGGGAAATTTAATAAGAGATTCTCAGACTGTTTAAAAATTTTCTCCTAAAAAGCATATTTTACTCATAAGCTACAGCCAAATATGATAATTTGAAGAGCATACACATTTTTAGTACTTCTTTCATCCTTAGCTTCTCAAGGCAACATTCCTAGACTTTCCATAGAAATGGTGATGATCTAAATTATTTCATCACACCATTCACTGTGATCTTTTAGATCCAGTAATTATCCAATTACATACTCCCTTCTAGGAGAGTCTCTCTTCATGTCTTCTTCAGAGGTCCTCTTACAAAGTCAGAAAGTTTGGTCCTTTAATACTAGTGACATTTCTTGCTATAGAATCAAGTTACCATACATACCATAAACCAAAAAAAAGAAAAAAAAACTCTATATATTGTAAAGAAAGATTACGGTGTTATTAAACAGGAAAGTTTAAACCTGCCATTGAACCTGTATTTAATTCCTAGGAAACTTGAAAATTAAAGGAAAAATAGTAACTTTTTTCCCATTTACCTCTCAACCAAAAGTAAGTTTGTTTCCAACTTGAAAGAAAATCTTGGTATTTCAATTTTTAAGTATTTTGGTATGCTTTGATTTTTAACTAATCAAGACATATGTATTTCCCACTACATATATTCTTCAATAAGCAGATGGAAGGAGAGTAAGAAATCACAAGACATAACACTGTTATACAATGTACTATACAAAAACCTGTCATTTAAGTTGCAAGAAACCCAGTCATCAATAAGTGAAAAAATACCTCGCTCAAAAATCAATTATGTTGAGTCTTTTGTATAGAGAAGTAGTACACCTTTCAGGCAACTGGTATTAATGAGCAGACATGGCTATAGAATCTCCATCTGTTTTTCTGACAAAGCTGTGACTACTCCAGTCTCTCATTGAAATTCCATTAATCTGGTGCACCAAGGACCAATGCGAAAATCAAAACTCCATCTAACCCTTTATCAGCTCACAATAACCTACAAGTGAACTCTGCCTGTTAGCATACAGCAAGTTATGATTTTGCTATCAATCACGTTGTTAGCCAATAAAAAAAAAAGAAATCAAGTTAAGACCAGAGTGCCTGGCTGTGCTGTTTTGTTTGGTCTGTCTTGTTTTTCAGTTTGTTATTTTATTTGGGGGTTTTGTTGTGTTTTATCCCTCTTCCAGTTTCTGTAGGGTGTCTGGACATGTAAGCCCATGCATCATTCTCTTTCATTGTGATTTAATTGCTGCCAGCAATCCAGTCAAAGCATCACTGAAGTGTGCTTGAATTTCATTAGATGATATAACTTATGCTACTTTCCTACAGTACCTAATAAACCATAAAGAAACCAAAACACATATGGCTTGAGGGAATAACTGGAAAATTAGGTGGCCATTTGGGAACTGAGTGAACTTTTGAACCAGAGGAACAGAGAAAAAGAAATATTAAAAGGAAAGACAGACTTAGAATGCACACAGAGATGTGGGGGTTTGACCTTTTCAGTACCTAGAAAATTACATTAGCATTATGAAAAATACATATCATGTTTAGAGTTTATAATCCATCAAAGTTTAGATACTTTGTTAGTGCCTACCATAAGGTAAAAGTCAAAAGGACAACATAACAATCAGATTTGACAAAAGGCCTTTAGGTGACCTGTGCTAATTTAGTTATCCCATACTTATTGTTAAATGGATTATCTCTCTTGTAATTAATACACCATTAGACAAAGGTCACACAAAAACTCCAGGATTTTACAATGACTGTAACATACACATAATACACTAATTCTTTATCTGTTACCAAGCGTGTGCCTTCACAAATTATGTTTTGACAGTAATGCCGCAAAGTCAAATTGCGACACTTTCGCAAGTCACACAAACCTTGCAGCGTAACTCAAGTATATAAAGAGAAATGCCTTGGGGCTTTTTAGCAGAAAATATATGTAGAAGGTTTTACATAAAAATAGAAATGGACTCGAACATAAATAAAAACCACCTCAATTTGGTTACCTACAGATAGGGCCTTCTGTCAATGCTGAGAGTCTTGGTCCTACACAAATCAGGTTTTAGATCTGTACAGAGCCCTGCTGCACTGAACTGGTAATTATACAAGATCAAACATCAACCTTCCAGACCCAGTTTCTTGAGTAGGATTTAAATATTGAACATTAAAAGTCTGCTAAAAAACTAAAATACAGTATTAAGCTTCAACAAACCCATTTATGCCTATTAGAAGTGAAACAAATGGCACCTCTGGGGATCAATCCACCTCATATAAGATTTTCCCAACATACATTTTCATACACAGGCTAGGTGGCTAGACTGGAATGATGGATTATATATGTTAAAATCAAAATGGTCTTAGAATGACACATTAGACATTCAAAGAGAAAAAGAGGAACACCGTTTACTCCAATAAATTAAGTATTTACAGACCAGAATATACCACCTTCTCTCAAATTTTCTTCGTGCTACACTCCCACCAGGTAATTAAAGAGGATTTATCATAAAATACAGAAAGACCAGCAAGGTAAAATCACCCCAAATATAAAAGAATAGCACTCCCCACATTTCTACCTAAACTGGTATGAATCGGTCAAGATATTGTTGAGCAGTTATTATACCTACTCTCATATCTTCCAAAACAGGCTAAAAATTAATCACCCTTCTGTACAAACTCATACAGTATTTCACATACCCTTGCATCAGCATTCTCCAGCCATTCATTATTTAGGTTATGAACATTATCCCTTTTCTCTTGATTAACTGTTTTGAAACAATTCTATAATCATATCTCCTATTAAATAGTCATATAATTTTGTCACATACCCTTTATGCAATCAGTACCATGTTATTAAGTTATAATTAGAAATAATGATAAGATTATGTTTGTAAGCAAAAATAAATACATAGAAAGTTGCAGTCATCTGTAGTTTTGAAAATTAGCTTGGGTTTTCTAAAAGCCATACTCAAATTGACTGATAATTACATTTCAACCAGAGAGCAAAAAGGCCTGGTTTTACTTTTTTAGTAGAAGATCACACTGCCAACATGCAATACGCTCAATATTAAAAAAAAAAAAAAAAAAAAAAAGTGTGATTATTATTGTTATACATTTTACAGAGTTCTGGACATAAAAAAAATGCATTATTCTGAATCAGTGGTTAGAAGGTTTATCACTTATGCATGTACTTGACTTATCCCTGTTCTGCAATAGACATAATTTTATACCTCATAAAAGCAATTTATGTTTCCAAAGGGAATAATCTGGATAATATAAAATGTGGAGTGCTACATTGCAGGAAGCATATTTTCATTCAGCAATTGTATTTCGAGATGGAGCTGCACAGTTTGATCATCATATCATGTCAGAAAACATCATTCACTAGTAAGTCTATCTAACTTCCAGTGCCACAAATTAATATACATCGTTAATTTATTTGTACATAGACCTAATTTACTGCCATATATTATCCATAGAAGGTGTTTTTATTACGTATACAATAAACGAATCTCAAAAATATGGACACTATGCTAAAGCAAGCTTGTTAACTGTTGAAATATTCAATAGCTCATGTCTTCAGAACAGTCGCATTTAGCATTAAACTTATTGAATACAAAATAAAACAACATGGAAAACAGCTATGAAGCGTAGACTTTTTTTAAATGCAAATCCAAACTTAAAATTTATATAACAAAAACACTGTACAAAAGACTGTCTTAATGGAAGGAAACACTGTAGGAATAATTAATTTAATATTTTATGAACCTATTCTGCATGGAGTTTGCAGAAAAATATCAATCACGTAAACTGTTTCATTATTTATTAGATAAATAATACAGTAAGCCATTAAGTAGCACAATAAAATTAAGCAAGAATCTGATAATGTTGAATTAACAAACAATTTGTTACTGCAAATATTCACACTGGTTTAGCCACTGATCTATCTTTAAAAACATATGTATCTACAGAAGATGCTTTGTTATCAAAAAACATGAGTTGAGAAACACCGTGTAAATTTGAGACAGCTTCACTATGCTCTAGGACCACTAGAGAGAGCTCTTCAGTTCTTTTAAAGGTTCCTGTAAAGGTAAGAAAAGTGTCCAGCTGTGCTGCTTATCTGTTTATCCATTTTCCAACAGCAACAGTCACATCATGAGGATCTGATTACATCAGTTCATAGCAAACTGGCAAATCTAGTACTTTCTAAGGTAAACAGTGTCACATACCATCAGAAGGTGCTTCATCCTCTTTATCATATCGGTCAGATGCTATTGAGACGCTATCAGGAGGCGAAGAAAGAGGCTTCTCAGACTCTTCCTCATCTTCCAGCTCTGTAAAAGTCAATACACACTGCTAGTTAAATAGTCTATCACACAAACAACACATAATAAAAGTACTTCCAATAGCAAGGAGGATACTACTTCCTATCTGGAACTGAAAAAAATCCGATTTCTCATGGACACTGGCAGGCTCCAGCACAGCTGGGAGCGATGCCGTTCTAGGGCTACCTTCTGACCCGACGCGTAAATGCTGCTGAAACCGTTCCCCTAAATGCTGTCATATAATGAACCTGCTCCCAGCACTGCACAGCTGGCAGCTTCTCACGAGGGGAGGAAAGAAACACCACAGCAAAGTAGTGCCGGACGAAGCTGCAGCAACTTCCCTCCCAGGAAAAGCCAAACTACTGCTGGCAGCAGTGACCTCTGCCCACTTTTACTTTTCTTCACTCTAATTAGGCACTGCCTTGCAAAACTGTGTGTGTATTCCTCCCACAAAACTAGAAGTGGAATTGCCGTCTGGCAGCACCGGGTATGAACCTGTGGCTTAATGCAGCACTCTGTTAATGAATTTCTTGCCCACCTGAGACCCCCAGTGCAACAGATACAAAATCAGTGTCACGCACAAGCGCGAAGGTCTGGGAAAGATATGGTGAAATCAATATTAGTTGAGGCTTTCATCTAATTAGGCATTATTTAACTACTTCTTCCTGAAACTCAGTATATTTTCTCAGATATGTTTAACACAACTAGGCAAAGAAGAGGGGGAAAAAATAACAAACTACGTTGCTCCTTAAAAAGCCAAATAAAATCGTGGTGAAGGAGAAAAAACTAAATATGACAAAAATCATCAGACCAGAATCATAAAGGTGATGCTCCAATAGATTAAATGGCCCTCAAATTTCTTGAAAATCATGTGACGCTAAATTGTTCTAGTGTTGCCTTTTGGTGTATACAAACACAAAAAGCTTTCCAGAGACATCCAAATATCCTTCTCTATTTATGTGTTCCCTTTTGGAACACTGGATCGGAAAACTAATTTCTACGAATCCAAAATAAACCCATGCCATAGTGAAAATATTCTTCACAGACATAGAAATTGCATTCATCAGTAAGACTGCCTAACCATGGCTGAATTTTACCGCCTCCCATTTAATAATGGAAATACACAGAAAATTCACACGCTATATCTAGAAAGCACCATGGCTGTTTGTAAAGAACAGCAAGTTTTCCATGCAGTTAAAAACAACAAAGCCTGATATTTACTTTGCTGGAGTTCTTTTACATTCAAAAGTTGTCAAACACTAGCTAGGCTTTCCCTTCATTAATTTAGTATGCTTTTCTTGGGAAAGCTTCCTCCCAAGCTCCCATGCCATTTAACAACTGCTCTGAATCTGAACCTGACTCCAACCTATTTTTGACACAATCCTCTCCCATAGCACACCAGTCATCGTGTTAATCTGATCAAAATATTTGCACTTCATCACACCTGTCAAACCAATCAAAAGTAAATTATTTCTCTCTAGAATTCACCTCTTCCTCCAAACAGAAAAACACAGAGCAGATAGCACAAGAACAGAAAATGTTATGCCTTATTTATAACCAGCATGATCATCTTTCGCACTGATTCCAGAGACCAGCTGCCTCTCTCTCTTTGCCTATATATATCTTTATTAGATTATACACTCCATATAAAAAGTGCAAACATGATATTCACAACCTATACAACGGCAAAACCGTTCCACTGTTTTCCTGTCCTAAACTTTTACTAGCACTAGAATGCATAAAATATAAGTGTATATGTAAGCCCTGGTTGTCAATCAAAAATATCCTCCAATCAGCTATGCTTAAACATGTTATCATTTAACCTTCATGAAAGTGCCAGCATAAATTTAAAACATTAGACTGTAATTCTAGAAGAAAACAGTTCCACAAACACCACACTCCAGCACATGTAATTCATAGGCTGAATGGCAAACCTTAGTATATTTGAACGAATAAGATTTGTGGCTGACAAGTAGGTGAGTATACATGTAGAAAGAACATCTCCAGAGGATTTTGTCCCACTCAGCAACACACAATCTCTTCTGTAAGTTTGCATGGCTGCACTGTTACCATGCTCTTCCACTAAGTCACCATACTACCATTTTCCAATTACACTTAGATTTCAAATTCAGTAAATATTTGTGCTTTATTTTCATATAAAGAAATGAAATATAAAGGCCAGATGACCTAGGAACAAAGGACTGTTTAACACATACATATATATTTAGGGCATACCATATAGGTATCCCAGACTGTGCTGGCTTGGCTTGGACAGAGTTAGTTTTTTTCACAGTAGCTGGTATCAGGCTATGTTTTGGATTTGTGCTAAAAACAGCGCTGATAAAATAGGGTTGTTTTAGTTACTGCTGAGCAGTGCTTACGGTCAAGACCTTTTCTTCTTCTCACACCACTTCACCAGTAGGCTGGTGAAGTTGTGAGGGGACATGGAAAGTTGTGAGGGGACACAGCCAGCACAGTTGACCCCAACTGACCAAGAGGACACTCCACACCATATGATGCCCATGCTCAGCATATAAAGCTGGGGGGAAAAGAAGGAAGTAGGGGACGTTTAGAGTGATGATGTTTGTCTTTCTAAGTCACTGTTACTTGTGATGAAGTCCTGCTCTCCTGGAAATAGCTGAACACCTGCCTACCCAGTGCAAGTGATGAATGAATTCCTTGTTATGTCTTTCTTGTGTGTACAGTTTTTGCTTTACCTATTATACCAACTTCCTATCAACCCATGAGTTTTCTCACTTTTACCCTTCTGATTATCTCCTCTATCCCAGCAGGGGAAAATGAGTGAGGGACTATATGGGCTTCAGTGGCCATCTGACATGAAAATCATGACACAGTTATGTACTGTATTTGAAACAACAAAAACCATGGCAACACTGCATGTCGATTCATAACGAAACAAGTTTCTGTTTTATATCTAGAATATCCAAATTCAAAATGCTCTTAAAACAAAACAACCAAAAAAAGAAAAGTGCTGAGAGCATTATGAAGAGAGAAATTACACACTCAGTGCTTTACATTTCTCAAAGCATTCTCTAGATGTTAAATCCTAAAGAAGGATTGAAGACTTCCATAAAAAAAAAAGCCTTCATTTGAGGGAACTGATAGTGGTCAGAAGATGGATTCTTAGGCTCCAGGCAGTGCCTTGAAGCCTGTGGAAAACCCAAGTACAGAACTCTCTCAGTCTGGCCTGGGAAATCATAAGGAGGATCCCAAAACAATCCTTGTAGATATCCTCCTCCTGACACCTGTTTTTCCAACTTGTTTACTGTAGAGATGTTTACAAAAAGGTGGTGCCCTAAAGGACCAATCCTATTCACTGTACCCAAACACCGATAAGAAGAATCTGTCTTTCAATAAACTTTGCTATAAGCCCTCCAAAGAACCGGAGCTCTACATATCGTTACTCGGCTGTCCTGAATCGTACCAATACTCACTGACACTGACCCCTCTGAGAATGACACTCAGAACCAATATATAAATCCTACGTAACACAATACTACATTTAGGTACCCACACTTTACATGAAAAATGTGGAGAATAGGTGGCAGACTCTGGATAGAAGTACAAGCAACCTGCACTCACGCAGAACTAGATTAAACAAAAAAACCTCCATTTTTTATTTTAGAGTAAAGAAAAATAGTAGCAAATAAGTTATAGTCTTCATCAATTTATTTTATACACTGATCTAATTTTTACAGAAGAACTGCAGGCATTTTAATAGGAAAGCTGACTCATTGTGCTCTGGAGTTTTAACAGGCAACATTTCACAACGTGTTTGTGTTTATGTACTGGCATAAAAGAAGGACTACTTCCTGGTATCAACCTTGGGGGTTTTGCCCCCTGGTTCTGTCAGGGTTAAAAGATACCTTAGAACTGTATGCTGATAATATATAGAGATACGGCTTCTGACAGCCCACGAAGAGGCTTCCTGTTGATCCTACACCATCTCCTACATTCCCGCTCAGAGCAATCTCTGCCCTTTCTCCACTTTACATACTCCTCCATCAATGCATTGCATTGAAGTGTATACTCCACCTACAGAGTAAGAGCAGTCAGATTTGCATTTGAAGCTCCATGTGTTACTCCTTGAACAATCAGAGGAGTCAGTGTTGAGCAGCACAAACCACTATTCTCTTCAGGTGCCAAGTATCTAAAAATACACCCGAAAAGCATCAATAAATTAAAGAAAAGCATTCAACTTGCACTTATGTAATAGGAAACCGAACTACAAAGCAACAACGGGCATCAGGTAAATGCATTCAATACAATTTGCAGGCATAATTGAAAGCATTGCTGCCTAATCAAACATCTAAAAGCAAAGCATGCTCAAACAAAATGTCTATAGACTCATTAGTTGGCAGCCATTCCATTACAATCACACATAATGTCAGTAGTGCCTTGAACCCATGCCAATGACAACAGCATAAATTTTGCATCTCATTTCTATGGTCATAAAATTAATGACCAATTTAAAAATACTTCTTTGCAAAAGAAAGAAAAGTTATTGCCTAAAAAAAAATACATGAATGTGTCCCTGTTAAGCAGCCACAAGTATAATTATGGAGTTGATGCTCATTAACAGTTTCCCCAGAATAACATGATTTATCTAGAAGTTGGAGAAAAATAGATTAAAGGTAGATATTTAACAGTCACAATAACAGAAATATGTACATGAACTGACCCTACTCTCCAGTTTCTGCAACTTAAACTAATCTCCTACATGTCTGATAGCCGAATCAATATTTTATGATGTCTGTTAAAAAAAAAAAAAAAAAAAAAAAAGCCATACAATGTCATTCCTCATTAAATGCTACCTTTTCCATTACAGCTTATTTATTGATTCAGGAAATAATGCATACCAAAGGGTAAATTTACCACATTAGGAATGGTGCATAAAACAAACTCTCTTCACTGAAACAAGAGCTGTGCTTCAGTTCCTACCCCTTGTTCTGAAGACTTCCCACAAATTTAGCTGGTACAAGCTCAATATAATGAACAGGACCATATTACATTGTAAGAATACAGCTTTAAAAAAATCCAGACCTTCCCCGCCCAAATTCATTTTCTTCTGCAACACTGAGATTATAATAATCAATTCCTAAGCATTAAAGATACTGCTTCCACCACTTACTCTAAAAATGTGCAAGCAAGATGTTTCAGCCAATGCCTCTGAAAGAGACTCGCTAGCTCACATCCTCAGATAACTCAACACTTTCAATTTATTTCTAAAAATGTCTAGACAGAATGATGCATTAAAACTGCTCAAGTATAAGAGAAATAAAACAACTCAGTAAAATAAAAAGACATGTAGGTCAAACCACCCTGCTTCTTGCCATTTCAGAAGGTCCCAAGTCACAGCAGGTTGAGATCAGTTCCTCCTGTCCAATCTCTGCTGCAGTAAGAACCCACGAAACAAAGGACTGGATGAAGCCATCAAGCAGACCAAGCAAGGCTCTCACTACACAGCTTTTCATAAGAACAAGTAGACAAAGCTGTTTTCAAGCTGGCAGGGTTATATTTGAGCCCTTTGATAGGGGCATCCTGTATTTTTAAGATGCTACTGACCCAATTCACCAGTCACCCTGCAAGACTGGATTCTTCTGACAATCAATTTTTCAATGCATGCTTTGCCATGCAGTCTACTCCAACACTCACTCCTGAAGGGCCTTCTAGGGTCCCCTATTAACGTGATTTTTAATGGCTTGTTTTGTAAAGGTCAAGTAGAAACTCTTTAGCAGCTACTTCTTAAGACAATACTGAAACAACATTAAGTTTGCAAGCAAATATGCTTCAAGCAAGAAAAGCAATTGCAACTTTTGCTTGCTGAATTACCTCTTGTTCTTACAATGGATATCAGGACAGAACCACTCTATGCTGCACTGGTGGATGTATCTCATGTTACTTGAAATTGCTCTTGGCGTGGACACTTCACAGATAACAGCTGTATGTAGCTGAAAGGGCCAACACAGTTCCTTGCCTCCCAGACTTCTGGGATAGAGTGGTATTTGGCACATCTTTAATGCATTTGATCGTCTCTCCAGAAATACATCAGGATGATCCTCAAAGAACTGGGTAACAACTAAGTCATTTCTTTCCCATTTATGGTTAAATACTAACAATATATTTATGGTCTTGACTAAAAAGTTCAAGTGTGTTAAAATATAGAACTTGTGTGCACATGTGGCTCTGGTAACCACAAGATACTGACTCCCTTTCTCAAGTCCAAAGAGATTTCTACTTGCTGCCATTCCCTGAAAAAGAGTGTACGGAGAGTGAAAAAAAAAAAATGAACTCTGTACAAAAACAGAAAAGAAAAAAAAAATACAAAATACAAATCCTTTGCATATAGTGCTACTCTAACAGCTTGACTATTTCCAGGAAGCAGAGGTTTCAGGCTCCAGACACACTCTGCTCTGCCAAGAGCTAGAAGCATCTGAGTCATCTAAAGGTTTCCTACAGGTGCTCCCAATAATTACACAGTGAATAACACCAGTGCTCTAGAGACACAGATTTACCCTCTATTATATTACAGTGAAATAAAAACGCAAGTGGACCATCATCAGTTTTTATCAGAGTGAAAAATGCTAGTTAGAAAATGTCATGTCATACTTTTCTGCATAATTTAGTGCTGCAGATCAGATACGAGGTGCAATGAGTGCTTTATGGGGAACTCATTCTGCAAATTCCCATAGTGTGACTCGATTTGGCTAGTACTTTTGGTGTCTCACTTTCAACATTGAGCCAAAATATTTTGTAAAAAGTTATTAAAAATACATATTTTACTAAAATAAATGCATACAACAGATGGCAAGTGAACTTCAAACACAAACACAGTTTCTAGAGCTTAGGGTGCTTCTGCCAACTTTAGCACTATTTTTAGCATAAATTGAAAACAAGGTTCTTTTAACTAAACATTTTGGCAGTCACAGTATTGATTCAATTAATCTCAAAACAGAGAAATGCCAAAAACTGTATTAAGTCAGAATCTTTGTCAAAGTTCAGACTTTTATACCTTTAGTGGAATATTAGTCTTATAAAAAATGAATCCAATTTTTATGCAAATTACCTTTGTTTTCAAGTTTCTTCCAAATTCTAGGATAGGTCACTGAGTGTGATTACAGCTTTTTAGTTTTGCTTAAACTGCTTAGATAAATAGTCAAATATTTCAAATTAAAAGAAAAAAAAAAGGCAGCAGTGTCTAAGAGAAAGACTTTTCTACAGAGTTCTTCAATTTAAAAATAAAATAGGTACAATAAATGTCTAACAACTTTAAAAATAAAATCTGATGAATGACCAGTGGATTGGATATAAATATAACTGCACATTTTTGGTCATAAGAACAACATGGACTTTCTTTATCCATAAATTAACAACACACTTAACTGTAAAAGTCAGTGTTAAATCAGGTAACACATCACACACAAGAATTAAATATCTTCCCATACAATTAATTTTGTGTCTTTCATTTGCACATGTACCCACTTCTCCTAAAAAGCTTCTTTTTTTTTTCAGTCTATATTGACACAAAAGATGCTTTTGTCAGCACATTTACTGACTTGACAGACAACATCAGAAGGCTTCTTTCTAGGAGGACTCAAGGAAGTCCCCAAATTCATCAATCTGGTTGCAAAGAAATATGTATGCACTTCCTGAGAGAGACACACATGGGTGACTACAGTTTTAAGGAGCCTGGTTCTACTGGCATGCATGCTCTTCAATTTTTTTTTTTTATTATTATTATTATTCTTTCAAACCTCCTTGCTTTATCCATTTGGATAGGCAGGTTTCTGTATGCTATTGGCCAAAGCCCATAAAACAAGAGTTTACAAATAGCTTAGTCAAACCAGCTAGTCACTATGTGCAAAGTCAGTGGAACTTCAAAAACATTCAGTGATGAAAGGGAGTGGAGTGGAAAGTATGCCCACAACACATCCTTGTGGAACAACTCAGAAGCTGAAGGAGCCACTGTTTGAGAGAGCAGAGTCAAGTATCATTATGTCCTACAGGAAATATAAGAATTTTGAAAGTGTTAGTCCACTTCTTTCAGCCTCCAAAAATACTTCTGGATGCCTCTGAAAGGATGACAGGTCACAACTCACAAGATTCTTGGAAACAGCTGATGTAGTATAAATACTATATCATGATAACATACCATGACAGTATGCACCATTTTTCACCTTCACTTTCAGCTAGAACAGAGATTATTTTATTTACATTTTAAAAATGGAGTGACTGCTACCACAAAACCAAGAACAGCAAATATGGAGTTTAAATACACACAGTAGTTTTTATTCTTCCTAGTATGTTTCAGCGTAGTTTCCACATTCCTGCTCCCACCCCTCCTTTTTTTCCTGTAAAATAATATCCTTTTTTCACCTAATACATTGAGATATTTCTTCTTTCTCTGGAGAGAGTAGAACTGACCATCAGCATCTTCTGAGTTTTCAATACTTTCCAAATTTTCCATTTTTCAAATGTCTAGGTGGACACAGAGGTATGAAAATGGGCACAAAAGTTGACCTCCCTCAGCTGCTGTCACTGCTTTGTTACACTAGGAGCTGGCCAAGAATCTGACTGCTTATCTCCATGTGAGTCCTTTGTTCTACACCTACAAAAGTCACGCCTAATTTGTACAGTCCTAAAGTAAGAATGACACAACCAAATAAAGTTTAGCACACACTTCTTGAACTCTGGAAATTACACCAACCACTCATACCACTGAATCACATTCCTTCAAAAAATTTGCAAGTGGAGGTTCCTATTTCTCATCACTGTTTTATAATCCTGCATGCAGAAAATGCACATTAATTTGGAGAAATGTATCCTTGCTTGCAGAAAACAATGGTATAACTTTCATTATATTGAAAAATACTGAAAACTAAGGTGTCACTGTCCACAAGCCTCAGCATTTATACACAGTTCTACTACCTGAACCAGAGATATATCACAACAATCTTTAAAAGGCAATATATCCTTCTTAAAAATCAAATGTACTCTAATAAAAAGAGTAAGAATGAATATAATTTTCACAGAAATCACAGCAAGTTATGCAATAACAATTACAGACTATACAAATCAAATCATCCATTTTGCTAGAGATAATGAAATCTCATTTTTGTTAATAATTTGTTGAACTGGAAAAGAAATTCTGAATCAAATTACCAATGAAGAAAGTAAATAGACTAGAACTTTCTTGACCTTCAAATTACACAAAGCAGTAAATGCAAACTCTGCTTTTTGTAGGCAACTCTCATGCCTATTACAGAGTCAGTGCCTCGGGAAGTTATTAAATCTTCAAAAACACACTCTTCCAAAGCAAGACAGGTTTGCAATGAAACAACCACCTCGCCTAATTTCATATTAGTAATATTCTTAACAAAATAACATTTTACTTCCCCACACTCAGTTCTGCTGGACAGTGAGGAGAAGAGGAAAACTACATTTTATCTTCTGTAACAGTCCTGAGGTGCAGTATAAAAAACAGCAAATTATTGCAATACAATTTTTAAACAATCGCATATTTGGAGTTTACAGAATCTTGGCAATCTTGACTCTTTGGGAAGTTTCAAGTTGCACTGTCCCTTTCAGTTGAACTGTTATGGCTGCATAACTTGATTTAAACAGGCATAAGAAATGTATGAACATGTTGTGCCTTGTTACAACATTACTTGCCTAATATGACTTGCATATTTTCACTTTCTCAGGAGGCACGCTGCAGCCTACACATTTGAACCTCCTTGTCCAGAAACAGACAGTTCTTCAACCGCTGCAAAAAGTGAAGCTTTGCATAGGCTTTTTTGACCTCGCACTGTGACCCTCATACCAGCATCCACAGGCTATAGGTCATGACCTCAAGAATTAGCATCATGGAAATAAGAGCCCTTCCAGGTTTAGTTACAGAACAGAACACTGTAGCAACAAACCCTTCAGTCTTCTCTAAATTGAACTCTGCAGCTTTGTTTAAACTCCACTAGAAGACAATAGATAACCCACACTTCAGTTTTCATTACTCGCACACTAAATCATCTCCTCTCCAGCTAAAGGTCTGAGCTCCCACTGCACTATGAAAACATTCATTCAGTGTGGATCGAAAGCCAATATCATATTGCCACGAGATGATCCTATTAAAAGGTTAAAGAAACATCACTATGGAATTGAAGACTCTTGCAACGTTAAGAAAAAAAGCCGAAATAAGTAACCCCTGCTAAAATTTTAATCTCCTAAGCAGGGTACTTGGCATACGCTTCCTCTGGAAAAAATAAACCCACATCGCATGGTCTTTCGCAAGGCTGCACTCTTGCGAATAAGCTCCATTACACTAAATTTATAACAAATAAGCTCCATAACGAGCTCCATTATACATCAAATCCTGAGCGACGTTTCCAGACCGATCTTTCCATCAGCGAGCGCTCGGCGCTGCGCTGGCTGCCGGCAGCGGCCCCGCTGGATGTGCGCGCCCGGGCGGCTGTTCCCCGGCAGCCGCAGCAGGGGGCGCCAGTCCCCTCGGCCTCGGGCGGCCGCGGCGGTGGGAAAGCCCCGCGGAGGGAACGGCGGGGAAAAGGGCAGGAGACTCACCTTCCTCCGGGAATCCGTGAGGGTAACTGCAGAAAAAGAAGAAGAAACGTCATAAAGCAACGCACACTTGCAAACCCACGGCGCGAGGACACGGTACAAGAACATCAACCGGTTTTCAACAAGTTTTGTGGTGGAAACTCAGCGCTGCAAGTTTTCCTTGAAAATTCTGAAGTCTCTGTCTTTGGCTTTAAAGTATTTACTCAGTTTTCCTTTTGCCTTTGCAGCTGAGAGAATCCTCAGTCACTTCAAGGAATACTTAAAAAAAGCCAAATCCAAACTTTTCTAGGAACACATCTGCTCAGGTATCTTAAGGTATAAAAAAAACCACACAAAAGCATCTTTAATTTTACTGAACCTTCTAAATGTTAACAAATTTCAAAAAGTTTTGTGAGCAAGTAAAACCATTAAGCATATTTTGAAATAAACCAGTAGTTCAATAGGAAAAGGGAAAAAATCAAAAATAGTGGGTATAGCTGCAGTAAATTTGCAGAAATCCAAATGAAAATGTATGAATAATTAACCAGAAAGATAAAAGCTAACACATGCCTAAATAAAAATTCCTTTTCAAATAAGGAGATCACAACTTATATAATGCCTAGAAAACAAAAAAAAAATTATCATGCCAAAGGGAAAACAAACTTTTTATACTGTTTCTTCAGAGATAAACCTTGATATTTTAGAAACAAAATAGGATGCAGTTTGATGATACAGACAAATTCTCAGGACAGAGTTATGTAGAATGGCATTCAAGAAGCATTCATGGACTATGAACTAACTGGCAAATAAAATGCAGCTGCCGAGATCATCTTTAGGAACAATTAGCAGTAGTAAGGATATCAAGTTAGTCAATAAGGAGATGCAGGCAAGAAACGAGCAGAAGAGAAAGGAATGGTCTAGAGATAAGAAACTGAGAAATGCAAAGAGAGATAAAAGGCCAGATCTAAGAAATCCAGTGTAGCAAGTGGCAGTAATAGACACAGCCCAACATGTGGGATGTTAAAATCAAAGAAGACTACAATGTGCATGTATTTTGTAGCCTGCAAGAAAAGCAAAACACTGTTAACAGTGAATAATATTACAGGAAATGAGGAAGGCATTAGAAATTAAAATAGGATGTGAAACCACGGGGTCACATAAATGAATAGCAAAAGATTCAGTGTCAATATGCTCATAAATGCAAGTTCCCTCCCTTTGGTATTTAATCGTCCAAAAAAAGCATCAGTCAGTTAAGAAAAAAGTCAGTAGCACTATACCTGCAAGCCATCTTGTACAGTCACAGTTCACTCAATAACCCAGAATGGAAAACGCAGGAAAGAACAAAAAAATAAATAAAATACTGCTTTCTTAAAGGAGAGTATTAGGAGGAGCTGGTTCCCTAAGCATTTACAGCTTGAATGAAAGGGACACAAAACTTCAAATAGAAGATTTTGGGACAGATGTCATATCTCCCTCCAGTTAGCGCCCTCACCAGATGATTGTGCTGTCCTTGAAATTATAAACAAGTTGCCACAGGGGCAGAAGCATGCCATCAATGGAACGCTTAGGAGAGATTACACAGGAGTGATCACTAGAAAAACACTACGAAAACAACAATGTGAAAAGAACAGCAAGTACGAGGCTAAAAACTAGTTGATAAGAGTAATAAGTAGATTCGTCAAAGAAAATTCTGTAGTGGAAATGAAAGTACAGCTAAATCTCTTCAGCTGAATTGTTGACTGAAATTTACACACCATAGAACTCTCTCAAATCATCCTTGTTATTAAAACAAAAACACCCACAGCCCTCTGCTTTGTCTGTCATAGCAGTTTGCTAAAACAAACTTACGATTTATAAATAATTTTCAGTTATATTTCAGTTTTCTATTAGCGAGCTAAACAACAGAATATGTAGTAAAGCAAAGTCAGCAAGGAATTATGCTGTCTTACACCAGGTGAGTATGGTGATAGGAAGCTCATTCATATCCTCAATACATTATATTTCTCATGTTTTAATGAATCTTACCAAAGCAGAGGTGAAGGCAAGCTCGGCCCAACTAGCTTGCAATCAGGTTTCAGAATATTAAGCAATTCAAATGGGACAAATCATTCTGATCCCATTTCTTACCAAAATGTAACAGTTTTGAGAAGAAGTCTTGAACCCCTACAGATTTTTTGAATAAATCAGGACCTAGATAGATTTTTTAATTGTTAATACAGTTAATGTTTATTAAAAGATTGCAAAAAACTTTAAGTTATAAGTAAGTGACTTTGTAATATATTAAAGCCATGAAGTTCACTTACCTTGCCTTAATATCCTTTATCTTCTTAAGAAGAACTTCCCTTCTTTCTTTTGCTTTCTTGGATAGATTTTCTCCTTTTAATGTTTGGAAAACAAATATTTCAACATCTAAATGAAAAAGAAAAATATATACACCTCAAAAAAAGACAAAACACTGCTTTAATGAGTTTGTCCTGATACTACTGTGAAAAAAACTAAGAAAATTCTTTTCAGCCCCACTCACAGCATAGTTAACAGACATTTTAGATTCTAAATGGGATACATTTGTTCTCTATCTACTTATGCTTAGCACAGCAAATCCTTTGGTGACATTTGATTCTTGCTCACTTAATTATGCTACGTAAGTCCTAATAAATTGCAGTCCTATAGCAATTACTTTCCATCATCTAAAGTAAAAGACAAAGCTAAAACATGGAAATAGCCTTTATGCATATATTACTGCCATGTTATTTCGGAAGTTCAAGTTCCAAAGATGGTTGTGTAATTCATTATTTCAGCAGTAACACTTACCCATATACTAATTTAGCTCACTTACTGGTTATAGTATTTTCAAGTGTTCTCACAATGCCTCTGAAATCACTGATTGACTAAAGATTCATATCCAAAGCAATCCTGAAAACAATTACGTAGGCACAATAATCATATCAAAGGAGTCAAGCTCAACAGTGTACTTTAAATTACGCACACCTGCTCTTGTAGAATCACAAACTAAGGCTGTAGCCTGCACTGTTAAGTTTTAATTCTTACTCAGATGACACTTTCATGTAGAAACAAAGCATTCCATAAAAGTTACCACAGTTCTTTTAATATGGAAAATATCCTTTCCATAGGATAAAAAGAATGCAGTGTATTGAATTTGTGGGAGTGTAACTGCCCCAGTAGTATGTTTTCCTGATTAACAAAACAATGGCAAAAAGCAACTCTAAAAGTTTCTTAAGGTTACCAATCAACATACAGTTATCCCAAAAACAGAAAAGGAGAAATACAACCAAAAAATCCTGCTTGTGAACATAAATATACCTGCATGGGTAACAACTGATCATTGAATAAGAGAAAGCATTTGTAGGTAACGAAACACCTTCTCACAGTGCCTGCCCACCCCCACAGACACATATGTACACATTGGCTCCCTCTATATAGATGCAAATGCATATGGATAGTACTATTTTAATCCTCTCTCTTCCAGGCAGATGAGACATTCCATTTTAATACAGAAACATAAATAACAGCCAATTAAGTACACAACAGTCTACCTGCAAAAATTTACATGAATATTTACTGCAGATTTCCTAAATGAAAAACTTAACTGCCTGCTTTTTCCTTTAGAAAACAGAAATATATCACCCTGTGTATTACAGGCCGCAAGAAAACAAGTCAAAAGTTACCCTCTAAGAACACTAACACAGGTATTACAAAAATGTTCTTCTTTACAAATAATTCACTAGATTATTATTTAGATGTTTAGATTACTGTCCTCACAGAGTGTGGCAAAAATATTCATTTTTTACAGTATTTTAGAGTTCTGAAGAATGATATTGATCCTCTTCTCTCCGTAAGACAGAGAATCTTCCCCATTACATTTTCCAAAGCAATCCTGAATGGGAGAGACCTTCACTCAGTTCTGTGGCACTCCTACTTTAAAAGGACAGAAGGAAAGGCACTTAACATGTATTAATGAATCCTCCAGACATACCCCCAACAGCCTTTATGCTGTACACCAAGAATGCCCACAGGGATTTTTTCCAAACCCATAGAAAAAGTACACATCTTTGTAAATTCCAGTGATTGGAATTGCCAATCAAGATGGCAGATGAGAACCCACAGAACCCAATGATATTGACCAACTACAAAACTAAGGTCAAAAAGCCTGATATTTTTACTATTCAGAGCAAAAATCAAAACAGTTCAAAACAAATCAACAGTTTTTCTCTCAATGAAATATAACAGGACTTTCTAGTACAAAACAAGCTTTCCCTTGGAGAGGGAATGCCTAATTAAATATTTATTTTTCCATACTTTTATGTATTTATTTTAAAAATTGGATAGCAGCTTCAAAGTTCCACCCAGGCAACCATGTGCAAAACTTCAGAGGAATTAGTCACATTTATAAATCAGGAGCAATATTTGCATGGTAGCCTTTGGACACTAATTAATCACAAAACTTGGATTCAGAAGTCTTCATTTAAACTCAGTGGGATTCTTTACTTCTTGGAAAAGCTCAACCCAGATGAGAATTCTGCTGTCTCAGATTCTGACTGTCAAAACTTTATTCAAATACAAATGTTGAAATAACACAATTAAGGAGTATGTGGGGAAGAGAAACCAAGTTGATTATTATAAAAAAAAGGATTGTCACTTCTGGCTTAAAATACACTGGATACAAAAATTTGAGGACTAACTACATTGCTGACAGATTTTGTTTGTTTTCCAGAAAACCCTGGACTCCAAAAGCAGAAAAAATAGAGAATTTTCAACCATGGAAGGACAGGGCAGAAGCAGATCCCCCACTTACTCTCAGTCTAAGCAGAGTTGGAGGAGAGAGGCAGAAAGAGAGCAACCATACACAAGTTTGCAATTTCTAAAGAGCAGCAGTTACAGAAGACATCCCAGGGATGGCTTCCCTCTCACATGAGTATGTGAAACAAGTTCTCCGAGCTTCAGTGTACCCACAGTCAGGGTGTACTGTTTTCATCATGGAACACTAACACTATTACTTCCATATGTCCAGAGATACCATATGGCTTGATTCATCACAACCCCAAAATATGAAGACAGACCTGACATACACATGATGCTAAAGAAGCAGTTTACTTGAAAATTACATTTTACTGTATCATAGATTTTTCTTATCTACTAACAATTGCACAGTACGTTATGTATCTTTTTCTAATCTACTGTTGTAAATCCATCCAGGATGTACCAGATGCACAAGATGAGTAACACCCTTAGCTTCTCTGGACAAGAAGCCAGTAAGTCATCTAAGTTATGATCATCTCTTCATTTCCTGTCCTTCCACACTGTGGAGGAACATGGACTGCCTTAACATAAGGAAATGTTCCTGTAATTTCTCTAACCTTCCACAAAGTGATTTATGTAGGAATTAGAACAGAACTTGGGACTTCAGTATGGCACATCCAAGTTTCATACAGTAAACTTCAAAGAGAAGCAGCAAAACCATTTCTCACCACTATCCTAGTGACTTACTTGCTCTCCCCTCTCCAGGATGATCCACAACTTGGTCTCTTCTGTATTAGTTTAATGCTACAAAACTACTGCTCACAAGCACTTCAGTGCAGACCTGTTTCACGCTTCAGCAGCAGCTGATCCATCAAGAAATTTTAAAAGGAATAAAAGGTAATTCCAAAAAGAAAACCTCTTTGAATAGATTTCTGGTCTAAAAGCACTTTAACTAATCAGTTACCCCAGAGCAAAAAAAAAAAAAAAAAAAAAAAAAAAAACAAATTACATATTCCCATAAATTTTTCCTAATAAACTTAGGATCACATATTGCAGACATTTAGCTGTTCCCACTGAAAACACAAAAATAGAAAAAAAAAATTAAAAAACACTAAGACAAATAAACAAAAACGAAACAAAGAAAAATACTCAGTGGAACCCATTCAACACCTCTTTTCTGAAGCTTGTTAGACTGCTTGATAGCTTAAATAGCCATACTTGTTGCTCTGCTTCTTAAAGCTCATGATATTAAATTTGTTTGCACCATACCCCAGAGAAATCATTTGCCTGCAGGAATGAACAAAAGCTACCAAACTGAAAGATCCAATTGATACAATTCACTCACAAATTTCACTGCCAATACAGGTTACAAACTGACCGAAAAGGAAAGTCACACCTCAGTCTAGCTCTGTCCACTTCAACCAGCTCATACAACTCAAAACTTAAGTGCCAATTCACAGAGCAGTCAAAAGCTAAATGCCATTTTAATTTCATTTTCATCTACAGTCCTTTTACAAGGAGAAAAGCTAAGATTTATTTTGCATTTCATTGTTAAAACAGTTTATGGTTCTCTTTACTTCAATTATTATAAACAGACGACACTGCAAGATTTTAATTGTTTTAAAGTCTTTGGAGCTATTTTCTTTAATGAAGGCTGAAACCACACAGATGGAATTTTTCAAGAACATTGTGAATTTCTAGCCCAAAGCAAGTGCTGTGTTAAAGAGTGCTAATCACAACAAATCATAACACATTTGTAGTTTACAGGACTTAATATTGTAAATGTAAGTCACACTTAACAAACACACTTAAGACAGAACTACCTCAATTTTTTGTCAGGGTGGGCCAAGCAGACTCCCACCGAGGCACTCAAAGACTGTGTGCTGGGTCTTTCTTTCTCCCCTCCTCCAGCAGATAAGCAAAGTGTTATCCAATCACATTATCAAGAAGTTAATCACTCCATCACGGACACACCAACTCCATCAGGGACACACCAACTGATGAGTCGACACCATTCAAAGGACAAGAATCGGGAAGTGGCAGTGAGACAGGAGCATTTCCAGGCACAGGGCAGGGCCCATGGCCCAAGGAGAACGCAGGCCAGTTTGGAGGCTGGACACACATCCATCGTATGGCCAGGGACACTGGCAGGGGATGACCCGGCAGCTGTACTGCCACTCGCACAAGAAGGCAACAGCAGCTCAGCAGAGCAATTCCTGCAGCCACCAGCCTTTTCTCTTCTGCGCCTCAAGGGCCGGGAGAGCCAGCAGCCGGCTGCCAGCCAGAGAATTTGGGACAGCAGGCCAGAGAATTTTGGGACATAGCTGCAAGCTAGGCACATTTATTACACACACATGCTGTCCAAAGGTGACCAATATTAAACAGACTGCCATGTATCTTTCAGCTTCACACAGGCTGGCATCAGAAAGCAATTAATTTGATTTCAAAGTATTCATGCAATTCATTAATAGGGAACATGCCTGAAGACAAACTATCAAGCAATATCTGTCGCTGCCTGTTCTCTTAAATAAAGAAATATTTGAGGATTTTGCTTTTGCTCTCCCCCTGACTTCACAGCTATGTTTTAAACTCTCTCCAGAGTTTGCTAAATTGTCTTTTAAATATATATACACTTAATCAGAAACAGAACACATGATGTAAAATAAAAGTGACTGAACTTCAAGATGTCTAAAATACCACATTTATCCAGCCTAACAAGAAGATGAGCATTCCTTTTAGTGCAAAGTCCTGGAAAGGACTGCCTTTAAAAACGGCTGTACCTTAAATCCCCAGAAGCAAGGTTATGTTGCTATGTTGACACATACAAAGTAAGTATCATGAAAAATGTTGACGCTCAACAGTTTTATTAGTGATTTTAAAAGCAGAAGTATACACAAACTGCTAAGACTCCTCAAATTAAGGAAATCGATAAGGCATCTGTTTTAAAAGATTAAAAAAGAAAAATTATAATCAAGGACTATATATATATATATAGCTATATATCTATCTCTAATCTCATTGGATGAGTAGTTGAGCATCCTCCCTCTACATTAGAGGTGAGAAAAGATGAAGCTGTAACATATTAAGCATATAATGAAGAAAAACCACACCAGTACAAATCATGATCAAGTTACAAAGTGATTCCAAATGAACTATAATAAAAAATGTTAAGGATTAACCTAAAGATTTACACTGTATGCCACATTATGCTATGTCTATTGTGGTCTGTTGACATATGATTATGAAAGAAACGTAAACCCAGTCAGATGAGAAAGATAGACTCCATGTTAATTGAAAAAGACAAACTAAGTGAATAATGAGTATATAAAAAATAGCCTATGCCATTTTTATCACCCATATATGACACTTATTCCCAAATTTATGGCAGAGACAATTGAACTATGTTTCAAATCACTGGAGGTTATTTCTTACCAGGAATCCCTCTGTGCATTTTTTTCACCTCACTGTTTCTAATCTTAGACCATTACTATTGAAACACATACATACTACCAAGCTATAAACACACGTCTACTTAAAAGATGGCTACAATAATCACCCTGGTTTATCTTGTACAGATAGATTCTTTAGCAAGAACTGGCATTTGTTAAAGCCGTTGAAACATGGAAATTATACTTTCAAAAAAGGGAAAAGTTTTAAACCACAGCATGCTTTTAAATTCGAACCAATCAATAAAGAAGAGCCACACTGTACCCAGAAGACGTTTTCTAGGACAGGCACGTAAGGAGCAAGTTCAAGGACAGCTGACATGGAAAATTAAAACAGACAGTTTGTTTTCGGGGGACTGGGGTAAATATAACCAGTGCAGTCCAAAAATAAAAGGTAAGCAACTCATGCACTGGATCCAATGTCTTGTAGTTTTCTTGCCTTGCCCTTTTCTGCAAGCCATTTCCAAGATGCAACTAAACAAGTAGGTAAATAGTATTAATTTGAAGAAAAAAATAACAGGACTCACACAGAAAAAGGTGATTTGGACAATATAACTAAGCACTTAAACAAACTGAATAATATCGGTAGAAATGATCTTTAGGGCAAGAACATTGGTTTCTATTTAGGTTTGGGGTTTTGCTTAATAGAACAAGGAAAATGGTATTAGGATGGGATATAAGGTTCCATATAAACTAGAGAAAATTTTATCTTATTTTCACAATGAACATATTTGGAACTTTTAAAAGACGAATACAGAAGATTCAAACAAGAAATACTGCCAAGTGTGAAGGGAAAAATGAACAAAAGACAAAGCAATAGCACCCATACTATAGTCACAGGTGTCATGAACAGGGGAAAAAATATAAATGATACACATATCTAATGATCATGACACCATCAAAAGCTGTGAAAAAACAGAGAAGTCATACCTCCAATTAAATCTTTATTACTGAAAAAAACCTCAAGATTTCTTTTTCCAGCCAAGATGACTGAAGCAACAAGTCTGGTTTACATTACAGAAGAAATAATATGCCTTTGGGGCAAGAAGCAGCCTTCAAACTCCTCCTCAGCTATGAACAAGCCAAAACTTAGTAAGGGAAAATATATGTGAGCAGGCCTCCAACAATCTATGTAACCAGCAATAATTTGAGCGGACAAAAAAAGAGTAACATTTCACTCTGCCAAACACCCAAAATATCACATAAAAACAACAGAGGATGCCTTTTTGAAAGAAGAAAAGGCAGAGTAGGGCTGGGCTTTCTTCACTAAACACCACTGTCTCAAGCATCATCCATAAGTGCAGGGAAATGGGTGGGGAATGAAGAAGTTACATACACTACCACACACCTCCAAGGTGTAAAGATGGAGATAAGAGAGCAACAAACTTACTTTCTCCTCCTACCAGAAGTTCAACTCATGACCAGAGGACCCTGTTTCTGTCTCCAGTGTTTCCCTCCTATCATTTGAACAAGTCAGAGAAGACAGGATGGGATTTTGCAATCCCAATAATCCTCTGCAATAAGTCTATTGCCACACTGACCTTTCCCCTTCAACTTTACAGAAACAGCTTCCTCCTGTTTCCTACTAATGCAGTTAGCCCTCAGCTCAAGCTGTGCTTCTGCCTGGAACATTTCAGCGTCACTGATACGCAACTATAATGACCCTGCCAGCATGTGTGACAGAATTTGTTTTTGTGTTAAAGATATAATATTGTTCAGGTTCAAAGTAAAGCACTCACAAGTCAGAAAATTTCCTGTGCAACTTTAATTCATCTGCTGGTGTGTTTATTCCCATTATCACCATGTTTAACTACAGGAGCACTTAGTATGTTTTCCAGTAGGACCCCTACTTGTTCAGCATGGTGGGTGGACATATTCCAACCATCAATCAAGGGTAAGCAGGGATAAGGAAATCCATATGATCATTCCTCCACTTGATGCAGAAGTTGGAAAAGGCCAAGAAAAGAAGGAAGAGCAGAACAGCACAGTATTTAGGACTGTATTCACAGACCTGTGAAGGCCTCTCTGCTACATGAACATCAGACTAAAACACGATGCCTGTCGCTACCCATCAGCTGTACGTTCTCAACCGAAACTGATATGAAGAAGTGCCTGGCACTTGTAATGGCCACTAAATGTAGACATCCAACTCATATTATTATCTGGAAAAACCAGCACAGCACGGAGGCAGGTGAATTTGAATTCTAATTCTGTTCCACCATTGATTATTTTTTTGCGACCCCAATCACATCTTGTTTATTACACTAATTTCACCGATGGGAAAACAATGTTCCCTCATCTCAAAGAGGTGCTGGATCAATAACTGTGAGCCATTAAAAAAATACATTAAGAAGCACCCTCGCAGAAGAGCATGCAGAAATTAATAACTATCTACTAATTGTGGTCTTTGTCTTGTGTAACAGTTTCTTGATGAATAGTAAAGATATTACAGAGCTCCCTTCCCTCCTCCACTACCATACATCTTCACTACAGGAATAGTTTGAGCAAAAAAAAAGAAGCCTACATAAAAGATCGTGAGATACTACACATATCAGTGAAAGAATTGCTTATGAACTTTCATGCACTTGACTGATAACTTTCAAAAAAAGAGTTTAACACAAACTGTAAAAAGCAATGCCATATTTTCTTTTTCAAAAATAAGCAGGTCATTTAATTTTAACACTGTATAACCATATTGAAGATAACAATTAAAAGTTGCAAACTATTAGTTACTAGTAGTAATAATAAAACAAATATTTAAAGATCATCGGTAAATCCTTCCATTGCCTTCTTAACTTCAGTTCTACAGACAGCACAAAAAGAAACCAGAAAAACTAAACTGTACATACTGTACAAACATTAGATACCTGTATACAACTTAGGCTGCTGTTCATAGCAACTCTGAAATTACATATACACAACTCTCATGAGGAAAAATAGATGTTCTTGGTTTCACTTCAAAATACAAACTTTTGTGTATCTCTTTCCATGGCAGGCTGGACAAAGATGGGAAGGAGGAAGGAAGGACAAGTTGTGTAAATGAGGTACCATGGCTGAGAAAGAAACCACAATCTCAAATGATCCCATCTGCATCACATCCTTCCCCTCAAAAAAAAGTTTTAAAGCACTTAAAACACTGAAGAGTTTCAAGATGAGCTTCACTCAGTGAAACTAGCAACAAAACAAACAAATATGCTCTCCATCTGACCATGAGTTCCAGAATTCAGTATTGCCACAGAAAATATCAAGATTTAGAAAGGCTCTCTAAGGGTAATAATTTTTTTTCCTAAATGATTAAGAATGTATTTCATCATATGAAGTCATGAGAAGCTTTCCCTTTTTTTTCTGGCGGCCTTCCATGCAAATTTTAACTACAGATGGTATGATATGCAAGTAACACAGTTAGAAACTGCAGTTAGAAAACAAGACAGTTGGCAGAAGGCGAGATGTGGTGAGAGCAATGTTTCAAGCATTAGCTCTTACAATCAAAGTGTTAAAAAGAATAACAGCCTGTGAAGGTGATGAGCTGCACTAGACTCCAGCAGGTGTCCAGCCATGTAATTGAGTGCCTGGCCTCAGAAGGAAGTTTCCAAAACGCATGGGTAATTCGAATGGCAAAGTCCGAGCCACACAAGTTCCTGCGGCAGAAACAGAAGTTCTCAAAAAACTCACTGAAATTAAAATGGTTTCAGGATAGCAAACTTTTTGATAAAGGTACGAGAAAAGCCAACCTTTAAGTATACAATGTATTTTAATTAACAATAACAAAAGAAAAATTAAATACGAGTTCTTGAAGGTAAAAGAAGCCACCCGTATCCAGAATTCTGTACTAACACTATAACCTTTCACGCCGAGAAACAAGCCCATTCCTACACTCCAACACATCCTAAGAGCGTGGACAGTCACGGTCAGAGGGTGTATGACTGATAATACAACACCCCAGCAATTCAGCAACCCTTTCGTCCGCTCCTCAGCTGTTCAGCGGGGGAGTTCATTACTTTTTTTCGGCTGATGCGGGCAGTCGGCCCTGCCAGCACACCCCGAGGGGCAGAGATTTCTCCCGGCTGGCTCGGCCGTCACACGCCCCGCACGCGTGTCCGCGGGAGTCCCCGAACACCTCACCCCGGCTGGGCGCCTCCCGGGCGCGTTCCGGGCCTGCGGGCGCTCAGCCGGGAGGGGGAACCGGCCCGCTCCTTCCTCCCTGCAGGGAAGCGAGCCGGAGTGCTGCGGCTCCCCACGGACGGGCACGGGGGGAGGAAGTAGCCGGGGAGGAGGAACTGGGGAGATGGGAGGGAGGGAACCCCCGAAGCCGTGCGCTGGAAGCGATGGCCCAGCGCCCGCCGGGGCCGTGGGTCCAGAGGCTGCTGACCCGCACGCCCCGGCCCGCCACACCCCCACCGGCCCGCCCCCCTCGGCCTCCCGTCCGCCCGCCCCCCGGAAAGGAAGCCCTCCCTCCTGCCCTCACCTGCCAAGAGGCTGCAGACGTCCTCGGGGATGTCGGGAGCGTCGGACATGGTGCGAGCAGCCGGGGACACCGGGCGGGCGGGGCTCGACAGCTCGGACCGGTCCGCCCCCGGCCCCGCCGGGGAGGAAGCGGAGGCCACGCCCCCGGCCGCCGCGGCACGGCAGCGAGCCGCGAGGGGGCGGGGTTTATCACCACTGGGGCGTGGTTTCCCACCATGAAGGCGGTGCTTGGGGCGGGGGCGGGGTTTGGCTGTACTGGGCGGAGCTTCAAGTTTCGTCAGCGGGGCTTCCCGCTGGCACGCTCCCCCGCCCCTAAGCGCCGCGCATGCGCTTTATGCCCTCTGCTCCCCGCAATGTTTCTCGGCCTCCGTGAGGGCGCTGCCTCCCACGTGACCGCTGCCGGCGGCCATCCCGCGTGAGGGCACCGCGCGGGCCCGCCCCCGCGCCAGAACCAAACGTGGCGCTCAGCGCCGGCTCCCTCTGCGCCTTCCGCCCCGAAGGGCAGGAAAAGTTGGCCATTGGATAAGAATGCCCCGAGGCATCTCTCTGATTGACCCATTGATTGTCCCGCCCACTAAGACAGCGGCTGGCGTCCCTGCCTCCTCCCACAGGGGCGGGAAGGGTTGGGTCGGTGGGTGTGGAGGCTGGTACTTTGGGGGTTTAATTTCTTCCAGACATCTTTCCATCTTTCTTTCAGAGCTCGGTGCCGACCTTGTCCCTCTCGGCTTTCTGTCATTGCCTGTGTCGGGGTTTAGGATGGCAGACTACAGCCCAACCTCGTGCCTTTGCCAATGTCCCAATGGTTGCAGCTGGCAACATCAAGTCGTGGAACTCGAGGAAAACGTTGAAGCAGTGGGAACAGGCCCGTTCGTATTGGTGTCTGTTAGCACAGGTGTGTGGGCAGCGGCGAAAAGAGATGCTGTTGCTAAGCAACACAGCTGGGCTGCTAGAAGGGCCAACTTTGCTGGAGTGTTGCTTATGGGGCAGCTTTTGTATGTTTTACCCACAAATCCCTAGTTGTGTGTATTTGGAGTACGTTGGTGATGTAATATATTTAGTGTAGAAATAGTCAAAGTAAACTCTTGGCATGTGTTTTTGTGCCCTGGATGGTTTTGGCTGTATCTGTGTTATTGCTGCAGAAAGTGTTTGTGTTAGAGCTGTGGTTATGTTAGCACATCTGTATATCATACCAGCGTAGGAAAAACACTAAGTAAAAGAAATTTGCTTTATGAAATTTCAGCTTTATACCAGTGTAATGATATTAACACTGTATCAGTCACATATTGAACAGTTTCCTACCTCTGCTTGGTGTAGCTGTGCCTGCTGCAGCCTGCAATGTAGATGTGGTGTTAGATTATATTGTTCTCCTGACCTCTAACATCTCTTTTAATCACATGGAGTAACTCATTTCAAATACATCTGTGTTTTCAAAGCATTGCAGCTTTATTACCTGATGTTATGGCCAACCTGGCTGAAACTCAAGCAGTGAACTAACTGACCTATATAATGTTGTGTAATGGTTTTTATGTTGGTTATCTAATTTCAATTCAACTATAATAAACATGCACAGGCATCTGGGTGCATATGTGTATAAATAGATCATGCCTCTTTATTTGTATGAATACCTACTACTCATCTGGTACAAGAATATGTTTGATTAATTTTTCTGTAGTTGGCAAGGAAGTCTCTTTGGGCTTATGTTAAATTACACATTTCAGATGTGCAGTCTTGGGAAGCTGCCATAAGGAATAGGAAAATGGCTTGTAACCTAATTTGCTTGCCCTTTTTCAGGTTAATCATAATCCTACTTTATTGTGTTGACTTTATGGCACCATCCATTTCTGTTCCCGAAACGTGTCAGTTGAACTCTGTTGTAGTCTTTGTTTTGAGATCATTCTCCTGATAATTTATTCCATATGTTTACCATTTGTGTAAACTTTTTCTGTTTCAGAACACAAGATGGGAAGAAATAACTTACCTTTATTATTTCCCGTCCCCCATACTCCAGTCACTCTGGCTTTTTCTACTTAATTTTTTTGTTAAAGACCTCCTTGTTGCAGTGAAGACCAGCCCGTCACACAGTCGTCAAGTTTTGTGACCCAGGCCTATTTTAAGCCTTGTTAAGTTCCAGATTTACTCATAGTTCCCTAATTTTTAAATCTACCACTAATAGGAAGCATAATTCAAAACAGACTCCTTCCTGAAACAAGTCTGGCTTCAGTGCTGTTTCAGCCTGGTTTCTGAGGATTCCACGGCTTCAGCCTCATGGAAACCAGACACACCACTTTGCCTAACCAGGCCCGTGGATCTGGGGTTCTTGATGTGTGGGAAGCAACGCAACAGGGAACACACGGAAGTTTATTGTCCTTCTGTGTGGAGTGAGCTGTGAAAACAGGGAGTTCAGGAAGAATGGAGCCTACCTGGATCTGCAGAGAGCCTACAGCAGCACAGCTGCGGGAAGAATAAACTTTCCCATTCAGGACCAGCATCACTTCTGCCTTGCCTCCCTGAAGAAATGTGACATATCTGGTTTACTGGGAAATCCAGCATTTTTCCCTTAAATGTTCCATGCTTCTGCAGGCATGCTTTTAAAATTTAGATTCTAGGAGATGAATGAAACAGGGCCTGTGTGCAGTTGCTGCTTGTTCTGTACATGTCCTTTAATAGAAAATTAATTCGATTACAATGCATGCTCCCTGCACTGATCCCTGCACTATTTCACACAGGCAGCAGCAGCCTCGCTGGGGATACTCTGTGTTCTCATCTGCTGGCCCTGTTGGCTGTCTGTCTTCTTTTGCTGGACTCCGAACAAAACAGCCAGTCAATAGTCAGAATATTTGTATTTTTTTAATTAATTACATTGAACGGTAGAGATTGGCAAAGATTGCTGGTGTGCACATAGAGCTGTTAAATGTAAGGAGCACTGACTTTCTTTACAGAATTGCTTTCTTTATGTGTACAAAAACTGTGTTTTTTAAAAAATCAGGAAATTACCTTATCGAATGTCAATGCTCTAAACATGGCACCCCCGTATGCCTTTTGACTGTGGTTGCTGCACTGAAGAAATGCAAAGGTGCCTCTTACAGTGGAAAAGCAGATTCAAACCCTTTTTCCTCTGCCAAAACATCATTAACACTTTCTTAGGATTTGCTGCTACTATTCAAGTTTAAATTATTCCCTCACGGGCAAAAAATGTTTTCAGGTCCTCACAACAGTTGCCTTGAGAGTAAGTTTACACATTAACTTTGAAACATAAAGAAGAGCTAATGCTTCATGTAACAACTCATTATGATTTTGTGTACCTTCTTCTATTCAGAATCCATCTTCAGGAAAGCTTCCTATTTTACTGTCTTTATACAGGCATTTTATACAAAAACCTTGAGGCATTCAAATACTGTTTGCACAGTTGGGTTGCATTGACTGTACTATGCTAGAATGTGGAAACATAGCCTTGCATTTAGAATTTTGCCTATGGAATTCAGCCCATCAAACATGAGCTGAACACACTTCAGTTTATGGGATGATCACAGATGGAGCTAAAATGTACTCAGCAAGAGTGTAAAAATGTTGAAAACCAGGTGTGTGTTTCTTTATTAGTTTGTATTCTGAAAAATTGCTACAGTGACATTTTTTCTGCAGTTTGGAGGCTTTGGTGTCACTTTTTAGTGTTCTGAGTTATAAAACCGATGCACTTTGCTTCGTGAAGGTAACCTGCCATTCATGGAGTACTTCCCAGGTCACTACTGTCTTGCTCTAAATGTTACCTGTTATTATTTTGAGAACTCAGTTTGAGTAATTCACAACTCCCAGGTTGAAAAACACATGTCAAGAAACACAAGTCATTCCCTTCCCTCTTCATGTTTTCCCAGCTATACAACCACAGAAGAGTGCTGAACTGAAAAACTGTAAAAATTGTCCCCTAGATAATTTGTTATATGCCATATTGTAACTACCCATTCAGCTTTCAGAGCTATTGGGTTTGATGCTGACGTCTTCAGCTTTCCAAATATAGAGGGAGCAACAAGGGCTTTTCATTTTTGTACTTGGCTGTTTTCCAGCAATGCCTAATTTTATCTAAGAATTACCTCTGCAAAGAAAGATTGGTGTTTCTGTTATCAACACTGTAGGATAATGAATATAATTTTGAGGTTTTCTGTTACATGTTGTGAGAAACATTTTTGCATGAGGATTTTTTTTTTACCTGAGCATCCATTAGATTGTATGGGATTATTTGATATTTTACTAGACAAAAAATATTCTGTGTCTCATCAAGTTCAGTGTCCTGTTTAAAAAAAAAATATTAAGAAAGCTCCTATCAGATAAAGACTACAGAGTTTCAGTAAGATCCTGTTTTGAGGTAATTTTCCAGCTGGATTGATTCAAATGGAACATCCTGAAAGTTAGTTTTGGCACAGGTATGAGATTCCAGTTGACATTTTTTCTCATAAAAATCTATGAAAGCAAGCCAAAGATAATTCCCCAAGTATTACAGAAGAAGATTTCCACTGCTTATCATGCAAATAGTGCCAATGAAGTCTGAGACAACCAGATGAATAAGGGTTGTGAGATTTCAGCTCATACTAAATCCATCTGTTCTTGTTTGTATCTCACCCTTTGTTCTTCAACATCTGAAATGCTGAAGAGGTAAAGACTCTTCCTCTCCCCATTTCTCCTCTTCAAGATGTACGGAGATGTCCTGGTGAGTCTTTCTGTAGATGAGTATGGTTTTAGGAAGTGGAGAGGGAAGCTCTGTTTGACTGGAGTTAATCATTAGATCTTAAGTAAACTTTTTTAAACACCCTATACAATCTTGATAGCTAATGAATATTGTGGAACCACGAAGATTCTTAATAACACTGCAGTGAGTAAACATGCTAAAACATCATCTTGCTTTCTCCAGAAATAAAATCTAAACCTCATTATTCTCTGAGAGGTAGGTTAACTAATGAGGAACTATGTACTCTCTAATCTAAATTAGTGTTCTTTCTAGTTCTTTTTGCCTCCTATTAACTGTGGTATAATGCATTGAGTCCTATTTTAAACAAGTTATACCATAGGTAATGGAATTAATGAAGACTACTTTTCCTTGCATTTCTGTATCTTTTCCTATTGCAATGGAATGGGTTCTATCTGCTCAGTTCTACTCCTGTGCCATGAGGCACTCGCCATCATCTGAGCTGTTGGCCTGATTTTTCTTCTCCATGCCTCTTCCTCCATCACTGAGAAAGGGGCAGCATTTTTCTGTGACCAGTTTGGAGGGATTGCTCTGTCTTTTGGACTGTCAGGAAGCTTCTGCTCATTGACTACCCTGCAAGCCAAACAGAATAGGTACCCACTGAGCCCAGGTGACTCTTTTCTACAGTGGTGTCATTAGCCTGGCTCTCCACCCTTCATCCAGCAGCTGATTTTCAAGAAATTTTTAAGAAGGCAGTATCTGAAGACTGCATCTACCAAATACAGCAATCAGATTTTAGGGAGAGATCAACAGGTGGAGAGGTGTCCTTGTGTAATCAAGGAAAAATTGTTACTTTGGAGACATGGAGGTAAATTTGACAATAATTAGCAAAAGCTTTGAGGCACAGGCAGCTTAAAAACCTATGTTTTGTGGTTATCGGGGCAATCCCATTTTTAAATTTCCCTCTTCTGTATATTGTAGAAGGAACAGTAACAAAAAGGAGGAGAAGGGGGGTGGAAAGGGGTTTCAAGAGTTGCAAAACTTTTCTATGTAATGCTACATTTCCCTTCACAGGGGAAATAAAACAGTTGGTTTTAAAGTGGAACTGAATCAGAATCAAATCTGAATAAAATTTATGCATTAAGCTACAGAAAACAGGCTCACAGCCTCTAAACTTCCAGTCTTTAAACTAAAATAAAGACAAAGAACTTTGTAAACAAGTGGCATTTCTCAGAGATACACCGAGCCTTCAACTAAATTAGTGAAGTGGTAAGCTAAGAGTTAAAAAAGAAGCTGTTGTGATCTTTATTTTTAAAAAGTCGAAGTGCACTTTAGAAGAGTGCTTCCATCAGCCTAAAAATATTAATATATGACAGATTATTGTTTAACTAACAAGAAGAGCTAAATGTTGAATCATATGCATAGGCATTAGCTCTCTATTTTTTTTTAAATAAATTCAAATGAATTTTTGTTGTAATGTGCTTAATCCAGTGTTTTTCCTTGCAGTACTCCTAGCTTTTTTTTTTCCTACTCCTGTGATTGCCACAGAGAGTAACCTACTGTAAAGTATCATAAAATCTAAAATTAAGTATTTTTAATTGTCTGAATTCAGCATTGTTTCTGGGAAACATAGATGAAAATCTTCAGGCTTCATATAGAAAGGACTGGTCCAAATGAGGCAGATATATAGGCTTATTTCTTGCCATGCAAACTCATTTTCCCTGCAAGATGAACATCAATTACCTTATTTAAGGTGATACATAGATATGTAAAATATCATGCCAAATAAGAAGCATTTGTTTACTCCACTAGAAATTGCATTTGATTTCATTTTATTTAAGTGCTCAACTGATAAGCTTCACCTCAATGGATTTAGTTTACGCTGTGAACTATTATTTTGTAAAATAGAGAACCTTGAAAAACTCCTGATGCAAATGCACTTTATTTATAAAATGTCTTCTGGGATATCACATGACTTACAGTGAGAATACCCAATTAATAAAATAGCTTTTCTCAGCAAGTATTTCTACAATAATGTCCATAAAGTACGGTGTGCCTGGCTGAAAGTATTCCGGGACAATCACAGCAATATGCTAAAGAGGACAAGCAGACTTCAAGCCAATATTTGTCTCCCTTTTTTTTTTTTAACTTCTTAATTTAATAAAAAGCTCTGAATACAGAGACTGATGGGTTTTCAAGTTCTGAGTGACAGGTTTTCAATTGATCTTGATGTTTTATAACTCCCAACACTTGGGTAACTAAGCACCTTGCAAACCCAACCAAAACAGAAACCTTAGGAGGTAAAGAGGAGTTATTACCGCCAGGCTGTAGAAACAGTGCCCAGAAGGAGAAGTGGCTTTGCCAGACTTCTGTCTTCTAGACAGGGGAAGTATGTGGCAGCATGTGGAGATCAGATCACAGAAATCCTAAACAAGTACATCCACTGCTGGGCCATACCACCACTCCAGCAGGCCACTGTAATCCTTCAGCTGTCACTGGCTCACTATAAGATCATTTAATTCATGTCCTTTCTGTGTGAAGTTTTCTGTATAGAGTCCTTATATTTCTGCAGTCCCAGAGTGTGCATTTTGGGGCTACCCTACATCCCCAGCAGCTGACATAATGCAATCCTTCTTGCTTGGCAGAACTGTCTCCATCACTGTTTTTGCAGCTTCTTATCTTTCCAAGGCATGAGCCTGATGCTAACGTTACAGATGCTGTTAGCAGCTTAAAAGCTAAAATGTTAGAAGGAGACAGATCTGGTTTACATTTAATTTAAGAACATAAGTCTGCTTCCACAGGATTGCATTTGCCTTCACTGACATCTGCATGGATCTTCCCAGATGGGTATCTCCTGGCTTCAACCATGAGGTGAAGAAGAACCTCAGCCTCACCTCCCATCTATCTTTGCTGTTCCCATTGAGGCTACTGATGTGAAAACCAGCTACCAGTTCTGTAGTGTCTGCTGAGTAAATGTCTCCATGATGTATAAATCGTATTCATCCATAAAGTATGGAACTGTTGTACCTAAATCTAACTGCAAAGCATTAAAGACTCAACATCCTAGACCTAGTCACTGACAAATAAAAGAAAACGAGGCCAGGGCGCGGAAGGCAGTCTCAGGGCTTCCCAATCAACTGCTTGATTTTGCCTCACACACTGATCTATCTTACCCTTTCCTACTTAAAAGTTTATCAATGCAATTATTCCTAATGAAAATATTAAATATGGTGCCAAACTCATGAGCCAGAGGGCTGCTTTTTCAAGTTTTTCATTACCTGCTAAGTAAATTAATTAATGCAAATGAAACTCTAGTGTCATAAAATGACATCCTATTCTAATTGAAGAAAATGGCAAAACTGCCATTGACCTCCATGGGAACAGGTTCAGGCCCATAACTTTCATACATCGTACATTAAGTGACATAATCAGAAATACTGTCTTCTCCCATTAAAATGAGATATCGCATGACAAGTAGCAGCACAGGGACTCTTCTGATGACTGTAATTAGAGGTTTTTAATGACAAGTTAGGTATGTTTAATATGCAATTCCACATTGCTGTTATACTATCAGATTCTAATCAGGATCTTTACATATAGCATAACTGAATTCAGAGGCAGATGAATGTTTCCAGTATTTCAAATTCAGCAGTTTTGCTGATTTAGCACCTTCTGAAGCATGCACCATGTGTTGAACAAACACTGCAAGCAAAGATGTTTTCCTCTGAGGTTTGCCAGGGATTTAAAATTTTAACACTTTCCTGCTCTCTTTAGAGATACAAAAGTGTTGCTGTGCAGATGCAAAGAGCTGTGCAATTATTCTAATAGGTATAATTTCATTATCTTTGAGGAATTTAGGTGTGTAGCCAACTCCATGTATTAGCTAATAACCAATCCATTACTTGATTAACTGACTTACATGAAGAAAGCTTATCATCCATAGATTTGTCTGCTTGAAGTTAAGTCATAACAAGATATTAAAAATATATATTTTTCAGATTTCAATATCTTATATAAAAATCATTGTGCCAGATCCCAATGAAATCTTCTGAAGAATAACATGCCTTAAAAATAGAAGATGCTATAAACAAATAAAAACAATATAAAAGTAACCCAAGGCACTACTGATTAAGCATGAGTCAGTGCTTCCAGTAAATTCATGGCAACTGCAAGCAATAGGAAAAGAATTGTCTATCTCAAAGCATTGCCAGCTTCGTGCAGAAACTTAATCCAAAGGATTTGAATGTCATCTGTATTTGAGATTGCCAGTTCATATCCATATATACAGTTGCCTTCTCTTGGGATTTTTCTTTCTTCCCCCAGCTTATCTGTAGCTTCTTCAGAAAGTCATCATCACTTGATGCAGTCATATTTAGAAATTATTATATGATCTGGTATGTTTCTTTTCTTTCCATAGTGTTTGGAATGCATTTTGGCCAGGAAGCCTGGAGCTAAATAGTGTCAGTCATAAGCCATGCCAGGGATTCTTAGAAACACCTGCACCTTGCAGTTATGCAAATGCCTTTGAGATATGTCAGAACACTGTTTATTTGCACCATACCAACCGCATGTCATCTGAATTAATTTTCACATTCTTGTCCTGATGGGACATGGCTCTGAATATAAAAATTGACACATGTGAGAGCAGTGTGGCTAAAGGGGTATTGATGTTTTGCCAAAATTATGCAACAGATTTTGCTAGCCAGCAATATGATTAAACTAAGGTATCTTTGTGAGTTACATATTAACAGTAACAATGCACAGATATGTATTCTTTCTCAGAGATGCATTAAGAGATGACTCCAATAGTGATGTGAATGTGGTGAGAGTCAAAGATACAGCAGTACTAGAGTAGTGTCACAGTCTTGAATAAATACAACACATCAATGCTTCCCAGCACTGTTCTGCATAACAACAAACACCTTGGGGTGAAAACCCCTGTGGACTGCTTCTTCACTCCTTTTTCAGCAAAATCAGATCACTTGGAGACCAGAAATGAAGTGGAAGAAACCTCGTTCCCTTCTAGTCCTTCAAAGCATCATTAACCTTTTCTTTAAAAGATTCGGTAACAACAGTAGCAGCTTAGAGATGATTCAGACTGTATCACCTGTACCTTAGGAAGGTTGCAGCAAGATTTGTTAATCTCTTGTGTTGTGGCTTCATGAACATAGATCTGGAGACTGTATTTCTCAAAAGATTGTCCTTTTTCTCTCAATCTCTCTCTCCTCTGATAGAAAATTTAATTTTCTTTTGGTTTTGTGACACTAGCAAAGAGTCTCTGTAGATGGCTTATCTGAAAGCAGGACTGTAGGAGGAGAATCTGATCTGCACACTTTTGTCGTATTTCATGCCATATATTTATCTGAAAAGGGTGGGTATGGCATACTGGTAGGCATAATGCTTTTATCACACAGATTGCTAGCTGCATCTGTCAGTTTTTTATAAAAGAAAACCAATAATGGTGTCAAGCTCAACACTTATTTCTACATGTTCCTAAATCAAAGAGGAAAGTCGAGGACATGAATGATGATTTGTTTTCACTGCGAGGAATATCTGGGTATGTCTGTGTATTGCTACACTTTTGAGGGATGTGGGAAGCCCCACCAGCCCAGTAGCCTCTCTGGACAGGAAAAGCTGTCAAGGGACTCCAGATCACATGGGTCATGTGAGTGCACAGAAGAGCAAACAGGTGATCAAACCTTTGATCTATTCTTTTACAAAATATATTGCCTTCTTTCTAAATAAGTTGAGCACCGGATCTCCTGAAATAGTTTTTGTCTTGTGGGTGATTTCTGAGGGAGGTTTTTTTGCAGTCTGGCATGTATAAAAGATCCTGCTGTTTTCAGTGTGGATTCTCTTAGGTCTTAAAACTTTCGAACTCACACTTCAGCCTCTCTACAGAATTTAGAGAACCTCCTCTCTTATTCACCTTCATATTTTCATGAACTTTTAAATAATTTAAGTATCTGGGAAACATTTGCTCATTTCTAATGATGTTTAAGCCAAAACATTTCCAAGACAGTATTGGGTACATACATAGACATACATAAATAAATGCATAGCATCAAAATCACCATATTCTTGGATGGCTTAGTTAAAATTACATGTTATGGATAATAGCTGCCTGCAGGAATTGATGTCCAGTTCCATGTTTGAAGCTGAACATATTCTCCTAATTATAATAAAAATGTTACCTGTTTTTTGTTGCAGCTTCTGCCTGACCACATTTTAATGTGCCCATGGCAAGGAAAATATTGTTTCCATTCCAATTGGCATAATGAGAAAATGCGTTTAATGTGTTGGCTTTAACACAGTATTTATCAGAACATTATCCTTTGAAATTGTCAGTTTATGGCATGATAATTAGATCTGGTACTTGAAACCTGTCAACTAAAAGCAAGCTTTCTTCAATAATCGTATTCCTTTTCGCTTCACAGGCGGGGCCTAATAAAGTGAACTGCTAAAAAGTATTGAGGCAGTAGGAGGCTTGGCATTTCAGTCAGTGCAACAGACTGCATCCCAATAAATTGCTCATATTGTTTTTCCACATACAAGCCTTCTTCATGAGTAAATCCTCTCCCTTACAAACTAGAAGGCAGAAGACTGTTGAGTAATAAAGGATGGAGGGAATGAACATGATAGTGTAACTAATAATTAATAAATGTATGGGTAGTAGCTAAGAATTAATAGGATATCTTGAATATTTACTTTGGTGCAGTATCTTTTGTTGAATGAGGTGTAGTCTGGCTTGGCCTATCCTGAAAAGCTGACTGTGTCCCAGATCACAAGAGAAAGACCTTTTCAGTGTAAGTTCCCTAAGCAGTAAGATAAACTCTGAGAAGTAATAGATGAAGTGTTGTTCCACCTCTGGAAATGGGAAAGTAAAAAGTTAATCAATTCTAAAATAAAGTCCATGGAGCAGCTGTTTCAAATGAGGGCATTGCACTACTGACAATGATAAGAGTTAAGGTAGTTAGCCTGAAAATTATAAAATTATTTCTGAATATTAATTTGCTTAATAAATTGTTCCAATAAATAATGTTTAGACAAAACATGGTGAAAGAAAGCCTTCTTAAAGAGGTTAAGACTTTCACAAATTTAACAAATTAATTCCTTATTTCTAAATAGTAGGACTAAGGAAGAATACTAACTTTTTTCTACTGATACATGGTTTTTAACACCACATCTTATTGTAAATTTTGGGTATAATGCACATTTGGGTATGATGCACATTTGGTAGGCTGATGCTACACTACATGAAGCATATTTTCTTTTTATTCATTTTTCTGAAAGAAAAATATTGGAACTCTGAAGACTAGTAACATGGCATGTAATCTAAATTCCTTGTGATTTCTGTAGTATTTTTAAAAAAATGTATGCATTGACTCACTCCACATTTTAGGTTTAAATGATTGCCACAGTGAAGGTTCACTTTAAAAATGGGATTAGGCAACTTTGGTGACATTGACTTACAACAAAAATTAGGTTCTTAAGTGCTCAAAATACATTGGAAAAAAGTCTCAGCCCATGCAACACTGATGGCAGCAACTGCTTGCTACTTTTAAAAATCTCAGTCTAAATTTGAATGAGTGCCTAAGTAAACATTCGGAACTTGGTTCATAACCTAAACTATGGGAAATCTGTCCTGAAAAACACCAGGGGTTTTGCCTACTAATATGCCCAAAGGTGTGCCTGGAGTCATTAGGGAACAAAGACCTGTCTGAGAAACATTATGAAGATTAATAACTGTGCATACAAGATTGGAAAGGAGCAAGCAGAGGGCATATTGCTTATTGCCTGTATCTATCTAGGACTGGGAGGAAAAATAAATCAAATCTAGAAAGGTTTTCAAAGAGGTTTTAGAAAAAAATAAGAGTTGTAGCAGGGCAAGGGTGGTCCCAGTGTAAGTACAACTAACCTTTCTTCCTGCCTCCTGGAACATCTGAGAGAAATAAGAGCTTCTCTGAAAAGGAGGCTGATGGTAAGATACAGATGCAATATTATCATATTCATTCAGTAACAGAATGAATTTTTCCTTGCTGGGATAACTGAGAAGTTTTCATTTTGAAGGTTTATGCATGTAAGATGATGAGGTGCATTAGAATAGGTTATCTGGATTTTGGCCATCTTGTTTCTTAAACAAATAATTTTTCTTAGACAATTCCCACTTTGGGAATATTTGGCATACCTATATGTAAAGGGAAAACCTAGCGGAAGGCTCATAGCCTCCTTTTGTCTTTATCCCATTGACTTGTAAGACACTAGACAATAAATAAATTAAGCAATACTTTATTATTATGCGTAGAAGATAAACAATTACCATATATGCCTGCAGTACTGTGTGAGAAAGTGGAGTATCTTGGGAATTATTACAGAGAAGAGTTGAATTTCATGTTCCAACACATGATACCCTCCCATCTGGCTCATCTCTTGCTTGGAAGACTTAGCCCTCTAGGATGTACAGTAGAACTCCTGGAATCGACAGGGAAAGAAGGAGATACATGGATATAAAGTCAGTCATGGATTGCACTTGGCTTGAACTCTTAAAATTTTCTCAGGTCAGAAGTAACAAGATAGAGGGAAATTGATTCAATAAGTTTTAAAGCAGTTTTCATAAGTTACTGTAACAAACACTTGACTGGCCTTATTCCCTTCATTAGAAACAATGAAAAGAAATAGTATCTGCAGTTTACAAGGTCTTATTCTTCAGACTAAAGTCATCTAGAAGAGAGAATCCCGAGTGGATTTGATTGTAACTGCCTGCAAACTATTTTGATGTGTGCATGCAAAGGGCAAGATAAAAGAATTTGTACAATGCAGCTCATTTCATTGCGAAATATAGTTTCTTCTAATAAGCACCACCTTGCTACCCACTGTAGGATTAATCAGATTGGTGGATATCAAAAGGATTGGACTCTGGCAGAAAACAGTCAAGGAGCCAGACATCAATTCTATTGGCAGACAGCTTTTTTGAAGCATTTGTCCACAGGGATTAATTCACCTTGGCTGGTAGAGGAAAGTGCATATAGTGCATACCTTCTGTGCTTGAAGTGTTTGCAGCTGTCTTTTCGTGAGGAATATGCCAGAGATTAGAAGATTGTTTTCATCAAAAGTTCTGCAGAACTACCATCAGCAGAAGCTGTAGGGAAGACAAGCTGGATCAAAACGTATCCATTGACATGGACTTAATGCTCCCTTGACATGACAGCTAGTGGGGTGGGTCTGGTTTTCAGCCAAGAGTATAATTCTTGTGAAAGATTAAAATAAGCTTCAGTACAGGATTAGGGCAAATCAGGTTTCACAACAGGTTAGTAATTTCAAGGAAAAGTTCTGTCTTTCTTACTTTGTATTGCTTTCCCCTTGACCTTTCTTTATTTCTGTCATTATAATGTCAGAACCCAGAAGTTAGGTGGAGAGACTCCATACAAAGCACGTCTACTTTCTAGGGTGATCATGGCATTTGCCCTCACGAAGTCCAGTTTACCTGGCTTCTTTCCTTTGCACATTTCCAGATGCTCTAAATTTTTTTGGGTTCCATTCTCCCCTTTAACAATGTCATATCCCTTTTAGGACACCATTTTTCATTCTTTTCCTGCTTATCCAAAGAAGTGGAAAGATCCACACCATTTGCTGAATGATATTTAAGCTCTTCAAGTGATCACTAATTTTAACACTGACTTATGGGAAACAGTCTTAATGCTGAGTAGTGGTATTTGTGATACTGATGACATTTCTGAATGTCAGCTGCAATCATTTTGTTCATAATTGGTTCTGATTACAACATTTATTTTCATCAGTTTCAGTTTAGAACCTCTGTAGCGTTAATAATAAAATGCACTGAATGTAAAAAGCATAAAACTTTTTTCTGCAGCGCTCCTGAGACCACTCTGTGGTGTTCCTGGACATGAAAATATTCTGCCACATTCATGGACAGCACAGAATATGCCATAAGTAGTATATTTGTGACATCTTTCAATGGAATTAATAATTGACGCATTGTAGTATTATACAAGAAGCACAGCTGCAGTATAAGACAAGAGCCTTACATCTGGAAATCACTCTGCAGGAGAAAAGCCTTCAAAATATAAACCTTTTACTGTCACCATGGACAGAATTCTGGACATTCACAACACACAAATGTCCAGGTTATAAACTTGCAAGTTGCATTAATGTGGCAGTTAAATTTACTAGTCTGAAAGCTGCACTTGTAAAATATTTATGAATACATGTGGCTGTCACTGCAAAGAAACTGCACTGTCAGCTCAACCTCTCTCTCTAATTGTTTCTTTTCCCTGTCTTCCCCCCACTGGAATGTATTCCATGATATTCAAAACATGACCCTTACCTCACTTAAAAAATACCTACATGGTAGGTACAAAAGAAAAAGATAAGGGCTGTTTTCATGATACTTTGGTCACTGTTTTATCTACTCAGAAATGTTTCCATTTAGTATACCTTAATGGAAAATTAAATCTGTTTTCCATGTCTGTATTTTCTTCGAATTAAAAAAATGAACTGTGAAGAATTATTTGAATATTTTCCCACGAAATTTAAACTGTTCAGTAAGTTGTTCAGTGCAGTACTTTTACAAGTGTCCTGGAGAGCTGCCTAACTGGGAAGAGACAGTTGAAAATGAGGCTGGAATGATTCAAAAATATGCTACAGGCTTTAAATACATATTGTACATTTTGGATTTCTTTGTCCCAAAGAGATCACAGCTTTCATATTTAAATGATGCCTAATTTTATGTATATATTGATCTTGTTTATGAACACTTGCATTACTGTGGAATGTCCTCGTGTACATTTTAGAGGGCTCAGGAGCTAAACAGACTATACAAGAAAGGAAACAAAAGGAAGAAATCTTATTGTTTCCTTGCCTGACAGCAAATTCATATAATTCATAAAGTGTGATTTTTCTTCAAGAGAAGAAAATTCAGGGCTGGATCTTTTCTTAATGTAATATTGAATTGGGGCAGGGAGGAGGGGAGAACAAACAAATTAAAATCTTCATTCTAGTCTTCAAGTCACTCAGTTGTGATTATATGCACACAACAGGTATGAACATATTTATTTAGCACTTTCACATCTTTAAACACTGCAGCCCAAAGTACCAGTGCATTGGTACTGAAGCTGGGGGCCCAGGGTGAAGGGGGTTCTCACATGAGCTTGGAGTAGCAGCTGTCATCCCTACCAGCTGCTTGTCCAGCATTTCAGCGTCTCTAACAATTAAATAGCTCCAAAGTCAGGGCTGAAATTGCTAAAAGCAGTACACCTTTGGCGATAAATGTCCCACTAAAATGAGCCCACACACCACCAGACTCAGCAGTCTCCACATCCTTGGAATCTAGCTGAAGAGGAACTGCAAAGTCCTGCTCTTCAACGAGGGGCATTGCCAAGTTCTGCTGCAGAAGAGGATTCCCTGCACCAATTACAGGCTGGGGGAAACCATCCAGAAAGCAACTTGGTGGTAAAGGACTTCACAGTTCCTGTGGACACCATGCTGAACATGAGCCAGCAATGTGCCCAGGTGGCAGTGAAGGCTAACAGCATCCTGGGTTGCATTAGGAAGATGATAACCAGCAGGTTGAGGAAGGTGATTATTTTTCTCTACTCAGAACCGATGACACGACGTCTGAAGTGCTGTGTCCAGTTCTGGCCCCCCCTGTACACAACTGACCTGAGCACACTGGAGCAACTTCAGAAAAAGGCCGTGATAACAAAAAAAGGAAAAGAGCATCTGATGCATAAAGAGAGGCTGAAGGGGAGGATTATTCAGCTTGAGGATGATCAAACACTAAAGCAAGTTTACCCAGAGAGGTCACAGAACTTCCATCTCTGAAGATAATTGGAACTAGACTGGGCAGTGTTGACTTTTCAATTAGCAAGCCTCTCCAACTGACATTTCTCTGAGCAAGAGTGTTGGATTAGGTCATCTCCAGAGGTTCCTCCCAATCTCAAACATTTTGTGATTCCATGGTGGCCGGAATTTGATCATTCTCTTTATGGACTCTGGGATAAGTACAGATGGCATGGGTGAGAAATTGTGTGGGTGTAATTTTGACCAGGGAAAGCTGCATGTATGTAGAAATCTGGAGCTGGGGCTTTGGCTCTTCTCTGCTTCTGGTACTGTGGATCCCTACAGTTCAATTTGGCTTGCTCCTTCCTCACAGCAGTGCTGGGATGGCTGTTGAGCCCCTCATCAGCACCACTCTATCTGAAAGAGAGGGAGGGAGTTGTTTGGGGACCCATCCTCATGGGGTCTCATTCACTACAGTCCTGGCTGTGAAGCAAGCATCACCAAACACTGCAGACCATCTGGGGTGTTTCTGAGCTGGCAAAATGCTGACTGAAGTGTGGGTAAAGAGCTCTGGCACACCACTCTCTGAGAGCGCTCAAAGCAATATCCGATACAATACTGGTGCGAGCGTGTGTGCTCTGCTGCACAGAGACTGCATATAATGAAATCCTTGTTATATAACACAGCTGATGGATAGGGATAGATATATATATTCACCAAATGACATTTCAAGGGGTGAATATTACCAAAATCTTTATTCACATTTAAACATGTGATATAGCTTTTTTCCTCCACAGGAAAAAAAATGACTGCAAATGTCTGTGACACTTGAAAAATCAAAGTCTTTCAAAGCAATAAAGGCAATGCTCAGAAAATATTATGAACAGTAGCCCTACTACAGTATTTCCTTTAAAGATACATCTGGGGTGAATTAGGGTGCTGCTCAGCCTGTGGCACTGCTACAGATGTCGAGGTGTAAACGTGTTTTGCAGGGACTGTAGATATGTGATCATGTATAGTGCTTTTATTAGGAGCTCAAGCACTATATTTCCAGTAATATGTAGAATGACAGAGAAGAAAAGAAATACCTTCTGAGTTTGAATTACAGCCACATCTAATGAGCTCAGAGGTGTTTTTCACTCAACTTTAGTATTACTTTTCAACTCCTGCAGCTTAAATGAGGCTACTGATCATAACAGTAAATATGGGCTCAAAGAATATCCCAAGAGGTGTCATTAGTAACATATTACATCCTTTTCTAATTTGTACACTTACCATGTTGCGGGATTTCACAGAACTGATGAAACCTCCAGAACTGTATGTTTCCCTCAGCAGTCTACAATAACCCTTAGTCTGAATGACATGTATTATTTCCTTGTTGAACATGTGATGTAGGGGTTTTAGTAAAAGATTTATTGTAAGGAAAACTAGATGTTTTATTTCCAGCCTAATTGAATACATTATTGCTCTGAGTTTAAAAATGCTGTGGTGATATATTACACCTCAATACAACTGTACACATGAAATCTGCAGCAAGAAAGTTTATTGGACCACAAATCAGAATACAGCTGTTGATAGGAGAGCTATATACCTTTGGCTGCAATATGTTACAATAAAGTTTTACTGTGTAAGTCATAGTGGGAAATAAAATAAAAGTTTGATAAAATAGTTAAGTAATACTTATTTTTACTGACTGGAATAAAGGTAGGTGCCAGAACTCAAATCCTTTCTGTTGTGTATGGATGATAAAAGAGCCATAGTGGAATCTCCCTGTCACAGTTACACAGGAGATAGTGATAAAGCTCCTAATCCTGGTAAGAATTAACTGCAGAACAGCTTCCAAATTTGCCCTGGAATGGAAAGCCTACTCTAAGCCATGTTTGCTGCTTGCCCAAGTGTTTGGACACAGTACAGACAAGGTGCAGAGCAGCCAGGGGATATGCAATTCTCTCTTGGTTCAGCCTGTGCCCAGCAGGCAGGACTGCCATGCAGCTCAACCCAGCGCTGTGGCCTCAGCCTCCCTGCACCCTCCCACTGGCTGTTAGTGCCTCGAGAGCCTCGGAAATGCATGGATCATTTGGTTTCTCTGCATTCTCCTCATGGATCAAAGGGTTTCTCTGCTCTGCATTCATTTGGCCTCTTGTAACTCCCTGGAGCTGGATACCTGCAAAAATTGGTGCCAGCACCCTTCTGCAGCATAGAGTAGTGCCGTTTTGTGATAAATTCAGCAGGAGAGATGCTGCATTGCTCTTTTCTGGAACTTTGGGGATGGGAAATAAGATGTCATGAACAGATGATTTCTACAGTGGATCTTTCTTCTAAGGTTTAAGTGATGTCTACATCGTTTTACTCTGGGTTGAATTTTTGAATAACATGAGATGTTAACTTACACCCTTTCCCTCCCTTCATATCTCCTATCTAATTTCTGTTTTTCCCGAGCACGTATTTCTAAGTAACGGTTGTTCAAATTATAAACTGTCCTGCAGAGTATCAGAAGGTCTGGAACATCACACTGCCAATGAGAAGCTGTAGCTGGCTCTGTGTGTTATGGCTTTTTTGCCTGTTTGTCACTCCTCCTGCTTTGTACCTGAGCTATGTCTTTAGTCTCAGTGAAAAGAAAGGAGGTGGAGAAAAAAAACAGAAGCCAAACAAACATGTTCCAGAGGTCTGCAAAATACCTGGGCCAGATATCTAATATTGTGACAAATATAGACCCATAACAAAATTTAGAAGACTGAAGGAAAATTAATCATCCTGTGGAATTTATTACATAAATATATTAATTGGGCTGCAGTCCTACCTGATAGCACTGGTCCTAACTTAAGTTGTGGTCATGAAATGTTTATGCCACATCATTAACATTTGATTTCAATGAGGATCCTAAAAGGGAAGTGGCACACAAATTTTCCATATAACAATATTTAAGCAGACATTTTAAAGGAAATAGACCACCCTGTTAGCTTTAAACATACTATGTCTAACAGGACAAATTCTTTTCTTCTGCCAAAACCGTAAGTCCAAGGATTAGAACCCCACTAAATATCTACATATCTGCTTTTAGATGTTTGATGAGCCTGAGAGGAACTGTTCATCTTTCCAACCTCTTTATCCATCACGTCCTGCAAGATGACCCAACTGCTCAGCCTGTCAAAAAAAAAAAAAGTTTGTCAGTCTTCCAATTCTCTTTCCAATGGCATAAGATTTCCATTAAAAATAAAACCCTCAAGCATTCATTGCACTCTTGAAATACTCTTCCCTGATGGTGTAGAAGCCTGAGGGTTGTGAATTGCCCCTGTAACTTCCTTCTGAGTAGTGCCATCCTACTCTCCCTTCCAGTACTTTCACTACAGGCATTACTAGATCCTTCTTTTACTCTGCCAAATCTGCATATTGTTAGCTACTACTATTCCTTTTCTGCTTAAGTTTCTTTTGTTGTTTGTCCTCTTTCATTAGTTTTTAATATAAAGTAACTTTTCCCTGTACAGAGCGTCTTTGTGTGTTTCTCTTGATGCACCAGTTTTCTGAGCTAACCTACATCTATTGTTTTAAACAATTGATCCATGGGTTAAAATAGGAAAACAGAATAATCCCTCATTTAAATGATCAATGGAAAGGAATGACTAGGGGAAAATGTTGATCGCTGCTGCAGCCCTAATCATCCAAAGTGTTAGTGCAATTTAGAGACGGGAGGAGGGGAAGAGATTTACAACGTTGGGAACTCCCAGGGAAGGAGGTCTGCAAGGAATGGCTCCCATATGGAACTGGAATGCTTTGTACACCCCGGCTTAGCAATTAAATTTACAAGGTGTTGCTAAGTAGCAGTACCCCTGTAAACCCAGCAAATGCTGGAAATGCTGTTACAAAACTAGAGACTTCTTTTATTGCTTCTCACATTTCAGTAGGGAGAAAGTCATTAGAAGAATACTGTTCTTTGTACAGACTTCCCATTTGGAGATTTGGGAGGTGTATTCTGATAAAAGATCTGTGAGAGGAAGCAGCATGGCCCTTTGGCAAATGCAGGTTTTTCTGTAGGGAGGACAAAATATGGAGAAAAACAAGTATATTGATCTAAATTAGAAACTGTGTCTAAAATGACTGGTCAGTCATTTACTTACACACCCACACATATATACATATGTACATTTCTCCTTGGAGCAAAAACTGCCTTTTAAATTCTTCTCAGTCAAGTTTCACTGACAAACTTGCTTGACGGGCATCAGGGACCTGAGGCAAGCTTCAAAGGAAAAAGTAGCCATCACTCATGCTTCATTGGATTTCTATGACAGAATGATCAAATCCTGTAGAACCTGGCATAAGCACATCATTATCAAACCCTGCTACAGCATTTCTTAACTGATCACGGAGGCTGAGGTCCTTGGTGACTCCTATTTTCTGACACTGTTTGTAGTTATTTGACCTTTTCTCAGTGGATAATCCACACAAAAAGCCCTAATTACTTCCACAGCTTTGAGCGGTCCAGCACTGTGAATAATCAATGACACTGATTTAGGTATTGCACAATCAGATGCTTATGGTGTTTAAAGAACATTTTTCCATTGACCTGCCACAGCCGTAGGACAATACCGGGTGCTGAAGTTGCTGTTGTAATCACAAGCTGGCCAAGTGACCTTGGGGGTCTGAAGTTGATTGCTAGGGTCTCAAATTGAACAGACACAATACATTTTTAATGATTTCTTAATTTTTATTTTCTTAAAGCAGCACTTAGTCATGATGCATCTAGCAAGATACTGGCAGAAGCTCAGAGCAAGATTTGTCTTTAAACACAGCTGAGTACTTTTTCTTTCTTAATATCACCTTCATTTTTATTTTGACTGCTAGAAAGCACAGTGACAGGACTTAGTTTGTCTTTAAAAAAAATGAACAAACAATTGGGCCCTTGAGTATCTCCTGCTTCAAAAGTATTCAAGTATGAAACTAGAACAGGAGAAAAGGAGAACAGAAATTGCCTAGATATTGCTGTATCTTCCTCTCACAATGTCTGTGAGAGGAATAGGGTGTGGATTCCTAGAAATTATTCAGTCTCTGATTCACTGGGTTCTTCTCCCCTCTTCACATAACATGAAAATGCAGTTCATTATCCTAGATCATTAGGTTTAGGTCTACCACCTGCTCAGTTAGTTCAGCTTTAAAAACTAAAAAGAGAGAGCAGTCCCATTTTGTTTGCTTCAGAATGAAAACCTTGCAAATATTTTTCTAAGGAGCCATTTGCTCAGGTAAAATTTATGATGAAATATCAGATTGTCTGGGGATGGCTGTAAATCACAGGAATCTTACATTAAAGAGATAGAAAATATGAAGTGTTAGGTGAGGATAAGCGTAGAAGGAGAAAAAAGAAGAAAAAGCAGAAATTTCAATCAGCCAAGAGAAAATTTCCCTCATACACATTTTGGGTTTTTTAACTAAACCTGTTTGTGTCATTGAAAGTAGTATATTTCAAAAAAAGGCTCAAAGGTTTACTGGAAAATATTCCATGTCTTTCTTCAGAGAAATCCCAAGCAATTAGAAGGAAACACAGAAAGGAGGACCATAGTTTGAGGGAAGTCTCTGGGTAGCCCCAGCACCTTTCATCTCCCAAAGTAGTAATCTGGTGGGGTCACTCCTAGTGTGCCAGCCTCTGAAGCAGAAGCAACAGGAAGAAATGTTTGTATTGTGGAGTTTTTAGTTTTTCCAGACTTCCTGACAGGCCATGAAGAGGAAGATAAACAGAAGTATATAATAAGAGCAAAGATAGCTTATCAAGTAAGAACCATGTTTGTCTCTGCAATAGTGTCCTCTCTCCTTTGAGGACACTACTGCACTTCTGTCCCCCCCCAAATGAAATGTCTTCTTAAGACACCTGCTTATGTTTGCATTCATCCTAATCAAGCCTAAAAAATGGTGTCTGAGGGAGTGGTTGAGAGTGAGCTTGTAGAAAGTTCATGTTGTGGAGGCATAATATGGGCACACCCTGCTTAGAGACCACTCTTGGAGATGCCAGACAAAGAGCATAAATTACATTAACTGTCCCAAAAAGCTGGAACTCTCCACCTGTGTGGCTCTGCTGCAGATGACCAGGCAAGAGGAACTGCAGGACAAACTTCATCTTTTATCTGAGACCGCTTTCCTCCCTCAAAGACAGAACAGGAAAGCAAATGCTTACCACAGAAGAGGAAAAACATAATGCTGTAGTTAGTACGGCTCCTGAAGTGAAAACAGGCATTGCAGTAAGCTCATAAAGAGGGTGAAATGGTTGTTGGGGCAGCTGTCTTCTGTCCCGCTAATTCACATCTTTCCAGGGTACATTGTAGTCTCCTTAAATATACAAATTACTGTCAGATATACTTGTCTGATCACAGACTGCACAATCCAGACAGACGTTACAGGATGATGGGAGCAGAATGGCGCAATTTGTAGACTAAAATATCCTGAAAGGAGTTGTAGAAAGTTCTTTTAATCACGTAGCCTTGGAGGTTTATACTGCTTCTAGTGGTTTCAGTTTGCTTACCTAACCTCTCGAGGAAAATAAACTAAGTTTCCAGTGATCTTTTCCCGTTAAATTTGATAAAAGTTTTAGAACAAGCCGGTTTTGAACGCTGTCTCCAGTGAACTGGACATGAACATGCATGACTCTTTCATTAATATTTTCTACATGAGGAATGTTTAGATTCAAAAAATGTTTGTTTCTTGGGTGTCACAGACTGTACTAAATTTTCTTTTTCAATTGCCTTGCAAGTGGTCAACACATTAGTTACAAACTGGTTTAGTCTGCAGTCAAAATTTTCCCTTTTTTTTGGAAAGGATGTCTCTGAAACTAATTATTCTGAGCTGAAATAGTATGCAACACTGCAATCTCTTTTTTCTATGATTGATCAAATCTGTGTGCTGTCAGCCTGCTAGGATATCAGTCGACTTCATTTCACCTCTCATTTGTCACGACATCTCTTTAGATGGTTGTATTGCGGACAGAAACCAACTGAGCCTTGGATTCCCTGGAGAGGTACAGCTCTGGATGAGGATTAAGCTGTACTGGCTTTTCAGCAGTTTCTGACCAAGGAGAGTTTGAAAGCAGCCTGTTAGTCTCTCTTCTCTGCAATGACTCCATTTCTTTGTACCATATGGTTATATTTATGTGCCCTATTGAGTGAGACCTTTAACAGCTTTTAAGTCAAGGATAGTGTCACTGCCAGGGAAGGAACAGTTTTCTAGTCAAGCAAGAGGGCTGAGCTTGATTTTGGAGAAATGGTGTTGTTTCTAGATGCCACTTTCAATCCTTAAAATCTTTTCATTCAAAAACTGCTGAGCTTAGATTTACAAATAGGTGATGATTACAGTAGTTAGCACTGAGTAGGTGAACTTTTTCTTAGTTAATATATAGACAAATTGCCTTTTCTCTGTGCTGGATTCACCAGTATTGAACCAAAATGAGATAAAACTTAACTGAAATAAATATTCCATCTCCTAATCTCACAATTATTCTTTTCTAAATCTGATAAAAATGTGAATGAGGTACTTAGCCTAATTTCCCCCAATAGCAGAAATTCTCAAATATTTTAATTTCTCAAGACTGCAAATTATGGGTAGCCTGCTATCTTCAGTAATTTCCTGAGATGAAAGAAGAATTAGCTTTTTCACGGGCTGCCGTGGTGGGTGTTAACATCATACCAGCTGAGGACCAGGTGGCTGTTCAGCAGACTTCCTTCGGAAGGTGTGGTTTTCTAGAAAGTCTGAGAATCAAACAAAATCTTTCTGCTAATAAAAAAATAAGAACCTCTTGCCAAGCTGTGAGTGGTCTTCTCCATGTAACTTTGTTATTAAGGAAATGATGACTAAATAGCAAGCACTTCATTATCACAGTCTCTGCTAGTCCTTAAGAGATAGTTACAGAGTGTTTACACACACTGATAAGACTGTTGAATTTGCTGAAAAATAGTATGCTAAGTGACAACTCAGTTGAAAAACATGATTTCAATTTATTGATTCCAGTCAAATAAAAGCTATGTGGTTCATAGTGAAAATGCAAACACAGTGGCACATCCCAGGAATTCAAGGAGGGTTAGATCCAAATGCTCACACAGGTTAGTAGTTGCCTACAGGCTAGATGATGACCCTTCATTCTGTAATAATCCTGGTAACTCATTTACACAATAATTCTTAAAAACTGACATGAAAGTTGCTGTTCGGATTTCTCAAACTTTTGGGGCAGTTTAGCTGTACATCAAGATCCTGGCCTGCTGCAGGAGGAGGGGAGTTTTTGCCTCTGCTCAGTGACAAGAATCTGATGAAAGAACCATCTTTGTTATTTTATAACAAGAGCAAAGACAAATATTTCAGATACTTCCTTCCCTTTACACCTCCTGTCCTATGCTTTGTTCTGCTTTGAGTCTTGATGGAGCACAGCATGTGTCTTATGTCTTGTGACAAATCTACAACTGCTTCAAAAAGTCCTTAAAAAATACCTTTCGCCATTTTATGCCGAACTTACATTTCTTAAAAAATGCTTTTTAATCCTTTCAGAGAATAAATACTTTTTTGAAATGCATGCTTCCTAAATGTAACATTAGGATGTATATGTTTCCTAAATATAATACCCTCATTTTTCTCCTACACATGAAATTTATTGTATCATCAGATATGACTAAAATTTACAGTTATCTGTAAAGTTATTTTGATATATTTGATTTTTTTTTCATTGCAATGTGGAATAGAAAATATGTTTATGGTTTTGTCCTATGAATATTTTCACAGGAATTTAATCAATAAAGGTTTTAACCAAGAAATTTTGCAGTTCTTTTTTGACAGTCATCTCTCCGAATGCTTAATCATTTTGGCAAAAATAATTTTTCCTCCAGATAAATTTCCCTTTCAAAGCTCATATAGCTGCTGCTTACTCAGACAAACCAGTCCTGAGAATCATTTCATTTCATGTGCATGAGAATTCATACACATTTTCCCAACGTGATAAGTGCAGCCTTGCTGTGGAAGATTATTGTTCATATGCCTTTTTTAAAAAGCAAAATGTAGCAAGTGCCCTGGGCTTCATCTGTCGTTTAGTTGACGTTGAATTTTTTTAATTTTCTCAGCCCTTTTTATGTAGACATAGTTTCTGTTCTAAAATTAGACAGTGGAATGTTTTCCATAGCATTTATGCTACAATCTGAAGGAGAAAATCAAAGGAAAGAAAGCTGTTTAGCCTGTGTCAAATCCAGAATATTGTAATAGTTGTTATTAAGGAAATGTATGCAGAAATGGTCCAAACAAGATTGCTTCCTGCCATCAGAAAGGCATATCCTTTAGCATGAACAGGATTACTCTCTAAGATTTTAAATCAGGATAAGACCATGTATTACAGTTGTGATTAAAATGAAAAGATAAAAGTTCATTGCTTTAGAATTCTTATACATATTTAAAACACAAATTTTAAATATTACAATTTAGACTGTTATTTCTGTCTCCATTACTCACACGGATAGGCATTTATTCCACAGGACTCAAAATCAATAGGACTAGCTGTATAATATTTTTCGAGTTGGGCTGTTGCCAGGATGCATATAAATATTTTATTCTGCTCAAAGCTTGGGGAAGGAGACGGAAGTAATAAGGCAATTTTGAGAGGAGTTATTTAGTTTATCAGTGACTCCAATCTTGGAAACTTCCTTTTCATAACCAAAGATGGGAAATTCCTAGCTTTTTATTGGCTGAACTTGCAAAAAATCATAGAGGAGAAGTCAGGTTGCAATGCCACTTCACGAGCTGGGCTTTGAGGAACAGGGAACAAAGAAAGAGCTGTCTATGGGGCTCTTTATACCTTTAAAGCATGTGCACTGGGTTTTATTCATTTTCTAATTATGGCTGCTCATTTGAGGATTTCTTTAAAATGTAACAATAAAAATATGTCTCAAGAAAAATGGTGCAGGCTTCATCTGAGACAGTGCTGTTTCTGACAATGTCTGCTTTGCCTTCAGCCCCGTTTGCTCTGCTGCTTTTGTTTTTATTCGCTATGATCAATACTTACACAATACTCCAGGACATGCCATTTTTTTCAAAGATGCAGACATTTAAAATAGCCAATTTGATCTGAAGCTTGAGCTAGATTTGGGGTGAGATTATGGGTATCCTTCAGTGAACCAACACGGGAACAAAAAGAGAAGCTAAAGAAGGTGGACATGACCTACTAGCAAGGGGAGAAGAGCTCATGGCTTTTAGGATAAACGGTGTGATCACTCCATGTGGCTGGTTGTCACGTGTGGCACTGATCCCATGTTTTCTGTGTGTCTGAGTTAGGTCCTCACCTGTCTGTCCTTTCTTCTTCTCTGAGCTTCCCAGTTAGTTTCATCCAAGTCTGAGAGAGGGATAAAGGTGTCCAATATATTAAGTTCTGGAAGTAATCCTGAAAATCATCAGTCACGTAAAGGAGGAAAATCCTATAACTGCATCTGCATGAGGAAGGGCCACACTGAGCCCTCGCTGGAACAGTCAGACACCAGGCTGTGCAACAAGAGGCCTCATCTGCGCTGCAAGGAATTTCTGTCATCCACATGATGGGGACTCATGGCTTGTCCTCATAAAAACCATTCAAGGGCATGCTTATCATCTGCCTTGATGCTCCCAAATCATTGCATCGTGCTGTATTTGACTTGCAGCTTTCTTCTACCCAGTCATATTTTGTGGATTACTGTTAGTTTATGTGGACACTGTGCACTTTACCAAAGACAGCTGCAAAACTAGCCAGGGAACTGATGCTCTCTCTCTTTCACCTGTTAAATTATGCAACTAAATCAGCAGTGCCAGTGCCTCCTTGCTCTTCCATCATCTCATACCTAATATTAATTCTTTGCTTGCTCAACAGTAAGTGCCAAACACCATATTTCTGTATTCTTGCATATATCAGAATTGCTCATTTCTTTCAAGATCTTTTTTATCATGTTGTATTAGTAGAAGAGCACGCATTCATATTAGTAGAGCTGAGAAAACTGATTTTACAGTCTGCAAGATGAATGGAAATATTGCATCACCTAAAAGTGATGTTTTCACTGTGAAGTTACATCCTTCACCCTTAAAAAAGAGGGATCAACTTTGTATAATGAAGATGTTTCATTTAGATACCAGGATCCAGGGGAGAGAGGTTTAGACCTTCTCTTTCCTGGAAAACTTAGAACTTTATTGAATAACAGATAAAATGTTTTAACTGTTCTGGGAAAAGAAAAAATCATAAAAGTTGGCATGCATTTGTCCATTTTTTTCAGCTGAACCAAAGCTGCTTTTTGTAGTGAACAAATTTTTCTTTGCAAATTTGAACCAGTTGTATTCAGAGCTTCCTTCTCTATGAGTGTAGGGTCTTGATGGCATGGTATAGTAAGGTAAACCACTTGCTGTCATTATTGGGAATGATAGCACATGGGAGTTCAACCCTGGTGGTAAGTTTGTGAAGGGAGGAGTGGTGCCTCAATGCACCAGACCCTGGATATCTCTCCTAGCCAGCCATGGGGAGGTCTCAGATAAGCCTGTCATCCTGACAGGGCAAATCAGTGCTGAAAAGGCTTTGCACTCTGTGGGGCTCAGTCTGCTTGATAGGACAGAGCCGCCTCCTGATAAGCAGAAGTGCTCTGCTCCCTTTGACTCCCCCAGGCCATTCTGTGTCTCATGGCCCCGGGGTGGGCCACCAGCAGGCCTGATCATACAGTGGTGTTCATTCTGCCAATATTTTATATTGAAGTGGCTAGGCTGATGTGCTCCCTGCTCTTGATGCAGGAGGAGTGTTGTACATTCATTTTATTGATTGTCAGTTATTCATATCAAAATGAAGCACTTTTGTCATAATAAAACGACACCTCTGTTGGCATGGGAAGGAGAGGGGGACTGTATCGTATTTTCGGTGCCAATTTGGTTCAAGTGACACATTTTCTGTGTTGCCAAAATGCTCTGTTCAATGCCAATACGCTTCTGCTACTCAGTTCCCACTCAAGGTTATACCTGTTTAACAGGAAAAGCAGACCTTAAAACTGTGTCTTAATGTCTACAGCTTGCTAAATATCTCAGGAAGCAGGAGTTTTTGTAATACTGTCTGTAAACACGAGAGTAGTGAAAGATACAGACTTCTGCACATCATCTGTTTAATGTTTGCCAATATTAAGAATATTTTACATGTCTTGAAGTGGCGTACATTTCATTTCAAAAGGGCCTGATTAAGGTGTTCGCTTTGACTTTTTTCTCAAACTGTTATCGTGATTGTGAATTATTTTCTAGGATTTTGAACAGAAGTATTCCCAAAGGGAAGACAAATTAGTTGATGATGCTGCAAGAGAAGCTTTGCAGTCCTCCTCTTTTGAAGTTCCTAATGATGTGAGTTTCTCAGTATTTCAGTCTTGACTGCTGCTCACTCCATTCATTTAAAAGTTATGTAGATTGAAAATTATCCCTAGGCTTTTTTTCCTTTGTTCTTGCTCCCAAGAACTGTGACCAGATGCAAACATGATGATGTGCCTGTGCATGCCACTGTTGCTAAACTGTAAGCAAAGCAAGAGAAAAGGCTGATTTAGAAAATAAACCCAAGGTGCTTGATGAGTGAAATGTCAAGTAGATTCATGTCTGGCAAAGGACTCTTCCTTGTCCATCATCATCCAATCAATGACACTTGAACCTGGGTTGACCAGGTCACCACACCACCTCTGCTCAAAGCAGGGGGAAATTTATAGGTCACCTTTTTGAATGACAATTAGTACAAGAAGATATGGTAATCCTGCTGCCTTTCAAAGCATTATTGTTTTACCATGCAAAAGTCTCAGTGTACCATGCACAGCAGTACCTGCTCTCTGTGTTCTTTACATGAGGAGAAACAAAAGACCTTTAGGAAACTGTCTCCCTAGTGGCTCTTGTCTGATTAGAAAGTCCTCAGGGGATTAGCAGTATGAATTTCACAGCTTGTCCCCCCAGTCCCTCCCACCCCTCTGCATTAAGGTTAGAAGGATGTGCTTAGATCAAATCAGAAGGAGATTAAAGGAAAAGAAACCCCAGAGCAATTCTCTTTTGCATTTGAATGAATATTTGTAGTCAATAGTCATTTACCATTGCTTTTAAAATATCCTTGAGTTTCAGTGAGACAAAGTTCAAATACTGCCATAAGACAGTAATATCTTATACCTCCATTTTAGACTGGTTATATCATTTACAGTTAATTTGTTATACTTGTACATATTTGCTGTTGAATGTAATCCTTCAATTTGCTCAAGAGATTTCATCAAGTCCCCAAGAAGATCAAAAGCTTTAAAGGTTTTGTTTGCATTTCCATGTAAGACCTACTACTTTCTTGCTACAGAATAGCCTAGAGAGCATTCTTTAAACCCATGTTAACTGCCAACAGACAGAGCCTGCAGGGGACATCTTTGAGGTAAGCACGATCAAACAGAAATAAATTTTAACCTTTTGTACAACAAAGTGAGGAAAAAAATCCAATTTCCTATGAAGCCCTCGCTACATTGCCTGTGAAACCTATCTCACCAAAGATGGTCTTTTAAGGGATGAATGATGCACATGGGTTTCCTTAGCAAGGACTTGTAAAGGATCTTTCAAAAAGCACAATGTGGTTCTAAAAGGAAAAAGATAGGGAGATGTTGTTCCAAGGTATACTCTTCTATATCTGAATGTGTTACCAAATTGCTGTAATAAGAGCTGGTCTCTACACTACAGTCATCATGTTGAGTAATACCATAAGTCAAACCACTGATTCTTCACAAAGGAAAAAATAATCCCACCTAATGCAAGCAGGGAGAGTCATGGCTGCAAGACTGATATGCAAAAGAAACCACACTGGATTCATTTTTGCTCTCTTCTACAGATGGATAATGTTATTCCTCTGGCTGGATACAAATGAAAACCAAACTTAATTCAGCACACTTTAGAATTTAAATAACCAGATGGTGGAAAGGTAAAATGGAAGTGTAGATAATGGGGCAGAAGGTGAGAGAGTGGATTTGGTTTTTCAGAGTGCTTGGCTTTCCATGTAGGCACCAGGTATATTTGACATTTTTCAGTGGGAACCACTCATTTGGAAGCACTGTGGCAGATCCAGGCTCCCTTCCTCTCTTTGTGTATTTTGTTATGGGAGAAATCCATGATTAAAGGAAAACTGTGGCAACAATGCATGCAAATAGAAAGCCATTGTTCACTGCAGCCTTCCTAACTTGGATGTGTGAAGTCAGTGGCTTAAGTGCTTCACCCTACCCTGGGCTGAGCATGTAGCCTAATGTGAAAAGCAAAAGTGAAGCAATGGTGCAGGGAGTGTTTAAAATAGAAGCTCACATGTGGCACTGTATCTGTGACTGACCAGAGTCAGCTTGAGACAACTGAGGGACAGGGGAAATGGAAAGATCCCTATTTCTTCCACGGCTACCATGGAAACTGGTACAACTCCCTAACTTGCAGTGTAGTTGCACGAAAATTTTCCCTGGCAGAAGAGCCAATTGAAGGGCTTTCTGCAGCTTTCTCCCCCTCCTCTCCCTCTCAGAGGTCACTGGTCTCTCAGTGATGCTGGTTTAGGGGTTTTTGATATCGTGTCCTAAAGAGGATCAGTGCAATGACTGAAGGAGTTTGCTGTTCTCTCTGATTTTCTTTTTTAATAGTGCTTTTGGAGGCATTTAATCTAAAACAACTTACCAATTGACCATATAGCAAAACTGCACTAATGGCTGCCCTTAAGCAACCTCTGCAGTGATGACCAGAGAGACAAAGGAGAATTATCAACAAGACTGGAACCCTTCAAACCACCTTTACTGCCAGAGAAAAATGCTCCCCTTTTGCATTCCTAAACTTAGCGCTTGCCTTTTATACCAGCCCTGCTGCAAACAGAGATCTGCCTACAAATAACACCAGCCGTATGGCTTCCAGCGAGTGTGCAGGTCAGATAGGAAGCATGGCCCAGCAAACAAGTGCAATCAATGCAGATTAATGATGCCTGCTTTCATTCATGTCTAGGTATTTCATTGATGTAGCTGATAGCCAATCTTTCTTGCTTTTATTTATGCAAGCCACATTTATTTGGTTAGCTTTTGGTTGATTGATTTTGTACTTCTGCTTGTTTGGGTTTTGTTAGGCTTATTTCATTTCATGACAATATAGCTGATTTATTTCTGACAACAGTAGCAATTTAATGCAAAACACTATTGAAAGCTTCATATAACTTATGTTTTTAATTTCTGCAAATACCACCTAGATGCTGTAGGCAAAGACACTATATAAATCTTGAAGTTAAATAAATATTTACTGTACAAGTGACTTGTGTTAATGAATATTGCAGAAGAAGAAGAGCACACAGATTCACCAGGAAAGAACTGCACAGAATAAAACATTTTCCTTGGGTGAGGGCAGATTTGACACACGTTCAGACTCCCCATGGTTTCATTTGCTTTATTAGGGACAGCTGTGTAGCGGTGCTCACTGGCGCTGTGTATGGGTGATGGCAGGGCAGCCTTCACCAACGGGTGATCAGCACAAAGGGTCGAATTCACACCTTAAATGGAGATATACAGAATATGCCATGGAAGGAAATAGTGGGTAAAGTCCTCTCAGCAAAAGCAATACAAAGACAAGCAGTTTAAAAAAAAAAAAAGGTTGAAATAGAAGACCAAAGGTGCACATCTGCTTTCCTCATGAATGTTCTTGTTCACTGGTCTGTTATCTGCAGTTTTATATCTCATTCTGCTCTGCAGTACCTTAAAGCCTTCCAGAATTCAAGAGGAAAACTGACTGATGTATCTCTTCTTTCATCTTCATCACAAGAATGAAAAAAAAGGTCCAAACTGCTGGGTCTTGTTTTCATTGATCTTGTTTCATACCTTACAGCCTGTGTGGCCAGTACCATAAAAAAAAAAACAAACCCCAAAAAAAACCCCAAACAAACAAACAAAAAAACCCCCACAAACCATTGTTCCACTATCTTTATTTGAATTCTTTGTGCAACTTTTGTTGCATGGTTTATTTTCTCTTCCATTCAACTGCTTGATCTACTAACAGTAATACACCTGAGTTTATGCAAATGGTCACTACTTTGAATTTTATTGCTTTAGTTTATATCCCCTCAATTTATCTGAATTTCTTCACTTCCTTGGTACATCCTTCCCCCTAATTTAAGAGATTAATAAAATGTTAACTCCATGGTTCTTTGCTGAGAACTTTCATGTGATTTGAACTTTGAACAATGAGCAACAAAAAAACTGAGGCATTTTTGTTACGTGTACCATTTTTGTACATGTGCCCCTGGGGGTTTTTTTGGTTGCTTGGTTGGTTGGGAGTTTTTTTGCTATGCTCGAAGATGTAGAAGGGTGGCTAAATTTTTTTAAATTAATCACTGTAGTTTGAAGTCATCTCATGGTCAGTAGAATTGTACAGTTCATTATTTAGTCTGGCAACACCCAGAAGCTATATTCTTTTTTTTTTTTTAGTTGCACATGAAAGATTCAAAATGAAAGATGTTCAATAACAATGCAAGTTGTAAGGTGCAAGAATTTTCATCTTTGAGAGCATTTCATGAAGTCTGCGTTCCAAGACCTTGCATTTCTGTCCTTAATTTAGTGGAACAAACAATGATAAAGTATTTGTGAAGTCAGAGGGAGTCTAATCAGCAGTAGTAGTTCAAAGTATTCCCTGCCACTGTCTCAGACTGGAAGCTGGCTGTTGGGTAGGTGGTGAAATATGCCTTGGATAAAATTCAGCCTGTATCTGCATCTTTGATGTAGAACTTTTATGACTCCTGTGATGCTGAGTAACAAGCTCGATTTGCATTCCAAGGCACTCAGCCCTGCTGCTGATATCTCGAGTAGGAGTTCAAGCCCCATTGAAGGAATCTCACTTAACATCGGTGTGAGCTTTAACATGCATTCCTTTTTCCTGTTGACCTGCTCTTAGGGGTTACAGTTGAGTAGCTGAACTTTAGCTGCTGCCTAGATATGTGCTGAGTGTTTGATACATATTGTCATCATTGGTCCATAAGGAACAGTTGTGTGCATTGTCTCTGAGGTTTTTTACACATGTTTTCTGATAAGTTATTGAGAATGCAAACACTTTTCAAAGCTCCTTTACCAGATTCTAGTTGTAAAGGGTAAGTAATACTTGAAGCAAAGCTGAAGAACCATTTCCTGAAACTTTAGAAGGCACAAGTAGCCCTTACATCTTTGCATTTTAAAAGTCGGGGTTCACAATTATGATTTATAATTTTAAACTAAGTAACAGGTTTTTAAATTTATCTTCTGCATTATTTTGATTACAATGGCTAGATCAAAGGAATTTTCCACTCCTTCAGATGTGTCAGTCCTGAGAATGACTTAGTATTAGTACAAACCACAGTGTACTGCTAAAGAGTCAAGCTAGTCAATTAACTACAGCAATAGCACCCTGAAGTCCTGACCAGCACAGGTTATGTTGTTCTACAAATACATTGTGACATCCAGGCTTGCAGCATTTTCAGCTATATTGACAAAATGTACAAAAGGACTGAGACACACAGAGCAACACAAATAATACCAGGCATAAAATTCCTATCAGGTGAACGCTCCTTATGAAGTGTGATGAGAGAGAATATTTTGATGGTGACAGAGGCAGGAAGAAAGGAAATAAGAAGATATTACTTTGCTGCAGCTATGTCCCACTTAGAACCATGCACTTAAAGGGATGAATCCTTACTGTCTACTATATCCCAGGCAGTCAGCTTTCCTGGCAAATCATAAGTGAAGCAGTAACACCTTGTATTAGAACTGGTACAAGTATTTTAAAACTTGATTAAATAATAACGGATATTTTCAAAAATCTTGGAAAAGCCAGGCCCGATTTCCTGAAAATCAGTAAGAAATCAGTGAAGATCCCAGAACGGGGAATAGCACGGCAACCTGTTAAATTACCCGCCTTCACAGTTAACCTCTTAACATTTATCGCTTAGTTAGGCCCATAGTTACTGAAGTTACTAATTACTACTGCTGTCTTTGTCTTCCAGACCAGCTGAATCTTGAATGTTGGGAAGGGACAGTTGTTGATGCTGCTTCTCCCAACTCTTGCCCTGGGAACAAAAGAGAAGAACAGAGAGAGGAATTGTCTGTATCAGAACAACTGTGAAAGTAGTAGTATCATGAACAATAGATGGAAATGAGCATGCAGGAAACCTCAGTGTATTTTGTAGGCAGATAAATCTCAAAAGATGGGCAAAGTGGGGAGAGAGAGAGAGAGAGAGAGAACAAGCAGTCATGCTCTCAAGTGTGCCCACACCCATCAGTAAAGTTCTCTGCAGTCAGATGAAATACCACAGAGAGAGCCTGTACATCTGAGCACTACAAAGAGATCCAGGCTCTGTCTTGGAGAAATTTATGCCTGTAGTGATATAAGTCTACCCCACCATTCAGTGTCTCCCAGAACTGAGTTGATGTAATTAGGTTTTTCTGGGTGTGTAGCAATTATGCTTGAAGTGCTGTGTTTCATTTGAAACGTTGTTGCTTACACACCGGGGGAAATCTTATTCTGTGTTAAGTGGCAGAGCATGTATAAACCATGAAAGGAAGTGGAACTTCCCTGAATGTTATTCTCCCTTCTGCCAAGAAGTGATGCTGTAGGAGATACAACATTTTCTTGAGTTGCGGAGCTTCCTGCCTCCTTCCTGAGACAGATCCATTCTCATTTAGACTAGTTTTCCACTGGTCTGACTTAAATGGCTTCAGCAGTTATACTGTAGTGGTGGCACTGCATAAGAGCAGAGAATTTAGCTCACTGATCTCAGTATCTGGTGAAATCATCTAGCTCTTTTCATGCAGACTCCATTATAAGGAAGAGCTGGAGTATCAGGGGAGGGTGGGTTTGATTTTTTTTCTCCCTGTCAAGACCCTTCCTCTGCCCATGCCTTGGATGTAATAAATTTATTCAAGGCAATGAAATGTTAAGTATGAAGTGTAGTGAGCTTGTCTTTTGCTTCTGTTTGGTTAGATAGAACATGTAGCCAAGGAGAGGCTAGAAATGGGGTTGGAGTATCAGCTCTTTATTTTCCAGACTTAAACCTGAATTCATTATGAACTGTGCAATTATATTTCTTACTTTTGTCCCCACACTAGGGAAGAAAATTGGGACCCCAGAAAGCCTATAGCAAGACAGTCATTAATTTCACAGCTAAATGGTTTCTTCTTTTGTTTCTAATTACTAGTCAAACACTTGATGGAAATGTTTTTGTAATTCTTTCTTCTTATCCCTTTAGATACACACATATTGTCTCATCCCTCATCACTTAACATAGTATGGCAGAAAAAGTTATGTAAGCGTGAAAATATATTTTTTTGAACTTACAGATAAAACAAGATTGGTGACCAGAAACACAAGTATTCATTCAGTTTTCCATACTGGTATTTACAGAAAGCTATGACTTCAACCGGCTTAAAGACACAGACAAAAAAAGGAAATCTAGGAGGTATGCTATGAATATGTTATCATCAAATAACAGTGGTGGAATTGGGTCTTCTTTGAGTTTCAGGTGGATGATGGATGATTCTCTTACTGTATTTCCAAGTTAATTTTAAAAGTTCTTCTAGTCTTTGAAATAGGGAACTACATCTATTGCTTGTACTTTTGATCATTAAAGGTTTACAATGTAGAGTCTTATTCTTTCCTCTTGCCTGTAAAAGAGCTTTTCCAAGCCAGACACTGAAGACTTCAACATATCTAGAAAGATATGGCAGCTTTTATGCTAAAAGAGGTATAAATCTTTCAACTCTGAGCATGCTTGTTTATTGATGTCCAGCTGTAGCCATTTTGCTTCAAATTTATCGATACAACCCAGCTAAGTTACTCATTTATTACCTTTGGCAATCAAAAACACAGTAAAATCAATTTTTAGGGTCATCCATCTGTGATTCTCACTGTTGCAAAGTTTTTGTGAGATTGTTGCGATTCTTCTACTGTCTACTTCTGTTGTGATGGTAACTATAAACCAAAATTATGTTATGCCTGGACAAAGAATATGGAACAATAGGACTCCAGTTCATCAAAGAGTTCAAATACACCACAATATTCTAAATAATATTTTCTGATTTGTTTTTTACTGACAAATGAAACTTCACAGCTACTTACGCCAGAATGTTGAAAGGCCTTTGTAAAATCTAAACACCTGTGTCTTTCTTAAAGCTCCAGCTGAATTTGAATATGCTTACTGGTAATCTAATTGCTACACCTCATTTTCTTCAATGCAACCTTTTCAATCTATTCAATAAATACCTAAATGCAATGAAAACAGGTCTGTTTTTAATAGCTTAGTGTAGACATTTCAGAAGTAGTCCAAAAACCTCTAGAGGCCAGTGGACAAGAGTATGACATCCACTTGCCTAATACAGCCTTTTCCAAACAGTGTAATATTCATATATCTTCTAGACTGTGTGTATGCTAGTTTAGTCTTGGGTATAGATAATCATGAAATTGTTGACTTTCATAAGGCTACATGTAATTTTATTTGTGGCAAATATGATTTCATGACTTTGACTGAAATTGTGCATGCAAATGCAACAGCAACATCCTTTTGATTATGTGGCAGGTTGTATCAATCAGGTTGGCTTTGGCACAGACTACAAGGGCTCCTAAAATGCAACAAATATACCCATAATCCAAGAAAAAATCCTTCTGAAATCTCCTACAAAACACAACCATGAGCACTAATAGCTTGAGAAAGGATGAGAAGAGTATAATGAAACGACTACTATTTCTTATCCCAGTGTAGTCATAAGAACACCTGCAAATTCTGCACATGCTTTCTAGTAGCTTCAGGCAGCCATTACAAAAACATCTGTACCAAACAGTGTTCTTGAGACTACAGTGAGAGAACAAGACCATACCAGGGACGGTGTGACAATTTATCAGTAACATTAACAGATGTCCAGGGCTGTGAACATACCCAGAGTGCTCACACATCTAACAATACACCATCTTTAAAAGCTCACCCAGAGGTAAAGCAAGACAATTCCAGCAGGAATTCAGTATTGTCCGGTGAGGTGCTACATTACTGAGTTCTAGTTTTAGGTTCATTGGAGAGGTTTAAAAGAGTTTTCTTCGCTTGCTGTCCACATTAAGATGTTATTAAATCTACCTATGTTATTAAGTCTACATATTCAACCCATACAAGCACAATTTCTATCCATAATAAAAACCTGTATATCATTTAAAACAATTTCAAACTGAAAAGCTTTAGTCTTTGTAACATTTCTTTGAAAGTATTTTATAGACTGGGATTATTTTTCTTAACATCTGTTTACTAATTTTATAGGGCTGCTTGCTTCAATTAGTATAATTTTTTTATTATTGGCTAAGGTAGTTGTGAATCCATCAACAGAGGACAGACTGTACAGTTACACCCTAAAGGCAAGCTTTAAAATAGTGGGATTATATTATGCAAATAATTCAAAAATATTTTTAACCGGCATTACTTCAGCATTTAGATATTGGCTAAAGCAGCTTTAATATGCAAGACAGGATGTTAGGTGCTTAGCTGATCCAAATGCCAGTCTATAGATTTGAAAGACTAAAGATCACATCACTGGGAGGTTGACAGAAGTGACACTTTGCAAAGTGCCAATGATTTATGCCAATGTCTTGCTTGATGATACTGTTATAGACAGCACTGTCATTACAAAGTCCCTAACGACTTCAGTCTACATTTATGGTGCACAAATTATAGGTGAGCCCAAAGATCGAAACCTTCCTGACTTTTAGATTTCAATGACCAAGTAATTCTCACTAGGTTTACTTCTTGTGTGTTGCCTGATACTTTGCATTCCCTTTTTTGTTTCAGCATCATAATTAGATTGCAGTTACAAGGACAAAATATATGTTCATTCTATATTACCAAATCTTTTTTAGCCTTATCTCACAAACACCATGCAAAATGCACTAAACTTTATACTCCAGCAGCAAGTCACAATACAGCTCTGGTTTTTTTCATCAACAGAAATGCTGCAGCCAGTTCTGCAAGGTGTCACATACCTCATGCAAGCTGCTTGGGTTCTACGGTTCCCAGTTATGTCCCCAGTGCTGAGGAAAACCTGTTCTGCAGATCACGAAAACTACACATCCTTCTAAAGAGCATCTCTTGTTTTAGATGCCAGAGTAAGCTTTCCATGCTGTTATAGCCTGACCACCTATGATCCTGTGATGTGTATGATGTTCTGAAGCTGTACAGGTAAAAAGCTATTCCCATGCAACATTATCCCCCTTTAGTCAGGACCAAAATGATTACTGATACTGAAGCAAATTACAACGTTTGTGTGGTTCACTCTTGTCTGTAATTCAGTTACCTTAACAAGAAGGAAATCAGGGACTTAACTTTATGAGGCATGAAGGTCACACTGACAGTATCAGAGGTAACACTGTCACTATTAGACAATATCAATTTAAACCAGGAGAAAAAGTAGTTTCTCATAGCTATTTAAAATGAAGTAGTAAACCTTCCTGGGCCAGGACATCCACTCTAACACACAGACAAGGCCTGCCAAAAAGAAGAGAAGGAAGATTTAGGACTTTTGATAGGTCTAAATAAGGTGGGATGGTACGACATGGAGGGAAGCTGCAGAAGCAGAAAGTTACAGCTGGGTAATCCATAAGATTTCACACATCCCAAGCAAAGTTCTCTCTTACTACAAATCAGAGATATAATCTTCCTGAGGGAATAAACATTTTAAAACACTGAATGAAATTCTGCAGGTTATTTTAAAGTAAGTCAATCCTGTCTCTGTCCATCAAGTAACCTACTTCATTGTCTAAGAGCTGCCAAAGTGCTGAAGCAAAACACATCTGCTGTAGAAGCCATTTAGTCTGAAAATGCTAGAAAGCATCTAATTGCTTCAGTCTTGTGGTTTGTTTTGTAACCACAAATCCTTCAGAAAAATAACGGATTCATATTACACAATAGGATATATTCATGTCTGAGCTAGAACTTCCTTCGGTTTCTATCCCACTGCAATTCCCTGCTGGCTCTGAGGACAGAAATGAAACACACAAAACCAGACAAGCAAACATACAAATGATGAATGTCTGGATAGAAACAATGTCCTTCTCAGAAAATTTTTGTGGTGCAGCTGGCAATATTCTGCAAATTGTTCACTCCAACAACGTGTCATTCTAAAGTCACATTAGAGCTTAACCAGATAGTTTTCTGTCCAAAAACATATTTTCTTGACAGGCCTGAATAAAGTTCTATGCATCAAGCTTATTACTATCCATAGTAATGCTAAATAGGGAATGATATGCCTGTTTGATCTGCAAGAGCAATGGGTTCCCTAGAAGAAGCAGTATAAAATCAAATGTCCTTGTGCCTTTAGATGCTCTTCAGGAAAGATAGATAAAAAATTTTGATCAGGAGAAGATGATTATCAGTTTGTAAAGACTGATCTGGCAGACCCCGGGGAAAAAAATAACTTCAAAAGTGCTTTGATTCAACAACTGTTCCTTATACAGAACTCCTCACTTTTGACAGGAGTCTCAAACCATGTATTTTAGGAATGCTGTGTTAATAGAGCTAATCACATAATTTATATGAAAATAAATATAAAAAATGTTAAGTAGCTATTCTTGATAGTAAATAGTTTAACACTGCTATTTAGTAAGATGAATGAGAACTCACAAGAAAAACAGTTGGTATTTTTTTAATTTTTGAAAATTATAAGGTCACCATTTTAAGTTCTTCATTCTCATATTCTGGTTAACTTCATAAAAGGAACTTCTAGGCAGTTAAGTTAATCTTTGCAAGACTAAAAGCTTAAAAGAAGGCTGAAAAGACCATTGAAGGTCAGAATTTACATATTGATCAAACTGTAAGTTTATACTCTTGTAAACATGTAATTAACTTTGCTGTTATTGAATTTTTGTTCACAACCAATTTTATTAGTCATAGTTTCACCAGTAATTCCACTGGACTGAAGCATGAGTGACAGACATCCATAATAAGGTAAAGTACATAGTAAGATGTTGTGTTTAAAAATAGATATAAATCATCTGAACCATTGTTTATTTTGAAGAAAACACTCTTCACACAAATACAGCTCTTGGCAATAAAAATGAAACCATATTCTGAGAATTATTGATCAGAAATTGAAATAAAAACTTGCATAAAAGTTATACTTCAGAGCTCTGAACCACTGAACCTTTCGCTATGTAATTTAATTTTGTAAGTTAACAATCATATATTCATCAATAAAACAGCTAAACCCTTTTTTTTTTAACTCTTGGTTTGCTGACTACTGAATAGCCAGAAGCTGGTAAAACAAATATCTGGGACATTCAGCCTCAAGTGTATTGAAAGGGTGATTCCTGTCCAGGCAGCAAGCAAGAGCGTGTGGGTGAACACATGTTGCTTACATATAAGAATTCCTCTAGAACAATTGATGTACAACCTGGGATCTGTTCTGATTTGTACATCAGCAGCAAAAATGATCATTTATATTCCTACTTGATGAGAAAATGCAAGATTTGCTCCCTGAGATGTGAAGAGAACACACAGGGACCAACAGTGTCCTCTCAAAGAACTGTTCCTTTGCATTCAGTCTCCAAAATTGCATCACAGCCAGGAACATTATAGTATGTAAATGAAGACCTCACATTTTTAATGATAAGGGATAGTAACAATATTCAATCATAAGCCACTGATCTCAGTGGTCCTTTGACCTTTGGATGAAGGAAAAACAGAAGCCAAAGTCCTTTCCAGTGTTTCTCTGCACTCACAGCCTTCTGCACAATTGAGGTTTCTGTTTCATGTTCCTGCTGGCAAACACATAATGAAACTACATCCTCAGTGAATCTGCATCCTTTTTATGATATCTTATCTGTCCTTTTTAGCTGTCTACCTGGGCAGCCAGAAGCAGTATGTTCTTCCTTCTTGGAGATTAATGAAGCCTTTTAAATACTAGGAGAGCTGAGCTTGGGCTTTGCTGCAGACTTGCATACCAGGAACTCACATGCAAGTGTACTGGCACTGCTAGGAATAGAAATCCCACAGACTCATCTGACTCTGATGCCTTTTCCACTTACTTCACCAAGTAAAAATACCTGGATAGAAGGAAAAATTTCAGGAATCTGCACGTGTGCTCCCATGTCTAAAAGACATATGAAAGAAACAAAGCTAGATTCAGACTTGAACTCATTCAATTATGGTATCTTCCAATGAAGCCTGCCCTAACATGAAAAAATGTTGAAAAAATTAGGATTATTTTTTAGCATTTCAGGAATGACTATCACCAATCTCATCAGACTGATGTGCCTTCAATACATACTACCTTCAGCCATCACCTCCATGTCAATACAGCCATCAGCAATGAAGGCTTCACTCTGAGAAGGGAATTCCTAACTACACTTGTTATAGCAAGACCCAGAAGCACAATATCATACAACACTCTGGAAAGAAATGACAGGATCATTGACAGTTTAAGCAGAGAAATGTTATGTTTAGTGGCAAAATGTATCTGGTTGAAATGTGTTTTATTTCTGTTGAAGTTTATACTTCAAGAGAGTGTGCCGTTGGGTACATGTCTACTGAAAAAATAATTAAAAAAAAGAAAAGAATAAAAACATAAAAGCATTGTGGCTATCATTAGGCAAAGGCAACCAGAAATGGCAATACTGCTTAACATTCTTCTGGCCATACACTCTCTAGATGCAGAGAGGCAGTGTGTTTAGTTAGACTCCAGTTCCAAGAGCTGTTTGCTTGTGGCTTCAGTGGTGGCAGCAGCAGAAGGCTTCTTGTTGTTTTAGCATTTGTTTTGAACAAATTACTCTGTCCATAAGCCACTGTCAATAAATCTCTTACTTATTTTCTTTACTACAGAGAAAATGTGGTGTCAGGTTACATCAAATACCATGTTTGCCAGCCATCAAATCTAAGATCACTGTATTTTGTTACTGTCTCAGGCTAAAACCTTTTATTTGAACTTCCCCATACCTAAACACATGGAGCAAGCCTGCAAAATGAGAAGGTGTGGTAGAGAGGACAGTCATGAATGCCTCTTTTCCACACGTGTGAGCTCCATCTCACCATCTTTCAGAAGTTAATCAGTATGAGAGCTGTGAAAATTAAGTGACTGCCCCCGCTATTACTCTGAACAAACCCCTGGTAAAAAATAGGCTTCTGATGCAGCATATACTTACTCTCCCAAAGTGACTTACCAGCCTAGAACTGTGTCAACCAGTTTTCTTAACTGCACACTAGCTGTAAACATTATATTAGTTGTAGCTAAAAGCTGTTTAAAATTATTAAGTAGCTATTGTACATTTCATAACTCACCCTGTTACTCTGAAGTACCAAGAAATTGAAATTCAGAGCACAGTGTAAGATGACCTTTTGTATGCAAGCTAAATCAATTTTATACTCCTTAGAATTTGACCCACTGAATATAAAAGAGTCCAAGCTGTCAAAAAGAGAAAGCTATATTAAAAAAAAAATATGGGGTGCAACTCAGCTGTGCTTGCAAATAGATAAACAGGTAGTTCAAGTAGTGTCTGTGAGGCTCTAGCATAAAACTTCCTCCCTTGCAGAAGCTCTCAGGCAGTACTTGGTGCTGGCTCATCTAAACCAAGACAATGTCTCAGGTGAAGAATGGGACCCAGTCTAACAAGGTCTTCTAACCCTCTTCAGGAGTGGGAGGGAAGGCAGTGGAGGCAGCTGATGGCAGATTGGCATCCAGGAAGGAGCTCGACCTAGTCCAGCAAAAACCTGAGGTTTTCCTGAGTGAGGTTTAGATGTGTAGATGAATGAATGGCTGCTGTAATTAATTCCATGCTTCATGTTATATAGCTCATGATCACCTCAGTGATACACACTGCACTCAGGGGATGCTACAAGGGATCGGGCCTTTCACTTGCCTGGTGGACTATGAAATATCGGTAAAAATGCAAGGAACTTGCCCTTTATTTATGCCTCCAGCATAAAAGTCACATCCACAGGGTTGTGCTGTGTCTTCTAAGCTTCCTTTTCTCTTTTTCTTTGTAGTAGAATCAACAATAGGTGGCAGTAGCCAAAGGAGATGGTTTTATTTGAAAGTTCTATGAAGTTGGGAAAAGTGGGAACTTTATCACTTTATTTTAACAAAATTTGGGACTAAATTCTGCGTTTGGTAACAATCAGGTGACTTCAGAGGAATCAGCAGGAATATCAGAGGGCTAAATCTGGTTCTTAATCATTAAAATATTATGTAAAGGAACATGAATAGAAACAAAGGCAGGAGAGTCTTCACTTCCATATCAATGTTCCAGATACTTTGCATTCATACAGAGCAGAGTTCATGAACTCTCCCTAACCGTGTTAACAATCCTCTGGGTTTCTAAAGGAGCAGCAGGGGTTGGAATGAGAAGTCTCCCCATATACATCAATAACATCAGTCTTGACACACTGATGGGATTTCCAGGGGGTTCTTTTCTAACTGTGCCTGCTAAATCCTCTGCATCACTCAGCAGTGGTAGCTCAGTATGCCTCGCAGGGAGAAAAAAGTCTGAAATTTGTAGTTGAAAACAAAATGTGCATCTGTGGTGTGTGATTCCTTGTGCAAAAGCAAGTCAGAGCATAGACATTTTAAATGCTTTTTTCTCAGCGACTGAAGTCACTTGGGGTGTCTTAAATGGATATCTTACAGAAATTAAGCACAGCAATGTTTTGCACTGCACATTTTATATTTCACAAAATATATGTAGCTAAAGTTAAATGTGTCTTCATTTGAAAACCCAAGAAGTACAGTAGTCACTATGTAAAGGAGAAATGTGTGATTTATGACGGCTAGTATGTTGTTAGTTTTGAAGAAGCAAAATAAAATCAGAATGACAGAACTGTGCCAGACCTAGGATCCACATAGCTCAGTCCAGGCTTGCTCAGTGTCTGGCACTTAATGATTTGAGAATATTATCAGAACAGAACAAATATATTTTTATTGAGAAAAATCTCTTAGTACCTAGAAATCCATGCTGTAAGGACACCCTCAGAACTTACATATTTTTTATGGAATTGTTCTTGATGGTCTTTTATGCATGATTTTTTTTTCTGATTGTTTTGTGAACACATTTATACTCTTTCGAGTTAGGAGACTGCATACAGAATGAGATTGTCAGCTGGAGTTGGTGGCGTGTTGGCACGCCAGTTTCTATCAAATAAGAATTCACCCTTAAGAAATTCAACATTAATGTAAGAACTGCTTCAGCTTCATAAACTTTTTAACTGACTCGAATTTTAATGTAAGCAGATTTTTATAATGGAAAAATAACTGTGCTGAAATCTGGCATTTTGATCGTGTTTTCCATAGTGATGCAATTTTTATTTTTTTTATGAATCTTGAAAAGAACTTTGAAGCTTTTGTATTCTGAATTTTTTAAAAATAGGTAGATTTTGTAGAACTCTAAATTGCAAACCTAATTAATGTGAAAGAAAATGTTACAAAGTAGCAATAGTGCTCTCTCTGGTTTAAGTGCTTTGATACTACATATATGTACTTCCTAACTCTGTATAAAATCTAGTACTCCTAAAATCCAAAAGTTAGTAACAAATAAAATCTGCTTTAAATTTTTATTTTGTGACATTTTCACAAAGGTGAAAGTGAGGCGAAACTTCCCTGTGCCTATGATTAGGCACAAAATAAAACCCAGTGCAGGTGGTGTTATTGTTTCTGATGGTTTTCTGTCTTCATCCCAGGCACGTGAAGTTCCGTGCTGGATCATGTAATGCAAGAGAGAAATGGATAAGCAAGCTTGAGCTCCAACTTGAGCCTGTAAAAAAGTCTTATTCACTCAATTCCTGCAATCATAGGGATAACTAAGGACTTTGGGGAGAGCCTAGATAACTGTAAGGGCTCACCTGTTCCAAAGTCCTTGAGCAGTAGTTTCCTCTGTCACCTTCATTTTAACCCTCCTCATTTCTCCAAGCATGACAGGGATGGGGTAGAAATGCGCCTCTGCGCTCTCCTCCTTGGATTGCCACACAACTCCCTGAGCTACTTGCCAGAACCTGATCAAATGCTGAAATTTCCATTTTGCTTTGCCTTAAATGCATATTTAAACAAACAGAAACAAACCTTAAGCAAAGAGTAGAGTCCTCAGGCTCTGGATGACTACAGTGAATTGGTTGTACTTATGCAGAATGTTGTCATAACAAAACAGGTGTACTATGGTAATTGTGCTAAGTATCCTAACAAACAAGGTTCGTCTGGCACTACTCACCCAAAGCCTTCAGGGCACTTGCAAAATTTATTTACCAGTGAGAGAGAAAAAATATTCTCCTTAAGCTAAGGCAGTATAGAGTAAGAGAAGCCAGACGCATCCTTTTTATGGTGGCAAGAAAGCCTGTTTAAACAGAACATGATCACTTCTGCAAAAGGAATGGCCTCTGTTCCCTACCAGGTCTCCTGCCCACACAGCTTGGTTGGAAACTGGTTCTCCTAATCTTAAGCAACAGAGGAGGAGAGGAATAACTGGGGAAAAAAATCTGACTTCATCCTGGTGAGTTTGGGCACATATTGTTTCATGTAGATTTGGGGTAACTCGGTAATGGGGTGTATGATGGAGGTGATCAAAAGAAATTCTATGGAAGAAGAAACTTTGTTGGGAGATATGGAATAAAATATGTGCAATCAAAATGTGTCACAGGTAAAGAAGGAATAAATAAACTTGCCAGCTCAGTGGCAAAGGTCAGTGATGTAGACAGATGCATTCATATTTGTATGTTTTCCTACATTCAAACCTCAAAATGTGTTCAGCAGCATGTAATCATAAATCCTGTCGGGATCATAGAAGCATTTTTCATTGTTCCATCACCCTTCCAGTGAAGAGAGCGCTGACAGCTTTTGTTAACAGGTGGCACTTGCTCTATTATGTGCTACTAAAGAGTGAAATGGTGTGGGCTGTCATCCTATTCCCAAGTATCATGTCTTAAATGTAAAGGAGCTTTCAGCATCTGACCCAACTTAAACAGGCAGTGTGGTCTTCCATCCTCCATCATAAACCTGAATATAAAAACATTTTGGACTAAGCTTAAATAGGTGGATTTTTATAGGTGATTTGTGGATCTATATAAAATTCTAGGTCTGCTGAAATCAATGTTGAAGTTCATACCAACAGTCATAGAGCCAAGTTTTACTGAACTTTTTGAAAGCCAGGCATTTTTAAATGTCAGAAATAATGCATTTAGGAAACATTAGTGCCTTTGCTGAGCTGAAAGTGGGAACTGCACTCACAAAAGATTTGGCTGTTCTTCCAGCTTAGCTGGTTTCTGGACAAGCTTTGCTGCCTCCTACACAAAATGCAGTAGTGTTGAAACCAGCAGAAAACAGGATCTTTCTTTCCGTCCTGAAAGCTTTGCATGCCAGTCCTCCTAATGAGCCCAGGGTAACAGCTGGGGTCTTGACAAACACATTGCTGGTGGTGGATTCGATCAGCAGTGCTCAGGCTGTTGGATGCTCAGACATGGGTTCCTGGAGCATGGCTAGAGCAATGTTGGATCTGTTCCTAGGTAGGGGTTTGGATTTGCTTCCCTGGGGTAATGAACCCTTACCCATTCGTGCAAGAAATGCTGATGCTGCCAACAGTGTCTGTGGGTAAAATACCAGCTGAATTAGAGCCATTAAACCCAAACATATCTTTTTAGGGTCAAGCAGGCAAGGAATTGTAATTCACACTTATGGGTGAGTAAGCACATAAATTATAGTGTTTAACTAATTGCTTACCTTACAAAGATTAATTGGGCAAGGCTTTCCCAGAAAACAGCAACAGTTTGGACATGTTTGTATATGGGGACACTTTCCCAGTCCTCACTCAAAACACTGCCAGAGGTCATTTCTCATTACTTAAACTTTCTGAACTATTTCAAATCATTTAATGGACCAAATATATCCACTGCTTCTACAACAAGGATAGAACAATTCCCTTAGGATCCCTCAGAGATGCAGTAGGCTCTCAACAGCATGGATAACAGCCTTGTGGACTGGCATAGGAACAGTTTAAAAGCAATGAACTCTGGTTTGACCTCTAGTAAGAGAAACTGGGTGTTCCCCATTCAGTCCCGGCATGGGGACAAACTTTGAGACACTAAGCCCACTACTTGTGGCAGTATTTCCCTAAAATGTTTGTATTTTTCCAAAAATAATGAATTGCCATAAAAACAGAACTCTTCTTAGATGACAGGCGTCAGGGGTTTGAATTTTATTTTCCGAGAAATAGAGCACGAGGAGTTATTTACTCTAGAAGGTGATATGCAGTAATGGGTATGAACCAGCACTACTTAGCCCCAGGAAGAAAGTATGAAGTCATAAGTTCTGCATTTTAAAGAAGAAAAAAGTTACAAAAATCAAAGACTTCATTTGGGGACAGATGATGCCTGCCAGAACCAGAAGTAGTTCTGTTGCCTGATGTTTTCTTTCCTCAGGCTCAAAGACCCCAGAGGTGTGTTGGGGAGTGGGTGGAGTTGCAATGTTTAAATAAAGTACTCTGGAATTTTGTTAATGTGAAGGGTTGCAAATGCCTGCAGTTCTGGTCATGTGAGCGTCTGCATTCTCGTTAGAATCTGTCCTGATTTTAACGAGGTTCTGAAGAACATTAGATATGTAATTCATGTGGCTGCTCCTTTGGCCAGTAATAAGGCATAGCAAGGTTAACATTATGTTCACGTTTGGATTTTAGTGTTTGGCTTACTGGAAAGCAAAAATAAGTAAAAGAAATCCTATGACTCGAAAGGGATCAGAAGGACACTTGGAAATGAAAGGAGTGATTTGAAAATGTGGAACTCACAATGAGTAAGGCTAAACAGGAAAGGCAAGGAACCTGGTGTTAGAGTTTCAAACCCAGAGACTTCACTGCAGGTCTCAGACTCACAGAAAGCATTGAGTGTCCTATTACATTCCTAGTTAGGAAGAGCTGAAAGCTGAAGTGAATTTTAAAACCTGGTTCCCTTCAAGAGAAAACCAGGTTGGTCATGCTCCTTAGAAAGAACAAATGCTTACTGTCTGGGGACTTCCTTACTAGGTCATATAGTTTGCTCTTGGTCCCAGTTCAGTTCTGACTGGAGCTCAGTCCCTGCAAGAGGACTGCCTGTGCATTGATGCCTCCCCCAGAGAAGCAGGGGTCAGCCCAGGAACAGAGCACTGCTACCGAGGCACCACTTGGAGCCCAAAGACAGCAGCCCCTTCCCAGGAAGCAAATTGAATTCCTCTGTGTGCCACTTTTCAGATTTCTGGCCATAAATATCAGGAAGCTTTCTGAGCCTGGACTAGTAGTTCGTCCATATCCTGAACATATATTTAATCCTCCTTCAACAAGCTTAGAAGTGGGAAGATAGCAATTCCATATGTGAATCCTACTCTGAACTTCAGCTTCCTTTATAGCTACGGTCATATTACATATCTTTTCCACTCCCAAAATCCACCCCCATTGTTGGATCTGGTGTAGTGCTCCTTTCCTGCTCTCAGGAGAGAACTTGGCCTTCAAAAGGAAGTACACTGTGAAATCAATCAGCACACAAGTTGTCATTTGCTGTGTACAGCCCTTTCTCTGGTCAGTTACCTGTTCTGTGCTTTGGGGTAGAGAATGGTCCTGCCCCCTGTTCAGCCACTAGTTGCTGAAAAGTCATCCCCTCTCTTGGCTTATCTTTCCCCCTCTCCTGATGGCAGTCTGAACAACTTACCCATCAACATGTGGCACTCCAGCAGACATACCAAAGACTCCCTCTCTAACGACCAGTAGAAGGATCTGGTCAGACCTGCGGCATCAGGCAGCTGTTTCTGTTTATTCCCCCTAAGAAACCATCTTCCAGCTCCTCCCGAGCTCCTCAGGAATGGGGTGTTACGGCTGGGGAGAGACTCTAGGCATGCTGGGCCAGAGCTGTTGTGCAGTCTCTCCCCTGCACAACAAATGCAAAGGCCAGCTTGTCTGTGAAGATATTTGAATCACATTTTTCCCCTGTGCCAGATTGTGAGCTGTATGTCATGCTGTCAAGGCTAGCAATCAGCCTGATTGTTGCAGACTTGACAAACATGCTTATTTTTAGAACTGCTGGAAATTACACATTGCACTAGATCTCCCTTTCATGTTAAAGACTTTAATCTTCTGCTGGAGTTTCTTATTGGACATCTGCCCAGAATATAAAGACTGATCTTTTTTTTTTTTTCACTTTCTTTGATAAAGTGTCAGAGCCTCACTGAAAGGTGTAGATGACAGTCAAAGGATCTCAGCTGAAGTCATGCCTCTCCCACCTCTCATCCAAATTATAAGTAGGGGTTATTGGCAGTATGTTGAAATAACTTTACCTTGGGATAATAGCCTTTTGCTTATCTCCCATCTATCTGTCACACTGTCTAACTTCTGTATTAACAGAGTCTACCTTTGGGCAGCTCACACAGTACAGTAGCTGTCATTCTGTCTTCACTCTTGGGTATTTAATGTAAACTAAACTAAAGTATGTTAAAGGTATACCAGGGAAGACAGTCATTTTTCCATCTCACTCCCCAGCAAAGTGAGAGGTAGCCAAAATAGTGGCCCTGCAGCACTCCAGATGTGAAGTAGCACAGTACGTATCATTACAGAAGAAACATTTTCTGCCTCAGGGGTCTATTAGTAATTTTGACAGCAGAGGCACTCTAATCCCACGCAAAAGAAAACAAGAATAAAATAAGCTGGGACCTAGTGAGGTCCTAAAAATTAAAATTAAGACCCAACTGAGATACCCTGGCCCTGCCATCAAACCAGAGATTGCTGAAGATTGCATTCTGGCCTGTAGAACTCAATATTGCCTGGCTGTAATGGCTGGGAAAGATGAAAAGATGAGAAAGTTCACTTGAAAGACTCATTCCTTTTATCCCAAATGTAAGACTAGGTGCCAAATGTCCCACAAGAACAATGTGCTCTGAGGAACTGAGGCCACATGAGGCATGTGACCACATCCTTGACTAGCATGCCTCCCCCTCTCTGCAGGAGGTGCTACCCAAACACAAGAGGAGGCAGAAAGTAGTTGAGACAATATCAAAACCTTACTGGAGTCCCAAGATTGGCCATTTATGAGAAGCAAAGGCCCCAGCAGCTCAGCATCCATCATTTGCACAGTGCCACAAGATGAAACTTTGTCTTCCCTGACTTTTTTTTTTAAAGTATCTAAAATGATAAAGTGGATCACATAAGTCAAGGTGCTTATGACGATGTTCCATAAATGAGTTTTTCTCCACGCTTTCACATCTTAATTCTGTTCTCATTTTATTCTAAATGGCATTCACTTATTGTTCTGATTTTGGTCCATGGCCTCTTTCAGTAAGACTGAGGATTTAGACTTTTGATCCCTCTTGACTGATTTGAATTTGAAAAGGGAGTCATGTACATGAAATCTGCGGCATTTGAGTGAAAATATAAATCTATCACATTCAAGACAGTCTTAAAATCTAAGCAAAAACTATTAAAACATGGTATAGCACTTCCATAGGATAGAATACACCCAGTTCTTCAAAGAGGAAATACACGGAAAATTCCTTAAGAAGAAATCATTATACCTTTACAAGGCATGTGATCTTTAAAACTGCAAAGCTAAAATCTCCTATGCCTTTGTGCCTTTAATAGCATTCGAAGAGAGCCACAACCATATCTCTCCTTCTAGCCTGCTGTCCAACTGATCCTGCTGGTGACATGAGCTGATAAGGACATGCTTGGCAGCCAAGCTCCACACAGAACAAATATCAGTGCATTGCCTCACGAGCAAGTGTGAGAAAAGGTAGGAGTGCCACAAACAACAGGGAACTGCCCTGAGGCAGTTCAGCTTGTTAGCTGAGAGAGTGGAGCAGCCCTGAAACAGATGTAACCAACACCCTTCATCTGTAATCACTGCACAGTTCTCATGTCAGGAGAGCTTGGGCAGTATGAGGATCTCAACTGCTGTCAGTGTCCCATTCATGAGAAAACAGAAGACATGGCAAACCTCCAAGCATTGCTTGGTTTGATGGTCCAGCAAGCCTGCAAGTTAGTATAGCACGGAAGATACAGTTGCTTTCCAGCTATGAATCTCAGTTACTTTTTTTTTTCTTTTCTTTTCTTTTTTTTTTTTTTTTTCCGTGACAGATGGGGATTAGTGTCGCTAACCAATATGCCTAATCTCTGGAGAGTGGAAACATTTTATGCCACTCAACAGGAGGCTTTATAGATGCCAGAGGTCAAATTCACAATGATATCTGAAAAACTAAAACCTGCAGGGGTACTTCCCTTTGGTCTTAGTGGGAATTTAGTCACTGGAGGGTTAAACCTTAAACACCTTTGTGAAACTGAGCCTGGACACTTAACGTTTAAACTATCTCCTGAGGAATTCTTTCTCAAGCTGTTCCCAAATTTCAAGAATCCCTACATCTGCTATAAAGCTTGGACTGTGTGGGGAACAGATTATAACAATTTCCACAGTAATCCTGCACGCAGCAAGACTTGCTGTACAAAAGTATACCTGCTGTACTAAAAGCAGTGACAGGCTTATACTTTCAAGCGTAACCTTGGCGTTTCCCCCTTAACTGAATGGCTGGGAAACTGTTTCGTGAGTGATATACCTGCAGTCACAGACCCTGGGAGCCTAATATCTCATTAATTCTGTTTAGATGGAATGGTTTTGGAGAAACTGAGTTTTATGTCAGACCTGTTAATAATTCCACAACACTGGCATTTTTCCATGTTTATTAGCACAGTGCCTCTCTCATATACCACTAGCATTACTTGAAAGACATTTGCTATGTCTTCTCATCTGCAGGAAAAAAGTGAGCCCAGCTTTCACTTTGAAATGAGGATGCCCAATATGTGTCAAAACATGCTGCCTCTTTTATTAATTCTTTCCCATAAACATTTCAATGACCATGGTTTAAATTAAAATTTAAGAGCAAAACAACCTGGAATAGGGTAGCACCAGTACCTGCTAGAACACTGTCCCTTTAAGGCCTTGCATTCTGCCCTAATTAACATTCCACTTTTATTGCATGTACCTGGCCTGAAGAGAGTCAGTAGCCACTGGGCATAGGATAAATTGCTGTCCTTCAGCAAAATGAACAGCTGAAACACATGCAGTACCTGACCATGCTTGTTAGGCTATTTGCTCCTTTAGTCACTGCTGCACTCGTGAATGCCTGCTATTCAATTATCTTCCAAACCTTCATCATGTCACTAGACAATAAAACGTGACAAGGCAGGTATTACTGTGGTAAGGTCATCTGATATCTAGAAGTGTCTCATTATTCCCTTCAGTGATTAGCTACAATTACTGCTTTAACCCAAGTATTTAAGGCCATAACTGTTTCAAATATTCAACACAGGATACCTTATGAGACGTAAAAGTGTTCATGGAGTGTCTCCGGAGCAGCAGCAATCCCAGAGACAGTGCTCCAAAAAATGTTGGGACCTCTCGTTTGCTCCTAAGACACAATCAGACAATCACAAGCCAAAGGGTGGGCAGCCTGTACTTGCCTGTGCTGGTTGCCAGTGGTATCAGAGATAAGAAGGATCCATGTGCAAGACCATCCTTGACTCATCTTTCTTGCCCTAATCACTCCGGACAGGGCTGATAGGACAGCTGGAGCCCAGAGACTAACCCCAACCACCCAAAACATCTCCCAGAGGGGATGGCCCAGAAGCACCTGTATAGGCAGGCTGGGTTGGCCTCAAGGACGTCATGCTGCCCCTCTCTGGTAACACAGGTACATCTGGCTTCAAAGTTACTGCAGTTTCTGTATTTGTTGGGAATTTGTAATTAGATTTAAGATTAGGCCATCTTGCTTGTTAAGCCAATGTAGTCCTATCCTAATAACGCCTTTTCAACCAGCTCAGGGCGCACCAAGAGGTTTTTGTTCCTGATGCCTGAAAACAGCAATTTGCAGGAGTTAGAATCAATAAAAGCTTACATGATCCCATTTTCCTCAAGTTGAGGTGAATTAAGTAACTCTCTGGATTCCAATTCTTCACGTCCTTAAGGTGACACCATTTATAGTGCAGAATGTACAAGGGAGAGTTCTCTCCAAGAAAGAATCCTACAGGTAAGCAGAGATGAAGGAGGGCAGGGCTGGCAGTAGGAATGCTGATTGTGGAGGAGAATGCAGGACAGACACAGGGTTTAACATTTCTCAGTAAATCTAAATTACATCCAGGATCAAATTAATTCTGCCTCTCGCCCTTTCACCCTGCCCAACCAAAGTCAAACTCTGGTGAAGGGGAGAATTCATCCTGATCTTTGAGTTCAAAGGCAAGACACACATTTCATAGCAGTTCTGTGGGAGATGGAAATAATACCTGCATAAAGCAGAAAACAAGAACAGCCAGACTTTCACTGGGAGAAAGGCAGTTTTACAGGCCCATTGCCAATCAAAACTTCTCTCCCACTGTGGCTCAGTGGCCCCAGTATTTGCTCTGCCTTCCACAGAGCATTCAATGTGACAAGCTAATAACCACAGCTGGCACTGCCGCTGGCAAAGTCAGCAGTTACCTCAAGCAGATGACTGATAGGAACGGGCAAGATGGCTTTTGCATTACCTACCAGCAGAGCCCTGGAAAGTCAAGTAAGGGGATGTGGCAGATGTCCCACCCCAGTGGCACTGGAGTAGCAAGCCTTGCTCTCCAGGACTCGCCTCCATTCCAGCCCTTCTTTCGTCCTTCCCCATCCAGCAGCAGGACAAACCCAGTCCTCCAACCTTGGGACTGGAAAATTCAATCCTGCTAACAGTGCTGAAAGCTTGGAGCTGGCCCTGCAGACAACACAGCTCACTGCAAGAGAGTGAGTTGACAATTTTGTTTCTTGTGGTACAATGAAACTTATTTAAATAAAATTCTGATTAAGACAGAAAGGCATGGACTTGATTCACAGCAGGGAAAGCCTGAAAACTGCTTGCTACATGCCGTTAAATTACCAATTTCTACCATTTTGTTTTTAAAGCAGTGTGCTGTTTCTTTGAACTGGGAACAACACGGCATGCACATCATTTTGGGTAATGTCTATGCAAGGTCAATTTGTTCATTTGACGCTATTGAGCCCAAAGTAAGAAACATGGGGGATTTTTTCCTCTCCGGTTGAGCAGTGTCTATTGCCGTGCAGAAATCAATGATCCTATGGCAGCAAAAGATCCGTCTTGACATAAATCAAAGTGGCCCACCCCACCATAAGGATCATGCAGCTTTTGTGAGTCAGTGGCCTATGCCAGGGGTGCATCAATGAAGTAAAAGAAACTTTGTAGCTCTCATCTATTCCTCATATTAGAGTGGTAACTGCTATAGGGCACAGTTAGAATTTGCAATCATTGCTTTCTGTCTTAGTTACAGAGGACCTGTTACACATACCAGGCACAGCTGGCTACAGTTCAATTAGACAAACAGTAAGTTACCCTATAACAATACACCAAAACTTTAATTTAATGCTAAGTGTGAATAATTGGATTCATTTTGGCCATATTTCCTTCTAAATCCTTATGAGCTGATTACTGACCAACTTTTTCATTGCCTGGCTATGACTGTTCTCACATTAGACCACTCAGCTATGTTGTAGCTGATCATTTCAGATGGTTTCCATTTCCTACTGGTATAAGCATGTGAGCAATCCTGAAGCAAATACTCAAATGTACTTCATGTGGATAGTTGTATCTAGAAACAGGAACACCAGAACTTTCACAGAAAATGGCTATAAATAGAGCCTGATAAAGAAAATGCAGTTACAAGAATTGATATTTTTTCATCTTTTGAGCTTTTTCCTACTGTACTGTCTATGTTTAGCTATGGCAGAACATCCGAGAAAACATGTCCAATACAAATCAGAGGAATGTGTCATAAGTATTAACCACCGTAACTGTTGTGTTTGTTTTCACTACCCAGGCAGAGAATTAATTGCATTGATTTTTAGGAATCTGCATTTTAGATGAGGGTGCCCTGTACAGCACAGATGAGTTTGCATGATTGTGAGAATATGCACTCGGCCATTTTAGAGCATCTCTTTGAAAATAATCCCTGGCATTCTGCAATGACAAAAGCTTTTAAGTGTAGCTCTTTTCTATAATAATTTCCAGTGAAATCAACTTCCTTCAGCAATGCCCTATTTTAAGGGATCCAGATATATTAGCAACATTCCCTTCCTCTGCAGAGGGGGCAGTGATAGCCCACTGTCCCTGTTCTGCTGTAATTCCATATTAGGCTGTGATGGAGAGCAGTCAGCCCTGTCAGCTGCAGCCAGGATAAGCTTTCATGTTTAAATCATGTAAGATCATTCAGCAGTTATACCCAGGGCTGCCTAAATAACACAGATAACATACCTGTCAAGTCTAAGGCAGGTAAATTAAGAAGTGCTGTGCTGAAACTGTTCCCACTTATTAGGTTGGGGTTTTTTCCACTGGATTTTGAGGAGTATCTGTACACTCCTTCTATTGTGCATGGCATTGTTTTGTGCTTGTACCTCCTCCCCTCCAGCTCTTTTCTCAAACAATCTTACACTGCAGCTGTGAGTGCAAAATACCATTTATTCCACACCATCAGTGCCCAGGTAGCATGCAGATATGTGTCCATCACTACCTGGGAAATCCTCTTTTCCTCATTAAAATATCCCCCCTCTTATGTAAGATAGAAGATGGAGGGATGAGCACAAAAAGTTGATCCAGTAAAGCAGAGAGAGTGAGGTAAAGAGGACAGGTGAACTTGCCAATTCATTAGTCTATTAGCCCAGAGGCCAAAAGGCCACTGCAAAGCCTCCAGGTCCACCGAGACACCTGGATGCAGGCCAGTACTTAATGAGAAAAATTTCTTTCAGTTGACTGTGCTATGGCATTTTTTCTTCATCGCATGCATCAGTATGGTAGCAGCAGTAGATATGAGCAGATTATTTCAATTTCGATTATTTAGTTTCTGTGGTCAAATAATTGGCCATGTGCTTGCTGTACCTGGACTTTCTATATGGTCATCTGAGTCCCCTGTACTGGCTGAAGGGTGCTTAGTTTGCAAAGCATGCCATAATCAAAGTCATTCAACTCAGTCTGGGTAAGGCTTACTGAATTCTTTATTATAGCAGTCCTTCTGTGGGGCCCTGAAGTTTTAAGTGACTCACAGCTATGTACTATGCTTATATGTCACTTCTGAGACTTGTATTAGTATAATAAGCCATTGGAGAGATTATTCATTGTATGTAATTAAGATGTTGGTTAAGCGTGACATCCAGAATGAGCATTAGAGCAAAGACACTTTGCTAAATCTGTTGCAGTATTCCAAGTCATCAAGATATCAGTTTGATTGACAGATCAGATAATCTCTTTAGTAATCCTCTGAATTCTAAACACTGAAACCCGTAACTCATCATCAGATAAGAATATGTTCAGTTTATATTCTAAAGTGATGGAGGACAGCATTTCATATGGCTGGGTTTATCCACTCACTGCATAAGGTTCTTAGAGCATCTCTGTTTCAAAGTGAAGTTTAACTTCAGTAACATCAGGCAGGCATATCTTTTAATGTCAATGACACATTTTTGCAGAGGTTCTGCTTGTTGGTTTGGGGGTTTTTTTTACAAAGCACTAATGATGCAATAAAGATTAATTAGTGTAAGTTATAGTGTCTGAAATGTATACATTCAAGCTGTTAAATGTGTCAATGGAGATCCATTATGACAGCAACGGGCATTTTATTCTCAATAGGAATTGCTCTATTTGCCAGTGTGAGATGTGTTTTCTTTATTAAGACAAAACCAGTGAGAAGGGCCCAGATTTTAATACAGCTCAGATAAGAGCCTTGCTTTACACAGCACGATAAGCCTTGATTTTGTAAACACTATTACTTTGCTTTCATTACATATTCCTGCTGGTATTATTTCATGGCATCAGCTCTTTTACCAGCTTTTATTTGGCATCATATTAAATCAGGCCATCAGAACATGCTTACCACCTCACAGCTTAAAAAAAACCCAAAATCAACATGGTGTTTTATGAAGGACAAGTACTTGAATTTCAAATAGATGACCCATCAGATGAAAAATATTAAAGCTCATTGAACTTCTGCAGCCAATAACACACAAGGGAATGTTGTGGATAACAGCACCTCCACATGCTTGGACACTCCATAGCCCAGGCATCCACACTCTCTACTAGATCAGAGGGAGGTGATTACCAGTGCAAAGCCCAAATCCATCCGTGTCTATGGATCCATATTGGCAATTGAGACATACTCCTGCCATCTCCTCGTACCACCATCACTTTAAATTGTTAGAAGACTTAAACTGATTTTAGAGCCATTATCAAGATATTTCAAAATAAATATGAAATGCAACAGTAGGATTTTTGCCACAAACTTACTGCTTAAATGCAATAAACACTAATAGAAAATGCATTGTTTGGATCATTTTGAGTGCATAAGGCAGTCATTAAAATTCAATGCTTGATCTGGTTTCCAAAAAGGCCATCAGTTACATGGGGTGGGCAATTCCTCACTAGGCTGAGATGGGTCCGTGCAAAGGCATTTCCAAATCCCCCACAGCAGCTTTGTCCCAGTGTAGCATGCAGGCAAATGGTACTGACAGTGCTTCTCCAATTCCCAGGCTGTCACACCAGAGGGTTTTCTTTTGTTTGTGTTTCTCAAAGGAATATTTTTGCCATGAACACTTAGAAATTGTTTCTCAACGAGGATTTACATAGGATTTTACATAGGATTCTTCTGTGCATGGCATTTCTTTAACTTTGTGCATCTGGGCTAGGACATTAGCCTTTACAAAAGAACATTCAGATGTCAAAAGTACATATCATTTTCTCTGGGGTTTTCTTCATTGCTTGCTTCCTTGCTTGCTTGTTTTTAAGCTGTAGTCTGTAGGAAGGTTTACTGTCCCACTCTTCTGAGATTCGAAGTTTGATCAAAGAATTTTTCTCCAAATTTCAGCAGGGAAAAAAGGTCCTTTATGAGCTGAGATCAAGCATCAAGTCTTTCATCCCTAGAGAAGCTTGGGAGAAATTTACAAGTATTTGAAATTGAGGGGGAAAAACAATTCATGCCAAGAGTGACTTCCCTGACACCTGGAGAAATGCAGCTCTTGCCTCTCCCCCTGCCATGGCCTCCAGTTAAAACAAAATTCAACTTTTTCAGAGCAACATGAGTAGGGCTCAAGGCTAGGTCTTCCAATCACCTTTTTCCATTAGGCTTTCTGCTAGCAGTTTCTTTCACGTTCACCTTAATACAGAGGCAGGAAACTGAGGAGGGAGACATGGGAATAGCAAAGATCTCTCCTTCCTCTCCTAAATAAAAATGAATGACTATACTGAACCTCCAACAGAGAAATGCTCACCTCATTCCTTCTGATGGATAACTCATAGTCCAAGGGGACTTTTCAGGCAATTTGAGGGTTGCACACCTTGTACAGAGTGTCTGTCTGAAGTCTTGCAGTTGTACTGGCACAGAGCTGGGCTCAGCTGCCACCTGAGGACTCAGCTGTGACTGAAGCCACAGAATACCTGTACATAGCTTTTCTTTGATCCAGAAATCCAGAAAAATGCCTGTGCTTGGCTTCATACATCTGGGACAGCATCACAAGTGCATGCAACATCACAGCCTAAGGAAATCAGTAATAACTGGTAGCACACACACCAAAACCTACCAATGCTGTCAGGGTTTGAAATATTAGTGAACTATGCCTCAAGAGAGCCACAAAAACATGGAACATTGTCCATATATCACTAAGTCTGACCTACTTGTTTGATTAAGGTCTCAAGATTAAAGTTGGACAAGGAAGAAAATCCTTTCAGCAAAACCTTCACCTTTTCAGTCAGAAAAAAGATATCATTGAGCCCAGTGTATAATAAATTTATCATTTCCTGAAATAATATAAAGGGCAACCCAGCCCTCAGGAGCACAGACAGCTACACTGACAGAGCAGGCAACTTATGTAGAAGAGATGAGGGTTCACATGATGTTGGCCAGTTCTGAGCCTTCACTCACAGCTCCTGCTGATGAGCTAGCCTATACCACAGATCCAAAAAGCTGCCCAAGTGCCAGTGTCTGGGTTTGCTTTCTGTAAAAAAAAATCAGTAGTAATTACTACTCTGCTGTTGATCAGTATCACATTTGTGGAAGGTGTTGAAAAAAGAACTAAAGGCCCTTTGCTTTGTAGGTTTGACTTGGGAATTAAGGCTAAGCTATCCTAAGGTTTCCTACATTGGACTCTGAACTCTACAACAGATCTAAACTACAGCTTCATGTTACTTTCCATACATTAATCATTCCTAGAGCTCAAAATACGTTCATTTGCTTAATACGAACCCTTTAATGTGCAGGATGAACATGTATTTACTGGAGATCCCATCTGTGCTTTGGCATATTTATTAGATGCACATTTCATCAGTCAGTTACAGAAGATTTTTTTCTTTTGTAAACCAATCACTGCCACAATTTGAAACTATATATTAAAATGCTTCAATAATATGTCTTTTACTATGAATGAACCTTTTCCTAGTAACAGCATTGCACCTGAAGTAATTAAATAGATGTGGAGCTTATAATCACAACAGAAATTGAATTCTCAGTTAACAATTCCAAAGTCCTATTGATGAAAATTCCTACTGCTTACAATTCCTATTGATTGAAAGTGATTTTAATCAGTTCAGTTGCTTTTTTAGAGGATTGACCACAAAATAAATACTCTTTTCCCATATGAGAATATTTGCATTACTAGGAGCCATACAGGGATGAAGCTTAAAATTCAGTGTTGGTTTACTTTGTCTAGCTGTCTCCTCTGAAGGGAAAAGCAGCTCTTCCTTTGAAGACACTCAGCTCCATAATTTTAAATGCATGGGCATATCCATATCCAACAGATAAGACATCAGAAAAATTTTAGAAGTCCATTTCTAAGACTGCCAAACAGCTCAGCCAGTGCAAACATCTACCTGCTTGAATTCTTAGACACTGAGCAAGCACAGGAACCAGCTATAAGAGAAAAAAGCTTCTGGTTTATCAGATGTAAAACCCAAATCCTTTATTTCACTACATAACATGTAAGCTTTCTAAAAGACTATTCTTTTTATATATACATATTATGCACCTGTAGTATTTCTCATTGTTCTTTTTTCCTGGGATGTATAACCTTTATATTTATGGCAAAAATAACCATTGATGTGGAATAACTAACATAAGCCATTCAGATTACTTCAGCCTTCAGAGGGGTTGTGGTCTAAGATTTCTCAAATCTTTTATCAGTGACAGCCTCAGCCATTTCAGCTCTCTTTTCATGGTTCCAACTCACAGTGGTTATTGGTATTTTACCACAAATTTTAATGACCTAGTAGTGTACTACAGTGGGGAGAGCATAAACTAGTGGCTCTGAAGGCATCACTGTGTCACTGCACAAACCGAACATCTGTCTGGGTGGGGACTCTGAAAAAACCCAGTGACTGGCTCCGTTTTGGAGATAAATTTTCACTCCAGGAGCTGAGTTACTGCTGCTAGCCTGCTAATTCAGGGATGCATGATTATGTGCTTTATGAAAACCCTTAGAGAACCAGCACTGAAGTCTCCATCTGAACAAAAATTCAGTTGCAAATCCATCAGGTCTGGCCTATGGAGTATAATACCATAACACATGGTAACATATCTGAGCCAATACTGTTCTAAACCACACCACCTTTCTAATTTTCACATGATCCATAAGAACATAATTAAGTCAGAAATTCTGTTGCAGTTGGGAGTACTCACTTTCTGTCACTATCGTGCTTAGTATGAACATGCTTTTTAAAAATGCCTGTAATTTGAGCCATGAACACCTGAACTTCAACAGAAGGCAACTGTCAAAATACTGTAAGTTCATCTTCAGATCAAATATCCTCAATGAATCCTTTGCACAGTACCTTTGTACAACTTTAGAGTGCACAGGTCTTCCTAGAAGGATCTTGGTTAGGATAAGGGGATGTCCTGTCTTTTAATCTTTTAGAACCCTGACTCTGTGTGCTGTTATTTACTGTCAGCTCCAGAATTCTGCAATATTGTGACCTCATCCTAGTGTCTAACATCAGGTTGGAAATGTGCTTTGCCTGCCTTGGCACTGTAATGTTATTGCTGAGGACAAAAGGTGTCTTCTGTCAGTGGAGGACATGTGTGAGTTTTCTGATAAATCAGATTGCCTAAAGATTTTTTTTCTTTTTTTTAATTAAAAAAAAAATCAAGTGAATTAAGACAATTTGAATTCTGTGATAGATAAATTGTCTGAGAAACTGCAACATACAGAAAAGATTCAGGACCCATAGTCTGGCAATTTCTTTAAAATTTCACACAAGTCAAGATGACAAACAGATGGCACAGTTAGGAAAATCTAGAAGGCAAAATATAGCCCCCATGTCACTTTAATGATGCCTCTGCTTATCACAGCCTATATTTTAAATCAACTTATAAAGTATTTTTCTAAATCATAAAACTCTCTTGAGCTCTATTTTCTAAAGACAAACTGGTCTGTAAAGATGCATCAGTCAAGCAGAAGATTAATTCCTGTTGTACCAAGTTGTTGTTTTTGGCACAGAAGTCAATATTTATAAGACAGAAAGCAGCTGCAGCACGCAAGTTAGCATAGTGCATAAATCTTTGCAGCAGGTTATAGCAAGATGATGATACTATCCACAGGTAACACGATGGAAGCACTGCCACAACAGAGCCTTCCTAATGGTGGTCATCCATTTACCAGTGTGAGCCACGCTAATGAGGTCACACTGATTCACTTCATGTCATTTCCCCTTTGGAAGCAATCAGCACAAATATAAACCAGTAATACATTAGAGGAGGTCACCCAGCGCAGTAGCTCTGTAAAGAGTGAGCTGTTTGTATAGGACTTTGAGCCAGATCCAAGCCTGCCTGGAGCAATAGGACGTGTGGCTACTGACAACAGGGCCTGGGAAGCAGATTAACCCCCTGTCCCCATGAAAGCTGGCTGAGGTAAAGCACCGCTCTTAGCTTTGCCTGTGGTGCAGCTCTTCATCCCCCCTCTCTCATCACCCCTCCACATCGGTGGTGGGGGTCGCGGGAAGGGCAGGGGGTTAACTCTCAATTTTCCTTCCGCTGATTGAAGCTTTTGCCTCCTGCCTGGTGATGCCGGATGGCAGCTTTGGGGCAGCAGAGGGACAGGGGCACAGCACTGCCAGGAGTTGTGGCAGATGTGGTCCTGCCTCCCCCACAGGGGGACAAGAGACTTGTCATTTGAGAGACGTACTGACCTCCTTCCCCATCACTCCACCTCTCTTGCTTGACGCACTAGCAATGAGAAACTCACTCTCCCTTTCCTCCACAACAGAGATCTGGTGTGGTCAGCAACAGGGGCAGGGCACGTTAGATAATGCCTGAACAACCAACCAGGCAAGCCCCAGCAATTCCCAGCCTTGCTTTCCATATCTTCAGCCCAGAAATCATTCCTCTCCACAGCGTATGATGAACTCTGCAGTGGAGAGGCTAGAGTTAATCTAATTTTTTGTTGTGCGAGGTTATACAGGTTTTCCATATCTCTGTCAGCCCTTTTCGCAGTGCTGAGATTGAAGATATCAAATCCCTTGCCACAGTATTATCTCCAAAACTAGAAGCGAAGGAAGTTCAGCCTATCAAAGTACTTGGGTATTTCTCCCCCTTCTTGAGAAGGCTGTCATGCCAAAATTTTGGGGTTTTTGCACTTTTCACATGAGTGTAGCTACTCACTTACAAGATCATATACAGTTTTTTGCCCATGGCTCTTTCTCTGGCCACTGCTGCACTAGCTCTGATATTTCCAGCCTCACTTGACCAAATTTTACGGATTTGGATGCAAAGATGTTTGAAATTAATGTTGAATAGATGCAGATTGAGTCCACATGGGAGGGAAATACAGTAGAAAGGTGGAACCTCATTATAAGAATTTATCAGTGTACATTCTGAATGCTTTATAAATTTCACTAGCGCGATCATCTATTTCATTCATAAAAGAGAAAAAGCTGTATTAATTTCTTGAAATAGGCAACAGAAAGAGATTGACTTGAAATAAACAAAATAGTTGAAATTAAATTTTCTTGGCAAGGTTTGCTTGTGTTGTTCGTCAAATAAATGTACATTATGTCTTGCACTGTTACTCAGCTGTGATCCTGTAATGTGTTCTCTGCATCCTGTCAGACATATGATCCTTTGTCCCATAATAGACCCAACTATCTCACAACCAGCTGAGCTCAGGGTCATCCCAGGGTCAGGCTGGTTAAAGATGGCTGTCAGTTCTCTGCCTGACTCACAGACGAACTTTAAATCACCTTTATCTTACTTGTGCTGATGTTTTCCAGCCATCTGTAGCAGGAGCTGTAGCATCTATGCGCAATATAAAGAAATGTCTTACAGCATCCCTGAAAATTTCTCTGTGGATCTGCAATGTGCAGTGCACTCAATATAAAGAAAGTGCAGCTTGATGCATAATGTGAAATGGGAACTATTTCAAATACCTTTATGCAAGGTAGTTAACATTGTGGTTCTCATCCATCTTGCAAATGAAAACAATAATTCAGAGGGTGAAATATCACCTTTCAGATCAGAAATATAAATATTACCTAGCCTGAAATTTCCAGCAAAAAGGGTATTTGCATAAGAAGGACAGATAATCTGGGAAATGCATCACCTAGTGTTTTTATTGTGATAAATACCTCTCTTCAGCTTCTGCAGCTATACAACTTCTTAATGTTTGTCACTATTCTCCAAGGTATAGAAGAAAGACATGCCTTAATTGTGAATTTACACATGCTCTATTACCAACGCAATGGCATAAACACATTTAACAAGATTGTCATTCCAGTTAATTACGCTGATTCTGACATGTACCTATCTCATCTAAAATTGATAGATCCTTTTGACCAGTTAGCAGCATCTCAATGTGTTGTGTCTTTCTAAGGTTAAGCATGTTAGGGGCCAGAGAACAGCAGGAGAAAAGAGTCCCTGCATACCAAGGAAACACCAAGAGAACAGCAACCAAACCTCCTTTTAAGAAAACCATAGATAGCTGAACCCCAGCACATGTTCTGCATTTCTATGTCTGTTCCAGCCACAGCACACCTGCCCCAGGCAAAGACAACCATCTCCATTATGCCTAATAGTAAACAACACTGTTCCAGCCCCTCAGAAACTCTTGGCCTTGTTCACAATATGTAGTACCCAGCACCCAAGCAGATGGTAGCACTTATTAAAGATATTAAAGCAGAAGAAAATGCAGCAGAAAAGGAGGCAACTATTAGAGAACACGTTGTGACAAGGGAAAAAACAATTTCCATGTTTTCCCTGCAGCAGAAGTCTGTGAATTCCAGACTGAAGAAATTGGAGAACGACATGAAATCAACAGCAAACAATGAACAAGCATCCAGTGACAATAAAACATCACCCTTACCCTCAGCTGAGTTATCGATGCTCAGATCAAAGCCTCATTTTCAAACCTCACACTGAGAAGGAAACTGCACATACTCCTTTCCTTCCCACACACCCCAGTATAAACCTGGCAGAGCATTCTGGAAGGGAGATGGAGGTACCTGTATCTTACAGTCACATCTGGGTGACAAGGGTAATATTTTCAGGGAAGGATGGAAGGACAGAAGGAAGGACAGAAGGAAGGACAGAGGGACGGAAGGACGGAAGGACGGAAGGACGGAAGGAAGGAAGGAAGGAAGGAAGGAAGGAAGGAAGGAAGGAAGGAAGATACCTGCTTTTGTAAAAAATGTATTAAAAAAATCTTCAAGTCATTCATTTTCTATCCTGTGATCCACATGCCTTTTAAAGAAAAGCAAGCTTTTGTGCTCTATCAAAAGCATAAAACCATGGGTGATGGTAGGCAAACTAAAGAGTGCAAAAACCTGGAAGAAAAAACCTTGAGGAATTAAATATACATTAAATAACAGCAATCCTGTTGGACAGTCGTGTGAAGTGTAACCTGAAATGCTTCTCTATGTAATATAGAATTTCACACCATGCTTGGGAAAGGACAAGATATCACCACTAAGGACTCTCTTCTCTACGCTGAGGACCCACTCCTGCCCCTACTCCTGGGCAGCAGTCTCTCCTTACAGCCACCCCACTGCTCTATGGCCAGTATTCTTGGGAACAGCGCCAGCACAGCTGTCCATCTTCCTTCCTCACACAAATCTTGCCCTTTTGACCACCCTCAATCTAACCTAGATTACACCAATGGAAGAACTGCACCAAAGGCTGGAGAATGTAAGCTCATGAAGTCTGGAAAACTGGAAAGGCTTGGATCACCAGTGAACAGATGCTGAGGAGCTTGTCTCATAGCTGTGGATAAGCATCTGGGAAACATCTAGATAAAGCTTTTTTTTAAATATTCTTTTAAGTAGGAGAGTACAATGGATGCAAGGAAGAATTAATTTTCTCCATTTTCATAAAAAGTATTTTGCAGGTCTTCAGCTTTTGAGTACATCTAGAATTCATTTTGGTGGTCAAGAAAAAGGCATATTTTCAGTAGTGGCATTCTGGTTAAGCCCACATACTCCTGCTCACAATTAAAGGGATGTTCTCACGTGACTGTTCAAGGGGTTTCCTTCAGATCCAGCTGACAGGATCTCTGGAGCAGAGCACAGTGCCTGCCTTTGGACAGACTCACATTAAGCAGATATGTCTCGAGACAGTGCTGCTGACAGATTTCATTCCTTTCTCCCTCTTCTTTTCAAGCTCAGATAGTGGTTACCTCATGAGTAGTACGACTTTTGGGGCTACTTCCACACTCCTTTTTCTGAGAAACTCCTCACTGAAACTACTAGGCCTTTTTATATAGCACAAATACAGCAGGAGTTTACCTTTTGTAACGAAAGGAAACCGATTTGATGCCTGCTGGCATTTTTTTACTCTAAATTATAAGAAAAAAGGGGTTTTTACTACAATAATAAAAAGTCCGACTCTCTGAGATGTGAAAAATATATCTTAGATTATTTAATCTTCATTTAAATGCAGATTGTTTTATACAAAGGCTGATTTATATTTCTTGCCCTGGAGAATATTTAGAGACAAACCTACTTTAAAGGCTCAGGCTGGACTCCACCACTTTTAGTGCTGCTGCTTCAAACTAATATGGAATTGCACTATACGAAATACCTACTTTAAGAATTAAAAACATGAAATAACATGCATCATTCTCATGAACCTAAAGGACTCAGCCATGCACCCTTATATTAGTCTCTTCCTTCAGCACAGACTCTTCAGACATGTCACGTGGGGAAGCTCTCAAAGGTGCTTAACCAAGGAAAATGGCTATTGGAATTTCCTATATGTAATAACAGCATCCTTCTCACTCTGAGGTTCCATGCTGAGAGCAGACACCAGGGGTACAGGGGACGCTGTACAGCTGCATGGGGATCGCTGTCCCACGTGGCTGAACATGCATCCTGCCCTCAAGGAAAGGGGCCAGGTTTGTCTTAGCTAACACACACCTGAACGCAGTTAATATAGTTCAGCTCTTCCATTCATCTCCTGGCCAGTATTTCGGTCTCTAAGAGGAAAGGAATTTTATGAAATAAAGATCTAAGGGGCTGAAAATGTGCTTGCAAAGGAGTGGGGGGTGGGGAGTGTGACAATCCTTGTAGCCCATGTGAAAGGTTGCTTTGCATCTAGACCAAAGGGGAGGAGGCCTGATCCTGCTCCCGTGCTAGATAAGCAGATATCCTGCAGGCAAGCAAAGCTGGCAACAGGCTGAAATCGTGGTGAGAGTTGAAAAGCTTGTTTTTCTATATGCACAACAAACCAGAAACATTGACAGAAAAGTAAAAGAACATCTGCTCATGCTGATCTATGAATGCTTTTCCTGGATCCATTAACCTCCTTTCTTTTTCTGTCTCTTTTTTTCCCAAACTGAAAATTATCATTTTAAATATTCAATGCTTTCATTTCTCTATTAATCAAATTAAATCTCCTTAGCTACAGTTAAAATACTCTGTGAGGTCCTTCGACCAAAGATTATCTGCCTCGCAATTAGAACCCATTTTTAATACAACGGGCGGAAAATAGAGAGACACAGCTGTAGAATCAATACAACTATAAATTACATGGGAAAGGAAACGGTGGCATCCTAGCTTGAAACAACAGATTTATTATCAAAGAGGATGGTATTTTATCGACAGAGTACATAAGTTTATAAAGAAAGAGAGAAGGAGACACAGAGAGAGAAATCAATGTTAACATGGGCTCACCGTTGCTTTAAATGCTGCATTTGTGGTAACTAATTTTCATTTCTTTTTTTAATTAATAAAATGTCCCACTGAAAAATGATTACTGGCTAAAAAGTCCTATCTGGAGAATTTTCTAAGGCAAAGCTCCACTGATTTTAATGAATAAGATCGGTGGAAGAAGGTCCCATTATGTGTTCTGTATTTTATCCTGGATAAGACTGGTTGCTACAGGGCTTCCTCCATTCCCATATTTCGAACAATAACATAGTTCAGGCCACAGCTAAGACTTGTGTTTAAACTTCAAAGATCTGCATTTCTTTTTATTCCCACCTACGGGATAGGGTGAGAAAAAATGTTTTTTCTGATAGTAGCAAATATTTTAAATGCATCACCTTCCCCTTCCACAATCAGAATTCATCTACGGCTGGTTACATATAGGATTAAAAAAAAATAATAATTTTAAAAAAAAATCTGAACCTGTGATGAGAAAATTTCTTGCTAGATTTTCACTGCTTTCAGTCAGTGCACAGTCTGCCTTGCTGTCTTCTCAGTGAAAAGCAATGGGGAAATTTTTGCCTGTTGTTGAATATGGAGTTTCCAGTTAGGGCCTGATCCAAAACCTAAGGTAATAGCTATATCTTCTTCTCTTTCAGCTCCAACAAAAGTGGGAGTCACCCTGTATGGCTGACCAGCCTCAAAACACATCATGATGTCCAGGAAAGGAGATTACATAGAGATTATCTGGATTTCTAGAGTCTCTCATCTGATTTGCATTCAAACTCTCTCGTTAGAGGGTCCTCAGCAGAATTTTCTGTGGGTTTGGCTGTGTTCCTTTCATACTTTACTGTATAAATTCTGTTCAACTCCTGGGGTGAGAAAGATGTGATCTGAAGAGAGAAAACATATCATTACTGGTGGATTACCAAGATCAGTGAGGCTAATTTTTGGATTTACAGACTTGAGGGTCTCAGGTGAGCTGCGTCTCCCTGAGCAATGAGCCACAGGAGGTACCACTCAAAGCCAAGATATGTATCAGGTACAAGCCTCAAAATCTTTCAAATCTTTCTGTTTCTGAGCTGACTTGAAAGGAGCTTGGGTGAATTCACCTTTTTACGTGAATCTAAGTTTTTGGGGACATACATGTTCCTATGGATATGGAAAAACACTGCATGTTTCCTGTGCAGTGGGGTCTGAGCTCTATCACTGAAGACAGGTCTTCTCAGACCCTTTTTGCCCCACCTTCTATTTCCATGATCACTGTCTTGCCTCATAGTGCTGTCAGAAATACAGAAAATAAAATATACAGGGGGATGTAATGAACTGCAAAGCCCCATGGGGTCCTGCCTGTCTGCAATACCCACTTCTATGTTGAAACATATTGTTCATGTTAATACTGTTTGCTGGTAGGAGTGTTCCTCCAAGATAACATTTTTGTGCAGTGAAATATGCATGGCTCTCAGATGGCTCAGCTCAGATGGGATCACCTTTCAGTTTCTAGACAGTGTTATTTTTTTACCCTTTTTTTTCCCCATCACAGCATGAAGAACACAACACTACCCCACCAATGCCTTCTGTTTTATGACCCATCTGTCCACAGAACTATGCAAGGATGTTAAATTCACTGATAGTGCAGAGCTGTGCTGCAGGGATTTTATTTTTTGCAAAATAGAGTAATCTTGTCCACGTGTCTACCTTTGTTGGGTGCTAGTGGGAATATTTTACAACTGTGTGAAGAAAATAAATTGATGTTTGGATGACATTTCCACTGCAACTGATTTTTGCACTACAGTTATTTGAGATAATATACCCATTGCAAAAATAATGAAAAACTCTGGTTTTATTGGAACGGAAGAGTTTCAATTAAAACTGTGTAGAAATTCCCACTTCTGCAGCTTAGCCCTTTCCATGACCTTCACCTTCTCATGAGGTGGGAAGTTTGGACAAGTGGTTGTTTTCCAAGACCTCTCCAAAATGCCCCCACTGCTCCCAGAAACTGTCTGTGATTTATACAGGTGTGTTTTGCACCTGAAGGTTCACTGGTGTGCAGTGGAGGAGGCCCCCTATTTCCACCACCAGTCTCATCCTCACCCCCATCTCTTTTCATTACTTAACGAAGCTGGTCTCCTGTGTTTTCTCTGCTCTTTATTGCTTGTCACCAGGGCTGAGTGACTGCTGAAGATGAGAGGGGATGAGGAGTGTGAAGAGGGAAGCTTCTGCCTTTGGTCTGAGCCTGACGGGGAATGATGAAAAACACATGGGCTATGAAAAAGTCCAGTCCAACTTTCTGTTTACCGAGCTCCCTAGAAACGTCAACATCTGTCACCAAGTTACCCCTAAAAGGGGCACCCCCTTGCTACAGGACCCCGATGGCAGGTCCCATCCCTCTTCCCCCAGCACGGGCTGGAGGAGAGGGGTGTTGACAGAGGGAACGGGAGGTTATCCGGGATTTGGTGATGGCTGTATTAATAGACAAAGGACATCAGTAGCGGTATCCCTGGCTCAGCGCTGCGGTGCCACCTTCGGCTCGGGCAGCCGGCTGGCAAAGATGAGTGGGCACCGGAACACCCCTCAGGTGAACCTGGCTTTTGGCGTCCCCGCAGGCGGGTCCCGAGGGAGAGCCCCGCGGAGCTGGTGCGGAGGAGCACGGCAGCCGAGCCCCGCACCTCTGCCGGCCCCGGGCCGGGCGCCGAGCGGAACGGCCCGGCGATCGCAGCCCCGCTCCCTTGTTATTCCAATCCACACAACGAATTCTCCTCGTATTAGTAATTTCACGAAGATCAAATACAAAGACAGCTGCGAATGAAATCGATCCCTACAAAATGCGTTAGCCAAGTGTTCAAAGTAGATATTTCCTTGTTCTTTTTTCCCCCCTTTAATTTATGACAGTCGATAGCATATTGCTTTGCTTTTTTTTTTCTTTTTTTTTTTTTTTTTTTTTTTTTTTTTTTTCTTTTTCTCTTCTTCTCACTCTCTTTCCTGGCGAAGAGTTACGACCACTCATGGGTTAGAATTAGAACATGCACAAGTATCTAGGCAAAGCCAAGCTTATCGGATGCAAACAGGAACCGCTGCGCAGCACTGAGTCGCCGGGAGGGCATCGAGACAGACACGGAGGCAAACACCGGGGCAGGGAGGGCTCGTCCCTCGGCTTTCGACCTCTCGGACACTATCTGCGACTCTGGAGAGCAAGATGCTCCATGGGCGCCTGCATATTCTTAATCCCTCCGCCTGCCACTGGCTGCATCACATCTGAGACCGATGTGAAGAGAGGCACGAGAGTTTGTGGCTGAGATTGGCTTCATACCTCCCGCTGTCCCCCTTGTATTTGAGGTTATTTGTTTGGGTTTTTTTCTACCTTTACTTTCTTCAGCTGGAGAAGTTTTGAAATAGTTTGAGTTTGTGTTTATAAAATGGGCACTCAGAGAACTCATCAACTGGCTACCGGTTTCATTGTAGTCGAGGGTCATCACTATTCGACCACATTTTTATCAGAATCAGTAGCCCCGATTTAACTTAGTGAGATATACACTTTCAAGGAAAATAGATTGGAAAGCCAAAATAACGGTAAAAGTAATAGTTGAAACATTCTCCGTGTGTAACAAAGGCTTTGCATTGTGTCACTGCCCTGTAAAAAGTAGCACAGAAGCATTCTCCGAACCCATTCTTGCTCGTATTAGTGAAATGTGTAATCCTTTTGAAGTTACATGGCAAAGTGGACTCTTTACATGATCAAAATCAGCAGAGTTTGCTCCCAAATGCCTAGGCACAAGAGAACACTTTTTTCCCCTAGAGCACCCATTGATTGGTCTTTCTGAGCCTGTAACAGGAGTAACTGTGGCCTGTAATATTTTATGACACATAAACCATAAAAGAATAATGTTAACAATGAGCGTCGGCCAAGTAGTGTGCCTGAGGGAGAAAAGGAATGTTTGTCTTGGAAAAGGAGAAAGGCAAAAGGGAAAAAGAAAGAGGCAGAAAAAAAGTGAGAAAGGCAGACAAAAAAAAAAAGGAAGGAAGGAAGGAAGGAAGGAAGGAAGGAAGGAAGGAAGGAAGGAAGGAAGGAAGGAAGGAAGGAAGGAAGGAAGGAAGGAAGGAAGGAAGGAAGGAAGGAAGGAAGGAAGGAAGGAAGGAAGGAAGGAAGGAAGGAAGGAAGGAAGGAAGGAAGGAAGGAAGGATCTCAAAACACATTACATACCTGTTTATTCATATATTATTAATTTCATTATTTATGTAATATTTTTTGTGGTTACCAATTTACTGTGATCTCACAGAGGTAATTACTGACGCGGAAAACATTCCTAAACTACTCTTTCCCCCTTAAAAAAAAAAATAAAATAAAATAAAATGACAGCCCCGTGTTCCCGCCGGCTCCCGGGCTCGGCCGTCGTGCCGCGGGCGGGAGCGGCCTCACCCGGGGCCGTCCCCAGCGCGGCGCTGCCGCCCGGGCTCTCCCGCGGGCGGCCCGGGCTCCGGCCTCGTTCGGAGCATCCCCGGGGCCTTGGCCGGGAGCTCATCGCCCTCCGTGCCCAGGGTGCCCCGGCAGTTCCTGGGTGGGAGGGAGCATCGCTCCGATAAAGCAGTTTACCGGTAAAAAGCCGCTCGAGTTTATAGCCCAAACGTGAGCTGCCATCAGAGAGTTGCTAATAAGTCCCTATTAAGCATGCATTTATGCAGTGATTATGTGAACTTTGGCCTTTGAAGAGTCCCAGCAATTAACGGAGTCGTCTATCGCGTTTTGCCCAGATTTCTACTATTTTCCCATACGGGATGCAGAGGGGAGCACGGCTCCACCAGCGCCTCCAGCTGCCAAATGCTTCTCCAGCCATCCCTTTCCTCATCACTGCTGAGGAGAAAACCCCAAGCACCCCTCCCTTTGTCCCAGGACCCCTGCGTGAAAATGCAGGGTCCTCTGCGAGATGGGTTTTTTTTCCCCTCACTCCAGTAAGGTACCTCTCGCCGGGGATACCCGCCTGAGCGTCGGATGCAGCGCGGGGAAGATGCTGAGTTTTTGCTGCCTCCGCAAAATAGCGGAAAGCTGTTCAAATTTAGTAAAAAAAAAAAAAAAAAAAAAAAGCTGGGCAAAAATGAGAGGAAAGTTGCCGCTGCCGGGGAGACAGCGAGAGAGAGAGAGAGGGGGAGAGGGATGACTCTGTAATTGTTGCCTTTATCAAGGCTGTGAGATTAACTACTGGGATTTATTCTAAAGTGACCCATCACCGAATTCATTTCTGCTTGAACTTTCGGTGAACCTGAGATTAAAGAGGGGAGAGCAGCTAAGCAGTTTGTTGTTAGCTGCCTTTTCAACAGCCCTTTCAGACTGAGTAAATATTGATCGGTTTCAATCTGATTGCCCCAGAGGAAAACACCAAAGCATCTCAATAGCCTCCAAAAGTAAACTTTAAAGGTGAACAGCAGAAATGGCCTTAAGTATGATAGGAAGACACTAAACTCCGTTTGACATTTGAATGCGATTTTTGTTGACGGGTTTTGATGGGATGCGGGTTTTTTCTTCGTTTTTTCTCCTGAGATTCTGGAGAGGGTTTTTTTTTTTTTTAATTTTCAAACGTGCTTTAAAAAATTCTTACAAGCTGAAAGGTAAATTAGCATCTTCATTGAAAGCACTTTGTGGCGGGGGTTTAGTGACATTTTTGTGGTAGAAACTATAAGCTAGAGATTTTCATTCCTCTTCACTGCACCCCTGAACCCAAAGGCTGATCGTATCGAAATAGTATTAACTCTAACAAAATGAGACAGGATCGGGAGGTTTGGTGCGTCTTTGATTGAAATACATTATGACTGCGGGGGGAGGGGGGGAGGGGAGGAGATGAGGAAATAAATACATAAATATATTTTTATATACGGTTCGGGCTTGGAAGGAGATGGGATTCTTTGGCCGAGAATCGTTCATCGCAGATTGACACACTGATTAGTCTCTCGTATTTAGGCTGTAATTTATGTCCGCTCTTTCTAACACATTAAGTCAACAACACCGGTGGAATCGAGTTGTAGATCCGGATTCCAGCAATGTTTAGATCCAGATTTCGATATTGAAATGCCCTCATTGGCATGTAAATGCCACTTTAACACATCCAAGACTCTGGAAGAAGGCCATCTGTTTTGCTTTGTGGCTTTACACTAATAAACAAAAGGTAAAGTATATGGCAGGCGGGGAAATGAAAGAAATAGAGGCATCGGCGGGAGCCTTTGGAGACAGCCCTGTTCCCTTGCAGATAGCTCGGCTCTTGATATGGCCGCCGCGCCTTGCAAATCAGGGCTTGTCTCTTTTGACACCGAAGTGAAGAAAATTTCCTTGACTCTCTGCGGATCCCGCAAAGTAAAGCCTGCGTGGGCAGAGCAGCCCCAGGAGAAGCCCGGTAGCACTTCCCGCAGCTGGGCCGGGTGAAGGAGATGTTAGGCGTGTTTGCGTTGTAATTCAAGAGGCATCAGTGACTGGAGACATGCCCCGTCCAGCTGAGCGTGCCTCTGCTCTATCCTGCCACCCAGGCTCTCCCCACAGAGGCTCCTCTCCCTTCCCGACCTGCTGTTCACTTGACATTTCTTAGAATAGTTATTATATTTACCTGCAAGAGCTTTCTTTTGTACACCGAAAGGGAATGAGGGGGTTGAGGGAAGAAAGAGGGGAAGAGACAGTGGAACGGGCTGGGGTTAACTCCAAAACCGCACTGGGAACCATCTCCCACTTTGGCACCCCGTCAAGCGCTGGTGATGGCACCTTGGGGTGGGAGAGAGAAGCCGGACAAGCTTAGTGGCCAGGCTAATTAAATGTGCAGCCCTTGGAGAGGGGCCTGCAGTGTGAGGAAAGACTGGCTGAAGAGAGTTTCTGCTTTTGAAGGGTGCTCTGTTTATTTAAGTGTCAGCATCCATCCCGAGGTGAAAAGGTTAGCACTTGACCCAGGAAGTTCTCCTGTTTGTGCTTCAGAATTAGATTGGGATTATAAATTCCTCCTAGTTGCAGAGAATGGAGAGAAGGGCCTTCTATTGTCTAAAAATAATATTATTTGAGCATAGGAGAGGAAGAAGTTTTGTGTAGGAAGTCAGATTGGGCAGCCAGAGCTCTCACTCCGACAAAAAAAAAAAAAAAAAAAAAAAAAAAAAAAAAAAAAAAAAAAAACATAGGAGGAGTAAGGCTGTGAGACTCTTACTCCCTTTCCCCCTTGGAAAGACCCCAGTAGAAGAAAATAAAGGAAACAAAACTGCTGAGCCCAGCCTGTGACTCAGCGCTGACGTCACGCAGAAGTAGGCAGACGAGGGCTACCTGAAAGTGGAATATATTTATTACAGACATTATAAGGACCCGTAAATCCTGCCCTGGATTCCACCACCGGTGGGATCACAGAGCCTTTCATGATTGTACAGAAAAATCAGGAGGACATTTTGCTCACACACGACAACTGATAGAACTCAGTGTACCCGCAGTACAGCAAAGCACGGTGCGTCATGCAAAGGTCTGGACACCAACCACAGAAATTATACATTCATTTGGCCATTTGTCACATTCACGAGTAGTTTGAAAAGACATCGAGTCTAAAGGAAGGTTAATATGAAAATAGGAAGGGGCGAGGTCTTTTGGATGGTTGTACCCTTCAGCTGAGCATAATCCAACACAGCTTTGGGGACAGGGGGAGAAGGAAAGGGAGCAAGCACACCGGGTAAGGTTTAAAAAACCTAGTGCAATTGAAGCCTTGTTTGTCACATTTAAAGAAATAACACTACTTTTTCGAGGTATCTGCTTGAGCTTAAGACGTTTACTTGATACAGTCATCTACTTTACCAATATAAAAATGGATCCAGTTTGGCGAATGCACTCACCCTGCTTAACCTGATAATCGAAACATCATTCTAGAAAAATCTGTAAAAAGATAAATCTCTCGGACAAAGTATTTACAAGCAACAAACTCATTGACACGAACAAAGAATACATTAAATTAAGGGGATGAAAGTCCTATAAGTCGTGTAAACACTTGCAATAGTGCATCTCTTTGTGAGGTTATGTACCCTAAACAACCTGTCTTTCACTCAGGGAAACTCGGTGGAGCGTCCTTGCAGTGGAGGAGAGAGACCCTTACGCCTATGCCAACACAGTTCCTCCAGCAGAAAAGGAATGGGGTACAGGGAAGAAAATTCCCCTGGCACCAAGGCGCCGGAACCCGACGGAGCCGGCAGCCCCGGGGCCGGACGGCGGCGGAGGTAGCGGGGGAGGGAGCGGCAGCTCGCCGGCACCTCTCGGGGATACCGACCGACCGACCGAGGGACCGACAGAACGGCGGTGGCGGGGGCGTCGCGTCGGGCGGCCGTCGGGGCACGGCCGGGCTCAGTTGGAGGCAGCGAGCGTGTCCGAGGCGGAGGAGGCAGGCGAGGCGCTGCAGGGCGAGGAGCAGGACTTCTCCGACGAGTCCTCCGCCTTCTCCTCGCAGCCCGTGGGGGTGGCGGGGGAGATGGGCAGCAACCCCTCTTTCTCCCGTTTCTTTTGCTTCATCCTCCGGTTCTGGAACCAGATCTTCACCTGCGTCTCGTTGAGCTGGAGGGAGGCGGCGATCTCCACCCGCCTGGCCCTGGTCAGGTATTTGTTGAAATGAAACTCCTTCTCCAGCTCGGTGAGCTGCTTGGTGGTGAAGTTAGTTCTGACGGTGTTGGGCTGCCCCACGAAGCCGTACTCGCCAGCCTTGCCTGCGAGGGGACATGCAGCGGTAAGTAAGTGAGCGCAAATGATTTATAGGCGATGTAATCAATATGTCCACACCGGCTAACCGATAGGGAGCTAGAACTTCTTAGGATAAGAGGGAAACCCCGGCAGGGTGAGTGATGGAGTGCGAGGTGCTAAACCGGAGTCAGCCTCCAGTGTCAGAGCAAACTTGATAAGTGGTTTATGAATTATCAGAAATATGACCACGGGAGAGGAGGAGAAGGGGGAGTCAGGAATGAGTGAGGAATAAGCGGCGCTGGCTTTCAGCTCCGCGGGCAGACAGCCGCCACTGCTCCCAGAGGTCCGGGCCGCCCTACCTGCCCAGCGCCCCGCGGGATACCGCGCCTCTTCCCCGGCACCCGCGGAGGGCGAGAGAGGAGCGGACCCCGCCCCGGCCCTCCCGCCGGCCACTGACCTGTTTTGGGTGGGTTTCTTTTCACTTTCATCCAGTCGAAGGTTTGCGCCGGCGGCGAGGTCTCGGTGGAGGGGGAGCGGGCGTTTTCCCGGTGGAGGGGAGACAGGGCATGGTTGTAGGTGCCCAGGGGCAGGCTCTGCTGCTCCTGCCCGTACGGGGGAGGCACGTACTGAGCGGAGGCCCCCGCGTAGCCCTGGTGCGGGAGCGGGTGCTGCGCAGCGGCGGAGGAGGAGATGCTCCCCGAGTACACGGCGGGGGCACAGGGAGGGAAGCCGCCGCCCAGCTCCGCGTCCTGCCCCAGGGGGTAGGGGCCGTACGCCGGTCCGAAGCCCTGCGCGCTGTAGGTCGGGCCGCAGCCGGGGTGCGCGTAGGACACCCCCAGCCCGCCGTGGTGCTGGTAGGCGGCGGGCTGGGCCGGGGTGTGGTGATGGTGGCGGTGGGGGCTGATGGGCACCCCGCGACCCGCCAGGAAGCGGTCCTCTCCGCTGCAACTGCCGGCGCTGACGGCGCAGGGCTGGAAAGTTGTAATCCCGTGGTCGGGGTGGTAGGCGCGGGCGGCGCATCCCCCCGCCTCGCCGCCGAGGACGGGGTACTCGAGGAAGGAGCTCATCCTCGCCGCGTCCCTCTGTCACGCCGCCACCGGGTCTTCAGCGTCCGGCGGGGCCGCGCCAACTTTCCCACTTCCTCCATGGGGCCGGCAGGAAAATGACACGAAGGCGCCGGCAGCGGGCAGGCACGTGGGGGGCGGCAGCCAATGGCTGCGGCGCCCGCGGGGCTTCCCCGGCTCCTGTCGCCGGTACAGCGCCGCGCCGGGGACATTTAAACGCCGAGCGCTCCGAGCGCACGGCACCGCGGGGCAGGGAGGCGGCGGCCGTGGCCCCCCGGGGGGTGGGGGGCGGGGGGCTGGCCGGGCCGGGCGGGACACGCACACCCCCGCCGCGGCAGCCCCCTGGGTCTCGTCCGCCAGCTGAGAGAGGAAGGCAGGAGAGACCCGGAGGCTGCGCCCGGCCCGCGGAGCCCAGCGGCCGTCCCCTCCAGGGTGAGTGCTGCTGCCAGGGTGCCCCCAGCATCACCCTGCTGTCGGCGCTGTCAAGCTTGGACGGGGCACCTCTGCTGCCCACCAAGCTTGCACGGGGCACCTCTGCTGCCGGCCGGGGCAGCGGCGGGGAGCGGGGATGTTGGCGGGGGGAGGCGACTGGATACACTGCACGGGGCGAGGAATGGGGCGGAGAGGGGCAGTGCTGAGAGCATCAGCCCTTGAAACGGTAATGAGAAGGGGACCGTGGATGCGGTCGGGGACTTCTGCGGGGATGGGAATTGAGATAGGGACAGGAATGAAGGCAAGGATAAGCTAGAGAATAGGCATGGGACCGAGGATACGGATGTGGATGGGATGCGGGTGGAGATGGAGACAGTAACAGTGCTGGTGCCGAGGGATCTCGCTGGTCCTGCCCCGCCGGAGCCCCAACGCCACTCCAAGAGTTAAAGGGGCTTGTCCAGCCGCATCACCAGGCGGCCGCGGACATTAGCATGGAAATGAGGCCCTTTTGGGACTGTCGGCCATTGTGCTCTCCCAGGCCCACCGGCCACCCTCTGGCCCTCGTCTCTGCTCCCCCCGCACCTCCGCCGGGCTCACCCTCGCCAGCCCAGGGTTGGGGTAGGGAAGGAGGAGCCGGGGGCAGGAGGACGAATGATTGGACTGAGGTCCGGGGGCTCCGCAGCCCATCTGCTGTGCTCCCGCAGCGCCGCTGCCGCCCGTCCGCCCTGGGACAGGGTGGGGGGTCGGCTGTCCGGGATGTCGCAGGTCGCAGCCCGAGGAGGCGACCCGGGACAGGGGCAGGGGAGCGGCGGGAGGTGCCGGGCCCGCAGCCCCGGCCCCTTTGTGCCTGCGCTCCGCCACCCGGGCCGGCGGTGGGGAGAGGTGGCAGATGGCCAGTGGCAGAGGCCGCCCCAGGACCCTTGGGAACCGCGCTGAGCATCGACTCCTACCTACACCTCCCCAGCACGGTGGGGAGGTGGGTCAAAAAATGGGTCCGTGGCCAGAGAAGGACGGACGGCAGCGAGATGTGGGTTACGACCTCATACTGGGTTTACGTATGCGGAAAGGGAAAGGGGAGGTAAAGGCCGGGCATCCGTCTGTCCCAGAGCACCCAGCCGTCTGCAGGCAGAAAGGACGGCACCAAAAGTCTTCAAAAGAAATTCTGCTAAACGTCAGCCTCGGAGAAAGATGGATGGAAAGTCGTGTCCCCTGACACCAGCCCCAGGAGAGGGTACCCCCTCTATTTCTGCAGGTGCCGGCTCTTCAGTCCCTCTGTTCTCACTCACGATTCTTGCTTGTTTTGAAATCCAAAAGCCTCTTCTACCCCGCCACCACTCCCCGCTCACGAATACACGCACACACGCACACACCCACATTCACAGCCTCAAGCTCCTCCCTCCCACATGAACTACAGCACTCTCTCCTAGGTGCAAAGCTCTCCTAGTGCTGTTAGGTCAGCCCTTATCCCACGGCATCTGCCCGGCCTCTCCACTGTCAGCCAAAACCGGAGGGCGCCTCTCTCCACCACGCGTCTATCCCGGTGCCCTCAGTATGTCTATTTGTTCTGATTTACTACAGAGGCAGGGATGGTTAAGGGCCCTCTGGAAAGGTTCAGTTTCTTAAACTGCAGGGGGGCGGAGTGGAGAACAAGAGCAACAACACTCCAGAGGCACTTACGGTATTATACTGCGCCAATTTTGGCTATGGTTACAGTTGTAAACACATTTATTTCATTCTTGTAAACCAGTTCTGATAAATACTGCATAAAGCAGAGGCAAAAAAAAAGACAGCGGTTAGGACTGCTTACTAATAAAAGGGCTGACATCTTCTCAGTGCTTTTTCCTTCAGCCAAGAAAAACAAAAACAAACAAAACAAAAACAATAACAACAACAATTGGTTTACTACAAGTACATTCCTTTTACCCGTGAATTCCAATGACTCACTTTTCTTACAGTCTCCACCATCCTGAAATCCTTTTTTCTCTGCCTTTTAGGTGCCATTGTCTCTCGTTGCATTGTCTCTCTGGCGGGGCTTTCGGGTTTTGCGGCCCGCGCTATGCATGGGGGCAACATCATGAGAAGGGTCGGAGCAGAGGAGGAACACACCACACCCTCCCTCCTCCGCGGCCAGGCGAGGGGGAGCTACTGCCCCTTCCCCCTGCCCTCAGGCCATCCCGGCCCCTCCGCGCCCCTCCGCGGCTTCGCTCCGCGTTTCCTGCCACGGAACTAAGGCTCAGGGGGCGATCCCGGCTCTTTAGACTTTTCCGTGGGAGTGTGCTCCCGCGGTGGCCCCAGAGTTCACCCGGAGCCTCGGAGGCAGCTCCTGCTTGCTGAATTCCCCCATTTATTTAAATTGAGTTTGCGAGAAGTTTAAACCTTGTAGCACGTTTCCTTTTTATTTTTTTTCTTTTTGTTTGATGTTTCTGGTTTTTGTTCGGGGGGGGGGGGTCTGTGGGGTTGGGGGTTTTGTTTTAATGTTTGGGGGGTTTTTAGTTCGTTTGGCTTTGGTTTTCTTTAAGCGTTGTCAGCATCCGGAAATCTGGGCACAAAAGAAACCCCAACCCTTACATGCACGTAGCGGTCCAATTTAACCCAGTGGCAGAGGAGTGAAAATGCCGGTGTGGCTGCTCGCTTTCCGCAGGGACAGGGCTGGAGCAGAGGGAAGGAGGAGAACCAAGGCCGAGGTTTCACCGCGCCCGCAGCTCAGCCAAGCTGTTGTTTTAAAAGAGCAATAAAAGTGAATTATGACTAAACGCCTTCTCACTTAATGGTTTTAGACGGGGATCCCCAGCCCCGGCAAATACGTAAGAGGATTTTTATTTGTGAATGTGTTCCTGCAATTGATCTCTTTGATGACATTCTCATTCATAGAAAGAGTTTGATTTATGACTTTCGGAAGAATTGCGTTCAGCCCTTCCAGCTATAACCCACGCATCCCAGCTCCACAACGTGTTACAGGGCTGGGAGACAGCACTGCTCGCATGGACGGACAGCAGAGCCCCGTCCACAAACCCCCACCCAAGCCCCGCTCGCTTGTGTAATGGAGCCACTCGCACCCACATGCACTCAAGGAGCAGCGAACGTTCCCGCCCGGGATCCCCCGGCCCCGGAGCGGGGAGAGCCCCGCTGGCATCTGTTGCTTGGTTTTAGCCCGAGGGACGGGGCTCACCCTCCGCTTTGGGGTCCGGCAGCGCCGGGTGGCAGGCAATTTGGTGGAGATTTCTGAAAGCCCGTCTTTGCCGCCTCCAGCAGAAGAGTGGGGAGCCCGAGGAAATTGTAACTTTAAAGTCAGAGTTTCCCCTTTTCGTTATCAGTCTTTCACCTCTCAAGAAGGCTTACACAGAAAAATATCTTCGGGTCTGCCCCCGCACCGCCCCCGAGAAAGATGGAGCGTAGAGACCGGTTCCTCCCTAAATACTTTTTTCTTCCCCCTGCGTTTCTGCCACCCTTTTGATTTCACAGGCACTAACTTCTCCATTTCCTCTCCTCCTAGGGCTGGTTTCTTGGATTATTCAGCACGTGAGAAGTAACCAACCACATTCTTTGGGAGCTCTGAGATTTTTTGAGATACGTTTTCATAAATGTCTTGCTGTGCAAGATAAGAAAGCACTACTTTCTAGAAAAGCAGGATAAATAATTTTTTTTTTTTAAAGCGCCTTTCCTTTCGTTCATGTAACAGGCTGGTTTCTGCAGGAGACGCTTCTCCTACTGTCTCCTGCGTTCTGCCTGTAAAAGAGAAAGTCCTCCTTCATGCTTTTGTTACAGCTCAGGATTTCCAAGCTTTGTGTCCTCACAGAGATAAGATGTTACGTTTATACATTAAAAGGAACAAAACTCCATCAAACCTGTGAACGGTTTTAATTCCTTTAGTTTGTTTTTCCTTCCCTTGTGAGAATCCCTATAATAAGGAAAACGAACGAATTTTTCCTCTCTAGTGTATGTCCTAAATTGCCAAAAGGGAAGAGCTCGTTGTCAGAGAGTTGGATTTTGATTATTAGTAAATTAATAGCGGAAGGGATGGGGAGAGATACCCGTGATGTTATCCATCTGGAAAGCAGAGAGAAAGAGAGGAGAAAGAGAAAGAAAAAAGAGAAAGCTCCTTGTAGCAAACAAGAATTTATTCTACCAAAAATACTTATGACAACGCATCCTAATGTAATACAAAAATAAAAAGAAAGTGAAGATACATCCCTATATGATCACTTTCTTACAGACCTCATATATTGCTTTCATAGAAGGACCTAGAATGTGGCTAGGTTAAAATTGAACACAACTAAAACTTCATAAGAAACGGCAAAATGGCATATCAGAGGGAAGTAACAAACAGAAAATACTGAAGAGGGAAAGGGAGGGGGGAAATAAAATTAATTCACTGAAAAAGGGGAGAAAAATAAGAAGAATAAGGAGGATAAAGCAGGACCCTTGGAGAGGACGTCTTTAATTTCTTAGTAATTCAAATGCTGCAAGTCAATTGTGGTGAGTGTGTCTGTAAAAAAGTCAAAACTGTCAGCAGAGATATCTACGGGACTGTCCAGAGATCCTGGCAAACTGGGAGAAACCGCATCTGAAAGCTGTAGGCAGGAATCTGTGGAGAAAACGTTAAAGTCCTGTAAAGAAGGGACATCTAGGGCCTCAGGACTGTCATTGTTCAGGCCAGCTGCACAGTTCTGGGCCATTGTTGAGAGGCAGTTTTGAACAGTGGGTGACTGATGTTGAAAATGTTTCAGATTTTTCTCATTGCTCGTTAGAGGCGAAACGGGGAAAGTTTGGGATTCGCCATTGTGCGCATTCTGCGCCTGCTGCTGGGAGAGGGCATTCTGCTGGAAAGCGTAGCCTTCCCGCTCCAGGAGAGCGCCGGAGACGTTGTTGAGGGCTTGCTCGAAGAGAGATTTCTCCTCCTCCTCCTCTTCTTCTTCGTCCACCGCTTTTTCGGGGTCCTCTAGGTTCTTAAATTTCCCCTCGCTGTTTTGATTCTCCTTGCACTGGGTCTGTCTCTTGTGCTTCATCCTCCTGTTCTGGAACCAGACTTTGACTTGTCTTTCAGTCAGATCCAGCAAGGCTGCAATCTCAACCCTCCTTGGTCTACAGAGATACTTGTTGAAATGAAATTCTTTCTCTAGCTCCAAAAGCTGGGTGTTGGTGTAAGCCGTCCTCAGGCGCCTAGATCCACCGCTACCGCTATCGGGGATTTCAAGGGGGTCTGTTAAAAAAAGAAAGAAAAAAAAAAAAAAAAAAGAAAAACACCACCACCACACGCACCCCAAAGCATCACCACCAGAACAGCGAAAGCAAAGACACACAGACACACATACAAAACAGATAAATGCACGGATTGAATTTCAGCACCCCAGCACATCGCATCCCGGGGGGGGTGGGGGGGAGTGCTCACTCTGCGTGTATGTGTCTATATCTATATGTCCATATAGCATAAAATAGCAACTGCAACAAAATGGCCGCCTTTGGATGCAGTAAACCCATTGTGTTGCACTGCTGAGCGCCCGGTGCTGCGTGCCCCTCGGCCACCTCCGCCGAATCGCTGCCTCCAGCTCCCCAACCTCCCCACACCAGAGCAAACTTTATATTAGCCATACCGCAATTTATAATTAATGCATCAGCTGCTTAGCTGAGCGGGAGCAATCTATCACTCTTCATTACTGTCAAATATCCTAACTCTAGGACGGCGAGACAAGAGAGGTCAGCTCCAACTCAAATAAATCATCCCGCATTAGGCAAGTTTGGGGAAAGTTTGGGTTTCCATCGAGCCCCGCCAGCTCCGTCCTTCCCGCCCGCCCGCCCTCCGCCTCGTCCCCCCGCGAAGCCGGGGGTATGCGGGGAGCCGAAATAGCGGCCCGGCGGGGCTGGCTGCCCGTCTTTGGACTGACCTTTGTGGCTGAGGCAGGCAGGTCCAGCGGCTGAGGCGGAGGCCGAGGCGGGCGGCAGCGCGGATCGCTTGGACGCCTTTTTCTCTTTCATCCAGGGGTACTCCGGGGGCGGCGGGGCGCCGGCGGGGCCCGGGCTGCCGCTGCGGCCGCGGGGGCTCGCCTTGGGGCGACCGCCGCCGCTGTGGCGAGGGTGGCTGCCGGGGTTCAGGCTGGGGATGGTCTGCTCGAAAGGAGGAGGAATCAGTGTCGAGTGTGAAAGCGTCGAGTTCTTGATTGATGAACTTTGAAATGTATCACCGACAGGGGGAAAAGATGTCAGGCACTCAGCAAGCGATGGCTGGCTATTGATAAAACCGATCTCTCGCTCAAATGCGAAATTCATGGCCTTCAACTGGCAGCCCCCGCGGAGAAAAAGTTCCCTCGGATTCAGGGGCCTCGGGGGGAGGGGAAGGCCCAGGAAAAAGGAGAGAGAGGAGAAAAAAATATAGCATAGAAGATCGCTGGTGGGGTGTTTTTTTTCTAATTCACTGATTACAGCCGTATGGGGACCGTGCTACTATTAAACTATTGAATTCATGGAGACAAGGTTGAAATTGGACCGAATTGGCTGTCACATGATTGCCTCTGCCCAATGACAATTTGGGCTTTAATCAAAAGAAGCCACTGTCTGTTTGATTGATCCAAAAAAGTCGGGAAGGAACGCCTCATTGGGGGCCAGAAAGGCTTTATTTACACTTTTTTCAAAAAAGGGGAAATGATATCTCGAGTATCTATCCCCTTGGCGTCCTAATCTGAAATGATCGGGGGTGGGGAGGAGGGTGCGTGTGCGTGGATATGTTTGTGTGAGAGGCTGCGAGTGTGTGTGTGTGTGTGGTGTGTGTGTGTGTGTGTGTGTGTGTGTGCTTGTCCTGCAGCCTGCTGCCTTCCTCGCATCCACCCGCACACTCTTCTCTCATTGTTTGGGACTGTCAGGAAAACGCTTTGCACCTCACAAATCATTTAAGCACCTCAATCTGACGCCTTGAGTCATTAACAAAGTAATCCATTAATCTTCAAAGTTTTGACACCGTCAGGCCCCCGCATAAGAAGTTGCACCCAGGCGAGAGTCTGAAGCAGAGGGTCTTGATTTTTTCCTGGGAATAGCACTTCCTCCAAAACTAGTTTCTCCTTCCCGACTCAGCGTCAATGGGCTCCTTTGTATTTTTTATTTGTTTGTTTGTTTGTTTGTTTGGCTTTTTGTTCTTGTTTGATTTTTTTCTTTCTTTCTTTTTTCCTCTTTTCCTCTTCTTTTTTCCCCTCTTCTTTTTTCGGTGGCTATCGGGTGTACAGTACGGAGAACAATCGGTCGCCGGTGCTGAGCCATTGTTTATCAGGATCTTCCTCAGCAACCTTGCTTCGAGGGGAAGAGTCACATAGGCAGCAGCCCTGGCGCTTCATGACTTCCCTCTCCAGTTGGCTTTCCGGGATTGGACCGTAACACATAACCCTAGGAGAACCTCTCTGGGCGAGCCAAATCGCGAGGCTGCAAACGCGTCTGGCTGTTGCTTCTTTAAAAAAAAAAGTGTATATCCCGTGCCTTAGCTTGCAAACGATACTCCCGTCTGCTGGCATAATTTGCTTAATAACCGTAGTAGGCTGGGTCTGGTGAGTATTTTCGATTACCAGGAAATATATGGGCTGGTAGCGGGTTTGTTTTCGAGGGGCCAGACAGAGCGAAAATGCTGCGGGGTTCTGACTTGAGAGACGGCACTCGCCTCCGATGCTTGGCTCTTGCCGCCGCCGCCTCCGGTCACCCCCGCCAGGTCGAGGCAAGTCCCGAATTTGGATGCTTTGGGCATAATTTTCCAGCCATACTAAGGCGACAGGGAGAGTGATGACAGTGATGGCCACAATCACCTACCCGATGAATCCTATGGTCACAGCCGCCCTAGACAGCCCGGACGGGGCTTGCTTGCCCGCGGAGCCCGGGTGCACGGCGGGGTGGGGTGCGCCGGGGGCCTGGGGGATGGCGCTTCCGAGCCGCTCTCGGCGTCCTCCAGGAGCCAGAAACCATCGCCAGCGCGATGAGGTGCCGTCTCGCTTTATTTTCGGAGTTGCCAAACAGCGGTCAGCAACCGTCTTCGTAATTATATTAAAAAAAAAAAAAATAAAAAAAAAAAGACGGGGAGGGGGAGAAAAAATAGAAAACAAGACCCCAAAGCACTCAGTGGACCAGTCTGTGTCCAGTCTGCACCAAGTGCATTTTAAAAATCGGTTTTAAGTTAATGCACCCACAAGATATAGCATATCTGCGAAGGCATTGGAGAGAGGGGGAGGGGAGGGGCCGAGAGCCTTTAAATGGGCTTTTTGGTGGTTGCTTGTTTAAATAAAATATAGAACGAGACTTGTCATTTAATCCCTCAAAAGGGATGCCTTACAAATATCGATGCTGTTGGAAAATGCAAGGGGTTTAATTTTCTTGCTTTTAGTCCAAACAAAGCTCTGGTGGTGTCTGCCCGCGATCAATCTTGGCCGCCAAAAGGTTTGACAGCTACTGGCCCTTAAGAACACATTTAAAGCTTCTTGCTCTTTCCAAGATCAAATGTGGCCGTGAAAAGAGGCAGAGCAAGAAACGCAAGTAAACAAGGAAAAAAGCTGCTTTTAAAATATGCTGGCAGAGGACTGGGCTGCTGGTGGGAAAAGTCCGGTTTTATTTTGCTTCTTGGTGCCTACGTTTTCTTTTCTCTGATTTTTTTTTTTCCCTCTGGAAAATATTTGGATTAATAGCAGGATGACAAATAATAAAGAGAGGGGTTTGGACTTTAACCAGGCTTTGTGAGTAAAACCTGTGTGGGTGTCTCTATTCTGCACATTTGTTTCTTGTGGTCAGTCTAATACAAAAACCACCTGGAACAAAACCTTTGCAGAAAGGACGCGAAATTCTTGGGAAAATCAATTACTGCTGCCTCCAGGGGGATCTTTTAACCGGACGAATCTTAAATGCAAAATTACAAATTCTTATTTGCAACCTACGGGCTCTGAAGAGAGGATTGAATACGGTTTATGTTAAGAAGGGGGGAAATCGCCTATATTTTTCTTTCTTCGGGGTGGGAGGGGAGTGAAACGCCAACTTCCTTCTATTTGAACATTTTCCTAAATGTAATTCGTGGTGCTAAAGGGACCACGCAGTAAGTATCGTGACTGTACCGTTACCTTTTGTTGTATCTAACCTAACTGATCCGAGAGCTGGGGGGGGGGGGGGCGGGGGGGTGCGGCTTGAATTTTATATGGACGCTCCTTCGAAACGAGCATTGTCTTGCAATGTTGCAAAAATGCTTCCTTCGCCTACAAAAGTAATAATCAGTCGCTGGTCTGTATTGGGTAATAATCAGGTTTCAGTGAAAAATATTAGCCTACATAGCCTTTCCTTCCACGGTTACATGTCTATATATACAATAAACAGCACGGTATAAATCTATTTGCTATCCTTTTCTTTGACTGGGCATGCTTTATCTATTTATGCAGAAAAGCTCTATATAGATTCACGGATTCATGACAATGTTTCAGCATCAGGCAAGGATGGTTCTGGGAACAAGGTAAAGCCCAGAGATTAATAATATTTCAGCATGAGACCAAAATGGCGACATTTTTTTTCTGTGCTCTAAAAGATACAGATGGTGAACAGCGTGCGTTATTATCTACACAGCATAGGAATATGTCTTTATAAACGTGCAGGGGTATATTTTACCTAGTCTATTAAGGTCCGTTTTGATTTATCTTTCAAGTTTCAATCTAAAAATTACGGACATTTCGCCTGAAAGGAAGAAAAATCGGATTTAAGCACGAGCTCGCGTGTTTCTCCATTCTACCTCGAGCCGATTGGGACCGGGGACCCCTACGGGTGCCCATTTGGGTCCGAGACCGTCGCCCTTCTACAGTGCCGTGTCCCCCCCCTCCGACACAAACACACACCCGCACACACATCCACACCCCCCAAACCCCCCGCGGGAAGAAACGGAACACAAGGCTCCCCTCCCCCACACCTTCAGGCTGCCGTGGGAGGAAAGCCGGCTCAGCAAGAATGAAATCAGTAAAATATTTTTTAAAAATATTAATTCCGGGGAAAAAATAGGGAAAGGAAAAGGTGAAAACCACTTCTTAAAGGAAAACGGAAAAACGGCGGGGGTAGCGAGTGGAATGAGCAGCAGTGCGAGCATTCGCGGTTCGGCCAGACCCTGCTCTCCCACCCTGCTCCCCGGTGCTGCCCGGCCTCCGCAGCCTCCGCCGCCCGGCCCAGGGCGCCAGCCCATCGACCGGGAGGCCCCGCCGCGCCCACGCGAGGCTTTATCCTGAGCTGCGGTGCCTGTGCTTCCCACACACGCCTGCACACCCACAGCTCGGGCTGTCCTCCCGGCGCTGCTCCGCGGCCGGTCCCCCGCCGCACCCCGCGGGCAGGGGGCGAGCCGCGCCCGCCGGGCACCGCGCAGCGGGTGCGGGAGGAGGCGGCCGCAGCGGGCCCTGAAACTCTGCTGGAAGAAAGGGGGGGGGGGGGAAATGGGAGAGAGAGGGGAAAAGAAAAAAATCTCTCTCCCTGCCTATGAAATGCTGAAAAGGCATTGCAGGGCCCTTCGGGTGAGCAGATCCTCGTGTAAATTTACAAACGAGTTTCCTAGCTCCCCACGTCATGAAGGACCCTCCATTCCCCTGCGCTTCGAAGAACATGTTCTTAACTCTTTATTATTCAGAATAAAAACTTTATTTTTTTTTCCAGAACGTGAGCAGCAAGGAATGTATAACTTTCAAAACAAATCTAGCCTTTTCAGCTTCACACACTTTTTGCCTAGCTGGATGTTACAACCATAAAGTATTCAAACTGCGATCTTTTTTCCCAGATTTTATTGCATCATCATCATCATTATTATTATCACTATTTTTAATAAAAGGAGTTAATAGTTTCCTTTCAAATGATATTTCTAACACGTGCCGATATGCCATCTAATATATGGCCTCCTGAATATTCAGGGTACAGATATTTTATATATATATAAATATGAACAAATGGGGATAAATAAAATTTTAAACACTTAGATTATTCAATGTTTGCGAAAAAAAAAATATAAATAAATCTGAATGTTCACCAGCATACACACATTGAAAGACTTACACGTATCAATAATTGTCCAGGAAGTCCCTGTCCAAGCGCTTTTGATGTCTTTCTTGCTATTTAAAAGAAGTGCAATAAAAAAAATTGCTTCCCCGTGGGATCAATCATGTACGAACAAATTCACATTTAAGAATTCCTTTTATAGAAAATTTGTTCATATACCCTGTTTTGATAAAAGTGTAGAAGGTAAAGTATAAAGCCTCTGCATACTCCCAAAGTGAGACACAAGGCTACAGTTCAAGAAGATAAATATCCACTAGTGAAACTATAGAGCAATTCAAGCAACAAATATTGCTACGTCACATAAACTAGAAAACGCTTGTACGAAAGGAAACAAAACAAACCAAAACGAACAAAAGAAACGAGAAGGGAAGGGGAGGGCACATGTTGGGGGGAGGAGAGAGAAGGAAAGGGATGAGTACTTTCCAAAACTTGGGGGCTTGGTGTTCCTCTTAGTGACTCCTGTCTCTTACAGATGAGTGAGTTTGGGCGCTTCCTGAATTCTTCCCTGAGAAGGATGGTGAGCGGTAAGGTCTGTGTATGTTGGATGTGGATCACAAGGTCCATGGTGGTGATTGTTGGCCATTGGCCCAGCCCCGCTGTAGTCCATGTTGGCAGAGGGAGGATGAGGGAGGTGAGTTAGACCAAAGATGGAAGGCCCAGAATTGGTCATGGTCTCCACGTAGTTGCCCCCTACATAGACGGGGCTTCCCTGTATATGTGGATTCCCATAACCGTTGCCTTGAAGAGGATGAGTATCATATTCAGGTGTCACAGCTGCTGTCCCCGTGTATCTCTTTTGAGGAGGTGGGCAATTATTAAGAGGAGCAGTATATGATGCAGGGATGCCATAGGTGTTTTGATGAGGCTTGTTAAATGGCGGAGGCGACTGGGGCTCGTAGGGGACACTGTTTACTAAAGAATGCATAGAGTTTAGATAGCCCCCAGCAGCTGGAGGGACAGGGCTTCTGCTTGGGGACTGTCCTCCTGAAGAGGTCATCATACCCTTTCCCTTTTGATCCTTTTTGTATTTCATTCTGCGATTTTGAAACCAGATTTTGATCTGTCTTTCTGTGAGATTGAGCAAATTAGCCATTTCTACCCTCCGTGGCCTGCAAAGGTACCTATTGAAGTGGAACTCCTTTTCCAGTTCTACCAGCTGGGCACTTGTGTAAGCTGTACGGGCTCGCTTAGAGGAGGCTTGCCCTGGAGGGCTTTTATCACCAGCACAACTCTCACCTATGTAAATCACACAAAGAACACAATCAGCATGGCGAACCTGCACATGGCAACATGAAAAAATGGCCTACAACACCAGCACCTGGAGAGTTCAGCTCCCAAAATCAAGATGGATGCCCACGCGTGCAATGAGTACTCCCCCATGGCATGAGCTCAGTTCCACCAAGCTCCAAGCCTCTAAGGAGTTCCTTCACCTCAGTAGTGTCACTGTGTGACTACATTTGCTTTCCTTAAGAATAACAGCACCCCATGTATCTTGAGCTTAGTAAAGAGGAGCAAGAAAGGTTCAAGGAAACACAGTGAGGTTTAGAAACTCTGAAAGTGAACCCTGTGGCTCTGCTGACAGTGGGATCAGGGTCTTCAAGAACTAGCTGTTCTCCATTGCTGTAAAGACCTAAAGCCCTCTTTTCTGAAAACCAATATATATATGTGTGTCTGTATATACATACATTCATCAGCTACAAATGCCCAAAAATTAGGCATCTACAATACAAAATTTTAACATATAAATATTGAATTGTCAGTAGAGTGGATTTTTTTATCATGTCTGGTATATCGCACGAACATATGGTAGTGATTGGGAAGTATAATATACATAAAGAAGAACACACTGTAGCTAGGCTTGCATATAGGCATAGAGATACATTTAAATGTTGCTGATTTTAATAAAATAAATACATGATATGGAAGGCTGTAAACAGCAGTGTTGCCACAGCTTTAAAAAGCAGACTGGCAAAACATTTGCTAAAGTTTTGAACTCTATTTCCAAGGCACATTTAAGCGAAAAAGAGGAAGAAGTCAGAATTAGCCTGACTTCTGGGCTTTGGAGCTAGCACTGGTGTTATCAGTTTGGGTTTCCTCGAGTAATAAAAGCTTTCATATACACTTCCATCTCTCAAATAATGTTTTATGGGCTGAAGTTTATGGCACTCCAGAATGATTTTTGTTTACCAGGCTTGTAACTTTGCCAATCAGCTTATTAAAATAGGAAGAGGTTCTGGCTGCGTGCAGGGCATTGATCCTGCCTGCACATGATTATGAGCTATTTTATCCCCGTTACACTTCAGCAGAGATAGGTCACTGTCTTATTAATCTAACAGCACCATGCCAACAAAGTACTTGGGACAAGCCTCTGGCTTAAGGCCTGGGCTGCTCCACACTGACATGATTTACTGAAGGGAGGATTACCTAAGAAATGTGATAGATGCAGGAGGGCACAAGTGGTTCTGCCACTGGGAAGCAAAGTCAGTTCAGACCCATTCTGCAAGGCTGGGAAAGTTTTGAATGGGGTGTTTTTTTCACCGAGCTCCCCTCAGTGAATTAGGTGAGTGATGGCAAGCCCTTTCCAAAAGTTTCATGGGGTCAACTCAGAGGGTATAAAAGCCCCCACCATTCCCTCCCCTCCCTGAAGAGAAGGTGGGTAAAACAGCCCTCCTCCCCACCGGATGCATAGTCAGCCCAGGAAAACCCAGGGAGAGGGGGAGCATGTTTCATACCTGAACTGGAACTGCTGTTTTTCTGCTTTGTGTTTTGCCGAGACTCTTTCATCCATGGGAATATCTGTTTGGACACCGTGGGTGAGTTAAGAGCTGGGCTCTTGGTGGGGTTGGCTGGGGCAGGGTTGTTGCTGGCATTTTGAGATGGTGAGGTGGAGGATGGAGGTGGAGGCTGTGACTGCTGGGCTGGAGGTGGCTGTGGTGGAGCCTGTGGGTCAGCGAGGCTGGGGGGCTGAAGAGTCTGGCTGGGGAGGGTCCTCATGCAACTCTCACTGATGTCATTGGCCTTGTGGTGGGACACAGAGCTGCCAGGGGACTGGAGGGAGCACGCGGGGCGGTGGTACTCAGTTTCCACAAGTGATGAAGATGGAGGATATTGCTGCTGACTCGCATTATAAGTGAAACCATTTGCTCCTTGGTAGGGGTAGGCACCATAGATTGCAGAGCTGTCGTAGTAGGTCGCTTTTTGCATTTCGTTGTTTCCCAATATTTATTTCGCAAACTGACAGGGTCTTGACACCCTTGGAGAATAACATTGGCACCCCTCTGTCACGTGGCACTCTTCCTCCAATGGCCTCTCCGGGCAGACCTGGGGTGTGGGGAGAGCAGAGCAGGGTGAAGAAATGGTACAAATCCATCTTACTTTCAATAGCTAAGTGACATGAAAGCCATAAAAGAAAAAGTGGTCAGCAATATTTAGCAGCATGACTTGGCCTCAGGCATGGAGCATTTCGATATAAAAGCTGCCTGGGTTTACTGGCAGCTACAAATATGTGCTTTGCTGCACCGGGATAGAGGCTTTCTAGGTTTGTTTGGGGTTTTTTTAAATACTTCTTTCTTCTTAAGGAACAGAGCAAGCGGGTTGATCGTTTATCACCAAGAGGCTGTTTTAATACCAGTCCCTGAGATAAGGGTGATCGAAGAATCCGTAATGCAAAGGGGCCGGGCTATTACCTCAGTCCAACTCTAAGATCAAACCCTCTCCTTTAACCAGCGTTGTTTTATTTTTAGCCTTTCTCTCCTGGTTACGGCTCTTCGTACAACTTTAAAGAAATAAATGAGATAGTCCCTCTCTACGTGTGGCAGGGGGCAGGAGCCGAGTGGAAAGGTTTCCTAGGCAGGGATATTTAAACACCACGATCCCAAGTGCTGGATTTTGGCTTGTCAATGAAATGCTCGATAGGAAAATAAACGAAGCCAGCACCTTCTCCCCTCCGTGCCCGCACGCCACCCCGAGCCGCCCAGGTCACGCACCCTGGCAGCAGTGGTTTCTGCCCGGGAGAGCCCCGCCCGCCGCCCTCAGCGCTTCCCTCTCGGTCCTGGAGCGCGGCTTGGGCCGCTCCACGGAGCCCCCCGAGCCTGCCTCCCACTCGCGAGTGGGTCTGGAGCTTCAACTGCTCCCAGCGCCGCGCAAAGCCCCTCCAGCGAGGCCAGCAGGGGCGGTCGTTGGTTTGTTTTTTTCAGCAGTTATTTTCAAGACACTAACTTTTCGTGGAATCAGCCAGATCCTACCTGTTAAAACATGATGGATTGGGGGAAAAAAACACACCAGAAACCTGAAAAACCAGCGTTCATCTCCATGACCACGGCTTGAACTTTCCTTCCAACTTAGCGATAATAGGTTCTGTCTTGGAAACTGCTATGTAATTTGATGTATGAGGGTCACTTGGCTGGGGAGAGGGTGGACACAAACTCAGAGAATGCTTCTCCTGCCCGGGCGAATCCCTTCCCCCATCTCCTTTTTTTTTTTTTTTTTTTTTTTTTTTTGTCACCCATCCTCCTTTCTTTCTGGGATTCCCACCCCCCCGGCCCACCCCGCCCCATCCCCCCCGAAATTAAACTCTGCTCGTCACCTGCCTGAAAATAACCAATTAAAGAATCGCCCGAATTAATGAGAGAGGAGACCTGTGCCTAACCTCCGATCTAGGTGGTGTTTCCACACGCACTCACACTGTTCTCAGAAACTAAAGTGTGCTCCTCATCGTCCCCCTACCCCCTTGCTGGCAAATAACCACGTCTTTTCAGATCAGAAGAGCCTCTTTCCTTTTACCACTTTCCCTGTACTTAAGCAGCTGGATATTTCTCCTCCAAAACACCTAACGAGGACAAATGCTTAGGGGCGAAAAGCCTTACACAACACAAGCACCAAACGAGCTCATTCTACACCTTTCAAGTTATACAAGTTCTTAGAAAACAGTATTCCCTTTGTTAGATCGTAACAAAATGAAGGTAACACACCTACAGCAGGGCGGTTACCCTGTTATTGAGCTAATCAAGCTCTTTGGATGCTATTAAGCCACTAAGCCGATGAAGATCTGAGGCGCATACACAATTTCCAGCTCCTCGCCTCTCCTTCCCTGTACTATCGAGGCCTGGTGTGATTTTTCTCAATTCCTTTGAAAGAGAGACTGTAGACACCACTACCAGAGAAGGAGGAAACAATCAGCCAGCGGTGATTTCACAAAGGCACCCGCCTTTCATGACCGCGACATCAAATATTTCACCTTCCTTCGACCGCTGCGAAGTTTTGTGGCGCTGGCAGGACGCGCAGCGCAGAGCGAGGATGCGGGGTGCTCTGCTCCCGTAGCTGCCGGCCTGCAGACAATAGACAACTTTACTTGGAAGGCAAAATATTATTGGAGCTTCGGCCCTCTGCCAGCAAGTTAAAAAAAAAAAAAAATCAGATCCCGAGTTTGGGTTCGCCAAGTTAATAATTTCCTATAAAGTTATAAAGAAGCGGGGGTAACCTGGGGAGCTCCCGGTCATTCCAGGAGAAAGTGGGAATAGCGGGATTAAGAGCGACAGCGATCACAACAGCTCCTAACGGGAAAAGGGAGAGGAGGTGGATTTACTACCCCAGCCAGTGCCTGGGATGGGAAGAGCTCTCCTCTCCCCTTCGAAGACAATAAGACAGGTCTTACAAACACAAACGGGCCCCCAATCTTTCCAACGCCTATTTTATCAACTCCATCTCGGTTTGTGCAATACACGGCTCTGCACTTTACCAACTTCTCCCCCCCCCACCCAGACAGCCCAGAAACAGCAGACGAAAGTTGCTTGGGGAGGCAAGTCCGCTTGGTTTCCCCCACTCCCCACTTCGGCTCTCTCCTACCCTTTCCTTCCCTGCGCACTCCTTCTCCCCTCTTCCCAAGTACACCAGATCTTCACCGTGTAACTCCCAACCGAGCCCCAAACTCTGACTCTAGGACGAAAAACCACGCAGCCCCCCTAAAAGATTTCCTGAAAGATAAAGAAAAAGTTGAGGGAAGGTGGGGGTTGGGGGGAAGAGAGGAGAGAGAGCTGCCTGAACACGAAGTGTAAGGGTATCAGTCACTGCCTGGAAGGAAGCCCCAGCTTGTGAACTCTTCTTGAACCGACATTTAAGTCTACGGTCATAAATCACTGGGACATAAACTCCGCCATTCACGACTGATAGCAGCGTATTTGTGGCCTGCTTACCTTAACTTCTGACGACTGAGGCGGAAGCCAGCATGCTCTCGCTCTCTCTCTCTCCTTTTTTTTTTTTTTTTTTTTTTTTTTTTTTTTTTTTTTTTTTTTTTTTGGAGGCGACACAACCCAGAGAGCAGGGGCTGTCTGCCCCAGCTCGATCCCTGTGGCCGCGGGGTGGGCACCGGCTCAGCTCATCCACAGCCGGCACCCCCCGGCCGGGAGGGGCGAGTCCTGCCCCGCACGGGATGGGGTCGGTTGATCCGCACACCCGCCTACCCCGCTTCCCTGACGCTTCAGGCTGCCCACCCTACCCCGAGCCGGTCCCAGGCGCACCGGGTTCCCCCTGTGAGGGGCACGGAGGACGGAGATGTTTCCCAGGGCTGCTCTGGGAAGGGAAGGAGGAGGGGATGGGGGGGGGGGGGGGAGTCGGAGGGGCGGAAAAAAAAGGAAAATATAGAAAAAAAGGAAGGAAGAAAGAAAGGCGGCCGCCTGGGGAAGCATGGGGCAGGGTGGGGGCTGGGGAGGGAACGCAGGAGCACGGCAGTGAAGGAGTGCGGCCCCCCCGCACCCGGGCGTCACCGAAGTCCAGGAAAATTATGCTAATGAAGACAAACGGCGCTCACAAAGGGTCGCTCTCACCAGCCTCCAGGGTGCTGCTGTGGGGGTTTGTTTGTCCCTCTTACCGGTGGGCTTGGGGGGGCAGCTGCAGAATAGCCCTTGTACCGCTCCCCACGGCCGGGAGCCCCGCACAGCCCCGGCTGAGTCCCGGAGAGGGGAGCGAAGCCTGGAGAGCCGGGGCTGGGTCCGGAGAGCCAACCGAAGCCCACCAGGATCCCCGCTCTGGGCAATGCTTTCAGAGCCACGCTGGAAATCATTAGAGTTACTAATTATTAACTCATGCATGCGTGAGCGCACACACACACAGATGTACACACAGACACCCCCCCCCCCGCCCCCCCCAAGTATCCCCAGCGCCCGGGACGGGCACACAGGCGCTCACGCACACACATGTGCTGCGCAGACGGGTCGGGGTGCCCGCAGCACCCCGTGGGGACGCGTGGGCGGGAGCCTCGCGTGGACGCGGGCCCGGCGCCTCACGGCTCGCTTTAGCCTTCTTTTGCGCAGGACAGCTGGGGAAAGCGCTCGCCTCTTTCCTCAGCTCCGCGGGGTTTGGGGGTGATGGTGAACCCCCAGTTTCCTGCAACAGAAACACGGCAGCGACCGTGCAAGCAAGAACTTAAACGAAGTTGCGGATCCTGCCCGTCTGGCAGACGGTAACGGGGCTCTGGGCTCCGTGCATTAAGCAGAGCCTGCGAATAAAATCTAGGTGTAAACTTGACGTTACTTCGTTAATTAAGGCATTATAAATATAACTAGTCCGTTTAAAGCACGAGGGAACCCAGCGTCATCTTTAAACACAAACAAAGCGAGGGGGAAGCGAGAAATAAAAAGCACTATAAGGCTGGGGTGGCCTCTTACGCATACCAATGGTTTTTGTCATTTATGGCTATGCAAGATTTATGACTTCGTGCACCAAAGCTGTAAACAGAGCACTAAAACAGAAAACACTTGCTCCTTATGGCATAAGTGAGAAGGCACCACATGAAAGGGGAAGCGGCCAGCGTAGGAGGAGAGAAGAGGCAAAAATCCTTCGTATGCGTTTTGCTTCAAACAATCCTGCGAATGTTGCTTTGGAAGGAAGGGAACAAAAAAAAAAAAAAAAAAAAAAAAAAAAAGTCTTCTTAGTCAATATTCAACCCCACACTTTCTTCTGAAACTGCTGATCTGCCATTCGCCCACTTGCCCGGGCAAATACTGAGAGGCAGCGCTGCGCCCCGACGAAGCCCCCCGGACTGGCGAGGAGGATTTGGACAGGGAGAGAAAAGATGGGGACTGCCGAAACCTGCGGACACTGGGGAGCCTGCCGGTTTGGGGGGCCCCACCGAAAGCCGGGCGAGTTTTTCCTAGGAGCGCGTTTCAACTTGGGAGCCAACTCCAGCGGGATATTCTGACTAAATGTCTGTATTTAAGAACGGGGAACGGGAAGCGGGGGGAGGTTTTTTAAAAATGAAAGGATATGTAAGGACTTTAATCGTGAGAACCGAAGTGGTTCATAGGAATAAGGAAGTGTTTTCTTCCATTCATCTTACTGCCTGCAAAGAGTATTTTGTGAGATTTCTCCAATTAGTCCCATTTCCCCACGCCCCCTCTCTCCCCAAAGAGGTAATTTTAAACATGAGAAGGTGATTATTTTTTTTTATGTCTCCTATGATGTTGGGATAAGTGTCCCCAACGCACTGAACCCCGCTGCTTTTATCTGTCTTTCCTTCCCAGAGGCCGAATATTTTCTTTCTGCTCCATTCCGTGGAGAGAGATAGGGCTCTGCTCGGGGAGGGACGGGCAGTGTTTGGGGCTGATTTCTGACTCAGAAATGACCTGCCTTTTCTCCCCGAAGAGTCCCACTCTGCGGCACTCCCTCCCCTTCCTCCCCCCACCTCCCGCGAATTACTATTTTCCGAATAAAATAATGCCTGTAAAGCACCTTGTCCTTGGATGCCCCGAAATTGAAGCAGGCAGCACCATAATTCAGGGCTGGTTCTGGGGGAATCTCCTACAGATGAAATAGCAAGGCAAGGAGTTGAGGGAAAACGGAGACAGTTCTGGAAGTGGTGCCTGTCCAAGTCGTTAGAGAGTTAGAAGGGGATATCAGCTGTAGAGAAGGACTGGGCAATCGAAGCAAGCCGTGGTCGATCTAAATTGTTTTTTATATTTTTTAACACTAGAGAGGCAACGCACTCTTTGCTCAACAGACTGAAGTTATTTACACAACTCGCCGAAATCCTGCTTTCCTCCAGAACTCTTCTTGCTTTCTTTCACTCTAGAGCAGGACTGTGTTATTTATGAGTGTTTTAACTGGGTCAATATGCATCCAAACTGGGTCATAAATCAGAGGAAAGGCTGCCAAGTAATTTAGCTGCAATTAAAGCTTGATTTTATTTTTGAGGCACATTTTGGCCCGTTTCAAAATACGGCAACTCCAATCTTGGCTCTTAGACACACAATGGGAGCAAAAGAGCTCTCCCTCCCTTGCTGAAGAGAGAAACACTGTACTTCAGTGTGGCGAGAAGGGGAAATAATATTTATTTGGGTCAGTTCTGCTTCGAGAGCCGCTTTAAAGAGCAGGAAAACGTAAGACCATCCCAAACATCACCCTGAAGGTCTCTGCAGAATGGCCGCGAATAGCTCCGAGTGGAAATAAGCTTTTTTTGTGTGCTCTCAGCGGAGTTTTTATAATCGTTCACTTTTCTCCCTTTCTCCCTCTCTTTCTGACCCCTTAGAAAACCTGCAATTACAAACAGCGCGTAACTGGACACAAAATGGCTCAACAGGAATAAGCGAGAGGCATGGAGCAAACTGGAGGAAAGAGAGTCCCAGGGCTCCAACCTTTCCCAAAGCCGGGGCACACCGGGGAAATAGGGTTTCATTTAGCATTTTGCCCTCTTTGGACAGCCAAGTAATCTTTCATTTTTGTCATTTAAAGTGCATTTATATCTATGCATTCATATTGATAAGTATACACAAATACTTACATATTTCTATGTATAGATATTTCCATATTTATGTAAGCGACGGCGTGGACATTAATTTAGAGGTAGTATATGTTCTCCTAGAAGATACTTTCCACTCCTATCCTTTTTATTCTCTCTTTCCAGATCCCCGTTCAGAGAGGCAGAATAACCCCCCACATTTTCAAGGCTGATTTATTGTTAGAAACCATGCCTGGCTCGTGGTTCAGTTCCTTCTCACCGCGGAGAAATAAAGAGAAGCGCCTTGGCTCATTTGGGAAGGGGAAGCTTTGCCATAGAGCTGAGCACTCATGCAGCGCTCCGCGCACAATAAACAAAGTACCACTAAAGCATCATAAATAAAATGGCAGCACGAACGCACAGTCATCGATTTACGGAGCGGCAGCGGCCGAACAAACACCCATAAAACAACAACCGCCGCCGCACACTCGAGCACGACCCCGACCGAGGAGCATCACACACCCCCCACAACGTTTTCTCCGACTTGCCCAAATACATAAATAAATAAACAAACACGCAAACCCACAAATAAAATACTGGAATAAAATTAAGGGGGGAAATATTCAAACGCGACAATAAAAGAGGCTTCCTATCTCTGGCCGGTCATAAATAATGGTAAAATGGCAATCAAGGGGCTGTAGCGGAGGCAGCTGGCCATCAACAGCAGTGTGGGATCTCTATGGAGAAAAATAAATAAAGAAGCAAATTCTCCCTGCTCTGCTCGCTGCAAGGGTAGAGTTGAATATTTACCACAGCAAATTGAAACAAAGGGGAAAGCAGCCTGGCTCCGGGTGCACACTCACCCGCACGCACACACACGCACTCACTCCAGCCTCTGCTACTGACCTTTGCCTCGAACAGCAATAACTCACCACATAAATGAACAATCAACGGAAATACCTTAAAATAAAATCCATCCTTTCTAACGAAGCATTTCGTCCTCTCGGCTCGACAATAACCTTTCCATAAGGAACGAAAGCTGTCAGCGAAATGGCCAGCTCTTGTGGGGACGGATGGGGGCAGGAGAAAAAAAAAATAATAGAAAGCAGTGCTTGCTCTGAACAGAAACTGGAAAAGCGTAATCGCAGACGGAGCCAGACCGGGTCTCCACTCCAAATGCCACAATAATGCGCTGTATTATGTGCTCACGTGGTCATACGTCAACTTAAATCCTTTTATTTGAAATAGGGAATCATTGAAGGAACAGGGTTTCTTAGCGCGAGCCTTCGCTTTTTAAAGCCTTAACCCAATATGTTAAAGAAGAGTTCTGGGGGGGGGGGGGGGGGGGGGGGGATCTAAGAGATGCAGATGACTATGGGGAGAGATTGGTCTGATTCTCTTTCCTCCCACACCAATATTTCTTTACACAAAACCCATTGGAAGGTAAGAAGAATTCTTATAACGCTGCACTTCGATACTTAGCCTAATTAAGCGGCGTTTACTCTCCAGGCCCGCCACTCTGCTCCACGTCGCATGTCCTCTGCAAGCCCCGAAGAAAGCCCAAATCTTAATGCTGTTATTTCCAGCCCCCTTCTAAACGGGACGATTACCAACCTTCCCCCCACCCCCAGCTCCCTCTACCCTGCCATTGTACAGGGCTTGCTCAACTCCCACACGCTACATCAGGGCTCCTGTAGAAACTAAAAAGACCTATAATTACCTGACAAAGGCAAAAAAGACTCTCTTCTAAAAGGCTAGTTGATTTTTGTCCTCGTAACACACTATGAAGAATACACCTTCCTCCACTGGTGCGCCTCTGAATTTTGCAAAATCTTTTGGGACCTTGATGTTAAACCTGTGCTTACGCATTTCCTATACAGCTAGTTTGAGTGATGCAGAAAATTATAGGTTTCTAACGTCGGGGGAAAAAAAAAATTGGGGAGGGGGAGTTCCTTGCCTAAGGGGGAAAAAAATAAGAAAAAAGAAAAAAAGCGAAGTTGTATGTGGCCCGTGAGCCAGGCAGCTTCGCCTGTGTGTGAACCTATCCCATCTTCCCTGTAAGACTGTTTAACTTGTGTTATTGACACAATAAGCTAAACAAACAAAATAAACCCTCCACACACACAACTTTTCTGGAAGGAGGCAAAGTAAATCAGATAGTTCACGCTTTTAACGTGCTCCTGGCTCAGTTCTGTGACTTTAGCATTGTGCATCATCATTTATACACCCTTGCCTAAATCTTTCCACCATCTCCCACGAGCTCAAAGAAGCTAACTACATAGCCCCTCTGACTGTTTCACCTACACTTCATTGAACAGAATGGAAGGAGTTTTCTTTTTAAAGATGACTTTTAGTGTTATGGACAAGCCTTATTATACTCTCGCCTGGGTTCTAAAAATGGGCCACTGGAATGTAAACCCATTCGTAACAGTGTACAGTAATGGCATTGCAGCAAAGTCAGCATGACGTTACAGCAGGAGAAAACTTCCCAGTTTTTTCATGTGGAAGTGACTAAGCTAGTACCAAGGTATACATACATTATCCCTCACTAGGAGCTCGAATAAAACTACAGACTTTTGAAAAAGAGAGGGCACTGGGCACACCCAACATGCCCGAGTCTGTAACTATCAGCATGCCTGGTAACTCCACGGTTCTCGTACTTATTGTAAACCAAGGCCGATATTTGCTTGAGATGGATTCAAGGCTCTTTTAAATTTGGTGCGTTTGCATCCTATGGAAGAAACACGCAGAGAAGTTCTTCTGCAACAATGAAACTGAAATTAATGGGGAATGGAGCAGATGCTGAAAAAAAAAGGAAAGCGAGGCTTTCTTGGGGCTGTTGTAAAAAGTTATCGACTGCTTTGCGTCAAAAGTAGAAAGATGGCTTTAGAAGTTACAGTCTTGAGCAAATAGAAACTACAAAAGCAATAAATCACAATCATAAGTCATCTGAAATGCCTTAACGCTAGCTGTGGCTAGTGGCTTCAAAACCCTGTTTCTGTGAACATCTTTATTGGTATTAATGGTAAAGTTAATCCTAAAACTACTGTTTAACAATTAACTTGGTGTATATAGTGGGGAAACTAATTAATTCTTAAGAAAAGTAACTTCTTGACGTGTGAATACCTTTCACAGAGTGCGCTTTGGGAAGGCAGAAGGGGGGTCTGCCTAACTGTGCTGTCCTGAATTGCAGCTGAAAATCATTCCCTTCCGCCGAATTTGGAGAAAGTTTTCTTTGCTCTAGGAGCGTGATTACGAGGTTTCAGATGCAAATTCAAATGATCTTGCAAGTCGCGGGCGCTAGACTTCCCTCGCCACCCCATTTATTGCTTTGTTCCTGTTCCTGGACACTCAACGTTGTGTTTTATTACCTTGATGATTTGGAGACCCGAAAGATTGTTTCTAGTAGAAAAAAAAATGTGGAGTTTATCAGTAGGTGTGCTACTGATTTTTCTGTGCTATACACACATGGCTTTGAGCTGAGTTTAAATTCCAGCCTCAGTAACAACAAACAGATCTGAGTTCATAACGTGCCTTCATTAAGGGAGACCCTTTGTGTCCGTTCTGGCATTAATAGCCACTCTTAGCATTAATGCTATGTGCAGTTACCTTCAATATAATTAGATTTAGAATCTTTACTGTGCTTCAAGTTTACTTTTATGCCGGTTGGTAAGAGGTGTGCCTATCACTCCCATGTGAAGGAGAAATGGGAATCACCCGTAGGATATAAGTACTTATTTCCTCGCTACCTCGAAAGATTTGCAATCTGCTGGGACGCAGAGCTGTTTACCTACATCCGTGAGTCTGATAAAGTTGGTCTTTGATCATTCCCAAGAAGATAAAAAGAGCAGCGTTATCGACTGTGCCCTTGTGAGAGAAGTTCTGCTCAGAGTCAGCTGAGTCTGCCGGTGTTGGGTCAGTTAAGGAATCCCAAATATCTCTTCCCGTAATGCTGTGGGTACATGCCACCGGAGGAAGGTTCCTTCGTACCGTGTTTTCGCTTTCAATTTCCGAACACAAGCGTGAATAGACATTTGCAGCGCCTTTTTGTAGTTAAGATTTAAGCAGCTCATTAAGCCAACATAAAGAGCCCTTGTAGTCCTGTAATTTATGGCCGCTTTTAAAAGGTAGTAAAATACACTAATTGTACATCAACATCCAAAAAGAAGCAGGTAAATCTAGCAGGAGTTTGAGCTAATTCTATGTAATCCTCCCCTCTCGACGGCCGGCATTAAAAAAAAAAAAAAAAAAAAAAAAAAAAAAAAAAAAGTCACTATGGAAAGCATTTCTTTTCTCCTGCCAGAGGACCAAGCATATCAAGGACTTCAGCAACTCCGAACCACCAGACACCGACCTCCACTCAATGCAAAGCAGGCCAGGACGGACAAATACCCAAAATTTATTCGCGAACCATTCTGTTGTATGCACGCAGATAAAAATCAGGTTTTCTAACATCCCCACATGAACTTCTCGTTTGCAGGACTGGCTGCGGAACTCCTCGAGGAGGAGGCGAACAGACAAGCCGCGATAAGCGGCCATTCAATACCGAACTGGCTCCAACCCTCTCCCTCGCCTGGTGCCTTTGATTTCTGAAGTAGCTAAGAACTGACAAAGAAATTCTCTAACTCTTTCGCTCTTCAGATGACTTTGCATCCTTCCTGTCCCCAATGCCTTTATAAGGATGGCGATCACTCAGGTCCCGTACACTTCTTTGTCTGCCCAGACACGCGCATTCACCACCCACGGAAGATGAATAGAGCCAATCCAGGAAAAAAAAAAAAAATCCCAGCTAGGTTAAATATTTATCGCAACAACAACAAAACCTCATTCCAGCAGTCTTGTTCTTCATGCAGGTACCGGGCAAATCGCATTCTTACAGCCGCCACGGGCGCAAAAGCAGCGGTCGCTGCCCGGCTCTTACCTCCTCCAGCCGCGCAGGGTTGGGCTGAGGCGCTCCCAGCTTCTTCCACCGCCCCGGCCGAGAGGCTTCGTTTCGGGGCTCCCTGTAAACAAGCAACAAACAGTGCCTTACCGGGGAGTTCAGGGGGAGGTATTTTGCTCCTTCATTGGCAATACATGGTTTGCCGGGTGCGCTGGGAGAGCCCGGAGAGGGGCGGGCGGGGATGGAGCGGGCTCGGGCTCCCGCGAGGAGCGTGGATTCCCACCCGGGTGAAGAGCACGGGGAGCTGAGAAATAAAAGCGTGTGGTTGTTTTGGTTGGGGTTTTTCCTTATTTTTTTTTTCCCCCCGTAGACAGCTATGCCTTCTGTCTCCAAGTGTTTGGAAATATTGTCATTCCTAACTCTTGTTACATGAATGTCTGCTTTATTTTCCTCTGGGAAACCTTTGTTTAGGATCATTTAATCAAGAACAGACATTAAACACAAGTCGTGGTGTTCATCTCTGCTGAATAAAACTCGGAAAGGGTTCCAGTTTAAATGCGGGGCGTATTGTGGTTGGGCTTTTATTCAAACGGTTAGCCAGGGCCCAATCCTGCCACCACAAGCTCAGTAAGAGACTAACAATTGACCTCAGTGAAGCGGGATCGGGCCCAAATGCTTTAAAAAAAAAAAAAAAAAAAAAAAAAAAGACATCACTGAAAGCCATTGACGGAGGGGAATAAACTGGGCTCCTTCTTTTCCCCTAAAATAAACAATATTGCTAGGTCCAAAAAGACAATAGTCAGGTCATTTGCATGCCACTTACTGAATCACTTTTACATATGAATTTGTCAGATATAATAATGTACCCCCGCATTCAGTCGTGCTAATAAAACCCATCTAACGCATCTTACAATCGAGAGTAAATGTAAATGCAAATAATTAAATAACACCGTTCTTGCTGAAGGGTGTTATCTGAACCCTGGAAATATTAAGTCTGTCTTGGGAGAACTTTTCGAGCAGATACTTTGCTTTGGTAATTTAGTAGTTCCATAATTACGCTAATAATTTTAAATTTGGTGTTGAACTCCAGTCTACATAAAATCATGCAATAATAGCCCACTAAACTGTTTATTGCTGTCTCATAAATTTGCGAGCGCTGACTGCTAAAATCTACTGGCAAACACAAAAGAAAATGGAAAGTTCGAAATGCGATCACAGAGACCGGGTGCTGCTTCCTGGGGTTATTCTTAGCTCTACCTTTCCTTCCACTCGGCTCCAGCACAGGGGAACCCCCTGGCATTTTAGGCTCAAAGTCGTACCTTAGCCTTTTTGATCCCTAATCAATAATCATGTTACAAACAGCAATAATCATCTATCAAGCGTGTCGTGACTGGGTTGTCCCACTCGTGTTAAATATGGAGCGTGTATCTGAAAACGGTGCCAGCGACTTTCTGTTATTTATTTTGGAGCTATTAGGTCACGCTACCATATTTTACACTGCCACTGTCCTTTAAAGTATGCTGTTTCTTGAAAGAGTTGCTAAGTAGCAATAAAGCACTTTACAAAAACTATGACTTTATTTTTTTTTAATTTGTTGTTATCCCAAACTCTAATATTCATTGCGGCACTCTAGGTTCGTACATAAATCGTTCAGACTAATGAGTCATAGAGAAATTCGCCTATGACTTTTCCTTTGCAATGCTCACTGCCTTTCCATTGCTTTTTTGGCCATGTATTAAGAGACGGTGATTTATTAACGCCAGGAAAATTGAACAAAGCAGGTCCTCCTGCACTGTGGCACCCAGCCTTCCACAGTGTGAATTAGAACATTATCAAGTGTGTTTGCCTCCGTAACACTTAATCACCAAAAGCCGTAATGTGACCACAAGGCAGCTAAAACAAAGATTTAACATTTCTAAATATTAAACTGGTTAAGCAAATGCTCAGCAGACAAAGCAAGCACAAACAATTAAAGTCATCAAGCTAGAAATACACACTACCTACTTACCAACACAGACCCTATTGCTTGCTTAAGAAGTTTAGAATCTTTCAAGATAAATCAGGTGGGGGATTTTTAAAGTGGAGGAAAAAAAAAAAAAAAAAAAAAGGAAAGAAAGAAAAACAAACTCCAGTAATAAGGAGTTGAGTTTCACTTCTGAGAGAATCACTCCTAGTGAGGACTGACGGCCACAGATCCATTCCTGAGTATCTGCATTAATTATTTAATGAGTCACGTGACCCTAAAGATTAAAATTTCAGTATCTCCCCCAGAACAGACGCAACACCTTTATCTGCGAGCGCAGGGATGCTCGTACTTGGGTCCCCTAATCTCTACTGCCTTTGACAGCTCCTCAGTTTCCAGGGAGAGCTCTGGGGCATTATTAACAAGGGTCTGTCCCATTCTGCACAGCGAGCTGGGTCAGCTTTACCACCCCCCCGCCTCCACCCCCCTTTCCCCCCCCCCCCCCCAACTCCAAATGATCCAGTTGAGCCCAGATCGTCATTGTCCGCACGGGGAGGGGGCTCTGCGCCGCTGGCAGGGGCACGGGAGAGCGTCAGGGCGGCATTGCACAGGCCGTCTTCCACGGGTGAGTGCCGCCTGTCCGCGGGCCCGGGCGGAGCCAGCAGGGCTGCCCGGGGCCGGAGGGAGGCGGCCGCGGAGCTTCCCCTGCCCACGCGGGGACAGCCCCGAGCCCAGCGGGACCGGCGTGGGCCGGGCTTGCGCGCCCGCGCAGCCCCGGGCGGGAGGGGACAGCCCTGGAGCGACACCGCGGGGTCCCACCCCGCCGCGGCCCGGCCGGGCCGTGAGGCTGCGGGCACGGCCGAAGGAGCCTCCGCCTCCTCGGGGCCGTGACGTGCGGGGCCCGGCTCGGGCGGAGGTGCGGGAACGGTGGGAGAGCCCGGGAGGCCCGAATACGGCCCCGGGGCGAGGCGGGGGGGCCCGGGAGAGCTGGAGTTTCACTGCAAAGCCTGCCAGGATCTCTGCCTGTGTGAGGGCTCCCCCCCACCCCTTCCTCGTTTACAAACACGGGACAAGAAGACCTGGGACTGCAAGCACCCTGGGGAAAAAAAAAAAAAAAAAAGAAAAAAAAAAGGGTTTTTTTTTTAAATCCTAGCATTGCGTAATCCCCCGATACAGGATGGCCCTGGTTATTAAATACCACAAGGCGCTTGTCACAGTTCAGTACCTCCTGTAATGAAACACCAGGTATAGCAAGAGCTTGCAGGAGAAACGAGGAGGGGGATCTTGGAAGAGGAGTATTTTTCTTGGTGGGTGGAGGGGAGGTGGGTGCCAGGGTTAACCGAGTGGCGTTCCCTGCTGACAGCAAATTGACTCTGAGGTGATTTGGTCTTTCTTTGAAATATTGACACACTTCCACTTCCAGCGTTTTGAGCTGTGCTCGCCTTTGTGGCCAGAGCAGATAAATCCGTGTGTGAGACACCGGCAGAGCAAGAGAGAGGGAGGGGGGAAGAGACATTTAGGTCCAAGTGCCGGATTAAAAAGAATACTGTCTTTAAAGGTCAAGGGTTTGAAGGGTCAGTCTGCTCCTCTAAAAAAAACAATTAATGGGATAGAAAATTTGTCCTCTCGGTGAACTCCTGGTTGCCTTAGCAAAGGGAGCACAATGCGAGAATTTAAACAGGACGATGTAATTTTTGAAGTTATTGTAAAGATGGGAGGTACTGGCCGGGGAGCAGAGGGCTCCCAGCCCTGGAGCAGCATTCTGCTCCCAACACAGGCAGAAGGGGAAGAGAGGGAAGGAGAATTTACCTTAAACGACGATAATCTGCCATGGGGTATTTTGCAGTCCGCAGTTCAATCTCCAGCAAGAGAATGTACATTTTTTTAGCAGACAGCCAAGATGCTGTGTCTTTACACATGACCACTTTTTTTTCCCCCAGGAAAATCCTTTGCGTCTTCACAGACTTTTCCAAGAGAATGCCTTTCAGAACCGCTGTTGAATTACAAAGAAGTATTTATTGTAGGAGGTGATTAATGATTCTCGCTAAAATTGCTATTTGCAGCGTGATTTCATTTCTCTTTACAATGGGATCAAACCAGGTTTATACGCATAGGCTGCACACTAAAGAAATCCTGCACTGCCAGTTAATATGTTTCAGCTGGAATTTTGCTCAGTTGTGCTAATTTTGGCTCTAAAAACATCAAGGGATTCTCAAGCAATAAACCAAATGAAGAGTTACACATCTATGGATAGTAGTTACCTCACATACAGATATATTTTTTCCCCCTTTATAAGGAGACAACTGGTGGCTCAGGATTTAGTAAACAGCAATGTGTGAGCAGAAGTGTGCTTTTCAGGCCTGCTCCTTGGTCAGGTATGGGGACAGCCGTGTTTGCTGAGGGTGTTTACAACTGCCACCTCCCTGATGCTGAACGTGTTCTGCCAGTGGCACGCTACATTTTTGTGCATCTCTGGGATGGTGCATATCCCATGGCTAGCCAGGGGTGCTGGCACAACCTTTGGAGCCTGGTGCTACCTCAACCAGGGGTATGATGGGGGATGATGATGCCCCTGGTCCTGGCAGCCTCACTTAGGTGAAGACAAGCACTGATTGCAAGAATCCATCTTGTATGTATTTGGGTGAGTAAATAAATAAGTATTTGCCTTCAGGTGTTCCCTGGAAGATTAACTAGTGCTTGAGCTCCTTTCCAAGACTTTTCCTACCCAGCTCAGTGCTATGCCATGTTGTGAAAGCCCCAAGCAGGGCTCCCTGTTAGCAGCTCTGCTTTGCCTGAACTCCTTAGCTGCCTGGAAACAGCAAGATGCACAGCCTGAGCTGGAAGTACTTAAATCCCATTTTGCCACAGTAGTTGTGACAATCTTGGTCAAAAAAATCCTCGTGAGTGGTATCCAAATTCATGTGTCTACCAAGGCTTTCTCAACACATTTCAAAATAACCTTAAAACAAAACAAAACAAAACAAAAAAAAAGGAAATAGAAAAATAGAAACAGAAAAGGCAGCTTAAAAAGAAGCTTTAGGTTACCTTTCATGTATTCCCCTTAAACAGTGCTAGCCAGCTAAGAAATCATAATCAGGAGAAAATGAATGAATAAGCCATGACTGGCTAAAGATTTAAAGTGTTATCATGGCATGGTAGCTTATTGGCTCCCAGAAGAGGTACAGTTTCTCTTGTCAGGCAGCTGAAAACAGTTGCACGGCCAGCGGTGGAGTCAGACTCATTCTGTCTAAGTCAGCTAAAGAGAGCACCACTCACCTATACAATGAAGCAAGACCTTTCCTCGTCCTGCAACGCAATTTTTCCCAGCCAGGCAAGTAGGAGCCAGAAGGTTTTCCACCACATTTAAAATAACCATTACCTTATTGACAAAATGAATCCAAGTCAAAACAATGCATTAAACCGTTGTTTTCCATTCCTGATGTCAACATCAGCCAAGCACAAGGTGGATGAAACAGCACGTAGTGGACTTGTGTTTCAAGCGTTTAATTCTTTTGTACAGAATAATCTTTATTACTAGCATTTGGCACTATTATACATTACACCAAAAATCCACAAATTGTACATGGACCCAAAACTATTTAGACAGTGCCAAATATTAAGACAGCCACAGCCTTTATAGCAATATTTCTTTAAATAAATGCAATAGGGAATGTGGAGAAAAACTAATAGATCATAGCTACTGAGGGGGCTACACTTAAAACCAGTTAAGTTACCTTTGATACATAAAACATTTTCCTTTAGACAGCGTAAAGGGACTTTTTCATAAGTCTTTAACCTCTTGTGGACGTTTTCGTTCTCTCTCTCGTGTTGGTCTGTATGTATACGTGCGTGTGCACCATCTAACACACACGAGCACGCACAGAGAAATCCATGAACACACCACAAAACAGCGCTATTCAAGTCAATGCCTTACACAAGTGTCTCACGAGCTCTTTGCTTTGTTTTAAAAGTTTTTTATTTTTAACATGTTCCCAAAAGAAAAAAAAAAAAAAGGAAAAAAAAAATAAAAAGAAAAAGAGTCCGTCTTAGGTACAGAGAATTCGTCCATGACAGCATCCAGCCCTCTCTTACACCGAGGGCAAGAGAGCGTTTCCATAAATAGAAAAAAATGATGGGCATGGAACCATTATCTATATACAATGTAGACAATCGTCCGGGTTTTGGTTTAAACATGTGCCCGTTCTTGGACACGTCTCGTCTTCCTTTTCTGCTCCTGTTTTGTTTTACACAGTTTGGTCCAAAAGGCCAGCCTCCACCTCGAGGCAGCTTGAAAACCCCAATAGATAGGTAAATATATATATTTAAAAAACAACAACAACGACAATGACAACAAAAATGAAAGCCAACCAAACAAAAAAAGACCAAAAAGACTCAAACCAAAAACCGTATTTATAGCGCAGCTGCGTTGGGTGTAGCCCCATCGAGCGGATGGGGGTGGCCCTGTGTCTGTGCTTTGGACTGCTGGCTCAGTGTGGACTGGTTTGAGGAGCGCATCTTTGTGTTAGGCAGTTTATGGTCTTTCTTCCACTTCATGCGCCTGTTCTGGAACCAGATTTTGACCTGGCGCTCGGAGAGGCAGAGGGTGTGCGCGATCTCGATGCGTCGCCTTCTGGTCAGGTAGCGGTTGAAGTGAAACTCCTTCTCCAGCTCCAGGACCTGCTGTCTGGTGTAGGCAGTGCGAGACCTCTTGGGCTCCCCTCCGTTGTAATTGGGATTGACTGAAACGTGCACATAAGGGCACACACATACACACGCGGAGGGGAAAGAAGGAGAGGGGAAGGGATGGAACATAATCATTATATAATAACTTGACACCGGGTTCACATAAGATACATAAACGGCAAGAAAAATTGTTTCCCAGCCTATCGACAGTGGGGACAATCGAGGAGCAATAAAAAATGGTGATGGGCATTTGGGTTAGAAGAAAAGCTTCAAAGACACATGGCCCAGAGCCACTGCAGGGCAATTAAATTTATGGGGGCTATAATTACTGCCCTAACAGTTTGGCGTATCGTAAATCTTTTGATAAAGGACCCCGGATACAAAAGGTTTCTCACTTTTTTTTTTCTTTTTTTTTTTTCCTTTTTTTTTTCCTTTTTTTTTTTCTTTTTTTTTTTTCTTTTTTTTTTTCTTTTTTTTTTTTTACTATTAGGAAACGCGGAGGGAGAAGGAGGGGAAAAAAAAAAGCCACACACACAAGGACCCATCCCGGTCCCGGGAGCACCCTCCCCCCCCCTTCCCTCTTCTGCAGGCGCATCCCCACCTCCCCCCGGCAAGGGCAACTCACCCGTGCTCACATGGATCTTCTTCATCCAGGGATAGACCACCGGCTCCTTCCCCTTCAACCCGGGCAGGCTCTTGTCGGGCAGCAGCGGACAGGCGGGCCCGGTGCCGGCCCCGGCGGCGGGGGCTGCTTCGCAGCGGCGCTGCAGGGCATGGCCTGGGAGCAGGGGCTGGGGCGGGCCGGGGTGGCCCTTGGCGGGCGGCGGCGGCGAGGCGCCCGGGGGCGGCTGCTCGGGGCCCGGGGCGGCGCTGCCGGCGCTGCTGTAGCTGTAGGGCGCCTGGGGGTAGGAGGGTGCCTGCGCGGGGTAGAGCGCCTCGGGAGGCGGCCCCGGCGGCCCCGGCGGCGCCGCGGGAGCCTGGTAGCCCGGTTCCCGGCGCGGCCGCGGGAAGTACTCGGGCAGCGCCGGGCCCGGGTGCGCGGCGTGCAGGTGCGGCGGCGGCGGCGGAGGCGGCGGGGCGTGCGGGTGCGAGTGGTGCGGGTGGTAGCTGGCGGAGCTGCTGGCGCTGCCGCTGTGCTGCGTGTATTCCTCGCAGGGAGGGAATTTGGGCTCGATGTAGTTGGAGTTTATCAAAAACGAACTCATGGTCATTAATTTGTGAAGTGCAAAAATACTAATTTTTCTCGCGTTGTCGTTTTTCTGGGCTCGGCGAGGCCCCTCCCCTTCCCCCCCCCCCCTTCCCTCCCTTCCCTCCCTCTCCCCCTCCCGCTGCTGTCAAGTGCTGCCGCTGCCAAAGTTTGGGCCTCCAGCCCTTCCCCCCCCCCTCCCCTTTCCCCGCTGCACTCCCCTCCCTTCCTCTCTTCCCACCCCTGGAGCGCCTACAACACACACAAACACACACCCGCGCGCACACACCCGCACCCCCCGCCGCCCCGCCACCACCTGACCGCCAGCGCCAATTACCGCGCGGGGCCGCGGACCCCGGATCAGGAAATGGAAGAGGGACGAGCGGCCGCAGGGCAGCTCCGCGCCCGCGGACCCTCCGCGGGGACCGCGCCTCCCCCACGGGCGGCGGCTGCCTGGCGAGGGAGCGCCCCGCGTCCGCTCCTCAGCAGCATCCCCGGCTCCTCCCGCCCGCCGACCCGGGCCGCGTCCAGCAGTCGCGGTGTCAAGCGAGATAGAACTAATCCGGCTTTGACAGTCTCCCACCCACCCAGCCCGCCCCAGCACTTTTTGTGTCTTCGTTCTCCCGTGGGAGAGTGTAGGAAGCGGGGCGAGGAAGCGGAGCGCAGCCCAGCTGCGAGATCCAGAGGGAGGCAGGCATTGCACAAGGCGTTGCACAATCCTTTTAAACAAGCCCGTCTCCGAACGCCGGGGCTGCGCGCAGGCAGAGGGCGGCAGCGGCTGTCGGGCACAGGCCACCGGCCGCCCTTCAGGGTCTGTCCCCAGCGCCCCGCCACCGCCGACCCCGGGCGGCCGCCGGCTCCAGGGACAGCCTTTCGCCCCTTTGAAGCTGGGCTAATTGGAGGAATAGACGCAAAAGTTAGAACGAAGGTCGCGGGGAGGCCGAGAAGAGTCCTCGAGGGGCTTGCGGCATGTGAGGCACAGAGCGAGCCTGAAAATAACGGGGAACAGAGGGGGAAGGGAGAGGGGAAGGCGGACACGACGGTACCAAACACTTCCTACGGGCGGTTACAGGGCTCACTGTGAGCATCCCTCCCCGCGGAGGAGAGCTTTCTGAACTACGAATTTAAGTCCGTTGGTTTGGTGTGCCTCGTCTTGGGTTTATTTCTTAATTTTCACTTCCATAAAAAATCGCTAGCGCCTTCGCAGAAGTAGCTCGCAAACCCTGGTGTAGGAGGGAGAGGGCACCCGGGCACGTCTGCGTTTCTAAAACTATTAACGGTATTTGCAGCTCAGGGGGAAACGAGGCAACAGCCCTGACCTTAGGTAATTGAAATTTGATGGTTAAACTAATTACGCTCTTATTCTAAGGGGGGAAAAAATACTTATTTGAACGTCAGCTAGTCTGCCACATTTGGAGTAGGCGCGAACTTTTTCAGATTTTTTTTTTCTTCTGTACAGGAAAGAATATAAACACATAGAAATATTTACCACACCCTTATAGAATATAATTGCTGACTGGCTAAATCTCATATGCTAGTATGGGAAAATACTTCTAATATATCAAGCGTAAATATGATACAGTTTAGATCTTGCCCTCCTAAACATATTACATTAACAGTTACCCTGGTTTAAATTCAGATTATTGTCTTTTGCAGTTTAATAGATAATGGATACATGCAATAAAATTCTATTTGAATATATATTCTATCTAACAAGACACACATCGTATCGATTTATATTTTATCCACAGACACATAGGCACGCACATTGCATGTGGCTTGTAATATGTGAGAACATTTCCAGCACTTGGGTATACTGGGGTACTTATCTAAACAATCACTCATTTCCTCCTACTATCGAATGTCTAATTTGTAAAGAGAGTTAAAACACATTTACTTACTCATTTCCAACAGCACATCTATGGAACTCTAACTGGCGTAATAGATAAGTTTCTCTATTTACTCTGCGTGGAGAGGAAATGCGGTTACACACAGGCGGTTACACACAGAGACAGCCGCAACTGTTCAACAGCACACATTTGACAGAAAAGGGGAGGTTGTTTTATTTATATTCAAAACAACAACAACAACAGAACAACAGCAACCCATTTCCTAAATGAAAAAAAAAAACCCTCTCATCTGCACGATTGTAAAAAATAAAAGACTGCCGAAATCCACCATGATAGCATTTTCCCGGTATAAAGAGATACATGCACACATAGAGACGCATACATACAAATACCTGCTGGCTAGCACCAGATGAATTGCACCGGGGTATCGTAAATATTATCCTCGGCATAAGTCCTGAGGCACTATGGCCGGAGCACTGCAGCGGGCTGCCGTGTTCCCATGCCACAGTAAAACACAACGAAAAGTGTTGTCTCGGTTTGTAAGATCAGCGCTATATTGGGAGAGTTGACCGGGCTCTGCTTCATATTATTTACAGTGATTAGATCTCAAAGTTTCACCGTGCACCTTTCTACAGTAGGGCTCTGGCGCTTGGTTACAGAGAGAAGGACTCAATTTTGTATACGAGTGTAAATCTGCAAGGTGACCTGAGTTGCTCAGCTCAAGTCTGTTTTTTTCATGTGGTTCTCTTAGTCTGTGAAGATGTGCTGAGGCAGGACCTCCAAAAGGCCTGTTCCGTGTCTTTCTGGTTTTGTTATCATAAACAAGAACCCAGCCAAGACCACCAAGTGTTATCTTGCACACGGCCATTTCGACATTTTACTGCAAGATTTATGGCTGTAATAAACAATCTCAAACCCTTTTCTTCCCCAGTACTTCCCTTTAACAAACTTGTAGCATCACCCTAAGTTCTCAAAGAAAGAAAAGGATAGGATAGGATAGGATAGGATAGGATGAAATAGGCCAGCTCCCTTATTTTTCCAGAAGGACTAAAGGCTCGATTTCACTGGAGAAGGAGACTTCAAACAATTAATAAAGAAGCGAGGGTTTCCTGGCCGAGGTTGGCTGAGAATGGGATGGGGACAGCACTGGAATTAAGCTGAGAGCGAGAGAGTAAATTTTCATGCACCAAGAAGAGGCAACTCAATACATACCCAGAGAAGGGGGAAAGGGGATCCCCCTTTTTCTTGTGAAACAGACAAGCATTCCTGTTACCCTCCACATACGCAGCTAAAACATAATTACCACGAAAGATACAAGAATAATAACAACAGCGATAATAATAATAGTAGTGTAGTAGTAGTAGAAGTAGTAGTAGTAGTAGTAGTAGTAGTAGTAATAATAATAATAATAATAATAATAATAATAATAATAATAATAATAATAATTCAAGTCAACCTCTCGCCGTGCCGGGCATCCTCCACCGAGAGCGGTAGGAGGAGGAAGAATCGCACTAGCAGCGTGGCTTGACTTTGATTTGAACCATTTTGAATATATTTAGTCCCAGCTTTCCCCTCTTGAATGCGAGGCTGTCCCAAGTTTCAAAGTGACCGAAAAGTGACACCGTGTGCATTTTGTTTCTTATTAATCTTACACATTGACAGTCTTTGTTAAATAACAAGGCGTGCCCTTCACCAGGCGACATTTTCATATTTGTTAGACGCGGTGACCTGAAGTTCACCTCGGCCTTGGACTTAGTTTTTCTAAAAGGTCTATAATAGTGTCTTTTAGATAGCAGGGTGCTTTGCCCAGGTCACTACTTCTAAGGGAAAAATAAGAAAAAAATCGAGGGAAAATGTAAACGTTATGGAATGTATCGACTGTATTCCTTTCTTTGTTCCTGGGAATGATACAGCCCCGAGGCTGCTCCTGCCTCCGCGGATGAGAACGTCCTACCCGATGGGCGCTGCCGGGGCAATGTTGGCATTTTTGCCCCAGGTTCAACATTTGGTAAAAGCGGTGGTTTCCCTGGCACTGGGGTTTTCTTAACAACGGGATAGTTGGCGGGGTTTGCTCACTCTGTCCTGGTGCGCTTAAATAAACACACGTAAAATGTGATTTGTGCCTGGATTTTAAATGAATGGTCTTTTGAGCAGACCTTCCACGCCAGAGAGCAGCGTGCTGAATGAAGAGAGTGAAAGGACAGAAAGAGTTCGTCTCAAATTATTAACTGCTCTGGTCTAGTCTGTTGCCTTTTTTCTCTCTCTCTTTTTTTTTTTTTTTTTTTTTTTTTTTTTTTTTTTTTTGAGGGGGAACAATTTAAACGATAATTGAAAAGAGTCAATATTTACGTAAGTCGCCGTTTCAATTTCTTTGAAATTATCCTCATTGATAATTTTATTCTAAACCAGATTTAAAATATGGAATCCGGACCACTAATTGTTCTAGTGAGGAAGTAAATGGTTTTCTGTCACCTACTCCTGAGTAAGCCGGTTATAGTAACAGCTTTCTTTCTGGGTATATCAAAGACGCATTGTTATTCTTGGAAACAATCCGCCTGCTATTCTCTAACAAAATAGATATTTGGCTACGGTTTTTAGCTTGTTATCAGGCTTCGCTCTTACACCAAATAAATAGTCTGGATGTGAAAGGTTATATACTATCTCCAGAGCGGGCAGGCTCCTTAAACGTGCAGTGCCAGGGCTCGCTACAAGTGAGCAGCAGCAACAACTTGTGAACAGCGTCTACACGCCGAGCAAACACTTGCATTACACACTTTCCGGGCTTCAGCAGGTACTTTAGGCACAATCTCCGATAATCACTTTGGCTAATCTGATATCTAACCTCTCGCGTACTTGTTCCCAAGATACAGCGCTCGCCTGCCACGATCCAGCTGTGTCTTTGGCAAATAGTTCACGCGTACCAGTTACACTGAGGCCGGTGTAGGCTGCTGCCTTGAGGGTGGAAAGGCAGCAATGCGTGGTTGGGGGTGAGGTGCGGTCTTTCTCGGATTTCTTGTCGCACTGTCCCCTCCTCCACACCTTTCAGGTCTGATTATGTCTATTTGGGAATATCCTTTCCCTCTTCCACCGACCCCTCAGCCTTAAAATTTCAAGCTGAATCCCGTCTCCGATGAGATCCTCCAAAATGAAATTGCTTGAGCAATATTGGCTAGTTCTCCCTGCAGACACGTCTAACCAAGCAGCTAAAGCTTTTACTTAGAGGCGACACTGGGAACAAAAAATCCCAGCAATGTGGGAGTCTCTCTGCGCTAAGAAATTCCACTAAACTTTTTTCTTGGAAGGGTGAAGAGGGGTGGGTGGCGAGAGGAAAAACAATGCGTCCTACTCCCAATTTTGCTGGGAACTGCCGCCTCGGGTAGTTCCAGAAGCCTGTGAGAACCTTCCAAATCACGGAGAGGCGCAGGGCGCCAGCTTCTCCGTAATATTTTCCGTGGGTATCGCCACACGGCTCCACCGCTCCGCACCTTAAACGAGCTCCTTCGGACCAAACATATAGCCCGTATTATCTCCGCCATGTCCTGTTTAAGCACAGTTTAGCGGTCGCTACAGAAATGAGAGCAAAAACAAAGACACGGCTAGGATCGATTTACGTGTTAATAGCTCCGCTCCTATCTTATCTTTCTGCCATTTTGCAAGGTGAGAAGGCTTACCATTAAACCTCTCAGAGCAGGTTAGTATATAATAAACAAGGGTGAGGCATCTTGCTACCTGACTTTTGCAGGAGGCAACATCAGTGGCTTCTGTGGGGGTAACACGAATGTTTACCTGCCGCGGCTGAACCTGAGATATTCAGACACAAATGTGGCTGATAATTCAAGATGAAATACAACGTGTATTACTCTTGAAAAGAGGAATTTTCTATCCTTTCCTTGGTAATTGAGGTCATTCAGCCAGTAGGGTTCACCTGGAGTCCATACTGTGATACACACGTAACTCAAAGCTATTTTATCTTTTGTGCTGATAGTCAAGATCTCGGCTATAACATTGACATCAAACTCTGTCTGGGCGAATGACTAAGAGTGGTGCAAAACGTAAACTTTTGACCCTCAACTTTTTGACCTGCAGTTGTAACGCCCTTAACCACAAAGATATACAAAAGCTATGCAGCTTCTTTTAGGAGTAAGAGACTCGCACTGTTTGTTTCAATACTTCTGCTGTTTTCCCCCAGCTTTCTAAGGGCGGGAGTTTTTTTCTTTTTCTTTTTCTTCTTGCTGCTGAGAAATCGGATACTTTTGCATTTTATTTTTTATTATTATTATTTTCCTTAATCTCGCAGCTTTGTAAAATGCTGTTAGATCAGTTTGCACAGCCTTTCGGCAGCGTTGGAGGGAAGCCTGTTACTCAAAGGCGCTATATGGTAACAATTGCAGGTGAAATGCTGGGTAAGTTCTGGGCGTGAGGTTGGAAGGAATGGAGCGACGAGCGTTGGGGGAAAAGCTGCAGCTCTTTGCTGAAGGGTTTTAGTCATTTCTCCTTGATTTAAACATAAAGAAACAAGTCTAATTGTTTGCGAAGCCTTGTCTAGGCAAACGAGTTGACTGTGAACTTGGTCTAAAGCGAGCTCTGCTGGTGATTCCTAGGGTGTGCAGATTTATCTTTTCTGCATTTACTTAACCTGGCAGTGAACTGCACGGGCTGCCATTTATTATCCGGAGACAGACTTCACCTCAAGCAAGGACTGTTCCACAAAATTGCAATAATTACCCAATAACCTTCATAGCAAATATTATTATTGAAAAGACATTTTTTGGGTGGAGGGGATATAGAAAAGATTCCTTTTGCGTGTTATAAGGCAAAATCCATGCAAATTTTACACGCTCTCTGTGTCAGATTCGAAATTGTTTGTGCGCATAGCTACAGGAACATGTGACTAGGGTGGTCCATGAGTATTTGCCTTATAGAGAGACATTAGTGAAGATGCTTTAATTTGAAAGGGATAATATTTTCAAAGATTACCAGATGACTGTGGGAACTGTGGTTTTCCGCTCTAGCTAGTAATCCTAGCCTCAAATCGGGGAGATTTTGAGGGCAGAGACTGAAAGGACTAAGAAAGCAAACGACAACTTGGTCAGGAGATTTACTTGTGTCTGCATTAAATGCGTTAAATTTGTATTTGCGGGGAGGGAAAAGGCATTGCTCCCGTATTCAGGGTTTGAAATCGAAACCTCCTGATTCTCCGCCGTCACGATCAGTTCCATTCAATTTCCCATGAAGCAAATTGCAAACTCTTCTTTTGTCACCCTTCCACAGATACACACTTATTAAATGTAAGGAAATGGCAGAATAATAATCTCCCTGTAATGTTGTGAAATTAGGGTGTTTGCATGGTTTAGACAAGGCTGCAGAGCTGTAATTTACGGATGACTTTCCATTGGATTGTTGTATTTCTGGTTTAGAGACAGTTATGTCTTGCAAAGTCACCAGTTCCACACATTAAGAGAGCTGCCTAATCTTTAATTGGTTTTACACTTAGACATGAGACACTACGCGCAAGTATTTCTTTCAAAGGATTAGGTAAACTGTATTTCAAATCACAGAACGCAACTTGCCATTCCTAAAATAGAAAAAAACTCGCACTTATTAATCCCCCCAAACTCATCAGAAAAATAACGTGTGCAGATAAAAACTCTCTCCTGATTCCCAGAGATGATTTCCCATGACATTTTCCCTCAGAAAACAATTCGGACCTGGGACTATTTTCACAGAGTTTGGCAGTCTGGTCTCGTTTGAATTTCAAATTTCAAACCGTATTAGGAAATCTTAATGCATTTCTGGGTTTGAATGGTTTTAACTGTGATGCTAAGGACAGGGCAGGGCCAGAAACCTGGTGAAGTTGTCATTTCTAGCTAACTTTCTTTTGTTGCTAGTGTTTCTTGAAGTACAGGCGGGTTTATGTGCTTCTGGACTTAGGGATTTTTTCTTTTCCGTAGTTCTTGAGCCTCTGAACATTGTTTTGTGTGGGATACGGTCCAGAAGCCACATTCAAGAATGTAGAAAATACATAGTAGCTAATCTTTTCACTCTAGGCAATGAAAAATTACAATCCAGGATGATATCCAGGATACTAAAATATTAGTCGAACGGGAGTCCGTGCGTGCTTGTATATTAGCCAGATAATTCAAATAGTGCACTATTGTTGAGTACTGAGTGATCATGAGCTGTTTGTGTCTCGTATAATTCCCGTCAACAAGCAAAGGGTTTTCCTTGGAAAAGGACCCACACATAAATGAAGACCAAACTTTTAAGGGTTTTTCGTGCCTTGCCTCAAACTATAAAATTTTATGGCACATAGTATGATATAATACATGCCTATCAAATACAACTTTCTTATATTCCTATTGACGAAAATGTGTCAACTAGAGTACTATAAAATCTCCAGCTGTTTATACGGAAATGATTTTCAAATGTGCGTTTGGATATGCTCTTTTAAAGCCTTTCTCTTTTTTTTTTTTTTAATACGAAATATATGCAGATGTGTTTGTTTAGTGCTGATAGGAATGATCGACAGACACAAAGGCATCAGACTCTATTTATCTTCCACAAGGGTTGACTTTAAATATTAAATGTTTTTAAAACTGAGCTCTTTGGGATGAACGTACCTTAGATACTACCATTTCTTTAAAGTTAAAGACAAATAAATGAAAAATAGGGATCAGTCAGCAACATGCAGACCTTACAGAGGTACACAACAACCTTCCCCTCCTAAAACCCCGCACCTTTCTCCCATTTTTGCTCACAGTAGCCAAAGCAACCTAAACCACAACATACAAATGGCATAGCACTAGCAAAATAAAACAAGGTCAATCTCGCACATCAAACCACTCCATGCTTTTGCAAATCCGACTTTATGACACATAAAGGAAAACAATGCAATCTGCTGAATCAATGTTATCCCAAACCTGTGCAGAGAAAGCAATATCCACAGCTGGTTTGGAGAGATAGATAGATAGATAGATAGATAGATAGATAGATAACAGGCAATTCTCAAAATTCTACCCTAGCCCCTGACTAGTCTGTTTATAACCCCCCGAGATCACTCGCCAAAGTAACAGCTCTGAGGATAAGGATCAGGCCTTAATGTTGCTCAGAGAAAGATAGAGTTCCTTTCACCCTTTCATTCAAGTCCTGGAAATTCAAAGACTGAAGTTAAATCCGGCCATAAAGTTTATTGCTGAGTAATCACACTCTAGTGAGAACAGTCCACTTAAATAAAAAGAATGTTGAAGTAAACACGCAGCTGGGGCCTACCCCACAATGGCAGCCAGCAATATAAGGCAGAAAGGGAGAGAGCAGAGCTAGGGGGATATTTACAATCTTCAATAAACCAAGCCCGTATTTCATAATTTGCAGCACTCTAATGACCTGTAGTCTCTTCTATTAATGCTACAAGTTACAGTCAATTGGTTCGCTTAAAAAAAAAAAAAAAAAAAAAAAAAAAAAGGAAGTCACAGGAACATATATATGTGTACACACGTACACACCCTTTGTGTACATGAACACACCAATATGAGACACATACATGCATCTGCACGGCTTTACACAGACATACAAACTGATTTGTACATGCAGGCACACATGCAAATAATTTAAATATATTTATATTTGTGCAATTATGTATAGAATCAGGAAAAAGTTATAGCAACGTTATAAATGCACATCCCCAAAACACACCACACACTTGCAGATGTATATATACATATGGCTAAAGCTTTCTGGACAACCTAAGGCACAAAATACATCTCTAAGCACTCCAGTACAGTCTGTGCCATTTTAATGCTGCATCTGATGTGCAACATATTTCACCAATCCAAAGATTATTACCATATCATCACGCCTCCAACTCTATCATGCCCACATAAGATACTGCCCAGATAATATCAAGTCCAATCTATTTTGTTTCCCCCTTTTTTTAATCGCCTGCAGTAACTACTCTTTGCTAAACAAAACCTCTCCAAACTTGGAGAGTCTATTGGAGCAAAGGAAGTAATTATCTTCTGCGGTAGTCAAAGTGATTAAAGCTAGGCCCCAAAATCCATCTCTGCCAAAGTCGCTTATTGTGGTTTACTTTGATTTGATCGTTAAAATAGAGAGCTAGCTGCTGCAAGTGAAGGGATGGGGGGGGGGGGGGAGGTATTTGCATCGCAACCTGGATCATTAGTGCTTGATCCTGCCTCTCGGGCTCTGTGGGACCGTCCTGAAAACCTCTAGGCGGAGAGGAAGGGAAAGAGAAAGAGAAAGAAAGAGGCGAGAGGCAGCAAGAGCGAGCACGAGCCTCGGCTTCCCCACTGTACAAATAAACTTTAAGGAACTTGTGCACAAAACTTACCTTTGACTTGCAAGGAGCCATTTTTCACATAGTACTGTGAACTTGTGGTTTGGATACTTCTGTCCCTAAACCTGACAATTTGAATAGCCAGGAGGCACACGTAGCCTGCAAAAGAGTCAAATGAAGTCCAGCGTCAGTGAGATTATATGTTATGTGGTATATAATGTTGGATGTCAACTCCCCAAAACCATAAAACTTACTTTAATGGCACCACGTGACTTTTTATAGCCAGTGAGCCTATCTGTCTGTGCTATGGATGATTTTACGATCTAATTCATAGACAAAACCCTATTCATTTGGCACCCAAATGTCATATAGCCGGAACTGGGGCTTATAAAGTTTACTGTTTTATAACTTTTAAGGGAAGGCATCAATGTAACCAGTCAGTAAATGTGCAAATCTTTAGTTGCTCTTAGAAGCTCAGAAGAGTTAACCATTCAAGCTCTGATGGGGTAAGTAGCATTACGTTTATAGCAAACTAATTGTGGCGAAGAAAACCAAAAAATCTTTAGAGGGTGAAGAGTGGGAAAATGTGGCTAGAGTGGGTTACTAATAGACGCAGAGGGCTTGGACATGGCTGTCCTAAAACAGACTTAATGAAACCACAGCAGAAATTCTAGAGCGATGCAAACACACCCTGGAGTTCGCAGCGTTTTTTAAAAAAGCACATGTTTGGGGGTTTGGGTTGTGGGTTTTTTTGGGGTTTTTTTTTTTGTTGTTTTTTGGGGGGGTTTTTTGTGCTTGTTTTTTGGCTTTTTTTTTAATGTAACCATCAGCAAACAATTAACAGTTGATTCAGCCACAAAGGGTGTTGATTATGGTCCTACGATGCAGCTTTCCACCTAGCGAGAAACAAGTAAGGAAGAACTTATGGTCAAACTTTCAATTAAAAATACTGATAGCGGACAATTGCAGCATCCACCATATACAACGTGCAGCAGGAGCCAGGTAAAATATTATTACAAACTCTGCACGGGCGCTTTTTTTTTTTTTTTTGCTTTTTTTTTTTTTTTTTTCTTTTTCCAGAGGCAAATCAGGAAGCACAACTTCTTCCTTTGCACAAATCAGATCACAAAAACTTTACAATAGAAAGTTTATTTTTTTGTTGATTTCCAGTCAGTTTTTTTTTAAAAACAAATAATAATAATAATAATTAAAAAAAAAAGCTGATCACAGTTTGCTCAAACAGCCAGACTTTGACTATATTTGTAACTTTGTTCACAAAAAACATACATCACAGAAGCTGCGCTTAATAAGAGCCACTTCTAAGAGTTCGTGCAAAGAGTCATATACAAAGGCACAGCAAGGACATACTGCTTGGAATCACAGTTTTCGTCACAGATTCACTATTCACTACACGTAGGACAAGTTCAGTTGATTTCATCATTTCACCTCTACAACAGCATTAATTACACAGGAATTATATAGGTAGTTTGAATAAAAATATTTTTAACAGCTTGGAGCTATACAGACATTAACACTTGACCACACATGCACAGTTAAGCAGGTTGAGTGCAACACATAACATTTGTACTAAACCGGGGGAGGGTTTCCTTTCTCTCTCTCCTTTTTTTTTTTTTAACTTCTTTTTTTTTCCTTTTTGTTCTTTTTTGTTTAGTTTTGTTTTGTTTTAACAGTTACTTCAAGTAACACAGCTCGCTTCATATAAATAAGTTAAAACATCTATTATTTTTTCAAGACAAAGCCATTCAAGACAAAGAAATGTACGATAAAAGCAGATCTACTTATACACGCGAGAGAATGGTAATAAACAGGCTCATGATTAAAAGATGAATAAGGGCGACAAGAACAGGGTTTCTTCACAGAAGTAACACAAGGAAGTTTTAGAAAGTCAACTTAGTACTGACATGAGACGACGCAGGGTCAGCTAATACTGCTCAGTACTTTTAATTGATCAAGCGCTTAGGGACGGAATGCCCCTCCTGCAGCTGCCATGCTCATACTTTTCAGCTTATTATCCTTTTTCCATTTCATTCTCCTGTTTTGGAACCAGATCTTTATTTGTCTCTCTGAGAGGCAAAGAGCATGTGCTATTTCAATCCTTCTTCTGCGGGTCAGGTATCTATTGAAGTGAAATTCCTTTTCGAGCTCCAAGGTCTGATAGCGGGTGTAAGCAGTCCGAGCCCTTTTCCCTTCTGGTCCCCCTATGTTGTCTGGAAGAGAAAAGTACATGATTTAGATTCTCAGCAGCCTCTCGGAGCCTTCGTGTCTCAGTGCAGCTACCAGCGACCAGGACCGTTATTCTCAGTCCTGCTTGGTTTTGTTTCTGGTTTGGACAAACGCTCAACAAGTTTCCCCCCTCCAGCCCCTCTTAGGAAAGGCTTGGGGGAGGGGGGTTTGGTAGTCTCGGTAAGTTTTCGCTTGGATTTCAGATTCGATTTTTTTTTAATTTTAAAATTTTTTTCAGTTTTTTTTTTTTTTTAATAAGGTTAATTCTCCCCCATGCCTCCCCCAGATAAGCTGATTTGGAGGCTGTCTCTGCTGATAGCTGGGTTTTCAAAGCTGAGAGAGCAAGGCTGAAGCGTGCAGCCCTTTCCCACGGCTGAGCTGGGGAAGACTCTGGGAGGCTGCGAGCCTCCGGCCGCTCTTCCAGCAGCGAGAACAGGGCAGGTACCCGGGGCTGAAAGTTGCTTCGCTCCCCCACGCCCCTCAAGCCCTCTACCCCGAGTTTGGGGCGACTCGCCCTCCCCCCTCCCCCAAGGCTTCCCAGCAGTGAAAACTGCCCTTCTCGCCCTTTCCTATTCTCTTTTTAATATGTCTAAGCAAAATAAATGGGGTCAGCCGCGCCGTTCCCACTGGAAGATCCCCCATACAGAGGAGAGCCGGGAGCAGCCTTTGCTCCCGATCTCCCTTCGGCAAGGCGCCTTCTACTCCCCCCGCCGGCGCTGGGAGCCAGGCGGGCGGCGTTTTCGGGGCCGAGCGGTTTGTTTTTTGGTTTTGGGTTTTTTTTGTTTTTTTTTTTGGTTTTTTTTTTTTTTTTTCCTTTCGGGGGGGACTCGCCCAGAGAAGGGAGCGTGCTTCCCTGCGAGCAGAGTTGTGGTGTGCGCGGAGACTGCCTGCTCTCACGCCCTCCTCTCCCCCTCTCCCCGACCTTGCTCGGCGCAGCCACCCGGTTTACATTAAATCCTCCTTTTCCTCCAGAGAAATAAAGAAAGAACAGGGTATTTGCTTTACCATGACTTATGTGCAGTTTTCGCATCCAGGGGTAGATCTGGGGCTGTGAAGGCTGGGCTGTGCTTTGGTCGGTCGGGGCACTTGCCTGCTCGCTGCTTGCTGGAGTGTCTTCCTCAGTCCCAGACGAGGTGCCAACCCCGTCTCTGCTGATGTGCGTGTTGCTGCTGGAATTGGACGAAGTGCTGGTGGAGTTGGCGAGGGAGTTTTTCACCCCGTGGTGACTCTCGCTGACAGGCGAACCGGCCACGGCGGTGCAGGGCAGAGGGTCAGGGGGAGGCGAGTGGGAAGACGTCGCGGGCTGGTTGTACCTGGGCTCTGTCGAGGCAGAGGTGGTGTTGGCCGGGTAACTGCGGGGTCTCTCATTGGCACCAAAGTGGGTGGAAGCTGAGCGCCCGACGCTGAGGTCCATGCCATTGTAGCCGTATCCGTACCTGCCGGAGTGCATGCTGGCGGAGTCCCTGTATTGCTCGCTCACCGAGCTGTGATCTCCATAATTATGTAACTGGTAGTCCGGGCCATTTGGATAGCGACCGCAAAATGAGTTTACAAAATAAGAGCTCATTTGTTTTTTGATATGTGTGCTTGATTTGTGGCTCTTGGTCGTTTTGTGCGTCTATAGCACCCTTGCACAATTTATGATGAATTATGGAAATGACTGGGACATGTACTTGGTTCCCTCCTACGTAGGCACCCAAATATGGGGTACGGCTTCACATCACGTGCTTTTGTTGTCCAGTCGTAAATCCTGCCTGATGACCTCTAGAGGTAAACTCGTGCACTGGTGGGGGAGCTGGGAGGGCGCGGGCGGCCCGGGGCGCGCCTCCCGTGCGCGCCGCCGCCGCCGCCGCCCGCCCGTCCGCCGGCCTCCAGCGCCACCCGCTGGCGGCGCGGGGGATGGCGGCGGTTCCGCGGGGTCGGCCCGGGGTGACGGCCCCCGACGGCGGCGCGGAGCGGCGCGGAGAGGCGCGGTGCGGAGCGGGGCTCGCCGCCGCCGGCACCGGCAACCGGCGGCGAGGCTGCGGGGCCGGCGGGCATTGCTCCTCCGAGCCGGCCGCCGGGGAGTTGGGTGTGCGGAGAGCGCTGCACTTTGTGCCTGCCTTCTCCTCCGTGCGAGGCTTATTTACACCGATTCTCAAATCCTACGCGATCCGTTCTCGGGTGCTGGCAAGGCTTAAGTCCTTTCTACATATATATATATGTATATATTTCCCCCCCCACACTTACTCCCTTGCCGGAGCTTTCGAGAGGCAGCCGGGTCCTGCCGATGTGAAATGGCAGATATCTATTAAAGATAAATATCGTGCAGCGTTTTTCCAGCTAGGGGGTAAAATTCCAGGCGACTTTACGGCTACCGTTATTTTATCGCCTCTCAGAAGGCAAAAAATCCTCTAAATGCGGCGGTAGCCATTTTGCATTATATTCTCCTGATTTGGCTTTTAAAACATTTAGAGTGGTAGCCCAAATTGTGCTGCCTTCCAGACAAAAGAGCCTCGATGCGTACACAAGTGCATTTGTACACAGCTTCACATGCACACTCATGCACACGCAATATAATATAGAGAGATAGAGCATATATATTAATATTTTTGCTGCGCTTGTTTTACTTTTACAAATTTCGAAGTGGAAGCATTTTATGGCAGCTATTTTTCTTCGAAATGCCAATTTTTTTTTCCAGTGCAATGTAATACGAATGTGAATTAAGATACCGCAGAAGCAGGAAAGAAAATCCCCGAGTTAATAAGACCCTTTTTTCAAATAAGAAAGAAAGAAAGAAAGAGAGAGAGAGAGGAAGGAAGGAAGGAAGAAAGAAAGAAAGAGAGATAAAAGGAAAAAAGATCGATCTAAGCTCACGAAGTCCCAAGAAATGTAGTCCATAATTCAAAGCCCCTTCAGTGCAGAGCTGAGCTCACCAAAACCTTAACATAAGCTCAACAGGAACCACAGAAAATTGCCCACTTCAAAACCTCTTCCCTCGCTTCCCCTGAAGTTTAACGCCGAGTTTTAACTTTAATACTAGTAGTGCAGACTAAGCAGTTTAGAGGCATTAAAAAAAAAATCTCCCTGCAATTCATCTTCGCTTTAACTGAAAGTTTATACACAGGGATTTATACAACGTTTTTTAAAAGAATTTTTCTTCCTTTTGCTATTTAAATATCTTATACATAACTAAAACTTCTTTCCCCCCCTGCGGATCATAAACTCCTAAACACAGCATAACGAGATGGCCCGCCATAGCGGGAGCTAGCAATAACATAAACCAAATATTTTCTAAAATCTCTTGTCTTTCTACAATACGAGCATTTCTAATTCAAAAAAAGGTTAAAAGTAATTTGCTTATCTTTTCTCACACAAGCACACCAGGGACACTCACCCACACACAGATGCTCATCTCAAATATTTAAAATTCTGGGCCAATTCTCTAACAATTTAACCAACGCCATATATGCTTTGGGAAGGGGAATACATACATACATGCCTGTAGCTCGAAAGCTGGGGCTTCCACATATATTAGAGTAAGTCACAGATGATTGCAAATATACATCTTTTAACCAAGCCTTTTGGGGATTAATAGACTGTGACAAACCTATAGGATTTCAGTAGCAGAAGTTACACAAGGTAAATAATAATAATAGTAGTAGTAAGCGCTAAGGAAAGGCCTGGTAGCGTTTATTAAACGTGGTTCTACTCCCCTGACTTTTCCTCTGTTTCTTCGCTGCTGGGCTGTGTGGAATTTATGAATTTGTTTTCCTTTTTCCATTTCATCCGCCTGTTTTGAAACCATATTTTAATCTGGCGTTCAGTAAGGCAGAGAGCGTTTGCAATCTCAATACGTCGTCTTCGGGTTAAGTATCTGTTAAAATGAAATTCCTTCTCTAACTCTAGCGTTTGGTATCTGGTGTAAGTTTGCCTCCCTCGTCTCCCATGTGTTCCAAATACTGTACCTGTAGAAGTAAAGACAAAACGATCGCATTGGACAGGGCCCAGTGATTTCAGACCAGAAAGAGCGATTAGTATATTCTGCCTACTTTTGCAGGCACTATCTCGGGGAGTGGGGGAAGCTGCTCTGGTTTTCTGGAGGTGCTTTTTTTTTTTTTTTTTTTTTTTTTTTTTTTTTTTAATCTCTTTTCATTTTCTCCTCCCTGACGAACAGTAAATGAGGATGTGCAGTGTGCTTACGGTGGCGGGGTAAAGTGGGACACAATGAGAGGCTTTAAGGTGGACCTAGGGAAGGTGCAGGAGGTAGCAGGGTGCGAGTCGCTGAGCAGAGGCTGCTCGGTGCGCGCTGGGAGCCTGTGCGCACACACAGGCACAGGCACACGTGTGCTACCCGGGAAGCCTCACGCATGTGTCTGTGCGTGTGTGTGTGCACGCACATGTGGCTGTGTTGACACAAACACACAGCCATTGCCATGGCTGGGGCTACAGAAGGTCCCTAAGTATAATTATAGACATCAGCTAAAGATCACAGAAGAGCGTTCTGCCATTTGCTCCGGAATTTATTGGTCTTGAATGCAAAGCAGCATCGGAAAGGTCTTGCTAAAAGTTTAATTCTCAAAAAAAGGAGTGAGAACTACCCTGCAGCAAACATAAACTCGGGAGGGTGGGAGAGAAGGCGAGTCATTAGCGAACACTTGAAGTAAACGTTTAAATTTGGGATAAAAAAAAAAAATAAATGTCACCGCAATACAACCCTCCCACTCCACCCCCACCCCCCATTCCCCCAGCACCACTCCTGTACAGAATAGTTCAATTATGTGAAGTTCACTCCTAAGTCTGAAAAAATTCGCGATGCCATGGAAGTGCGCCCACGGCCCCAGAAACGTGCTCTCAATATCCAATACTCACAGGCTAATGAGCTGGGGGAGGGGGCCGAGGAGGAATGTACCACAAATGCTTTGGATCCTCAGTACAGAGGGCATATTCCATGCATCGCTCTCTGACAATGAAGAGCAGAGGCTTTGGGATGGCTTTAAGAGAGTGATAAAAGTGCTTTGTTCCTTTTTATTTATTTTTCTTTTTTTTCCCCCTTACTTTCCAAGGATTCCCCTGTAACTTTCACCAGTAAGCCTACATACTGGGATCTTGGCCACCATTCCCCGGGTGCCAACGTGCCAGGTCTAAACCTGGGAAAGGTTTCATGTTACATATTGCCCTGCAGGAACCGTATTTCCGTATTTCTCCAGTAATCAGGACATTATTAAAAAAAAAAAAAAAAAAAAAAAAAAAAAAAAAAAGGAAAAAACTTTTCCTTTTCCTCCCCTCTCCGCCCTTGACTGCACCGAGATGCCTTACCAGCGCAGGAGTTCATCCGCTGCATCCAGGGGTAAACAGGGCTCGTGTACTTCCGGTCGGTGCCTTCGTCATTTATAATTTTGGCTTGGCCGCCGTTGGTTTTATACTGTTGATCGGGAGAAAAGTGCAGGTAGTCCCCGGGCCCCCTCTGTTTGCCACTGCCGGAAGGAGAGGCGCTACTAATGTCCTTGTCCGAATAAAAACAAGAGGCTCCGTACTCATAGGAAGCCCGATTGCAAGCAATGACGCTGTTGGACTGTTGGTAGAAACAAGGTGAGGTGTAAGTCTTGTCCTGCAGGCTGCTTGCCCCATACGAAGCCGGAAAATGCCTGAGAGCATCATAGCCCGCCGGGTACAGGGGGATCTGCCCGAGGAAGGAGTCCTGGCCCCCGGGCAGGCTCCCCGGGAAAGTGGGATTCACAAAATAGGAACTCATTTGCTCTCCCCCTCTCCCGGACCGTGATTTGTTGTGTATTAGTACATCTGGCGATAACTATTAGGAGTCATCGAAGTGGTTTGTTTCTGGATGGCCGAGCGCCAAAAGCGACAGCAGAAAATAGGAGCAGCTGACGGCGGGGCGGCCAATGGGAGCGCGCGCGGCGCCCGCTCCCCCGGGGCCGCCGCCACCGCGCCGCCAACTTACCGGCAGCCCCGGCCCCGCCGCGCCGCCCCGCGCCCCCCGCACCGCACCGCGCCGCGCAGCCCGCGGGACCGGCCGCGCCCCCACCGCGGCACCGCCCCTGCGCGGGAAAATAACCCAATAATAACAACAACAGCAAGAGCCATCATTCCCGGCAGCGCGGGCGGTGCGAGAGCCGGTAACGGGGACAGCCCTCCCCCCGCCAACCCCGGCTGCTGAAGGTGTGGGTAGGGGGGCGCCCTGAAAAGTTGGAGGCCCCACGACAAAGGACCCCGTGGGAAGGGTGGGCGAACCGCCCCCCGGCTCTCCGGTGGAGGGAAGGAGGAGGGGGGGAAGGAGACGGCGGTGGAAGATGCTGCGAAGGGAAACTTTGGAGCGGAGGGAGCACGTGAAAGGGGGAGCAGAGCGCCGCGCAGCGTGGGGGGCGAGGGGGGGCCCGGCCTCTCTCCGTTTTGCCGTCGCGATGCCACGACGACTTCCAAGAATTTTCAAGCTATTCTAAAACGAATTTATTTATCCATTCAGTCGCATATTGCCCCTCCACTAGGGCTTCCCTTCCGAGCTCAGGGAGCCCGCCCCAGCGCCGAACCCAGCTTTTGTGAGAGAGGCTAACGCGTCCTGCAAGGAAAGAGGTCTCGTACCTTAATGAACGCCCCCATAAGTAGGAGATTGGGACGGTGGCCTTCTGGGGAGTGGGATTTTTGATTTGCACCAAGTGCCCGAAGAGGCCTGGGGAAGAGCCGCGTGGGCTCCCGGCGCCCCCCGGCAGCCCAGATGAAGTTCCATGTGTCTCTTCTCCCCAAGTATACCCTCCTCCCGCCAGAGTAGAGCCGAAGGAATCAAACATTCAAATTCAAAACCGAGCCAGTAAGACTATTCCTAATTAATACAACCCCGCTAATGAGTCAGCAAAAGCCAATCGGTTTCGTTGTTGTTCCGAATAATTTGATTAAACGTGGATTTGTGTCTTAAAGAGGGGAAGAACAATACACGAAACAAACATTTCCACCTTCATTTTTCAATATGGCAGTTACCCCATAGCGGAAATATAATTCTTGGCCCAGGGCTCGGACAGTAACAGTGCTGATTAAATTCGCTGATGCGCATTTAATTCAGCCATAACCCTGCAGTTCCTGCAGATAACATGGGGTTGTTCATTCCAAGCTGTGTTTACTCATAATTCGTGCCCATTAAAACAGATTGAATAGACTAATTTTAAACGCGCTCTGTCACGTAAAGTGACATTCGTACGAGCACAGTTTCCTAAAGCAGCTTTCAAAGGAGAGTTTTGTTGTTGTTGGGAGACTATTTGTCTCATTTCCGGGGGCAGATTACGATACCTATAAAACAGTAGTGAGTTAAAACATCGCTCCACAATAGTTTGTATTGTTTGCAGTCTCAGCTGGACTTTCACATTCAGATGTTGATTGCCTTCGGGTTTTTTTCAACTTCCTTAACCTCTTCAGCCCAGCTAATCCACAAACACACCTGGTAGAATTACAGCGCGTTAGCTGCATGCTTTGAGAGGTCATTTCAGAAACATGTATTTCCTGAAAAGCAGATTTCTCCGGAAAAATAAGTTTAGGTGTTTTTCTTTTTCTTTCTTTCTTTTTTTTTTTTTCTTTACACTCAGTGAGAATAGAGTTCAAAAAGGAGGAAACACCAGCAAGCACGCACTCATACACAGCATGCTAAATGCGAAAAGGCTTCTAAAAGAGCATATTTTCGCCAGTTTAGGTCAGAACGAAAACGCACTATGAAAAAGTGAATACTCGGGACAAGCAAACCCCACGGGCCATACTTCTAAAAAGTTGTGGGCAGACGATCTTTTGTTTGAATCCATCACGCAAAGACTAAAATAAAATTTAAAATAAAAATCGCTCCAGGCTTAGTTATATTTACATTTTATAGCATCGGTTACATCTGATTTTTTTCCTCCTTTATTTTTTTTCCCCCCCCGTTTTTCAAGTTACTGTTCTCGTCCAAACCAAGTTGTGAAAGCCCGACCTCAGGCAGCGAAAATATTTCTTCGTCGATCCCATAATGCGAAAAGGAATGAAATCTGCACGTTTGCCTGGCTGGGTCGTGTTCGAGTAGTTACAGTGACAGCTAAACAATCTGCACCGCAATCTCTGCTTCAGTCACATTCAGACGTCCTTTCCGCTCCTCCCCCAAGCCCAGAAAACCCCGAATCACAATAATCTGCTACCCCCCAGGTCTGCCGAGGAAATGTCCGGCCTGGACACATTTCGCAGCAGTTTTCCTTCACTATTCCCGTCCCCACTCTGGAAAGCAGAAAGTAAGACAGTCGCTGCATTTTGCCACCGCAACAGCCACACTTCGCGATACCTGTGTGTTTCATACCCCGTTTATTTGGTTTCATAATTCCACGCACCCCCAGCACCTCCTCCACAGAACATTTCGCCTTCCTCCTCCCGCCGAAAACGCGGCCGTGACCCGAGCCACTTTCGGATACAGGTGCGGGAACAGTTACCCTCTTAAGCTTAAAAGCCTCCTTCTCCTCGTATATAAAACCACTTTCAAATCATTTTCGTGCTCGCCAGCGTCATCAAAACCAACCTTTAACTAATAGCTCCTAATCCAAACAGTTTGGGCAAGGCGGACCGTTGTTTAGATTGGCGGGGTACAGAGAGCCTGGCCTGGGGGACGCGGGCGGGTCCTCCCCCGCCGGCTCCCACCGTGGTAACTTGCAGTTGACACACACCGAGGTAGAAGCGGAGGGGAAGGGGAGTGGGCAGAGCAGGTCCTGCCGGAATATTTTGCCCGGGGGCGAGCTCCGATATTCCCACAGGAAAACGTAGGACGCTTTTTTTTTTTTTTTTTCCCCTCTTGGTCTTTTATTTGGGCACCCCCGAGCAGTGCAGGCTGCCAGCGCTGCTCTTCCAGGGACTGCGGGGGCCGCTCCACTCCGCGCCCGCCTCCGCCATCCCGCCACGCCGTGGCAGCACTGAGCACCCGCGACCCGCAATAAATAATCCGGCGCTCACTGCAGCTCCAGTCCGGCGGATACCGCAATGCAATGCAAATGCAGTGCTTTATCAGCCCGGCGGCACAGGCAGAGCCGGGGCCGCCGTTTAAAGCCTTCCGAGCCGCTCCTTCGCCCTGAGGAGGCGGGAGCGGAGCCGGGAGCGGAGCCGGGCGGCAGCGGCGGGGAGTCCCGGGGGCGCCGTCCCCGAGTCCCCGCTGCCCCCCGCCGGCACACACCGCGGGGCACCGGTCCGCCGGCGGCCGCTCCCCCGCCCCAGCGCGGCACCGTAACAGTCACAACAAGGAGAAAAAGGGGGGGGGGGGGAAAGCTCCGTCTCCGGCGCTGAGATGGGTTTAGCCGCCGCGAAGCCCGCTCCACGCAGCCGAGACGCGCAAGCCGCCCGTGCCGCGAACCGCCGGGCAGCGGACCCACGGCGGGGCAAGGGATTTATGCAGGCAGCGTTTGATCTGATAAAGAAAATCTAAGACACATTCGCGGTGTTTCCCCCTTTCCCCCTCCCCGCTCCCCCCCCCCCCCCCCCCCCCGTCTAGAAATAACCTTCCTCCCGGACATGGCAAAGAAGCTAGGAGACATCGTGCTGTTTGGGTTGGGGTTTTTTTATGAAATAGCAAAAAATAAGTTACATCTAAATTTCGTCAACCGCAAATGCAATTTAACCTAATGAGTTAATGCTGCGAATTAGTATTTTAAAATGTTTGGGGATATCACTTTTTTCCCCCTCGTGCTGGGAAAAAAAATCCCCTCTACTGATACTGTAGAACTGAATTATTAGAAAATAACATGAACATCACAACATACCCCTGGCTAATGCAAAAAGAAACCAACTTCGTGGAAAAAAAAAAAAAAGCCACCGCTTCCTTGCTAAATAGCAGAAAATAAACATTTTATTTAGGCATGTTTTTGCATGCACTGGTTAAGTCAAAATCAACTGATCTGCAGCCATCTCTATTTTTGGCTGGTAACATTTCCATTTGGTTTAATTGCACGTCTAATATTTAAACGTATTAAACCATTTTTCCCTGCTTACAGTAGTGTCATATACATTTCTCACCTTTTAGGTTCTGGCTCACAGGAGCCCCTGCGACTTTGACAGCTGTCGCTTTGGCTGCACAGGAGACGAATCGCCCTCCTTTTGGTGCCAGAAGAAGCAGGAAATTAGCCAGGTTGCAAGTTGAAAATCTGCCACGCCAGTGCTTTGAATCCAATATGCCACACCTTCCAGCGGGGGAACTGGAAATTGCCATCCCGGATCTGTGTTCTAGGCGGCTGCTTATGCCGAACCTCCGCACACTTTGTTCACTATTGCCTTACAAAGAACAAATGAAATGGGGATTGAAAGCCAGAGAGATCCGAAGCAGGACAGAGCTCAGCAAAAGAATGCGGCTCTATTCTCGCAAGGGAAATTATAAAAAAGTTCATGTTCACGGTTACCATCCACATGACCGACAACGACCAATGGAAAAACCGAACAACTCATAAAGTTGTATTGCAAAGTTGTAAATTTTCATAAACAACAACGGATTTATGGCCTTTTCCTCATCACTAAGAAGAGGCAGGTCTTAGAGAGGCGCCATCTTACCACAGAGGCAGCCCTGGAGTTTTTTAAAAGACCTGGACTTTGTACTAATTTTATTAAAATTACAATTAGTGCGTTGACCAGGAACGGAATGTAGTAGAAAAAAGGGAACTTCAGCGGAAATAATGCTCCAGGTCGTACCTGTATTTATCCGGCCGAATAAAAGGACTTTTCGGGATGGATTTTTTTCTTTTTTCTTTTTTCTTTTTTTTTTTTTTAACTAGGAAAAAAAAAAAAAGAGAAGGGGGAATATTAGCTCTCATCGACATTACATGGTACCTGGCAAAATTAGGACGTTTTCTAAAGCGAAGCAATTTCCCCCCATTTTTGTGCCACCGTGATGCCCCCTGGCCCCCGAAAGCCGCACACACAAACCACACATGTACCCGATCAGATCATTTACACTTGGAAGTTTCGCATTTCACTTTCTGTTCATTACAAAATTTTCTTTCACTGCACGCGATTTCGGCTTGATCGCCGATCGTCTGGACTGAGGTTATGACTGCAAGAAGACACGGGAACACGGTAGAAGGAAGCTCTCCCATTAAAAAGGCTTTCCGCTTTATTAATCAACAACGTTAGGGGAAAAAAAATCATGAACTCGAGATAGAGATAGAGATATTGACTGATTCCTATCAATTCATCACCTTGGGTTTTTTGGTTTTTTTGGTTGTTTTTTTTTTTTTTTTTTTGGTGGTTTTTTTGGTTTGGGTTTGTTTTTGGTTTTGGTTTGGTTTGGTTTTTTTCTGATTATATTAAAAATGTTTAGATGGTCTAATTTCTTAATTTGTCTATGTAATGTATTTATTTTTGTGCTTCCCTCGAACTGGTTCCTTAATAAAGAAACACAATGAATTGTCAACAAGCATATTTATTTTCTGTGTAACATAAAACACATTTATCGTGGGAGATAGTTGAACACGGTATCACTTCCAAAGAGAGTTCACAGACATTTTTTTTTCCCACTTCCAATACTTACACGGCATATCCAAATGTTCACAACGAACACACCGAAACACATTGTAACATACAATTTTTGAATAAACTTTAGCCAAACCTTCAAGACGGATTTATACAGAGTTCTTAACAATACATCATGCTACAAAGTTTCCAAATTAATTACATACTTCTCAATTTATGACATGATCTTACAAATGAGGTTCAAGACGAATATAAATGACAAAAAAATTTACAATATCTGCTATTGTAGGAAAAATCATGGTATTACATATTAACACATTCAGATAATCAGGACAAACAGTTTGTTGATTTTTTTTAAAGGTGGTTACATGATCATTTAAATTCACTTTTCAAAGAACACTTTCCGCTATATTAAGTAAGATCAACGTAGAATAAGAAAACGGCCTTTAGCAGAAGCAGCTGAAGGTAGAAGCCAACGGGAGATATTAAACCGCTTTTTACAATATTGGCGTGTGTTTGCTTCCTCTCTCGGAAGAGCAAAGAATCGAGAACAAAGATATATTGCAGCATATGGTTTTCATTTATAATTGCTTTGGAATAAATATATTATTTTAAATTTAAATATATTCAGACTTTTCGGTACCAAATTCTATACCAAAGCTATTGATGCGTGCTTTTTGAACGACTACACTTACATGTCTAAAAGCATTTTGCGATTCACATTAGTAATCTTGTAACATCCTTTTGACTACTAAAATACAGCATACTTTCGAAGATAGGTAGGCAGAGCAAGATATATAGGTAGGTAGTCTGGAAAATAGGTAGTACAAATAATTGCTGTAGATTGTAGTGGTTTGTGGAACATTTTTCCCCCCTTAATTGCTGTTGAACCTTTCGTTAGTGTAGCTGTTACTTATACTTTTCTAACAACAATTTAAAAAAAAAAAAAACACAAAAAGAGAAGTGCAGAGCCACTTATTCAAAATTAGGTAGTTTTTCTTAATGTGAGCCTAATGCACTTTTCCCCTCACACATGATTGGGACTATGGAGTCAGGTAGTTACTTTGGAAGGTCACTGTTTATTATCTGTGCAAGCAGCAGTTCTCCCACTGAAATGTCCCCTGAAGAAACCCACCCAAGTTTGGGTTAATGACGAAAAAAAAAAACCCAAACTGATTGTAAGATGCTCTTAGGAGAGATTACCGAAAGGTTCGGCATAGGGCAGGTTTGGGGAGTATGGGAGAGTGGAGAGAAGGCTGGAAAACCAACCCAAGAAATGTTTTCATGTTTGCAAATGCTCGCTTTCAAGATGATTATTAAAGGGAACTGATTTTTTTTTTAATAAAAACAGTAAGTCTTTTTTTTTTTTTTTCTCCTTTAAAGGGAGCTTTTTCATCATGTGCATACACTATTCTAAGAGATCACTTCCTCGAGTGGGACTCCTTAGTCCTCCTCCTCTTCGTCTTCTTCCACTTTCTCGACAGAGGCTGCTGCTGACGTGGGCTCGTTGGGAGCCGGGGTGCTGGAGCTCTCCTCCTTGTGCTCCTTCTTCCACTTCATCCTCCGGTTTTGGAACCAGATTTTGATCTGCCTCTCCGTCAGGCAGAGGGCATGGGCGATCTCTATCCTTCGCCGCCGAGTCAGATAACGATTAAAGTGGAATTCCTTCTCCAGCTCCAGAGTCTGGTAGCGGGTGTAGGTCTGGCGCCCTCGCTTCCTATCTGGACCTGAAAACAGGCACACACACGGCAAGGAGTTAGACAAGAAATGGAAAGTTTTGTCTTTTTATTTTTCTTATTGATGTTTTTAAATAGACAAATAAATAAATAAACAAACAAAAAAGTGACCGAGCCAGAGTGAACGATCCCCTTCCTCGACTTCCACTCGCCCCCCCACTTTGCCCTAACAAAGACATTTCAGCCACACGACGTGCCCTGCTCAGGCAGGGCAAAAATTAAGTTGCTCGAGACCTAGAAAAAGTGAAGAGAAAGCATTCAGGAGAGGAGGTGGGGGAGGAAATTGCTTTTGGGAGGAGGAACTTTTCCCCCAGGCGATGTATTTCCCTAAAACCTTCCAGACTTTCACGTTTCGCAAGGGGAAATAAAAAGCTGGAAGGCTGGGCCGTATTTATTTTATTTTAATGTCGTGGGCTCCCCCCCACCCATCCCGCCTGGATCGTAAACAATACATAGCATTTAGCTCCAGAAGAGAGCTCTCCTTTTTCACACACACACTCTCTCGTCCCCAGTCCCCCCCTCCCCCCTCCGTTTTCCTGTTTAGTACATTTCTATAGATCTTTATCTCCGTGGAAAGGGCAGGGGGGACGAGAGTGGCACGTCTCGGCAACACGGGCTGGCAAAGTCCTCGACATGCCGCCCCTCGGTCCTAAACGCCTCTGTCCCCTCCGCCTTACCCAGCGAGCGGGATTTTTTTTTTCCCCCAACTTCGACAAGAGGGCAGGGGAGACGCTTACCCGTGGGGGCTCTGGGAGCCCGCAGCCAACTCTCCGCTTTTTCATAGCAAACAGCGCAAATCAACTCAATGCTAAAATTCCATAGCAAATGGAGTTAAATAAATTTACGAGGCTAGAACCCATTAATTGGGCAATAAAAAGTTTTATGATACTCATTTACATACAATGCCACGGGCTTTCTACGCAATGGCGCCTCGGCTATAATTAAAACCATAAAGGCTGTGCTGACAGTAATCCTGGCGACACGCTTTGCCTGGCTGCCACGGCTCCGAGCCCTCTCCGCTCGCCCCTACCTGAAGACCTCATCCAGGGGTATATCCGGAAATTAGGCTCAGCCTGGTTGTGCAGGTTGCTTTCCTCCGCTTTCTCACAGCTGGGTTTGGTTAGCTCATTGCAGAGGACGGGAATGTTCTGATCAAAAGAGGAACAATGCAGGTTGTAGGCATCAGAGCCCAGGCTGTATCCGGAAGAGAACGGGCTTTGATATATGGTACTGTTCACATTGTACAAGCCGGGCATGGAGGAGGCGAAGGCACCCGCGCCTGGTCCATAGCCGCTTCTCTGGGAGTTGCTTGCAAAGGAGCAAGAAGTAGGCTCCGCATTTTGGAAAAGAGAAGCCCCCGCCGTATATTTGCTAAAAAGCGCATTCACATAATACGAAGAGCTCATAATTTTGACCTGTGATTTGTTGTCCGGCAGGCTTCAGTGTCGGTTTTACGAGGTAGCGTGATATATGATAACATTACACCCCCAGATTTACACCAAACCCCATTTTCTTTTGGACTGAGCTGCCCGGAGCACGTGACCGGTCATGTGACGCCGCCCGCCAATCCCCGCCCGCCTCACAGGTGGTGCCGGTCGGGGCCCGACGGTGCCCGGCCATGGACGGGCTGGGGCCGCCGCCGCCGCCGCCGCGCCCGGCAGCGCCCTCCAGCCGCCGCCAGCGCCGCCCGCCCGGCCCCCGGGGACGCCGCACCCCGTGTGCTCGCTGATGGGCCGGGGGGGGGGGGGCGTTGGGAAAAATGAAAATTTAAAGCTTCTTTTTTAATTTGTATATAAAAATATTTATATAGATGTGTGTGTGTTTGTCAGGCTTAAAGGAGGTGGCTCGTTCACCCCGCGCTGTTTTCTCCTAATGGCAAGAAACAGGCAGGAACTCTGCAACAGGGTTTGCGAGGGCACCCCCCTCCGGTCCCGAGGGGCTGCTGAGCCTTAGAAATCAAGGCGCTTCCCAGCAGTCCGCGCCGGGCGGGGAGGGGGGGGAAAGAATCAGTCACCCTCCTCGGGAAAGCGAAACAAACAAACAAACAAAAATCAGAAAACCAACCCCCCAAACCAACAACGACGTCCAACTAAACAAAAATCTCCCAGCCAACAACAAACACACAAAAAAACCCCTACCACCCACCACAAATAATAGAAAAAAAAAATACTCAACTTTCTGAATGTCTCAAGAAGAAAAAATTAGAATAAGCCGAAACTCCAGTCTTGATGAAATCGCCTGCAAATGTCTTCAAATCGCCGCCGCCTGTTTACTGCCCGAGTTACCTTTCCGCCCTACATACCTTGCAGTCCAGAGCGTGAGGCGGCAGCGGTACGCTCGGATGTTGGGGAGAGTTGCTGCTTTTCTAAACGCTGGGATCCCCAACAATGCGAATGGCTCTCCATTGAGGATGTTGCTCCGTGCCCTTCCTTTAAACGGATCGTAAAATGAGTTTCCTTCCCTCAGACAGGGAGTCTTGGTAAAGACAGCTTTTACTGCCTGCCTGTATTGCACATCATAAACTGGAAGAAGCACAATGGAATTGCCCCGGAAATTCTCCTTTCAATTATAGTTAGGTGCCCCGTGTACAAAGACTTTCTCACCAGTTAAAATTGTTCCTGGCGATATTTCGCACGGACCCTAAACTTTATATTTTGTAAGCGTGGAGCATCCTCTCCCCCCCCCCCCCACCGAACACCTCCAACACACACCCGCACACACACCCGCGCACCCTTTGGCACCCTTTCTGCGTGGTTATTTGCAGCCCCATGAACACAGGTTACTGAGAGAAGCCAAGTCAATTCTTGAAAGCCAGATCCCTGAGATGCTGGTGCTTCAGAGCATGCAGATGTTGTGGATGTATGTAAATGTTTGCCAAGTGTTAAGCATGTGAAAACGCAGTTATAATTTGCAGGCATAAGGGGGAAGCCGCCGAAAGAACCCCTTCGGTTATTTGTTCCAATTCACCAATATTAGACAATATTCCTGAAGTCGCAATCACGGTGCGGGAACACGCCGGCAGAAGAGGCTGCTGGAAGGGAATAGAGGCCCACGAACTTAAACGAATGCGATGCAAACAAGACGACGACCAAGAAGATCAAAGAGGCTGAAGTAGATGGTATTAGACCAATAAATTGCTCTGGTGACAACATACCAAGATGCAAGAAAAAAAGAAACAGCAAATATAACCGATGTCTGGACTTAAATATGGATAGTGTAGGACCGAATAGATTGTCTGGGTGGTTGTATTTGGAGCTCCTTGATTCTCTACAATTTGCACATTTATGTATTTTTCTTTGCTTACATGTGTTTATCGCCGCCACGGTTTTTTAAAATGTATTTTACCTTCAGCTTATTTTTCCCGGCCAGCCCTTTAAATTCATCAAAACGCCTTCACTGAATAAACGCTAGAAGGACCCCCAGACATGGGTCCCCGCCACCTTGTTGACTCCTCACACCCTCTGCGAGTTAGGCATAACGCTGCTTCTGAAACACCCTCTGAAATCTCTTGTTTTGTCGCTCACAGAATCAGTCTAGATCCCCGCGCCTGTAAATGCGCTTTTCATTTGAATTCATTTTTTTTCCAATCGGGAAAGGGTGAACAGCCGCAGGTTTCAAATTTTTGGTCATGGCAATATTCTCACACGCTTTAAAAATAATCCTCTAGGACGGATTAATTGTATTTTTTTTCCTTGTAATCTCTGGACTACCCCTCTTTGGCACTCAGCTTTTCCGGGAAGTAAAATGTAATGATAAAACGGTGCTCGTAAGTTATAAGCGACCTGGGAGCACTACATGATTATGGCTTGTGTACAAAGCAGTATCTTGATGTGGTTCATAGTAGAGAAGATTTTTGTTGGTTTGGAATCTGTTCTCACCATAATTTATCCACGATTATAATGGAACATGCTGTGCCAAGTTATTACTTAGTATGACAATGCATAAACACTTTTTAATTTCAATATAATTTTACTGCCCAAGGAAAAAAATAATTAATCATAACAAGTTTAGCAATGCCATTGTAGACAAACATTTGATAGGAAGGCTCTTGTTAGAAAGCAGGGAGTGGCTGTTAGTCTTTATCCCTAGAAAGAATTTAATCTTTGAATCAGTGCGGGGTAAAAAAACTAGCTCAGCGCATTTCCAGTGCTGAATTTCGATATAGAGAGAATGGCTTTGATTTAAGGAAATGTAAGTAAGATGCAGAGAAAGTAGTTCTGTTACAGAGTACTATACAGCGATTTGTTTAGTTGTCTGGCTTAAACTTATGAAATACAACGTTTATACTTCAGCCCATATTTTATGTTTCCTTTCCTTCTGCATTTATTTTCCTTCCAATTACCTTTTTCCCTCCGTCTCTTTTGGCAATTGCCATCTGAAAATATTCCACAACTCCACACTAAACCCCATTCTCAAGACGCGGGAGCCAACAAAAGCAAAGCGTGTGTCATGGGTTTTGTAAAGAGCATAAAAAAAATAGGAAAACGATTCAAGGAAACAAAATAGACAGCGAGAACAAGTTAGGAATGACTTTGAGAGAGACACGTCAAGTTTGCAGAGCATCAGCCTTCTCACATCTGTGTAATATAATCACAACGGGTCCCACAGAGCTGAAATTGCTTCGGACACAAGCAGGGCTTTTTATTTGTATCAAAGACAGCTGTTGAAGAATTTCACCGGCCGGTAAATAATTTTCAAACGAGATTTTTGCAGCACTGCCGGTTCCCCGCACGGCTGTCTCAGCCACGCGGAGCGGACAAGGGCATTGGAAAATCCATCGGTTGGCCCCAGAGCTCCAAGGGTGAAGCTCTTCGGGTGCTCTCCTCCCAGGCTGAGCCGGGGAGACCCATTTACATCCGGCCGAACCCTTCAATCCCCCCTTTCTCCCAATATTTCATTTCACACCAGCCCTTTGGGAAATCAGGTTACCCTGTTTGCAGGCTCAGATCTTAAGCAGAGAAGAGCAAAGGTTTGGGGCAAAGGAGAAAAAGAGGAGTTGGCAGTTCGGTGCCAGGGTTCCATCCGTCTCTATCACATAATAGGAAATATCTCGGTATTTTGAGAATAATAAATGCACGGTGTGTCCTTGGTGCAGATCAAGCCTTACTTTTGCCACGAGTGCACTGAGCGTGGCCAGGCGGTAAACGCCATCCTGACGGCCCACGGTCGACGGGATAAGGTTGGAAAAATCTCGGGGATAGGGGGGAAAAACGCACCCTCAGACCTATCGGCCTTTGTCAAAACCGAGGCAGCCCTTCCAAGCGCAGTTATGCTCCCATAAAGTCGACATTTTAGGAGCTGTCGGGGAGGCGGCCGAGCGCTTGATGGCGGAGGGCGGCCGGGCGCTGTTTCGCGGGCTCACAGCGCCACCTGCCGTCCTTGGGCCGCCACTGCGGCACCGCCGCCCGACCCGGCCCGCCGGAGCCCGCGCCCCTGCCCGCCAGCCCCCGGCAAGATAAATGTCCACCTCCCAGCCTGGATTTAAGCACGGGAAGGCCAATAAAAGGTTGTTATTTCCGCTCTCCCGCTTTATCTAAAACAGCCAGACAAAACAAATGAAAAGGCTTTTGTAGAAAATCTTAATTGTGGCTGGACAGTTGTAAACTCATTAAGAGCCGAATTCCAGACAGTTTGCAGACCCGTCATTTATTACACACTCTTAATGCTGATTCTTTGAAGTTGCCTCTGTCTGCAACAACAGAGGGCGTCCCAGCATCCCCAAATACTGGCTCGGGGATCAATTAGGGGCTTTTTTGTGTGTGTGCACGCCAGAACGAGCTCCTTTTTGCTAATTAGAACTCATCAAATCTTACTCCGGAATTTTTTCTTTTTTTTTTAAAGGTGAAGTCGAAAGCATTTTTTCCTCCTGCAGTTCTGCACATCTGTAAACTTCTTGCCGGCTCCCTAAGTTTTGTCTTCAGCCCTGCAGCGTTTTACACCCCATAAACGGTTACAGCAGTCATTTTCTTTTATTGCACTGTAGTATGGCTCTGAATTTTCCTAACAACAACTTCTGCCAAGACCATAAGCGTGTTCCGTTCTATTTTGCTTTCAATACATATACATATATATATGTATATATGTGTAAAGGTACCATCATATAACAAGAAGGATTTTATTGTCATTCGCCATATTTGCAAACAAGGGTCGGTGTGGCGCAGAACTGTGCTGCGATTCATGTTATGGAGGATAATCCACTGTGAGCAGTAAGATGTCCGCCCAAAACGAGGGTAAATTTCAGCAAGCTCACAGACTTCGCTATTTTCTTTTGTTGCTCAGCTTGGTTTGGCTTGGGGCGGCGGGGGAAGGGTAGATGCAATGGGGAGGGGATGTATGGAAATATTCCACTCCAAAGAAACCATCCTTCTCTTTTTAAAAATAAATACGATTTCGTGTTGTCTGCTGTAGACTGTTTCCAGCCCACCACTTTCCTTCGGCTGAATCAGTGACTAAAATTGACACCATCAATTCTGCCATAATTGTCAGTAAAATTTTATCTGTTTCGATATCTATCTATAAATACATATATAATCTGAGGCGCTAGTAAAACGCAACGGGTTGTATTTATTTGCCACGGGACATTTAAAAGGGAAAAAATACGAAAGTGAAGGCCAGGGAAGGAAAAAAGTGGATGACGTTAGAAATAACATATTTTGCATGGGCAATTGTCTCTAGCAGGGAATGTGAAATGAACGCCCTGGTAAGGCGAGCCTTCTCATAGGGGTTGTGGAAGCACACTTTTAGTGCTGGACATTTTCCGGTGGAGGCTAATTAACAATCTCAGTTTAAATGTCGCTGTCGGAGCTGATTTACATTATTGTCCGCGCTAAAGAACGTCGGACATTTTGGTTTGGTCCGAGTTCCCCAGCCCCGCCAGCGAGTTTTATTAAAACGGCGCTAGCTCGGCACCGTGCCCCTCTGCCATCCGAGGGGCTCCCTCCCCTCGGCACACTGCTAAGCACCAGCTCACCAAATCATGCCCGGAAGGGGGGAAGAAATCGCTACCCTCAGAGAAGCTATGGCATCTAGGAGCTGAGCCTGTCCATTTAGGATGGATATAAGGGCCAAATTTCCATCACCTGGGGGCTGCGTTTATAAAACCGTGGGTTTACCTTGACTCGAAAATAATATCTCTTCTCGCCTCACCTCTGCAGCTGCCCTAGCCCTGCTACATCTGCTGGCGAGATTCAGTGCACCGTGAAAGAATCTCTCCTCAATAATGTTAAAACATCACAAAATATAAAAGAATCAATATATTTTATTTGACAAAAAGTTAAATATCATTTCAACACAAGGATTTGGTCAGTAGGCCATGAGGTAACTGTTTCAAAATAGACAGTGTATGTTCTGCATCAACATAACTTCCCAGATTTTTTTTTAAATCGATACAAATTTACAATAACCAAATGTAGTTTTTTATAATGTATAATTTATTATCAATAAAATTAACCTTCATTACAATAACCATCAAATCATTCGATTAAAATTCAAACATAAACCATAGGTAGTTACCTTTTTCACATATACGTATAGCTCCGAAATCTGCTAACTGCTCACTGGTGCAAAAACAATATTTAAGCTAGTCTGTTTATTTACTTTTTTTTTAATATATAGATTATATATACAACCGACGAAGACAGTACTATATATATATCAACTGTGCATACTAAAATTACTTGCTTCATATTTTGAGAACCGTAACTCCCAGACAACCCGAACGAACGGTTTTTCTACCTTTTTTTTTATTATTTTGCATTGGGATATATATAATATATATATTTTACAATCAAAGGTTAACTGTCTAATTATACAGAAAAGACTTAATACACTACAGAGCTATACTCTATGCAATTTTTATAATAAACAACCTGAGTTCAAATTGAATTCTAGCTTACACCATTACATCCGGTACAGCACCCAAGCACATAAATTGAGTCACAAACATAATTACCACAATAAAACACAGTGTTCAAGTATTAGAGCAGAGATCTCTCTGCCACGCAAAGAGCGAATAAAATTAACTACGTAGACTAAACTATACAGTCCGTAAATAGTTGTGCATTATGAAAAGGTAGTTTTTTTTCTTTTTTTTTTTCTTTCGTTAACTGAAGAAACAGGTAGATTTATACAAGCCAGTTAAACAGCCTTTTCGTGCTAATGCCCCCTTTTTCTTTCCTATTAGAAAATTAAAAGTCTTACTGTACCTCTCCTGGCAATCTGGCCTCTGTGACTACCATTGTACAATCATAATCAGAATTTGCCAAGGGAAAAATGAGGCCTGGACCCAGACGCATTGCATGGTAGGGCTCGAGGGGATGATTTTTTTGTTTGTTTTAACTTTTTTCTTTTTTTTTTTTTTCTCTTTTACTTTACGCATTTTCATTTTAACCCACGTGTCGCCATCATTCGTCCTTCGCTCGATCTTTGTTGATTTTCTTCATTTTCATCCTCCTGTTCTGAAACCAGATTTTCACTTGTCTCTCTGTTAAATTGAGGAGTCTGGCCACCTCGTATCTACGGTCCCTAGTGAGATACATATTGAACAGAAACTCCTTCTCCAGTTCCAGTGTCTGATGCTTGGTGTAAGGGCACCGCTTTTTCCTGGTGGACCTTGCGTGGAGCCAGTTTGCAGCTGGATTATCTACAACGAAAACAACAGAACTTCAGGCTGAGGGGAGGGTGGGAGGTGGAGGGAGGGGGCTGGGAGGGAAATCCACGCAGAAACAGCCCATCAGGTGTCCCGGTATTCGTGTTTAGGACGTGGCTCTCATTTCCCCAGGCACAGAGGCTCGTGAGGCACAATGGACTCCAAAATACAGACACATGGGGAGGTCACACGCAACCCCACGCGGCAAAGCCCCGCTGCCTCCGCCTCCCTTCGCCTTTTTTATTGTTTAGAGACCACAATTTTAAAATGCTTTCTCCTCCTCTCTCTTCCTCTCTCTCTAACTCCCTCCCTCCTTCCTGGCCTCCCCACACCTCTGAGCGCCAGCCCGGAGAGTGACCAGCCAGATCAACATGTCATCGAAATTGTTTGTCTTTTTAATCTCTACCTTCTCCTGTGTCATCTCTGGCAAGACCCAGGGAGCTGGCGAGTTAATCTACAGCTGGCATAATTAAACCCTCGCCTTCTTAGGACTCTTATTCGCACGGCGTTAATCGCGATAGTAATCCCGAGGCGCTCTGCCACCAGTCTCGTAGTCCTGGGAGCATCCAGCCCCGGGGTTTTCCACCGAAAAGACGAAAGGGGGAGGGGAGGAACCAAGTCAACGGCGAGGTTTCTATTCTCAGCCCAGCAATAGCCGCTCCGGCCTGAGAGCCGTCTCAGAAAAGATCAGATTCACATCCAGTGCTTTCTAGGCACCCCTCTCCCCGGCGTCTGCCCACGCCTGGGAGCGCGGCGAGGCAGGAGGATGTGAGCACGTCCTGCTGAGTTTGCTGGGGTGGCAGGAGCAGGGATGGGCGGCTACTGCGTTTCTCTCGCTTTTTTTTTTTTTTTTTTTTTTTTTTTTTTTTTTTTTTTTTTAATGTTTGCTTAAGTTGCAGCTGTAGGGTGGGGTTTTGTTTTCCTTTCACCCTGGAAAGCCAGAGCCGTCCTAGATCCCGTTCGAGCCTGAGAAAGGCAGCGCTGGCTTCTGCAGATGGCAGACCCCGGCGGGCTGGCGCAGCGGCGGCGGCAGTGGCCAGTGCTCGGCCGCGTAATTTGCCCCAGCGCCTCGACACCTCCCCGCGGCCGGCGCAGAGCCCTGAAGTCCATTACCCTTGCCGTCCCACTTACTTGGATCGATCTGCGGTTTCTCTCCGTTTGCCTCACTTTCTCCATTGCTTTCAGAGAATGCGCCTTCGTGGCTTTGCTTATCCCTATCAACTGGAGGAGAACCACAAGCATAATCAGAGAGAGACAAAGTGTGAGTGTCAAACGTGGTACAGTCAGCCCTCCTGGCCGCCAGCGGTTCAGGTTTAATGCCGTAATGCCTGCTGGTAGGTAACCCGGGGAAAGACAAGGAGCCCGGCACAGGCTCAAGCCACGAACGCATGTACCTGCCGTCGGGCGGTGCCACGGGCGCCTGGTGGTGCGCGTAGGGGTGGTAGACGGCGGGGACGCCGCTGGCGCCGGCGGGGTGCGCGGGGCTCCAGGGGGGGCCGAAGACGGGCGCCTTGGGCTGGAAGCTGCAGGGGGCCAGCTCGGGGTGCTCGGCCAGCGCCGCCGGCCGCGGCGGCGGCCCCAGCGGGGCGGGGGCGTAGCGGGGCGCCGCCAGCTCGTCCCCCTCCGGCACCAGGAAGGAGTCCACGTAGTAATTGCTGAGGGTCCCGGGAGCCGACATGGCGGGCGGGCGGGTGGCGGCGGACCCGCCGCGGTTCGGGGCTGCGGGTTTCACGTAACAACTTGGTGCTGGCGGAGAAGTAGAGTCAGTAATAAGTTGAGCGCAGCGCAGGCGCCCATTGGCTGCGCCTGTCACGTGGCGGGGGAGCAGAACAATAAAGTATAAATCAGTCCGCGGGCTATTAATGGGTCAGTGTTTTCCAGCCATAATTTTTATAGCGAGGCCATATGTTTTTATGCAAAGGGATATTTGAGTTATACGGCGGGGTTTGTTTTAATTGCGGCCAACTGAGATTAAAAGATCAGATTCCATATTACAGCCCCCCTCCCCTCTTTCTCTCTCTTCCTCTGTCTCTCTCCCCTCTCTCTCTTTCTTTCTCTCTCTCTCTCTTTTTTTTTTTTTTCGTTTAAGCGGACTATTTTATATCAAAATTAATCATCCCATCAGTGGGTCGTGTTCTCCGCGAAAAAAAAATCCTGCCACCCTTGTGATCGGAGACCTTCACATAAAATGATACAATAACTGAAGCAATAAAAAGAGCAAAATAGTAGTTGCGGTATAGTGTATTTAAATATGCATTTATTATATTTCATAAGGAGTTATTGTTTCGGGAGCCACGGGGTTGTTATTAAGTCAGTAACTATGAGCGCGCTCATTTGCATCGCTGTGTTTCACAGCAGTAAAAATTTACGAGTGCTTGGAAAGGTTAAATTATACTATTGTGTTTAGTTTGGGAACCCACTGTAAATAATACCATTCCGTTCGGCTCAGAGCTGGCAGCAGAAAGTCAAATTCAACATATCCCCTTTCCCAAACCCCGGCGCAGAGCCGGCCCTCCTCGCCCGGCCGGAGAAGGACAGGGGCAGACGCCGGCTCGGTATTTACCCTGGCCAGCACCAAACTGCACTTCACCACCCCACCCCGCCGGGCATGGCGGCAGTGACCGAAACACCCTCCTCGTCCTCCCCGTTGCCCCTGCCCTTGGACCGGGAACCCTCTCGCCAGGCCGAGGAGTGGGGCCGGGGCTGGGCGGCGGTGCGGCGGCGGCCGGAGGGGAGCCGCCGTCCTGGCCGAGAGGGAAGGAAGGAGTGCGGGCAGAGCCGGGCGGCGGTATTTATCACCACAATTAATTCTTCAACTATGCAGGGAAGCAGCGGGGGGAAAGGGGAGAAAATGCCCCGTCTCCCCTCTGCCGAAAGGCACCCTGCTTCTCTGGGCGGCTATCAAAGAGGCGTTCGCAGTCGGCCGTCCTGCATTCTGGTGAATCAAATTTATGTTCAAATATAGTTATTTATTTGCTGGCACCTCCTGTGACTGCAGGACACACGCTAGCGGCATCGGAAGCCGAGCGGAGGGTTACAATCCTCCGCAGAAGGAGGGGAGGGTGCGCGGGGGAAAGTAAGAGGCGGCCAGATCCAAGTCCAGTGTTAGGAATTAAAGTAGTGGCTGAGCTCTTGGCAAACATGCCTGCGACTCCCTGGTTTCTCCCTGGCGGACATTCACGCTGTTTATCCCCGTGGCTGGCGAAGGAGCGCGGTCACTAAGATGCTAGGGGTACAAAAATCTCCGTGAGAGGCTCAATTTACTCGAAATATCTTGCATTGAAAATAGAGCCCAGCAAATGGTAGGGACGACTGAGTAATGATTAAAATCCTGTGTAAATATTGTGCATGCGAAAGTGTGGTTCTAATTAGTTTTGCATCGCTATGTGGGCTGTCTCTCTCCCTCTCTCTCTCGCTCTCCTTCTTTTCTTTTTCTTTTCATGTCTTCTCAACAGTTTAATCCGAAATCTTACAGAGGTCCCATTTTAACACCGCTCTCTTCCACAGTCAAAATTACGAAGGCCCATAATGAAACTATTATTCCCTATTAGAGTTCGAAAATCGTTGAACAGTTGCAAGATCTCAATAGACAAGGGGCCCGTTATTTTATAACAATTTTAAAAATGCAAATTAAGCTCTCTCGACTTTTTTTTTTCTCCCATTGTATAGACACTCTGTAATAGAAAAAATTAATTGTATTTCTTTCCTGGAAAGACGGAACTCCACGTCATTTGTATTTATTATTAAGAGTCAGCTGTGGTGAAATGTGATTGTAGAACTTCCTTTTTCCATTCAGAAAAAATAATCTTAGCTGCAGGAGTCCTGGATGTTTATATTCGAATTTGAGTTTTCAACTTTAGCAGCGGGTTTTATTTTTTTGGTTCCTCACCAAAACTAATAGCAAATGAATAACAATAACAATAGCGTTTAAAAGAACGTGACTGCATTTTTATTTCCCCTGTAAAACTCCGCATTTGTTCACTGCCAGCATCCAAGGGGCAGGAGAGGTTGTACAGAAAGCAAGAGGAGAAATACAGCAAATAATTGGACATTTTTCACGCGGTCACGTTGCTGATAATAACGCTGGCATATTCGACTCTTTTATCGCCGTTTTAGATCCATTTTCGCCCCAAGTCCTTTTTCATACGAGCCATGAAGGCGATTTCGCTTCGTCAATTTTGCAAATGACTTAAGGTTTTGAAGTCTTACACCTTCGGGGGCAAAAGACCCCAAACAGGGCAGAAACAGATATTGACATAAAAAATGCTATATGAAACCAGAATTTCCAAGAATGAAGCACTGCTGGAGCGATCGTGTCCCAATAAAAGTACTCCCTGTCCTCCATCCCAACATAACCGAACTAGCAGAGCTCCCATTCCGCTAGCTCCGACCCCCGGCTGCATCAGGAAGGATCCCGTCGGATTTTAAGCGGGGTGGGGGGCATCTGCAAGCGCTGCTTCATTAGCCACGCACCACGGAGGCGCGGAGAATACGCGGGCGCGGGGCAGGAATTCGCGGGCGTTGGCTATCTCTCCTGAACGGGAAGTTCAGGATCGCCTTTCCCCAGGGTTTCCTGCCACTGCAGACCTCTCTCACGGAACCAGTGGTGGTACGAAGCCAAGGAGGGGTTTTGGCACAGGGAAGAGAAAAAATGATTCAGAATTTAGAGGAAGCAGTCCAAAATCAGGATGAGGCGATTCAACTGGTAATCAAAAGGGCAGAGGCAAAAAGACGCCGTACAGGCACACACAGACACAGGCACTGCAAATACACTCCCCGAAATGTACACAGACCCTGCAGACAGCCCATCAGACCTTGTGTGTAGAGGCGAACACAAGCACTTAAAATTGACTGCAATGCAGAGCCCTGCTCCTGCCCCGGCCGGGGACGACTGCTTTTCTGAGGAGGGCCGAAATCCGCTATCCAAACTCATCTGAGCTCCTGCAGCCCAGCCTGAAGTTTCGAAAAAGTTTTTAGGTTTTACTGTCGTTATTTTTTTTAAGGCAAAAATAATCACGACCGCTAAAAAATAAATAGAAATAAATGAGCGACGAGTGAGATTTCTGTCCTTTTCCCCACCCTCCTTTCCTCCGCGAAGGGTGCCCCGCTCCGCGGCCGCCCTGGCGCTGGCTGCTGGCGGAGGGCCCGGCGGGAGCCCGCCCATCGCCCGCGGTCGCGCTGCGAACACAAAAGGCGGCGGCGGCGGCGACGGCGGCGGGCCCGGAGAGGTCGCTGTTGCCCGTTCCGCCGCCGCGGAGAGCCCGCACCGCAATCGTGATCGTAACCGAGGCCTTGCGGGCCGCAGGGCAGCTGGCGCCCCCGGGCAGCCCTGGGGTAGCGGGCCCGACGGCGGGGACACGGAGCCGGCAGAGCCGGGCGCCAGGCTCCGGCAGCACCAGCCACCACACCGCGGGGACCGAGAGCACCCCGGCGGGGCCGGTCACTCACCCCCGCCGCCAGCGGGTCCACCTGGCCGCGGGCGCTGCGCTCCGGGCCCTTGTTTTAGATGACGCCTGGAGCGGGGCAGGCGAATTGGATCTCTCCCCACCCCCTCCTCCAGGCATGCTTTCAGGTCTCTCGGTTTTTAATAAATCCAGATTGAAAAATAAAACAGCTATCCACCTCCCCCCCGGCCCTCCGAGCTCGACCCACGCCGGGCGGAATGCAAAAACGCACCTGACCTTGAATGCAGCCAACGAGATATATTAAAAACCCTCAAGCAGGCAGGGACTCGCTTAGGAGCTAGCTAACCTTGAAGAACTTGTCAAGCTTCCCCCCTCGGCTGCCGTGTTTATCTGAGGAATCAAAGGAGGCTCCGCTGCAGATGGGAAACAATGGCATTGGGACTTGACGCCTACAGTTCACTTCAGCGCTAAGATTTCTTCGGGTAGAAAGGACCCTCGCACCAAGCATACCTGGTGATGATATCAACTGAAGTAATTAAGGCAGTTTCGTGCTGTAGAGAGAAAGGTGGAGCCCCAACAACATGAAACTACCTAAACCACAGAGCAGTTCTCAGGCGCTAATTATTACTTTCCCCATTGCCGTGGTCCTTAACGCAAGGATCCCGCTACGAAAATAAAACCAGAAACGTGACTAAAACATCCCTCTCGCCCTCCCGCCCACCCCGCCGGCGCCCCTCCGCGCCCCCCGGCCAGCCTCGGGTGGGTTAATGAAAACAAGAGTAAAATATAATAACAACCACCCACACACGCGCGCGCGGGCAGCTTTCGCCTTTCCATGCAGATGTAATCGGGGAAAAAGGGCCGTGCACGACAATGTTACATCACGAAAAGCTAACGGCTCCCAAGAAGCCCGGGTTCAAAGTCTGCCCCCCCTCCTCCCGGCGTACATATACCCTTGCAAGGAAGCATTAGCTGTCTCTTTTCTTCCAGCCTTCCTTTTGCCTTCCCTTTGTGCAAGACCCTATTTAGCTAAACATGCAGCGAGGAAGAAGAGAGGATTTAAAAAAAAAAAAAAAAAAAAAAAAAAAAAAAAAGGCAGCCTGTGTGAAATAAAATAAGCTCTTCCACATGCAGCCAGGTAGGGAATAGCCTTGCCTGGAGGGGCCCGCTGGCAGGGAGGCGAGGCTGGGGTACCCCCCTCCCTCCCCATGAGCTCACCTTTACGATTTCTTCTCAGCCCTGATATAAAGCTAGAATTTTGTCAGCGTCCTGTGGAGTTAAAGATCTCCGCACACTTGTAGGTGTTCGATTAACAACAACAACAACAAAAATTAAAAAAGAAGTAGAAGAAAATAAATATATCGTTTCCCTACCCTCAAGAAATAGTAATTTGCTTCCTCAGTCTATGCAGTTCCTCAGTCAACTGAAACCACTCGTTCAAGACAGCAACAATCCAGATATACTAGCAAGTCATAAAACTGAACAAAAGCCGACAAACCTTAGAGCACCATCGCTATATGGCCCAGACAAATTACGACCGTCTAGGTAATATTTAAATAGATTCCTAAAGTAATTGCAGGGGTTTTAGGCAACTATTCCTGTTGTAAAAGTTCTTGAAGACATAAAGTAGAACCTGAGGATAAACAGTCACAAAAAGAGGTAAAATTAAAAGGATTCATTCCACTTTTTTTTTTATTCTTCTATGAGAACATAAACATCGTCTTTTTCACGCACAGCAGCATTACAATATTAATTTATTTCGATTTAAGGTAAGAACTAGATATAGCTAGAACTAACATTTATAATAATGATAGAATGCATTTGCTTAAAACAGTATCAGCATTTTAATAATAATAGACATTTATCCATATCTGTATTTATAGCTTTCCCCCTTCTTTTTTTTTTTAATATTTTAATTTTTTTTTCACCTATATGTTTGACCCTTTAATGCATGTGACTTCACAGTATAAAGGAAGATGAACATATTCTCCCTCACAATCTCAGACTCTGGCTCAGAAAGTCCATCTGATGTCCAGGATATATACTTTTCAGTGAAAATAGTGAGGAAAAAAGTGACTATTTTCTTCTCAAGGGGGAATTTCTGTGTGCTTGTCATGCGTTACCAATGGTAACGTTATATATAGACACAAAAGAAAACCACCAAATTCACATATTTAAGCAAAACTACATTAAGTAAATATCTACAACCAGCGAGAGAAATTCAGAGGTAAGTGTAATAATTTAGTCCATGAGTTAAACGAACTCTTTTATACCTTTAAAGAGAAGATATTTCATTTTCCTGGCCAAATTTAAAGCTGTAATATTGGCTTTTAAGGTAAAGTGTTATAAAAAAAAAAAAACAAAACCAAAAAACCCCCCAAACTAAACAATTCCTAACACCCGTTCCCGTGAAACCCTTTTAAAGGATGCCTGCATTTCATTATTTTAAGTCCCGCTTTTCGAAGGAAAAAAAAAGGGGGGGGGAGGGGGAGAAAAGGCAAACAGAGAAGGAGAAAGCTCCCAATATATAGAAATATGGCAATGCTTAAATTCTTCAATGTGCAGCTACGCACAGTCCAAGTTACAGCACTTATATTTTAAAAGAATGCACCTTTAACCAGGATTGTTTACTTTTCAGAGAGAGATAGGGGGAAACATATTTGCAGCTCCTGAAATGGTATTTTTTTGTGTTTCAAAGCTTAGAGGAACAAATTGGCCCCGGGAAAGGCTGAAGGAAGAGGGGAGGGTCACACACGGCATTTTGTGCTTTAGCGTGACTTTAGTCCGCCCACCCCCCAAAGTAGCTCTTAAGAGGTTAAGAACATATTGAGAGCGCCTAAAATCGTTAATCCATACAGGTGCGGATGAATACAGCCTAGGAAAATGATACTGGCTCTTTAAACCATAAAGATGTGTTTATAGGTTCATCAAGAGAAATTAAAGTTGGCTGTGAGCTCCCGAATCCTATTCTCTCTGTTCATTTTCTTCAGTTTCATTCTGCGGTTCTGAAACCAGATTTTAACTTGTCTGTCTGTGAGGTGGACTGTGCGGCTGATCTCTAGGCGACGCTCACGAGTCAGGTACATATTGAATAGAAACTCCTTTTCCAGCTCGAGAGTTTGATGCTTGGTATAGGGGCATCGTTTCTTTCTGCCACTTTTTGCCGTGAGCCAGTTTGCTGCATTTTCTCCTTTTGAATTGCCTAGTTTTGAGAGAGTAAAAAATGGACGTTACCATCGGATAGGAGGCAAAGAGCTGCGGGGGAGAGGGTGGAAGGAGCATCTGAGCGTGTGTCTGTGTCTGTGTGTGCGACGGGCTCACTCCGCCAGCTGCGGAGCATTGGAATGTGGGCTATCCTTGAGGGAACCGAAAGCTTCAAAACGGTTTCCCAAAGGTTTTGGATATGTCAGGGTAAGGACTGCCTCTGCTCAAAAACCTCCTGACAGTCTCTGGTGGGGCAGTGTGCCCCAGACTGTAGTGCATCTCCGACCCTCCAAAAAGAGCTCCTACCCTCTCCCTGTCGGCCATTCCGAGCCCTCTGGTACTGGGGGCAGTTGGGGAAGGGCCTGCAGTCTTATTTCCTTCCCCCCAGGCACCTGCTTCCAAAAAAACAAAGCCTCTGGATCCGGACTTGGTAAGTGTGCTACGGAGGTGGAAAACAAGGTGAGGTGGGGAGCCGGAGCCTCCCTGCTTTCAGCCCCTGCCTTTCCGGAGAGTTTCGCCATGGCCTTCTCTTTTCCAACCATTTCGGGGAAGAAAAAATACGGTCATAACAATAATAAAAACGTTTCGAGGTGATTTCTATCAGTGGAACTGTCTGGGAAAGAGGCAACACCAATCCCTTGATGGCTTAGAGTGGTTAGTGGTTTGGGGTTGGCTCTCTAACAGTTTTTCGCTGACCCTTTTCTTTTCTTTAAATACTACTTTCCAACGGGTCGCCTGAAAGGAGTAACAGGATGTCTGAAAGGCGGACGGACCGAAGCTCCTGCAAAGTCTGCCGTCCGGGGAAGGGGAGTTTTTTTTTTTTTTGCCGTGGGGACACGAATGGGAAATGAATAAGGAAATTAATAAATAACAGTTCTGTTATCTAGTGTGGATGCTGAAGGATATTCGCCGTGCATTCATCAGTCTAATTTGATAGCAGCTCATAGATGGCACATTTCAGCGCGGTTGTTATTCCGAAAAGCATTCTGGATCGTAAAATATAACTTACCGCGTTAATAGGTTTATTTATTGGCACTGCCTATTGCTTATTTTGGATGCTTTACAAACATCTCTGTTATCTGGTAGGCACCTTCACATCACGGGGGAGAGATTGATCTTGTTTTTCTATATGTTTTAGCAGCATGCAGGCTAAAGTTGCCCATAGAGGAGGCTCTAAGGGTTTTAAACTATAGGATGGACATTAATTTTTACGGCAACCCCATGCCCGAATATTACAAAGTTCAGAAGGTCAGTCTGAGCAGCGCTTCTTGGCAGCCCCGCGGGGCAGCTGGGATCTTCCTTTCGCATCTCAATGTCGCTATAATCCTCAACGACTATTTTTTTTTTCTTTCTTTCTTTTTTTTTTTTTCTTTCTCTTTAATCATCACTACCACCATCACCATCATCACCATCATCATTCGCTTACCTACAGGCTCTTTGTCGGGAGAAGCTTTGCTGCTCTCTGACGGAGCTGGAGAGAGCTCCTCTGCGGTGGAAGATGAAGCCTGAGTCTCGTCCTCCCTCTGGGAGACGCACGCCAAGGGGCTTGGAGAGCGTTCCTCATCCTCCTTCCTCCCCGCGTCCGGGACGGGAGGCAAAGATGGAGGCGTCTGGAAGCGGCCGGGGGGCTGCGGAGGGAAAGGGGCAGCCCCGGCTGGCCCCGCGCCGTAGTTCTTGGAAGTGCCATAAGCCTGGGAGAGGCGGAAGTAGCCCGGGACGGGGACCCCGCCGCTGCTGCTGGCTGGGCTGACCTCGGCACTCAGCCGGGGGAAAGGAGCGAGGTCTGTGGCGCCTGAGCCCTTGGGGCATTTCTCTGAGTCATAGAGGCAGTAGGAGCTCTCCTCCTTAATGCTTGGAGCGAAGGAGCACGAGGTGGCCTGCTGGCTCTCCGGCTCTTCCATGCGACAGGACCGGGGGGGATCTAGCCACACTTCCATCCCTGACACGTAGGAGTGCGAGCTGGGGACCATGCTTTGAGAAGTACCTTCATTGCGTTTGCCCAGCACGGGGAAAAGTCCGCAGCTTTGCAGCCCGTAGGACAGATCGGACGCCTGTGGCAGGTAGATACCACTGTTGGGATAGTAGCCGCCTCCGCCTCCGCCTCCGCCTCCTGCTCCCGCCGCTTCCCCTCTGCCCGAGCTGATCAGCGAGTCTACCAAAAAAGAGTTTGCAGCCGGGCTCTCGGAGCATGACATTGTTGTGGAATAATTTGGCGAAGGGAGCAGATAGCCCTTTCTGGCTGACATTTCTTGTGCAAAACATGCTGAATATGATGAGAGATACCCCCGCACCACGGCAGGAGCCCGCAGCCAATGGAAGCCCGGGCCTCCCCAGCAACCCCTCCCCGTCTGGTTTCGTATGCACAGAGCTGCTCTCAGGTCGACCTCTGAATTTGGAAGATAGATGTATATTAATGTGTAATATGGATTTCCATGCACACAGGCGCGCGCGCTTCCACCACATGGGCGAGCGCCTGCGCCCAGGCGGGAGCCGCACTCCCGGGAAGAGGAAGGGGAAGGGGAAAGGGAAGGAGCGGGCTGTGCTGGTCCTGGCTCCAAGTTTTGCTCCCTTCTTATCACACGCACCGCTATTAAATAGCCCGGCGGTCCTGATGTTTATTATACCTAGGCTGGAGCGGTGTCCAGATGAAGCTTTTACTGTCGCTCCTCTCTCCCCGTGGTTGGGCTTTCCCGCAGCAATGCCTGCTCACCTCCCTGCGCAGCCTATGTGTCACACGAAATTAATAAAGCCACGGCTCGCCCGGTGTTTTATGCTCAGCCTCTGCTCATTTTATTTGATTGTCTCGTTTTTTTAAGAAATAAAAGACGTGTTATTGTTTATCACGGATCATTTGAAACCGTAAAGGGGCCTGGTGCCTCTCGCGTTAAACTACCAAGGAAGGGGGCTGTTTGCAGCCTAACATCACCGCCACGACGCCAGGCTGGGCTTAATTTTCCTGGAGATAAAATGCTCGCCGCTGCGCTGAGGAATCTCTTAGGGAGCAATGCCACTCTGGGAGGATTGATTGTGCGGTTGCAGCTTCTAATGCTTTAGTTAACGCTGGATTCTTCCTGAGGTCTGATTACCATTTAAAATATAAAGCCAGACATATGTCACAGAAAGAATCCAGACGCGAGCAGTTCAAATGGAACCTCGCAGGATGCTGTGCACCGTGTTTATTGATGTGTTTATATTTGGACGATCATTTTTATATCTCCCCTCCCTCCCGCACCTTTTGGGTCTTTTCACTTTTCGCCTCTTCAAAAGCGTCTCCGTTAAGCAATGTACTAAATAATAGAAATAAGAGTAGCTAGATAAATACCGAGATACTAGACAGCCCGGTCCAGTCAATATGTAATTGTGGCGGAGGTAGCAGACAGAAAGCAGACAGGCAGGGACGCAGGCAGAGAGACAGATAGATTTCGTAATGAAATGCTTAATGATGACTTGCTTTCACTTCCATCAGCTCTCGCTTATGCCATTTTGAAGTCGCCTCGCTGCCTGGCCCGCAGAACTAAGGGCACTTTAGTTCAAAGGGAGCCTGAGGCTGCCCAGTTCTCGCTGCCCATCCCTGAGGAGCATCACTCGCTCCTCTCTCCCGCACGCCGCCTGAAGCAGCAGCCATCGGCCGGTTTTCGCTTCCAGCGGGTCGGGTGGGTGAGAGCGGCCGCCGCCCGGGCGTCATCACCTCCCGGGACGAGAGCCGCTGCCGGGCATCCGCCTGCCGTGGCCGGGGGGGGCACTGGCGGCGGTGATGGGGCCACTGCCTGCGGGGAGGGGTGGTGCCGGGCCAGGCGCGGCTCCCCAGATTCCCCGGCCCCTACCTTCGGCCTTCAAAACCCCGAGGGAGCGCTTCTTCCCCCTCGCCCCACGGATCTGTCAAACCCCACGTGGTCTTGTCTCTCAGTGTTCGTCTGCCACGGAGAAAAGCATTTTTTTCCACAGCGTGACAAACCCCTGGAGGAAGCCCTTCCCTCAGGGGCCTCCCCAGCCTCCCTCCGCGTCCCCGGGAAGCACCAGGGCAGGCAGGGGATGCTACAACATCGAAACATCCATAAAATCTCTGTGGAAAGGCACCTGATTTTTCCTGCGTGGTAGGGCGAGCATCACAGCGGGATTTCCTTCTGACCGGCCCGTGGGATGCGGTGACAGGGGTAGATCTCCCAGCCTATAGAAACACTTCGAGGGTTTTTTTTTTCCTTCCCGCATTTCCTGCTGTAATATTGTTTGCAATTTCCCAACCCGACTAACTTCGGATGTGTTAATGTGCGATGGACGAACCCTTATCAGATTCCTATGAGGGCCATATCATTACTAACAAAATTAATACCACATAAGGAGCTGGTTTATTGGCTGGTATACAGGAAGGCTATTATCAATAGGCTTAGATTCATAAATACAGATCTAAATTAAAAGAAACGTGAGCCCCAGCGCCGCCTTCCAAATACATTTCTCTACACAAGTCAGGTATAAAAATTACTCTGGGGAAGTCCGCTCTTGCGGTATGTTTATTTTGCATTTGCCAAATTAAATAGAAACGGATTGCAAATCTAAAAGCCATGAGGAACCGAGCAGAAACGCTTGAAATCCTTCCAAAGCTGTTTTTAAAATAAGCAGCTCCCTTTTAAAAATTGGATTAAAGTGAAGGAAAGTACTATAAAAAGTAAGCTGCAATCCTCGTCAGCAGGAATAAAATGACTGGAAGTGCATCGATGAGACGCGAGTTGGCTTCTCCTCCCCGCGCGATCTAATGCGGGGGAAATCAGACAAAAGGTGCAGAGTCCGGTGAGAATACTTGAAGGTATTCTTTAGCCTCCCCGTTCGGGTTTAGCAGCAATGGGTTACCCCAGCCCCGTGTCAGGTCCCGTGGGAGCTGCCGTGGGGTGTTGTGTTGACCGCAGTAAACGGCGCCGGTTTGATGGTCAAGGCACCGACTCCGTCTAGATCATGAACTCAGCTCGGCGTTGCATTATCTCCGCTTTCTTTAATCGCTAACAAGGCCAAGGCAAATAGTAACCAGCATCATCAAACCCAGTGAAGTAAAACTAATAATGTTCACTTGATTCGTAACTATAAAAGATAATGGTCAATTCTGACTAAACTGAGCTAATTTGGCATGCGCTGAGTGTAGCTACTGCATTACCGGCTCTTAACAATGTGTCCCTTGGAACTTAACCTCTATTTAAAAGAAATTTTAAAGAATATTGTGGACGCCAGGGGACGAGAATTACTTTCTTTTTAATTCTACTTCTGTAAGTAAAGCTATCCGAGGGTCTATAAAACCGAGCAAATAAAATTCTGATAAATATCAAAACCGGCGAGAAGGTGTTTTTGTGGAGAATCTAAATTCATGGCGTACATAGACAATACTATCAAAATAAAATTTTATTGATCTAAGAAAAATATAATAGATGCATTAATAGCGTCGTTAAGCCGTTTTATTGGTTGAACTAAAATTAAAAACAAAAAGGGAATAAATAATACCCGACAGCTCAGCCTAAGCAAACTCTGACTGGAAATCTCAGAACGCATCGTGTTAAACCGTGATTTATCTTTTTATTATTGGCCCGTATAACCCAAAAGATCAGCGCTGTTAATCCAGAGACGCATTTTGCGAGCTAATTAAAATATGCTTTTATTTGTAGACACGGGCAAGCTGCAATTTGTGAAAACGTAAACGGCCTTGCAGTCTGTGCAGGAGAGCATGCGCCGCCTATCTGAGAATACAGCCGTGGACTGCATTTTATACAGCTTCAAAAATTAATGCGATCAGACTATAGTTATTTAATATTGGAACTGTCAGTTGCCTGGAACGTGTGTGTGCGCGCCAGATTTCTCTCTTTTTATTTTTTCCCCTCTTTTTTTTCTGGATTTGCTCCAAAGAAGGCGGATTTCAGACAGGAGGTTTAGGAACTGCGTCTGTGCCAAGTTAGGTGACAAATGACGGCCCCACTAATTTTATCTTTACTAGAAATTCTTTCACGCTGGTGGTGGTGCTGGGGAGGTTGGCTTGTTTTGGCGGATTATCTTGTTAAAAATTAGGCTGCGATTTAATTTTATTCCAGCCATCCGGAGGCTTGCTCTCCTAACTATGTTTTATATTATACATGTATCGTTTTACTCATTTGGATTAGGAACATATTTTGCAAGTAATTCTGACGAGCTTCAAATGCTAGTGTGCGGCAGGACAAAATACACCCAAACCAATTCATTAGGGCTTTATTTCCTCGCCATTTTCCGGCACTGACGAGAACAAGGGGGCTTTCTATTGTCCGGAGAGCCCCAAACACCATACAGAAGCAACAACGGTATCGGGTTCTATATGTGTGGGGAAAACATTGCATACCCAAGTCTGTCTTTTAAGTGTACCCCTTCTGTAGCTAGAGATGGGCCACACAACTCTACTAAGCATTTGAAACTGTAGCCTTTCTCCCTTTTTGTAGCTGTCTTCCCTTTAAAAAAGATCTGAATGCATATACTTTTTTTTTTTTTTTTTTGTGGTATAGCTTGGCTGTCAGACACACACGTTGGCCAGAAGTTTCGATTTCAGAGCATTTAATGAAAAGATTGTGACCCAAAATAAAAGACAACAAAACACAAACCCAATGAGCTTATGAAAAAGCCTCCCAGGGGTTTGGATGTGGTATGTGAGCTGAAGTTGAGTACACGATTAATTAAACGCAGTGTAGTCACTGAGCTGGCTTCCCCTCTTCCCTCCAAAACACGCAAACCCAAATAATGTGAAATAATAAACAGTTATTGTAAGAAACAAGCTTGTTTTTTTAAAATATTATCCTATGACCGCGGCCGTCAGTAAACAATTCGTAACCAGAGGGCGCTTTAGCTGCTGCTGGGGTCCCTTTGATTTATTCAGCCAAGTATTGAATGGGACAGGGAAACAACAAGGGGAAAAATAAATATTTGATCAAATATGAGGAGTTTAACTTGACTGGTGTAAAATAAAATGTTGCAAAGGGACCCTCAAATCTCCCTGCTTCTCACGTGGCTTCTTGCGTCCTGGCATTGCTGAGGGAAGTCAAAAGGGATCAACATCCCCGAGGTATTAATGGAGCATCTTTGATGAAATCGATAGGTTCCAATAATCATCTGAAACTGCTCTCTGTCGACTGAGCATGTGCTTTTAACTACACTTGCAGCAGTTCCCCGGAAGCACAATTAAAAAAACCACTGCAGGCAACTGGCACTATGTGCAGAGAAGAGTAAGAATAAAATAATATTTTTCATTTTTCCGGATAGATATTTAAAACCCTGTCCTAAGAAACACGTGTATTAAAATATGTAGCCAAACCAGTATCTCCTCCATATAATACCACCTTCCCGTCCGCCCTTCTCAAATGGAGACATAAGAAAAACATGTGAAAATTTTATGGGCATGAAAAGTAACCTGGAGTTAGGGATACTCGTAGAGAGGATAGAGTTTCAAAGCTACAATCCAGAGCAGCCCTGAGCACATGAGAATGAGGAACTATTGTTTGTTTACAGCACATGTGGAAAGAAAAGAAAAGAAAGAAAGAAAGAAAGAAAGAAAGAAAGAAAGAAAGAAAGAAAGAAAGAAAGAAAGAAAGAAAGAAAGAAAGAAAGAAAGAAAGAAAGAAAGAAAGAAAGAAAGAAAGAAAGAAAGAAAGAAAGAAAGAAAGAAAGAAAGAAAGAAAGAAAGAAAGAAAGAAAGAATCTAAATCTGGTCTTGCACGAACATCGACTTAATATGCAATCACATGAACAGTTTTTAGCATAAGTATGTCAAAAGTTGTTTACCACAATCTGTGTCCAGCTGCAAGGAAGCAGACTACCCTTTAAAGTTACCAAACGAACCTAACTAAACTATAGTTCAAGACTAATAAGATCGTCAGAATTGTCTGTCATTTGCAGACTGTGTTGCCATAGATCTATTTGATTGAAGACATCTACTGTTCTACACATAAATGTCAAGTTTCATAATATTTCCGATGCTACACTGCTACACTTTTTTTCTTTCTTTTTTTTCTTTTTTTTCCCTTTTTTTCCTTTTTTTTCTTTTTTTTTTCTTTTTTTTTTTTTTTTTTTTTAGTAAGTGGAAGAAAGCTACAAGTTACTCTGAAAAAATATTTCCAGATAACGTGGATTTTCCACGCAGCTGGCCAAAACGAAGAGAAAATAAAAGGTCAACTGCAACTTAGAAAGTCCCTTCTATATTATTTCACATCCTAATCACCAACGTTTTGCATCCCTTAGCCTCCCGGCAGCTCTTTTCCGCGGTGCTCAGCGGCCGGGGCAAGGGCCACCCCAGATCTCAGGGTACCATTCCGGCCACCGCACACTCCTCGCCGTTCTCTATGCCCGGTAGATGTATAAAACACTTACCTTCGCGCATTTCCTAACCCAAAGCCCAGAGGCTTTAACTCCACCGAGAAGCCCCAGCGTCTCCCCCCTCCCCCGGCATCCCGAGCGGCTTTTTGTACGGCGGAGCCCGGTAAGTGCAATAATTACCCGTGTGGCTCCAGGGATGCAAAGTGAACAAAGGCCAAGATTTTCCTTTTTTTTTTTTTTTTTTTTTTTTTTTTTTTGCCTTTGCAGGGCTGCTCCCCTGCCCCGGGCGGCTTTGACATTGATCTGAAGATCGCCATCTTGTGGCAAAGCAGCCCCTAAACCGCGGCCGACGTCCGTCCGTCCGCCCGCCCGTCCATCCGTCCGCCCGCCCGCCGTCCTGCCGCGGGGCCCCGGCGGGCAGGCGGACGGACAGACGGCGGCGGAGAGCAATGGTCGCTCACCTCTCGGTCTAAAAGCCTCTGGGCGAACCTCCGCGGCCTTTATAGTGATGCATTTGGTACAGGCGAGCAGACAAGTCACGGACAGTTTTTATGGCCACAATGTCACAGCAACACAGAGGATGCGATTTTATTGGGCTAGGAAATCCAAACCCCGACCACAGAAACTCCATGTTTTTACTGTCTCTGGGATTGGCTCTGAATACCAGTTAATTTTTAACCAGGAGAGGAAGCTTGCAGACTTAACTTTCATTGCCATTCAGCTCTCCATCCGTCCCTCTATCCCACTCTCACCGTCTGTCCATCCATCTGTCTGTTTCCTTTTAACTGGCATTTCCCCTTGCATGCTAGACAAACAAACCAAGTCCCCTCTTTTCCCCTCACTTTTCAACATTCCCTCTGGGTAAACCTTGTCTGGCTGGGTGGCGGTGGTCAACAAAGGCCCAAAGTCAGTAAGTCCTTCACCTCAAGGTTATGGGTGATGTCCAAGCAATACAGAAGTTCAAAGCCAGTAAACAATACAAAAAAACAGAATCCACTTTCTTCTCCTGATTAGGATTGGGGTCAACATTAAAGATTCAAACGCTCTTCTCAAAACACATTCCTATCTCAGCTATTGTTTGGAGTTTGGGGTTTTCTCCCCCCTGCCCCTTCCAACTTTCTCCAGCCCTCCTCCCCCCGCTGCCCACCTCTGTCCACCCCCTCCCTGCCTTGGAGATCAAGGACAATTTCAAACACTCCATTTCCACCACACTGCCATGGGGATTTCTTTCCCCAAAGACAACAATTTTCTTAGGGCTCTCAAATTCTGGCCACATCCCATCAGCTGGCTTGAACCTTCCCTTTGGTGCCAGCTTATAAAACGTGTCCCAAAAGCTACTGAGAAACATTTCTCCTGGACATATGTGGCAGGGAGCAAACAGCAATGGCCCATCCAACCCTCGGGCATAGGACCTTGCCCTGCCAGTGCTGGCAGGATAAGGAGAAGGCCTAACACGTAGGGAGCTATGAACACACTCAATTTTCCTTTTCCTGTGACCTGCTGAAGCTATGCTCAAACAAGCCTAGGTTCACTTGTTAACTCCAAAATAGAAGATTTAACAACGAAGTTCACAAAAGATGAGTAATTCATCTGAAATGGCTGAACAGGGTCATGAGGAATTTCGGGTCCCAGAGTTACACCAGATAAAAGAACATGCAGTAATGTAACACCAGAGTAAAAATATAAAGTTTCTTTTTTTTTTTTTTTTTTATTTTCCTTGTGCGCTGTTCCACTGTATACATGCAACCAAATACTTTTGCATATTAAAAGAAAACTGTATATACATATAGACGATACATATTGAAAACAGTGATGTCATATAAAGATATTGCATCTTGTGAATTGTGACAAAGAAATTACATCCATTTGGTAAAATTTATTGATCAAAAACATTCTTATCACCACTTTGTTGCACATGTAAAGAAATCCCACACCCTTTAGCCCCAAAGGAACAATTTAAAAAACAAAAACACCACCAAATATACCCAAAAGGGGGAAAAAAAAAAAAAAGGCATTCCAACAAAATAGGTCATGGTTTCTTTTTTATTATTATTATTTACAAGTCTTGTAAAACACCGTTCCTGTATGAAATATACATTCAGATATTCTCGACAGCAAATTACCTCAATGATAGAACACTGTATCCTTTGTAAACTGATATAGAATTTTAAATATTTTCCTTTTTTTCTCTTTTTTTTTTAATTTTTATTTTTTTTATTTTTTTTTTTAATTGCATTTTTTCACGCTTTGGTTCCTGCAGGGAAATATATATATTTATAGATATTTAAAATAAGTCCAAACAACTCTCCATTCTTTGCATACGTCGACGGTGCGACAAAGTAGAGCTCATGACATTTAATGTAGACAACAACAAAATTACCATATTTACATTGTTTGGCTTCTGTTTAAACTCCACACTAGTCACCTTTAAACGAACATGCAATCGAGTTATTTTAATCATCCAATGTTAGTGCATTGCACAACTCCAAGTTTCAATTAAGTGTTGTGTGGTATTTGCTAAACTGTCGTTCTCCACAGGTATTTCCTGAAGAAAGTTTGTGAGCCAGAAGCCAGAAGGTTAGTTTCCTTTATGGAGTTGTTTCTTTTAAAATGATGAAATTCATACTTTTTGCCCATTTATTTTTAGTATTTAAACATGATTTGTCTCCAAAAAGATGGCAACGCATAGTCTGTTGTCATAAATAAAACAAGAGCTAATTAAATTTTTCTAATTTTCTTTTTAGTGATTGTTTCTTTACGATATATGGCGAATTTATACCTGATTTTTAAAAGTAAATAATTAATTCTTTCATTTAGGTCTTTTTTTTTTTTTCCCTCGCCCCCATCCCACCCCACACCCCCAAAGGAAACACTACTATAACCATCACTACATCCACGTTACAACTACTCGCGGTTGGCCCCGGGAAGGTGTAGACATGACATCCCCCCCTTTATTTAATTCTGTGTGTGTGTGTCCGTCCTTCAATTCTTATTTCAAACCCATGAGCAATGGAGCACTGCCTCTAACCCAGATATTCTCCTAAGGAAGAACAAAAGATTATTTCTCATAGTTTATGTATTCTGCAGTGGTCCTGGTTGGGTGAACCCGACCTGGCAATCTCCAGACAGCTGTTCCACAGCAGCACAGGGGCGAGGAAGGGCCCAGGGTGAGCGAGTCCGGGGATGGAGAAGGACCATCCCCGCCCGTGCCTGCCGAAAGCGGTGGCAGGGTGATCCGCAGTGCCTGGAAAGGTAAAGAGGTATGGATTTTGCACTCAAAGGTGACGTGCACGTTTAGAAATGGATCCCACGTGTGTCAAAATCAAATCCATTCCAGTTGATATGTAAATATATATATAAAAAAAATCATCATCCTAGTTCCAGAGTAGGTTTACATGTGTGTAAAACCTTAGATTCTTCAAGTCCCGTCAGATACACACCTCCTTCCTCCACGTAACCCCGTGGCTTGACCTTGTCAAGGGCGAAATCTGAATTTAATCTCGTCTTGAAAAACGCTATGAGTTTTAGAGTAGTGGATTAGCTGAGTAATATTGTAATCGGTCCCTGTTAATTTTTTTTTCTTTCATTCTTCTGTTCTGAAACCATATTTTGACTTGACGGTCGGTCAGATTGAGCATTCGGGAGAGCTGGAGGCGTTTCTCTTTGTTTATGTAGACACTGAAGAAGAATTCCCTTTCTAACTCTCTAATCTGGTATTTGGTGTATGGGCATCTCTTTTTACGCGTACGTTGTCCACCTGTGGAGCGAAAAAAGGCAGAAACATTTGAGACCCGGCGATGGCGGGCGGCGGGGGGCTGAGAAGGGACGGGGGGGACTCTCAGGCAAAGCACGTTAACACGGAAAAGACGCGTTTTGCCCGCTCCGGAGTCGGCGTTGGTAGGTCCGGGGCTTGGCGCCAGCCCTCCGCCCTGGCGGGTGCGTGCAGCCGGGCCCGGGACCCGCCGGCACACCCCGACTCCTGCCGCGCTGCGGCCCCGGGCAGCGGGCAGGGCGAAACCCCCGCCGAGACGCGGGGATCCGGCCTCGCTTCCTCCGCGGGGAGGGCAGCTGGAGGAAAAGAGTGGTGGCGGGGGGTTCTTGCGGATTTCACGAGCCGGAGGAAAAGCCTTTGTAGGCTGCTCCGCCGGGCGCCACCACGCACGAGGAACTGCCCAGGGAGCAGCCATCACCTGGCTGCCTGCAGCGGGCAGCGCTGCGGCGGGCGGGGGGGCCCGCGCCCAACCCTCCCCGAGCCCGTTCCCGCTTGGATCTCGCCCTCGTTTCTCGGCCTAATCCCGTCTCGACGTCCCGAGCAGAGGAAAAGCCCCTGAGCCCAAGGCTGAGGCGTCCCCTTCTCCCCTTAGCCGGCTATTTTCAAGCACGTTCTCCACCGCATCGAGGTATTCTCCTCTCGATTAGCCATTACGGTTTTAAAGTTCATTAAGCAGAATATAAAAGGTTTCAAGGTTCAGGAGCTCTTTACATTAAACGTAGCTGCTATCCCTTTAAAAACTTCCTTTTCTGGTACAGTTCATTGTCGAGGTATTTTTTTCCCCGGCCGTATACTAGCTTTGCCTTTTAAAAAGCCCACATAAAAAAATCAGACTTTGACAGATTGAATAACAATTGTAAGTAACAAACTGTTGGACAGAAGGCAACACGTAATTGCCAGAGTGCCTTAGTAAAATGGCTTCCTTTAGACAAAAAGGCCAGCTTTAGGTTAATTTGCTTCTTTTAATATATTGCTACAGTTCAGGCGGCTACTTTATCTGTTAAACGCTATTCTAGCGCAATCGTTAAAACGGCGAAGGCTTTGAATTCAGCTCCTAACTAGACTTCTGGTGCAACACATGGCTTTTATAAAATCACTGGATTACATTGATATCAAAGGAGTCAGGATCTCCTTTTTTGCCGATTTTACAGGCACAGAACTAACGTTATTATATTTGCAAGAGCTGACCACGGAACTCTTTTTTAAAATTATTATTATTATTTCAAAAAGCAGGAAAAAAAAAAAAAAAAGAAAAAAAAAAAGGGGAAGAAAAAGGAAAAAAAATATTTAGGCATCCATTGCCCGGTGGGTATTTCACGGCCAATTTCAGCACTAAACACGTGATCTCGCCTTTTATAACAAAGTTTTGTTGGGGGAAATCTAAAGGCCCTTCATAAACCTTATATGCTTATAAAACAGCATATAAAAATTTAACAGCGGCGGTGCGCTAGATTTCAAGCTGCCTTTCCTAAAAGCGCTCCGGCGCTGCCTTTATACGTACTGGAACTGCCGGATTTCTCCTCATTGTTGCCGGAAGACGACTCGGGGCTGCTGCTGCTCTCCGGCCGCCTCCTCCTCTCCTTCTCCGCCGCCGTCGCCGCCGCCCTGCCGCAGCCGCCCTCCGAACTTGAAGTTGCCGCCGCCGCCGCCCCGGCGGCCGCGGGCGCCTTCTCGCCACTCTTGTCTACCGGGTAGTCCGCCGAGGCTAGATTTTCCGCCGTGCCATAAGCCGTCTCGAAAAATTGGTCGAAAGCCTGGGGCAGGACCCCGTTCCTGCCCACCGTGCTATAGAAATTGGAGGAGACGTTGGTGCTGGGGTGGTAGACGTTAGCTGTGTTTTTGCCGAACATCTCGCCCATGCTAGCAGTGTTGGTGGCAGGCAGGCAGTCTCTGTGCATGATCTCCTCTGCGGAGTAGCAGTGGGGCAGATTGTTCCTGGGGTGCCATTTACTGGAGGGATCAATGGCATATTCCCTGAAGGTAACTTCTCTCACAGGTTGGACCTGGGGTAGGTTGGAGGAGTAGGAGTATGTCATAGGGCGAGAAGACGGGGTTTGGGGCAAAAAAGAAGGGAGGCTGGAAAAATCAGGACCCGAGACGTAGTAAGTACAACTTGGCAAATACATGTTAGAGGAACAAGGAACACGCTCATCAAAATCCATCATTAGGGCTACCTCGGCTTCTCCGCATTAGCTGAGCTTAACATGATTCTCTAACGCAGCTGCCCCTTTGAAGCGGATCCGTGAAGTAAGAGATGGGGAGACGTAGGCTGACGTGGAGAGCTCTCCCGGCGGCGGCAGGGAGGTGCGGTCACGTGGCCCGACGTTGACATTGACGAGCGGCGGGCCCGGGCCCCGCTCCCTTTGTGGCCGTCGCGGGGGAAAGCAACAGCTCGTCGCCAGCGCCCAGGGGCGAGCCCAGCGCAGGTTGGCAGGGGGGGAGCCCTGGGGGACACACAGCCGGCCCTGCCACTGCCCCACACTTAGCCGCCCGGCCCCTGGCACCCTCTGGCTCTGGAGCAGAGAGGCTTATCAATTACCCCCAGGGTTAGGTGAGACCTTTCTGTTTGTTTGTGGGCTTGCTGGGGCGTTTGGCGGCTCGCTGGCAGGCTCTGAGAAGGAGGGCACCTCGTGTAGAGATGCACGCACGCTTTCTTGTGGAAAGCTGCATCCGAGGAGAAAAATGCTCCTGAAGAAAATGTCTCTTTTTAAAAAATTAATTACTTCTTTTTTCTTTTTTTTTTTTTCCTGGGAGTTCGGTTTGGGATTTCCGTCCTCCCCCCTGAAAAAAGGAAAAAAAAGCCCTCACTCTTCAGGGTTTTTCTGGAAACCTTACTAGGAAGAATGTGCCAGGGTCAAGTCTTTACTGATTTTCATGGTGAATAGATTACATGCTTGCATTCATGTTCACTTCCGAAGCGCTTAGTGTCTTCCTTCCCTTACTTACATATTAACCTCAAATACCCCGCGCAGCTTCAGCCAAGCTTTACTGGAGGTAGTTAACAGTGTCGGGTACCCAGGACGCAGGTTTTCCCTCCTCACCCCCTCCAAATCGTCCCTTGCCTCATTCGCAACGCCAGAGAGCCAGCAAGCCCCTTAAAGTGCAGACCACGGAGCTAAAGACTGCTTGCTGATCTCTCTGCCTCAACTCTGCAGCTAAAAGCTTGGAGAACCAGTGGATATTGGGCTACCCCAGCTTGACAAATACTCCGAGTTTAATTGCCAGAAGCCTAGTTAAAATTATTTGACGTACTGTTAACCCGTAGGAACAAACTCGCCGTACCGAGATGCTTTCCTTTTAGCTATGAGTCGTCGCTGAAGGCTGAGACCCAGGGAGACCTATTTTTAAAACCTGGTTAAACTTTTACTATTGTTGCATGAAAGGGATGATATAGAAAGCGGATTGTACAGGGCAGAGACTAAAAAGTACTTTTCTGCCAATAAAAATGCACACCCCACCGAATGAGGAGAGCCAAGGAAAACAGAGAAATACGCCAAAGAATACAGCACCTTTTGAGGCACGGACATCCCTAAGCTCTTGGAAAAAGTATTTTTTCGCTATTCTGATGCTCGATTTCAGAAAAGAAATATTTGAGTTCCGGCTGGATTTCATCAAAATAGAAAAACAGAATGGCAAAAGGCTATTGTGAAGTCGGTACTCTTAGGAAATCAGACGCAGTTCAAGAGCCATGCCCCCGTGGACTTGGGAGGCTAGTGGAAGGGAAACGAAAATGCTAGGGAAATAATATTTGGATTTTCCCCCCCTCTTCCTCTGCAGTGCAGTGGAAGTATTTATATATCCGGAGAAAGTTCTCTAGTAAATTCTGGAGATCCTCGGTATTTAAATGTCAACATCGATTTGTTTATTTATTGCTTAGCTTATCGTAACCGACTCAATAACAAATCTAATCATGTTGAGCAGAGAGAAAATATTCTCATTATGCATTTCCCCTACATTATAGTTAACTATTGCGTTTGAATTCAAGCTGTAAATTCAATATTATCAAGTAATTACTTTGTAGTGGAGTAAACTAATTTATTAGCATTAATGTTTATATGCCTTTTTCTTATTTTACAAGGGTTACCGTTCACAAATCAAATGCTCTGGACGTATCCCTGTAATGAACTCTTTATTTTGGTTTGCAACAAGAACTTCTTATGCTTACTGCACGTCTGTGAGCTGAACTTGAAATTAAGGAATTAATCTTCCAGCTTGACATATTTGCTTGAAAGTGGATGGAAAGAGATTGCATGTCGTCAAAACCGCTAGCAGAAGACTGTAGTGTCGTTTAGGGATTGTAAAAAGGTTTGGGGGCTTTCCCTCTCTCCCTCTCTCTCTCCCTCTCCTTTTTTTTTTTTTTTTTTTTTTTTCCCTTAGAAAAAAAAACTCAACAAAAAAACTTGAGGTGGGGAGGGGTGTGCAAGAGCTCTGGTTGGCTTTTTCCTTAACGCTGTAATTTCGCTCGCATTTATTTCCCCCCCCTTTTTTTTTTTTTTTTTTTTTTTTTTTTTTTTTTTTTTTGCGGGGGGTGGTCGCCGTGGGGCAGTGGGTGGAGTGGACTGGGGGGTCGGAAGCCCTCTTTTGGTGTCCGAACATTGGTTACTTTCCCTGTATACCCGCACCGTTCAATTCCGTCGATGAAAACCTCTCCCCACACCCTGCACACACGCAGACACTCCTCCCTTCGAACAAAAAGGAATGTATAAGGATTTCAGTGACTTTGAGATAACAAAGGCGCCACCATTGCCGAGCCTCGCCCCGCCTCTGTGTGATGGCAAACAAATTCTTGCACTTGTATTAGGGCTTTCAAGGCTATAATTGAACACGGCGCGTCTAGGGGTACCGAAAACAGTTCTAGACTGACCTGCGGTTTTATAGCACTTTGGCAGTCAACTTCAGCTTGTGTCAGAGCAGACATGACAGAGCTGCCCAACACTTAATCGCGGGACGCCACCTCCTCGGACTCACTGCAGCCGCCCTCTTGCATTTCAATAAATTTCAAACCTTGGGGCTAGAAATGGGGAGCAGAGCTGGCACAGGTTTGTATGGGGCTCTTTGCTGCTCCTCTCTGCAGCCGGGGCTGCGGCGCCGTGTGAGGCTCCGCCGTGCCAGAGGTCGGGGCTGCGTCTGGGAAACAAAGGGAAATTAAGGCAAGAAGGGCGAGAAGGCAACTGGAAACAGGAGTGTGTGTGCGTGGGTGTGCGTGTGTCTGGGCATATATGTGCTTGCACAGCATGCACACGTGCGGCCCCGATGCCTGCTTTTGAATCGCTCGAGCTCTCTCCCCCACCTCTCCAAAGCAGGCAGCCTATTTCTCTCCAAGCGGGTTTGTAATGCAGGGGGACCCCAAAACGCCTCCGGGTACCGCCTGCACAACAAGCGGGAAAGGGTGATGGGGAAAACCGAGGGGGGGCACAGCTCGTCTGGGAGCGAGTAGACACCCAAGGCACAGGCTATTCTCTGCTTTATTTGCTGTTAAATGAAACAAGAGATAATGTACGCCTAAAGTCCCGGAATGTGCGGGTAATTGCAGGGAGCCTGCTGTTAAGTTGCTGTGTTCAGCACAATTATCAGTGTTGATTATTTGGTCTAATGTTGAATTGCTCTTTTAATACAGTAATTGGGACTTCCGCGTTGAGGAAGGGGGAAAACCGAGCCTTCCCCTCGCTAACCTCACTGAGAACAACATAAACAAAGGCAGGCATTTCGTTTGGAGAAGCAAAATGCATTCGTTACGCCTTCCCATGTATTTCGTCCGGATTAGAGAGGGTAAAACCGCTCTGAATTTGGAACCTCTGCTGCAGGAAGGTTTTGCAAAGGAGAAGCGTGGCCAAGAGGTGGGGAGACTGTTACCCATAGCTAAGCTAAACAAAGGGAGGGGGAAAAAAGCTACATGTCTTCTTTGGAGGAATATAAACAGAACTAGGACGCCACGATAGTCTAGCTTTTACATATACAGATGGCGTGCAAAGGGAACTGTTTAACTCACTACTGCTTCTCCAAAAGTTCAAGTTCTATTGTATCTAAACTGTTGTCTTTTCGTACCGGGCTTTGCTTGAAAAATATTTGAAGCCGACCATTTACCTTGCCAGTAGGGTGGGTGCCTCTAATTAACAGGAGGAACGTGTACTAGAAGGAATTTGCGTCAAGAGGAGCTAATTAAAGATATTACAGGATCGCTGGCTTCAGTCTCTGCTGCTTCTCTCGCACAGGGAGGGTGAGGGGTATTACGACTCGAGCAGGAGAAAATATCTAAGGAATTAGGACAGAGTTTTGTAAAACTGAGGGTTGATTACAGTCTACAAAGTCTTGTTAGAAAAGTATAGCATTAGGGAATTCGAAATGTCGCTGCCAACGAAAAGCGCACCGTCTTCCCACCTTACCAATGCAAATAGGGACACAAGGCGATAATTCGTCGCAAAATTTGCCAGGAGTCCAGCGTCAGAAAAAACTGCTGTTTATTTGGATTTTAAATATTGTGGGCTCAGAAGATCTTAAAAGGTGCTTCTTTATCTATTTGCCATTTTGTCTGTTATGGAAAGAAGCTATAGGTATACTTTTTCCTTTTTTCTTTCTTTCTTTTTTTTTTTTTTTTTTTAACTAAATATGTTACCGTAAGATTGGTATAGAATGAAGTGCTGTAATAGCTAGCTAAATAATTCAATTAATATGTGAAGTTTTATATATATTTATATATATGTATATACCGGTGAGATGGAACCCCTGTGCTGTGACATGGGACAGGCTATTTATTAATTTTTTTTTTCCAAATCATGAGGCGGTGTAGTTGTGATTTTGCTAGGAAACTACAGAATACGTGTTAAGAGAATGAGCAGATGTAAACATCATTCAATGTAATTCTGATTTTTTTTTCCCGCATTACATTATTTCAGAGACTTGAACACCTCAAAAGGCTGCACTCATCTGGGATACAATACTTTAAAATAATTTTTAATATCAATTAGCAAAAGCTTTTCATTTCCTTCGTGTCTTTTTAAGTCGCTGAAATGAAGAGGGTGATTGTTATTTTCTTACCAAGCCCCCCCACTAGTTTGAATTTTAGGATTAAACCACTACGGATCTACAGAGATGTACTCGTTTTTGGCGACCAGTCATGATTTTTAGCATCCCTTTGAGCTGATGAACATCTGAGGGCTCTCTGACTCTGATAGCTGCAAACAGCCGAAATATTGGGGGTTTTTTTTCTTTTCTTTTTTTTTTTTTTTTTCCCCCAGGAGAGAAGCTACTTCTAGTTAGAAAACTTCATGTTTCGGCAGCTATTCTCTTGCTCACCAGCAGACAAACGAATTGTTGTTCTGACAGCCTCCCGGCGCCTTTCCAATGCACGGGGAGTCTCTCACAATGTCATGTCTCCTCACCCCCCGGTTCCCCAGCCCTGAGGTCCAGGGTCCCGGGGCGCTGAACCCCTCCATAATGTTTACATTTACTGCTCGGATCCTGGTCCTGAGAGACAATGCTGGAGGGTTTGGTAATAAGACGGACCCAAGAAGAGGTTTTCTCAGACCAACTAGTGTCTCAGAAATTGATTGACTGACGATGCTTCCATAAATGTCTCCTTTTCTCCCCTTGAACACTATCGGAGGCTTTCCCGGCACAGGAAAACATACACACACAGTCATTCCCCCCCCCCCCCATCTATCCAGATACAGGTGCAAGAGACTTCTAGCAAACTTATTCTGCGGGAGAGGGGTGTCTAGAGCCAGAGGTGGGCTCTAAACCGGTGCGAAAGCAAATTTCCTTGGTTATAATCCGCCGGTACGGAAGAGCAGGCACTTTCCACCGACTCCCACCCAGACCCACAAAGCACTGTGTCGTTAGCACCCTTTGTAGTAAGCAGGTACCAGTCCCCTTTCGTGTCAATGTATTTTATGAAGAATAAAGCAGAGCGGTTTTGGGGAACATCCCTAGTGATCCCTTGAAAGTGAGGTGCTAGCAATCGACAATTATCCCTGGGGACGGCCATATCCCAGGCGATGTTCCCATGCAGAGTTCACCCGCAACCGAGAGTGCCGCTTTACTCTACACATTAAAAAAAAAAAAGAAAGAAAAAAAAAAAAAGAGAAAAAGTCCGCTAAAACATTCCTCTGTCGACTTACATTTAAAAGTATTGCTAGAATCGATGCCTTGAACTTGACCTTAGATTTGTTAATCCAGGAAGTATATTCAGTGAGAAGAAATAATAATCCTATCGCGTTTCCTCTGGCAAACGAGCATTTTCTGTCTACCAATTCAGCATATAAACAACGCACGAGAGTTATGAGATATATAATGTGCCCTCTAGATTGAGCCCAGAAAGCTACAGAAAGTGAAATGCCTCAACGCCGAGACCAGCCTGTCGTAGCTGGACTGTTTCTGAGATGCCGAGATCCACACAGAAATTCACGTCAAGGTAATTGACTGGGATTCTAAGCTAAATTGAATTTTATAGGATATAAGGTTCTCTCTAATGCACATTAAATTTTAACAATGATTTATAAAGGTATTTCATTTTTTAAATTTAATTATTTTGCCCAACTCGCCAAGAAACACATCAGGTTTTACTGTACCACTGCTAACTTTATAGGACAGCCTTATTCACATATCGTGAAACCCACCGAACTAAAGACATTTCTTCATCAATGCTTGCTTTAAGGGGCGGGTACAGGAAGTATCGCTATACCAGGACTGTCAAATCAACGACTTCAAAGCCCCAACTTCATATTTTGATGGACTCTCAGAATTGTATTATAGTTAAGGTACCTGTACTTGTGTAACCTTTATAGGAAGCTATTTGTATAACACGAGCTTGAAGTACGTGCTGCAATTTAAGAGGCAATCATATGCCTATGTACAGCTTAGCCAGCTCGTAAGGATCGTTTCTTGTCTCTTCTCTAGTACGTAAAGCAAAGATACCCATAAAAACAGCTCTTTCTCTAAGTCTAATATGGCTGCTCTTGCCTATGCCCGGGTGGAAGCCTGCTCACTGTCCCGCTTGTTTCCCTTTCCCGACTTTCCAACAAATGCTGATACTAATATCCCTTCTTCCAGAAATCGGGATGCATAAGCATGAGAAATCAACGTTGTAGAGTCTGGGGGAATTTGGGCAAAACCTCCAAAATGGGACCAGGCGAAATGTGGGAGTAACTCGTTCTTTCTCTTTCGGTTTTATTTTCCCTTCAAGTTCATACAGCACAGTACTTAGAAATCCTCACATATTTAAATGTAAACCAGCCACTATCTGGAGACGAAGTCCATCCGAGATTGTTTTGTATTAAAGATTTTTTAAATTTTTTTTTCTGCCTACCCGAAGGCATTTCGAAGCCAGGCTTGAAATAACCCGCTTTTCCATTACCCCTCACCCAAGCCGACCATATAGGTCGTTTTATACGATCAGGAATAAATGAAAGCAATTTGCTTAGTGCGTTCAAATCAAGGCGATTACGACGAAATTCAGATTAATTAAAACTGACAGGTTACAATGCCCGGCTGGCATTTTTCTCTCTAGATACGCACAAACAATGGCGAAAAGCAGACAGGTTAAACATCCTTCCCCGTATTTCTTCCATACACAGCCGTCCACCCTCCTCCCCTTCACTTGAATGATTAAAACAATTTCAGAGGCAAGTACACGGGAATAAAACAACAGGGGATAAAAACCAGGAGACGCTTTTCCATGCAGCCCGACCCAGCTCTGCGAAACAACACGGCGCTGCACAAAGCCAAACAACCAGCAGCTCTATCTGCAAGTCTGCTCTCGTCCTGGGCTCTGACCCCAGCCTCTCCTGGTGCACTTTTCTGCCAAGAGCCCTCTTTGCTTCCCACCTATGCTAGAGAGGAAAGCAGCATCCCTGAGGAAGGTGGAGCCGGCACCCAAGCTAGGAGAAACAATCTTACTTTTCTCAGCCGGCTCTTCGGCTCTATTAGCATCAGCTCAGGCAGCCGCCTTCCCCCAGGTCCCCGAAGGAGAAGCGGCATTTCGGCCTCAAACATCGTGGGAGAAACGGAGTGGGGTGGGTGGGTGGGTGGGCTGGGAGCGAGGGGAGAGAAGGGGCCTGGGAAACTCTCCACAAAGGCCTGCCGAATGACTTTGCTCCAGTCATGCAGGGGGCTTTTTGCGAGGGGACCGGGTGGGTGTTTGCTGTTGGCTTGTTTGCTTAGTTCACCACCGAGCAGGGACAGAGAAGAAACATTGAGCCGCTTCCAAGAAGAGCACGAAAATCTTACCCCAGCATCCAGAAGTCTCTCGCCTGTGCAAAAATATATCCCCATGGAGACTGACAGGATCCCGCGCTGGGCTGTAGATCTCCAGTTCAATGAGGATGGATTGCATATTTTTTGGTTTCCTCTCTTACAGATTAAATATACAGGGTCCACCAAACGTTCCTTCTCGATTTTTCAATGTCTTGGGTTGCTGTTGACTTGGGGGTTTATATTTTTTTGTTCTAGTTGTTGTTGGTTTGCCTTTAGCTGGAGAGAAATCTGGCCACTGGGGCACATTGTCCTTCCTGCCAGCTTCAGACAAAATGCAGCGATATCACAGGCTAATGACGATTATTGCTGTTATTATTACTACTACTATTATAGCTACTTATTTTTTTCCTCTCTCTCTTTTCCCCCGCCCTTTCTCTCTCTCCCCCCCTCTCTCTGTTTCTCGCCTGGTCCCTTAGGATTTCCGATGGCGATTTGCACACAAGGTGATTGCAGGAGGCTAAAATGCTGTCTAATTCCACGGATTCCCATCGCACGAGTAGGAGAAATGAAAAAAAAAAAAAAAAAGTCCCAGTGTTTTTGATCACGAGACACTGGCCGTTCCTCCCCAGTACACCCCGGGTCACAGTACAGTAATGACCGTGGGTTGTGCGTTGTAGGACTTGACCTTTCCTACGTAGAAGAGGGCGCTTTACGCTAAGGGGAGGGAAGGGAGGGGGAAGTGGCGGGAGGAAGAGAGATGCTCTCTTTGGGGATGTTTAATCACAGTTCAGATCTAGGAACGGGCAATGCTTCTGCCTTACAGTACGCCATGTTGAAGCTATTCACTGGTGAAAAAAAAAATCTTTTGGGGGGTGCGGGGGCGGGAATGAGGCTGAAGGGAGGAGGGAGGAGGATAGACTTAATGAACATTAGCATTTCGTACCCTAGTTCATGAATCAACTGCATTCAAGGGGGAGGGGGCCCAGGGGGCAGGGAAAGGCTCACGGCGTGGCCAGAACACCCGCGGCCAGACCCCCGCAGACGCGGCCGGGGATGATGGGCCCGTCCCGGCACCCACCGCCCCACATTCCCCCCGGCCACCCCCTGGTTCCCTCCCCCTCTTCTTTTTGGACTCCTTTACCGGCCGAGAGCGCGCAAGGACATCTCTTCAAATCCTCATGAAAGTGCATTGAAACGCATCTAAATGTTATGAATGGCGACAAACGGCCTTTTAGCGCCTGCCAATATTTTTTTTGTATTAAGCGCTGTCTTGATTTTATTGCTAATGCTGCCCACGGAGAATGCTGAAATGCACCAGGAATGGGATTTTATTTACGCCATAGATATTTTTAATGTATAAGCTAGAGGCCGAGATTCTTACCCGTTCTCTCAGATATATATATAAAAAGTCGTTTTTCTGGAAGAAATGGGCGATTTTGTGAACATTTCAATATTAAGGAAGACATTCCGGGGTATTTTAACGGGAATCTTTCTGAGCAAAAGGCAGCCAAAAAAAAATTAGATTTAGAGTTATTCTTTTTCGGAAATATGCTCCTGTCAAGGTTTATTTCCCATAGCAATCCACCTTTGCTACTGCCAAGTGCTCTAGGCGGGGATAGATTAAATACCAGATTATTCGCTAGGTGGGAAAAACTGTAACATTCGTTATACCTGTCTGTCTGCGTCAAAGACATAAGGACGTTTTCTGCCCATGGGAAAACTGAGGGACCCACGACGCCAAGAATCAGGCGATTATAAACTAACATTTCCGGACACTGGGAATCAAAATATATGTCTCTGAATCCAAGACTGAAAGTGAACTACGTGGAGATTGAAACTGATTTTTTTTCCCTTTTTTTTTGTCTTTAATTATATAGGGTGTTTTGCGCTAGGAATGAAATGCTGCTCTGTAGTTAGTGCTCCAATAAATACACTAAATATACAGTAATAACTTGCTCCCTCTGTCCCTTACATCTCTCTCCACAGCTGCTAAAATATTATACCTAACCTTCTTGATTCAAGGGAAGCTGAGAAAATAAAGACTGTACTACTTTTACATACGTTTTGTTTTTTAATTTTGCGTTTGTTTTCCTTCCAAATCCTTCTTCCGGCACATTTTCTTAAGGTTTGCAAATAAAACTCCTTGCACACGTAACTCTAGACAGTAATCCAGGCATACTAAGTTCCCTACGACCATTTTAAAACATTCTCTGTAAAGCGGGGAATATAAATAATAATTCTCTCCGAATCGTGTGCAAGGACTAACGTCGTGACTTAATGTATCACGTCGCTTAATTATTTTCGCTGGTGATAATATTCACTTGTAAAACGCATTAGGGATGTGTTTTAGGACTCTGGCGGAAGACTGGTGAGAGGGGAACATGCAGTACAACAGCAATTTGTACTTGAAAATGTATGTGCCAACAGCTTTTGGACGGTAAATGAAGGTAATAAATAACATGAACACACACACACACCTACATGCCCGCTCTCCCCCACGCTCCGAGGCCCCATCTGCCCGGCAAAGGGATGGAGGGGTGGAGGCGCGGGGGTACAGCCGTGGGTAGGCAGACACGCGGGACGGCCGAAGCGAGGGCGGGAGTACACGCAAGGCCCGCGGAGAGTGAGTGAATCTTCGGTGACTCGGAAAACCGCAGACAGCACTTTCTCGGTTCCCTGAGTCGCCGCACGGCCGTGGAGTGCCCGGCCGGCCACCTCCGCTCCCCACAGTACCCTCTTCCCGGTGCCCTGGAGAACAAGGCACGGAGCTCCCTGTCTTTGCTCACCTGAGCCAGCCACTCGCCCCGTGGGATATTTCTCCAGAGGCGCCTCGAGCCAGGCTCGCCGAGGAGGCAGCGGCTCGGCTCGGAGCGGCCTCTCCGCGGGACCGGGCGCGGAGCCTCCGCCGCGGCCGCCGCACGCCCGAGGCTTTGGGGGCGACACCCCGGTGGGGTACGGGGGGCTCCGTCGCTGGCCTGGGGTCCTGCTTCCCTGACGGTGACTCTCCTCTGCGGGACCTGGAAACAAGACCTGCTCGTCGTGTAAAACCTACAAGAGCCTCGGAGCCTCGACGCTGACTTACATGGTAACAGGGGTCGGATCCAAAGTGTTACCTTACTCCTGCCAGAGATCGCGAGTCAAACGCTCCCCTTTTTACCCTGTGAAATATATATGCGGCTGAGCTATTTGAACAGTAGTGGGAATTTAAATTCGCTAATCCACAGTCAGTCTTGAAATGCTTAGCAAATTTGAACGGTAGGTAGTTCAGTGTGAAAACAATCTTCAAACGCTAGTTCCGATTAAAAGTTACCTTAAAAAACCAAACCAAAACCAAAACCAAAAACACCCCAAACAAACAAACAAAAACTGCAGTTATACTAATGTCGGCCATGTTCTCATTGTGGGCTTCTTTCAAGGCGTCCTTGAATTATATCGCTCCGGGGCATGGTCTAAAAATAGAAGATCCTGACTAAGGTAGGCAGGATTCAGTCGTCTATATCACCCCCAACTCCGACCTGAAGTACATATAATTTTCAGCGTCTCATGCAATAATTACACAGGCTGCGAAATATAACGAAATAAACAAAATTATTCGCTCGGAGCAAAAACAAGTGTAATTCACTTATGGCCTTCTTCGGGCAATTTTTCTCCAGGAGAAAACGTCGCAAGGAGACGGTGGAAAGGCGGCTGTGCCGTGCCTGCAGACGAGGCAGACAGCCCGTGGGCAGCAGGTACGGCCAGTGGAAGACAGGTCCCCGGCACCAGCCCACAGCGCCAGACCTTCGAGCAAGGTAACAGGGCTTCCAGCGGATAGATCAGCCTCAGCGCGGGAGTTTTCTGTCTGCTCCAGCTCCGCTGAAAATCCCAGGCCGCGGGTCTGCCGCGGAGCTCCTGGAGACTGCTGGCTCCCTAGTGGTTCCCCTCGCCCGTGGGCAGCCCAAGACCCTACCCGCCACCCACGGGTGGGGTTGACCCGTGGTCCCTCGCACGGTCCCGCAGCCACTGGAAGGCCGGGTGCTTGTCACAAGGAGCCGACACTCTGTCACCCCAAAGCACAACCGAACTGCATGGTCTGGAAACCGCCTGCCAATAATGTGACACTCCTAGGCTATTTCCGCAGCAGGATGGCATTTCTCGCTCAGAAATTCCCTGACCGGCCTCCGAAGGGATGCTCCCGAAATTCCCACGCTCCGCAGCCGCGGGTTTCCCGCGGCCTGAGAAACCACAAGGCTTTGCAGCCCAAGAAACCACAGCGGTTCACAGTCCCTGCGCGGCCGCACATGGCGGGAAGGCTAAAATCCCGAATGCAGGGCAAAGCCCCGACACGAAAGCCTCCTGGAAAATAAACCCCGCTACTGCAGGTAGTTTTCATGTCAGTTATTGCACGAATACGTTACAGTCAGATCTGAGGGACGGAAATCGCCCAGCGCTGATCCCTGCAGAGGTGGGTCCTTTTGAATTTCAGAAATGTAAGGCTAGAAGCGCACCGCGAGCGCGGTATATGATACCCTCTAAATGTACCGTAAAGGTTCCCCAATAGCTCTAATTAGAGCTACAGACCACCGCAGGAGACAGCCGGCTAAAGCAAACTACTCTTTGTGCCCGACCAAAGTCGCCCGCCACTCTAACCCGGCCGGCCGGCGGCTCCTCGCTCGGCCCCGGGCATCCCTCAGCCAGGCACCGGCTGAGCACAGCGTCAACCCCGCTCAGCCCCGCCGCTGCTGTCACCGCCAAAGACAGAGCGAGCAGGCGAAGCATAACTTGCTCCTGGCTCTGCCGTGCAAGCCCAGCGGCGTAATTTCACACAATCATTCCACACAGCTGTGCGCGCCCCGGGGCTGCGGCGGCGGGAGCGACGCTGCGCGGACGCGGCCAGGTGCGGACGCCACCCGCCGCTGGCCACGAGGTGGCGCTGTCGGCCCGCGGATGCCGCCGGCGCCAGGAGCTGTCAAAAGTCAAGGTCACAAATCGGCTTTTCCCCCCTCAAGGTCAAGGTTTCGGGCCTTCCCCGTCCTGTCATCGCCACGCAGCATCCCCCAGCCCCCACCCCACCTCCCCGTCGAAGCATCGGCAGGCTGGGCAGCGTGCCCCCATCGCAGGAGTAGGCCGCCGGCCTCCATTTCCCGGCGAGGGCTGCGGCGCTGCTCTCGTCTCTTCCTGCTCTTCCACCCCCCGTCCCCCAGCGCGGCTGCAAAACCACTGTTTAACATTACCGAAACATTTATAGTTTAGGAACGCTGGTTATCAGGCGTGCCTGCCCGCAGATAAACACCGCCAAAAAAAATAAAGCAAAATCCACCATATATACAAAAGCTGCATACTGAAAGACATCAGTATTACAATTATAAGACAGATACATTATATTTTTTTTCTATTAAATGAGCGTAGAAATGGGAAAAAAGAGAGTATTTCTTTCAGGTTTTATTACAGTGACTATTTTATTAACAGTATTAATACTACTATACTTCTACACGTCTTGGGTTTTCATTTTTTTCAGTAGAAATATATAAAAAAGGGGTGCATAAGTACATTTTCACAGTGCGCTGATTTTTTTATTTACAAGATAGCTTCTTATAGTGAATAAAAACAAAATAATGTGCTGGTTGAAATAACTGATTGGATTAAAAGGTGCTGTAAAAAGAATCCCTAAACACTCTACTGCGGCCTCAGACAATAAACAAGGAGAAACGACTAATTACTTACAGATCAAATATAGATTACATAAATCAAAGTACTTCTGGGGGAAAAAATGTATTTCAGTTCAAAGTTCTTGGGTATTTTTTCCCAGGCCATTTTTTTCTACTGCAAAGAAATGCCAATATTCAAATATTAAAAATTTCCGGGAACTTAGAATATTAATTCTTGAGGATTATTTCAGGTTTAAAATAGGCAGAGTCCTTTAAAATGTATCTATTGTATGGTCTGCAGGAGGAAAAAAAAAATTAAAACCTCCAAACAAATAAAAACCCCCAGGTTAGATGACAAGAATTCATCTCTGGAAAATAAAAAAATAAACTGAAAGACATCTCCAAGCAAATATTTTCCTTTCTATCCTCACTAATTTGCGATGTTTAAATTTACTATCAAGATAGATCCTCCACAGAACTTCCTTCATTACTGATGTCTCTGAAATCCTTATTCAGTACCTTCGAGGTTTATTATTACTTTTTGACAATAAATGCATTGCTTAAAAACATACAGTAATTGTTAATTTTTCACTATGGTTTACCTGAGCAGTCATTCAACATACAGTTTGGATTGCAATGGAAGAAAAACAGATCATGTGTCCACATCGACCTCCTCACGTTAACCAGCTCTCTCATCGTGGCCACGAAGGGTCTTCTTTCAAATAGTAAGGTCTTAGAAGTATTTACAAGTTTCTCAGAAAATCGTGTCTTAATTGAAAGGGTATCTCTCGGTGCTGGGCGTGTGGGCTGTACAGTCTGTCAGTGAAACTGGCTGGCTGTTTGGGATTTCAGGAGAACTGTCAGTTTTCACCATTTTGCTATAGCAATATTAAAAAGGAAAAAAAAAAAAAAAGGAAAAAGAAAAAGAAAGAAAGGCTATAATTCCAAAGATACAGATCTCTTGTTCTGAAAGAAGAGGTTCATTGTCTTTTCTCTTTTTAATTATTATTAATAATTACTTTAATCTGAACACACACAAAAAAAAGTTCTGAAATTCTTGAATTGCTGCTTCTCCATTTTTAATCCATTAACTGGTGGTCTTCAATTTGTTGATCACTTTTTTCTCTTTGACCCTTCTGTTTTGGAACCAGATTGTGACCTGTCTCTCTGATAGATTTGTAGTCGCCGATATCCTCCTCCTCTTGTCTTTGGTTATGAATTTATTTGTAGCATATTCCCTTTCGAGTTCTTTTAACTGCACCTTTGTGTAAGGCACTCGTTTCTTTCTTCCACGTCTGTACGAGTTGGCATCCGAGGGATGAGAAACGACGTCTGGAACAGAAAAACCATGCAGGGAAGCGTTAGAAAATCGCTCGAACCGGTTAGGACATCTTCAAGTGGTACAAGGGTTAGGGTTAGAGCGCACTCCTCCGCCTGCCCCGCTCCACTTTAGCTGCTAAAGCCCGGCTCAGCACTGAGGATTGCTCTTTCCTGGCCGCCGCAGACAGCTTTTAGGCAGAGAAAGGCTCGCTTCTGTCATACAAATAATAACAAACCCCATGTAGCCTGGCCAGGGACTCTGGGAAGGACCGAGAGGGGCTACAGGGATTTACACAGCTCGCGTACTTCATGGTCTATGGAAAATAATACTACAGACCTTCCCGCGGCCGTTTTCAGCTGTTTCCTCTCCCGGGGCCGGCGCCGGGGCCGGCCAGGCGAGGCGGGATGTGCCGTGCGCCGGCGGGGGGCAGGGGGCGGCACCGGTGCCGTTCCAGCGGCGCTGGGGCATGTGTGGACCGGGGCGGGATGGGGCCGGGGACGGCGGGCGGGACGGCGAAGGGTCGGCCCGGGGGGTAATCATGGAGCCCTGCCGGCGGGATAACCCGGGAGAGGCGAGCGGGGCAGGATGAAGAGACAGGGGGAGCCATGCAGGTGTATTACCAGGGAGGGTGGATTTCCAGAGGTGAGGCGGCTGGCTCTGCTCCTTGGGGCAGTACACTTGCCCGTTCCACCCGTTCGTGATGGCCCAAGGCTGGTAGCTGTCCATGGGGAGAAGGGGGTCGTGGCGCGGCTCGCCGGGGCCGCCGATGGCGGGCACCACGGGCATATCCAGATAACCGGGCACCGGCTGGTAGGGCCCGGCGGCGTAGCCCTGGTAGAAGGCGAACTCCTTGGCCCGCGACGTGAACTCCTCGCCGGAGACCGAGGTGTCCATGTACTTGTCGGCGAAAGTGGAGGCGGGCTGGGCGCAGGACTTGATGGCGTTGTGGTGGGTCATGCGACAGGGGTAGTAGCCGCTGCCGAAGTAGCCGTAGGGCAGCGCAGCGCCGGAGGAGCTCTGCACGGCGGCCGAGCAGGGGCTGCACTGCTTGACAGTGGGCTCGGCCATGCCGGCGGCGGGGGCCTCGCTGGAGGTGTAGGCGGCGGCGCTGGGGGCGGCCAGGGGCGCGGGGTGAGCCATCAGGTTGCGGCAGGGGTTGGCCGCCGCCGCCGCCGCGAAGTTGCTGCCGGCGTGAAACCCGTCCATGTTCTTATTGATCTCATCCAGGCTGTTGTCGTAGAGGAACATGACGGGCTCGATCCAGCGGGGGTGGAGGAGCACGGAGGCTGTCATAGCCCGCTCCGCATTGAGACTAGTGGCTCTTTTTTAAAAGCCCCAAAGACTGAAAAAAGAGATACTCAATCTCCGGGACTTGACCAGAGCTGACGCGCCAGCGTCGCGCCAGGCCGGCCCTCATTGGCCCGCCCGCCCCCACGTGATATGCAAAGCAGCTGATAAACATCTGAGGGAATAAAGTGGAGATAATTAAATAACGCAATCAGCGCGGGGCCGGGTCCCGGCCCGGGGCGCGGGCACGGGCACGGCGTGGTCCCGCCGCGGTCCCGCCGCCGCCGCGCGGGACGAGGGCGGCGGAGGGGGGGGGGGGGGGGGGGGCGCCCGTCCCTCCTCCTTCCCTCCCTTCCTCCCTCTGGCCCTCCCTCGCCACCGAGGCGTGAGCTTTTTGGCCCCGTTGTTGCCTCGGCGCACCCCCCGAGGTGCGGGGCTCCCCTTGGCACCCCGCCTGACTTCTCCTTGGCCCGCTTTCCTTGAGCCCTCCCCGCCCCGAGCGCCGCGGAAGCCCCGGAGGCCTCCCGTCGTCTCGGGGGGAAGATGAACCGCACCCCTTCTAGCCCCTTCCTCCGCCGGTCTGAGCCGCCGCCTCTCCCCGGGGAGCGCTGGCTGGGCCCCGTCCGGGTGACGCGGAGAGCCCACCGCAAGCCGAGGGAGGAGAATCGTTCCCTGCGCGCAACGCTCGGACACATAAGCCTGTCGAAACGGAGCCTCCCCGGGTCTTTTCTGGGTGTTTTCCTCCTTCCATCCCGCCCGTCGAAAGCCCAAGACCCATCTCGCTTCTCTCGCCACAAAGTCTCAGAAGTTAGATAAGAGGAACAGACGGGAACCCCCCCATTTTATTTATTATTATCTTTTAGGAAGGTCTTGGGAAGCGGGAGAGTTAACTGGATATTCATCGCGATACCACTGTATTATTTGTTGCCGTAATAATAAAACCCTGGGCCTACGATTCGACTCGAATCTTTTTCGGCTGTAAATGATCACGCCGGCTTGCATGGTGTGCGCACGGACCCACGGCGTTTTTTGTGTGTATGTGTGTATTGGGGAAACAAAATGGATTATCGGCTGAAAAATAGGTTTGGGGTTTTTTTGGTTTTTTGTTTTTTTTTTTTTTTTTTTTTTTTTTTTTTAATTTTGTTTTGTTTATTTGGTTTTTGGGGTTTTTTTGTTGGGTTTTTTTGGTTGGTTGGGTTTTTTTGTTTGTTTTTTATTTGAAGGCCGTGCCACTTTGCAAGTAAATGCTAGGGGGAAAAAAAAACACCAAAAAAACCCACCAACTCCGTTTTCTTTTCGGGATGAATTTTTTCCTAGGGTGAAATAATTTTACTTTTTAATATCCTCCCACCGGCGCCGATGCTGCTTTCCCCAAAGCTTTTCGCTCACAGCCTTGAACCCAGAACCCTCCATCACTGAGCTATCAATAAACTTGACCTAAAGCAGCGTTCGTCTCATCGTTAACAGCTCTCAGCCCTCACGCGTGTGCACAAAACAGCCACAAATACTCCCATCCTGAAAACTAATTTTTTTCCCCCAATTGCGTGTTGCTTTGTTGTGAGTCTGACAGCTCGGCGTATTTATTATCCTATTGTGTTTTCCATTGACGTTGTAGCATTGTTTTGCCCTCATGGCTACAAGCGCAGAGCAATCCCGGGACGTACATTGTTACCGAGCAGGCTTTTCCTTGCCTAGCGCAGAGCTGCCAGCCATGAGAAACAGCTCTTTGGCGCCCAAGGATATTTTTTCAAGGTGCGTTTTCCGTGCCATGAGCTGGGATACCTGAAGCCTCTGTCATCCCCCTGCTAATTTTGCAGCATTTAGCCGCTTTTTTTCCTTCATTGTAGCCAGTAAAATGTTCCCATTTTAACTTCGCAGACTCTTTTCCGCATTTTTCCTCATGGCCAAAAGCAAATATTTATTCCACGCATATTTTCCCTTTTCTTTCAGGCTCCAGTTTTGAAACCTGCGGATTCCCCCGGCCAAACATTGCTTGACTGTCACGAGTTGGTTCGGATTGTTTCCCCCTGTTTTCTCGAGGCTGCTTCTGAAAATCGCTTTGCAGGACGAGGGAGGAGAGGTGGGAAGGGGAGGCAGCTCTATGGGGCAGCGCTGTTTTACATACGGGTTAGACACGGCTAGAGGCCAAGGTCAAGTTGAAAGTTGCAGTCTAGCCAATGCCAGAACTGTCATTCACAGCCCGAAGATCTGTCTGATTTGTTAAAAAGCGGGTAGCCATGAGAACACTAATCTCTCCAGCTCCCCTCTACCCCCCTCCCCAGCCCGCCCCGACTCTCCAAACTCCCCTCAGCCGCAGAGAGTTTCCCGCTTATCTGCCTTTACTTTTCAAGCTCCTTACCATAAGGAGGGAGAAGTCATGTGAAACCGTAGCTTTTAGCCCCGGTACAAACTGTACGAGAAGTGTGTGTGGGGTGTCAGGGCGGGGGGCAAGGGGGAGCATCCGGTTTGCTAACTTCTGGTGGTTGTTATTTTGTTTTGTTTACCCTCCCGGGGCTGTTCCAACTCTATGTGCTAAAAGAAGAAGGGGGATTAGATTAGAGAGTTTACTTTTCTACCCTTCTCCGCATCTCTTACTGAGTCTAGAGGTCTATTTAACAATTATGGAAGAAGGCCACGCTTTTCACTGATGATAAGAGCAGTAATACAACAGTCCTCTTTCCTTGTTTGCCATGTGAGGAGGATTTCGGGAATGGGACTGTTTTCTCAAAATAGACAAAAATTACATCTGCAGGGTGTGCATGCACCATCAGAAAAATAGTGTTGTCGGACACGGGACCCCATGCTTTGTTTTGCCTTCCTAATTTGAATGACTTTTAATAAATTATTGACACCGAGAGAGGAGAAAAGCCTCGTCAGCTATTTTTGATCCCCCCGATACCAAATTTTCATTCCTCACCTATAATTTCTTCCTGTCTTAATGGGTATCTGCCATTAAATATTAGAAAGGAACCATGAGGACTGAAGGCATTGGGCAGAACAGATGTTCTTCGAAAATCGTGGACCTTGTAATGAACACCAAGGATAAAAATACTCCCGAGCCTACCCCCACTTGCCTGGAACATATCCCATTCCCTACCACTTGTGGAAGAGTTTTGCTTTTCATAGTGTAAGTCTTGGGATGAGCTGGATAAATTAACCAAAACTAAGGAGTTTACTTGAAGCCATTGATTGGTTTGAGCGTCTTTGGAAAACTTACTTGATAATTAAACGCTTCCATACATGCAAGCGACAGACCAACCAAAGCTTCTTCCAACTTTTTTTTTTTTTTGTCTTTTTCTTTTGAAATAATGTTAGAATACTGCACATACAAGCGTATGGTAGAACCATAGCGATTTCCAGGAGAACTGATGCAAACCTCCGAACTGCTTTGCATTTATATAGAGTGTGAAACAACTTGGGGAGAAATGCATCTGTTGAATCGTTTCCTCTAAAACGAGTATTAATTCCTTGGGGAGCGGGACGACGCACAACCATGATCAGTAGGAGGATTTTAAAAGGTCCTGAATCTTTTCATAGGCAGGCCATTTCTAAATGACGGTAGTCACCCATGGCGGTAAACGGCCATGCACATTTCAGGTATTACAAAATGGTTAAGTGGCATTTTTTAACCTCGTTGCATCGAGAGTGGTCAGAAGCATTTCACCCACTTCCCAAGTGTAAGCGAGAGTGGAATTTGGCCCTTACAAGTACTTTGAAACAGGACTGCGTGTGTTCCTGACGCCACGAAGCTAAGAATAGTCTTGCCAGTGAGGACTACAGCAATATGGCCTTAAACGTGAAAATATAAACTATCTTTAAACCTCTTTATGTGATAAGAATATCTTCACTCGTTCACTTCTGAAGAGGCCCTAGGATTTCTCTTGGAGAAACCAGAAGTCCTTTCAGCTGAAAGACAAGTTTTGATAATACGGAGTTTGTCGGCTCAGTATCCAAAAAGTTTTTTACCCCCCCAGACCCGTCTTTGTGTGATAACACACGCACCCTCCGCCGCCCTGCCGCGGGAATGCCCGGCTGAGGAGAACGCTGATTTCTAGGAGGTTAATCACAATCTACGAATACAGAAAAAAAAAATCCAACCTAAGCCCAAGCTGTTGCCCAAAGAATTCCACTCTTACTTTTTCATGCACTGCTTAGAGTTAATTAATAAGCATGAAGGAAAAAAATCGCGTCTGATTGCTGAAAATATATGTTTGTCACGGAGTTAAATCCCTCTAAACCCGCTAAAATATCTTAGCTGATAATGGAGGAGCTAGAGGGTGATCTTAGTCACTAATAATAATCGTCCTGCAGAGCTCAGGATTCCTGGGAGAAGCGGGAGTAAAGTGATAGCAGGAGCAAGAGCCTTAATCGAATTTGATTTTCATGAGCAAATGAAATTTACCTGCCAGAAGAGTAATTTGGAGCAGTACTGTCACCGCTGTTTTCTTCCACGATTTCTAAAGCATCAAGGATTGAGATAAACATTCCTGAGTCCGTTTTAAATACACTTTGTCTTTCAGGATATTCATGTGTTTCTAATGGAAGTAAGCAGCTTTACGAGCGGGTTTCGCAGGACATCTTAACTCTCTCCCTCCCACTGCGTGCTGAGGGGGGGTGCTGTGATAATTACAAAATAAGAAGAATTTGTAACAGCAAATGCAAAAGGGGAAGAGTTCGGGAAAATTTGTGAAGGCGTCCTAAAAATCCTCAGGCGCACACTAGATACGAACTTATCTATTTCAGTCGATCCAAACACTCAAACGGCACCTCCTATGAAAAAGGTGTGCTGGAAAACAATGCCACTGCTTTCATCGAAGTGTGGGACACGGTCTAATCTTAATGCAGCCAGGTCTCAGATCATCGTTTCACTTAGTGGAATTTTTTTTTTGGGGGGGGGTGTTTGGTGTTTTGTTTGGGATTTTTTTTTTCGTATTTCAGCTTCAGAAAACAAGCTGGAAGTGTTTTATGTGATTAGAAATTAAAATGGGAATGATCCTGAATTCTGTCTCGCAGGCAAAGTTTCTTTTCTCATTTGTTTTGCTTTGCTTTACATTTTCTCCGTAGTGTTTTCGCGGGGGGGGGGGGGTGCGCTAGAGTTTTCTGTTTATATTTGGCGGGTGAAAGCAGCTGAAGCCTGGCATTAGATGTTTGTAGTCCACAGAAAATACTTTACTTAAACTGCCGTGTAAATGCAGTGGTGAGGAGAAGCCTTTGCCGGTTCTCTGTGAGCCGCAGGCTGCTTGAACATAGTGATAAAGCACCCCTCCCCCCGCCCTCCCCTCCCGCCCCTCCTTATAATTTCAATTAATTTTGCCATGCAAACTGAGACGGATTTATTTGCCTTGAGATCTGCTGTTTCGGACCAAGGGTACCGAGAAAGTTTTTATTTTTCCCTTAGCAAATTCTGATAAGGAGAAGGCCTGGCTGGCCGTGCAGTAGTTTATCTGGTCGATTTCATCCTCTAGTTGAAATTTTCTGAACATGTAATAGCAACAGATGTCAAAATTATACTCAGGTTACTCTTCCTTGATTTTCTTTGCTTTATCCTCCGCTTTTCGAGATTCAGCATTTTGAGGGTAAATTAATTTCTCACCTTATCTACCAGTAGGTCACATTTTTGGAAAAAAGAAAAGAAAAAAACAAACGAAGAGAAGAGAAGAGAAGAGAAGAGAAGAGAAGAGAAGAGAAGAGAAGAGAAGAGAAGAGAAGAGAAGAGAAGAGAAGAGAAGAAGAAAAAGTACAGTAAGCTACAATAACATATCTTCTCTTTTTCTGCTGTGAGCTTGTAATAATTGCTACCACATGATCACATGGTGTATTGTTGCAGCCTGATTACAATTAAACTTATCCCTCCACCTTTTTCATTAGAGGAAGGAAAAAAAAGTTCTTCCTGAGCTTCAGGCCCACTTTGCGCTGTTTTATTTCCCTTTGAAAAGCTGTTGGAGAGAAGCCGAAGTCTCTCTTTCCTTTACAATGCGAGAGAAAGCGTTTCCAAAAACCCCTTCTCACCATAACTTTCTTGTAATAGCGTGACATTTACACATTACGTCCGACCGGGGGGCTCAGGGGCAGAAGTGGACGCTGCTGCTCTGTGCAAGAAGTTGCACAGTGTTTATTTTATTTGTTTGGGGTTTTTTTCCACGCTGAGCCCAAAGTCATATCTTCACCTAGGGATGGAAACAATGAGGTTCTCAGTGTTAAAGACGTCCGTACACGGTACAAAGAAAGAAAGAAAGAAAGAAAGAAAGGGGGGGGGGGGGGGGGGAGGGCGAAAAAAATCATACAGGAAACATTGGACATGTTTGCCTTTACTGGAAGACAGCTGATTGAGTACATTCTTTAAGAGTTTTTTTTTTTTTGGTTCCCTTTTCTGAAGTGGTTTGAGTGATTAAAACATTGACTTGATGGAGGCAGTTTATCTCTAATGTCTGGCTCTGTCTAACAGCTCTTTTCCCTCACTTTTCCAGCCCTTTGCTCCGTTGAGACTGTACACACCCGGGGCTGTATTTGCGGCTGTCTTAAGAAATATCTTAAGAGGTACGGGCACTCACCGCACTGACGGGAGGGGAGGATGGCTCTGGCTGGAAGGTACCTGAGCCACGAGTGGAAATCTTGACCCAGGAGAGGGGAAAAATAGCCCTAACACCAATAACCAAAGACAAAACACACTGGATTTGGCAAACCCCTGCAACTCTGTCAAATGTAGCGAGAGGGGGGGCTGGAGAAGTCCCGCGTCTGCAGTCCCATTTTACCTCTGGCTCCTCCAGCAGGCCGGGTGGTTGCAGAACCGCCTCGGGGCCAGCCTTGCCCTCAGCCCGTGGCCCGGCAGGGAAGGCCAGTGTCGGCTCTGCCCACCCGCCCGGCGCCGGGCCCAGCCCGGGGCTGCCCGGGGGCACACAGGCACCTGTGCCCGGCCCCCGGCTGCGCTGCCGCCTTCTGCCCCTGAGCAGCTCCGCGGTCCCGCCTCGGCACCTCTTCATGACTCCTCGCACACCCTCGAGCACGGCCGGGGATATTTCTGGCAGTTTGTATTTCTCTGCTCAGCGGGCGCATGGAGGGGCTTCTGCCGGCACTGGGTGAGGAGGGAGGTGCGTGGCCGCCATCGCCGTGGGGAATCGCGCACCCACGGGCAGCAGGCGCGCACACCTGAAACCGGAGTTGTGTCCCCTCGCCCTGGCTGCTGTGTCTGTGTGACCACAAGCGTGCCTCTCGCCTGTACTCATCCCTCCGCTGGAGCAAGGAGGGGAGCGGGCCGTCCTCTCCCACCCCTAAGCGCATCCCACCTCTGGCTTGGCCGGAGCCGCCTTCTTGCGTGTGTGGGACCCCGCAGGGACAGCCCTGGGGACACGTTTCACAAAAAGCAACGCACCATCTGCGTGAATCTGTTATCACTTTGGAGCAGGAAGAGGCAGCTGGATTCGGCTGAGTCCTCAGCACTGCTTTAATGACCTTCGTCCATGCCGTGGGTGCCCCCAGTACCAACCAACCACCTACCAGCAGAGCGCTACTCGATACCGTGATGTGATCCCGTGTTCCCTGATTAGCTTTACATTTCACCAAGCACACACATTTTTGCTAAAAGTTTATTTGGAAAATCCCAGTAAACCCGGGGTCTAGAAAATGCATTCTATTGCCTAGAATACATTTCTCAGGTATATATAATACGTGCTGTCTTTAATGATGAGAGACATTTGCTACTCTTCATGTTAGATGGAACTAATGTCTTTCTATCCATACCGTGAACACATTTTCTAAATAGGAATTATACAGTGTTTTCCTTTAAACTTAACACCAGCCAAATGCAGAAAAGTCGATAACTTGCATCTCTGGGTAAGCATATTACTGCCTTTTTGCTGAATCATGAATTTTTCCAAAGCTTATTGTATTTTATGTCTTCTTTAGATAAGCAGTTACATATGTGACTCTGTTGAAGGCTAAATCCCATTCTTACATTCGCGACAGCTGACTGTACTTCCATGATACTATTTACTCTGGAATCAGCTAAAAAATTAGACTTGTGGCTCACCAGGAAAGGCGGGAGAGGAGTCAGACCCTAATTAACCCGCACACAGCGGACCCCAGCGGTTCACATCTGCCCACACCTGGACTTAGATCTTTTCATCTGGGCTCCGGACTTCATCTGCCTGAGCATGCTGGCTTGGAGTCCCTGAGGATGGCGGCCAGCCAGACCACCGGCACAGTCTGGCATTGCCACTCTGTGCCCCCACATCCACTCCCACGTGTGCATGTGGGGGTATGAACTTTTTCACCCTCGTCATGGGCAGAGGGACGGGAGAAGAGCAGGGATGGTTTCAACCCAGGGAAAGCAACCCTTTGCAGAGATACCCAGGGAGAAGGAGCCGGGCTGGTGCCAAGGGACCGGAGGGGAGCTGAGGGCACACGCGAAGGTTCCCACGCTCCGAAGACAATTCGCAAAGTCCCGGGACCGAAAGTATATTTAGTCCAATGATGGCACAGAGAAAAGGGAGTGGTTTCATAGCAACCCCTCTGACAGGCAAAATTATGAGCAGCTGAACAACAAAGGTTCGTCTCTAGCCAAGCATGCCCCCATGTCTTCTAGGGCAGATACCTAAAGGAAGAAATTCCCTGCCCCTCGCAAGAAACCCGAGGCTATTTTCCTGCAGATGTAGCGGCCCTGGTGCCAGCGAGCCAATATCCTCGCTCGGAGCCTCTTCCTTCCCTATTGTGGGGAAGATACTTGCTGCCGGGCAGCAATTACCAATTGTCATCCACTTTCACAAGACCGTATTTCTTTGCAATTGCTCTTGATGCATGTGGGGGCTATGTCAAATCCTCTGTCATCTCCCGGCGCAGTCCGCTGCCACAACGCCCTCCTAAAAAAAAAAAAAAAAAAAAAAAAAAAAAAAAAAGGAAAACACACACACACAACCCCCCCCCCAAAAAAAAAAAAAAAAAAAAAAAAAAAAGAAAACCTACATATCATAGGTCATGTTGCAAAGGAAACATAAAGACTGGTGCGCCTTTGCTCACTGAAGTATCTATATCCGCCGAACGCTGCTTCTTGCTGTTGCCAGGTCAACAAATTCTCAGCCCAGGGGCTCTCCCTCCAGAAGTCCATCACGCCGTGTGGACATGGGTCCTATCTGAAACCTGTGCGTGCACACATGAGAAGCTGGGCAGGTTGAGCGGATCAGGCCATTGGTGTAGGAATCAGAGGGACGAGGGCACATGCCACTGCCCCGGCCCGGCAGCCCACCTGCAGCTGGGGGAACACCACTCCAGCTCCCAAATCCCCCAAGAAGGTTTACTACAGGAACAATGTCACTGTGAGTTGATGGAGGCATGAACAGACACGTCATCACCACTTTGTGTGATGGAAATATTTGGCAAATAAAGGAGGGGGAGCTTGTTTGACCTATTAATTTTAGGATTCTGGAGGGAGGGGACTTCAGGGTCTGTGACTACTCCGGGAGTCTCCAAAAGAGAGGTCAGAAGTTTATGCTGAAGTTCCTACGAAGTTTGGGCAGTGCCTAGCTAATCAAGTAATCGCAATTTCATAATTAGCTTTCAATTAAAGTCTCATTTTCTGTAGATAGCACAGCCGTGGCAACTGGGAAAAAATCCTCCTTAGATGGAAAGACGAAATTATGTATACAACTATCCCAATCAGAGAATTAAGATTAAATTGCATTTATCGGGGAGTTGTGTGTGTTATCGATTGTACTACTTTTCTTAACAATAACCACAGGATCGAAACCTTAAAAACTGTGAGCAAGAATATCCTAGCTGACATAAAAGTTGCCTGTATATAAAAAGAGAATCCCATATAATTCCACAACGGAAATCGGTTAGCAAGTATCTTCTGCTCGTTTTCAAACATCAAATGGTCTTGCCATATGTCCGTTCTTATTTGTATACCAGCTAAGAAACCTGAAACGTATATATGCAATATTAAAACAAAACATGAAAGATTTTCTCAGAAATCTGTGAGAGGGGAATGTAGGTCTGAGGCGGGGGTTGAAGGAAGTAAAAAACCCAAGTGATGCTATTGCCAAAAACTTTAATATTGAACAACACAGCTGAAGCTTTTATCACGGTACGAAATTTACAGCCTAATAATTCAAACCTGTTTGCGCATTGCAAGATGTCTCTTTGCCTTGCTGGGTATTGAAAGAGACAGTTTTACTTCCGAGGCGAGGAGCATTCCTGCAAGCCAGCGGAGTCCTTGGGAACGACAGGTGACTGACAACTTGAGGATGAGAAAGGGCCAAGGAAAGAATAGAAAATAAGATTATGGAAGATGATGGCTTTTTAGGATCAGAAGAGATTTCTGATACCTAGTGTGGAAATATAAGCATGGCATCTGTAGTCACTAAAGGTACTAAACAAGAAAAACCTTATTTGGTGAAAGAAAAACCTGTGGGCTGAAAGAACAGGAGTTTAAGCATTCACAAGTCGGAGATCTCCGAGCATCCTCATCATTTGGGCAGATGATGGGACTTCCCACTTCTCAGCTGCAACGTGATTAGGTAGCAACTAAGATGTTGGAGCGATCTGAACTCCTTAGAAAAAAAGGGAAGGCGGAACGGAAGGAGAACACCCAGTTAAGAAAATACCCACCACCCAACTTTCCGCAAAATAGAAGCAATCCTGGCACTAGATCTCACTGTAGCTTGGAAGAGCCTGTCGTGCCCAAAGAGAAGCCACCTGTTTGTTAGACAGGAACAGCCTGGGACCCCCGGCCAAGGAATGATCGGTCGCTGTAGTGCCGGTACATGTTTTAAAACTCAAGGTCAGCGCCTCTCCCTCGCCTCTCCCACCTTCCCGGATACTCCGTCCTCTCTCCGCGGCCATGTAAATGAAAACATTAATTTCTGCCATGGCATTGGGGAAGCCTGGAGCCGAGCTACGTGTGCTTTACCCATCCCCCCTCCTGTCTTTTCTGCCTACTCCTGCTGAGATCTGTGACACAGAAAGGAGACAAAAAGTGTTTCGGGTAAGCTCGGTGTCGGCCGTCCCGCTGGAGCCGCGGGTCTCAGTGCCCCGCGTGTCCCGGCTTGTTCGGGTGGCCCCGCCGGGGGCTGGGGCAGGCTCCCGTCCCCTGCTGACGATAACCATCAGGGATTTGCAAGTGTAAACAGAGCCCCAGAGGCTGCGGGGGGTGAGTATCCTCGCTTGGGTTTCCAGCACAGCCCGGGCCAAAGGGAGCGAGGCACCGGGTGGAGGAGCACGGCAGGTTGTGGGGTCGTCCCTGTGGGGCTGAAATCGGTCGGGGGCCGGTCTCGCCGGGGAAGAACCCCGGGCGGGGCCGGACTGGCACCGGGAGCCTCCAATAGGGGCGAGGGGGGCCGCGCCGCGGGGCGCCGCCATCGCCGCCCGGCGCTCCGGTGCGGCGGCCCGGCGGGGCCCCGACAGCCGCGCTCGGGGCGGCCCAGGGACACGAGCGGTGCGGAGAGGAGGGCAGCGGCGAGTCCGAGGAGCCGGGGTAAGCGCCTTCCCGTGGGGCAGAGGGGTCGGGCTGCAATGGCGAGGCTTTCCCACTAGATGTCTGCACAGCTAATGATAGGCGAAAGCTCTGTCCTTTCTCGGGTGTATCCCCCAGAGCCCGACCCTCCAACCTCTTTCAAGTCTGCTTACCCCTTGAGAAATTAAATCCCTATCCCTGCTACCATTCCGGGGTTTTTTTCCTCCTCTTTGTTTCTTTTTTTCTTTCAAGACTGTGCTGGAGTTTTGGCTAGAATAAAATACGGATTTCTCCACAGAGGAAGCTCTCTGGTCTGCGACTCATGTTATTGGAATCCTTTTATGACCTTTGATGCGTTTAAATAACATGGTAAAACTGTGCACACACCTCGGATTGAACTTTAATCATCCCAAGTCAAGGACATCCAGGTGGTAAATTACTTTACTTTGACATTTCTACTTTAGAACAGTATGTTCTGCGATCCCAGTCACAGGTCAGAGAGACGTTTCTAGTTTTCTCATCCTTAGAAGCGCAAACATACTTTACCTGCAGATATCAGAAACTCGTCTCTCTTATTACCTTAATAATTAAAAAAAAAATAAAAATGAAAACCAGACCCCAAAATCAAGGCTCCTAGGATTCTAGTTCTATCGGGCACCTCCAGACTTCCCACAGGACTGGGAAAATATTCCCCGCTGTTAAGCACCGCTCTACCTTTCCTAGAGTATGCGTGTTCATAATGTGCTATGTAGGAATTTAGACAAGTTTTTTTAATATATATTTATGTTTGTGTGTATGTTCCCTTTCTGCAAACAGTGATGCTGTAATAGATTGCTTTAAAAAAATTAAAGTAATCTGCAGACTTTTTCTTTGGTCTCAGTGCGGTGTGAGGATCCAAAGTGTGTTTGGTTCATCATGAACGAAATATTCTAACGATGTAAGTATCTTCAAGAGAAATCCGGAACTCTTTGTTTTGTTTGCTACTAGCACCTGGTTTTAAAACAGATAAATTTGAGTGAGCACGTACAAAAGACAGGAATTTGTGGGCCTTTTTATTGTCAGTAAAAATTAGTGACAACTGAGTTTCGCCTTGATTTTTACCAAGGGATCTCTGGTCAGCCTCATCTTATGCTTGTCTTGGAAGCTGTGGAGCACAGGGATCTAAAGCCAAGCCTTTCGCATGGAGTTTTAGGTCCCGAACTCAGTCATAGGAAAGGCCTAAGCATAGGAAATCCTATCCGCCTTTGTTATTCCCTTTCATATCCGCTTTGACCGGCTGAGACTTTACACCCACACCTAGGAAAATTAAAATATGGTTAACTAAGAGATAAATTTTAAGGGAAAACTAGCAGGAGGGAGGTGAAGTTCGTTTTGAGGGGGATGTTTAGAAACACACGACTCCAGCTAGGGAGCACAGTATCACGGGGGAAGAGGTGAAATTTCGGCTCCACTCGGGAGCCGGAGCAAGTTCAATTCTTCGTGAACAAAGTAGTCGCGACCTTTATAGCACAAAAAACATGAGGGTGAATGGACAGTCAGCCCTGGAGGAACGGCAGGAGGGAACAGAACAGAGTATCCGACACTTTCCTCCCGGGGTCTGCCCCAGCCCTGTGACGGCGGAGGGTGTCATCCTCCCCACGGCTCCCCGCGGGAGGAACGGCAGAGTGCGGGGCGCCGAGAAGTGGAAAGGGGCAAGGCTGCTCACAAAGGGATCTGGGATCGTACACGGACCTGGTGACACTCCTGAGACTTTACCCTATTTCCAGAAGTTTGAGCGCGTTGAGTTCGAGACGAACATTTTCGCAAAACTTCTGGGGATTTTGTGAATTTTAGGGGAGGAAGTCTCTGCTCCCCGCTCCCCCCCGGCCGCTGGTTACACACAACTGCCTTCCGTGACTGGGCGTGCCAGGCGGCGTTATTGCCTTATGTACTGTTCTTATTGAATAGAGATAAATAGGAGGGAAGGGGACACAGTAGCCATAATCGCCGCTCCCCGAAAGACAAAAGGCTGTTCTTTTGTTTTATTATTTTTTCCCCCGTCTCTGAAATCCCTGAGTCTAATTATTTAACTGTCCGTTCTCTCCTCCGCTTTTCATTATGAACTCAAGACGTTTAATGCTGGAAAAATACCCCCCTTGTTTTATACCCGGACAGAGCCTTTACTTGTGAAAAAAAAAAAAATCTGGAAATAATTAACTCGTACAGTTGAGAACATTATGTTGCTTTTACTGTAAACGTGTCCTTACACCTTTACAAGACGTTACAGAGGACTTACTCAACTAATTGAAACTGTTATATGGCAGCGTTATGTATTCAACATACTTGTTACATTTCATCTTTATGGACTTAAGAGTTTTATTCCTTTCACAGTATTGGAATATTTTTTTCCAGCAGCCCCTCGTTTAATCTGCAAGAAGGACAGATATTCGAAAAGCTATGAAATTAGACGCAATTTAGTGTTATTTTCTCTGTATCGGGGTAAGACGGATCACATCGTCACGGACAGAGTAATGAAGAAAGAGAAAGGTCGGAAAGCCTAAGAGCCAAACATTTTTGCCTTATCCCAACACCCCGGGAAGAAATCCATATATGTGTACCGGCTAGTTTCCATGCTAGCTGTATCGGGTGGTGAGACCTCCTGTTTCCCCTCTCCCGTTTTGGCTGCACCCCTGAGGTGGGGAAGTGGGGCAGGGCAATGCTTCGTTGGCAGGGGGATGCGCTCATCCCGCTGAGCACCGGGCTGGGGTGGCGAGGGCAACCCCTCCAGCCGACCAGACCACGAGGCTATCCCACGCCCAGATCTTGGGAACGGGCACGGCCGCGCGGACCATTTGCGTGTGTGCACCCATAAGGAGCAGCGAGGTATCCGCTGCGCGGGGTCCCACGCGCGATCCTTGCTCCCGTGTCTCCTGCCCGTCCTTCCCGTCTTTCTGTCCATTTCCCGGCGAAGGTGGCTCACTACGGTAGACAATTTTCCCTTCATGCTAGTAGCGAGGGAGCCCACAAGGAAGCGTTTTCATTGCTCCCACCAGTGTCACGCCTTCAGGAGCTGATGGAGACTTTTGTCCAGCCCGGAATAACTAGCACTCACACAGGCCAACACAAACGCCCGATTCACGGGGCACCGGAATAGGGACCAGGATGTGGGCTGTGCTCTGGGCTCGGATTTGTGCTGAAGCCACAGTCTTGCAATTATTACGTTGTGTTATTTTCAGTGCAGAGGGGAAGGGACTACTTCAGATTAATAAATTCGTCTCCCGAGGAGTTCGTCCCAAAAAAACTCTGTCGTGGCTGATATTTGAAGGCAGAGCCCGGCATATTAAGGCGAAGGGCAAACTGAAGAAGGGAAATCTGGTAGCAGGAAGTTCACTTACACGAGGAAGAGATGTGCATATTACCGAATTTACGTGTGCAAGCCAACACGCCTACACACCCACAGATGTGTTTGTAGATGACAGAGGCTCTGTGTGTCTTTGAAAAGATGTCTTATGAAGAACTGTTTCCAGGGCAATGCTGGAGTTTCAACTCTACAAACCCAGAAACCAGTCTGCATCCCTGTACTTTCCCTTGGCTGCCCGAGCAAGGAACCGCCCCGGCGAGCAGGAGGTAAACCTGCATCGACAGGCTCATCCTAGTCAGTAATCCCGCGTGTTACTCGACTTCGGCGGGACGCGGAGCCGCTCAGGTGCCGGCGGCTCCGCCGCTCCCCGCGCAGGGCCCGGCGGCAGGCCGCAGGTGATGCGGGTTCCCCGGCCTCCGAAACGTGCGCCGCACGCATCGGCACTATCTCCTCATGACAAACTGGAGGTGTGATTAATGCCGACCCACGGCTGCCCCCAGCCCTGCTCCCTCTCCCATTTTCTCCTCCCTCCCGCCCACTCCTCCCAAGGTCCTCCGCCGGTTTCAATAAAAAGCAGGATCTAAGCTTTCTCTCCTTCAAATCAAAGAGGTGTTACGATTGGCGAAACGAGGGGCAGATGGGGTATTTTCAAAGATATTTCCAAACAATATGAAGCCGAGACGCGCGGTTTCTCGGGAAGTGAGTGTTGTCCAGTAAAACAATGCCAGCGAATAAATCAGGGATCGAGGTCCCTGTCGGGATCCTGGGGTGGTTTAACACGGGTGGGTGACTCTCCTTCCCCGATCCTGCTCGTTAGAAAGTTACTAGGAGGCGTCGGCTATTTATCCCAGGGTGGCGGAGGGGGAATAACATGGGCAAGACCGAGGCACCGGGGAAAGCTCTGCTTTTAGGAGAGCCGTGTGGCAAGCGAGGCTACGGGCGGCCGGAGTGCCCGTGTGCACCGCGCCGGGCAGCGGCCATCCCGCTCCTGCCCAGTCGGAGCACGGGCAGCACCGCGGGGCTCTCCCGGCCCATCGCCGCCGCGTCAGGGCTGGGCGGGCTGTGTTCACCCGGCTGTTTAACTGTGGCTGACGCTGCTCTTTTATTTTCTTCCTTTTTTTTTTTTTTTTTTTTTTTTTTTTTTTTTTTTTTTTTTCCTTTCTTTTTCCTTCCTTTTACATTTTTTAAATGATTATTTTTTATTTTTGTTTGTTGTATTTTTTTTTCCCCAGAAGGTTAAGCGGGTGAAAAGTAAGATTTATAGGCCTCTTTGAAAACGTGAAAATTAAAACAAGACTTTCAGGTGTAAAGTACACCCCTGAAATACAGTTTCGAGATTTATTTGCTCAATTTTTAGTTGGTAAACGCCATATTACTCCAAAGGGAAAAACTTCTCTCGCTTACAGAGTGCACAAGGCAGGATTTGCACTCGCCAGAGGAATCGTGCTCGGAAAGAGGTGGTAAAGTCCTTCTGAACGCGACTTTTTTTCAGCCTCGCGGCCGACTGTCCCCTGGAACAGTGTGAATTTTCTGCTGCCTTGGTTCAAGGGAAGCAATAGTTTTTACGGCCTGCACCTCGACTGCAGCTGAACAGTTTTGCATGAAAGACAGAGAGATTAGTGCCCCAGAGCTAGATTTTCTGCCGGAGAGCTTGGAGTCGTGAACAGTTGCGACGTTTTACTAGTCAGTGTGCTTTTTACCGCAGAGCTCAACTGCTCTATCGAAAGCGATTCCTGGAGGGGTATTCTTGCACTGCGTTTCATTTTTACGTGGTCACTCATTTTAAATCTTGAGGTGCTCAAAATCAAGGTACAACCGTTTAGTGAAAAATAACCCTCCCCAGCTCTCTACTGCTAATGAACAGAAATTATTCCACTTTCATCTCTCCCCTCAGAAATATTTTTACTTAGAAAGGGCTGGCTGCTAATTGGGGTGCGCAGTTGCCTTTAATCTCTAACACAGTGTTTGGAACATACCCAGAATGAATTAAAATAAGTCTGATACACAAGAAGAAAACATGGCTTCCCAGTAAAACTCGTTTTATGATCACAGCTTGTGTGCTATGTCAAAATGTTAGGTTTAGGCATTTAGGGTATAAAGAATAAACACCCCTTTTGAAAGTCACTAGTGCTCACATTTGGTACTGTTTTAATCTTTTCTATTAGAAGTACAAGTAAAGAATACCTTTTGTCCTAATAAACTATGGATGAAGTACAAATTTGCATGTTTACCTGTAGTTTGTATGCCAAAATCATCATCTGAACCTATGAATAAACAGATGTATTTCTCCTGAAAGCAGACTATGGGAAATTATCAGACCACCATCCCCACAGAAGTGCTCTCTCCTCTTCTAGAGTTCTGATGGGAAGGAGAAAGGGCAAACGGTGTGCACGCGTGTGTCTGTGTGCACAAGTGTGTGTGCAAGAGGGATCTCTGCCACCCTGTTGTGCAGCTTTGGTTGAGTGAGCTGTAGATCACAGTTTATGGTAGCTCAGTGAGCTGCCAAAAAACCCCACCAAAACCAAAAAACCCCTGAGGTGGAAATGGCTCTGATAAAGCCTGTGTTATATGGCTTGTTGTACAAAAGCAAACACTGCACTGAACATTTAGAAGCCCCAAAATTGCTGAACCCCATTCCCACCAAAGAAATTTTGTTGAGTTTCTATGGTGGGGAGGGCCATTGGCTTGTTTGTTTTTCTTGTTTGTTCTATTTATAAACATTCATATGGAGCTTATCCACAGAGCATCCGCATGCCCGCTGGAGTCAGATCTGGTTTCCTGGGTGAAGTTGCATCCTTATTCAGTAGTAACATGTTGGAAATGTCTGCTAAAGAAAGAATCGACCCTCCTGCCACCTGTGGCACTCCTGTTACGGACTGGAGTCTGCACCCTTCCTAGGATACTTCCACACAGCAACACCAAATAGTTAAACGATCCTGAAAGCCACTCAAAATAACAAGAGGGACGTGAAATGTCTTGTGTTTGTCAAAGGATTGCAGAGAACAGGTGAAGAATTAAGATAGGACTTAATGGTATGCATATCACATGTAAATGAAATATTTAATCTGCCATTTCATCTCTCCTGTGTGCTCAAACACCTTCAACAGTTCTTTGGACAAATATTTAGTTTCCAAGCTATAAATTTGTTTTATACAAAGAGAAAGCTTTTAGGATCTCCAGTTTAAACTTGTTTGTACCACTTGTTGTGGTGTTGAGAATTATCAAACCGGTCAGCTCACCTTTCCCACGAGTGGTAATTAAAAGAGAGCTAGGGGCTGTGAGGGGTGGAGCAAAGAAGGAATAATAGCATTCAAAAAATTGTGAGCTCACAAGTTGTGATTAGCATTCTTCCTACTTTATTTCTTTCTTCAGTTAACTTCTGATTTCCTCTTTTTCCAATCCCTCGGCATCAGCTCTGTCTCTAACCCTGCAGCATATTGAGAGCCCCTACTAATGTAATTATCAAAACTGTTAAGGAGAGAAACTCTTACAGTATTCTCTGATCTGCCAGAGGAGTTATTTAAAATGAGAGCAACTATGCCATATTTTGAAATCCAAGAAAATCCCAGAGAAATTAACTGTTATTTTTCTACGCTGGGTCGGGGTGAGATATGAAAGGGAGAAAAAGAAGGAAGACCCTTCTGGAAGACTTCCACAGAGGTAAGTTCTCTATGCTTCCAGGCAGGAGAAAACCAGCCATGATGACAGTGAATTAGTGGCTTTTGACAGGCAGGTGAGGGGCCCCTTTCCCAGTCACAGTCTTGAGATGAGGGGGTTGAAGGGGGAGCAGGAACCTTTCCCAGCGACCCTACACTACTTAGCATTTATGGACGGATAAAGCTGAACATTGGACAGGACTCCCCAAAGGAAAAGAACCTTTCAGTGTAGCCATCAACCTGTCATCACTGCAATAAAGGTGTAATGCACAGGAGTGCTGGTAAGAGCCCAGGGTTTATTTCCTGGCCCTGTCACATGACATAGGGCCAGGGTTACCAAAGGTTACCCCCTCACATGGAAAGGATCAGTGGTCATCAGCTCCAGCAGCTGTTTGTCTCTTCTCCTCTCTTAATTTTATATTCAGCTCATGCGTGTGCCTTGTTAAAAATGCAAACCTGGCAACCCTGCTTCGCTACAGCCGCAGAGATGATGGATGAACTGCATGTTTCCCCACAGCCTGTAACACCAGCCGGGTCATGGTCAAAGGTTTGAACACCTTTCTGCACCCACCTCCTGTCCCTGGAAGTGTTCCTTTTCCCAGTTGGTGAAGATGTGTCAATGTGTCACATCCCAATGTTACAATGCTTTTTCCAAAGTATTTGTTATTTGTTACCTTCCAAGCCAGTCCCTCTGCAGTGATCTGCTTGCATTTGTGTAAAATGGGATGTTTTTTGGCTGGACATTGCAGGGTCAGACCTTCCATGTTTGTGGTACTGTGAAACCAGTGTCAGGAGTTCTGTGGGAAAGCTAGACAAAGACTTGGGCTGTGTCATTCCTTGTCATGAAGTTCCTTGTTACATGAGATACGCAAGCTCTGTTACAGCCTCTTGGCTAGTGCAGAGGGGCACCATGGCAGCAATGACAGGGAAGGCCTGGAATCAGGAAAACTGAATGGGAGTAACCAGAGACTACAGAATTAATCAGAAGGACTGTTTTCCACAGAATATTGGTTACGATTGCTTTGCTGCGGCTTCCTCCAGACAGACACTTGTCAGATAACACTGTCCTACCCAGGATGTGGGTGTAGGTAAATGGCTTTCTGTGAAGCCTTGCAATAAAATCTACCACAGAACATTAGAGAGTGTAAAGCATTGGTTATAGATCTTGGAGGTTTACATTACTTTTATAGAGCGTTTGGGTTATATTTTAGATTTACTTAGTGTTACAGAGCCAAGCAGTGGTGTTGCAGACAGAAAATATTTGCTGCCTCTAGAATCAGAACTATGGTTGAGCTCTTTGATTCAGATTCCCACCCAACTGTACAAAACACCAGAAGTAGGGTGACCAGGAATGCCAGCACTGACCCTGTTCCAGAATGGGCCTGATCCTCCATATGGATCAGGCAAATCCAGACTGGTTTTGTGCAGGCTGATAGTAAGAGGCTTCCAGTCACTCCTCCAGAGTTAAGGATTATTAGGGCTAATGAACACTTAATCATATCTTTTCATCTTTATTATTGCTGTTGCTTCTTAGCAGTGTAAACAGGACTATGTGGAGTGTGGATAAAGCAGAGAACACTGAGATGCCCCCTCCCCTCGAGAGTTTTCCAGGTACATGTAGGAAAAGAAGAGCTAGGTGAACACTGAAAGACTTGGAAACACAAGACAGTCGCTTACCTGGACAGCATCTGCTTGAGGGCTCAGGTGGCTTGGAACAGAGCTGACAGCAAGGCTTTTCTATGAGAAAGTCTTAAATAGGTGTTTAAGCTGCAATGTTTTGGGATTTTAATTTTGATATCCTGAGAGGGAGAAAGAAGAAGTTTCAACAAGAGCAAAACAGGGGAGAAAAAGAAATTGTTACAAAATAGAAGTGCAAGAGAAAAATATGAAGCTTGCCACTAAGTAATTATTTGTTTTTTCAGTTAAAATCTGCGGTAATGACAACTGGGGTTTTTTTCACTTCTGATGTTGTATAGCAGCTGTATAACGTCTGGGATGCCCCATAGCAGAGGATTTGGATTACAAACTGGATTTGTCCCTCTTCCAGGGGGAGATTCTTGGAGGAGTACTGTAAAGCAATCCTGATGAACAGGATAAAGGGGTGGGTGGTTCTTATAATCATCAAATATCAATACGAATAACAAAGACATAGTTCTTCTTTAAAATACTACAGGTGACAACGTTCAAAGTTGGGGGTTTTTCCATAAAAAACCTGATAACTGATCACTACTGCAGTCATCACCATGAAGTAACTAATATTAGCTCAATTTTACAGGCTAGGAAGTGGAGTCAGAAAGATTAGGACTTGCCCAAGGCCACAGAGCTAGCAGACAGGCAGGAAGAAAACTCCAGATTTCCTGGCTCCCACTCTCCTCCTAAATTTATTATCCACACTCCAATGACATCAAAACAGTTGAATTTTTTTCACCAAGATAAAAAACACCCATTTTTCAAATGGTTAAAATATGTCATGAAGTTGCACCCAAAATACACTCCACAGAATCAGGCACTGCTAAAATGTGATTTAGCATGTCTTAGAGCAACTTTGCAATACCCTGCACAACGGGATGCAATGGGAGAGTGGCCACAGCCACAGCCTCTACTCCCTGAACTGACCAGAATGGGATACATGGCAGAGCTGCACTGTGGGACTGTGCAAGCCAGAAACGGTGGGAGAAGGAGGGCTGCCAGAGCATGCACAACATGGAAGCAGATTTTGGATCAAGGGATTTCTGACTTGACTAAAGTAAAACCTCCTGTCACTTCAACTAAGGTATTGCCCATCCAACTTCATAGGTAAAATGACAAGATGTGGTTGGTTAAACCATTCAGTATGTGACATGCCCATTCCTGGGCCATTGTAAACCCGACATATTTACTAAATTAAAAACCTGTTCATGCAGAAATGAGATATAGGAGTGGGCACTAGTACATAAACAGGAGTATCCACAAAATGCAGTGTTTCACTGAGAGATGTGATTGATAATTTGTCTTGGATTTAGCTGATGTACATATTGCAGTAGGTTACTGCTGTTTTCATTCCAGCTGTAAATAAGAGGGATGCCCATTCCTCAGCCTGGTGTGTTAATTTAAACTGAAATCATGTTAGGTTAATTAATAACAGTAGCTGTGACTGAAGCAGCTGAAGGTAGCTAGCTCTTCCTTGTCAGCAAAGCTGTCAGAGCTCAGGAATTAGAGAGACTAATTAGTGTGTTCCAACAGCAGTTTTTATAATCCTGTTTTCCATACCATTGCAATGGACCAAGAGGTGCTGTGTCCATCAGTTGTGCTGTCACAGCTGAGAGATGGTAACTTACAGCTGAGCACATCATTGTTGCTGAAACTTCCTCTCAGGAACGCTGGTGGTGACTTGCTCTTTCTTGCTCAGGTGAGGCCTCCTTGATTGCAAAAGAAATTAGTTTAATCTCTTGATATCCAGCCTCTGTGCAGAAGTGGTCTGGGTTGAGGTTTGAGATGAGAATCTACAGGTAGATTTATGGTAGCCCTTTAAGCCCAGATTAATTTATTTTAATTACATTTAGATTTAGATTAGATGATTTTAGTGCAAACCAACAGAAGATACTCACACTGTCCTAGGAAGTTATTGAAAAGATCACACTGCGCTAATGAGCATCTACTCTTGAAAACTCATGCAAATTAAGATAGGATCTGAGTGTGAAATACAGTGACCCACCCAGAGTACCTCCAAACCTGAACATTCTTGTTCTGAACCAGTTCCTGTGTTCTTCCTTATCTCCATTGGCAGCTCAGGTTTGTTTAACAAGGAAATTCACCTTGGGCTGAGATGGGGCGCGGATCTGAGGTGAAACGAGAAGTCCTGTGTGGACATTCTTAAGCATTTCCATGTGTGAACAAGTCCTTCTCCTCCAGTCATCCAGAACAGTCTGTATGCTGAGCCCTGTTACCCAAGCTGCACATATTTCAAAGCACAGATTACTCTGTGAACGTGCCTGGTTCTTAGGTCAGATTGACCTTCTCTGTTTTGTCATAGGTAGACGCCTGACAACCAGTGCTTGCTCTGGAGTCGTTATATGTGCAAACCCTCTGTTAGCCCAATACAAATGCTCACTGTGTTTACTGTGAGGTGTACAAATCATGAACTGCTTTGATTAACTTCTACTCTACTAAGGGTGTGCAAAAACTTCCAGATAGGATTCAGAGAGAGAAGGAAGGCTTAATCCTTTAATTAGTGCACCCAAAGTGCATCTGAAGTCTCGTACTTACACATTGGAAACTCCAGTTCTGCAGTGTTGACAGGAGGTTACTGGTCTTTAGGAACGACCTTTTACTGGTGTGAAGGCTTGATGCCATGGAAAATACAGTCTGAGGATAGTGCATCTGCCATAGATGTAACATTGGTGCCTCTCATCTCCCTGCAGGACTTGGAAGATCCCACATTTTCATTTGGAACATCCCTATCTCATACATATGCTCCTGTCTCAGAAATGAGGAACCGGCTTTTGTTCTGGATTGCTTTTACCAGGACACATGCAGACCTCCCTTTATCTATCAGAGTTCTGAGGAAGACCCAATTGATACCTTTTGGGGCATTTACCCCATGGAGATCTGTTTCAGAGACATTTCTTGTGGGAGAGGTAGGGACAGGTTATCTCTAAGTGTTCTATTGGCAGGAAAATACTTGACATAGACACAACTAAGGAGTAGAGAGAGTAAGTACCATTCCTGTGGAAAGAGATGAGCTGAGGAGTTGCCCCTACGCAAAGAACTATCAAATTGAGGGCACTTCTTTCCTGATTCTCTGTCATCATCATGATATGCCTTGGTTTCCTTTCAGCTCCTGATGGGTAGATTAGGACCTAACCTTTGGAAAATCAGACTCTTTGTTTCTTTCAGAAGCTGCTCTTTCACTGTCCAGTTTTCATGCTGATATACCCATTTGGTTTCATCCTAATCCACACAAAATTAGAATTTCTTAGAGCTGGAAAAATTTTGACCCATGAGGCTCTGGAGTGGTTAGTAGATGGGATTAATGCATCTGCCATGCAAAGATTCTTTCAAGAGTGTTCAAGTTATTCGGTTTTGAAGGTCTTTGGGTTTGTTTTGTTTTGTTTTCCCCCAGCACTCCCTTTAATGGATTTTAACCCTTCATAAGACCTTACTTTGTATGTGCATGTGTGTGTGTGAGTGTGTGCCTAACCCCCTAACCTGCGTGCAGTAATTTAAGGGGTTGTTTTACAAACCCACATTTCCAAAGCCCTCGATCTTGCACGGATCTGGCATGGAAACCTCAGAGAGCAGCCAGAAATCGAGTCCTCTCCACTCCCACCCTTTTTATTTCTGTGAATGAGTATGTAAGAGACCAATAAATCTAAAACTGTGCAGGCGTGGAGGAAATCATAAGAGTCAGCCTGGTGATATTACCATGGGGAGCTGTGAAATCACTGAGGATTTATACAAGCACACAGTGATGCTGTCATTAAAAAAAAAATTAAACGGGAGGATGGTGGTTCTGCTCTGTGCTGCGTGTGGCAGCCACCTCAGACACATGGTTTGGTACCTCCACTCTGTGCTCTGCTCGGGGACGCCAACCCAAGGGCAGAAATTTTTCCAGCCCCACCAATGTTCTGGAAATCAGCTTTTGCTTGGGCAGTGTAAAGCAAAACAGTTCTGGCTTGGTGTCTTTGGCATTTGGGGAACGACTTATGAGAGAGAGAATGAATTTCTGCTGCTATACCCAAATCTCATGGAGACCATGTAGGCCAGATTCTGGCCGAATGGGTACTGGGACCAGCTGCACAGCCTGGGCCTTGAACTAATGCCCTTGGTGCTCCTGGGCCAAGAGGATGCTGCTGACCAGCCAAGCAGACCATGCATCTCATTGAAGGGAGATGGAAGGTTTTGAATCCTGTCGACCTGCCCAGAGCTTCTCCCATAGCTTCAGGGGAATGGGACATTTATAGGTTTCTTTCTATTTACAGCATATTTTTTCTGCATTGGGACTACCAGATATCTGGAGAGATATGGCCCTTGGTAGCCAGAAACATCCTCCCCTGGATGTCAGGATGGGGGACTGGTACAGGAAATAGCTCCAGAAACAGCTGGGTGAGAGGGGGCCAAGGATTGAGGAGAGAGATTTCTCCTTGCCATTCCCCATCCAAAGGCCACTGTAAAGTTGGTTCACTTCCTTCCTTGTGAGAGAGCCCCTAATACAGAATGAGGCCCTAGGTTCAGAGAGGATGGATCACCCTGTAGGGCTGTGCCCGAGGCCAGGGAGGAAAAGGCCAGGACGTGCTGTGGGCTCTGGGCCTCAGCCGCTCCTTCCTGGCCGGGGCCAGCAGTGCTGCCTTCAGCTTGCCTCGCCCTCCAGAGTCGCTTTCCCAGGGTGCTTCGTGAGGCGCCCGGGGGAAAAAAAACACGGCAGGGACTTAACTGCAACCTCCTGCCTCCACCCTGCCGGTTTCGGGGCCGGGGGCAGGATCCGAATGATCTGGTTGTTTCTGCTGAGGGAATGTGGGAGATAATAACCTCCATGCAATTAATATTACCCGGTCTCCCGCAAAGCCAGGCGGCTCCTTCCCGCTGCTCGGGGAGAGGTTTTCCTGCGAAGCACCGCGAGCAGCGAGCTCAACCCACTCTGCCTGCTGCTTGGTCAAAATGGATTTGCGGTTTGATCTCTTAGTCCAAAATACACGCGCGATGGGATGAGAGCGCCCGTGAAGGGGCAAACTGCGAGCTCCCACCTCTCAGTTCTCCCCCAGGCATGTTCCTTTCCACGCTGGGGAGTGATTTGGAGCACACACTCTCAGTTTTAATCCGATTTCCAGTGACTTTCCTGCAACCAGCCTGGATAACAGGAAACGTTTTCCTAGGAACATTTTGTTCTGCTTCTTCTCTACGAGTTGTGAGGGCTTTCTTTTCTCTTTTTTCTTTTCTCTTTTCTTTTCTTTTCTTTTCTTTTCTTTTCTTTTCTTTTCTTTTCTTTTCTTTTCTTTTCTTTTCTTTTCTTTTCTTTTCTTTTCTTTTCTTTTTTCTCTTCTCTTCTCTTCTCTTCTCTTCTCTTCTCTTCTCTTCTCTTCTCTTCTCTTCTCTTCTCTTCTCTTCTCTTCTCTTCTCTTCCCTCCTTCTCCCTCTCCTTCTTCTTCTTCTCCTTTTTGCCTTTTTTGCTTTTTTTTTTTTACTTTTTTTTTCCTTTTTGCCTCTTTCTCGAGAAAAACACCGATTCCATGGGACAGGTGAGGCTTTTGCTGAAGGACAGCAGTGCCTGAAATATTACCCTCACCCCTGCGGGCGGTCTTTGGCGACGGCGGGTCCCATCACCCTTCCGCCCTTGGATCGCCCTCAGCACCCGGGGTAGCGTCCCGCTTCCTGAGGGCTCCGGGTTTGCCGTTCACTCTCCCAAAACATGGATGGGGGCTGAATCCCGTGGTCCTCTTCTAAAGGGAAGAGTTATAGGGGGAGAATAACCCTCAAATATAAAAGTGTTTCAAAGTTTTCCCTACAGAATCATCTCGTCACAGTGCTGCCCAGGGAAGGACGTTAATCCAGCAAACGCATTCGTGTTTCCTGTGGGGCTAGAAATATTGTAAGAAAGGTGCTAAACGAGAAAGAAGCAACCGTGGGATTTCTTCCACATGATTTGATTATTAATTATAATTTTTTTTTGAATGCTGGTTGGCAGCAAGACCAAAAGCATTCAAAACGAGTTTTGTGGACTGAGAATGACAAACCCCTACAGGTTACCGTGTATCCATAGTAAAAAATGAATGTATATACTGGGGCATAGATGTAGTCTTTCTGGATTGGAGCAGTTTTTTCGAAACTGTATTTTAATGGAAGAACACGAGCGGGAAGGACACAAGCAGATATGCCATAAATATGTGTTCGTGTATACCTGTGTATGTACATACGGGATAAGATGTGCCATATGGCACGCACCACGGATCTAAATGGGGAGAGCATGTCATGCCCTAGAAGAAGTCAACAAACGCGATTAAAGCGAAGAGGCATATTTATTTTGTTGCGTTCTGGCTCCAGACATCTAAACCCTTGACTGCTTATGACAAAGGTTGGTTTCCGGGAGACCCTCCGAGAGCAGCAGAGAGTACCGAGCTGCTCCGGCCAAGCTGCTGCCGTGTACCGTGACTTCCCCGGGTACCGCCCTAGAAGGACCTGTTTGAGTTCCTCGCCTGTTATACCTGCAACAGAGCTTTCTCTCCCTGCGCGTGTTTTCCGAGACTTTTAAGTTAGTCTGGGCGAAACGTTCTTGACCTCGAGGGACGCTGATAGTGAGGGTGACGTAATTTCTGAAAGAACCAGCGAATTAGGCGCGGGCTGCGGAGCCGTGCTCCCGGCAGGGGAACAGCGGGGCGGTGCTGATGCCACCCGGCCGCTTGGGAGGCCGCTGCCCAGGTGGGTTCCTCCCTGCCCGCGGGAGGAAGGCGGGGGTAACCTCCCGCGCCTCGGCACCCCGGGCGGGAACCGTCGGAAGAGCTGCCTGGTCTTCTTGCTCCTTCTCATTTACTCATTCCTGGCACAAGGGGAAAAAAAATGGGAAGAAAAAAACCGGAGGCGAGAGGGCGAGCGGTCTGGCTTGTCTCCTTTCATCTCTGCGGCCCATCAGCAGTGGGGGGCGCAAGAAGACAGCAGTTAGTGTAGGGCCGCGGTGATCACAGCCAGGGACCGCCGTCTGGGAGGGTGGGAGGGAGGGGAGATGCCGCGGCTGGCGGTGCGGGGAGGACGGATGTGGCCGGCTGCGTGGGCGGGAACGGGAGGCCGTGCGCAGGTCTGAGCTGGCCGGGGAAGGCAGGGACGCCGTCCTTCCCCGAGCCCCCACTCCCCCAGGGCTGTGTCGTGCTCCCTTCTCGTCTTCTTTGTCGATGAGGCTGGCCTGGGACTTCGGGATCAGCTCCTAAAGGAGCGTGCAACAACCCGGCGGAGAAATAGAGCCGTGGAGTGCGGGCCAAGCAGGGCGGGGAAGCCCTGGAGGGAGCAGCGGGAGCCGTGTGTGTGCCGTGGCTACCTGCTGCAGCCTTCACGGTACTTATTCCGTGCCCTGCGCACTGCTGCCCTGCATGACAAACAAGCTCCTGCCTTTCTCTGCCGGGGCTTCCCAGTCGTTTCCTCTTTTGGAAACAGCTAAGCCCGGACACTTGGGCTTCGCTTCTAACATTATCTTTTCTCACGCCAGTTCTCAGGCAAAATAACAGGCAATCACACGAACATGGCCAGATTTTTTCTCTCCACGCAATATCGATACGCCCCCTATTCCCAGCAGAATCATGATGATCTCTCAGCCTCCCTGCGGCTGCAGTGCCTTTTTCCGCTGAGCAGCACACCCACCCTACACGCCGGGCATCCCGTGCGACCACCTGAGGAGAAATTCATCACACTGGGCGCCCATGCGGGCTGCAATTTTCTCTGCGATTCTGGAACCAACATGGTCAAGGTCGGGCCCACCTCGGGATTCGTATGAAGGAAGATTTTCCTCCTTCACCTCAGCCTTGCAAGCAGGAGCCTGAAAGACAATCCCTCCCAGGCAAAGAGTGCAAACACCCCCTGGCACTCTGCCTCTGTGCCTGAGCGTAGAGAGGACAGGCGAGGTGACATTTGGTATTGCTGCTATATGTGTATCAAGGGGTTAATGCAGTTCTGATACAGCGGTGGGTAACTCAGTTTGCTTCATTGCCCATTTAATCCTTTCATGTTTCTGGCCCTCAAAGAGCAGAAAAGCTCAGCTGAAATGTTTATTGGAAACTATAGATAAATGGGATCAGAAGTTGGTCAGAAGTCCCAGCAAAATTTCTGTGTTCTTCTTAAATATGCATCAAGAAGTGGGTGGAAAGGATCCTAAATTAATATGCTTCCAAGGATTTTATTTGCTTTGGTATAAGCTTTTCAGACAAACTCAGAATTTCCTTCATGTTCCTGGGCTGAAGTCTCTGACAGAAGCCTATGACTTTCTGTGACAGTATTCTACATCTCTGCTTTAGCTCTGATTGCTATCTCGCATGACAGGCATGGTGTGCCCGGAGCTGTGCTCCGAGGGCACAGAGAGGAACAACGGGCCAAAGGAGAAGGATCCCCATCACCACAGCTCATTGAGGTCACTGGCTTTGCTCAGTGCACATTGCCTGCCGCTCCGTGCTCACTTTGTCTCTGCCCTTGTCCACGGGGATCATGGATTTCACAGATGGGGGACAGACAGAAAGCGGTCAGGCACTGGGGATCCAGTACCCAGAGTGCAAACGTGGGCATTTCTTTCAGGCAGTGGTGCTGAAGCACTTGGCCACTGCTCTGAGAGTCAGGGTGGAGATTTTGTTTCTGTGGAACAACTCCAGCCTGTGGATTCACATCCTCATCCCTGGGGGCCATGCACAGAGATACAAGCCAAAAATAAACTAGGAGGCCAAACCTGCTCTTAAGGATGCACTGTGAGAACAAATTATGCCATCTCAGCTTGGCTAGCTGAAGATTTTTGAAAGTGACACTGGAAGTTAAGGGGTTAACATTCCACTCTTCATTGTTAAAACTATGTAAAATTTTCATTCAGCATGCCTTCTATGTCCCTGTTTGAGGTTTAATATGTGCTTGTTTTGGGGAGACTTTGAATAAGACAGTAATGTCTGGTAACTGAACCAGCATTTTGCATCAGTGCAACTGCTGCTTTTAAGGACACTCTGATTCAGTGAGTGAGAGAATTTCCATTGAGATGCCTGTTCTAGGTGGCTGGCGTTTCCTTTTTCTTTCCTCCCCCCTTCTCCTGCCCCTGCCTTTTCCCCCTTTCCTTCCTCATTCTCTTCACCTTCTCTTTATGTTCCCTTCCCATTCCTTCCCTTTGTTTTTTGTTCTTTTTTTCCTCCTTTTCATTTGTTTTTCTCATATACAGCTTTCTGTTCCTTGTCATTCTAAACAGAGTCTCATGACGTGTGTAAAGAGAAAACAAGAGGCAACATGCCTGTTCCCATGGGGTCAAATCTGCTCGTTTTCAAATCTAAGAGGAAATCACCCTTTCATTACAAGAGATACACTGCTGGGTCTCTGGAGTAAGATACCCACTTCTGGAATTTCCCTAATGGTGAGAGGTCCCAGCAGATCCTGTACCCCTTGGATACCCTTATCTCCAAAGGAACTTTCCTTAGGGATTTCTCACACCTTCCCCAGGGATGAAAAGGGTCCCCAGGATCCAATATATGAGCTAGGACTTTTTCAACCATTTTCCCTAGGCAGAATTTCCACCTCTTAGCGTCTGTCTCCAGTGCTCTGAAGCACACCTATGCCCCTCTCTGCGCTTGTCCATGAGGCTCCGCATAAAAACATCTTCCTCATAGCAAAAATACCAGGGCCTGGCCTATCTGGGGCAGAATGAGGCCTAAGGCTGGAAAGCGACAGGGCTGCAAGAGGGCGCAGAGAATCCCTGGTTCTGACCGTGCACCTCTTGCTTTCAGCAGACACAGTGCACTGCAAACGCCCCTCGTTTCAACCACTTCCTTCAGGCAAGAGCCAGGACGCCGTGTCTGCGGGACATTGCCGCCTACCTGGGGGCGACAAAGGGAGAAACAGCTGGGTGTCCCGGCGTGTAGCCGGCGGTGGGGCCGGAGCCGATATCGGCGCCCTGACGGGAGGTGGCGTCCCGGCAGGCAGAACCCCTCCTCTCCCCTTCTGGGCCTCCAGTTTTGTGGGTTTTTTGTTTGTTTGTTTGTTTTTGTTTGTTTTTGTTTGTTTGTTTGTTTTAATAAAGCAGGACACCAGAATACTAAATGGGATGAAAGAATGTGTGTTCGCCTCTGGCATTCTGCGGTTTTCTCCCGACAATGCCACATCCCCCCTTATGGCTCCTCCTTTGAGCACCCGCTGAAACTCCTCAGTGTTTCTGTAAGAGATGCTTCGGTACACCAGGTCCCAGAAGACGCCGTCACCTGCGGGGGGGGAAGAGGGGGGGTTCGCGAAAATACACAGCACGAAGGACTGTTGCTCAGTTCTTGTTCAATCAAATATTAAAGAAAAAGGTCTAGTCGCGAGAACGACTGAAATACTGTCGATTTTCGTTTACCTGCGCCTTCCTCAGAATTAAATTAACTCCATAAATACCTTTTCGTTTTCAAATCAGGGAGTTTGCCATGCAGATCGTGTTTCTACTGCTCATTCTAACATTAAAAGATTGCCGCAGTCTAATGGTTCTCGGCGAGTCTGGAAGAGATAGGAATTGAAACCGAAAGCCTAATTTCCTCACGATTTACTTACTGTCATCAGTAAAGCAGCAGATTTAGTTTCCACGGTCAAACATGTCCTGAATGTCCTATGAGAGGGAATCGTGCGCTTACCCGCCCCCCCCGACTCCCCGACCCCCCCCCCCCCCCCCTCTTCTCTGAGGCTTTGGTCTAACAAGGTAAATATCTCCAGGACCTCATGCGGTGACAATGAGGCGTTGTTTCGGACAGCCAACAGGTAAAAACAAAACCCCAAAAGAATCCACCCAGAACAGACCGATGTCCTCCGCAGACGTGCAGGGAGCCGGTATTCAGAGGTACAGGGAGGTAGAAATGTGTCCTGGATCGGATCCTGTAAATACCGTTACATGCTTTCCTAGGCACATCCCACTCACGGCTCTGTCCTCTCTCTCCTCAACGCCACTTACGTGTTACGTGCTGTCATTGTACCAGCTTGTATTTACACACAAGAATAATGCGCTTATTATTCTCTTCTCTCCAAAGCTTCCACCTCTAATCATGTCGTAAAAAATAGCCTTAATAAAACAGTGATAATTACGCCATTATTGTTAACACTACCCATTAAAAATTTAAAAATGGGTTTTCTGGTTTGGTCACCCATTTGAACTAGGTCACTTTTTGCGGCACTAAGTCGTTCCGCGGTATGTCAAAACTTTCTTCCTTTTTTAAAGACGAAAAGATTTCAGGGTTTTTTTAAAGAAACTGATCGTGGATTCACAGTCCTAACTGGACAGTATCAGTCAAAAGTTATTGACACCCTGTTGACCTGCTAAGAAAAATAAATATCCCACAGGGAAGGAGGGTGTGATGTGCCTTTCCATCTGCAGGCTTAGCACTTCCAAGGAAAATGCTGAGCATATCACTCTAGCAATATTTTTATGTCCCCCTATTACTTCCTCGTTTTGGGAATGGTGTGTGTGTGTGTTTCGTTTGTTTTTCGTACATGGGACTACATTTCAGACAGCGTTAAGGCGGGATCCGGTGTCCTGATCCCGTCTTGGCCCTCTGTCAGCAAGGAAAGCTGCAAACTCGGAGAAATAAATAAATTTGAAAAGTTTTGAGCATATTTATGGCATCCTGGCTGTGATCTAGCGAGCGAGAGAATAAGTTTTAAATCTCGGTCTGGAACATGCAGGAAAGAAACCCACCCACACCCACAGGGATACACTTTCCAATCTGCCTGGAAATTAATCCCAAATGAGGGAGTCTTCTTCCAAATCGAGCATGACAGATCTGAGAGAAACACTATACAGAAGGCAGTGCGCCGGACCCCGCATTCCCGGTGAGGCAAAACTCCGCGGCGGCAGAGAGCGGGACGGGGCTCCTCGCTCCACCACGCCGCGTCACCGACTCGTTGACGTGAGAAGGGCTCTTGCGGCTGTACTCTTCCTGGAGGATGGAAAAATAGACATTTTAAGAAGCTTTGAGTAATCCAATTTAAACTGACCCCAAAGCTTCCAGTACTTTTCTTTTTCTTTTCTTTTTAATTTTATTTTTCCCCCTCCGTTCTTAGATTCCACTCGGGCCTTTAACTCCCTGTGTTTACCCTTGGCAAATTAAAGCATGTGTATATGTGGGGGGCGTGCGTCTGTCCGTGCGGGGGTGTTCCGCAGCCTGTGCTGCTGTGGGCTGCGTCAAGCCTCCCGTGGCAATGACCATCGTCACGGGCTCAACAAAACCTCCGACCCTGGGTACAAGACGGGTGGCTTCTTGGTGGGAACGCGTTAAGAATGGGGTGAGGAAAGCGACAACGGTGACTCGTAAAGAAAGATGATAAAATTCCTGGGGATCGGCCAGCATAATCCACAGGAATCATCCCCAGGGCTTCAACTTGCCAGAGAGTGAATTTCCCATTAACTTCCCCACAATCGTTTCCATCGCCCACACTGGGAGAGCTCCCTTGCACTCAGAATTCAGCTCCTGATTACGGTCTTATTTAGAAACAGACATGAATATCCCTCCTCTTACTACCAGCAAATTTGTGATGCGGAAATGCTCTGTCCGCCACAGATACCAGCCAGCTTCTTCCCACAGGGCTGCTTGGCCAAGCTAGGTAGGAGGTGAGCTTCCTCCGCAAGCTGGGGTTACCGCGGGCCCAGGGGGAGGCCGAACCTTCACACTTCCCCCGGAGGTGTCAGGAACACGAACGCGGCTTCCCTGCTTACTCCAACAAAGCGCAAAAACGACGCCACCAGCCGTGGGAAGCTGAACCAGCGCGACACGGAAAGAGCACCCGAGCACCCACCTCTCGCCTTGTCTGGCCTTGCCCCACAGCTCCAGCCCGCACCGCTGCGCTCAGCGGCATCACCGGAGCCCTTCTGCTCTGCTCAGCACCGAAAGCGGGCTGTCTTATCCATCCATCCATCCTTCCACCCACCCCGACCTGGTCCTGCTTTCCCGACTCCGTGCTCACACAGCCCGCAGAGCCGAGCCCGGCTGCGGTAGGGATGGGCGGCAGGTCCTCACAGGGCACACGTCGGTCTAGAGGCTGGCAGGGGAGAGAAGGGAAAAGGAATTTAACAATGAATTTTCAAGAATTTTGCAAGCTTTGGAGCGGTGCACACTTCACAACATGTGGTGGAAAGCAGCGCAGTCCAGAGTGTGTTATGTACATGATGTGCATTTGCATGGAAAAATACGTGCTGTATATACAGAGAAAAACGGAGAATGGTGGCCACAGCCCTGTAAAAATTCGTGGTTTATCACCCTGAAAACAGTATATTTATTGCTAGGAGCACTCCTTAATCCATGCATCCAGCAGAAAGGGAAGCTTGTTTGCTTGTTTGTTTGTCTCTGCATCCTGCTCGCAGGGCTAGACGGAAAATCACAGCATGTTTCCTATTGCGCTGCCTGTTCCCCACCGAAGCAACGTCACCTCAGATATGCCAGTAAATTCCTTACCGGGTTTGGATTGTAATTGGTTGAATGTTTTCTGTATCCTGACTAGCCAATAACACTCCGAGAAAAAAATTTAGAGCAACCTAGTTACGACAGATGGCGAAAAATGACTTGACACTACACGTGTGAGGCAATATTAACTAAAGACGAGATCCTTACCGCGTTGATTAGAAATATCATAATACGCCAAGAAAGATTACACGTGCCGCTGTATTTCTGGTACAAGGTCCCTTATTTTCAGACAAGTGCTGTCCAAATTGTTGCCCTTGTCATGTCTGTTTTAACAACATCTGCTAGCTAGCATAAGCTCTGGCCTTGATAACTTGCATTTTTCTGAGCCTGAATTATTCTTGGCAGACCTTCATCTTGCATCCCCCCACTCCCCCGCCCCGAAAGTAGATAATAATTTGTGCAAAACAATTAGTTAAAAAGAAGAAAGGAGAGGAGACATAAAGCTCTCATGAAGGCGCAAGAAACGTGGAGAATGGAAAAAGCAAAGGGAAAAATAAGAGCAAAAGATAAACGGCAGATAGCCAGAATAACTACAGTTGCAAGATAAGTAGTTTTATCTTCTCATATGTAAAAAGCAATAAACATATAACCGCATTTCCAAATGGTAAACTAACATTTTAGTCTCAGTAAACAGAAAGCAATGACAATTATACCGATAGGAACCGATATTGACCCAGAGCAAGAAATCAAAGCTATTTTTACATTCAAATGTCAGCAGCGCATTTCTTTATCTTCAAGTTTGCAAAGGATTCTTAGAAGCCTTATATATGCAGTTAGGCGGAAGCTGATTGCCAGCAATAAATAATGCATCCAAGGAAGAGGCTTGAGTACGTATCTTCTCACTTCCAGGATGCAGCTAAGGATCTTCGCCTCAATTCTACATCAAGGTTGTGGCTTAAAGCAGTCAAAGGGCTATTTAATTGTCAGGCAAGGCTTCCCCCCGCGGAACTCTCTCCGCATGTTACAACACCTTTGCAGCTCCATATGCATCTCTTTTTCACACTTCCCTCTCCATCTCAGGCTCCTACACCTGGCGCATCACGCATTTAGCCCATTCGCTCCGGCTCTTCCTTTCATCTTCCCAATGGCAGACGTTTCTATTTATCCACTGGCAATCAATGTGTGGCGTCACCGGTGGTACTGTAATGACGACTGCACCATTGAGGATGACAGCTTAGAAAGAAGAGGGCAATGGTGATCCCTCCCAGAGCAGCACAGCAGAGTGTAGCGCTCGCATCACAAGGTCACCCTATCTCACCGCTGACTCCTCTGCATTGGCAGGAGAGGGTTGCTGGGTTTGTACGAGGCTGGGGCGGGAGCAGGAGGGAGAGGGGGAAGAGATCTGGATTTTTTTTCTCCCCTCCCTTAAGCAAAGCCACAATGGAAACCAGGAAGGAGATGGTGATGTTTCTGGAGGGGACTACTCTTGGGGCTCTAGTTGGCAAGAGGGTGCCTAATTTGTCCGAAGCAGTGGGGAGCCCCGCTGCGGAGCCGCAGGAGAAGATGATCCATCGGAACTGCATCAGCCCCAGACCTGGCCCCTTGTCGTCCCGGGAGAGAGGAGGAGGAGGAGGAGGAGGTGGCGGAGGAGAAGACGAAGAGGAGGTGGAGGTGCTGCCAGGGACAGGGACGGTGCCGGAGAGCCGCTCGGCGGCGGCAGCACTGCTTTCGGCAGGACAGCAGCCCCCCGCCCCGGAGCTCCCCTCCAGCAAAGGACAGCAGAGCAGCTCGGACACCGAGTCGGATTTCTATGAGGAAATCGAGGTGAGCTGCACCCCGGACTGCGCCACGGGGAGCGCCGAGTACCAGCACAGCAAAGGTACCCAACTCCTTCCCATGCCTCCGGCCCCACGTCCGCTCCGGGGCTGGGTGGCAGCACTGGTGGGGCGGGGGGGCTGCCGGAGGGGCTTTTCCCCTCACCAGCTGAGCGAGGGACAACGAAATCGGGTGTGTGTGTGTCTGTCTGCGCGTGTGTGATCTCTTTCCTGACTGACTGCTCACCTCCCTGCCACCGGGAGACTTGTTTGGGAGTCAGAGGACACGACACCGGGCAGCCCCCGCGTCCCTGGAGGGGAGCCAGGCTTCCCGTCGTAGATGTGTCAGGTCTACAGCTTGTCCCGTAGGATCTTTTTGGCCAAGAAAACCACGCGCTCTCCTCTTCAATCTGTTCTATTTTATTTTTATTCTTCCCCATCGCCTGGACAGTGCATACTTCAGGAAATCCCTTACGATCCTCCACACCGGCGGAGTTTTTTGTATGTGTGTGTGGGGGGGTAAGATCAAACGAGTTTTCTGGCCATGAGCTGTTTGTGGTTTTGTAGGATGAAATGTGCCCGTGCGAGTGCGGAAGCGCCCATAAAGACCATAAAATCGCTCGCCGACTCATGCCAGCCCCAAGTGCGGTAGCGAGGGCCTTGTTTGCACGTTGGGTTAAAAAAAAAAAAAAAAAAAAAAAAAAAAAAAAAAAAAAAAAAAAAAAAAAAAAAGGGAGAGGTCCAAATTACCTTGTCACTTCTATGTCTCGGTGGCGCCAGCTCGGAAATGGTCCCAATGAATTAATTGCCTTTGGTCTCGGGCACAATGAGGGAGAGTTGCATTTGAAAGCAAAGGCAGCGGACAGGCCCCTTTTCCCCCTGCCCCCACTCTCCACTCCCTATTCCCACCTTCCCAGCCCGGCAAAGACGTCCCTACCCTGACAACAATTCACCTCTCCCCCTCCCCGTTCCTCAGTCACTTCAAGAAGCCGGGAAACGTAGAGAGCGCTGTCTGTCCTCCCTCATCCCTTAGAGGCTCGTTGAAAAGATCACATCCTGTTCTTTGGAAGCCGAGCGGAGATTCCTAAGGCCTCACCTTCCCCTCAGAGAGCAGTCTCTGTCTGCTGGCTGCTCCACTCCTGGGTCCTTGCTGGCCTGGAGGAAGGGACAGCGGAGCCGTGGTACACGGACGGCGAGCACACCTGCCCTTTCCAGACGCTCCGGTTTCCCAGTGCGGCAAGCGAGCGGGAGGCTCAGCGAGCAGACACCGCCATTGCGGGGGGTGTGTGTCGGGGAGAATGGGGGACAGGTAACCAGCCACCCAGAGTGAATAAGCCCCTCTCAAACCCTTAGGCGGTGTTTCATCCCCCTTCTCGCCGCCCTCCTCCTTGGCTGTCAGTGCCCCAATACCCTCAGTACACCGGGGCAGACACGGGAACGCCGAATGGGGCGGAATGGGGGGGCCGAAGTGGGTTCGCTGGGAAGGTGGACGGCGAGCATCCCTCCGTGCCCGCCCGCCTTCGAGCGTGTGTCGTTGCTCCGGGCTCCCCACCAGGGCCGTGCTCCGAGGCGTTGGCCGGCAGCCCCAGCGGCGCGGGGGATCACCCCAAGGGCAGCGGAGGCAGCGGCGGCTCCCAGGGCTCGCTGGCCTGCAGCGCCAGCGACCAGATGCGCCGCTACCGCACCGCCTTCACCCGCGAGCAGATCGCCCGGCTGGAGAAGGAGTTTTACCGGGAGAATTACGTGTCCAGGCCCCGGAGATGTGAGCTGGCGGCTGCTCTAAATCTGCCAGAAACCACCATCAAGGTACACGCAGCTCGGACATGTTTCCAATTAGCACGATATAAATCTGTATGGCCAAACTTCCTTGCAAAACTCGGGAAAACACTTCGCCAGCATAACCCTCCCTCTCAGCTCCCCCGCCTCCCGCCCCTTTCCTGGCCCTGCCCGCACCCTGCAGCAATGCGGGAGACGGGACACGGCTCCCGGAGCCATCCCGGCCAGCGCCGCTAATCTGCCCTCTCCCTAGCAGATTATTTTTAATCCTCCCTTCGGTTCAGTCCAAACCTCGCTCAGTTCTTGGGGGAGGGAAGAGGAAGCCAGAGCAGCAGATCTTGTTTCGATCTCGCTTTGCTTTGCCTTTTCCAAAATATTTGCACATGAAAATAAACCCGATAGCAACAATCCCAGGTAGTTCGGGATGCGAAAGGGCAGCAATGAGGCAGAGCCGCCCGGCTGGCCGGGACCCAGGGACGGGGGCTGGGGGGGGGGGGGGGGCAGCAGGACAAGCCCTAACAAGTAAAAAGGAAAATAAGCACCCTAAAAGGGCTGCTTCTCTGGGTCTCCCGATAGATTTTTATAGGGGCTTAACTGATCCCTCTGTACGTGATGACAACTCCCTCTAGGAGGGAAAGCTGGCGCCGGTCTCCCCTCTCCGGCAGACCCACGTCCGCCGCGCCGCCCTGGGAGCAGGGCCGGGGCCGGCGGCCAGGCGGAGCGGGGCGGCGGCGGGTGACGGCTCTCGCCTCTCCTCTGTCCGCAGGTTTGGTTCCAGAACCGCAGGATGAAGGACAAGCGGCAGCGCCTGGCCATGACCTGGCCTCACCCGGCCGACCCGGCGTTTTATACGTACATGATGAGCCACGCGGCAGCCACCGGGAACCTGCCGTATCCATTCCCGTCCCACCTGCCCCTGCCCTACTACTCCCACATGGGCATCGGCGCCACATCGGCCTCTGCCGCCACCCCCTTCAGTACCCCTCTGAGGCCTCTGGACACCTTCAGGGTCCTCTCCCACCCGTACCCGAGACCAGAACTGCTGTGCGCTTTCAGACATCCCTCTCTCTACCCTGCCCCAACTCATGGACTCAGCAGCGCCGGGGGCAACCCCTGCTCCTGCCTGGCATGCCACAGCGGCCAGTCCAACGGGCTGGCGCAGAGACCCTCCGGATCAGACTTTACCTGTTCGGCCACAACCAGGACTGACTCCTTTCTCACTTTCACGCCCTCTGTGCTGAGCAAAGCCACCTCAGTTTCCATGGACCAGAGAGAAGAAGTACCTTTAACGAGATAAACCTTTGTCTCAGGGTTATTAAACACTCATCCCTTTCCCGGACTTCTCTTCGAGTTAATGTACCTACAGCCCATGTTTATTTAATCGTGCTCTCTCCTCAGCCGTGGACCCCCACAGCAAGAAAAAAAAAAAAAAAAGAAAAAAGAAAAAAAAAAAAGAAAAAAAAGAAAAAAAAAGAAAAAAGAAAAAAGAAAAAAAAAGAAAAAGAAAAGGACTAAAATTAGCTCAGTCTTAAAAGGATTTACATTCCGAGGGAAAAAATAAAAGAAAGAAGAAGGAAAGAAATTACTAGCGATTTATCTCTGAGAATGAATTTAGGCACGAAGGAGGAAGAAAATCAACTCGAATGAAATCTGCTCCTACCAGCTACCTATAGAAATGTGCTGGGACTTTCTTTTCCGTGGATGGACTTCTTCCTAAGGGCTGGGGCTTCTACGGATCACAACAAACCTTATGCACAAACTATGAGACCGAGAAGGAAAATCTGAAATACTTGAAAGAAACACTATCTTGATAACGAAATGGCTTGTGCTCATGAAGAAAGCAGATGTAATCTCTCAGTGTTCAGAAAATAAAAACAACAAACAAACAGCAAAAAAACCCAAAACAAAACCCAAAATGTTTCTGGTTTGCAACTCGACAGTATTATCCAGTTGTCTCTATGGAAAATAACAATGCTTTACCATAAAGAAAACCTGTCATTCTATACATTACTTTCGTCGTTTAATTGCATTCTCTACCCTCCCTTGTCTCGTCCTTCGTTGTGAGCAGAAATCCAGCATTTCATTTCCTCTTTCATTCCAACTTTTATTTTTAAGAGGCAGACTGGAACTGGCAGGGGAAAAATACGAGCTCCTGCCTCTTTATGGGTCAGAGCTATTTGTCCTTTAAATAACAATGTTCTATTATCAGTCGCTGAAATGTGCACACACTGAAGAAATTAGCAAGTGATGTATATGTAAAGAGGGTTTTTGAATATCGAATGTACAATGCTCTGTGAGCAAAGACCCCGTGCCAAACGCTAACAAGCCGCCAAGGGAAGAGATTAGAGGTGACAGGGAGCACAACTCCTTCAGACAATCACCAGTCTGTAAATTGGAGCAAAGGCGATTTCCCTTCCTTTGTACTTCAGCCTTCAGTTCTTTCATTGCCTTTGCCTTGCTGTGTCTTTTTTTTTAAATTATTTTTATTTTATTTTAAATTAATTATTTCATTTTTCGGGTTTCGTGTTTCTTTCTCCATCCCTAATCTTCGCATATGTGTGCGTCCGTCACACTGATCACTCTTCCTTCTTGAGGGGTATTTCTTTCACAAACTCACCCATCCGTCTCCTATCCAGAGGGTATTTCGGAAGAAGGTAGCATCATTGCTCTTGCTTGGATTTCCCTAAATTAAAAAAAAAAAAAAAAAAACCAACAAAAAAACACGGGCACGGAGCCGGGTAGTGGTTTCTTTTAAAACCGACATTATTTATTTCATTCTGTTTTAAAGTGGCCCCCAAAATACACTGCCATAATTTGCTACCATGTCGGAGTAAAACTTAATAGGAACAAAAATAACAACACCAAAACCGATAATAATGACACGTTTTAACAACCTCTCACCCACATTTTTATCGTGCTTGTTAAAAAAAAAAAAAAAAAAAAAAAGGTAAAGTGTTGCTTAAGACGAATTTCACCATTGAGTTTCTAATAGTTACAGTTCAACAAGCAGGAAAATAAATGCTGGACAGAACAAAGACGTGTTGACACCTCTGTATCTACTTTGTACTAAATTGCTCAGAAGCCTCTGGTTTATTGCTACACCGGAGACTTTTTGTCTTTAGGAGAGGGAGCGCATAGCAGCGTTTCCCTGTAGCTGATGGAGAGCAGGAAAGAGACACGAGCGTGCCAGGATATATTTTTTCCAATAAAAAAAAATTGTTTATTACAGCTTTTAAAAACCTTATCCAAAGTCACAATCTTTAAATCATTAAGGCCAGATTATCCCACCCTTCGTCGATGAGATTTCCTCTTAGACATGGTAAGCAATGGCCCTTTTTGGACACTCACAAATAGATTCTCCCTCCCCGTCCCCCCACCCTCCGGAAATAACAATTGTAAACAGCATCTAAGGGCAGAGCCGAACAACATCCCCCTCTTTTACTTTTCTTCCATCAGACAGAAGAACCAGCCCGATAAAATAGGAACTGCGGAGCCAGTGCTTGATACCATTCCCCCGGCGACTCCGGCAGAAGGGAGCGCTGAAGAGGTCGGGGGAGGGGTAGCATGGCAGATGAGCACTACGCACCGAAAACGGGGGCTCCTACATAGCCCACGACCCCTCGTTCCTCGGCCGGGCACAGGCACCTGCTGGGCCGTGAACTCAGGCCAAGATCCGGCCGGGGCTGCTGCTGCGATCGCGGCACCATGATCTGTTCAGAAAATGCCATCGGCTGGCGCACAGGGATATATATGTAGATATATATATATATATATATATATATATATATATATATATATATATATATATATATATATATATATATATATATACATACATATATATATATATATATACATATATATATACACACACACACACATATATATATATATATATATATATATATATATATATATATATATACATATTCAAATACGTGTATTTTATATATTTAGGTGCGTGTGAGAGAAAAAGAACATTTAAGCCTCTGATTACCACTTCCACCCGTGACTGGGACATCCTCGCTTGGCAGACGGGGAGCGGGGAGGCAGGGACAGGGAGAGGCAGCGCCCGCAGCCGGCACGGTCGCTGCGGTCCCCGCGGCTCCAGAGCCGCCCTCCCGATCGCCCACTCTTGCAGGATGGTGCGGCAAACGGTGGCTGTGAATTTCTCCGCGGCTCGGTCACAGGGCAGAGATTGCCTGCGACAGGTAAATAGGCTGCGGGTCGCCGTAATGCCAAGAGTATTTTCAGTTAATAGGGGAGGGAAAATGAGGTGTCTGGAGCGATATTGGAAAGTACAAGATCGATGATCCGTCCTCGTGTCCAATCAGCAGCCTTTAATTGACTGTATTTTCTAGGTAATTGAGCCGCTGTGCTTCTAAATTGAAGTGGAAGATATAACAATACATCTCAGTGGGAGGAATTACTCATTACTTCATAATGAAATTTTCCATTTGCTGCGTGGGGCCGATGCCGTTAACGCCTTCGCCGCCGGCGGTGTCCGCGGCCCCACGTGGGGCGTTGGCTCTGGGCACGCGTGGGGCATTGACGGCGCCGAGGGCACACACAGGGCACCCAGCCCGCAGCAGGTTCTGCCTCTGGCCCTGAGCCACTGCCACCAGGCAGGCATGGCCTCGCCCTGGTCGGGGATGAGAACCTTCGAGGGATTGGGGTGAGGTCCCTGGGGGAGCCGGTGATGGGCACCTGGCCCCTTGTCACCAGCGGGAGTGGAGTTGTCTTCGGGGTACCCCATGTGCTACATTGGGTTCGCTCCCTGGCCAGCCAAATTCAGATCCTAAAGGCCGTCCCTCCTACCCCCCCCAGCCCTCCCTTGTTAGCGTTTGATTGATTGCCTTATTAAAGCGTGTTCTTGTAAGTGTGACCGAGCTGATTGCACTGCATATGTTTGGGATAATGCTCATTTTAAACAACTGAATAATAATACTACTAATAAAAAAAGGACCAGAAGAGGAAGAAGATGAGCTCTAGAGAGCGGGTTAAGCCTAAACAATCCCGTGGAGCAGCGCTGTAACTCGCGCATTAAATTGCTCCTTTACTATCAAATCACTCAGCCCATCTTTGTTGTGTTTTATCTGTCACCTCCCGTACCATTAAGTGAAATAGCAACGAGACTGACGCTTACTTTCCCGTCTCAGACTATATGTTTTTATTAAGGTTGTATGATTAAACTGGATCGGATCTGCTTTCCCAGCACTATGCTTTACTTCAGCGCCTAAATCATTGGCAAACCTTCTCTCCATATTTCACGTTTTCTGCTGGGTTGTTCGGTCATTTGCCGGCACCTGCAGAAAAGCATGCGGCTCCTTTAGCTTTTTGGCTTGTCTATCAGAAAAATCCTTTTGCTTTCTATTATTCTCCTGGTCGCCTGGCTACTTTATTTTACTACCGAGTTTAGCCCCCGAAAACACCCTCCACCATATGTCACCCCAAGGCTCGCTGTCCTGCCTCTTACAATAGTGTCACCCTGGGGTAAAGCCCACGTCAGGACGAGCTGAAGACTCTTCAACACAAATGGCTTCATTTAGGCGCATCAGGTTCCTGGGTGGATGTAAAGGCAGAGAGAAAACAGTCCCACGCGCTTTTTGCTTCATCCTTCCACCCAGAGCCCCTTATATGTTGTCTGCTTCTTTCAGATCTTCTCGCTTCTCCTTTTGTGAGGCGGAAGCGTCCCGTCCTGGCCCTGGAGAGCTGGTACTGAGAAAGGGTTGGGTTACGATGGGTTAGGGTAGATCCCCGTAGGGACTGGTCCCTGTTTTAGGAAGTTTTTCTTCTCTCTCTCTCTCTCAGGTAGGAGGAAGAAGAGACAGCAAGTCCAAGATCTAACAAGAAAATAAATAGATCTCTCCTCTGCCCTCCAATTCAGAGTTTGCCTTCCCCCACCGCCCCCTCCATTTTTTTAAAAAATCAGTTAAACGGAGTGTATCTACGACCAAGAATGTAGTGCAGGTTTACACTAATATTTACAAACCTCATTCTAAAGAATCTCCATCGGTGTATTGCATGCACATATACACGCAAAGCAAACACATAAACTGATTTTCCCAGCTGCCCTCTCTGCAAAGAAGTGCCTGGGACTTCAGAGACAGAAATTGCCACTTAAGAACATCACATGAAAGTATTAAGTAATTATTTAAAACAAGGCTGTTTAGAAAAATATTTGTGTTTATTGCAGCTGCTCGATTGGCCTCGTTAAATCTGGGGAGCATTTAAATTGTGTTACAGTCTCATTTAAATCCAGTTTCGTTCCAGCAGGCTGCAAAGCCTGAATAGAACCAATCACTCCATAATGATGATGAATGAGAAATTAATTCAGATACAAGCAAGACAATTTAGGCCTTCATCTGTTTAAATAGCCTTCCAAGATTATTCGCAATTGCAGGTCACAGATTTAATCAATTGTCCAATCTTGTGAAAGTCATATCCTTGCATCTTCATCGAGATTATTTATAGCGCGGTGAAGCCCAGTGAAAGGTATACGCTCTTAACAGGAACAATTACTTAAAGAGAAGCGTTTGCAAAATGAAAAACAAATGCCTCCGTGGGCAGTAAATGATCAAACACTTCCTCGCTCTCCCGGCACATCCTCCCCGGCCTGAGGAAAGGAAGGGAACTGCAGGTGGGGAATAAAGGGGAACATCACCAAACTCGATCCCTGCCGTATCGGTTCTTAGGCTCTTCAGCGCAGCCACTCGCGCTCCTTCATGGGCCACCCAGTCTAGTCCCTGCGGGGCCGTGCTTTGCTCCTGAGGGCGATGGCCGCAGAAAGGACACGTTTAAAAGCAGCTTTTTAACCACACAAGAATGAGCAGACCGCTCCGCTGCTCAGCCCGGGGATGCCAAGATCTCCTGCGGGGACACCTGTCATTTTCTGCCTCTGACTGGCTCCTACTCGAGATATATATGTGTACCAGCAGCCCTGTCTTAGGCCGAGGCCAGCCTTGCACACAACCGGCCTCCCCCCGCCGCGGTGCCCGCCCGGCTCGGGATGAAGCCGGCGGAAAATCACTGCATCTCTCCTGGAAGCTCAGGCTCTTTCTTTCGGGCTTGGACCAGCCTCATTTGGGAAAGCCCGAGGTCCCGAATAACTCAGGGTTAATAAAGCCTCTACAAAAGTTGAAAGAAACCACTTTCGTAACGGGGGGAATTGTTTCATTGCTCGAAAAAGAGGTGGAAAGCAGGGAAGACACCAGGCTTGTTTGTCAGGGTGTCGGTGTATAACTGCCTCCTCTCGCTTCTCATCATTTCTCCAAACACCTTCCATGTACCTGGAGCCCTCATCCGCGCTGGCACTGACGCCCTGTCTGGGACAGCAGTTATAGGCTCCTGCCCAGACTCGAGGGGTGATTCCGGGCTCGGAGAAAGACCTGCTGCCCCAAAGAGGCTTACCCCAGTGCACAGGGAGTACAGTGCGAAGGGAAAACCTGGGGTATGGTAGGGGTAGAACCCGGGCCCAAGTCCTCTGCCCAAGGGACCCTGAAGGTGGGACTCCGAGGAGCGCTGGGCAGCGCGGCACCTCCGGCGCCGTTCCACTCCTAGGGACGAGGGCGTCACCGAAGAGCCCCCGGGAGCCGACACAGCCTGACGGCAGAGGGGGGTGGGTTTCATGGGTGGGAGTGTGCGAGGGTCAGTCCAGGTAGATCAACGGGAGATGAGACATCCTCCCAGTGAAGCGGGAGCCCCACATCAATGTAGCTTTTCCGCTCCGGAAAGCAGAGCGTGGGGCGCGCTCACACACGGGCCGTGCTGGGGTGGGGTAACACGAGGGTTTCGGGCAGCAGAGCGGGCCGGAGGAGCCGCGCGGGTGCGCAGCCCGAGACGGGAACCTGGAGCAGTGCCTAAAACAAAAGCCTGCCTATAGGACCCCCAGATCTCCGAGGAGCCGGTCTCAGCGACAGACTTTGATGTATAGCTGTCCAATTAGTGCCTTTAATTGGTGTCCTCTGGGACAGGCAACCCGGGAGCTGAGGCGGCGAGAGCTCTCTCGGCAAGCCCCGTCCGCCCGCTCGCAAGGTAACGGATAAATAATGCGGCCGGGCGGTAGGAATCCCGCATCCCTCTCCCTCCGAACAGGAGCGGGGAAACGACCAAGCAAACCCGAGGCCAACTGCTTGCAAACAGCCTCGCGAAGCTCCGTGCCCACGGTCACCCGTGTGCCCGGGCAGGGAGAGGCGTGGGGGTGTAGCTGCTCCCACATTTATCCCGGCCCCGTCCATCGGCGCCCCCCTCCCCGCCTGCTGCGGAGGGGGGTCACTAGCGTGGAAACGACGCTGCTTAACACATACCGCACGTTCCTTCCAATTTGGCTAATGAAGGTCGCCTGTTAAGCGTAATTTTGGGGGTTAAATGAGGCTGACTGCAGATTTAAAGACGCTTGATAAAACGTCTTATTTCAAGGACAGCAATTGTATATATAGATGCCGTTACAGCGGTCTAGATTTACCTTGGGGGAGGAGGAGGAGGAAACAAAGCAAACACTCTCACAGGGAGGGGGGAAAACGCTTCGCCAATTTATTCTAAATCAAAAACGCTTGGTCAAAAGAGAAATTGATCGCTTCATTCATCAAATGAATAAAATACATTTCTGAGATCAGAGGGTACTCGAAGAGAGAGAGAGAGGGAGAGAGAGACGGGGGGAAAGTTCGTGGTTGACAAGAACCGTCAAAAGGAGCAAGAAGTCATTGGAAGCTCACCTTGGAGTAATTCTGGTTTTCTTCTATTTTCTTTTTTTTTTTTTTTTTTTTTTTTCCATTTTTTTCTTTTTCTTCCGGTAGTCAGAAAACCTTTAAAAGAAAAAATCACCTGAAGCCAGAGGAAGACAAGATTTTTTGATTAATAAGGAAATCAATTTGGCAGAACGGCAAGGATGCTGACTTCTCAAACTCGCTGTTAGCAGAGGCGTCTCTGGGGAAGGCAAGCAGTTCGTGGCTGTTTCGGGAGCCATCAATCCCTAATACCCGGGTACACCTCAAAAATAAGCCACCAGAATTTTTACAAGAAAGCATCTCTGATCGATATTTGTAAGCTGAACTATTTTACTTGCTCTTCTCCAGTTGTGCTTCCAGTGTTAAAATATTGTCATTTCACCACATTCTTCCCGAGCAGCAGTACAGGGTTACATTATAGGCGTCTTCTATGTGCAGTCCCCAGAAGCCCTGTGTATGTGGGTCAGGTACTGCTACCAAAAATCACAGCCTGAAAATCCCCACTTCCCCACTTGTTACAGAGACCTGAATTTGCACCGGAATGGATGCTCTCCATTTCTTATTAAAGGGAAAAGTCCCTAACAGTCTGGTCATCCAGTTTTCTCAATAGCTCGATTTCACCTTGCTAAATTTTATTAAACAAACGTTTTACTCTCTTTGTCTTGCTTGCCTGGCACCAAATTCTGAAGGTCCTAACTTGTCCCCAAATGCATTTTTTTTGCCAACATAGGGAAAGTTTGCTTACGGTTGTTGCAGGATCAAAGATGAGTCTCAGAACAAATAAAGCAACACTATTACTAAATCCACACGATTAATATGAATCACTCCTGGGAATTATCCTACAATTATTCTAACGTTTACTCAAGCCTGTGTACTTCAGGGAGGGATATTTTCTCTAATGTGGAGGCACTGAGTCATTGGTTCCAAAATCACTTCCATAAATGACCTGAGGTAAAATTTGATCCAAACTCAAAAGGTCTGATTTACTATATAGTAGCTATGTAGTAGCACAGTCTTGCCTCCTTTCACAACCAAAAATGAAGCAGAAAATCATGCAGGAAAGAGAAGGGGAAAGTAAAGGTTGGGGAGGCGGAGGGGAACTCCTAACTTTGCTAATGTTTATGCTCCCCTTTCAGCCAACTGAAATGTGGAGTGGAATCTATTCTGGAGGCAGGAGAGCACTCAGCCTATGCTGCTTTGGCTCTGAATGACGTTCTAACCCTGCTCCTGTTCCAGCAGAGGTGTGGATTTAGGCAAATGGACAAATTTGAATGTCTGAGCCATTCTCAGCCCCAAGCAGTGCATTACTGCCCATTAACTCTGGCTCTCGAGGTACAAGAAAACAGAGGTAACATGACCTTATAGCCCCCCTCCATCTGCTTTGGCAGTCACAGCTTCCCACCTGAAAGCCTGTGTGTCATTTGGGTTACAAAGGCAAGTTTTTGCAAAAGAGCTATACTGAAGCAATAAGCAACTGAATCATATTGGCGGTAAGGAGACAGCTATTCCTGCATCTACTTGGTCCCCACTTAATCTAATCTAATCTAATCTAATCTAATCTAATCTAATCTAATCTAATCTAATCTAACTTCAGATAATGACACCAGGTCCTCCAAGTAAAAAAAAAAAAGCTGTAGTGTCACTAATTATGATTCCTTTCTTTTGATGTCAGTACGTCAGTCGCTATCCATGTGTCTGAGTCATCTAGTGATTTTTTGTATTAAAAAGTTGGCACTTGTATCCCAAGGGCTGTATGCAAGCATTTGTAAAATAATAGTGCAAGCCAGGATAAAGGACATAATGACCTCCATTTTCTAATGCTGCTCCACAGAAAAAAAAAAAAAAAAAAAAGAAAGAAAAGAAAGCCATTTTCACTAGTGGGAGTTTGCTGTAGGTTCTCGAGATCCAGATGCAGGAAACAGAGATGCTAACCCTCTCTACGCTGTCTCCCAGTGCTGATTTCTGATTTCCCCGGCATTGTCCCAGAGGATATTCCCCAAATCAACATTCCCCAGCCAAACCCAAATTGCACTTAACACCACAAAGGGGCAGTCACCTGAGATTTGGAGCAAGTGATGATCGGCTGATATCACAAAGTTTCAGTGTATTCAGAATCTTAAACAGCTCCTACAGCCAAGGCCAATTTTTGTGTTTACTTTGTCTTCAGTGACAGCCTCACTCTTTAGCCAAAAGGAGGACATTCCAAGGTCTGACTTTAAATTTCTCAAAGCCCCGCTATGCAATTAGAGTGACACTTCTACATTGGAATACATGGCTTCATGGTGCTATGGCAACAACATATCATTGGTATATAACTCCACCAAGGGCAAAATAATCTACCCTGATAGCTCCAATCACTTTTTTATGCAGGAGCATAATTCTCACAGCAGCCTTTCCTTGAAAAAGTGGCTGTAAATTAGAGCATCTGTGTTCATGTTGTTTCAGTTTGTCATAACTACCCCTTCAGCAAGGGATGGCACTTGATGTCTCCTGTAATCTGGCACACCAGTAGAAATCAGAGTTGCTGTTACATCATCATATTGTAAGTGTACAATTAGTTGTTTCCTAGACTTGTTAAACATTTGCTTTATAAACTGATAGGTTAAATCTAGAGGAACCTAAGGCTTGACCTGTACATCACAGACCATTAGATTTCTTTCAGTTAATTTTTACTGAGTGCAATATGATATATTTGACTTTCAAAACAGGTGCTTGATGTGACCTGACTTATCAGCTTATGAAGAATCTTGATAGTATATGCCAGCCATGATTCATTGGTTAAAGCAAACAGAATAGACCAGAAAAATAAAAAGCCTCCATGTTTCTTTATTTCTAATAAAAGTTGTTCAGTAATTTATCCTTCTGTTCTTCTCAGCTAAGTTACTGAACTTTTATTATCCAGCATTTTCCATTAAAGAAGTTTACATATGGTAGTAAAGTACCACTCTATCTTTGCTCTGACAACTGAAATTTCAGAGTGACTCTCTGAAATTTGTGAGAGTCACTTTCTTCAGCTACTGAGCTCTGAGTGAGGCTTTCTCTTACACTGTCACCAATTTTACAGCCTCCTCTCTCAAAGCATAAAACCCATAACTACCTACACAGTATCAGGGTATTTTGCATTCATTCCATCAGCAACCTGTCTTTTTATTTCTACTTCATGTTTCTTGTCCAGGCAACCAAGGACTGCAGTGGCCCAAATGCAGTTCTGCAGCACTGACATGGGTCTGCATGTTCACACATTTCTTCACTCTAACACTGCTTTTTTCCACCTCTGTCTTGTCTAATAGGTTCCTCAGCATATAAGGACTGGGCTCCTAAATGTTTTATTTTGTATTTTGCAATATTTAGAATGGGTTTGGGGTTTTTTTTGTCAGCTCAAATTTCTCTGTGACATTCATGCACCTTAGCTGCAGGACTGACCTGATATCCAGAAAAAAAAGTTTTACTAGAGGAAAATAAAAGGGATTACTGATAAAATAAAGGCCATCTGATAGTTCTGCTATATGAACAGTCTTCCATAGACATGGTGGTAGCTATGGAGGTATGCAGGTGCCACATACACAAACAATATGGTAAGTGCATCTTTGACAAAAATTTTATTAGCATTAGGTATGTACATATTTCTGACCACCTGATTACAACAGCCGGTAGTGCTGAACATCCCAGTCTGTGTAGAACCATGTTAGCCATAATCCCATTTCATAATGATGTCTATACCACTGACACTCTTTCATGCTCTTCAAATTAGCCCATTTTGAACTTGCTTTAAATAGTTGCTGGCACCTGCTGATTGAAGATACTGTAGGGATAACATATAACACGTGAATATTAGAATGTCTAGGGGTAAATTCCTTACAGAATCCTAGGCTGAGATATTTCTAAACTAATCCCATAACCTCATTAAAATAAATCAGATATGCCATGCCAAGACATACTTTTTCATAAAAGCAATGTTGATTGACATATTTGGGAGAGGAATGCAAGTTATTAAATTCCTATTTTGTCAGTTTCACTGTTATTTTCTTTTATTTTTAAAAGAACTTCCAAATTCACTGATGAATTCTCTAACCCAGTAGGCACTGTTTAATATCTTCTTTAGTTAATAATCTTTTAAAAAGTGCTCAGTCTTCCTCTGTTGTTAAGATTACATCACCCTGATTTTCAACTGAAGATTTTGCACTTCCAGCTAATAGTAGATCCACATGGTTGAGAGGATTTCTTTTGGTTTTACTATACTTTAGAAATTTTGCTGCTTTTTACCCCTTTTGCCGCATATTACTCCTGTATTTTTCCTGTTGTCTGTAAATTCCCTTGTCAACTTCCTGTGTTTTTTAAAATGCAATGTAGGGTAATTGCTATGTAATACAATTCCTTCTGCATGTTGTATGGTGATTTTTTATTTCAGATTTTTGCCTTCATTTCACTCTCTCTGAGGACTGTTCTGGAATCAGAAACTTGCCCTCCATGTAGACATTTCTCATATGCAATGTATTTCCGGCCTTCAGCCGCCCACCAGTTTCCAGTCTAAAAATTAATACATTATAATAAGATCCAAAAAATATTTTTTTTTCCATGCTGGACATCATGCCTTCCAAGATGTGGATTTACCCACGATTTTTAGAAACTACCAGTGATGGTTTATTGCTAGCTGCATGAGATGAAGTTGCAGACATGCTGAACTGAGTTTGTCCAGATGCTACTATTTTTGTGTCTAGATATTGCAGACAAAAGTATAAGAGATAATGCATCCCATTCTTGGGTTTAATTTGGCAATTTTTGGCAGGCACCTGTCAGCACCCTGGTCTTTGTTACTTACTACATCAATCCATATGCTTTTGAGACCAGTTGGTCGTAAATTATGATTACCAAGTTAGTATTCCCTCCTTCCTTTCTCTGCTCATGTGATTACTCCCACCAGGTGGTAGTGCTGATGACTATCTTCTCACCAATAAAACTTTCCTCTTCCCTGACTGTGCAATCAATACACCCTACCACTTTTGTAAAAGAATCCAAAGAATTTAATTTCTTCATATTCTTTGTTACATCGATTCAAACTTTGTTGTTTCTTGTATCAGATTTGTAACTGGAAACATGTTTGTATCTTGCGGCTGTTTTCCTTGGCATCGCTGAACTAAAACCCTCTTGCCATTCTGTCTGATTCCCAGCCACTCCCCTTACCCATGAATAGGACACACTCTTCATGCTGCTTCTCTCCTATTACCACATGTTCTATCCTTCCATTGAACCAAAAGTTGAACTTCAGACCAGAAGCTAAGTACTGAGAACAATATTTGTAACTTGTGTGGAAGAGCCTCTAAAAAGTTGATACGGATATTCATCTAGCCATGCCTTATGCTTCCCTCTCAACTCCTGAAAGTATTTCTTTAACCATCTACCACAAATTGCAGTGAGTCTCAGAGGATGATAGTCACAAGATGATTTCACAAAATTTCTGCTTATGCAGTGCATTGATTCTCATTTTTTAACTTGATCATCTTGGTCACTTCAATGTCTTTTTGGCTGTTTGCAACTTGACAGATAACCAATTGTGGCATTTTTATCTCTGTATCCAGTTTGATGCCACATTTTGGAAAGCCTATGACATTAAGCATTTGATTTAGCGAAGGATAGCTACATCTCATAGCCCTTAGTCAATAGCTTAGGGATTTGCTGGTATCACTGTATTTCATGTCAGTTCTTTTCTGGTGACTTTACATTCCCTAGAGATTTCAGTCATCTCATGTCATTTTATGCCACCATGGAGATCTTCAATGCAACATTCAGTGATGACAAATTAGAAGTGAAGGTACATGGATGAACTAAAATAAATCTTAAATTGTGTCTTGAATCTGGTTAGTTATTCCAGCACTTTTCTGAATATTCTTCCAATAAGTCTGCAACATTTTCAAAGTGAAGATTGAATTCTAATGATGGATTTATGCTACATGTAGTTAAAAATCCTCTCTGCTTGTAACCTCCGTTTGAATTATCACCATGAGCTACCACATCACCTTGGGAATTCATGTTCAGTTATTCTCAATCTTTCAGAGGTTTCAGCTGTTTCAACCACATGCTACTCCAGATCCACATCCTGTGATAAAGTTGAATGTGGAAGAGACATGAGACCATTTACCATGTGATCCAGGTAATTTAGTTAAAGTGGCAAGTCCTTAAATATATTTATGTCTAAAGAAATTCACATTCTTTTCCAGCAATTCTTCCCCTGAAAATATTGATAAAATTAATGAGCAGTGGTGACTCACAGGAGAACTGTTGGAGGAGCTATGATAGTTGTCCCTTAGGTGAGGACTGCCTCTTCTGTTGATCTATTAGTTATCTGGCTTTCAACTTATTAAATAAGTGTTACACTCAAATACTTAACTTTTTATATCAGAATCTGGATTAAATCAAAGCACGCAGAGTCTATCAGAAAAATGCAGATATCTTTGTCGACAAAATAAATTATAAAATGAAAAGAAAGGTAAACCCTATTTGCAAGATTTTTCCTTAAAAAAGCAGACATAGAAAAAAACCTTTTTGTGACAATTAATTGTTTTGCTGTCTTGTCATTCTCTATTGATTGCATCTTACATTACTGCTTCTATGGCTTTGCCTGGAAGCAACTTATTAATTTTAACTTTAGTACGCTGATTTTTTTTCCCTCCCTTTTTGAAATTGCCTCAGACATACAAGATTTGCTACATGCCTTTATTGCACCCTGTATTCTTCCATGTCCCATGGCATTCTTTGAAAGGAAGTCTAAAATTCAATTCCATAGATAGGTTATCTACTCAATTTGATCATCTGTGTTTGCAGACTGCTCTTCAATCAAGCACACTTGGGACTTTCTGTTCCACAATTTCAAACACTTCTATCTGTTAGCAGGCAGGCCAGAACAGCTTTGCCAAATGGACTCATTTTGATCTTGCTATTTGAAATGTGCAGAGCTTTGAATTTTAACTTTGGGCACAGTACTTGCTGTGATTATGTCGCATTCATCTCCACTGTCTATTTGGAATTCACTTTTTATCCATTTCTATGCAGTATCAAAAGAGAATCTGCTACAGAATATACCAGTGTAGATTCAATTAAGAGACTTAGTAAAATGTCATTGTTTCATTAACAGAGCTTCATCCTCCAGTTGCATTTTCCAATGGAGACCAGTGCCAACACCTTTGCATGGTGTCAGTTCTCTCTAGGGGTATTGGAAACACAAGTCAGTCTTTACACCATGCTTCCCCTTCCAGTCACACATTGTTTGGGCATGTGTTTCCAATTGTATGCTTCATTCTTTCAGTGCTTATTAGATACTTGGATTAAGAAAACATGATTTCTTCTGTGTTTCAAATACCTATGCAACTTTGAATTTGTCTCTTGCATTAAAGTTGCGGTGGCCTAGTTATCCTTTATTTTGTCACTGATAGTTTTGTTTAGTCTGTTAGTCTGTTAACATTCATGTGATTTGGCTTTGCCACACAGACTGATGACTTAATGGGACAGACATTTCAGCAAGGAGGTAGTTTCTGCTAAACAGAATTTATTTCCTTGAAAGAGCTGTTTTTTTCATGGGTCTTCTTTTTGATGCTTTGTATAACACATCTAATTCCTCTTCCATTTATGTGCTTCACTTAAAATACCTACATTAAACTTTTCTGTGCTTGTAATCATTCACAAGTTTTGCATCTTTCTTCCTTCTCTTTGCAGTAACACAACATTATAGGTAAGGGAATACTACTGCTTCTCTCTCCTGTTGTATTTCCAATGGTGTAATATTAAAATCCCTTCTGTCCCTCACACTAGGCCTGTCTATATATCAGTAAAGGTATCTCAGGCTTAACTCTAGCAGAGCCAGTGTATCTATCTCCCAAAGAAGCTCTGCCCAGCAATTGCTTTATCCCAGAAACATTTTATTCAGCAGCTGCCAGATTCCAAACATTAACACAAAGAAAATCAAGGGAACAAGGACTAGGAATTAGGGGTCCCAAACAGTTTGAAAGACTAGGCTGTACAAAAATGACTCTTTTTTTTTGCCCTAAAGGAAACCCTCACACACAAGCAGAAGGAGTATGTGGTGTAATCCAGTTGGTCCCCAATGGGAACTCATGACTGCACAGCAGTCCTGTCCCAGGATGTAGGTTCCACTGTAGGAGGGGATGTCTCTCTGTGCTTGTGCCTTCTCCTCCGTGCTCCTTAAGAGGAAGTCCCAGTGCCTAATGCCAGCTTCTGGATTCACTGCTGGGATTTGAGGTACTTCTAGAGCTTCTGCTACCTTTTTTTTACAGTGGCTTTAGTATGCCATCAGCATTTGTAACAAAGCCTATGATACTAGAACTCTCTTTTCTGTCAAATTCTTGAGGTAGGTTTTTCAAAAGTGTAGTGAGGAGGTACACGCCTTGAAACCACTCTTCTGCCCTTCTCAGTAGATACATACTTTAGAATTTAGTAGTGATTTTTTCATCCTAATCAGATTCAGTTCTCTGCAATATTCATTCATTTCCCTTGAGGAAGCCTTGAGTTTTTAGGCCAAACATTTAGGTCTGGTACAACTTTCTTCCTGTTTCTGACAACATTTGCATTTTAAATAGTTTGCTTTTATTCATCTAGCCACAAAACTCAGCATTACACATAACAAATTCTGAAGTATTATTGATAAATGCACTACCTTCCAGATCATCCCTGAATCTTGCAGAGAAATGGCAGAAACAAACAACTTAAACCAAAGTTGGATAAAACAGAACTTGTAAGTGCAACATTTCTGCTGCAGACACAGGCCTTCTATAAGGGTAATTAATAGTAGCTGTTAATAGCAAGACCCAATTTTTAAAGAAGCAACTTCAGACAATCATGAGAAAATGAGATAAATAATCAGCTGAAACAATAAAGATCAGCTGTAGCATAATTGCAGAACAGCATTTAAGGACTCAGGAGATCTAACACTTTTCATTAATCAGAGTAAATATAACATTACAGATGTTACTTATTCAAAGACTGTTGTGTGTGCATATACAGCACATCTCTGAGAGCAGAAGCCAAATTGTTGATGTGCAGAAGAGTCTGATTTTTTTAATAGCAGAATTCATAAGGATTTAGAACTTAGACAAGCCATTTTAAAGCTACTATACCACTTTGGTGAAAGAAATAAAATACACCTTTCAAATGTTGAGGAAGAACACTTGCAGTTCTCAAAAATCTCACCTAAAAGACAAATTATACCAGAAAGAATTGCTATAACTACACTTGCCTGCGGTAATTCTATCTGGGGAAATTCTTTAAGGGAATTATGCAGCCCAGCTTGGAGACACTTAAGCAATGCAGCACTCACCTGCAGTTTTGGAGCAGGAGGTGTTCTGTTGTCCATAACTGAATGAGTTACCATCTCTTTATGTGCGTGTGTGAATAAAATCCTAAATATATTTTCCTCTACACTGTGAGCAGTTAAGCAACTGCAGGCTTTGCAAGCAGCCATCAGCTATAGCATGTCCCTGACAGACCAGCCCTGCCTCCTTGAACTAGCCTGGTGGAAACAGTGGTTCTCCCTGCAAGCACAATCCCTCTCCACAACTGCCTGTCTCATACTTAATAGCTTATCTGTATACGTTTTATATAGGATTTCAGCTTGGTCTTATCATCTTGCAAGCACCTGAGTTTAAGCCTTCTCTTCCCCAACCCACTTACTATGAGGGGTCTTTCACCTGTTGTGTCATAGGTCTAAATGAAGGGTAATAGGACTAGATGAGAAAGGTGTAATATACGTGGGCAAACTTAACCATTCCATACTATTTTTTCCCACTTTTGAGATCCTGCCCCAGCTCACAGCTTAAGCTCAGGAAAAATTGTTCCTCTCTTTTTGGAAACCAAGTTGCTGGCCCACAGGTGATATATTCTCGCAGGCAGTGGTACAATATATTTTCTAAGGAGCAGGGATCTGCTACATATTCCCCTTTCCCACACTTACTTTTTCTCACTAGCTCCTTGCTGAAATGTGTGGTCACTGATGTGAAACAGAAAATCTGCCAGCGCATGATGCTCTCTAGCCATGTGTTTTGTTGTAGGCTGGTTGGGTCACCCTGCCTGTTACTGTGGTTGCCTGATATTTCCCATGACATGATCTTCTGTTGAGTAACTTTCAACTTTGCCAAACACCATAGAAATTTTCTATGTTGAGTGTACAATGCTGGGTGAATTTATATATACACACATATTTATGCAGAAAATAAACTGCCACTTCTAAGAAGGAATATGGAGAAAAACATGGTGTTCTTCCCATGCTAAAAATTTCTGCTGACCTTTTATTTGGAAAAACATAGGTCATCTCTCCCCCATCTTGAAATCTGACAGCCTTTAATAATTTTTGGCTTTTATTCAAGGTTGCACCTTTTATCATCCCTTTGAGATGCTCCCCAAACTTGCCATCATGCCAGTCATTGAATAATTATAGCTCTCAAGAGGTCTGTAGGAGTATTTTAAGGCTAAGTGGGCTACAAAGTGGGCTAAGTGGATTGTGTTCTCTTTCTTTGACCCACTGAATCATGACTTTTTCCCTGGGCTGTGACACCCTCTACCTCAGAATATTCCACAGCTTGGGAACAAGGACATTAGCCTGAGAGGTGTGAGATAGGGGGTGTAAGCCTACTAAGGGAAGTAAATCACAGGCACATAGATAGATATAGATATAGATATAGATATAGATATAGATATAGATATAGATATAGATATAGATATAGATATAGATATAGATATAGATATAGATAGATATGAAGGCATTTATTTCTCAGCTAAATTTTGAAATTAACTATGGCATTTCGGATGGAGACAGAATACAACTACAACACTTTCCTGACTAAGCCGCTTAGAGGATGTGGGGATAGACAGCGTTTCCTGTTCTACTGTAGGAGTCAGACGTGTGATGAACTTTTCAGAACTGCTGACTTGTGACAGTTCTGGGATAGAAGAATCAACTCTTGGTGTTTGGGAAATTTTATAATAAAAAAAGCAAAGAACATACGGAGTTTTGAGGTTGTGCTTAGGTTCTGCCTAACTTTTACTTCAAGAAACAGTCTTTGGATGTGGCTGTAAATCTCCTGAAAATTCTCATTGCATGGAGTTGACACCAGACATCTTTCCCATCTTGTAGGCATCTCTACTGCTCAGTCCTCTGTGACACAGAACACCAACTCCACTCTTCCACGAAAGCCATCTTCAGTGGAAGACAGACAGTCTTTTATACCGCAGGAATGTGTTCCCCAGGTCACGAACATTACCCTGCCTCAGCAGTACACTGAACCAAGCTCTCACAGGACAACTGCTTCATGACCAGGGATCTATCCAAGGTGTTAGCAAGACCCACCCCAGGCTCTTCTTATTTATGATGGATTTCTACCATCAGTTCAAAAAGTGACAGAAACCATTCCGTAAGCACTGTGAGAAGGGCTACCAAGAAGTTGGATAGGTGAGAGACCATTGCTGAGTTATCATAATGCAGCTTCTGAAGCTGTTGTGAAACTGTGGATCCTGCAGTGAGAAATATGATGGCAAAGTTCATGAATAATTCCTTCTTCATGGCAAAGGTTTGAACGCCATACAGTAAGTGCACTCTGAGAGCACATGGTGACCAGAGCAAAGAAACAAAATAGTAAGTACTTGCTCTTTAGGTCAACAACCTTTTACCTGAATGACAAAATATTTCTGCTGAAAAAAACAGCACATAATCACATAAGGAAAGGTAGAGTGAAACAGTCTAATATTTTGTGTTTCCCAACTTCGGTTATTTGACCTTGCAACTTCAAAGGTGTTTCTTTAATATTCTTTAATTCTCTTAGTTTCCAAACATTGTTTTGTGCTTCATTTGTCTTCTGTTGTTCCCATTTTCTAGGTGCTGATTTCCTTCCTCAGTTGCTATACTGAAGCTTTTTGGAGTGTGTACTGTCTTTTCAATTAGTATGTATGTGGTATTTAGCACAGCGGGCAACTGAATCTGATCCCAAACACATTATTTATGTACCTTGTTTGGGTCACCTCACATCTGCTCATGCGATTTGTCTGGCCAAATGCAGAGGTAGCTTCTGTGCAGTTAGAGACCAATTTGAAAATCAGTCAAGGGGCTAGACAGCACATCAGATATGATGGATCAAGAGTTCAAAGAAGGCCATAACCCAGAATCACTGCTGCTGAACCACTTTTGGAAAGCTGATCCATTCACTGTTCATGAAGGACTGTTCCTTGCCAGAGGTTAAAGGGAGAGTACATTTGTTTACTAGGGGAGATCAGGGGGAAAAAAAAAAAAAAGGAAAAAAAAAAAAGAAAGGAAAAAAAAAAAGAAAAAAAGAAAAAGAACCAGTGTATTGTGTCTCATATTGAAAGAAAGGACTGAGGCAGTGAAAATGAATTGCCGTGTAAGAAAACTACCAACATGCTTCACTGCTTGTCAAGCATACAAATAGGCCCATGGCTGAGAAAACAAACTGACTAACTAACTAACTAACTAACTTCCCTGAGAATGACAACTGTGAAGGCTTTGGCCTGGGATGTGAGAGTTTCTTTCATATTTGTTAGAAACTGCATCTTTAGCAATAATAAAACTTAAAAATAAGGCAGAAGAAGAGAAGAAAACCAAAAGGATTGAAATTTGTGATAAAGTAGTTCTGTTTTCCAACATGAATTATTTTGAGAATGTGATCTGAAACTGTTTTGGTCTCAGCTAGACAAAATTGGAAAAGTGTTTCTAATGAAAGGAAGAGCAAAGATGCAGTGAGGTTTGCAGTGGTTTACCACTTCATGATATGCTAATAAGATGCTGTTCAGCGTTAGTATTTGCATGTTGTGTCTGCTATGAAGATCAAGGTGGAGAACATCAGCTGAGGAGTGGTGGAGTGAGCCGGATTTCAAGGAAAGAAGCGAAGATGTAGGACATGTAGGGTTTGGGGCTACAGGGAGAAGTGAGACATTTTCACAAAGAGATGGTAAGTTTGACCCAGCACCCACTGAAGCCAGTGGAAATGTTGCTATTAACTGGTTCTCTCGCCCAGTGGTGTAGGGTATAATAAATGTGGTCAGCAGGAGTTGCAAGCCTAATACACAGTGAAACCCAGACTGTTGTGAACAAGAGTTGAGGAAACACTAGCAGATCCAGGAATGGTTTCATTATTGATATGTACTGCTGCTAAGTAAGGCAAGGATTTTATTCCTGAACTTTCCACTCATGTGGAGATGAGCTTAGGTGTACAGCTCTTCTAGTTACTGCTGACACAGACTATGAGCCACACAGATGGGTTCTTGGAGGCATTTTTGGCTTTCACATAGTGATATGGTTATGATTTTTAACAGCAAGAGCAATGCACTTCAGCGTGAAAGGAGACTGGCATCTGGCTAGGAAGTGATGATTTTTTTTTTCCCAATGATTATTTAATCAAACAAGAGAACTGAGAGTGTCAAACAAGTACCAGTAATTTATCAAGAGACAGTTGTAGAAGGAAGCATTCTCTGAATCATCTGTGTGATAATTACCACTGACATTTCCCCAAGGGGAACTGCATTTTTAATTGTTACAAATATAATCACACTTCTACAGAAAAGTGGGAACAGAATCCTTTTGAGGCCTTTTCTGGAAATAGAAATGTCTAAAGTTTCCATATGGAAACAATTTGTGATAAAAAATTATTGTGTGCACCAGAATAAATATGTCATCGCAAAGGTTAACTAAAATACTGGCTACTGTACTCTAATTTCCAGAAGAAAATATATTTAATAAGAATCTCTGGGTTAAGTCCTGGCCCTGCTGCAACTACAGCTTTTTTAGCTGGGCTGAAGTTGACTTGAGTTTTGATGGTGAGGAGTGCAAAGTCCCTGATCCTGCTGAGTGAGCAGGAGCAGTCTCCAACCTGTGTGCACAGAAGACATTATCTTCATGGCAGCCAAGGGAAGGACTGCTTGAATAAGTGTTCAAACACCTCTCAAGGCAAACCTCGACTCAGCCACTCACAGTGGCTGTGGGCAGCACCTCTTGGGCTGGTCCACAGCACATAGTCAAAGGGACCACAAGGGCTGGCCCTCTCCCTCAGCAACCCTTACATGACCATTCACAATGCAACCACTCCAAGCTGTTTCTCCAAGGGGCAGACCAGAACAAATCTGCTAGGTTTTTTTGCTTCCCCTCTTCATCTTATTGCAAACAAAAGCCCTTAGTTTCTCATATTCCCCATTTCAATATATCAGGTGTATAAATTGTGGGATTTTTCTTGCCAGGATGCCAGGGGAGTGAAGATCTTCAGCAGAGACATTTTCTCTGGTGATAAGGCTGGCCTATCACTTGTAGCTTGCAGAAATTAACTGTGTAATAAAGTATCTGGCCACTACTTACCAACTACAGCATTGCCTGTATTATTTTAGGTAGCAGTGGTTGCCTGAGGATAAAAGATAAGTTTGTAGGAATAGTTTGCCCTTTAACTGGACCAGCTGATATGGATGGAAACCCCTGAATTTTTACCAGAGAGGCAAAACCTTTGATTGATCAGCTGAAACAATTTACAAAGATGTACTTAAAAAAATTAAATCAGGTGTTTTAGGCATTTTTATGTTCTCTGCAAGCACAGAACAGCAGTGCAGGGGAAAGCTATTTAGACCTTCCCTAGTAGCATCTTACAACATGATCGCCATCTTGGGCTTCCCAGCCCTTCCACTTCTCCTTCCACTTATTCAGGAGCTGTGCCTCTCCCTGTATCATGCAAGTAACAGGCTATTTTAACTAAACTGTGATTTATAGAAAGTTGCAGTCTTGCTATTCAGGGTTGTTGATTTAGCTAACAGATGCTGGACATCAGCAGATAATACAATCTGATAACTGATCTACACGATTTAGGATTTCAGCCAGCAAATTTATGAGGGAAAAAAACAAACCCAAAACTGTTCAGCTAAGAACTATTTGGTTCTACTCCTTTTTCATTAAGGACCTTAGCCCTTCTTCAATTGAAATCAATGGAAATTCAGCTCTAGGTTAAGCAGACACCACTCAGTAACACTGACAGAGCAGTGCCAATTTAGCTTGGGCTGCATTTATTCTATTAGATTGCCCTTCATAGCTAAAACCAAAAGGGATGTTTATGTCCTGTGTAAAAAAAAAAGGGATTGCACAGAGAAGACAAACAAACAGTAAAAATACACTAGCTAATCACTTCCTTAGGTGGTTTAAATGGAAGAAATGGTAAATTCAGAGTTTTGAATAGTTGGAAAGAGCTCACTTAACTGATTACAGCAAGAATTTTTAAAAGTTTTATATTATTGAACATGATACAAAATTTTAAAAATGCTGAATTTGCACATATTTACTCTAATTTTACAATTAGAGATAGTGTGTGCAAATATTTGATTTGCTATGATTTTTACATATACACTTTCTGCATGCAACCATCTTGGAAACTGTACAAGGAATTTAGGTACATGTAGGAAAAAACCCAGTGAAACAAATGGAATCAAACCCAATTCAAAACATAACCCCCCTCTCCCAAGCCCCCAAACCCAAACAAGCCACTAACCCCCCCTTTCCCCAACCAGCTATTTCTTTTTATGTGTGTGAATAGGACTTAACCTTCTTGCAGATCTATTTTATGATGTTTATTATCACCGGAGTCTCTTCAGTGATGGATTATACCCATATTGAAAGCTACCCTCTTTTCCTCACCCATCATCTCAGTCATTGCTGTGAAGCCATATGGATCTTTCCAAGTCCAACTACGTCTTCTGTGACCTTGTGTTTGCTGTGGGTCTACAGCAGGATTGGCTTGTGCTACCAGTCACAGGGGTTTCCAGCCCAAGCACTTCACAGGTCCAAGTGTTCTGACCAGGTGAGTTCAACCTGCTGTCACCAAGTCCTTCTGCTAGTGGGAAAGTTACAGCTTGCAAAATGAGGTCAGTAATTCAAAGGGCTCGCTGTATGCAAAGGTATACAGGTGATCTTAAGTCTTGGCAGTAACACATGCTACTTACATTTCACAGATTACTTAAAGTACAAAGTACTTTCAATTATAAAAACCAAAAAAAAACCAAACCAAACCAAGCCAAAACAAACAAAACCAAAAACAAGACAAAAAACAACTACAAAACAAACGAACAAAAACCACCCCACCCCAAAAACTAAAAAAAAAAACACACTGGAAACCCTGAAGAATTTATCAGGAATTTGCTCACTTCAGACTAAAAATATATTCCAGCTTCAAACAATCATGTTTTCCTCAGTGTCTCGAGATCTTGCTTACACTGTGAAGCTGGAAAGTTCTGAGATCATTCTTCTATGAAAAAAAAAATCACTAAGCACTTCATGATGTCAGTTAATTTGACTGATTGCTCTTGATGTGATTTGACATATCAAAGAAGTGTGATTCATGAGCTAAGAGGGAAGGACTTTTTAGCAATTTGTTCCCAACTTAAAATGTGACATCAGCGCTTCTTGAAAGTTAATCCCACATACAGTAGGCAACCCATTTTCTAAAAATCCATTTATATTGTCCCAGCTAATATTCCTTAGTAAGCCTTTAGATTTTGGTCTGCTTAAGATTAAAACTTCCTTTTTTAAAATTATGAACATTTATCTCTCATCAGAGAAGATAAGTGCACTTTAGTAGAGACATGAGCGAAAGATTTGTGAGACCTAACAGATTTGTACAAGAGAATCATGACAGGTATTTCATAATGGAAAGATCCTCAGAAAGATAATTCTTTTGCATACAGATGAGTTTGCTACCTTAGCAGATGTTCGCCTTTTAAATAAAAATAAGCTTTTAAGAGATCCTCTGAAATGTCACAGTTATCCTCATTACTAAAAGATATCTTGATTTACACTATTACAGTTGAAACATTCCTAAGCAATAGGTTTTGAAAGCCGTGCCTTACCTGACCCGCAAGACATTTAATTAATTCCGTATTTTCATTGTAGACACTGCAATTAAAATAATTCTTGACTACCTCATGGAATTTGAAACATTTTCAAGAAACAAATTCAATACAAGATAGTGTGTGTACAATCCTGCAACTTGGTCTCCCAGCTGTGCAATAAATTTCTGGGAGAAACAATTAGTGTAGAGTCATTTGTTAGAGAATGAACCAAAAATGTATCTAAAAATGCCAGTACTAAATGTGCTGACAATTAAGAGCAAATTACTTAGCAAAGATGCCATGTGTTCATATGTTGCTTCAGCTACATGCATTTGATGTCTAGCACCACATTTTGTTTAAGATATAATTGCACATTTCGTTCAATTTTGTATCTGTACTGAAATAAGGTGATATGATGCCAACACTTTTTTAGGCAGGGGTCCCCAGTGACTCCAGTTATCACCATACCTTTTCATTCCAAGGGCAAAAATATTTTTAATTAAACGTGACACAGGCCTTTCTCATTCATATTGCTGATTTTTCCCTTGCCCCACAGAAAGTTTTATAGGGCAAAGAGAAACAGAATAAGAAACAGAAATAACTTAATGTGGAATTGATGTTACATGAAAAGGTCTCTCAAGGGAAGTTGTAAGGCTGTCATTGCCCAAACAACTAAAAACTAGATGCAACAAAGCATTTAGTAACCCTTTGCAGTAATTCCTGCATTGGTTAGGGCTTTTAGGATGACCTACTGGCTCTCAAGTTCACACAGTCTACTCAGGAGAATAATCTGTAGTGAATCATTCATTACATGCTTCAATAAATACACCTAGACAGACACACAAAATTTGGCTACACAGTACCCACAAACCACTTTCTTTCTCCCCACCACACAAAGGTAATTTGATAGTATTCAACTTTACATTTTTTGGATGTGCTTGAATAACCAGGAACTGATCCCTTCCCATTAAATAAGGACATAATGTATCTCTATAACTAAAATATCTTCTTTCTTTGAAGTCTTAGGAACAGATAGCACACTGAGAGAGGCCATTGGCCATGTTTCACCATCAACGTTTTAAAAGATAGAGCTTTATTCCCCCACAGACTAAGACCAAATGTGTTCCTGTGCACTAGGGTATGAATTAACTGCATTTCAGAATGAAGCTGAAATTAAGATGAAATGCGGAGATGCAAAGGAAGAATAAAACTAAAGCATCGTATTCATACAAAGTTAATACAAATCCAAAATTGTGATCTAACTTTCCAAGCAATGCTACACTAGAAATATATCCTTCAAATCAAGAAAACTGTTTGTAGAACAATAAATCTGTTGCACTTTAGTCACATTTCAGTTTTCTTTCAAGATAGCTTAATTCAGTCCTTCCATATCGGATTTGAATTTTCTTGCTTTTGAGTCTGGTATTCTGTTTCCCTTGGCCAAGAAGGATTGGGTTAGAAAACACCCAGGTAAACTTGACATCCACAAGTTCATGGGTCCTGACAGGATGCATCCAGGAGTATTGAGACAGTTGACAGACACCACAGCTAGGCTGCTCATGGTCATCTTTGAAAGATCATGATGATCAGGAGAGGTTCCTGAGGGCTGGAAGAAAGAAAATGTTACTTCAGTCTTCAAAAAGGACAAAGAGAACCCAGGGAACTACTGGCCAGTCAGCCCCACCTCAGTCCCTGGAAAGGTGGTGGAGTGCCTCAATCTGTAGTCCATCTCTATCCACATGAATGACAAGAGGATGATCAGGAGTAGTCAGCATGGATTCACTGAAGGTAAATCATGCTTGACCAACCTGACTGCCTTCTGTAGTGAAACAAATACCTGGGTGGACGAGGGGAGAGCAGTGGGCATCATCTAACTTGACTTCAGCAAGGCTAGGATGACCCTGCTTAAACAGGGACTCGATGACTCACAGTGGTCCCTTCCAACCTTACCAGTTCTGTGATTCTCTGTGATTCTGTTTTGGATAACAATGAACGAAAACTACTGTGTCAGGCACACAAGACTGTTGTGACAAAATAGCATTTCACAGTTAAAAAGGCAGGGAAGAGATTTTTTTAGCATTTATAGCAGAGAAGCAACTTTTCTTTGACAACAATTTTTTTGTACATGCTAAATTCTCAGTGGTTTTCCTTACGGTATATCTGGACAATAGGCTGGGAATTTGTCAAAAAGGATCCAGAAGAACACACACTTCCAGTCCTGGTGACAAATCTCTGAGGTTTATCGCTTCAAGTTATGTCCAGATAAAAACATTTGTATTGTTCATATTGAATAGGTATATTGTCTTTGGACAATTTGTAAATATCATGCATTTATAGAGAACACCAAAAATATCTTTACCCGCTGTTATTAATTTATTCTATATTGGTAGGTCATACCGTATCTTCAGATGAGACTGATTGGTAACATAATCCATAAGAGAATTAAACCAGTTCATCACTGAATGGATTTATTTCTTCCCATTCACAGCTTTTCATTTCAGTTTTTCGAAGCTTCAGAGTTTTTTGCCCTGAAAGAAATATAAGTGTTATTATCCTTATCTTCATAAACTCTGAAATTTCCAGAAATCTTGGCAGAATAAGGAATAATGTCTTGTAGATATGTTAGTTCAGTCCTGTCCTCTTTCGTAATAGACTTGCATTTTGAACGGTGAAACATAGGAGTGTGGTGGAGAAATGGGATAACTAAACTTCCTTTTTCTCTGAATTTTTTTTTCTGGCTAAAATGTTGATAATTTTAAAGTCAGTGAATAGAGTTAGCCTTAGCCTCCCAACTACATAAACTTTTGTTCTGTTAATCCAACCAATACTGTAATCCACTTTTCTGTGAGGAAGTAATCTTATCCAAGTTTTTCCCATATAATAAGTATTTCTTTGACACATTGATTTTTTTTTTCTTGCCACCCTTCCCCTTTCAACTTACCAACTTCAAGAGCACTCATCTTTCTTGGATTTTCTCTTATTGACCTTTCATTATTTCCTTTGATTTCAGTTCTCAATTTCCCATTTCCTTTTCCCTGAGGACATAAGCATGCTCAGGGACAGTACTATTCCTGAACCGATAGCTGCACCTGTCTGTGCATACTTTCTGCTCCAGAAGTTCCCTTTCTCTAAGCAGCCTTATGACCACTCCATGTCATTAAACCCTTGCTCATTCTAAAATCTTGCTTTCTTACTAATTGTTTCCAAAGCTATCTGGTTTACACCCTCTCCTGTCCTAGTTAATTTTGCATTTAGCCTTATTAGTATTTTTCTTTTCTCTGTTCTTTTAAATTATCTTCTTCTGGCAATTATCTTCTTCTGGGAATCTGCAGCAGGAAAATAATTTCTTCTTTCTGTTGTCTGTTGTCTTCCTTTCAAACCCCAAGCACACTTCAAACTCCTTATTCAAGTTTAGAAAGACACTGTCCCCATATTTAGTCATCTGTCATCTCAAACTCTTCTCAATTTCTCCCATTGCAGTTAGTGTTAACAGAGAAGAATGTGACCAAAACACTTTTATTTTTCTTTCTTTGTGAATGCAAGTATTCTGACACATTTTCCAATGAAGGGAACACTTTCCTCTTGCCAGACTCTTCATTCTCTATTCTCATTCAAGTTCTTCTATTTTTTCTTTGAAGGATCATTATTTCTTCTGGGCCAGCAGTATATGAATTCTTCCCTGGGCTACTGTCTTAGAGTTTTTTCTCTATTTTATTACATTTTGAAAATAATAATTCATTCAACAGTGCAAGACTCTGTGCCATCTTATTGTCAGGACAATGCAGTGGCTCCTAATTAAACATATAATGCAATTATATTAATACACACATTAAAATAAACCCATTTTGGAATGGTTATATTCAAATTTGATCCAGATTTGCCATTTATTCCTTTTTCTATTGAAAAATATTTTTCTGTGATAGCTGGCCAATAAACTTCTTCTCCTATTGAAAATTTTGTATATTTAACTTTCCTCAGTTTTTTGAAGAAAATATTAAGGGTTGCTTTGATTGTGATATATAAATGGGTATTTTAATAGAAGTGAGTGCTTTAAACCATCAGATATGATGATATTCAACATCTAGAAGCAGAATATTTACAAATTAGGATTCAGTCTTTGAGGAGTGAGTGTAATTAGCCTTTGGAATACCTTTAACAGGTATACAATGAATGCTTCTTAATTTAAAACCTTTAAACCAACACTGCATATGTTCCTAAAGTACCTAGTTCAGACAGAAATTCTGAGCTTAACACAGGGATTCCTGGATGGGTCATAATAGACCAGTCAAGATGAATTTCCTCCTTGAAGTCTGTGGGCGAAGGCCTGATCTCATTCAAGTAACTGAACTGATGTTCACGAAAACATGCTTTATTTCTGTGGGGCCAAGGGTTTAACCTGGGCATGTATGAAAAATAGGACCAGTGGTGGGCAGACAACACCCAGACCTTCCTCTGCCCTTCAGTTCTCATGATGGAGGCCTCATGCTGTCAGTAGTTTCACATGGTTCTCACTAGCACAGATTTTTCAAGTGAAAAGACGCCTGTAAGTGTTTTAAATTGCACACCCTATTTTCTGGCCTTGCAGAATAGGAATGGGGCTTGAAACACGATTTAGGATAAGCAAGTACTTTGCAGAGCTGAGGTAAAACATATTACTCTCAGTTAACAAGGTGGTTATTTTCTTGTTAATGAAGGAGAGGAGAGGGTATTTTTATTTTGTTTGTCAGGTTAGATTTCCTGAGAGGTTACATCATGTGAAAGAAACCTTTCAACTCTTTCATGCTGCAGCAGAATTTTATGTAGAGTTCTGGCCTTCCCATGAGGCCAGAAACATATTTCTGAGTGCAATAATCCTGCATTGAAAGTCTACTGCCTGCCAACTGTGAAAACTAAAATTCTCTACATAGCAGCCCAGGCTTCTTGCCACAATCCCTCCTTGAAGTGTTTGCTTCTAGAGGTGCTTGTTTTTCACCACATCACTGAGCATTACACTGTTGAGTTTTTAGTCTCTTTGCTTGTACCTACCAAAGTCAAAGTAGGTCGGATTTTGGGAGTAGACATTTGCAAATCCAGAGGAGTGCTGAGGAGGAGGTTTGGGGGGTTTTTTGTATTTTTTTTACTTTAGAAACTAAAATACGTTTGAGAACCTGTGCCTTTGATTGTGGAACTATGCTGAAAACACTGGCCAACTAATTTAATATACATCTCTTTGAATAGCCATCAGATGGTAGCATCATGGACGGTTATCATTAAAAAGAAAAGTAGACAGTGAATGCTCTACTGAGAAACGTGTTTGAATTATTTTAATAAATTATGCAGGGTTTTTTAATGTAGGTGATTATCTGGCAAAGGTTAGGTTGAGCCCATCACTCATCTCACTTGTGACCTGTCAAGCACATTAAAATACAAACATCTACTAGTAAGAAGCTAATGCCTTAGACTACAGCATCTCCTCACCTTCCTGCTAGCTTGAAGTTCCCAAATGAAATACTAGGTCCCTTTCAATAATAACCACACAATCAAACAATCAACTATAATTAAAACAAGAGATTAATCATTTTTGCCTGCGTCTGCACTCCAGCTTGCACACTGTCCACATGCCACTATATAATTAAGCATCTAACTGCCAAACTCTCTTTCTGAATCCAGCATTTCTCTCTTTGTATCTCCCTTTCACCCACCCTGACTTGCATGTTAATACCAGATTGGAAAATGGCAGAGAACCAGGATCTGCTCCCACAGAAGCCAACAGCAAAATTCACACTGGCTCCAAAGCTTACTTCCCCCACGTGTGCACGTTTACCTGCTTGTGGTTTAACAGTAAAGATAATTTCCCTAAAAACTTATTATGTCTAATTTAAAGGAAAAAACCCACAACTCAGAAAACGGTCTTTGTTGCATATCAGCACATGCTCTTCTCTTTAATAAAAGATCAAGAATCCATTGACCTCGAAACTGTCAAATCTCATCCAGAATAACAGTGCTTAATGCTTAAAGCTGGCTAATAAAATGTGAGGGGACAGATAAACTGTGTTTTCCCCTGGGTTGTCTCTTTTTCTTTTCCTTTCCTTTTCAAACGACCCTCCCCAAATAATAGAACAGTGGTTTATGTTTCAAATGTACCATATGGCATGATGTGAGTGCAGTTTAATTACACATTAGCATATTCTTACAACAAGCGTTGGCTGTTTAAAGCAGCTTGACAAAACAGGAATTAAAAAAAATTGAATCAACACTTTTGGAGTAAATCTGTTTTAGTTATTATGACCATTTATTTAAACTGTAACTGTGTGATGATCTCGCTAAACTTTGGCAGTGTGAGATTGTGAAACAGCAAGAAAAACTAGATCAACCTTTTTCGGGTTGGGATTTTAACTATTATATTAAGGACCACTGAAATACATGAATGACAGCAACTCACAGCTCCCTGTGATTACCTGACTTCCACTCGTCCTTCAAATTTTGAGGTAAATATGAGTAAAACTAAAGATAAGGTAAATATTCCTTTAAATTGAAAAGTAGTAAAATTTGCTGGTCAAGATTTACCCTGCTTTCTGTCTCATTAAGAATGTTTCTTTACTGATACATTTAACCATCCTTGTGCTGTCCTCAGCACTTGTGGATGATCAATGGCATCATTTGGTGTCTTAAGAAGAAGGAAGCAATTAGCAGCAAATTTATATGAAAGATTTCTCTGAACGTGAACCCTCTCCTGCACTCTGCCTTCTCTCCTATTATTTTCTCTACTGTTGCCAAAGCATCACGTTTTAAAGTGCCTTTTAAACAAAACAAACTGAAAAATACCTACATAGGCTGTGTATATCACCTACTGCCCTCAGATGGTGCTGGGGACATGCTTGTATTTGTTGACTGAAAAAACAGTTTTGGGCATTTTTGCAAATGTTTAGACATGAGTTGCATGGAATTACTTGTGCTGAAAATCACTCACACAAGTAATTGTTTGCAGGCTCAGACCCAACATTTGTTAAGTGGTCCAGATCTTCCCTGTACTGACATTTCAAATCCCCAGTGCTCAACGAAGTAAGGACATTCTCGCAACATGCTCCTGCAGTCCTTTATCAGTGATATTTTCCTCACAGTTTGTCTTGAATTGTTTTTATTTTACTGCCCATGGGTAAAATTCTTGGTTCTCCATGGTCTGGAGCAAGCCTATGTACCCCTGAAGCCTACAGAAGAGGGATTATGTGGAATTCATACTGTGCATTGGCCGGGTGCTGGCTCCATGCACATGGATGAATGGCATCCATGTCAAATTTTTAATCACCCCAGAATGCTCTCTACAGTGATAAAGACGACTCATGTTTCGTGGAGATTGGTGGACAAGCAACATCTGATCAGACTTTTCCCATCATTCGTTGCAGCCACTGTAGGGCTGAATGTTATCTCTGGAGAATTTTTAAAAAATATAAAAGGAGCATTCAAGAGTTTGTCAGTTAAATGTGTATCTAATACAATTTGTGGGATAATTTCTATTTTAAGCCTCATTTTAGCCTTGGTTGATTTTCTGTAAGCAAAATAAAAGCTGCATTTTTCCTTGAGATGTACAAAAATAATACACTTTCCACTGGTAAGCTGTGTGGGAAGAAGAGCACTGCTGCTGGAAAGAGTGGTGAGGTCAGGAATAGTCAGCCATTTTATCATGATCACTTTGGTAGACGATCTTGGTCCTGGTACAGAACTTCATCATTCAGAAATTGTTCTCTCAGTCCTCCACGTGAATGGAAGTGTACAGTGCATAATAAAGTGCATTTGTGTCCCCACACCAAAGTTCAAATCATTACTCTCCATGTGCAGAAGTCTCCTTGAGAGTGATCTTCTCTTCTTGTCATATGCACTAGGTGTTACCGTCCTTTTACATGGTCCATGCATGGCACGATGAGCAGGGTCGAGGCCATTTTGTTAGGCAGGGATGGAGCTGTTCTGAAACCACAAGACCAAGGCTCAGCCTCTGCTGGCTGAGAAAGCAGAGAAGGCATGAGGGCAAAGCTTGCAGCCTGCAAGGCAGAGGTGCTGTGTGTTTCTCAGTAGTCTCAGTCTCACTTCTGTCCTGTGGGCTCTGGCATTAACTGCAGACAATAGGGCTGTTGCATTGGCCTCTGCTATTTGCTGTCCTCCTTTCCTGGTGTCTGGAGACAGATTTGGTTGAGATGTTTATCTCCACTCAACTGAAAACTTACCCATAAAAAGCACAACTAAAATCCTCCCTTTACATATTTCCCCTTTGGTAGCATGACCTTGTCTGTTGCACTGTCCCTCAGAGGACAATGGTAGGAAGCACAGGGGGGATGAGAGGGTGAGGGAAGGATAGTATTTCCCCCACCCTCTGAGAACAGGGCGGGGCACTGCCAGACGGGAACACACGTTCCATCACTGTGGTAAAATGGGTGGGATTTTCTGGGAAAGGATTGGATGCTTTGGGTTAAAAAAAGAACAGAGCTGGAAAGGTGGTGGCAGCAGATAGTGTAGGAAAAAAATGATGGAAAGAACTTTCTGAGAGGCAAAGAAACAAGGATGGGCAACAAGAGACATGGAGTGTGACTGTAAGTAATGCAAGAAAAGGCAGAAAACGTCCAGGGAGGTGAAAAAGGGAAAGCTATCTTTGGATTGAGAATATCCGTTGTCATACAGGCTCAAGAACATCTGCACAGACAGGAAGGGTTGCCAGCTTCCAATCCCATCCTCTGGCCACATGCGCATGGCATTGACAGACCTCCCTATTCTCTTAGGTGTTCATCACCAAAATTGCTAAGGTTTATGAGCAAACAGGTGTATTCCCTCTCCACCTTCACACCAGAGAAAAGGAAGCAATTTTGTACACTTGATTTATTCAGGTAGGCCGAAGTGTTGAGATCAACCAGCTGCATTACTAAGAGTTCAACTAAAGGAACTTTTATATCAGGACAACTTTGAAAACAGACTCTGCAGCTTGACATAATCAATGTTTAAAGCAAGATTTCAGTTTTGCAGTGTATTTCTGAGACTTTTGCTTGCAACAGAAGAAAGCTCATGAAGTCCATTTATACCGAAGGACATTAGAGGCAGCTGAATCGGAACCAAAAAATATAAATCAGAACTTGTCCAGCACTAGTTGATGCAAGTCTGAATATTAGCATATGAAATGTGTTTGCTCCCTAAAACAAAGATGAATTTGGGGGTTGAAGATTTGGCTTCATCCAGTCTCTTCTAAATACCTCATTTGGTGATGTAAGTTATTTGGGGAGTACAGAGTTATGAACTGTATTTATAAATTCTGAGCTCTCAAATGAAGCCATAAATGCACATTCCACAGTTCCCAGACAAAAATAAACAGAGCCTGCTATTTCTAATCCATTCCTCCTCTCCCTTGGTGCTGTGCTGATTAGATTGCATATCCTGAAAGGGATGAATTCAGGCTTTTCCAAAGTTGTTTCTTAGAGGTTCATTTGTGATTTAATGCAAATGTTTTGTAGATTTGAAAGATATATGGCACAGCTGTTTCTTTTGCCTATGACAACTTTTTTTTTTCTGAGCTCTTCTGAAGGAAAAAAATCAACACACAGATATCTGTTTGCCATGGGATGCTGTGACCTTCTTAAAGCCTGAAGAGCATTTCAATCCAGACTCCCAGATAGGGAATGATTGTGACTACACTTATCTGACACTAATTCCATGTTTAGAATATTGAGGGTTGGTATGTTTTTATCTTTACTTTTAAAAAAGAAAATACATTTCCTGGGTAAAAATGAAGTATATTGTAATGAATTCTGATAAACTTAGAGTAGCTAAATAAATTTCAAAACTTTACAAGTAATTCAAGTATCAGTGTTTCAAATAATATAACGTGTAAGAATTTGTTTCCACAAAGATAAATTCCTTGTGTGATTTAGCTGAACCCATTTTACTGGCAACTGTCCGCATTTTCCCCTTGGAAGTTAGGTTTGTGCTTCAAAACCAAGTGGCTAACACCAAGCTCTCTGGCTTTCTCTTTGTACTGCTGTCAGCCTATTCACATGTAAAACAGCACCCCACTGCTTAATCCCTAATCTGCATTGAAATCCAGAGTAGGTTTGAAATCAGGTTTGATGTTTATGGCTCATCTTTACCTTGGAAAGGCTGTGGGTGGTGCCTCCACAGCTCTCTTCCTCTCAGAGGACCACCGTAAAGGATTAGTATATTAATGACCAAAGAAGTTTTGAAAAGGCCAGTGTTTCCCCACAACCTGAAGAAAAACCTGTGCTCCTTTGCCATCAGTTATCTGCCTGACTCAAAGAAATCATGGGCACTTTAGCTTTCCCTGTTGAACACCGATATAGGCTAGATTGAAGGACAAAAGCATGTCACAGTAGCAAACCCCATTAAATAATATATGGATTCAGATAATTGAATATACTATGGAAGTGACAATAGCCTGAGGCTAATATGTTATGTATATAAAGCCCTCCAACTCTGTTTATTCCATACTTCTGCTCTGTGATTAAACTTTCAGGGCCAAAAAATGTCAGAATTCAGTGACATTTAAAAACATGCATTGATAATAGAAGAGCATCACTGTTGTGCTGTAATCACACAAACCCTTGGTCATTACAGGCACAGGAAATTTGTCGTTAAATTGTGCTTCAAAGCAATGCAAACACATAAAGGTGCGGAATTACAGGTCTAGGTAATAGCAGCTCTGCCCTTTCCTACAGGTAACATGATGGAAAAAAAGAAAGTTAGGAGGAAGACAGATTTGTGTTTTCAGTGCCAGATAGATTAAATTGATTTACAGAGACATTTTTTCAGACACCTCTCTTTTTGTAAAGAGAAGAATGACAGGTTTTGGTATTTAACAGCTACATTCACAAGAATGTCATGAAATATTAACCTGATGCTATTGTCCTTTCTGGAATCATAACAATTAGCTGATGTAATCATTGATAACAACAAGTTTCCTCTAAATGTAGCCTGTTCTGATGATTTATATTAATTTGAATTGTATTAGAAGTTTAAGATTTAACGTTTCTTCATTATTCTGTTAATATCATCTTCGAGACTAAAAAAACCCTACAACTATTCAAGCATTTTCTGATCTATTTCACTGCCAGTTAGTAACTGATTAAAAGATCTGTTGAAAACTACAACAAGAACATCCCCTTGCTGTGGTGCTACAAATGGAGGGAGGTCAACTCGTGAGCTTCACTCTGAACAGGAGGGGGTATGTCCTTTTTTTGGGTGATAAAGGTGCGTCCTGCCTGACTGTACGCAGTAACTACTCCAGACCGTTTGTTCTTTGCCTGTGGTGATATTTTCCCTCATTTTCTTAGGCCTTGTTGTATGCCAGGGAAATACCACTTCCTTTCAGAGCAAAAGGTTTTTTTAATTCGCTTTTTGTGTCAGCAAACTCAAAGCAGAGGGAGTATCATGTTGTATCAAGTATCATGCAAGCATCATGTCGGTACTTTTGGTGAGGCCTCTACTGTGTTGGCAGCCTGTAATCATTATTTTTCTGATATCTCCAGAAGAGTATATATTATTGAAATGCAAGTGTTAGAAGGAGAAGGATATTTGCGACCACTTCCAAGGAAACAAAATAGACCTGTCTTCCTACTGCCTTCTCTCAGCAGCACAGAAGGGCACAGCTCTCATGAACTCTACACTTCCTTTTATCCAGTGGAAACAAGGAAAGAGAGGAAGAGTGTGGGGTTCTGGCTAACATTAGGAAACACCTTTCCATTGTGAGAATGACTGAGCACTAGCGCAGTTTGCCCAGGCAGGTTGTGGCATCCCCTGTCCTTGGAGATATTGGAAAGCTGTCTGGACATGGTTCTGGACAAGTGGCTGTGGGTGGCTCTGCTTGAGCAGGGAGCCGGACCAGAGGACCTCCTGAGGTGCCTTCGAACCTCAGTCATTATGTGAGAAGATTTTGGCACAGGAGTACTTATTTTATGTTGGTCTAAGTCAAGATTTCAATCCTGCCTTATGAAATCACCTTAATTTGGAGGATAAACAGTAATTTTCATCAGAAAGTTATGTTATTTTCTAAACTAGATGCTTGGAATTTTTTTTGTTTACATGATCGGTATCAAAATTAAAGAACAAATATGAAGTTATGGCAAATTGCTCATATAAAAAGAGAGTGAATACATGGGACCTTAAAAATTTTACACAAGCAACATTTTTGTCATCCATCTTTGAGTGCTATTGGGTTAATGCTCATGAAATGCAGTGGAATCATGCATATCATTCACACCAGGGTAGATGCTGGCAGCAAGATCCCCTCCAATAAATCATCTGAATGACTTTTATATCTCTGATGGTTCAAACAGAGTCACTGTAGTGTTGCAAACAGTGAACTCACAGAAAACCAGATTCTGGACCTAATGTCAGCTTTTAAATAAATAAAATAAATAAAGAGGAAAACTCTAAGAAAAAATTAGAATCATTTACGTGGGACTAGAACACGAAAAAGTCTGGACTACATGTACACCAAGGGACTTGATTTCAGCTGATCTTAGCTTGTTCCATCATTTCTTTCAGGTGTTTTACTTACTGCACTCTAACTGACATAGCCAAATGCTGAAAGAACAGTTCACACAGATCAAAAATGGTGTTGTTCTTTCTTCACAAGCCAGAGGACGAACCAAATAATTGTAGAGGCTTAATCCTGTGGAACTTTATTAGATTTCCGCATTAGGAAATAGCTGAGAAAAATTCCCATACTGACATGTGAATAGTGCAAGAGCATGAATTTTATTAATTCAACCTAATTACATTATTCGCCCTTTATCTATGAAGCAAGTCAAAATCACTGTTATGCTCCACAAAGACAAGGGTCATAATAAACCCCAAATATTAGAGGTGTTGTTTGACAAGAAGCAGCTTATGACTGAAAATGGTTTCCTTTCCTTGAAAAGAATGTCATTGTGACCATGTTCATTGATGATTAATTGTAACCACTGTGTTTTGTTTCACTTAATTCCCTCTAGATATGTTCATTGGATTTCTACTCTCTGCATTTATGTGTGAATGTGCTTTTTACTGGACCTCTCACTCAAATATGAGTGCTGAAAATCTTGTATGGATCTGTTTGGAAATGGTAGCTAGCTTTGTTGAAAGGCAGAACATCACCCAGCTGGCATGGTGAAAGCAAATGACACTCAAGCTTCAGAGCCTTTGACAGTATGCTTGAAAACCATTTCCTTTACATTTTTAAATGCTTCACAGCACTGCCTCTAATCATAACTAATGCTTACTTTGTGCCTAATGGTGCAAATATCATGTATGATGGCATTTTATCTGAGGTAGCATAAAAACAGTACAAGAAATCATTAGAGAAAATGCTAAGCAAATGTGAAAAATCAGCAAAGTTTAAAATGAAATGTTCTCTCTTGATTTCATACATTCCTGGCATAATAATACTGTAACATATCATTATCATTAGTTGTGCTGCTTGAATTAAGGCTATATGAACCAGTTGGGTATACCCTTGTGTTATAAGGCGTTCTTGGCAGTCTGATTTCACCACAGCTGTTTTAGCCGCACTTTTATAAGAAGCCCTGGAATGAAAGACAATATTTCTAACCACCAGTTTGACCCTTTCTTCATTTTGGGTATGGGTTTGCTGTGTAAAAACATGGAGAGAAAACTTGCATTTCCACAGGTCTCCAAAGAGAGGTCAGAAACAGTAAAAAATGCACAAGTAGCAAGAGATGATCCAGAGGCTGCCTGTACGGAGTTGAAATCAACTTTCAAACTCTCCCCAGTAGCTGGGTGTTGCAGTCAAATCAGCAGTTCTAGTTGGGAAAGGAAATATTTCATTGTGACGATTTTAATTTTTTTTTTCTTACTCCAAATAGTGCTGAACTCTTACTTGAGATCAATGCAGTTGCAGAGGGCAATGGGCAGGATTGTGGCTCTGTGCATTTATTTCAGCTTTTGAAAACTATGACTGAAAGAATAATGTATAGACCAAGTTGTATTTTTCCTTCTTCTCTTTCCCCTTTTCTCTCATCAAAATAATTAGGAATTTTTGCTTGTGTTCAGCATGCTGCTTCATTCCATTCAGCCATTCCATAAAGCAGGGATATATAGCCGGGATACTTTGAGTCCAGAGCTAGATGCTGCATGTTCCATCCCCATATAAGCATTAAAAAATCAATTTCACTTGTTTTATACAAATTTAATATTGTTAGAAAGGTGTACCTTACTAGGACCTCCCCACCACCAACCAAATAACCGTGACAACCCTAGCTGTACCACACTTTCAGAATTGCAGATGCTATATTATAGGCACTGTCAACATGTCAGAAAGACTCTTTTCTGAGGATTGCCACTGATTTTCATTCAGATAAAAATGTTTAGGACCCACTCGGGATATGAATATTTCCTATCACTCCCCCACACAGAGGGACTGGGCACATGCATTAATGCTCACCCTACGCCACAAATACTTTCACATTACTCAAAACAACTCTAAGTTTTGTGCAGGATCTCTGATAGAACACTGCATTATTATGTTTCAAAAGAGTTTGCTCCCTTTCAGTGCATCAGCTGCACTTAGTGGACCTGCTGGCCTGAGCATGACAGGGCAGTGAGGCACTGATTGCAGCCTCTGCACACCAGGCTGAGGAGACAGCCGTGATGATCCACCTGCCAAGCCCCGCAGCTCCAGCGGAAACACACACACCACATGGGGAAGCCTTCGGGAACCTGCACTTCAAAGTCATTCATTCCACATCTGTGTACACTTCTAAGTTTTATATATTTCTAAGTTTTAATTTCCCTTTCACAGCGCTGGACTTCGTGGAGGAGAGGGAGTTGAAGTAAGCCCAGTTGGAGCACCCTTGAAATCCAAGGCATGGTTTTAAATGGCAGGTGTAGTCTATGTGTGGCAAGAGGAAGCTCAGAAGAAGCAGGGCCCTACTGAAAACCTGTGTGTGGTTTGTGGAGGAATTTTATATCAAAGAACAAAACCATTTTCTTTTTGTGGCAACAACATCCATTACAAAGTTTTTAGGGAGTGGCAAAGAATGAGAAGACAGAGAGAAAACAGAACCTTCAAATACATTTCCTTTCTGCACACTTTCTGCTGAACTGAATTTTAATTTTATGTAGAAAATACTAGCATCATATCTATATTCTGTTATATTCCCAGGCATTCTCTCAAAAGAAAAACCAACAGCACAATGCAAATTTTTATGCACCTAAGTGATATGTGCTCAGAATAGTGATTGGCCCCCTGTGGTATTGGGAAAAAATGAAAATCTTTGCTAATTAGATGCCTTTATAATAAGGAAATTTAATGGTTACTGTTATGCAATCAAGAATGAGAATTTTTTCCATTACAAAGAGCTATTCCCCACTACTATGCCAGAGAAACCACTAATTTTATTTTCAGATCAATCGTTTGTATGTTGACTTAATAAATGTGAAATGTTAATGCAGTTTTAAGCAGCAATTTAGGCCTCTGGGTCCTAGTAACATCCCTTCTAATCAGCACACTCTGCAGTGATATATAGGGTTATATATAGGGACACATGAATTACGCAAGACAGAGAACTGCTGTTAGCTCTTGTAATGATTCCAAGCTGGACAAGCCTCTCCAAAGTGGAGCTGACCATACAAGCTTTTAAAAATCTTATTTATCTAATAAAATCTGTATAATTGTGAAACTTGTTTTCTCAAGAGGTATGATGCATATTTATTCTCTGTCTCAGGCCAGTTGAGCTAATAATGGTTGCAATCAATAAGAAAGTCTTCCATGAGTACAGTTTTCTAATAGACACTTTAAGGGTCTCCAGCTATCAGATGAACCTACTTACATCTTGCGGGTAATTTACCACAGACATCTTGCAAAAATTACTTAGAGGGATTAACACTTATTTTCACTTGAAGCTTGTGAAAACCCTGCAAGATCAAGGTAAAGAGAAGATACTTTATCACTGCATTAGAATGTTAACCAGCAGGTTCAACTTTCAAAAGTCCTTCCTCACAGCCTCTGAAACTACACAAGGAATGGCTGCATACCAGCTTTCACATGGAACTCAACATGCAAACATGAGTTTTCCTATGAAAACCAGGCGAGCAACACTGCATTAAAATTTCAGAGAACACATTTGAAAAATTGCCCTTAATTGTCTAGTGTGCTGTGCTTGCAAATGGATTCACTGCCAAGGTATATTTATGGGACACATGAAAGTCATTGTTATTCTCTTTTTGTTTCTCTTGCCTGATTTAGCTGTTTGGGTTCTCTAACATTTTCCATATGCAAGGGATGGCAGGAGGAGGCTTTGGCATGAGGCTGTGTGAATGCCTGTAACTCTTCTTGATAACCAGGCGCATTCTGGGGGCAAACCCTTTGGCCTTGTGAAGCCTGGGCTAGCAAGTTATATTCTAGAATGTAACTGTGCTGTTGTGTCACAGGGCTGACAAATTTCCTGACTATTCCATGATTCTGTAATGTTCTGGTTTTTCTTGGAAGCCGTGAGTCCTATCACCAAGAGGACCTGGCTTTCCTTAAAAAAAAAAATCAATTTCCAAATGACTTCTTTGTGAAGGAAAACTTGAAATTGTAACTGAAAGATAAACATGGAGCATGGAGCTTAAGACTCTAAGTTGTTTTTAAATGCCCTGATTTCTAAAAAAATGTCCTTGTTTTTGGGATTATATACAATAATAGTGCTGTAAATTCTAGCAAGCACACTTTTGTTATTAACTTGCTGTTGTTATTTTTATCAATAATGGCATTTCTATCCCAATGTTTATTTTAAACTCATGCTTCAAACCCGGACAAGTTGAAGTATGTTCACAACATATTTTGTTTAAACAGTTGGAATCAGTGCTCTGTCTTGAATATACTACAAAGATATTTTCTAGGATTTCTCATGTAATACCTCTGTAATTTTTTTACTGAAAGATGAAAGTAAAAAATGTTGACAAACTAAAAAAAGGTGTAGATGTTAAACCTTTATGTGTTGCTGCTGAATGTTTTCTCCTTTACTATATGGAAAGAAAGATAAAAACGTTACTTCCTCAACACAGAGAACCCGTCTTTGCAGACCTAGAGTAATGGTAAATTAATTTGGCCCATTTCCATTCAAATGTGTTGGAGACTCAGTAGGATGATGCACATTTTACTCTGTAGACTCTTACACTGATTCTGTAGAGAACAGTATGTAATAGGTGAATGAGCATGGAAAGAAGTTTTATTGATGTGGGACTTTGAAGTTTAAATATGAATGGGAAAGTATTACATCATGATGTAGACCAAATCAGATGAAAACATTGTGATACGGAACAGATTAGATAAAATATAACCCTTCTGAATGTTTGCCATTCTTTTCATAACTTGGGTAGCAGGTAAAACAGCTACGAAAGAGAAAGAATCTTCTATATAAAACACAGTGAATACAAAGCATATGTATGTTCACATCAGTAAAGTATGTGCAGAGATAGACAGTTTCAGATAAATTAAAACAAATTATATTTAAGTACAAGGCACTATTGCAAATTCAGTGACAGCTTTGTAAATGAGTACAATTTTAGCACTGCTACTAAATGGTATGTGATTTGCCTGTGGGTTATCTATTGCAGAGGTTGTTGAGACCTTGCAATAGCTATAATGGAAGATTTAGTCAGTGGTGTAACTTTCCCAGCTGACTTACTCCATGAGTAGTCGTGCAGAGTTCAGAGGTCAAATTCAAGACTTGATGGCAAACCTGAGAAAAAGTACCTTTCAGTTTAAGAGTCCAGGAGGAATCCAGCCATTGCAACTGTAGTTTAGAATGGCAAGATAATATATGTCCCAGTAAGTACATTAATATTATGCTAAAATATAGACTAATGGCAAATGTTAGAAGACAGGAAAGAAATCAGTAATACAACTTCCGAATAGCAAAATGCTATTGCAAATAGCAACCATGGAGATCTGAGGCAAATATTGCCTCTCATCATGGCTGTCCATGCAAAAGAAGTCTTAGCATTAAGAAATTCTTCTTGGTTACTTACCCACTTAAAAATAACACTAATCTCCAGAAGAGCTATACAGGAAACTGTTCTATTATGCAGTGCCTCAGACTACGCCAATGGTCACTCTCAAGATACTCCTTCTCCTTACACCCTTTCAACTTGTATTTTAAGGTCTTTTCCATACCTAACAGCAAACTGAAATGTGAGTCCTGGATGAAACCTAGTTGCATAGCCTAAGTTTCTCCTTAAAAGCCTTAAAACATGCTTGCTTATCACTGTTAACATAGTGATCTAGACAATTTACACTCTCATTTTAGATAATCTATTTTATTTTGTGTGAGAAAAATATCTGAATGCAAGTAAGATGCTGGTTCAGTGGACTCCAACTCAAAGTATTTTTTCTGCTTTTACATAAAGACCCAGGTAGTGACAGAGCTAGATATCAATTAAGCACTATGCATAATTAGATAGGAGAGTAATTGAAAAAAAGGGATTTATTATTTATGAATTATGTAATTTAATTATACCTGGACAAGTCCTAATAGTTCCTTTGAAAACCTAGGCAATTTACACCTGCAGAAATGAGCTTTCAAAATTACTTTCTACAGACCTGTTTGTGTAATCATTTAAAATACCAGCACAGTTTTTCATGGCAGTAATTTGCATTAAATTTTGAAATATCTGGGTTCAGTTGAGAACTCTTTGGACCTTGTTTGCGTCCCCTGTGAGAGCAAGACATTTGCAATTTGACAACTACAGCACTTAGCATTATGCTGGGTATAAATAAGCCTGGTCCGTGATGAATACTCCTGAGTATCAGTTATAAGTCCTTTTGAAAAAAATATTCCAATAAAAAATCCCAAACATTTTAGAAACAAGAACATCAAGATGTCATTGGACTTGCAGAGAAAAGTTCACTTGTGTGATGACTGATGAAAGCTGTGGATAACTTTTCAGACTACTCTGAAATAATAGCAATCTTACAGATCAATCCTCGGAAAATTTTGGCTGATTTTTAGACTCAAAGGGATGAAGTCTGGGGCCTGGCTTCTAAGAGATTATTATTTGAGGAGTTATCCAAAAATCTGCTTAATGCTTTGTTAAGGAAGTGATTTTTTTACCACCTTGGGCAGGACTTTAGCATGCCAATTCTCCATGCAGTGCTGCCAGATCTCTGAGTGACTTCTCCAGCTTCACTGGGATGTTTGTGACACTTCTCATCTGCCTCTGCTTACAAATGCACAGTCAAAGAGCAGAGAGGAAGAAGCTTCCACCAGACAAGAGTCAGGAACAATTGCAAGACACAACAGGGGGCTAAAGAGGGACAATCTAGCTCATATTCCTCATATAGCATGGTTTTTTGAGGGAGGACATTCCTTGTTTAGGAAAATAAGCTGTCATTCAACAGCCCACTCTCCTGATGCAGTCACATCTGGGAATCTGTAGCTGCATGATCTGATCACCAGCTTAAAGACAGTGCTGAGATTACATTTCTAGACATAATGTTTGAGGAGGAAAGGAAAAAGAAATTTGTTCTTTTTCTGCACTAGCTGGAAGGAAAAATAGACCAACCATTATGACTTGTTTATTATAAAATGTGGTCCTCCTTGTTGAGATACACACTGACAAAAATTTCTTCTGCCCTCTCTCCTTTGATATATTTGTAGAAAAATATTTACAATGAAAATATTGCCTATTCAGTAAACTGTAATTTCACAACAAGAATAAAGCTTCAGCAATTACTTTCCTATCAAGTAATTCTATAGATTTATATTATAATTTAGCAGGTGGCCTGTTGACCTTCAGCCATTGGATTGTTCTATGTGTGGTAAAGTGGTTGTTCTTAAAATACACCATTTACCTACTGAGAACAATATTATACTATTTATGAAACCACATAATTTCAATAGCCAAACTCAGAAAGATTGTATTGTTCTTCCCACCCGTAATTGTGGAACAGTCCATAATCACCCATTACCATTGAACAGATTTGCTAAAATTCCTGAAGTTACTTGTTTTCTCACCACTGCTGTAAGCATCCCACTCCCTTACAATTCCTTCACTTTTTGATCAAGTAAGAGTTGCCTCAAAAGATTATAATTAATTATAGTTCAGATTAATAACATCCATGCAGCAAACTCTTCACTGCCCTGCTGAAAGATGTATATTTTTAATAACATGAAGATAAAGTGAAATTTGTTAATATCTTAAAAATTACACACATCTTAGCAATCAGTTTACCTTTTGTCTCTGGTGTATTAAAGTAAATATTCCTCCAAGGATGGAGACAGTTTCCTCTGTTTTACCTCATCCACTACCATAGAATACTCCTTAATAAGCTTTCATCTCCTAATAACTTTCCCCTTTAATTCTTTTGATAACAGACATAATTCACTGTGGTTTGCAGTATTTGTTGAGGAATCAAACATCTGTTAACCCACAAATTTTCCTATTTATTCCCTCCCATATTTAGTCCAGGGGCAGGGGAGAAATCTTTGCTTTCATAATACCTGAAGGTCTGTATTAATACATGACGATAGTCAAGGCATGCTTTAGGGTTTTAGTGAATTAGTTGCAAGGATCATGAAGAAATACCAGCACTTTGGTATGCAGCTGGAATTTGAACTTGGATTTGGTTTCCTTTCTTCCTGATTAGGCATATGCTCTAGCAACAGCTGGGGTGGGGATAGTAGGCAGAAAGGCACAGCAGTCTGAGAGTCCTTTCTCAGGTGTTTCCCAATACAGGGTGTTATGACTCACATGGAATCAAACCATTGACCAGAGCTGGAGTGAGGGAAGATCTGGCAGGAATCCCATTTTTCACTACATGGAATATAGGTCACCTGTCAGAATAATCTGTTACTAGCAAATTCCCTGCCCCCCAGCAAGATGAACTGTTAAATTAAAGAGTGTGGTCATATGTGTAGAGCTGTAAATTAATGCTCTTCAAAGGATAGATGATTGCAGAGTTCACCGTAAATACCTCAGACTACCCATTTTCTACTAATGGCAGTCAATCAACGTACTGCCAACGAACAGACATACTTCAAATTCACCTAATTCATAGGACTCAATCTGTGGACAACTGTGTTGAGCTGTCTGGCTTGTGCTCTGCAAAGCATCAGTCTGAGCAATGTCAAAATGCCCCATGGCCAGAGGCTCTTTGGCTCTGGGGGATTTGCACAATAGTATTTTAATCTCTGGCTCACACTTGCCAGGGAAGAAAAACAGCATCACAGGGACCCACAAAATCCTGCAGTAGAACTCAGCATGGATCACTCAGTAAATCCAGGATCCAGACTAACAGAAGGATTTTTGACTAGGTCAGAGTAGGTGGTCTCCTTCATGTTTGGTTGTGGGTTTTTTTTTTCCCTTCCCCCCCCCCCCCCCCCCCCCCCGCCCCGTGGAGCATGTAGCTGTTGTATAAAACCAGATGATCATGACAGGTATTTGTCACTGTCCTCAAAATAAGGGTCAATTTTTACTCAGAAGGGGAAGACTTAACTTTTAGGGTTGTTTCCCAAACTCCTACTGCAACAATTACTTAAAGCCTTTTTATTATTCTTTCAAAAGCACTACTGAGAAAATTGGGTTTTTCAGATAAATAGCATCCTTCATTGGCAGAGCATGTGAAACGGCAGGGCTGGCCAGTTCAAGCTCCTCTCTGTGAATTCCTTGGCACACCTTTGTCTCTGAATGGAGTGCTTAAAATCAGAGTGTTTTCCCTATAGCTGTATTCTATGTCCAAGTAACGTTCAAGTCATTATTGAATGTTCCATGCTCCTGCATGCCCCATCCCCTACTTTCTTTTGCTAAGAAGAAGGTGATACTTGACTTTTATAATTGTCCTGCCTATATTTATTTGGAAAGCAAATGTTTTCTGTTTTATTCCCTTTGCAAAGGGGCTTACATTTCTGTGGCACCGGCTTGTGGTATGTTCAGATAAACCAAGAGGAATTTTATTTGATCTATAGCTGTATCTGAAGTGTTAAGAGGCACTTGAAGGAAAAAGCCAGAAAGATGGCAAATACAGAGATTGGATCAGATTTTCAGCAAATAATATTCATCATATCCTCACTGCTTTTGAGTGACTTTGCACCATCTGAAGATTTGACCCAGCATTAAAAATGTTGAGAAAGACACTTTATTAGTAATCCCAGGTAAATGGAAAGAATGTTCAGAAAAAAAAGGGAACACCCTTTATTTGACTTCTTCAAAACATTTTTAGGATTTATTGTTAATAAGATTAAAAAGGAGATGAGCAATAAAGATATTGGAGCTGGGTTTATTATGAGAAAATGTACACTGCAGGAAGAGTGCTCTCCCACCACTTAGACAGAAAGTTTGTGTACACATCCTTCCATTCACATTTTTTTATTGCTGTTTGCCTACGAGGAAAAAAAGTCCCTATTAAAAGAATGTGAGCAGAAGTGCATTGCCTCCCCTCTCCAGGTTACTTTTGATGCACTGATTCACATATTTCCCATAACTATGTGATTTTCTGCCAGTCATGACTGTAGACCCTTCAGTGAGTGAAACATAATACTTCCCTTGAAAATAAAGCAAGTCATCTGACAAACCGCGTTCCTCCTCTTTTGCGGGTCATTCAGTGACTTTATTTTACTGAGGGAACAAGGGGAAGTTTATAATAGGATCAGTTTTGTTTGCAATTTGTTTCTAATAGATGCCAATAAGCCGGTTAACTAGGCTCTAGTTAATGGAAATTTTATTGTGTTTCCCCCTGCAGTGCACATGACCTTTTCTTACAAGAGTTTGTGATTCTTGAAAACATGTATCTGCTGCCTTGCCTCAGGGTCTGCTTACAACAGCAGGGATATGACCATAGGCTCTTCTGAACTTGTTCAGCAGCCTTCTGCTTTGACTAGACCAAAATACTTTGATCATCCTGTCAGTGGCAAATTTACAGCAACATACTGGCTTTAGTTCCATGTGTATTTCTCCAAATATAATATCTCCCTCAAGAAATCAATGATAAGCTGTTAAACTAAAGAGCATGGTAACATCCACAGAGCAGTAAATTAATGGTCTTTTGTGGATAGATGGTTACAGATTTCATCATAAAAAATGAATAAAAGATTACATATCACACAGAGCGAAACTTTTAATAACTCAACATGACTTTTCTTAATGGGTTTTATTCATTTTAATCATTATAGTGTCAATGATGATTATAGTCTTATTAGATTCTGGTGATTGAGGAGCCTGTTTATGAGATATTGAAAATCTTAGTCTGTTCAGAAGTGTAGTTGCAGTCTGTGTAGGTTTGATGTGTAACTTCATCTGCAGAAGTAGGGCTTGCCAGAGAGCTTCAATTAATACTTTCACTAAATTGCTCCTGTCTGTAGTGACCTAGGTCACAGATGACTTAAAGATTCCACAACATCAGGTTCTCAAAACAGTAGACCAGAAAGAGCGTAAATCAAAGAGAACCAAGGAGCTGAAAAAGAAAGGAAAAAAAGAGGGGGAGGAGAATCATATGGCAAAAGAAACTAATCTGCTTTCCTCTCAAGCCATTTAAGTGTCTAGCCTTAAGTTATTGCTCGAGGCAAGGTGTTCCTTCCTAGTGTTGGAGTTTTTCACATAGACTTAAGTATATACGAACACTCACAATTAGAATGATTCTTCATATCACCTAGAACATGAACAGCAAAAACAAAGCTGGTGCAACAATACTGTGTAATTATCTTTGCTTTCTGAGGGAGAATTATTGTGTCAATTTTTAAGAACTGTTTTTAAAAATGTATGTCTATGGTAATTAATTTTAATGTTAACAAGAATACACCAGGCCACCATCTTTTTCTTTTTTTGGCTCTTGTTTAAAGCTTGTTAAAAGAATCCTTTTCCTTGTGAGGCCAAAGATACAATCTAAGCACTACAAAATATCAATGATGCCATAAGTTTGTTTATATTTAAAATAGAATATTTTTAGTAACCACATGTAGCTCTGTCTTAAGAGTGTCAACTTACCCTTGCAAATCAAGAGCGTTATGAACTATAAAAGGTTTAGATTAGAGCCACAGAAGTTTATCTATATTATCCTGAATGAATTAATCTTTTGGGTTCTGAGCTCTTCAGATGCATCCTACTTCTTAGCCTCATTCTGCCCTGTGGGCTGTCCCTGACCAGCAGAACTAACTGGCTTAGGCTAGCCAGATCCCTGGAGGTGCCAGCAGGATGCTTGTCCCAGTCACTGCTGCCTGTTCTCAAGTACTACTGGAGACGGGAACTCCTCCTATTCTAGGAGAATTGGAAGGGTGTCTTCAGAGCTCCCTGTGTCCTCCTTCCTTCCTGCTTTGCTAGGTGTGTTCCTGGTACGGAAGTAGCTAAGTCTACTGCACCTTCATGTCCCTGGCTGGCAACAGCTTCTTGGCCATATCATGCCTCTTTCAGATCCTGAAAAAGAATGTCAGGATTTGTATTGCTAAGGATTAAATTTGACCTTGGAGTGCCATTATCTTTTTGGGGGTTTTTCGCTCCCTAAAACAAGGTTAGCAGTTTTCAAATAAGCAAAAGACACTTCAGCCAGAAAGGAAATAAGCTTTTCTGTGTCCACTGGTGACAAAACAGCAAATGTTGAGTTTGAATTGCAGCACAAGAGGTTTAGACTAGACATCAAGAAAAAAGCAATATAGATGGCTAACAACAACACATAGCCAGAGTCAGCTGTTGGCCATGTAGGGAAGTTGTGGAAACATTGTCTCTGAAAGTTGTTTTAAACTGTCAGGAGAGGAAATAAATAATTTTCAGTCTGTCTTAGTCCTCTTCTTAAAAGTATTTCTAAGATTCTCCTCCCTGTTTCAAAGTTTACACTAGTGTGGAGGCGGGTTTTGTTGTTGTTGTTGTTTGTTTGTTGGGGGTTTTGTTTGCTTTTTTTTTTTTTTTTTTCTTTTTTTAAGTGTGGGTGATCAGGCAGTTTCTACCTTAGTTAAACTTAATCAGGTTCGAGTTTTTCAATGCGAGTGTTTGAATGTTTCAGGTACTGTTTTTTTTTTTTTTTTAAATCTCTTCAAAGCGTACCAACCATCATGAACTAGCTATCAATATTTACCTTCTTAAATCATTGTATTTGTTACTGAATGACCATATTTACAATAAAGGATTACAATAACAATCTGATCACTATTACAGAAGTGGATGCCAGAGGAAACAAACATGAATAAAAAAGTCTGATGAAAGTCCTTTGACTCAGTCAACATGAAACACAGAGAATGGCTGTAGCGGGAAGAAAGCTCTGGATATCATCTAGTCTAACCCCCCAGATAAAGCAGGTTCACCAAGAGCAGGTTGCACAGGATCATGTCCAGGTGGGCTTTTAATATCTCCAGGAAAGGAGACTCCACGTCTTTGGGTAGTATGAAGTCATAGTTTCATACAGTGGCCATATGGATCCATTTGCTATTCTTGATTCAATCTTCTATTATTCCATTTGCATTGCAGAGAAATAGTCCAAGATAGTAAGCGAATGAGCATTTGCTGTGTTCTTACAGATACAGCTAGCAGATGATAAAATGCCATCTAAACCCCTACAGACTCTCGAGTTCCTTTTCAGCACGCCAGGTGTCATGTATTGCATCAGATGGTTCAGAAAATGTCATCCTTAAATTGTACATATATACACAATCAAGGTAAGGAAACAGGCCTTCAGAATTAGCATTTCTACAGCTCATTGACTTTGTTCCTCTTTCTGGCTAAGCCTATTGGAAAGGTAACAAATATCTCAAAGGAGGGGGGAAAGAATAAAATATGTTTGTTTTAAAAATGTCTGGGGATTTTTTTTAATTAATGTGCCAATCACTTAGTAAGCTGCAGGGCAGAGTCAGTAGCTGGGACAATCCAAATAAAGCCCACATGCTCCCATTTCAACACCTCCCTTTCCTCAGGGCAGACTTATTAACTCAGAAATGGGAGACCAAGGTTTAAAATGGTTCTACTTGCTTAGAGGCAAAAAAACTTTCCAGCTCTGTGCAGATGGAAATTTGAGAATCAGCCTTTCTCTTTCTTGATGTCTGTATCTGGACCATCTTGTATGTAGCTTCTTAGCTAACTTCATGCCTCTCTTCCTTTCCCTTCTTTGCTATTATTTTGCAGGAAAACTGTAACATGTTTTCAGAAAGGAGCAAGAATTCTGGCCTTCAATTTGCCATGCCCTCAAGGCTCCCTGCAAATGGGGCAAACAGATTCCGAGACTTGGAAATGTTGAACAGCTTCACATAGATGGGTTTGGGTCTGCTGTGGTGCTTGCCAGGCAGCAAGCTCCTCCTAAAACACAGACGAGAGCGGCTCTCTGCTGCTTAGCTCTGGGAGTCGGGAACTGATGCTTTCGTCTGTGGTTCTCCCATTAATCAGACAGCAAAGCAGACTGCTCCTGGCCCAGATCACCAGTAAATTACTTCCCGCTGGGGTTCTGGGGAAAGGGAGCTGAGGCTGGGGCTCCACAGGCTCCCTGGCAGCCTGCTCTGCCTGTCAGGCACAGACAGTCGATGTGAAGGGGCCACCCAGGGAGACTTGCAATTCCTTACTCTCTGGAGTAGGTGCATGGGGCAAACTTGCCCTGTATTTAGCAGGAAACATTCAGCAAATATATTAAAAGCACCAAGGCAGAAAGTTGAAAACTGCAACTTCTTTATCCTTATGGGAAAGGCTGATAGCATTTAATAGAAAACACATACCTTTCTGAACTCTCATATCAAGTTTCACAGGGATTCCTACAGACCAGGCTTCGCAGGCAGGCATGGAGATGAACGCGGCTAAAGGACTCTCCAGAGCAGCATGAAAGCCAGCTATCCTCCTAGCTGGCTTTAATCAACTAATGAACTCTCAAGGTTTTGTCTCTATCAGACATTATGAGACACTGCTAACCTGATGTTCCATCAGAAGATTGATTCAATTTCTCTAATGTGGACAAACATTAGATGAGGATGTGCAGAATTTGCAGGTATGCTTAAGTCTGCATATGTTACCACCTAGTGACTACTTGGGGTACATTGCAACACTTTCTGCACAATGTGGAGATGTATTAGACTTGTAATGCAAGGATGATTTATCAGAGTGACCGATCAATGCAATTGAATCAATACAGTGTAGTATCTGTAGTAAGTCGGGCAATCAAGAAAAGAAAAAGCCCTGATTTCTTTAGAGAGATACCAAAAATGCCATCACCAAATATTTGGGCTTTTTGCATTAAGGTCAAGAAGCCTATCCTGTTTCCTGGAATTTGCCTGGTAAGTTCACAATCCCATCTTTTCTTCTTTTATTGAGGTAATAACTAATTGTTTCTGCTCTGTACCTTTGCCATACCTAATTGCCATTTTATTGTTCCCTAAGGTAAATTTTACTAAGACTTTTAAAAAGCTGAATTTAAAATGATTATTGCTGATTAAAAGTAGGAATTCTAGGTTGCAAAGCCTATGACAGCCTTATGCTATTTCCTGTGGCTGTATTTCAAGATAATTAAGAGCAGATCTCCCTGTACTGCATCTTTGTTAAGTAACTGCAAGTGTATTTAGGAGCAGGCCTACCTGGTAAATATTCAGACTTGTTTGAGAGGTGGGAAAGCTTTTCCCAAATGTTTTTCTGAAGTCTTGCTCACCATCAGGTGAAGGCCTGTGACAAGGGGTGATCCTTAGGGGTTGGCACTGGGACTGGCGCTGTTTAACGTCTTTGTTGTTGACATGGACAGTGGGATTTCACACAGCCCCAGCAAACTTGTCAACAATACAATGTGTGTGGTGTGTGTAGTTGTGACATTGAAGAGAAGGGATAGCATCCACAGGGACCCTGACAGGCAGGAGAGGTGGGCCTTTGTGAACCTCATGAAGCTCAACAAGGCCAAGTGCAAGGTTCCGCACTTGGTCTGGAGTAATCTCAAGCACAAATACAGGCTGGGCAGGGAATGGATCAAGAGCAGCCCTGTGGAGAAGCACTTGGGGCAGTTGATTGACAAGAAGGTCAACATGACCCAGCAATGTGCAGTGAGCAGTCCAGAGGACCAACTGTATCCTGGGCTGCATTAAGACCAGCATGACCAACAGGTCAAGGGAGGTGATTCTCCCTCTCTGCTCTCACAAGACTCCACACAGACTGGGGTGCTGTGTCTAGCTCTGGGCCTCCCAGCATAGAAAAGATGTGGACCTGCTGGAGGGGGTCCAGAGGAGGGCCACAAGAATGATCACCTGGCTGGGTCATCCCTCCTGTGAAGGCGGACTGAAAGACCTGGGGTTTTTCAGCCTGGAGAAGACTGTTCAGGTCAGGTTGGAGGAGGCTTTGAGCAACCCAGTCTAGTGGAAGGTGTCCCAGCCCATGCCAGGGGTGTTAGAACTAGATGAACTGTAAAGAACCTTCCAACCCAAACCATTCCATGATTCTATGACTGCATGTATGCCAATAAAAGTTCTTCCAGTTGGCTATTACCAGAATTACTTTAAATTCCTTCCCACCAAGAAGTCAAATCCAGGGATGGTATCATGTCATATAGCAGGGTTTAATCTTACCATCTCTTCTTACTCACCAGGGCAAGGCTGACACAGCTTCTAGGGATCTCCAATCCAGAATTTCCTATCCAGTTGGAGAGCATTACCTTCAAACTAAAATCTCAGCTATTTCTTTGGGCCCGTCAGTGTTGGCATCTTTGAAAATCAGGGCTACTAACTTATGAAGGTAGTGATTTAGATTTTGCATGTTTGAAATTTTTGAACCTTGAAAAACATAATGTCACTAAGTTGGATGGAGTTACTGAGCCTGCTCACTGGGCACAGAACTTTCAGCAAAGGCAAAAAATCTTACCTTTCATCAGAGATTGCCAGATTTAGTCTATTTCTGCTTTTAATCCAAGGGGTTCGCTTTTCAACCTGAAAAAAACTGAGAAAAATAAATGTACATGCTGAAAGTTTTTGGAAAGACACTACTCAGCCAGGGAAAGAAAGTTGGCAAAAGTATCACATAAAGGAAATATTTTTATCATAATGATTATGGGGTTTTTTGCTTTTCTATGATGCCTCCTTTTAAAGGTACTATAAACATTATTTACACCAGGTTCCTGTTACTAAGAAAGGTCAGAAATTGCAGTAGACTCACAGTCAGGCTAGCCATTAGCAAATAAGGGTTTATGGAAAACTCATAAAGCACCTAAAGTGCCAGCTTATGTAATGTATCTAATATAATAAACACTCTGATGGGAGTCTAGGAGTGGAAAAAATGCATTTTTTTATTATAAAATACTTGAACATAGTCAAGACTAGAAACTGATCGAACTGTGTGAGCCAGAAGGCTTTGTCATGAAGCCTGAAAATCCAGAAGACTTTCAGCTTGCTGGGAGGAAGCATTTTAGCAAACCCTGCAGGGTGAATTGTTAATGCAAACTTATATTCACAGTGATCTCAGAAGTTGTGTGGGAGAGCTATTTGGCACAGCCATTGTTAGATTCTTACACTACTGTACAAAAAACTGTCTGGTTTTAGATTACAACAACTATACTGTACTGCCAGTGAGACCAAGTAATGCAGGAGGAACAGAGCATATCACTCATTTCTGTTGCCTAGATGCCTTTTAAACAGGGTTTCTGAGAAAGCCAGTCATTGATGGCTAGCTGGCACTGAGTTAGACTGTTTTCCTGAGCAAGGATATTCCCACAACAGTTATAGTCACCTGGTATTGTACAAACTACCTGCACAGAGGTGTTTGATTTGACACTCCATCATTGTGCTATTTTTGGCACGCTCCTTCCTAATTTGTGATTAACAAGGTTAGGTTGTTTTCACTTTGTAAGGACTATTTATAGTCCAATAAGAGATTTCCCCCCATCCCTTCCCACTCCTACAGTTCATCAATAGCACGATTTTAGTCTTAATGTGTGACCACGGTTATACAGTCATGTTAAGCAATTAAAAAAAAGAGAGCTGATTATGGAATACAGAGGACTAACTAGAAATATATGAACAATGCACTGCTTTTATGCAAAAGAGAAGTAGATACTGACAAGACTTTGTATGATGCGTCACAACTAACATGCCTCCTTCAAGTGGACTCTACTGTTTAGCAGTTCCAAAACAGAATAAAGTCACATGGGATAGAAACTGTAGAATACACCTGAACCTGAAATAAAAGTAGGACTCAGTGACCTGATCATTTTGGCCCTGAACACAATGGGATTTTATGACTGAATTCAGTGGGAGCAAGAACAAGTCTGGAAAATAGTTATCTGTGATGAATTTGTAAATTCCCAGAAGAGATCACTGTGACATAACACAGTGCCCATAACAAATTAGCTGGAAGTGTATTTTAAGTGACCTGTATATAAACTTGATTTAGGATGAAGTTATTAAAAGGACCGAATGCTGGAACAACTGTGCTCCCATTGAATTCAGCAGCAAAAATTAAAAAAAAAAAGTAAATCTTTTCGTATTTCTCTTAAAAGTATAATGTTTGTAAATCTTCAGATAGGGACAGAAAAAAATGGATTTAACCTGTTTTCATCTCTATTGTGGACTGTGCAACACAACACAGCATTATGAGAGGCAGCAAATAGCTCTAATCAGAAATTAACTGCAATATGCAGGGGTCATCTATGCTGGTTAATGTTAGCTGTACCTTTCAACAGTCAACAGTTGTATTGGGCTGAGATAGATAGCAAGCGTGCATGCAAGTAGCAAAAGGAGCTGTTGTGATTTCGTGAGGAGGTATTGTACTTAATGGAGCTGTATAACCACTGTAGTTTTCCCAAGTGAAAGTGCTTTTGAAGTAAATCATCTTGGTGAATGCAAGATGAGAGATGATAGAGATATCAGACATGACAGAGATATCAGCCACAGGTCCAGGAGAGTGGTTTGTATCAGGCTGCAGATATCAGTGATCCTGACCTCTTTGGCTGGTCAGCTATACATACTAAGGGTGAAATCCAAATCATATATTATGGCCCATCTTAAAAAAAAGAGGAGGTTCCTAGTCTAAGCCAGCCATTGAGAAAATGTGTGGTTTTCATCCCACTGTAAAACAAGTAGGAGAAGAGATGTGATGAGATCTACTCTCAAGGAGCTTGTCTCCTTCCAGGGACAACTGCAGGAGTCTTGACAGCTGAAATGCCAAGCTTTTGGACTGCTCATGGTTCATGAGATGCATCTAATGTCAATGGCTGCAAAATGCCTTCCTGGAAGCTCCCTTCTTCCTTGCTATGTATGCTTGTCTGTTCTGATGCAGACACGTTGTTAGTGGGTAACTTGAGCCTAAACAGCTAGAGAGCTGGGTCTTGTGTTCCTAGATCCCTGCTCTGTTTGCTTTGCCAGTTGTGATGTCTTCATGCCCCCTTAACAGGCTGCACCAATCCCTTATGCTTGTCCTACTGAGCTAAACCTGTGCTGTTCTGTTGCAATTCTCATTTCCTCTGATTGTCTATCAGCACATGGGTTCAACACCAAAGCTTTGGTTTTGCTATAGTCAGATAAACTCTTTCCCCATCATTGCCCCATAGAGGGATGTGGCAAGCCTTGCTGCAACTGTATGTCTTTGCTGAGCCCCAAGACTGCATTTAGAATAAGAACTGGGACATCAGAGTGTGAAATCCTGGTGGACAACCCTACTTGCAATTGGCAGTTTTCAGGTCTCCATCTTCCCTGAGCATGTCTCTCAGTTTAGAACTCCTTTTCTTCTTCTGGGGTTTCTTCCCACATTCTCCTGGCAGCCTTTAGTCCAGCCTGCTTTCTGCCTCAGGATCTTCTACCAGTGACAGTTCATGCTCTAAAGAATTGTGGCCCAGTAATGTTGGTTGCAGGCCACAGCCAACAAAAAGGTGGCCATCATTTTCAGCTCTTGCATCCATTTGCTCCCTATCCAATCCTTGCTCCCTCTCTGTTTTGTCATCCTACCAGATATGCCCTTTGTTGCAGAGATGCAAATCTCAGCTAGCTTTGATCTCATGAATACAAATGTTGTTTTTATTAACCTTCCAAAGGACTCCTGTACTGGGCCACATCCTGCTTTTAGTTAGTCAATTGAAAGTAATGTTTCTGCTTGATTTCCTTTCTGTTTTCCAGATACTTGTGTTGCTTCGATATAATTTTACACAACAGTGTTCTAATTTTTGTGTGTCTTTTTGATTAGTTGGTCACTTGCATATTATTCTCCTTCATTGATAATTCTTCACCTTTGCTGAATAGCTGCCAATTTTTGCTAAAGAGTGAAACATGGGTAAGAGAGACCAGCATAACCAAATGTAATGCAATCTATTTTAGGAAGTTATTACACTTGTTCATTTGAACTCTTTATTGCTCGCTTTTCTTGTGAAGTATCAGGAAACATGCAGATTGCCATTTGCTTTTATTACTTAAGAGTTCCAGCTATTCTTATTTTAGATTAAAGTCATTGTTGTCACAATAGCTCTTCCACTTCATTGCAAAGGATTGAGATTGCAGTAAAACACATTCAGTATAAATGGGTTCTGCTACATCTCCAAGACCTCTTGCTTGGATTAGGATGGGGTTTTAAGCTGGGAAATGACATATCTGAGCTGTGATCAGTTGTGCTATCCAGGCAAGTCTATTTAAAAGCACTTTCCATTTTAAATCTAGCAATAAAATGCCACACTAGCAAACCTTCTTGATAAGGGTAAAAGCAATACATCCAAATCCAATCTAAATTTGACATTGCCTAGAACAAGAATTTGCATTGATAAGTCAGGTCTCATTTACAAGGCCATAAATGGGTGGGTAGCTATAATTTGGGTATTAAACTTGTAAAATATATTGATGGCATGCAAGGGCTAAATAAATAATTTACTACAAGAAAATTGGAAATCTTTACACAGTACTTAATTGGCCAGCCACTCTCCCATGTTCTTGATAGTTTTCTATTTTGCTTCTTTTTTAAATTTTATTTTTCACACACTAAAATATTTCCCATGTGTATTTTTTTCCAACTTCAGTGGATGTTCATCAGTCACTACAGTGCTGCGTGCATAGGCTCCTTCACCTTTGTTTCATCAGTCAATTACCTTCTTTTTGACATTTTCATTTGTTTGTTTAAAAGTGTGAATTAATCAAATACCTTTTTCTGGGCACAGCTCAGCTGGTGTTATTTTTAAGATTAAAATAAAATCACCTCAGTGATCAGGCTAGATTTGAATGTTAGTTAAATCCATTTCTCGTGCAAAGCAGACTGAGTTAATGGGTATTCCAGTGATCACAGTAAGAGTGGGATTGGCAGCTTTATATAAGTTTATAAAAATTTTTGTGACCACCTCACTGGCCAGTGTAACTCAGGGCAGTTGCATTGAGACCAATGAATTTTGGCCTTAAAGGAGTTTTTCCATCCACATGTATTGAAAATCTGGTGTGAGATTATGTATAAACCCTTGATTGACCTGCCCTTCAAAGCACCCCAATCAAACCTGCTGAAGGTGTAAGATTTTATTTTTAAAACATCACACTTGCTTTTTTGTTAGATTTCTCTTCTGTAACCAGACCTCCATGGTATGCTCTTACCACCTTTACCTGTGACCCAAGGAAGAAAAGTTGGGGCTTTCCTCCACCTCCCCAGCTACTGCCATTTCCTTGGGTGGCTGTGGTGCTGCTGTACATGCTGATATCCTTTTGCTGCTCATGTGGGCTCTTCATGTCTCTGCTGGAGCAGTGAGAGGTCAAAAATGGGCCTTTATTTACCCCACTAGGGATACTGTGGTCTCAGTGTGCAGTGGCTTTTACTGGTTAAAAATTGCAGCTTGTTTCCCAATGAATCACAGACTCATAGAATCTGAGCAACCTGGTCTAGTGGCCCATGGTGGGATTCCATGATAGAATAGTTTGGGTTGTAAGGGACATTCAAAAGCCATGTAGTTCAACTCCTGAAATGAGCAGGGACACCTTCAACTAGACCAGGCTGCTCAGAGCCCCATCCAATCTGACCTTGAATGTTTCCAGGGGTGGGGGCATCCAGCACCTCTCTGGGAAATCTGTTCCAGTGCTTCACCACTCTCACTGTAAAAAAGTTTCTTCCTTATATCTAGTCTGACTCTGTACTTGTTAAAATTTCAAACCATTACCCCTTGTCCTGTTGCTATAAGGAACTACAAAAAGTTTGTCCCCATCTTTCCTATAAGCACCATGTAGGTACTGAAAGATCACAATCAGGTGTTCCTGGAGCTTTCTCTTCTCTGGGCTGAACAACCCCAGTAGTCTCAGCCTGTTTTCATAGGTAGGGGAAGTTCAATTCCTCTCGCCCTTTTATGATTCACTCTCATCTTTAATCATCCACAGCAACCTACTGTGCTGCTTCAATCAAGTACAACTTGATAGTACATCTTAACTAATTATGCTCTTAGGCAGTGGTGGTGCTTCCTCACACAGACATCCTTGGAGCGCTTCCCACTGGAAGCGCATGAAGCAGAGGTATTTTGCTAGTACAGTCTATACAAGTTTCCCAGGAGATATAAAGCAGAGTGCCAGAGGACTTGCAGGAATTAGTGCTTCTCTGTGAGGGTTTTTCCAAGACCAAATGCCATGACGAAACATGCCAACTCATATACCAGACCCAAGGTGAGAAACACAGAAGTAAACAAGTAAATCCAGAAGGGAGTGCAATAAATTTGGGATAAGCAAAGGGACAGCTTTGCTCCAGCTGTTCTGGGTCACTGCCATCAGCTTCCCTATTGTTACAGGCACACAGAGACTTCCTTCTAATTCTGCTTTCCACCTGCCCTCTCCAATAACTTCCTTTTAAAATGGGAGTTATTTTTCTTCAAAGTATTTCCATTGTTTTTGGAAGAATGTCACCCTCTCCCAGCTGGGACCCTGCCCATGGGCTGGATTGACAGCACTTTGCTTAGCAGCCACATGACCATTCTGGAGCCCAAACCTAGGTTCAGAGTAAAGTATTTTGGAAATGAGGGGAAAGTCCTGTGTTCTTTGGATGGCGGCAGGGTGAGATGGTTATGTTTTTAGAAAGGGTTGTTGTACCCAAATTCAGGCATATAAAAGCCTCTTGGGTGTAGGAGAAAGGGTACACAGTGGCTGAACTTGCATTCTAGGGAGCCAGAAGAAAGAAAAGCTCAACGCTGTGTTTTACATGTGGACAGGATGCTGCTGCCTGAGGGAATAAGAACACACTTACAACACTGCATGGATTACCCGGGCTTTGTCCAGGTGCACAAAACAAGCAGGGCCACACATCTGCTTACTTCCTCCCTGTGGATTAGAAATTGGAGGGTGGGAAATGAATAGAGCCTGGGGTCCATTCTCTGTGGTCAGATCAGCTGAGATGGTGAGTGCTTGGCGGGGTTGAGGGAGGAAGGGTGAAATATTATTTTATTTCTGATTTAGGCCAGAGGTAAATGATTGCCTGAGGGAACAGGAGATGAGAAGGTGTGTCACTGAGTTACAGTGCCTCAGGGGGTTCCTGCTGCAATGGCACAACTATGTAATATGTCCTCTGGGGGATTGTGTCTGAAATAAAAATGTAGCCTGTTACTTATTGGCATTAATGTTCACTTACTAATGTCTTTTATTGCTCAACTCTTCTATTTTGGCACCTGGGTAACTACTTAGGTTCTTTTAAATTCACTGGACCAAATTCAGAGATCACATATCAAGAGATCTACATAGAGTTCACAACTGGCAGACTAGTGTGGATTGAAAGTAGTAAATTTAAGAAAGACTACAGAGAGAGTTGTAATGAATGAAAGGATCATGGTAGATAAGATCCTTGTTTCTTGAAAATTATTTCTGAAACTGAACAGTCTCTCAGTGAAAAAGGATACTGGCTCAGAGTCAAGAATTGCTATTAGGCTCCTAGCACACTCAAGAAACATTTGTGCAATCTTTATAGAACTTGACTGTACAACATCTTAACTCTCCACTAATATAAAGTTCACAGACAAAACAAACTTAATAATGATAACCTTAGATGAGGCTTTCCATGAATAATCCCAACAGTAAATCTGTCCTCAACATGAAAAGAACTCCCAATATTCAGTACGTTTCTGTGATCAAACCTCTACGCTCTATTTCCTTATTTAAGCACCATGAAGCAAGTCACCACCCTGTCTGCACTCTATTCCGTAACTCAGACACTAGTTTTTTGCTGGGCGTTTCTCTGAGTCCTTGGCTACATGTGGGAAAATAACCACGAAACAATCTTCCTCACTCAGCTCGTCTTGGTGGCAATGAGCTCAATGAGACTGGCATTTGCTCAACCCCAAACCATGCCCATGCACAGCATGGCCATGGATGCTGGGGGAGTACTGTTTAGTTTTCTGGCCTTGATTAACAGACTTGTGGCTAGTTGTTTGCTATTGAGAATGCTGCTGTCAGGTTACTTTTCTCAGTCCATCACTTGGTGACCATCATGCTTTTCCATGTCACCTCCCACTTGTGGAATGACTGCATTTGCTTGCTCTCTCTCACATCCCTTTCTAGTATTTCCATCTCCCACTACTCATCAGTATCCATCCTGAAAAAATATTTTGTGCTGTCTCATCTATTTTTCTTCAGATATAGAAGGTATATCCCTAAATCCTTTCTAAACAACCTCGCTATCTGTGCAGTGGAATTCTGTCTTGAAGTTCTGCTGTGGCCCTGAAAAGTCCACTGGACCCAGTGCCTACAATGGGCACCCCAGCTCCCTCAATAGAAGCTACCCATCCGGTGTTTCCTGTCTTTTAAGAGAGAGAGGGGAAAAGAAAAAGTTTTTACTGTTTGTACAGCTCCTTGCACCCTGGGACTGATGTCATTGCTCTAGCCATACAAATGCATGTAACAGTATCTTCCCCAAAAGCCACGGCCATCTTCCAGAAGATTTGAAATTACATGCTAGCCCAAGGGCCCTCCCATGCTACTGAGCCATCACACAGCAGCTGTGAAGGAGAGGGGGGAAAATGGTATACACAGGTCTCCTCAGTAAGGCAGCAGGAGGAGAAGAACTGGCTCTGTGTATTTAGTTACAGTTAATTATAAGTTTATGACCTTATGATGCAACTGTTGTAACCCTTGCTCAATATACTTTTCAGGCAGAGCACGCTGAACATACAGAGGGGGTGTATTTTATGGCTGCAGTGTTTGCTCGAGCTGTGCAGATAAGAGAGCTGCAGAGAGGTCTCCACGCAGGACGAAGTGGAGCCATTTTGGCTGCGTAGTGTTGGCGGGGGCTGAGTGTCTCTGCCAAAAGAGCTTGTGAGTTCTAGGTGTAAACATCGTTGATCTGCCACCCTCTGCTTTCTCTGGCACCAGGGGTTGAAATTTGTTCTTGCACTTTAAGACGGGAGGAAAACCTAGGGAGGGAGTAGGTGTTGTGAACTCGTAAGGGAAACCAGAATGAGATCTTTTCCCCCCTTAATTGAGGCAGCTTTGGAATTTGACATTTGTTTCACCCAAAGATTTTCAAATGTTGTACATTTTTTTTCCACCCAGTTCATATATTATGCCCATTTTATGGGTAAGCTAACTGATTCAGAAAGAGTAAATAGTGCGTCATTTGCAGGTCCATGAATAGATTTGAAGGCCCTTGAAATCTTAATCCACTTGATCCCACTTAATGCCTTCAAGATGCATTAACAGGACAAAAAGAAGTTTAATCAAAGTGCATCAAACTCAGTTTAGGCACTGTAACTCCTCTACTTACAAGGGTAGCTATATTAGTAAAAATAAGGAAGCATTAGATTGCATTTCCCTGGAAAATAAGTGAGCAGGAATGCATGCCACATCCTGGCTGGCATTTTAATCTCATCAAAGCAGAGCTCTTTCCCTACTGTGCTTTCCAAAATGCACAACGCAAATGTGGTCTGAACACAACAGAACTAATTGAACAATCACAGCAAAGGAGGTCAAAGCCCAACAAACAGTGCAGCATCTAAAATGACTCTGGAGGATTTTAACAGATGGACACTTGTAAATCTAACAGGATTTCCTACTGGTGAGAATGCCTTAGGTAAAATTCAGAATGTCTCATTAAATTGTCAGCCAGCTATGAGGCATTGCTTATGTGAATATGAACAGCTCTGCAGCTTTACTGCAAATACACACAACTGTGTATTAACATAGGCCTGAAAAGCAACATTTGGATGTGAGTTCAATTAGAAAACCCGATGAAAACTGAAGAAGGATCAGATGTAATGTTTCTGGCTGGGATCCACTAGAGAGATACAGCAGGCAAGTTAAGCCAGGGGTCAGGCTTTTTCTTTCGCTGTTCTCTAAACTGCAGGCTTTGCCTATGTGGACTTCCACATGAATTTGCAGATCAGTTTGGTATAGACTTCTTTAAGTCCTTTTACTACTGCCTTCTTGTAACCTCTTGTGTTCTTAGGCTGTTGATGAAATGCATCAACAAACCCAGTACAGGTATAATAGTGCTGTCTCCCAAGTAGATGCTCCCATGCCAAGAATTTGAATGTAGGCTAACACAACAACACAGCAGTTACACGTTTCCATTTTGACACGTTTGTTTTACATAGTGCCGGTGATCTGGATAAGGGCAATTAGTCTGTTTCTCACCAGAGAAATTAGTCTGGTTCTGCCCCTTTACCTCCTCCAGCAACCCTACTGCTTGTGAGATCTGTGAGCCTGTTGTTCAAATCCACGTTCCGGTACAGTCCCACTTTCTCAGTAAGAAATAGTCTCTGCTGGGTTTATTGGCATTTCTCACAGTATCTGAGTTCAAAGAAAATGATTACAAGTTAAGACAGAGCTCTGTTCTTTAAAGCGCCACAGCATATAGATCTGTTGAGTGATATATAACATAGAACAACTTCCAACTGAGGAAAGCTTAACACAGCTCGGGCTAGCTTGCTGATAGCTGCTCAGCTCCTAGAATTACTGCTTACAAACCATAAAGACCCCAGCTTGAGTTTCATGGAGGGAGGGGGGAGATGTGTGTTTTGCACACCGCAAGTACAGCCACAGGGCGGGTAACCCGCCAACTTCCTAACCTCAGCCAAAAAATCTGGCCACTGCCTGACAGGCAGAGTATGTGTATTTGCTGTCTATCAGTGGCAGTGAAACAGCCTAAAGTCAAAAAAGAATTGTGTGAGAACACTGAGTTCAGTTGTGGGACCATTAGCGTGCCAAATCAACAGGCTTGGTGTCTGTTAAAACTGCCCTTCACTTCTGTGATATTTTTGGCAAGGAAATGGGCTGTAAATATAAACAGATCGCTTCTCTCCTTACTGAAAAGCAGGCACCTCAGAGGGAGGAAGCACACTGCATGTTTATGAGAGCCACAGATTCCACACAAGATCTTAGAACTGGCATGCGGGGGTAAATTCCTGGTCGAGCAAAGAGACTTAAGGAAGGACAAGCTAACTATGAGAGAAAAACATGTGCAGTGTGTCCCCTAAACCGCGGAATACGCCTCTGTAGGGGACTGCTGGCACTACTGAGTGTGGGGTAATTGTGCCAGGACAGGACATGTGGGCCTATGATTGTTGACCAATTCCTTCAGCACAGAAGACATGCAGCACTCCCGGCCTGCAATAATAACCATGGAGTTTTATTCCCATATAGCATCTGGCTGGAGAGCCCTCATCTCCCTAACATCCTCCTCCCTCTCCAAAGGCTCTTGTACTCCAGGCTGTCACTGGAGAAAGAGCATCAAGTGTGTATGCATAAGAGTGTGTTATGGTAAGATGCCCACACTAGTATAAAAACTGATCTTGGGGTCACTTGTAATTCAAGAATGCACACTGCATTGCTTCACTAAATAAAGCAAGTGCAGTCCTCATCATAGCTTTAACAAAAAAAATGTAGACCACAAATGTCAGGTAGGAACCCTCAATTCTATGTTATATCAACACTTTATTTACTACAGATGATCAGAAGTGCAAATTACTTTTAATGGAAAAATATTGTGGGGCATAAGGAACTTATTAAAAATTCATTGTTTAAAGACTGTCTTCTGTAGAGGTTACTAAATTTTCCTCTTTTTCCTATAAAATTTTTTCCATCTTAACTGACCACTTTTGTCTGACTTCCTTCATCACCAAGCATACACTAGTACATTGTTACTTCATCAGAAACATAATGATCCACACCCCCTTTTTATCTTCCAGCATCCATCTCATTTCTTCATCTTGTTTATAAATTGAGCCTTAAGGAAAGAAGAAGGAAAATTATTAGAGTATTAAGATAAGCAGTACCTTCAAGAAAAGAAGCCTATAAAAAGAGACGTGAAGTTGGAAATCCTGTATTTGTTTATCCATGCCCACTGTAGTTTAGAGGCCTTTACCAGAAAAAGCAATAAATGCTTGAAACTCTGTCTTTTGCACGGGAGTGATCCTGGTTGTTGTGGTTATGTAGTTGCACTGGTAAATCACGGGAGAATCAGGTCCCAGATCTGTGCAGTGGGAGAAACCTCAGCAAGAGCCATCAGAGCTGCAGTGGTATCCTTCCCTGGCACGCTGCTTCCTGAGCATGCTTGGCAGGCAACTGAGTAATGTGTCTTTTTCTGACACTTTGTCAAATCAAAGAACTCAAAAAGATTTGTGGGATGTGACTCGTTGACAAAAACCTTGTTACGTTTTCCCTCTTATTATACACATTTCTGTGAATAGCTACTAACATTCTTCTGTGCTATAACCTCTACCAGGTTGCATGGCAGAGAAGTCTGGCAAAGAAGGGATTTACAGAGCTGCAATTCCCATATTCCCCCCAGGAGTCCTTTTTGATATCATCTTTGTTACTTTATATTCATCCTGTGTTAAGGTATATTTGATCAGTAATTTACCTGTACCACAGTTAAAATGTTTTTGTTCTTTACTTTGTTTCGATCTCGTATGTAAACATTATCTGATTTTGGAAATTTCTTATCGTTCCGTTTACTGAGTTACCCTACAGCCTGCATTATTACGACTAAAATACGAAAATGATCCTTAGATTCCTAGAATCATAAAATCATAGAGTCACAGAATGGTTTCAGTTGGAAGGGACTTTCAAATGTCATCTTGTCCAACCCTGTGCAATAACCAGGGGCATCTTCAATTTGATCAGGTTGCTCAGAGTCCCATCCAACCTGACAGTGAATGTTTCCAGGGAGGGAGCAACCACAATCTCTCTGTAGATTGATTCCTTTAAAGAACAGCTTTACAGTAAGATGAAGTCCTCCTGGTGAGCACAAATACAAAAGATTGATTATCAGTAACAGTTTTATCTTTCCCAACATTTCCTTTTAGATTTCGTTAATATTTCCACCATGCCTGGTCTTTGGAAGGCACCCTGTTTCTGATAAATTTGTTATTATTAGTTTTTATAGCTGTAGCATAAAATCTGATTCCAGATTTGAACTTTCTGAGATTTTAGAGGTTCAGATTTGGACTATTATAAAAATAGGAACAATATGTGGATCCTGGGACAAGACTTTGAGCCTAGCGTTCCTTGCAAACAAGGCAGTGGCCTTGCAAGGTGACTGTGAGAATTAACATGGTTCCAGGTACTCATTTTCAGCTCATTTATTCAACATTTGACTACTCAAAATAAAAAGTATATTGTTCATGCTCTGCATTTGAGACACAGGAACCTGGTTATTTTCTCTTCAGGTGTAAACATCACCAGGCCTGCACAAAACTCCCCCCAGAGTACAAGATAGTCTAGAAGTTCTTCACTGTTGATGATCACGTAGGAGAAGAAAGGGAGCCACCTGTGAGACAAAGCCTTTGTGTTTATCTCTGTTGGCCAACAGTTGTTGGATCATCTACAGGGAGCACCTACACCTTTGCTGTTTTGTTGTGAGCCACTGCCAGCTTGTTGCAACTGAGCAACTTCTGCAACTTCTGAGCTGACTACCAGCCATGTAGCCGTAGGGAGGGTAATGCCCCAGATAATTAAGCTCTTCAGAGAGACCCAGATAATTAAAGTCTTCTGGTATGTTACCACTAAGCTGGGAAGACCCAGCTTTTAGCTCTTTTGTGGTGTAGGTTTACGTCTGTTGGGATTGCACCATTTAGGATCTTCTGCCCAACAGACAGGTTTATGGACCTGCCTTGAGGAACATGGCTGACTGGCTGACTTCTGATTCTCTTCTCCAAAACAGCAACCTCGCTGCTAAGAGTAAAAGATGACCCCTCTGACAAGAGCCCATCTATTTTCTTTGCCATCTTCTCCTTCCCTGGTATATCCCATGTGTTTGGAGTATGTTAGCCCTCATTGTAACTTCATATTCTGTCATTGAAACAAGACACAAAAGTGAATAAATACTTTAAAAGGATGGTGGTGCATTTGGGGTGTGCTGTGCTGGTTTTCTTTCATGCCATTTCACATAAGGCAGGTAAGGAGAAATTAGGTTTACTTCAATCAACTTAATTTGATAACAATAAACTCAGTGGGCATGGTTAATTTTGATGAGCTGTTTTTTTAATTCCTAACTACATACACCGGCTCTCTAAATACTAAATAAACTCCATGACAAACTCTCATTGTGTGATTTTTGCCTTTCTTCTACTAAACTACATTATTAGTTGTCAGAAAGATAAGACCAAAGTGAAGACAGGAAGAGAGAAGCCAGCCCAAGATGCATATGAAACAAAAGACCCTAAAAAACAAACCAAACCAACGAACCAACAAACAAACAAAACAAAAGGGAAAAGTTCTAATTTGCAATTTCTGCTCATGCATTACATTTTCCCTGAAAACTCGTGGCCTATTATTTAGTACTGCAGCACCAAGGACCTGATTTACCCTGCACACCAGGGTAATACAGCAAATATCTTTGCCATGTAAAGAAAAGAAAGCTTTTCTATAATTGAGCTTTCCACAAGAAGAAAATGGAGAAGGCAGGGGAAGACACAACTCCAGATATTATTCACTTGTTATATGCAAATTTAAAAGATTATTCAGACAACTAAAAAAGCCATTTCTTTTGGTGTTTTTTTTCCTTTCCTTTTAGCAGGAAAATAAGCCATTCTTCTGGTACAAAAATTCATATGTAAACATTAAACTCTGAAGCAATTGATTGGACTTTCAGTAAGTGTATTTCAGACAATTCATTAAATACAGAAAGCTTTATCTTCCAGGAGAAACAGAATGTGGCAGCAATGCAGACAATATGAAGTAAAAGAATGCTTGTATTGCAGGAGAAGGAAAAGTGTACAAAGAATCTCACTTATACTTGAATAACAACTACTAAAAAGTCATGACTCTAATACACTTTTTCTGTCCTTTTTTAAAATACAGTCAAGGAGCATGTCTCTATTGTCCTTACTCATTCACTGCTTTTCAGCTCTGAAGAGAAGGAGGAATTAAACTGCATTTCCAACATGAATGCAGTTGCAAGGAATACATACCACGCTCACCAAGCAAAGCCATCTCATTTGGCTCTCCTGGGCTAAGGAGCATACCGCTGAGGGTGCTGATCCTTACAGAGCTGGAAAGCCAAGAGCAGTGCCAGGCATCCTGAACTTCCACACTACCATATTTCTTGAATATGCTGAGAAAATGCTGGTGCAGAGACGAGTTTCAACTCCCTGCCACACTTTTCAGTGAGTAAAGGCTTCCATCTGTTCTCAAGCCACTGCTAGTGTACATGTCAAGCAGGTCCTGCATGGTGACAGCAGACCTATTTTCTCTGAGTGTTTCAGGAATTATCAAATCTCACTGAACTGAACACATGAGCAAAGCATCTCTCTGTGGCAATCATAGGGTATGTGGTAGACACTTGTAGCAAAAATATTTTGGCAGTCAATTCATACCCATAGTAATCCTTCCAAATGACACTACTGGGAGAAGACCTGATCCTATTGTGATATGTAGACCAGCTTGGCTCTCTGATTGAATCCAGGATCAGCAGAAAACAAAATGCAGTGAGACCATGTTGGCCCCATCAGTTTTTGGATCCACCACCTTGAATTAGGTGAGCTCAGCTAGGACCCAGGCCTGGGAACCAGTGGAAAGTCCTTGAGGCTACTAAGTGTCCCAAATAAATGATTATCTGAAAGTTCTTGGAGAAATTTTAATTTTCCATGTGAATTCAGCGAACTATCTCTAGACAGGTGGGTATTTTCATGCCTAATGTTTAGGCACATACCTGCAGCACTTGAGCACATTTTGAGCAGCTGGCAAAGGTTGCCAATGTTGTTCTTCTGCTTGGGAATCCAGCACTTAGGGCTTTCCTCTGAGATATGAAAGACCTGAGACCAAACCATTCTTCTACCTGCTGAGACATGCATGCACATCCTCTTTGAAAAGCCCCATTGCCACAGGCAACATTGGAAGTTGAATTCAACCACTTCTGCTGAAGCTGCTTTGCTCCATGTAGGGTAATTAAACATTCATGCTGAGGAAGAAGGGAGAAAGAACAGCCTATACCTGGTTGGGGCCAGGCAGAAGTACTGTTACCTGCTCCTCACAAGGTCACAATCTCCTCCTTTTCTTGGAGGTCGTTGTCTGTGCCCTGACTCTGAGTGATAACTGATGCTGAGATCTCTAGGGAATCACTGGAGAGAGGTATGTGCTGGATGTGCTGCAGACAGCTGCATGGAGGCTGGGAGGAAGAAGAATCTCCAGCTGCTCCAAGCCCTCTATTTTTGCCCTGATTGGATGGCCTCTCCAAGATTTCTACAGGGGATAACAATATTTATTCCAAAGAATATTTAATTCTAACATACAGTGATTTAGCTTCACGGAAGAAAGGAAAGTTCTCCCACCCCAGATCTCTGTGAGAGCAGGCATGCCCTTGTGCAGTAACTGCTTTAGGTCCTCTTGGGCTTAAGGCAGCAAAGGCACAAAATGTGATAGTGGCACCTAAGTCCTCTAGCAGAACCAGCTGTAATTGCCTACTAGCTGAAAACCACACCCATTTACAGTACTTATACACATTGTTTCAGACAGAAAACAAATAAAACAATTAATGTAACTTACAGAAACCATGTGACAAAAAAAGTCACCAAAATATTTTCTGAAGTAATTGATTTTTTTTAACAGCTCAAAAATCTTGGAGACACAGAAGTAATTAATATTTTTTTCTTTTAAAGAAATAATTGATGAATTTTTTATTTTAGAAAAAGATGTAAAATTACCCAATGACATTATGATAACAAAAATTCTTCCAGTAAAACAACATGGTTTCTACTGTAAGAAGATTTTGCCTGAAGTGATTTTAAAGTTCCTGAAATGAATATGCACCACAGTATATCCTAGTTTCATGGGCTGTGACACGTCCATCTATATCAGCTGTAGCACACAATACATGTGTAGAATCTTATGTAGCAATTTTGCATCAAGGGAAGTACTCTCTTTGACTTCAATGGGAATTGGAGGGACCCTTAAGGAGTAGAAGAGTATATCATAACAGAAACAAAGCTTAGTTTAGATGAGAATCACAATGCTGCCATTGAGTTTATGCTCAGTTTAACCTATTAAACAATGTGAGATGAGCAAAAATTACTCATTTCCATACTGCTGATTTTGCAGACTTCAGAAACCCTGAGCATGAAATAAATAACTTGCTCTTAATAACTTTCTGTGTGGATAATATATTTAAATATAGGAAGATGTAAATGATGTATTTTTATTGCATTGCTGGTTACCTCTCTGTATCTATCCAACTAAATGCAGAAGTTTAAGTTTACAAGGAACTGCCTAAAAAGATTTGTCCGTTCTTCACAAATAAAACAGTGGTTGACTATGCTGTCATGGAAGGTTCCAAAGATTATGTCAACTCGACAGACATGATTGGTACTGTATTTCCTGAATGCCTGGCCTGATTGTATAGCTCTGTCTGTATTATCAAAATGCAGTGATAAAATTGCACAGACGAAAAGACGGGATGTCACTGTACGCAAATCTAAGTAATATTCTTCTATGCCATTCTTCCTTACATGGGTTTCCTGTTTCAATATACTGTGGTTATTCCTAAAGACAGCACTCTGAAAAGACAAGATCCCTGTAAAGAGCTCTTAGCACTTGAGAAAGGTGTAGCTGCTGGGTGGAACTTTTTTCCCAAACTTTTTAAATAAATAAAATGAACATTTCTTAGAAGTAATGTTTTGGGAGTTTAAAAGAGAAATTATGCATATTGCAAGACATGCTAGGGAATAGCAAGAAAATTGGTGATTAGGAAATTTGTTTTTCTGATGGCTAATTTGTTGATAGGATAAATTTTTATGAAATTGTCCCCAGCCTTGATGTGTAAAGCTATGGTCACTTAATGCATAGCTGCTTACCTCTGTGAAGTCTTTTAACCTGACTTTTTCTACTGGACCTGGTTTGAACTAGAAATCTTAATTCCACACATAAAACTGAACTAATAATAGAATATGAAAAAACCTCTTACCTTTTCAAATTCTTACCATGAGCCTTAGTTTGTCCATCTCTCCCTTTTACTGCCTTTTCCATCCAGGTTTCTTTTCTTGTAAGTATTTTTTCTTGCCATGACCACAAAGAATTTAGAAACAAAGCTGTGCTCACTTCCTGCACATATACAATCCCTACAAAGAGCTGAGTCCCTTGTACCCATAACCATCTTGCCCCAGGCTGTTTCCTTTGCCACATTCCCTGTAAATATACCTTCCTCAAAGAGCAAAACTGGGTAATTAGATTCTAAGGAGGCACAAACTGTCCGGGGCATCAGGCGACTGAGAGTATCATTGGGGAGCATTAAAATGCATGAGATTATAACTCAGTGTTCTTGTAAAGATCTCTCGAGCTTGGAAATGAAGCCACAACATTTGCACAAGTTTCCATGTAGCTCTTTCTCAACTTTCACTTTCCACTGGCCATATATTCCTTTTTCCTGAGCTCCTACATCATGACACCTCTATGTGTTTTGAGGCTGGTTTTCCTTGGCTTTGCCTTACTAGAAAAATGAGTCTTGTCCAAGAAGAGGACCTAAGCCAAAGGGACACCTACAACAGTGCTGTTGGCTCTGTGAGTGAAGACAGATTCAAGCTTGATGGGTGCAGAGTATCCATCCATCCATCCATCCATCCATCCATCCATCCATCCATCCATCCATCCATTTGTGAGACACTGAACACCAACAGTTTCATGTGGGTCAAAAAACCTTTTAAGTAAACTGTGAGTTCCAGAGCTTTGAAAGTATTTAACTTCTTCCTGAGGTTGGGGCATAGCAATTCCCTGAGCTGGACCTGTCCACAGCAACACATCCCACATGACCTATTATTTCTGGAAAAGTCAGCGTGCAGAGGGTTGAGCTAAGAATCATAATGGATAACCAGGAAAGGAAAAAAATACTTAATGATTTTCTAGGAACTGGGATTCAAGTCTCACTGCAAACGAGAGAGAAAAAGGGAGAGAGGGAGTGAGGAGGACATCTCTCTAAGTCTACAATAATAAATATCCTCCAGAGCTTCCAGAATCTCCTCTCTCAATACAAATTCATTACCTTATTTACAACAAAAGTATTGCATTATAATATATATTAATCTATAAACATAGTATATCATACAGGGGCCACTTTACACCCCAATCCAGTTATCTGGATCAGTGCTGTAATTCATTTGAGCAAAACAGATGTTGATTTCATTTTAGATAGTTTTTGGGTTATTTTTCCCTATCTGTTTAAAAATATTAAGTTAAATTAAATTTTAAGATACAGCATGTTTCATTGTGATTTTAATTGCAAATCCTGTTGAATACATGTTGATTTCCTGCTTTCTTCCTAAGAGAAAGAAGGAAAATAAAAATTTTGAATATAGAAAATACTTTTCTGTGTGTGATTTTAAGGCAGTGTGCATGAATGAAACCACCTTTCGAAATAAGCTCACAAACTTATAATTACAGATGGCTACAAATTTGCAGGAGTCTCTCTGAAGATATGCTTGGTAAGACTGCAAACCTTGTATAGTTCGTTTCAGCTGTGACTTATTTTTATTGAACGGATAAGATCAGATTTGCAGCTATGGAACTCATAACAACTATACCTCATGAAACAAGTTTGTGTACAAAGAACACTGTACTTTACTTGTTGCTTTCTTAAAGTTAATTTTGCTTTCCATTTGCTTCTTATCTGATCAGCAAGAATATAATGAGGCTGTATCAAAGCTTTCTGAAGCCAGGGTGCCAAGAGGAAGGAGTCAGGCTCATTTGGTTTGTGCCAAGCAATAGGATGAGAGGCAAAAAGGCAGAAACTGGAACACAGGAAGTTCCATCTGAATATATGTGAAAACTTCTTTACTGTGAGGGTTAATCTGCACTGAAACAAGCTGACCAGAGATTGTGGAGTCTTCCTCACTGGAGATACTCAAAAGCCCTCTGGACACACTCCAGAGTAACACGCTTTAGGGGCCCCTGTGGGAGAGAGAAGGTTGGACTAGGTGACCTCCATGGGTTCCTCCCAGCCTTGCCCATTGTGTGTCTGTGTGAAAGGCATGTAGCAAATTTCTCTACCCCAACAAAAAGACACAGCAAATGTTAAGGGCTCACTATCAAAACTTTTAGTGTTCTACATTGTTACTCTCAAAATCACCAGTTCTAAATTCTTCTATTAACCATTCTTCTTTACTAAAATGTGTTTTCTTGAGTGTCACAGCTCTAAGTTTTTACATTCTTATCTCACTATGAAATAGATTTTCTCTCTAAGTTATTGCGATCTCCAACAGATCCACCAAATAATTTTGATTCTACTTTCTTAAAAATACCCCAACAAATGTTTCCAGAGATTTTTGCACATTCCTTTTAAACAGAGGTGATTCTGTTTAGCAAGACCAAATGAAGTTTTTTTCACAACATGTGTCAAGAAACTCAAAACATAGTCTCATATATTTCCCACTGGAGTGACCCCATTAATATTCCACCTTAATGGTCACATGCATATTGATGCTCCTCTGATCCAGGATTGAAAGCCTGTCTTGCCACATGCCATTTGAAGCATGTGTCTGCCATGACCTGTTTGGTACTGGGATGGGAGGACTAGCTGCAAACTGAAGCACAAGACCATTCACCACAGTCGATATGGCTGTGGAGTGAGCCTGTGGTCTATCTGCCAGCCAATTTCAGTCTTTGCTGATATCAAAAAGAGGACTCCTGAGGCCTGTTTGGCATCCTGGAGAAAATGTCTCACCCTGTCACACCTGTCAGGCAAAGAAGTTCTTTAGTTTTCTCTCAGGCTAAGCCCCAGTGCTTCATTAGTGATGCTATTGTCAAATGTAGAAGCTTGAACACTTTCACTGAGCCACAGGGAGGACTGTGGTTAAAAGCATGGAGTGAACTCCCATATTGTCATCAGCATAGGTGAGCTAACTCCATGTGAGGCTCACAATAGCTAGCAAATGCTGACTTTAGCCATCACTAAAACATTTATCTTAAGCCACCTGAGGAATGAAATAAAAAGTGTGAAAATACCTACCAGAGCAAAGATACCCCTCAGAGATGAATCCAGCATGTTCTGTAGTCTGAAGTAAAGGTACTTTCAATATGTTGTTGATCTCTTACATAGAAGTGCTACACCTGAGGTGGGAGGGACTAGACATCAGAGGGTTACAAGAGGGTTACTAATTCTTTACATCATTTTAATGCAACCCAATATGTACAGTTGCACATTATATAAAAATCTGCTTTATTTACTAGATATTTGATAATCTCTCCATGCTAACAGTCATTAATTTTTTCTCCCCAGGTGAAGCAGATGAGATTTTGAAGAGAAAAGTTGCATCCAGCAGCAGAAGATAGAGTTCTCTGAAGTAACAAACCCCAGTGCTTCCTGCTGCTGCAATTGCCATAGAAACAGAAATGCCACTTACACTCCTCTCCCTGCTTTGTAATGAAATATTGCCACTTGAGGGGATTTAGAGGGTTACAAAGGCCTTGATCCTGCAGGGTGCTGAGCATTGCTAGTGAGATGCAGGAACTCTGGTTCTCAAGGTATTTACATATATCACATCTATTGATTGTCAAAACCAAAGGAAGCTTGAAGTAAAAAGTCTTCTGAGGATGTGTGTGTTGTGTGCTTTTTAATTCTTGCTGAAAGGGCTGAGGGTTTAGGACTTAATTCATTTCCCCTTGCTACTGTCTGGGACTTCTGTTAAACCAGTGATAGGTCTGGTCTCTTCATAGGTCTGCTTGGTGTTTATCTGAGGTTAGAACAGGTCACAGAAGGCAGCCACTGATGTGGCACAGACAGATGTTAGCGTAGCCCTGGACACCTTGGTTTAACTTACTATTTTCATGTGCTTATTTTAATTTTATCCAATCAGGTGGCTGAAGCATTATATGTTCCTTAACTACTGCTGAAGGTACCAGAGACTATCGACAGCAAGTGGCCAGATAACTGTCTACAACTTAAATAAAATTTGGGTATTTTTTAGATCTACAAAGGGATGTAATTTTTTACAGAGAAAGGAAACGAGGACAATAATAATTAAAGTAATATTTACTCCTTAATAAATGCCTATTTTTATACTGGTGTTAGAGGTTAACAGCACTGTTATTTACTCCTCTGCCAAAAAGTACTGAGGGATATGAAATGTAGCAGCCAATAAAGCCGAGCCGTCAGATAAATAACATTCATATTACTCTCTGACAAATTCTTTCGCAACACGGGGATATAAATAACACTAAGAAAGCTGTTCCTACATTACAAGTTTACTGATGTGTAAAATGTAATTTTAAAAAGAGCCCAAAGCACCAGGAGTGTGACTTGCTGTAACATGATCTATAGGAAGGGTTATGTGGCATATCTAACACCTGTAAGGAGATGAAACCAGGGAAGTGAGACATCTTTGAGAAGGTGGGATGCAGCCCTGAAGTGGAAAAACTAGAAAGAGCAACTCTCATTCAGAGAAGCTATGATAGCTTTATGCACTGAGCAAGGCTTCAAAATAATTATGGTAATGTTTCTGTGTCCACAGTTCTCAGAGGGATGGATTGGCCAGGAATCTCACAGCAAAATTTCATTGCATTTATGTTTAGAAAACAGAGGGTGTGATGAGCTCCTGATGCAACACAGGAGATTTACCTCTGAGGGTTTTCTTTCTTTCCAGAAGCACCAGGCTGCATCTTTTCAGCAGCAAATAGTCACAAAGAAGGACACAAGAGTGCCAAATTGCCTTACTTTAGGAAAATACTTTGTTGGTTCAGACCCTAGAAAGTGAGAAAGAGTGTTTCTTTTTACATTGGATTTTGGAATGACTTAGTAAGACGAGTGATATGGGCAGGTATGTAGGTAGGCAGATGGATAGATAGATAGATAGATAGATAGATAGATAGATAGATAGATAGATAGACAGACAGACAGGCAGGCAGGCAGGCAGGCAGGCAAACCGGAATGTGTTTCTTAAACTAAACATACTAGCATTAGAAAAAATTACTGTCATTAGGAAAAACTGATGTGGAAAATAGCAGCATGCATGAAATGGGCATTGGGGACAAAAAAGAAATGGAGAAATGCTCTTCAATGTTGTTAGTGCTTCATGAAAGCATTTTCTTTTACACCATGTGCGATGGAAAAAGAAGGAATTGTTTCATCCAGGAGAGCTGTGCCGTTTCTTTGAATTACTCTGTCTCTAGTTTCTCTGTTGTCTATTTTTGGAAGCTTTTCTTTGTGATGCTTTGGATATAAAACCCTGTTGCCTGAACTACTTACCATGGAGAACACTGAAAATCAGTGAAATCTTCAGCTTCTTCTAATACAGACCATTAAAACTAAATTCATACCACTATGATGGAGAGGCCCCACAGACTGTCCCGGGCACTCCTTTTCCTTCTGTGCCTGTCAGGGGAGAGCCAGAACTGTGCAGGAGGCAGGAATCCCCCTCAGACCCACCTCTGCCCTGCTGTGGAGAGCTGAGCTGTTTGAGAGTCCTGTAGCTCCAGAGGAGCTCTGGGGGGTGGCCGTGCACCCTGCTTGAAAGGCTATACGGGATAATCCCCTGGATGGCTGTCTCTAACACGTTTTATTTCAGAGCTTATTTAAGTAATTACATCCCACACACAGTCTGAGGTATGTATTTGCAGCAACTCCTGTCCTGCAATTTGCCGTCTGCTGTATTTTTTGCTGTTTTGTGCCATCAGAGAGAGTTTTTATATTGCATTGCCTATCAATAAGTACAAAATATAAAAATTGCTGTTTCCTGAAAATCTGGTTAGGGAAATGTCAGTCTTGTCTACTGTTTGCTGCAATAAGTGGTCCTCTCTGCTATCACCCATCAAAGACCCCAGTGACATCTGCTCAGTGCCTGCCTTTTATGGGGAAGAGAGAGAGGTGAAAGAAGGACAGAGGAAAAAAAGAAGGGTGGACTGTCAGCTCAGCTATTGGTCTTACAGCTGAGCCTGGCTATTGCTGAGGTGGATGACTGTTTGTGAATAGTCCTGGACTTTGCTTTTTTTAATGAGAGATAATAAAAAGATAATTTAGGGTTACTGTTCATTATATTAATACTTCAAAACTTCTTGGAAACATTACGTTTGTATTTAAAGTTCTATGTTTCCTGAACAATTGTATATATATCCTCTTGCTGAATTCCAAATGAACATCTTCAGAGCATTAACAAGCACACAAAGAAATAAAAATAGGAAAGCCATTTCTAAACTGCCAGAAATGTCTTTGTCCAGCTAAGAAAAATTGCAGCACAAACCAAAACAGGCAGATTGTTTAATCTGTAGCAGCATAAGGACAGGAATAAGCAAGTGCACTGATATTTTGGACAAATACCTTCCAATAAGATCTCAACACCATGGGATCATTTAGATGTGAATGCAAAGATGTCCCTTCAGACTTATCCTTACTAATAGCAGAAGTATTATTGTAATCCAAACTGCTGTCTTCTTCCAATAAAATAAAGAACTTACTCAAATTAATACTAATTAAAAATATATGGGAAAGTATGTCTGCAGCAGAGTATTGGGACCTTTCTAATTTCTTTCAAAATGTGTTTCAGACTTGGTATCTGCCATAATCAAAAGGATAAATTTTGCTGACATTATGAACATATCCATTTGAGAAGGCAAAACAAGTATGATTTAGATCTGGCTTTTGTCATAGATAAATAGTTCTTTTTGTAGTGAGCCTGGAGTACTTAAAGCAACCCAGCAAAGTCCAATGAAGTGTCAATTCAAGCCAGGAACAGTATTATTTATTGTCATTAGGACCTTCATCACTTACAGACATCACTGGAAATATTACTGGTGATTGATACTGATGGCAATGATGATTACTCTTGCAATAAGCTTAATTAAAATAATGAAGTACTGTTGTACAGAACTTGGTTGTTGCCCAGGCAGGATAATGTATAAGCAGCACAAGGAAGTCATCAGCTCAGAGTGCTTCATATTTCAAGTGTGACATTGCTGGGGAAGCAAAAAGGCATTGTGTGCCATTTCTCCACTATTTCTGCTCCATCTCCTATGTGTATGCATATACAAATAATTGCTGGAATAGACACTGCAGAGATTGCCTTTCAGATATTAATCCTGACTCTCTCCCTTAATGAAGTGTAGATTGGTCATAGTGGTGGTATTGCTGTTTTTAAAACATGCTGCAAGTCTCTGAGAAATTCTTTTTTCCATTATTCTTCAGGGAGATCTTCTCTGACCACTTGGTTGTGGCAGTTTAATTGATCTTCACCTGCCACAGAGTAGCCCATGCAATCAAAGGTTATAAGGGACCTGGAGAGAGGAGAACAATTTCTGGCCTCTCTTGTTCTAGGTAGTAAATGCCAGCAAAACCCCTCAAGCACCAAAGTGTAACATCATCTCATTATTCTGTTCTATTCTATTAGCTGTGTATTTAAGAGCCCAGAATATAGATGTAAACTCTGAACCATCTAGGCTAGCTGAGCTGATCTCAGGCCCAAGTCTCCCACAGCACAGGAAACAGCTCTAAAGATCATGGGCAGCTCCAATTTCAGAGCAGGAAGATCTGCATTTATAAAGGATCTGCATTTATATGTCCCCCCCATATTAAAGGCTTTTTGAATAAGGTTAATTAAGCTGGAATACTGTATAAACATTTAGGGGCAAGTTGGTTTTAAGGGGTTTTACAACATTATTCCTATTTCTCTCTGGTGTGGCCTAAAAATTCAAAGTTAAGCAGGGAACACTTAAAAATCATTTAAAGAGTAGCACATCTGTAATATTAGTTAAGACATGGATGCTCATTTAGGAGCAAATTTCACAAGAGCTCAGGAAAAAACCTTTTCTGAGCAGGTAAAATGCAACCTTGCAATCAAATTAGGAGCCAAGTCTAGCGTTACCACCACATTGTGCCATTGAGATGGCCTAATTTAGGATATTCTGTCTCTTGTCCTTCCCTATTCCTAGGTCAAAGATTGATGATGTTTAGTGTTATTTTGCCTGAAAGTTTGTACCTTGTCCCTTTGCCTGTCCATAGCTTATGAAATGTGCCAGGTATTTGTTTTCCTTCCCTACTACTTTCCACTTACTTTAATTCACTGAGCACTTCCCTTTGCACTCACACCACTATTTTGAATATAACCTTTCCCTTGAATGAGAAAATACTGTAAAGCTAAGCAGTATCTTGTATAAATTACATGCTCTGCAAGCAAAAAGGAAGAGAGAGGTGATGTCCAGATGAGGCAGAAAGGGCACAACTTAGGCACTTGTGTTACTCATACAGACCTGCAGATTCCTCCAGCACAGCCGAGGAGGCACCCTCACCATTCCAGCCGCTCCAGCCACACTGTTCCAGTACCACCAGAGTTCTCTTGATTTATGCCAATAAATTATTTTGTCTGAATAGATTATCTTTTCTCATTAGTTAAGCCTGCATCCTGTCTCTGTTAAGGGGAACCACAAAAGAGATATGCAATCAGCTCAGTAGCGGTGGTTGTAAAACTGGTTTCACATAAGATGATATCAGTGTATGAATTTTCTTGTGCATACCAAGAAAGTATATTTGCCTTTTCAATGAGGTGTTTTGCCTGCTAAACATCCCATAAAATGCCAGTTGCAGAGTGGGAAACCACCTGAATCCTCTCTTACAGTCATTACAGGCAATTATAGAGATTGAGGTCTAATATTTCTTAAAGAAGGAAGAAATTGTTCAACTAACACAGATGTGATTGGCTAAGCATCCTATTTTCGATAGAGGCTGACTTTTTCAGAAGGTGCATTTGACCCAGTTTTGCAGTATAATAAAGTGCCCGTGGCTTTATGCTTCTGTATTCCACCAAGAAACTGAAAAAAAGGTTGCCCCTTTTAGACCATTTGACAAACTTACAGGAAAATGCACTCAGCAGTAGTTTCTAAAGAATTAAATCATGAGTGGAGCAGCAGAGAGACATCAGAAGAGAAAGAGCATGGTGTGGGTGTGGGTGTACCCTGAAAAAAGAAAGTTATGCAGAGGAGAGAGAGAGTTTGAGATAAGCAGGAACAAGAAGTCTATTTGGTGAAAGGAAAGAAAATCAACTGAATCAACCAAAACTTCAAAGGTTCGAACTGGTATGAGGAATGTGGGAGGAAAAAACTGAAATTAATATAAAGCAACTCAGTGCTTAACACTAGAAATCTGTGGGGCACACAAAGCAAAACAGCACTGGATGCTCAATTTTAGGTAAATGTGCTTAAGTGCTCTCTTGAAAAAGAAAGTAGGCAACATTTAAATGTATTTCTACATAGGAAAGTGGTGCATGTTATAAAAACTAGGTCTTCAAAGACCTTTCTACAGACAAAATAGTCCTTCCTTCAAAAAACTCAAACACAGAAAACCTGTAATTTTTTTCTTCAAACCCGAAATGTATCTATGCAGACATGCTATTCATAACCTGAACTCCTTCCTTTCAATGTTGATTCACCAGTTTTGCCTGTAATATAGTAAAGCAAGGAGTCTCAAAATGTGCCATCGTACCTCAGAGGGAGATCCCAGTGTAGGGTCAAATACATGGACCAACTAGGGAGTTAAGAAGAAAAATGAAAGCATTTCAATCCAAAAGGCACCTCTGTAATGTTCTTGTTTAACATTTTTTTTTTTTAAGTGCAAGTTTTCAGTTCTGCTGAATGCTTTTTTTAGTGTGAGAAAGAAGACTCTTCAGTAGAAAACTTTGATGACAGCAATCACTTTTCCTGAGGTTTATCAATTTTTTGAAAGTGCTAATTAAAATACCACATTTTCAGTCCTAATGTATTTTTTTACACCCAGATGCAGACCACTGACATTTCATGCACACAGGTCAATAAGAACAATACCTCAGTGTTAAAAATTATCTATCTGTTATGTCTCAAAACATAATTACAAATGAATGAGTGTATGAGAACTATCTAATCATATCAGGTTTCGATCTCACTATAGCTGTTCTGCAATCACCTGTTAGCACCATCTGAAACAGCAAAAAGAAAAAGAAAAAAAGAGAAGAGAACAGGGACTAATCCAGGGACTATTATAATGGCATGGTATAAATCTTGTCAGAATTCTTTTGTTTTTCTGTCTCAAAGATGACATAACAGATAGAGAGACTGGAGATGGAAATGGCTAAGAATGATAAGGAATATGTAAATGCTTCTTATTTTGAGAGAATTTGCATTAAGAAGACAAATTTAACAGCTCATAACAAGATACAGCATCACGCCTAGTGCAAAGATAGAACATGCACTTTTGGTTACTCTCTCCTCTAACTGAAAAATGAAAGGCAGTCAATTTAATTATAGGGCAACTAAACTTTTTATTTCAATTTTTTTTTTTTTTTTTTAAACAGAGCCTAGCCAGTGTGACACAGAGCCTTGTGTTAGCCAGGTACTTAATTGACTGAAAAAGGAAAGCCTGTTTAGGTAGAATGGCTGGCATCATCCTAAATTGAATTTTAAAAAAGATTTTTTTTCCTAGCTTGCAAATAAACCCCCATGCCCCAGGACAAAAGCCAGCCACTAGACGACAGAGGGCTAATGAGCAGCTTCCCTAACAGAGCAGTTATTCCAGAAGGCCCCAGCTCAGCAGTTCTTCACTGCCTAGGAAAGCATGTTGAGTGGAAATGTTCAAAGGGGTAGAAAACAATTAGGTGTGTAACTCCCATCCAAAGCTGGGGGAGGAGGAGGAGAGGCGAATGCCAGACTTCCACCAGGCTGTTGAAAATCTTCCCATGCCTGAAGTTAAGCATGTGCTTAAATGCCTTGGACTTTCACGGCTGAGACAGGACCCTGGATTAGAGCACTCATGGAGTGGATCAAGCACGGGGAGCCCTATGCTGCTGTACAATAAAGCTGAAGTCTCCTTTCCTGTTGTTAATCTCTTTCCTGTCTGTTAGCCTCAAGGCACAGTGAAGAATTAATTGATTTTCATCCAGGAAAGGAGGACTTCACTGAAAAGTGCAGCCATGGAATTTTTTATTTTATTTTAAGCACCAGGCACACCTGCCAGGCCCCCAATTATTCCTCAGGAGGAGAAAGTCTACTGTTTTTCCTGTGAGGAAACCCTCTGATCCAAGCACTTGTTGGAGGTTTTTACCTCATCTATGCACTGTGTTAATCTGTCTTCCCTTTTAAAACCTGGCTGCTGGTGGAAGTTTTGAGGTTGCCTGTCCTTTTGTGTAGGTGTTTAGTGGTTAAGGTATTTAACCAGGGAAAGATAAAGCCATGGCTAGTTTCCTCCTCAGCTGGGGGTGCTAAAAATCCAAGGAAATGTTCCCTGCAGCCCTGCTGGCTGCCCAGCAATGAGGGAAATTTGGATTTTGGGGCCTTTGGGTTGGGCATCCTTCCTGCAGACTAGCCCAGAAAAGGGGAGATTCCTCCACATGGTTCCTTTATTAAAAAACATTTTGTGGGGGACCTGACCCTGCTGCTGAGTGCTGGGGCTCTGGAATTGCTCAACTGCCTTAGGGAGTGGAGTTGGTGCAAACATCACATTGGGCCAAAACTACCCTCCGAAATGCATTTCTGAGGAGATCTGGAATTTGATGATTAAGAAGCACCACGAGGAACCAGGAGCTGAGAGGGTGTGTTTCCACCATTTTGTGCAGCAGCATCATGATGTAATGGTGAGCTCCTGCACAGGCTGTTGGAGCTGCACTGGGATGTTGCCTTATAGCAAAATCTGGACTGTTTTGGGTAAAAACCTTTGAGAGAGCACAGAGTGCTCCAGTAACTCAGGGAAACCTACCTGTGCTGGTACGAAAACTCTTTCATGTTGTCCTCCAGCTCTGACACAGACAGCGTGGACATTGGGTCTCCAGTAGAAAAAAACTCCCTCTACTCATCCTCTCCTTTCGTATTTCTTTACATGTAGGTGAAGTCTTCAATGCTCCAAATTAGTATAATTCTTATTAAGGTGGCTTGGTCTTTTTAAATGTTTTTTCAGTCATGTTGAGCAACTAGTGCAGTACTCTGAAAGAATAGTTTTTATAGTATTACATGGAGAAATTATGCTCATGTTGCTGAGGCTTCAAATATCAACAACAACAAAAAAGCAAGAAAGCAAAAAGTGAAAAATAATTGTGCTAAATTCAAAGTGGCACAGGCGGCTATAATGGCTTTACATTTTTTAAAATAGGAGAACAAGTTCTGTTGTGTGTCTTGTAGCCACTAATGGATTTTAACTTTATTACTATTCAGTTTTATTGGAACTAATCAGAAGACTGTAGGAATGAAAGGACTCCCACATTACTGAAACAGTTAAGTTTTTTAAAGGCAGGCTACTGAAGAACAAATTAAAAGGGAGGAGCAGATCAAATCCATGTGTGGGTCATTTAAGAGCTCAGTCTCATTTTTGAAATATAGATTATCAAGGATAACATGAATTCAGCATTTCTATATAATGTTTCATTCATTGATCCCTTAGGCCAGCAGCACTTGGCTGTAGAGAGATACGTAAAAATGAGTTTTAAAACTTCACCCTCTTTTAATATTTTAAAACCTGTCAAAAGAATCAGTTAGAGGCTCTGCCTTTTCTCAGGTTCTCATATCATGGCAGCATATCTTCAGCAGAAATGTGTTTTTTCATACAACTAAATGGTAGTTGCCATGAAAGCACATGGCGAGTCATGACTCTGAAGAAATTCCTGGGTGAACAGTAGCAAAGGTGAAACGAATGGCTAACACCTGCCAAAAGCTGCATGGAGAGTGCTGATGTCATCAGCAGTGCCATCACTTCACAGCCAAAGCCTCTGCTCAGGTCTTGACAGGCAAGGGCAGGAGGCTACGACCTTCAAATAGTCTATTTTAAGATGCATTTTCTCTGTGGCCTTTATAAGTCTCACTGAAGCCTGGGCAGGACCCAGCCTTTTACTCATCAGGTCCTTATTTATGTTTATTTATAAGCTTTTCCATGGACGTCATCTTGTTACTGTGTGAGTGCATCATGTATATTAATGGCCTTGTCCTCAAGCTTTCCTAGGAGTGATGAAAAAGCAATGCCTCGCTCTGACAACAGGGAACAGGGATGCAGGGAGGGGTGAGGTGATGGGCCAAGGTCACACACAGTGTCTTTTGTCCCCCAGCCTCAGCTTTAACTACTGCTCTCTTCTTTGGTTAAGTTTACTCAGCTCTTTACTTTGGTGGGATCTGAAGTTTTCATGACTCTTCTCAGGGTTAAGTCTAAAATGTTTCTGGCATATCAGTAATGTGATAGACAGGTACACATGTCCACAAATTTCAGGACTGAAGCCTCATGAGCTGTTTCACAGACGCCCCCAGAGGACTGCTTGGAACTCTCTGTGAGTAATATAGAGAAAATATCACCAACTGACAAAAAGCCAGAGGATGAATTTTTTGCTTTGGACCATAGGCTGAGCATTATAGACTTAGTATGGGAGTACTGGCAATGTATTTATTTTTTTTTTTTGCAGGGTACTGTAAAACAGACATCCTGATGCTACAAGGGTCCTCACAAAGCCATTTTGGCCAAATCACTTAGATCAAAAGAGTTTGTTCTGATTTTTACATCCTCCATGGAACAATCGACTTTCCAAACCTCGGTTACCCTAAGAATTCAATACTATGCCCTAAGACACTATCCTCTGAAGCACCGGGAATACCCAGTCAGCAACACAAAGATGCTTAATAAAGTTAAGTGTAATATTTTCCTGTCTGCCAAGGCCACTGTTTTGGACAAAATTGCACATAGAAGTAGCTAACTCACAGGAGAGTAAAATACTAGTCCTCTGTATTATGTTGACATTTAATTATAGGTCAAGAAAGATCAGAAAGCACAAAGCAAATCACAAGTTGAAAAGCATATTGCTCTCATCTCTTAAAAGACTGCTATGTTGTAGAATCAGAACTGAGAGTCCATGTTAACTGGCAACTGATCTAAAGTTTCAGGACACACAGCAGCTGAAATTGAAAGTAATGTGAATGAAGGTGATGTGTTTAGCCTCAGGAAGCATGGAATTAAACTGTCTGCTGGTAGGAGGTGAGAGGGGAAAAAGCTGGAAATGGAGCAGTCCCTTGTTTCGTAACAGCAGCCCACAGGAAGGTGGTAGGGGGAAGGAAAGAGGGGGATGAAACCACGGCAAGATTTCCCTTCAGTGTACCTAGCAGGAGATTAGCAGAGAATATGCTTAATTATTGCTTCCTGCCCACCTGCCTTGTTCTTTCAAGAACCAGAGCTCACTCAAACAACATTGACTGCCTTGGCAAATGCGCTCCTAATGGAATTGGTTACAAATTAACCAAGTCAGTTGCTTCTTTTACCTAGAAGGATTTGCAATTAATTTTGTCTACCTTATTTTTCAGACCTGCAGGTGAACTTCCAGTTTCCACGGATCAAAATCTGGATGTCATGCTGGGATAAATCAGCGTAACTTCTGTTCAAGGCAGTGATATTGCCTGTATTTGCACCAGTCAGTCATCCATCAGTTCTGGATGATCAGATCCACTGTCCTATTTACTGCCTTCGGTAATTCTGTGTTATTCTAGGCAGTGCTAGATTTATTTTGTTAATAATTCATGGGTTGCCTTCAACTTATGACTCTCTGTGCTACACAAATGATATGGAGTAATTAAAATACCTTTAAAGGACCTTGAGTGCTGTTGGCAGGAACAACAGCAAGTATTTCAAAGAATATTTAATATCGTGTACTGCCGGCATGCATGCTGGGAAACAAGCTTGCATCCCAGACCCTACCCTGGGCCAATCACAGGAGAATGGCTTAATTGGTTAATCATATAAATTACAGTCACTTAATCATTTTAATCACCATCAGCCAATTAGCTCGGAGTTATGGGCTCTGAGGTAACAGTTATGCAAATGTTTGCTCCACTGCAAGCTATTAACAGCCATATTTTCTGCATCAAGTTGACAGTGACTGATGTGAAAAGGGAAGTGAGGAAAGAGAGCATTTGTTTAGTATAAACTTCTCCTTCTGATTAGAATGAAGCACATTATTGGAATGGATTGAGAATGCAGCAGTTGTCTTTTTTCATCATGGAAAAAACCTTCCAGTGGTTATGCTGGAGTGGGCATGCTGAGGTGCTCTCTGAGGTGTTTTTGCAGAACTCTACCATGATTGCCCCAGTGTCCCAGCAACACTGCCACTTTTAATGAACCATTTCAGTAGCAGGATCAGCATAAATCTTACTGGAAATCTGCAAAAGTGAGTTAGGGCTAGTTGGCTATTGTTTATCAGCCGTGGATAATTTTCCAGAACAGAGGTGTTACCACATAACAGGGCCTCTCCTGCTCTGTCTCTGCCAAAATTATCCCAGTCTTATATCCATGAAAGTAGTGGCACCATGCTGGCTTAAGTGGAGATAGTTGCTACTCGCAGTGGGGATCAGAGTTTATCCCCAGCTCTTTCTCAAAGGTGAAAAAGTGCAGAAAAGATTTTTCAATATTTTTTGGCTCATTTGCATTTGGGTGAAATGGGGCTGCATGACAAAAACCCAAACATGGTAAATACAGAGCAGCAGAAGTATCTCTGATGCTTGTTCTTATTCCAGCATTAGGCCTGGAATATACAAGACTTTTGTGTGATCAGATGTCCATTGGTATAGGTTCTGTTCAGGAAATATATTGTTCTGACCCATTGCCAGCTTGGTCTCCCTTGTCATGCAGAAGTTCCAGACCTTCATTCCTATACTAAAGCTGACATGGGGGGGGGAAGGTTGGAGAGGAGTGAGATATTTGTTAACATTACTTTTTTAAAATTATTTTTTATGTTTATCAGCCAAAAGCACACTTACAAGTCTACAAGATCAAGAGGATGCAGCTGACATGATTTTCTGCACCATTCAGAAGCTTGTCACTTTAAAGAGTGACATGTACCTCAGAGAAACACTTAGGAGTTGCAAAGACTCTAACACACATAGAAAACGCACTTGTCATATTTAGTGTGAGAATCCACAAGTGGTCCATTTTCAAAATATCTCACTACCATCAAGAAGCTGACCCTCAAGATATGGAGGAAGGTTTCCTTGAAACACTACAACATTTTGATTTTTTGTGTTTGATTTGTGTGTGTGTGTGTTGCTGTTTTAAGACATTTGGGGTTGCAAAATTCACTATTTGAAGCACTTAGCAGTGTAGCTACATAGACAGACACATCACTGCCACCAGGGTCATGGATTATGGCTTAAATTAAACATACCTGCTAAGGACATTAGTAGAAAGAATAACAACAGTTTTATGCTATGGTTATTTGACGCCAGTTAGCCTGTTGTAGTCTATAATATTCAATTAACAAATTATTACAACATCTATTAAAAATTTATTAGTCCTTTATCGGTTGCTCACAAATAAAACCATAATGTAAAACATGATCATTCTGGCTACTTAAATTAGTCAGTTTGGGGAGATAGTAGATGAGTTTTGAGTACCATACTTCAAGATAGAGGGGCTGATATTGTCAGCTAGAAGTGAAAAACAAAAATCCTCCCTATGTTCAGAATCACAGAATATTCTAGCTTGGAAGGGACCCACAAGGATCATGATGTCCAGCTCTTGACTGAATGGTCCATACAGGCATCCAACCTGTGTCAACTCATGACCTTGGTGTTATTAGCACCATGTTGTAATCAACTGAGTTAATTTCATGGTCAAATATTAATCAACAGAGAAAAAAGTAGGGCCTGGAAAGACTGTTTTCAAAGTGTTTCCACTTTGTAACAGAGGAGGAGGAAATACCTTCCTGAGTTTCAGCTCAGGTTCAGTGACTCTATGAGTAAATGAGCTGTGTAGGTACTCTAAGAATCCAATGATCCAAGTGCTACAAATAGATTGCTACTGTTGAAATGCAAAAATACCTGGCAAAACCAGGTGAAAAAATGCTGCTACAACTTCAGATGTGTCTGTACATGAAAAATTACTCTGATGCCAACCAGTAAAGTCTACAGTAAAGGCAGCCAAGCTGAATGGCAACCACCCAATGGGCAATCCCCTTCACAATAGGTGAGCCAGGAAAATATTTGCATACAATTTTATGGAGGCAATTGAAATTCAGATTAAAGCCTTAATCTTTTTAAAAGATGAGACCAACCAGAGTTCTACCTACAGTACTTACAGAGACAGGATCTGTCTGTGACACACCATGTAAGCACAGCACTGCACTGGCACAGACAGCACAGCCCCAAACAGCTTGGTGGTAAACCCCCATCCAAGGATCAAACCTCAGGAAAAAGACCAGGCTAGGAATGACACATCCTCTCTCTGTAAAGGAATGAAATGCCTCATTTTACAGTTCCAGTGCCCCAGTACGATTTCATCTTTCAACGACCTTGTTCCAGCAGTATCCTGAAAAATACTGAATACTTTTAAATTTCTGCCTTTAGGCAATATCTTACCTTTCTGTGGCACCAAGGAAGCTCCTGTTGAGTAGCAGTATCTTTCAGCTGTGTTGACAGGATCCCCTGGCCTTTGCCATGGCCTCAGCAGAAATACTTATGCCTGGTAAGCACTGCTGGCTCTGTCAAGGTCATTCCACAGCTTCAGAGACATGCTCTGCCTGAAATAAATTAGTAACAGAGCACACCTATCAATATTTATTACAATTTCTCAGGCAGAAATGTGAAACATAGACTTTATCCATCAGCAGAGAGCAGTCAGTCCATTGCTATGACCCCAAGACCAGGTGCCCAAAACCTTCAACCCTTGTAAATGGTGTCGTGTCCTATCAGAAGCAATTGTTGGAGCTGCTTCTCTGCTTCCACAAGGAAGACGGAGCCAGGTAAAGAGTTCAAACAGGAGGAGATCTTCCTGCAGAGAAGAGAGACAGTTGCAAGGGCTCTAATTAGCCTTCTACTAAAACATTTACCAGTACCAAAGAGGAAGTGTATTTGTCTAGGATATTTGTTTACCCCATTAGGCTGGAATCTTCTAAAATCTTTCTATGACCCAAATGCCAGAAGGTACCTTTGTAGAAAACCATTGACTTCTCTAGGCTGAGGCCATTCAACTTTAAAAAAGAAATGTAGGTGTGATTTTGTTTTTGTCCACATACTCTTTAAAAGCCTTCAGGAGAAGAAAAACATCTTCTTGCTAGTTTGTTGAATGATCACCAACAGTCATATTTTGCATTTGCCACTAGAAAAAAAAAAAAGATTTTATGGATGTTTAAAAAATACTTTAATGACAGGTTTTCTTAATTTTTTTATTTGAGCTATGGTTTTTCCAACATTCACATTAACCAAGCAGTGCACAAGGAGTGCCAGATCAGGCTTCCTGAAAATTAGCCTCGATTAAGCCAGGTGGCCTTTGATTGTTAATGATTGATTAGAAAGCAAAAGACAGATTTATAGCAAATTAGTCGATGCCTAAGCTTTTTTCTTCTTTATTGGTAAAAGAGATCTCCTTTCTGACTGTTGTTATTTTTGATATTCCATTAGGGTGCCTGGATTTATGTCACCATGTCTCAATAGAAAGGCTTTTTTATTCTATTGAAAAATCTGTCACTTAAGGAGGAACATAATGCTGCTGTTTGTTTTACTGATTAATGATAAGTTTAACTATATTAAACACAATAATGATCTTAACGTATTGTCATTTAGGTACACGATGGTGCTTGGTTTTTGCTTGTAGGGAGGTCACACTGTACCACACTTGTTTTTTTTCATTAGTGTGTTGAGAGTGAAGAGGTATATTGCTGCATAACCCCAGAACAAGAACAATCTCCATTCAGGAGCAGTGCTGTCCAAAAGACTTTCTCTCTGAGGTCTCTAACTTTACAAAGAGCATGATGAATCTTTGACCCACCTTAGGCAACAGTGTGCCTAAGGAGTGGCATGCATCCCAAACTCGATCAATATTTGTTTCAGGCATTTTAGTCCAGACAGACAAGTTATCTGAGGTTGTGAATATCAGCAAACACAGGTAGACAGCTGGAGTTACATTCAAGAAAGAGCAGTGGCAGCCCCAGTGCAAATTTAGGCACCTCAGAAAACAGTGTCTGAACAGAGGCTTTCTGAATATCACTTTTGGCCTGAATTCCTGCTTGAGTTGAAGTTTGGGTGTTGGTACATCCACTAGCTATACTCCTGGATAGAGTTCAGCAGCAAGCTAGCTCTGGAAAATATCCCAGCCACTTCCGGTTTTAGAGGCCTTAAATACTTTTTGAAATCTGGCTCCATAATCAACTGAACATAGAAGGATCTTGGAGACCATCACCAAAGTGCAGGCAGCTGACGTGAACAAGATTTGCTGCTGTTCTTCCTCCCCATCTCCTTGTCTGACATCTTCATCTGGCTGCTGAATGGTATCCAAACCTAAGAGATGGGTGCATGAAACAAGGCTGGTCCTTGCATGGCCTGCAGCTTGAAATCAAATACCAAAACCAGAAAGGAAAACAGTCAAACCCTGTTCTTTAGTGAGAGTTAAATACAAAAAGCTATGGCCCTCCTTCAAGCACCAGTATAATTGGGTGAGCCTTGTTTTGGGCTTGTCAAAGCATTAAGTGCACCCAATAGCTGTTCCCCTTTTCTACAGGATGTTTTCCCAACTGACAATGCAAAATCCATGTATGACTGCAGATTTCTTGAAGGCACAGGGAACTGAAGACTCCTCTTTGACTTTCTACCTTGGTAGTGACTGCAGGTATGGATGTGAGTGATGTTTAAGGACCTTAGGGAAATTAAGACAAAATCACATCTGTACTACTTAAGAAATGTAGGAATAGAAAGGACATGGTTAAATTAATAGGGGTGTTCTGTTGTTCAGATCTGGGAGCATGGAATACAAGGCAGGTCTGGGCAGTGAATGTTAAAGCAGCAGTAAAATGGGCAACATTAAAAGTATAAAAGGACTATTATAAACTCCTGATTTAGCCTTCTTAATAAAAACTGAAAGCTTGCATTGCTGCTTGTAAGGGCTACTGAAAGTGTGACTGTGTTAGTACAGGTGGGGCCAGGGAGAGGGAAAGAATGAGAAAACAGAGCATCAGGAGAAAGTGTGCTTTTATTGTCTGATTTTGGTTTTTATTAGCAAAGTTTGTAATGCAAAAAGGGTAGCTGGATTGCTCTACTTTATGTAGTGAAGAAAAGCCTGAGGAGTCCTCAGAGAGAAAGAAGAGAAGGAAATCATCCTTTTTAGTGTGCTCCATTTTTCATCTTTGAATTCAGAGATCTCAGGCCCCAGGCAATATCTAAGGCAGAAGTTAAACTAAGGAGAAGGTAGAAGAGTTTACTTTCTTCTTTTTGGTCTGGCCATAAGGAAGAGGTCATTTGATGTCTCTTAAAGCTTTTTTACTGTGCACTGATGTAAGCCAAATGACCTTGGACTGATTATGGGGTAAAGAAGGAAAGTTGTTCTTAGTCCACAAGAAATATGACTGATCCTCCGAAAGGTTCCCCATTTATGCCTCTGTTGACTGCACAAGGGCCTTCATCAGCTATTCTTTGTCATGGAAATCCTTTAGCTACATGCTGAACTAAGGTGCTTTGAACCTGGGGACATTTTGGGATACTGTGAGTGGCTCTTGTTAGTGCCACTTTCACCAGAGACAGTAACCCGTCCTTCATGTGGGTTGGATTTCTTGCAACGTGTCACCAGTCAGAAATTCAAAGTGGTGAAGGCCTGACCCTACCCTGGACAGTGGCTAGAGGCTTTATTATTAGCTTCTGCCTAAGAGAACTCTGTTCTATTTGCTTTTTTTCTCATACACCATATGTTGAATCAATAGATGAATCGTCCCCTGAAGAACTCCGTCTTCTTCCCATTGCTCTTTCTCCTTTGACTCTTTAGGATAGCTTCTAAAATAATCATGAACTAGAATTAAAATAGCTAAAAATTAAACAGATGTTGACCCTGATCTTTCAACTGTTCCTTTCAATTTTAGTTACTCTTGTTAAGACTTTTAATGAGGGACACAGAGTATTTTTATTATCTTAACTAATTCCAGTAATCTTCTCATTTGTGTCATGCTACTATTGATTAAATTAAAGAAGCTTTTTATTCTTAGAAAAAAGTAGGGCTAGGTCTATATGAGACTGGTCAAGGCATTTGGTTTATTCTGGTCATCTGTGACAGAAATCAGAGTAAAATAGACAAATCATTGAAAGACCATTTCCCACAGTTTTCAGTCAGCAATGGGTTTAGATTGACTTAAGTCTTCCATAATGCAGGTGTGAATGAGGATCATTGAGTAAAATTAATTTTTCCTTCCTCAGTGAACAGTACAACATATTTGTCTGTATGAATATCTGTATTTACAGAATAGGGCTTCATGAATAATTTGGCAGATCAGATTCAGAGAAATGGTGTGATTTGGTAACGTGAAGAGCAAGGTAGGTGGTACACTGAGCACCTGCCCTCCTTCACAGAGGGCAGCATCTTGCAGGATAAATCCCTTACTAAATGTTGTTATGATTCACATTTATTATGACAAGCTCGCTCTAATAAGAAAGAAGCTATGTTTCAAACTTTGATCCAAATGTGAATTGGCTGCTGGTCAATTGAACAGAAATTAGATCATCACTCACTAAGGCAAAGGCATCAACAATATGTTGATGCATTTCTCAATAGCAATTTCTCAAAATCATTCTGCAGCTGTAATCAGAGAGGCAACAGAGGTTTGTTTCTCTGCTGCCTTTTAGCTCTGTTCCTTTTGGATCCAAGAGGAGTCAGCTGTGGTCATGCTGTGGTGCATGGAAGCTCTGGAGAGCTCATGAAAAGAATCAGGTGAAAATTTGAAAATTCTGGTTCCTGATGCTGCAATCCTTAACTTGAGCAGGGTGTCACACCTCCTGTGCTGGGGGTAAAGTCTGTTTTAGACAGCTAGATAAAAACACATTATAAGCTAGAAGATAGGCATGGAATAGATCGGAATTTCTGGAGTGTTAGACACCCAGAGTTTATAAAAGAGTGGCAAGACATTATAGGACAAAATGCCCTGATCAGTCCTTGAACTTCAATTGAAGAAATTACAGACAGAGGTGGGGAATCAACATCAAGTGAGATACTAGTGCAATAAATGCAGTTAACTTTATGTCAGGAACACATTGTAAAGGGCAGGAAAAGCAGCTGTTTGATCCTGTGTTCATGAGTAATACATGTCTTACAGGTCTGCGACTGTCTACTATGCATCATGTTCTCAGTATTTCCATTTTTATTTTATTCCAGACAATTATAAATGGTCAATATTCCCACAAGTACAAAGCTACAATGATGTATTTTCATCTCCTTCTGAGGACCTCATGTCATTTTAAGAATAAGAGAACATCCTCTAACTAGAATATTTACTCTAAACCAAAAATATACCCACAACTGTAACAGACTACAAGAGTGTCTCCCATTCCAAAGGGTGTCTGAAGATTCCTGTCAAAGATCAAAGGACTGTGCAAAGGGCTGAGTGCATGTGGGAATCTGTGTGCAGTTTATGCACTCTGCTGGATAAGAAATGCTGTGAGCAGGGCTGAAAAAAAAAGAGTCCCTTTTGACTCTACTAACCTGTTTTGTACCACCGTTATAAAAATGTAACCTTTACTTTTAACTGAAATATCAAGGATTACAGAAAGAAAAATAATACTGTAAGGATGTTAAAATGGACAATTTTCCACAAAAGGCATTAATTTCCAGTGGCCTAGCAAAGGCTTGCACTTGAGAATGGGAAGATACTTCCAGAGCCATAAATGATGACTGAAAACTCCAACCTGAGGTTGGTTCACTGTTCCTCTGTCAGCAAATAACTATGGAAATTGGTTAACACTTCTAGTACTAATCTTCAAGAATGATGATGGCTTAATATTATTATTGGTTAGTTGATTGACTCACCTGCTAAAGATCCAAAGGTCCAACTCTGATGACTCACAAAAGTGCCAGTGTGATGCTATGTGATGCAGTTTGTTTTTCCACATGCTTTCCTGAAATCCCTAGGAAATTACTCTCACAAAAGCATATTAAAAGGTCTTTATTAATATAGCAGAGTTAATCAGAGTATAATCTAGGAAATGCCAGAAGTGCCACAACCAGCCGACTGTTATTCCTCTGAGGTGTTTCAGCCTCCACTAATAAAATATCACAACCAAAATTATAATAAAAAAGCAAACAGATTTTTTTTTGGATCAGTCATGCTGTGCTCACTTTGAAAATGACTGCATGGTAAGGTGAGATTTTAAAAGTTCCAAACAGAAGCAATTAAGTTGGTGAAAGAAAATATAGCTATTTGCAAATCTGCCTTCTCCTCCTTCACTCTCCAGCACAAGAGTACTCCTAAGGGACCAGTTAATTTCTGCATGTGTATGTACTGTTCTTTAGGTCACAGTACAGCAGACTGAGATACAGAAGTTCAAGCCAAAATTGTTTTGCAATTAAAAAAGTGTTGCAAGGTGAAGTTGTGAGGGGAAATAATAAAAAGGAGGTCTGTAGTATCGTAACTTTTTCAGTGGGTCAGAAACATATGTTGTAATCTAGGATACATACTTGAGATATACAATTTTCAACTAGGTCAGACTTAGATGTTTAAGAGAATTCATGAAAGAGGGGCAAAGCTATATACGATGCACACTGTATAATGTTTTGGTTTAAGGGTCTCTAGTTATCAGTGAATAAGTCTGATGTAAATTGTTATTACTGATATACATTAATAATAAAAGCTGAGAAAATACCAATGTTTTTTTAAGTAGCCCGGATTCTGAGCACTTTACAGCTAATGGAATCCCTGCCTTACAGCAAGCAATAATTCTCCAGCAGGCCAGTGACACATCAGCACAAATTAAGGCTTTTCCACTGTCACAAAGAACACTGGATTGAATCAGGGTCTCCTGAGTCTTAGCCCAACCTTAGCCCTCAGCAATTGTAGGTAAACCCCTTCACGCTAACTAAAAGTAGTCCAAATACATTTTAAATGGCAAGCTTTTGAGAATTGTATTTTCTCAACAACTGGCCATGGAATACAGAACAAAGCAGAGCCCAAGTGTTAATTGCTCCAACCCCATAATTAAATGCAGACATACTGTACTCTGACTGTGATTCTTGAAAGCATGCCCACTTGGGTTTTTTCCGTGCAATAAAATAGAACTCCCTCAATATTTTGTTCGAGTAAATGCAGTTAGCAATAGCTGACGTGACAATAGGTTATTGGCATAGTTGTGATCAGAAATGCCTTCATACATTAGCCACAAGCTAAAAAAAAAAAGGCAGTATTCATGCCACTACAAATTACGCTGCTCATTAACATCCGGTATACTCTAGAAAGCAGTGAATGCGCATGTGTTTATTTTGTGGTTCTGTCGGGAATGGCCCTGGGATCAGATTTAGTGCAAGCCTGTCTGCATGAGGCCATGCACTGAGTTGGACAGATGCAAGCCTGTCTGGCCCACAAGCCAAATGCTCACATCAGCACAGTACCATGAGCAACCTCGTGTGTGTTGCTTCTTTGCTGTTATGTCTTCACAGGTCTGGACCAAAGGCCGACCTCCACATACCCTGACCAAAGTGTCTGCAACTGGAGCCAGCGTCACTCCTTCTCCACTCGTGTCCTGTGAGCTGAGCTAGCACCAACAGCTTCCACCCAACTCAGAGCCTCCAAGTCCTGTTATCCCTCTCCAAGTCTGATCTTTACTGTTGGCTTTATTTAGGAGCTAAATGAAAGTTGAATATTTATGATTTAAATGTGCCAAGATCAAGACTTTGCTTTCCAATTAATTTCAAGTGGTTGGTTTAATAAACAAGAAATCCCTTCCAAAAATTGAATCAACACATTATATGCCTTCAGGGCTTGGACCCCCTAGGCCACCTTCTGCTTATGTTTTATTTGCATCCTGCACATTTTCTTTGTGAGTGTCTAGGACTGCAAAAACAACCAAAGCTGATATTTTGTATGATTACTTGTGGATGCTTAAGTCAAACACCAGATTTAACAGACTGCTGTTAAATATAGGCAATAATTTTAATTTCCTTTAGAGGGTGGGCAGCATTAGGGCATTGCTCTTGTCACCACCTGGATGTTGGTGAGGTCCCCTCCAGTGGGTAGGACGGCAGGGATGTTGTTGCTCTCACTGGGGGTGGGGCTCCGAGGAAGCCCTGGTCACATGCTTGCACTTTGGAAGTGCACTGAACCAAGATACAGATTACCTGAATCAAAATGCTCATGGTCCACCTCCTTCCCTCCCCCTAAGCACTACCTATCCTTTGGGCATTTACCATCTGTTTCCAGATTCCCATGCAGAGAGGGGTTAAAAGCATTGCTACACTTATATCCTATGCTCAGCGGACTTTGTACCACAATGGTTTCTTCTGTGCCCCAGCAATACTATCTGGTAATTTGAAAGTTGCTTTATGATCCCTGCAGAGTGAAATAAACTTGTAAGTGAGAGGTAAAGCCTTGTGCCTGAATAGTGCTATAAAGCTGTTTAACTCCAGCAAGTTATACAATCCCAAACAACATCCCCTTGGGGGCTGAGTAAATTCTTGTGGGAGAGGAGAAAGAGGATCAAGATACTGTGAGGTAAATGCTCGGTAGATGCTGTGCTGCCTGTGGTGTCAGGCCTTTTCCCTCTGAGGCAGACCGTGCATCCATTTGTTCCTCCTTCTGCAGGCCACTTGGTTACACACCCCACCGGCAAAGCCATTCTCTGAGATTGCAAAGACATCTTCTGACTTTCATTTGAACCTCTGATGCATCTCTAACTCCGCTCTGATTATTTCCTGAGCAGGCATACCTGGGGTTTTTCCCTCATTGGTACCCAAATATGATACAGCTAGTGAATTAATCAATGAACACTTTCCTCCTGTACCAGTGCTATACCCTACTGTCACATTTGAATTCTGTCTTACATATTTCCTTAGAAATAAGACACTAAACCTGAAGAACCTGTGTTTACTTTAGGGAATCTTTGACACAATAAAAATATCTTCCTGGAAAAAAACCCATAAATTGTTCCTTTCTAATTTTATCCTGTGGTTTCAAACAAGAAATGTGATTCTTCTGAAGCTGTGAAATATGATGCCATTATTAAAAGGCACATGTGTGCTCAACCAAGAGGCAATAGCAACACTTTGAACAAGTAAGCCATCCTTGTAAACTGTCTTAGAAATTCTTATTAATACCAGTAAATAATACTACTAGTTCTATTTCCAAAATGTTTTAGGCCCATGGGAATGCAGGGAGAGAGCTGACTTCACCAGTGAGAGCTGCAGCCATTATTTTGGCAGCATTGAACCTAGATTTATGGTATTCCATTAAGAAGGAATGCATTAACTCTACAACTGTCACCACTGCATTGATGTCAAAGGAAGTGCTCTGCCTGGCTTTGCTGACTTGATTGATGGAAAATAGTATATCAGACTGGTTGCTCTCTCTCTGATGAGAAAGGCAAGTATCCTGGACCCCTGAAGCTATAGCAGAACTCATTTTTTTTTTTTTTCTACTCTTGGCGAATTTTCCTGCATTCTTTGGCCCTGGCCATGGAAAAGGAAAAATAATACAGTTGACTTTTTTTACATTGCCCAGAGACGAAGCAACCCAACAGGCAGAGCAATGAAGTAGAACCCGTCTCGCCTTCCGTCCGGTTCAATTTCAAGCTTCAGCTTTGCACACATGCTATCAAAAGTGGGCCAGACTTGAACAGCAAACTCAAACAACTACATACTTGGAGATCTCTGCAGGTTAAAACTCAGACAGAATCTGGATGGCAGGACAAAGATTTCTTACCATGGATCCACTCTCTCAGCAGGCTGAAAAAATATTGGCTTCATCTCTGGTGAATACTTAAAATAGCACCTATTCCTGTAGCACATTAAAAAGGCACTTATTTTTTGTAAAGGGGGGGAAGTTCTTCTCTTGCTCTTGAATAGACAGAGAATTGAGACACACAGGAAATGTCTAGTGAGTAAAATAACCAGGGACCGTGCTCTGGCCCTGAGGCCAGGCGGCTCAGCACGGTGCAGCTCTACATACCACAGCCTCTTCTTTCCCTTCCCCACCCCCCAGGCTCTGGGTGTCTGAGTTGAAATTGCCTGATGGGAAAGGAGCCTGGCACATGCTGGCCCCTGAAGCGTCTGTGTGTTGTTTGGAAGAAGGGCAATCAGCAGAGCAATCGCTGTGCTTGGAAGCGTGCAGCAATTACAGAGCATGGACAACTGCTGGCCTTCCGCTGCTGCGCTGCCCTGCCTGCCAGGGTAGGCACAGCAAAAAGAGGCGTGCGTCCTTTTACAGCCCCTAAAGGGACTTGGCAGAACACCAGCATTCAAGTCTGTGAACATGATCCTTGAAACTCTCATCTAAACCTATTGGCATTTCAGCTTCCAGCAGCAAGCTGAACCAGGTGGGTGACATTTTGCATCTGTGAATGTTCCCAGCCGCTTTGGTTGCGGCAACCCAAGACGTTCGCCTTTCTGCTCTGAAAGCCTTCAACAAGATCATGGAGGGCACCACAGTCAGGTTAAAAAAAAGTACTGTAGGGAGAAGGCAGGATCCATGGTCAGCTTGATTACATTTGCAAATGAGATCCCCAAGGGTACGTGTGTACATGTGCCCACACACACACACACACACACACGAGGTGTGCACATGTGCAGGCACACTCCAAGAGGCAGTGCCCAGTAAAGTGTCTTAGCACCATCTGCAGCAAACAGGTTCTGCAAAAAACAGTGCCAAGTGATGTTCCCACAGTCACACTGTGGGGGGGAACTTCCCATGTCTTCCCACGTGCTCCCTCCTGTAGAAGGCCCTGTGCTTACGGTGCAGATCAAGGACTTGAAAAATCTGAATTCCTCAAACACCAAAGGGACAGGACCACAGCCAGCAGATTATATTCCATACATGAGAGAGAAAGGAAAGGGTAAAACATAGTTTTGCAGGGTTTTGCTATCACTTTGGATCAAGAACTAAATTCATATTGTGGAAGATAACATTTCATCAGCTTCTTGCCCATACTCATTGATGGTTTTGATCCCATGGAAGAAATAAAAATTGGGATGCTTTCTGTTAGATTTCTTTCTGCGTTATTATTAGAAATCCTCCCTGTAGACTTAAAACTAATGTTCTCTTGACAGAAATAATCTCTATTATTCATAATATTTTTGGCCTGAAATTAGTCCTTCCACAAAGCCTTCCCATCTCAGCTGGGAAAGATTAGTCTCTTTACTGTCTTCCCTCACTGCCCTCTTCTGTTACTCATCTGCTCATACTTTACTTCATCCAAAAGCAAGAGGCTTACACTGAATTCATTAACCAGCGTTTCTGGAGTTAAGATGTGGGGAAATCTCACCCCTGCACATCCTCTCATCATTGCTGTGCTTATCATCATCTTAAATTGGTTTGTCAGCCAGCCACTCACCTCAGCTGATATTTCTTGCTATGCCAGTGTTACAGTCCCTAAAAGAAATCATAAATTATGGCGAGTAGTGAGGTTGATATACTGTTGAGCCAAAAAAATCACTCAGAATTTTGTTGCTGACATTTCCCTCACAGTATCTTGTAGAAGTGGATGTTTCTAATTTAAGTTCTTATATTTTCCTTCCAGTCATTTTCATTCAAATCTCATACTTTTTTATTAGAAGTGAGCTATGAAGCTAACTCAGTTCATTGAGTTATTTCAGAAATTATTAACACAGATTATTCCAGAAACCATAGTATTTTGATTCTTTATCTTCTAAAATGTGTTTACAAATTAGGTTTCTCTAAATAGCTCCCATGTCAAAAGTAATACTGCAGCAATTTGGTGGTGTTTCCTGAGGGCTACTTGTATTCACTGCATGGGAAGTTCAATGTGAGCCATACAGAAAAGGTTATAAACACAACTGTGTACACAACAGTTTGAAAACAGGTCTTTTCCAAACCAGGGAACAGATTTGTCTCTGTATTTGCTTGGTCATCATCTCACCCTTTCTAATACACTTAGTCATCACTGTTTTGAAGTGCCAGGCAATGTGATTCAGCAATCTTCAGGAAAAACATGGCACAGATGTGTTTGGCCAGTCTGCTGGCTAATTGATAATATATCAGCTGACAATCTGCAGGGGCACTGGCTGCAGATGCCTCTCCTTGAGAGTTCTGATGACCATTATGAGAGTATTAAGCTTTAATTTTTTTATTTTTGTAAAGAACTCTGGTAAGCTGATGGACATTTAAATATTGTGAAATAAATGTGCTAAACATTTTCCTGACTATCAGATTTTACTACCAAAATCTGCAGTTGCCAGGGCCTTCCTTTTTGTATATTCATAGAAAGTATAGATGGAAAGAAGAAGCATAAGCTTTATTTGATAATATATGTTTTTAATTGTTTGCATAAACCCTGGTAGGAAACCAGAAAACCCTGTGCAGCAACCTAACACACACATGCTCATCTCTCTTTGATTTCAGACTTTCAAACAACCATTGGCAGGACGAGCAGAACACAACGGGCATCTGTGTCTCTGCTTTAGTTTCCATTGCCATGACAATTATCTGTGTGAAACTGGTTCATTACAGTAATATGTGCTCCACCATAACAGACCTAGTCAGTTTGGTACAATGACTCTTCAGAGGATTTAGCTTTTTATTACACTGAATCAAAGTGAAAGAAGCAATCTGACTCTACAGCTGACTCCTGAGCTGAAACATGTTTTATCCATTCATTTTTCAACAAGCTTTCAAAACTGTATTGCATAAAGTTTGTTTTAGCTATCAAAAAACCCCTATCAAGATGTGTTACTCATTTTAAACAAATGTTCCTATTGTAGTGTCAGATTTACATGTTTTTCTGGCTCTGACTCAGATGGATTCTTCATGGGGATCAAAGTGATAAAGTTCATTACATCAGAAAACTCACTTAGATCAACTTACACTACTTCAATGAAAGTGAGTTTCCTTTGCTGGAACAACTTAAAGTGTATGCATATATTTTGATGTTCTTGGTTGCAGTCTTGAGATTTTCTCAGCCCAAATCCTCTGCTTGTCTCCAGAGACACTGAGAAAGTCATGCAAATATTCCACAGTTACGCCTATTACATACGGGAGGCAATGTTGAAAGTTGTAGCTTTAACAGAAATTGAAATTATTTAGCACTCTACCAAGAGCTTGAATGCATCTTTGAGGAAGTTTTTATACTGTCTTCACAGGGTTCATGATTTTGGCAGCAGGTAGACACAGATTAGGTTGCATATTTAATGAGCTATATAATTTTGGGTCTGACAGCTTTTCCTACAGAATATTGTCCTACTGTTCAAACAGAACCATTCCTTTGCATCTCCTCACCTACTCATAAAAATGAAAGTAAGATTGGGTAAAGAATGTTTTAAACCATTTTTAATGGAAAAATGCAGATCCATTCATTGGAATGTCTTATGAGAAGATGTCATTTCCATAAATTTTACAAAGGTTTGAGGGATACAGAATGGAGTGGCTGGTCAGAGGGAATAGGGTAAATTGTGAACACACAGGATGAAATTCCCAAACAACCACATTTCCTGGGTTTGTCTCAGCTGTTAAAATGCCAGATCTTCTGAGCTGGAATTTTTCCTTCTGTTAAAACTGGTTGAACTTGAGGCCTCATTGCATTGCAAGACAAAAGCAAATGACAAAGAGTGGAATTTTTTCCAGAACAGAATTCTTGTTTCTCAGACACCCACCCCTCTATGTAAGTGAGTAAAACTGATAGTCCCATCATCTTTTATTTGTACAAGATTTCTGATGCTACGCCACGTCATTTTGTTGGACAGCATTTCTTCCTGAGCTGATCCCCATAGCTCATGATTATTAGTCAACTGCATTTTCAAATAGTTAAATAATTCTGCCAGCAGTTGCTTATCACAAATCTATGTATCACAAACGGTGATACAGCTGTCTGAGTTATCCCCAAATTAGCTTTTTCCACCACTGTAATCTCTGGAGGGGAATTTGCTTTAACATGCCCACCTGGACAGAGCCCCTTTTACAATTGCCAGCTAGAAAGTACTTCCATTCTGTCCCCAGACAGATCCTACAGTAAATGGAAGAGATGAGGCAAAGACAAGACTTTAGGAATGCAGAGTGGTTCAGGCCATGATTACAGAGAGTATTGATCAACTGCTATATTGCCCAGACAAGTACCACCAGCCTGTGTGACAGAAATGTGCTGACCTGTGCAAAGATAAGTAAAGTACTCAGCAAAATGGATTATCCCAGAGCTAGAAAGTGATGGGTTAAAGGCATGTGTTTCCCTGCCTCCTTAAAGTGCTAGCTGTGAGTAATGGTGAATGATGTGTGGATAGTTTAGGTCTAAGTCTAAGTGCTGCCTAAGTACCTACACAGTTTTGCTTACCAAGTGAGTCTTAAAAATGACCAGTGAAGACTTGCAGAGTTATGCTAAATATGGATCAGTAAAGCTACAGGGTGTTGTATATCAGTGTCCTCTCTCTCTCCTTCCAAACCTATTTCTATGTCTGGCATTAAAACCAAGCGCCAGAGAGACTACCAGGTATGAATCCCTGCTGTCCAGGGCTTAGCACTAAGTCATATTGGAAAACTTAAATCCAATCCCTCCACTCCCTTGTCTTTCACAAGCTGGGGAGAAGAAACCTATTTGAAAACGAAGAAAAATATGAGAACCTCAGGAAAACAGGTGATTTAATGAAATTTTCACAGTGTTGAGATGAAATCTCAGTCAAGATTCTCATGGAATTTCATTGCCACTAAGCCAGAATCTGAATCTTAGATAAACTTCAGCCTTTAACTTGAAGCCCAAACCTTGATGTAAAGGTGATCTTGACCCACCGTCTGGTCAACAACATCTGAATTTATGTATTAGAGGAGCCTTGAGCTGTTTTTTTTCTTTTATTGTTGATTTGCTCCTGATTGTGAAGTTAAGAAAAGAGTGTTTTCATTTTATTATTATTATGGTAACTTACATTTATATGGTACTTTTTTATCCCTCGAAATCTTAACTTCTTAGGAAACCAGACAAAAGGATCTCTTAATCCACTCCTGAAAAACAACTCTTAATGCACTGCCATACAACAGCTTAGTAGAGGGCTGTTCACTAGAAGTCTTCACTGACAACAAACAAACAAACAAACAAACCCTTGGTTTTCAGTTTCACCCAAAACACAGCAGCTCCACCAGTGTCCTAAACTCCAGACTGAGCTGGCAGTTCAATTCTAACTCCACAGATAGACTGCCATCCACTAAATCACAGCTGCCACTGGCAGCAGCACCAACACATTCCTCAGACCCCTTCTACTCAAGCCCTTGTCAGCCACAAATCCACTCCAATCCGTGAGATGCAATATGCCTGTGCTGGAAAGTGTACAAAAGGGCGGTAAAGGGGAGAAGAATATCAGAGAAAAGATATTTGCCACCAACCTACACTTTCTTCTTGCCAACATACAATCCACCTGTCGCCTCTACTTTAAGTCATCATCCTGTTTATAAAACACACATAAAGGGACTTGCTTAAAACATAATACCACTCACGCATAGAAGTCAAGTTATTAACACATAAAGCTCAATCAATAAATCACATTAATTCATGTATTGATCACATAATCTATTTAAAAAATAAGCATAACAGCCCCTCTGGTAATATAAAACATGAACAAACATACTTTTCAAATTATACCTGAGATATTCCTCTCCCCAGAAATCCCAGGCTCATCCAATAACATTGGCAATTCGCAGAGACTATTTTTTAATGGAGTTCATCAGCAAAAATAAATTCCTGAACTAACCTGAATATTTTGATAACAAATTATCTAAAAAACCTTTTTGCACTGTGCTAAAACTTAGACCTAGGACCTTAACTTTTTCAGTTACCAATCTTTTAAATATATGCAGAGATGAAAAGCATTCCTTGAAATATTTGGATGGCTTACAGCTATGCAAGTCAAATAATGTAGGAGCAGAAAGTGAAAAAAATTTGTTATAAGGGGAGATGACAAGACCAGCAAACAAAACCAAAATATGTTTCAGAGGACAAGACTTGCAACTGCTATAGTTAGCAAGGCTAACTATCAAGTAGGGATGCCTTATTTTTTACATGTCCAACTAGATACACCTCTGGTTTTCACAGGAAGTCTTGAATTTGGCACTTCACATTGCAACGGTTATTTGAGTATTTCATCTGAAAAGTGAAATTCTGGGAAATAAAGAATGAATTATTTTTGCGGATTGTATCTATGATGGAAAAGCAGCAGACAAAACCAAGTCTTTTTTTACAAGTTTGAGACTCAGCCATTTTCCTTTTCCAAGTAGAAGCCTATAAGAACATTACAGGAATTGGGTCCACGTGCATGAACCTGGAAAGCCATGAACACTGTATCAGGCTAAGGCAGCTGCAGAGCAGGAATCCCAAGTGATGAGCAGCAGTAATGCTGGAATGCAAGAACTAATGAATTGGGTGAATTGAGTCTCATTTAATTCCCTTCAACTTGTCATACACTTCTCCTGTAAAGTAATTTCTTAAGAGCTTAGCTTGATCCAGAAAAATTAAAAATTAAGCACTTAAACAGGAGAAAGAGTATCAAGTCAGCTTTTTCCCTAGTAAACTATGCAAAACCTTACTGTACTATTAAGGTACACAATCCAATTACTAAAATATGTAAAATTGAAATAATAAACATGTAGTTTGATTAGACAGGGATATAAAAGCTGTGGTAGTAAAATCAACATTTGAATCCATCAAGTTTATGAAAATCAAACTAGCAGAGCCTGCATATATTACTTAAGCATGCAAGCGTTACTAAAGCATTCAACATTTATTAGGGAAAAGAGTGGAAGTTTTGTTTTCATCAAGAAAGGTATCATACACAGGCATGACCTTTGTCACCTCTCCAGTGCTAAATAAGTGAGCTTATCATGCTGAGAGGTAAAAGACTTTTCATTAATTTTCATTGTTTACTATTTTCCATTTAACCCCATCCCGCCCCCAAACTTTCAGAACATTATTTCTGGCATTGCAGTGTATTAAAATAATCATAATTTTACCCATGCAAAGACGAGCATTTTTTTCACTCACTTGGAAAGTGCAAAAGAAGGCCCATCCTGGCCAGACTGCCTAATTTGGGCTGAACACAGAAATGTTGTTTCTGAGCTATGAATGCCTTTTTCTATGACAGAATGTTTCTCTAAGTGAAGTTATTCAGGTTGCTGCCCTGAAGCTTTCTCAGTTTTCAGACTTCAGCCTCTATTGGTTGCAATAGGGAAAAAAAAAAAGCCAAACAAAAAAAAAACAAATTAAAAATTTGGGTCAGTCTTTGTATTTCATTTGCAAAAATGCATCCAGAAAAAATGAATGCATCAAAACAGATGGAATGTGGATAATTTTCCCCCATGTGTTGACATTTCTATCACAAGATTGTTTCATCTACACAAAAGCGAAGGGTCATATATTATGCAAATGGCAATAAGAAGAAATGCACTATCAAGTCTGAGAACCCATCATGTGTAACAACACCTAGAGGGCCACTGTCAATTGCTAAAAGAAAAAAAAGGTGGATGCTGCCTAGGGATGCATATCTGCTATGTTTATGGCCCTTCTGCTTCCTTTATTATCCCAAATTGACACATTTTCCTTGATCTCTTTCTGTTGCTCCAGAGATCCATTGAAAGGTTATTTTCCCAATGAGGAAGCAAAGCTTTAGGCTTTTTTTTTGGCTTTTAGACTTGTTATCCTGAGTTTAGCAACTGTGAGGCTAATTCATCCCTCTACTTAGAGGGGAGATATCGGCTCATCTGCTGACCACCACAGTCTTTTTTTCAGTCCTCCCCTGTGGCCCTTGACAACAGATTTGAGTCGCTTGTCTTCATATCGGACAAGGTAGGCTATCTCCTCTCAACCCTGACAAGCGAAGTCCAATTGCTTGAGGGTTTAAAACAGTTAAAAGGGACTTGGGACTTTTTGGGTTTTTTTATTCTTAGTAGCTACTATTAGCCTTACCCTCATGTTTCAGTGAGTTTTCTCCCAGCAGGGAAACTGCCTGCTGCAGGGTGCTTTGTTGCTTTCATAAATCTCTAATTAGGTCCCTATCTGATTTAACATGAAGTCAATCCTGTCCCCAGTCATCTTGAAAGCTTTACAAATCTTGGCTTTTTGAAGATCCCAGTGAGAGAACAGCCTTCTACCTATCCCGCAACTAATTTTTTTTACTTACTTTGAAGGTGTTCCCTAATACCTCCTCTCTAAATAAAATCGGAGCAATTAAATAGGAAAACAATGTAACACACATTTCCACGCCCAAAGGATGTCAGCCGGGTTGTTAGGAAAGGTTCCTGACTGAGCACAAGGATTTTTACTGGCAACAACAGTATTCATTACAATTCCACAATGCTTTGGCAACATCAGTATATTATTTGAACTTCAGAGCCTTTGGGTTTTTTCCTTGGGATTTTTTGTTTGTCCATCTTTAAAGGGTTAATTTACGTTAATGTTATCCAGCAATCACAATTCTAGAGCTGACAAAAGAGAGTCACCAGTGGAATTTGTTAACATTTTCTCCACTCAGATGTTGGTTACTCCTTGCTTAGCAGGTATAGGAGAAATATGAACGAAACAGCCTTTTAAATGTTGGAAACAGTCTGGAAATCGAGACCAGCAGAGTACAAGCATTGATTGTGTGCCTGAGTTACACCCCTGGGCTTTTAAAAGGAAATGTAACATTTCCAGATTTTGAAGACATTATTGCTCTACATGTAACACAAGTGGGATTAAAAACAAGCAGTTTCTCTGATAGCAAACACTGAAATAGTCATACTCATGTTATACTCCTCCACAACTTACATGAGCACTTCTTTTGTGGCTTTTGACCCCAATAGAAGCCCACCTTAACCCAGTGGTGCCTGTGAGGCCCACCTTCCTCTGCAACTTTCAGGTCAAACGCCAGGGATTTGACTAGATTAATACATCTATCATGATGAGAAGCAAATAGGTTGTGAGAGGTGCTGAGTGCCCTCCATTCACTGGATCAGGCCAGCAGAAAACTGGAAAAAATGTGTACCTTACAGTAAGAGAGTAGGAGAGGAGACTGGAGTAATTTCTTGGCTTGCTTTTCTTGTCACACTCTTCTGTCCACATCCATCACATATTCCTGTGTATGACAGGAGGCAGAGCTACCTGGTGCACCTGACCTGGTACTTTTCAATTCTTACACTCTTCAAAGAGAACAATTTCATAGGAATTATTTCACTTCAATTATATGAGCAGACATTAACATAGGAAATCAATCACAGCATTTATTTCCACGAGGTACAAGCTTCAAACTTTCATGGATTTCTCCAAGCAATTCTATAAGCACTCCTGGGTCTGACTAGGGTGGTAGGAAGAACTGGAGACACAGCTGAGAATATAATTAATGTCACTAAGGACTTCAGTTCTTGATATCATTAGGAAGATAGACCCAGAAATCATTTCTACGGCCATGACATAGCAGTAAGTGCCAAAATCCATCAGAAATGTACTTGTATCTCACATTTAGCTATCACTGGATGTTAGTACCACAAATCATTAGTACCAAAGCTGAAAAAGCCACCCCAAATCCTAAAGGACAAGTGTATTGAACAGTAATTACTGCATCTTAACAAGGCCAGAGCCTCTGTTTAATATTGAATGCAAAGAAGAAGACAAAGATCCAAAGGTGCTGTCAAGCAGCCTGCAGTGATCCTGACTGTGAAACCCAGTAGCTGGGTGACTGAGCTAGCATTCTCAAGGATGAATCCGTCACTTTTTCTTGTGAACTGTTTGATGATAAGTTATTGTTGCTCTCAGCAAACAGCACTTTTATTTCCCCCACTTGAATTTTTCAGGGTTCAGTATCAAAAGCTAGAGGGGAACTGGAGGCTGCAACTCTGCCACTGCAGGACTGCCAGTCCTAAATGTGTTATAACAGGTCTGCTCTTCACCTCATCTTTGGAAAGCCAGCAGAGTCATACTTCCTCAGCACTGCTCTTCAGGGCCTTTTTTCACACACCAAGACCATGTTTGTGCAGCAGGATGCCACTGGCATGGTTTCTCTGTGAAGGGTCAGGGAGTGAGGTGCCCTTGGCCAAGGTAGCAGCATGGCAGAAGCTCCAGAATAGGTGACGTTCCAGCAGTAAAATTACACATTTGCTGATGTAATCTGTCTGCAGCTGCTCAAAGCACATCTTTGCCTATCATAGTGCATTCATGTGATGAGTATTTTCCAGGTTGTTGTTCTTACTGTATCACGAACATATGCCCTTGTGCATTTGGCCAAAACACTCCTGGAACTTCATCCAGGATCACATCCAACTTTCTAATGTGCGCATATCTCTAAATATCAAAGCTAGCCACCTTATCCTAAAAGTAACACTGGGGCATTACCAGGGCTGAGGAGGAGCACTAGGATATTGATGTGCAAATGAGCAGACTCTCCAAAATCTCAGGTTAACTCTAATTTAAAAGCTACTTGGTAGAGAAATTATCAGACACAGCAGGTCACTTCTTTGGAGCTTGATTTTGCATGTCAATACACAGCATGTTCCCTCCTTAAAGGTAGATGGTAACTGAAGGGGGAACATAAGGTAGCCAGGGGCTCTTTGAGGAGGGTCTTTATGGGAATAGAGACTTAATTTTTGGGGGGTATAGTGTCTGGAAAATGCCTACACATTGAACATGCAAACTAACTGTGGAATAAAAACGAGATTTGTCCTGGCACTGTTTTGGAAGTGGATCAAGTCTATTGCAAGAGGCTTGGCCATGTGCAAGTTCTTTTGATCTAAATCAGAAGAAACAAAGTATAAAAGGAGCTCATCAGCACACTAAAGGCCCATGAATCCTCTTGAAAAACTGTTGATACATTCACACATTACAGCAATACTGATGTCAAGTGTGACTGTGATAAGCTATAAAGCAGGGGGTGCAGGAATACACCCATTTGTGATCCCACATAAAAACCCTCTATGAATGAAAGAAAACAAGCAATCTATTAAAGTATATTTGATCTATTAAAAAACTTGCGTTCCACATTAAGATAATAAAAGTGACATTTCTGCTGCCTGGCTCTTACCTCCTGTAAGGTACATTGCATTATTTCCAAGCAATGACAAACAAAATTGAACACTTCTCCAAAGGTCACATCTATCACAGTTTTTATTTTCTCATTTGATTCAGTGTATTAGGGTCTTGTTATTTTTTCTATTTTACTTGTTTGGTGAAGTAAGTCATTCTTCCTCTGGAGAGAAAAAAAAATTATTTATAGACCTGAGTGAATATTTCACAGCAAATAGCTATCCAGTCAATTCAAATTTTCCTTCTTTTCATTATTTGTTTATGATCAGTTTGCTATTTGTTATCTCAATTTAGGGATAGTATTTTAGCCTAGACCAATGGAAGATTTAGGCTGTCACATGCAAAATCATCGTATTCCATCAAATTACAGAAAATGAAATTATTGACAGTTAAATTATAAGTACATTCTTCGGCCATTAGCAGAACATTTTCAGATAGGATGTCATCACTACATTCAGGGTGGCCTGGCAAAGTTTGTCTTCCACACTGACTAAGACTTTCACAAGTCATAGAGCCACCAAAAGGAAAAGATGAAATTACAGCACCCAGCAGAGTATCAGGCAAAAGTCTTTCCCTCAGTAATAAACTTTTGCTTCACAGTTAAAGGTACTGCACAGTAGGAAAAATTTCTGCCTTAGACCTCTGTCTCCTTTTACACAGCTGGTTTGGGAATGAGCGCAATTCTTTCACCTGGAGCCTGTTTTTTTGGGGTTTTTTTCTGGTTTTGGTTATTATAGCACCAATAGAACAAGTTAGTTTTATTTTAGAAAGGATAGTTTACTCTTTCATTGATGCCCTGGAGATCTATACAGTTGTGAAGTGGTCCCTTTGTGGGCAGAATGCTACAGCAAAGCCACAGGTTTCTAGCCTTACTGTGGCATAGAGGAGCACGAAGACATCTCATTGCAGACCAGCATGCTTACACGTCTGTGGGAAACACCTTGGTAGAGGATGTGCAGAGAACCAGAGCATGGTCCCTGTTCCTCCCCAGAGAAGCCCTGCCCTTGTGTCATCTTGTACATGCCAGAAAACATACTGAAAATAATCCAACAAAGAGCCAGAAGGATGATGAAGAGACTCGAGCATCACCTCAGTGAGGATAGGCTGAGCAAGCTGGAGTGGGGCAAAATGAGTATACATTTTATAAATATATACATGTACTTGAAGGGAGGGTGCAAAGAGGATGGAGCTTCTTGGCTTTTTTTTCAGTGGTACCCAGTGACAGGACCAGAGGCAAAGGCACAAACTGAAATACAGGAGGCTCTGTTTGAAATCACGAAACATTTTTACTGATAACTCGCACAAGTTTCCCAGGAGGTGGAGTCTATCCTTGCAGATATTCAAAAGCCATCTGACATGGTCCTGGGCATCTTGCTGTAGATGGCTCTAACTGAGCAGGGGGGTTGGACCACATGATCTCTAGAGGTCCCTTTCAACCTCACCATCCTGGGATTCTGTGATTCTTCACACGTCTGAAGTCACAGGGATGAAAGACAGTTACTGAGCATAGTGGTGGCTGCAACTTTCAACACTGGGTAGACCTTGTAGACTAGACCTTGTAGTCCCTAGACTTGACTTATGAAAATGTTAAATAACCCATGTTCCTAATTCTGACTCTCCCCAACTTCTAGATATCTAGTATTTGGCTACCTTTCATCAACAAATTTGTTGATACTGACTTTCAAGTCCAGACAACTTTCCCCATTTTAAGAGAATCTGTCATACATTACTATACTATAAATCAGGAGTCAACTTCACTCTTCATATATACCATTTCCTGCACAATTATTTGAAGAAATAATACAATTTGATTTTATAAAACACCTGACACTTTTTTAAACTTGAAGAGACACTCTTAAATTTTAATTGTGCCCCCCAAAAATTAAGATGGGAGAAAAAGTCACTGAAATATATGGTAAAATTTCCACTGACTTCAGAAGCACTCAGAGTTTTTTATTTGCTTAAGGCAGAAACGCATCCACGTGGCACAACTCAAGAAGGAAATAAAAACATGTGCATGAATCAAAAATATCTGTTACTTTTTTTCAGAAGTGCACAACAGTTCTCAGGTTTGCCGCACCGTGCAGCAGAGGAACATGCCTAATGCTATCATAATTTTTCCCACAGAGGTAAGGAAGTCCACAAGAAGCAGAATTACTTTCAATATAATATTTTTTTTTGTAAATACTTTTGTAATATTCTTTTAGTACAGTACAATTTGTTAGGCTTTATGATATGCAGTAAATTAATAAGGCCTACAAACTGATTTTTATTACTTTATGTAGAAATATCCCAGCCACCTCAATGTAATTGAACAACTGTAAATTACTGTTAACAACTTCATGAAAGAGAAGGAAGTGGAAAAGTCACTTCCACATTGATGACTGTTTCCTATTCTTCCTTTGTGGCTTCTGGAAAGAAAAGCTTTCAAATAAAATAAATAAATAAAATAAGGTGGAGAATAATGTGTTGGAAGCCCTGTATTACTACCAGGGCTACCAAGGACTTTGTAGCTCATGATCAAAGGAATTCCTTACAACTAGCAGGACTGTCAGCCTTTATGTTGTTAAAATACATTTTTCATGAATGCAAATGTATTTTGAAATCTTTTAAAATCCAGGGTCATAAAAACAATCTCCCACAGAGAACAGTTTTAAAACCAAGCTACCATATCTTGTTTCCACAATAATAACCTAGCTAGCTCCATAAGAATACAAAGCTGAGTGCTGCCACTCTTGTATTAGAAAAAACAATTGTTGAGGCCAGTATCAGGATGCTTCCCAGACTGAGCATTTAAAAAATGTAGAATATGGTCACAGACATGACATCTCACCAAACTGAAGATACATTTCCATGTGGATCTCACTTTAGATGACATAAAGGGAATCCCTGCAGAAGCCCATAAATGTGCTCGGGTATAAAATCAGTGTCAGTAAAAAAGGATCAGCTCCACACTGCTGGAAGACTCAGGCTTGAAATCTTATATTAACCTGGTGAGGCACAGATACTTCTCAAATGTTAAAATAATAAACTGAGGTTTACAGCATCAGTGAAAAATCACATCTGCTGAAAGGATGTGCAGGATCTGCCTACCCCGGCAGCACAGTAGGAGAAAATCTGGAAAACTACACAGTTGTTTTTGAGAAGCCTATGCTTACACTGTAAGTGTTTTACATCTGGAGCTTTTCCCCAGATCAGCTGCAGTCTGGGCTGGTACTCAGAAGGCCCATGAGCGAGTCAAAGTACCTGAGGCAGACCTGGAGCACCATCCTGCTCTTTTGCCTCATTTGAAAGAAAACCCACTCATGTACTCTGGGATCCCTCTGCAATGTGCATACAAGGATGGGAAATGGGTATGGTCAGAAAATACGCTGTAAAGCAGGTTCCTGCTCTGGACTACATCACTGCTTTGGACACAGCCTTAGAGACCGGTATTGATGCAACTGCTTTTGAAGGAGAGGTGAGAGGACACTTGATGCTAATTTAGTCGAAAAGCCAATTGAGGGAGCAGGAGTAAGATACAAGATGTGAAAACAAGAGTGAATGTGGCGACATAAAATCCAACCTCCTTAATGACTTGAAGAGTGATTTGGGAATCACTCTTCAGACTGACTGTACAGCCTGCATAACACCTCTGTGAGCATTAAGGGTTGCAAAGATACAAGAGAAATAAGGTGCAGTTCAAATGCAGCATGAGAGCCGTGGGAGACAAGCCACACTACTTGAAAAGGAAAAAGAAAGGAAAACTAGCTAGGGTGGACTCATATGCTGCCTTTAGGGATGAGAATGATGGATCTTGGTGGATGGTGTTTTGAGACAAAGAAATGCACGTTCAGATGCGATGGAATAAATGAGGAGAAGACCACATGACAGAGTGGCTATGGGAGGAGGCAGGTGAGAGACACATTTTACAGACTGTAATCTGGAGGCAACAATAAAAGAGGATTGTCAGAAAGGGAGTAGTGAGAACCAGCAGCAAGAGCATCAACAGAAAGGTCGGGTTTATAGACACTAAAACTGCAGGCATTTCTTTGTCAGCCTTGGAGAAGACATGAAGCAGTATGAGCAGATTCAGGCATCTAAGAAGTGGCTGAAGACAGGTGACAGTTCCTGTCACCTGAACAGAAAGTTTTCTGAACAGAAAGTTCAGAAAAATGCAGGTACTGTTGGATTTGTGGGATATCTGATGTGTGAAGCGATGTGGGTCCCTGAACCCATTGCTGCCCCTGGTTGGACACAGGTGTCTGACAGGGATTGAAGGGAAGGTGGCGGTAGCTGTAGATCTCCAGGGTGAGGAAGTCTCACAACTTTGTCCCTTCAGGTTCCACTCTTTGCCTGTAGCCATACTCAGCACTCAGGACATCAGAAATGCAAGGCCTGCAGTGATTTGCCATGAGTGTTCAATAGACATTGTCTAAAGTGGTTAGAGAAAAAATAATTTTCTGCCAGCTATTTATATCCTTAAGCATAAGGTTTTTACTATGCCTTTTGGATAGCTAACTATTTCACTGAGACCTTTAAAATAATTCCAAGAATTTGGCACACTGGTTTCCAAGAAGAGAGCAAAGAATTCCAAAAGGTGTTTTACATGCTGTGAAATTGCAGGTTCTTTCCTTTGTTCTAAATTTACTAGTAATTAATTTCCTCTAGCAATCCCATATTTGAATCTTGGCACTATAAACTGAGAGGCTGAAGACAAGCCTTCAAAGGCAGACAGTTGATGGACTAATGCAGAGTGCCCTGTAATATTTTGGATTTTATTTTTTGAGGAAGTCTTTGGGTAATGTTCTTATCATATCATACATGAAAAACTAGCATCTGGCTGATGAAATAAATGATGAAAACCAAACTACAGAGAAGAATTTATAACTATATTTAGCTTGCCTGTGAAAGTGATAAGTAGTTTCCTCAGTCCAGCCCTCCACCCTGTGTTTTCAGGCACAATGGCGCTAACCTAAGTTTACTTTCCAAGCAGAAGGGGACACAAAACGGAAATAATGTTATCAGTGAGAAAAAAGATCCATAACATTTTTCACTGTTACAAGGGAAAGGCAGAACTACATAATTTACTTTCCTGTGTCTAATGCCAGTATTCTGTTTTAAAACACACACACCTACATTATGTCCTTATTTGTAGACCTGTCACCCCAAACTTTGTGAGATCATTAATAAAGAATCTAGTCTATAATTTTTAAGACCTTTCCAGCTGCAGCAGGTTTGCACTGAAACTGCAGCTGGAAAGTTTCAGGAGTACATTTCTCTTCCCACTTCTGATATATTTGTCTCCCCATTAGAAAAAAGTCGCAGTCTCACTGCTTTCTTGATTCAAAGAAAAGCAAACTGCTGGCCAGGCTGGAATCAATTGAGAAGTAACACACTTTAAAATGCAAAAGACACTGAAGGTACTTGTAGCTTTTCTATACTCTAGGGTGAATCTCACCATCTGCTGCATTTGTGGCTGAAACTGACCTCCCTTTGTATCAGACAAAAGTAATTGTGGGGATCAAATGAAGTTTAAACAGGGAAAAACGTGAGTGACAAATCTGCAGGCAGCACACAAACCAACAAGCACCCACGAGGCATTAATTTTTATTCAAAGGTGATGGGAATTTTACAGCCTAACAAAATCCTCTTGAGTGAACACTTCAGCTCTGGGATCCTTCTCCCGCAGCGACAAACGTCTGCTTCCCAATCCTCTCCCATGTAGGCTCTTTATCCAGCCACGGCTGAAAGCCACCAATGAGCGGAGAGAAGTAACTGTTCTCCAAATTTTCAACTAAGAGCTATTTTTCTAATTCCCACAGCTGTTCACTAAAGAGGCTCAGCAAGCACACCAAACTGCCACTCACCACTTGCCTATTAACATCTCTGCAGAGGAACAGTGCTATTTCCAAACCAGGATCCCTTTTCACAAAGCAATTTTCTACTGAGATTTCTAACTAGAAGGAAACCAGTAGCCTTCCTGCAAGTAAATAGCTTATTAAGGCTGGAAGTAGGGTTTGTGTGCAAAGACTGTCCTATGCAAATCGGAGCTGATGAGCACTTAACTAATCTGTTTACAGACCAGAGCTGCTGGGCAGGCCTCAGCGATTTTCTATCAAAGCAAAGAACCATTCTTTATGGGCATCTGGTTGTCCCTGAATTGGTAGTTTAAGCATATACCCTTGCTTCAAAGAAAGATCAAAGGATTTATTACTTCTAAATGAGTGCATTATTTCCACTTACTACTTTCTTGTTTGCAATGTGTTATTAACAGCACCATGGCAGGGTTACCTTAAGAGTAGAGTTTCTCACAGATCCCCGAATGTGATTTTAGATGTTATATGTAGCCTATAATACACAGGCTGTTACACAGATGGAGACGGAAGTAAAATACTAGCAAACAGATTAGAGCATCCATTCGCAGGAAACTGATTAAAAAAACAACCCTATGAAGCAAACTAGCTATATTTTAATACAAAAAAAAAGAGGCTTTTTTGTTTCTACTGTAAATCTAAACGAGTCTGTTTCAAAGTGACAGCCACAGGTCAGTGGAAAAAGCCATTTTTGGCTCCTCTTCATCTGAAAAGAAACCCACATCACTCCTGCTCTCAGAAAAAAGCTGAGATACCACAGTCACAAAGTAGAACAACGACCAGTTCAATGAACAAATTCCTACTACCCCATAAATGCCTGCCATCCCTATCCTTTAGGCTTACTGTTTATGGCTTTGTTTACTTAATAAGTCTGGAAGAAACAAGGGAGACACATTCATTATGTGCTTTCTGGCACTACTGGGAACACATGGAGTCCAAGTTAAGACCTAGCATCTTATTTGTAGGCATAGTGAAGGCCTACAGTCAGCTCAGGCACAGAACTGGAAAAGGAATTTTTGGGAAGAAGTACAGAAGTAGATTCCAGGCAGCCAGAGCCAAGGCAGACAAAGCTACCAAAACTAGAGCCACAAGCGGCCCCAGGGAGAGTTTGGAGAGGCTGGTGTGATGTTTATTGCTCAGAGAGCAGAGCTGGGTGGTGTGATGCGGGACAGGAACTGCATTCTGCAGGCTGTGACTTCAGTGGTAGTATCTACAGATGTCTGCAGACTCGCTGTCTCCATCTTTATCATGGTGCCAGAGGGAGCAGATTGCCATCCCCTTATCTGCCTTACAAGGAACCACCTTCCCCAGACAGACCCAGTAGGTCACACAGCACATGATGCTGCTTACTTCTCCTCTTTTATAAAACACAGACTGTGCTTGCATCCACACAAATGAACAGAGTTATCTACCCAGGGACAAGCAGAAGAAAAAATCATAGCAACAGGAGGTGGGGACAGAATCCAATGGCTTTCCAGTGAGAGTAATGTGTTGGCATCAGGTCCTGTGACCTACCAATCTCCATTTGCTCAGTGGTATTTTCCTCCCTGTCTCCTGACAAGGACAAGAAATTGGTTTTTCTTGAGCATGAATAGCAAATGTAGCTTAAACACAGTCAAATACAGGAAAAAAATCCAACCAGCTGACATACTGCGGGCTCTTGGTGCCTTGCAATGCATCAATTCAAATAAAGTAGAGCTTGTATGAAAACCTTGAAAGTAGAAACAGAGAGGAACCCAAGCACATCTTAAATCCCAGTGCTGAAGCTTCAGCTTCAATCATCAGAGTGTGACTGACGTCAATCTTTTTTGTGGACTGCAGCCTGACACAATTCCACAATACCAAGGGGACATTTAGGCATCATACAGAGGAACGAGCACAGACTGCCAGAAGGATGCTGTAAAACAGGTAACAGCTACAACACCCAGTGCATTAACCTACTAAATATTGGTCAATGAAAGCTTCCAGGCTCTACAGCCATGGAATAATATGACTGAAAAGCAAAAATGGCCCACTGTTGCTAGCCACAAACTAGACAGTTTAGGTACTGGAAACAGCACTGCTGGCCCAGTATTTACCCAGGAAAGCTTTTGGGACTAGGGAGCTGCAGATAGACAGACCAGCTACCTTACAGCTGGCCCAGTTATGCCTGCATCCAGTGGTTACAGCCCAGTTAATGCTGTTAAATCAGATGGAAGGTGACTCAGAGCAAAGCAACTAGCTTAGAGAATTTGAGAAGTATTCTTTAAGTTACTTCTCTACCGCTGTTGATGCCCTAAGTTGCCTGCGTATTTTTTTGTCACGCTCTCAAACTGGAGACAGACAGCAGCAACATTTGATTCTGGCCAAATAAAGCTTAGAGCTGGCCATGTTTGAAGCCTACAAATTTTGTTTTACTTGTCTGGTTTCTCCTTTGAATTTCAACAAGACAAAGATACAACTAATTTATTTTCTAAAAATGCCGTAAGGACTGAAATGTATTGTAACAACATTTGCATTTCTTTCCAGAGTAGCTGCATTTTTGGTACAGCCAAAGATCTTTTCATGAGTTAGATTTCAGTTGATTTTGGCCAGTGTTCCAAGTCTTTTTGAAATCAATGAATTTCATAAAACATATGTTAGCACATTTATTATCTTCATATACAGCATTTACTCTAACAAACCAAACTCTGTCATCACTAATGGAGGCTCAGTAAAACTTGATGAAGAAACAGTTATTTCTTACTTCAAATGAAAATCCAGACCTCATCTTAGGGTCAAGGTCAAAAGGAAGAGCTAGGTGTAAATGCAGAAAGAGCCAGACGGCTTTTAATTATACAGTAGTTGTTATGAGACATTTAGTACTTTAGAAAGGTTTATCCACCTGTTCAAATTTACCCCAAGTGCTCACAATCCATGATGAATGCCAAAGCCAAAAAAAATCACTGCCATATGGAAGCCTAGTTCCATGTCATACATCTATTGAACGTACCAGCCATAAAAATATTAATTTTCTGTCCACCCAAGGAAACTTTGTAACCATTACTATTATTCTTATTGGAAAAAAATTAATGTGTAACTGTGCCAGCAGGCTGGACAGGTTGTGACAAAGCATATATAGAAAGCAACAAATCATAAAAATACCAGCAGCCTTTAAAGACCACATATCCATTGTAGTGTTGCACAGAATGACAAAGACATGCTTGCTGCAGAAAGCTTGAGCTTTTCAAAAGCACCATTTATTCTAACTTGTAGATGTTGAACCAAAGTTCTCCCACTCCTGAAGTGTGATTTTTCACTTTTGCAAGGCTTGCAGTAAGAGTTCTAAGAACTTGATACTGAAATCAATGACATCTCCAAGTCCCCCAAACTTTAAGAGGATTTTAGTAAACCTAAAGTCTAAAATAATGCAGAGAACTCTTAACTCCACGTTATATCACTGCACCAAGGAAACACAACAGAAGTTTCCAAACCGCCTCAAAGTTTCCACAGCTTACTAGCCAGTCTTACAAAGGCAGACAATATTCTCAACTTGTCTTGAGGAAAACTGAGTTTCATCTATCTTTATATGAAGGAAAAAATTACGATGGTGTAAAAACAAACCAAAAGCAACAGGTATCACTACTGATCAAGTTAGTACCCTCAGACTTGTGCCTGGATAGATTTGATCTTACAAATCAAGCTGGCAGACCAAAAGAGAGACATCTACTGCATAAATACAGTAACCCTTGTATGATGGCAGCTTTCTCTGCCTGCTTCAGGGGTGTCCCATTTTTCAGTTCTGTAAGCCATTTGATAAAATCTCCTTGTGGCAGAGCTCTAAGATGTAAACAGCTGAAAAGACAGGGAGCTCTATGCTCATGCAGGCAGGGACAGCAGCTATTTTGTACTCAGTATCTCTCTCCCTCATCCAGTGTGGGACAAGGCTCAGATGGAGACTGGAAATACAAACTTCAGTGGCTTGTGCTGGCTCCTTCCTCTCGCAGTCACCACCCAGACCTCTCATAATCCTAATGCCACTAACGTGGAACAATCCCAGCCAGAGAGATGTGCTTGAGCTGCTCCACAGATGCATCTTGGCCACATCTGCAGTGTAATCACGCGGGCGTTCAAAACACATTGAAATTTTGGCAGTATTGTACTTAATGGCCAAATTCTCATTGATTAAAGCAGAGCCAGACTACCACATGTAATACTTTTACTTGGTCAGAACACCTCCTCCTCCTCCTGAGGCTTGTAAGAGCCATAAATAAGCATAATGCAATACAGTACTCAGAGGTTTTAACAGAAGGCCTCCTCTGTTAAAAAATCACCAAAAATAGTTGCTTAAGATGGGTTATACCGAATCATAAGTGAGAGAAGGCTGCTGAGGACTTTTTTTTTTTAAAAAAAATCACTACTTTTATTGGTTGTCAATGTTTTCTTACTAGTCAGTAAATGCATTTGATATAGGTGAGTTTCCAAAATAAGCATGATGGGAGGGCTAGTTTGATATTCGAAGTAAATTAAAAAGAAGTCACCTTTAAGTTTCCCTTTAAGACATTTACAAAAGATGCCATTAATTTGTTGCACCCAATTTACGTGTATGTACTGGATGGTAATTAGTGTAGAAATTCAACCAGTTTTACTGTCTTTCTGTTCAACTCAACAAATTACAGTTTTCAAAACCTGTCTCTGACAGTGATAATCATTTTAGTATTTGCCTAATTGCCACAGAGCAGAAGTATACCTTCAGCAAAAGATACATTACAAACATACACACATGCAGAATAGCCACACCTAGCATGTACTATCATCACTATACATACACAGTCATACAATATTCTCCTGCAGAATTAGTAAAAAAAAAAAGGAAAAAAAAGAAAAAAAAAGTGTTTTAATATAAATCATATTACTGGCTTCACGTATTGGACATCATTGAAGTTTTCAAGGCACTTTCTATAATAACATTTATTTAAAAAGTTGCTTCTGACTTTGCCAAATTAACTGCTTGTTCCAAAACTTTATGTGCTGGCTGTCTGCCCTGAAAATGTTGTTCGGTTTTTTGTTGTTGTTGTGGGGTTTTTTGTTTTGTTTGGTTGTTGTTGTTGTTGTTTTTTGTTTTTAATTTCAGCCACAATCCTTCTTTAAGAAGGAGACCATAGAACACTTTCTTGGTTTGCCAAAATGGCATTCTGGCAGCCTTTCCTCCAACTTGAGCACCCTGTGCTTTGGAGTGAGAATTAAAAATTTGATGAGAGATTGTGAGGGAGGAGAAAAGAACACGAGGAAGCCTAAGCTACAAGCCTTAGAGAGGAACATAAAAATAACAATGATGGCTCCCCATATTTAATAGAAGCTTTATGATTTTAGAGGCTAAAAACTTCAAAACCTCTCTTTACTGAGCATATTCTCTTCCCTCATGACTCCCAACAATTATATGTGCATGTAATGTTCTTCAGAAAAGAAATGATCATGCTTTCTGCAAGCCCAGGCCTACAGGTAAACCCAGGGTTACCAGAAAACACTTTCATGGCAAATGCTGTCACAGGCTGGGGTGGATGGCAGAAGGAAGAGTCTCTTGTAAGTGCTGCAATGCTAGACAGATGTCCAAGCCAAACACAGAGGATAAAAACTTAACCAGGACACTCCTACAATTCCTTACCTCATCCATTATAAAATGTCCAAATGAAAAAGGATCCCACTGTCAAAACCAGCCTTCACTACTTGACCCCAAATTCATAAAAAGACTAGATCTACCTTTTGTATTATGTGAGACAGGAGTCCCTTAGGAAATAAATGTCGTAGTATGTGATCTTGTTAGCAAAGGTCAAACCACACATCTGCAACTATGGTGCCATGTAGCACCTGAGTGGCTGTTTGTGCCGCAGGTAGTTCTGTGTCTAATTTCTGAATGAATGCAATCCTGTAGAAACAATATTGTTACCAAAAGAGAGACAAACATTTTCTTTAAAAGTACCATTGCTCTCAGTAGTCCTATACTCATATTTAACAAAAATGAATCCCAAATCCCTGAACCACCTGGAATGTCAAACAGTGTTCAAAGAAAGCCAAAAAGAGAAGAGATCAACTATTACTCTTAAATAACTTCTGCATGATGTTACTAATTTGTTGGAATGGTGTCTAAGTTGTCTGATTATTGACAGAATTTAGCTAATTCAAGCACATAATTTTGATAAACTTATGTGCATCTATAAAAGGATCCATCACACAACCAAAACAGGAATGTAGTTGCATAATTGATCATTAAGCCTAGAGTCTGAATGTGAGTAGTTCTCATAAAATCAGCATGAGTATTTATGAAGCCAAATATGTACCTGTACTTTGGCAAGACCAGTAAGACATGAACGGTTAAGGTAATACATATGCAAATATATCACTGTCACAACAAGAGTTTTTGAAAGGCTTGGGTTTGCAAGATATCTGATAATCTGTAGAAAACCCAGCAAATTAAAAAATAAGACCACTTAGTATAAGTTTTGGTTAATACTGCGTGTACAAGACTGGACCAAAACAAAAAAAAGCAAATAATCATGCAGCAAGTATTTACCAGCATAGATTTTATTTATTTTCAAAATAATGGGGTTTGTTTAGATTTAAAATACTTTAGTAATTACCTAAAACAAATGTACACTTTATTAGAACTTCTGGTAAGCATCGATCTTGAGTTCTGAAAATGCGTGACAGAATACAAGAAAATATAAAATTGGGTTAGCAAAATACAATAGTGGAGCTTTACAAGAAGGACACACATTCTATATTATTCGACCTAAGTCTATCAGGTAAACATGGTGTAACAGCTTTCCACTTGGAACACATGCCTATAAACTTAATCTCCAACCTGAATCCCAGGAAAAATTAACTTCTGAACAACTCAAGGTTAGCAGGTCCAAAACCAAAAAAATCCATCTCAAGACGTGTTTCCTCATTGAACATATATTCCTTTTTTCCATAAGGTATTAATTTTAAATTTTAATAGATCACTATATATGATAAAACTGAAATAAAACATTCTCTTATTATTCATGATTCAACTAAGTTTGTAGCCATAACGTAAGTTATTTTATATGTGAACAGTCGTTTCATAAAAAAAATATTTATTTATTGCATCTAGTGAAAAAACTTTGATGATTCTTAAAAAGAAAAGACTTGCTGTTGGCTAATTGCCAAACAATCCCTTCCCTGTGGCTTGCTTTTTCAAGAATTATAAAGAAACTCTGGAGTTCATTGTGATCTGGACAGCCAAAGATGATTAATCTGTATGGGAGCAGGACGCACAGTACTTGATTAAACCCACAAACTTCCCAAACGAGCTATAAGGATAAAAAAAAGTGGTTTGTTATTGTGTCCGTTTCCAAAGGACAGCTCACAAGCTTTCCTCCTCACGTAAAAACTGGAACACAGCTGAGAAGTCTTTCAGGGAATAGCCTTTGGCACACATCATCCTGTAGATCTGATGTGCCTGGGAGCCCAAAGGAACTGGTGTCTTCGTGTTGGTGGCAGAAATCTGGGCCAAGCCAAGATCCTGTGTGGGGGCAAGAAGAGGGCAGAGAGGAAGAATGGAAGGAAAGAAAAAGAGAAAAAGTCAGGGGAGAAACAACAAGGACATAAACAGCCATGTACATATTATAGGTTATTTGGCTTCCACTGTAACAAGAACTCTACTCCCAGCAAGTACAATATTCCAGTCTTAAAATTTCAGACCTGGAAGAAGAAGGTTTTGTGTAGTTTTTATTTTTCAAAATAGTAACCTCAAAAACCTCAAACTTTGCAAGGCAGGAACCACTTTAAGAACAGGAGGAATTTGAAGATTCTAGATCACTATGTAACCTGGTAGCAAGACTCAGACTACTTTTCCCCATTGAGTATGTCATCACTAGTAAGAAAATCTCCCTGGCTATCCACTGAAGCATTTCACATAGATTCTAAGAGTGTATTTTAGTTCTTTTGGCAAGTGAAGTTCTTTATTACTATAAACAGGTTAAAAATCAGGCAGCAGAAATTTCAAGAACAAGAAAATGGAAGCCACTGAGCAAACATACATTTACTATAATGTAAACAGTTAACAGCAAAATGAAAGTCATAGGCCACTTAGTGAATATAACTGGTTTGCTGCCTAATTGGAAGGATGTATTAGAGAATCGCTCAGGCTGTCCCTGCTACAACTCAAAATTCTTCTTGAGTGACTTTTTCTTTAATGACTTTCTTTAGTAGAGGCATATAGAGAATAGTTCCACTGTGTTTTTAAATACTGTATTTGGTCAACAAAAGGGAGGGAGGGTTCGAAGAAGACTAATTTGAAGTGTGTCCTCCTTGGTCAACTACAGTTATAATCTGAAATAAATAGGACAGGACCCAAAGGTGAGTGCCAGGTACTGTGACTAACTATAGCTGGCCAGAAATAGTCAGCCGGCTAGGCTGGAGGGTGTCTTGAACTCTAAGCTGAATCAGACATGAAACAACCCAAAGAGGGAAGCACTAAGTAAGGGCCTGGATATATATAAAAAGATCTCTTGACTAAGTAGGAAACTAATGCCTGTTCTGAATGTTGCTTTTAAGGTCTTGCTAATGAAATCAATGGTTGGAGTCGCTATTTCAAGAAAATTGCAAAAGAACCTCTCAAGTGTTACTAGGAAATGTCTAGATTTTCCATCCATTCAGAACTATGGTGGTTTATAGAATGTGCTGTGTGGTTGATTTTTTTCCTGTTTTTCAGTGGTTTGGGTTGGAAGGGACCTTAAAGATCATCTAAGTCCAAGCCCTCGACTATGGGAAGGGACATCTTCCACTTGATCAGGCTGCTCCAAGCTCCATCCAACCAGGCCTTGAACACTTCCAGGGATGGGGCATCTACAACTTCTCTGGGCAACCTGTGCCAGTGCCTTACCACCCTCAAGTAAAGAATTTCTTCCTAATATCTAGCCTAAATCTACCCTTTTTCAGTTTGAAGCTATTAGCCCTTAACCTGTCACTACATCTCCAGAAGTCCCACTCCAGGTCTCTTGTAGGCTTCCTGTAAGTCTCGGAAAGTGCTATAAGGTCTTCCCAGAGTCTTCTCTTCTTCACGATGAACAACTCCAACTCTCCCAACCTGTCTTCATAGGAGAGATGACCCAGCCCTCAGACAATCTTCACCACTCACTCCAGCAGGACCATGACCTTCTTATGTTGGGGGCCCCAGAGCAGGATACAGCACTCCACGGGGGAGGGTCTCACAAGAGCAGAGGGGGAGAATCACCTTCCTCGACCTGATGTCACAGTGCTCTTGATGCATCCCAGGATGTGACTGGATTTCTGGGCTACAACCACACATTGCCAGGTCACACTGAGCTTCTGGTCCACCCACACCCCCAAGTCTTTCTCCCCAGGGCTACTCTCCATCCATTTTTTGCCCACCCTGTATTTGTGCTTAGGATTGTTTCAACCCAAGTGCAGCCCCTTGAGGTTTGCAAGGGCCCACCTCCCAGACTTGTCAAAGTCTTTGAGTATCTTAGCCTTCTCCAAATCCTGGGCTACCAAGTCCAAACCCTATATGAGGTCCTGTACCTATTGAAGTTTTTCTTGCTGCCCTTGAAGTATCTGATCAGGTTAATTTTATCAGGGCTTTAGCTTTCCTAACCTGATTCCTGGCTGCTTGGAAAATTTGTCTGTATTTCTCCTAGCCTACCTGTCCTTGCCTCCAACCTCTGTAGGCTTCCTTTTTGTGACTGAATTTTTACAGGAAGTCCTTGTTCATCAGCACAGGCCTCCTGATTGTTTTGCCTGACTTCCTCCTTGTTGGGATGCACTGCTCCTGAGCTTGGAGAAGGAGATCCTTGAATATTAACCTGCTCTCTTGTGACCCTCTTCCCTCCAGGGCCTTACCATGGTGCTGTACCAAGCATATTCTTGCAGAGGCCAAAGTTGGCTCTCCTGAAGTCCAGGGTAGTGAACTAGCTGTGCGCCCTCCTTGCTGCCCTAAGGACCTCAAACTGCAACACTGCATGGTCACTGCAGCCAAGGCTGCTCTTGAGATTCACATTCCTCACCAGCCCCTCCTTGCTGATATGAAAAAGGTACAACATAACAATCTCTCCTTGTTAGCTCCTCTATCTTTGGAGAAGGAGGTTCTTACCAGCATATTCCAAGACCTTCCTAGATTGCTTTTGCCCTGCTGTGCTGCCCCTCCAGCAGTCATCAGTGTGGTTGAAGTCCCCCATGAGTACCAAGGCTTGTGGATGTGAGATGGATCCTTTTTGTCTGTATTTGTCTCATCTGCTTAGTCTTCAGTCAGATAGGTTGCAGAAGGCCCCCGCTATAATGTCACCTGTCCCTACTCTCCCTTTCATCCTGACCCATAAGCTCTCAGTCAGCTCCTCCTCCATCCCCAGGCGAAGCTCCATGTACTGAAGCTGGTCACTGACATAGAGGCTGAATCCTTCCACTCCAACATCCCAGTCAGAGGGGTCACTCCACCATGTCTCAGTGATGCCAGTAAGGTCACGGCCCTGCAGGCATGGACACACAGCATTTGCATAGGATCCTTTAAACTGGGCCCTTAAACTGGGCCCCGATGAAGCCAACTTACTGGCTGGAATGGCTGTAATTCCTTTGTGCTGCTCTTCAAGTGCTCTCCTGCTGGACCTGCAATCCATCTCCACGCTCTGGACAGCTATTGCTGTCACTGGCATCAAACTGGTAAGAGTGGGATGAATGCAGGTTCCCCCTCCCCCAGTAACTTTAGCTTAAAGCCTTCTTCACCACAGCTCTGCAAGCGTGTAAGCCAAGACGCTCTTCCCCTATTCTGACAGGTGGTCCCCATCGTTGATACAGAGGAACTGAAAGACTGTAGTACTGCTGAGAGCACCTTTGACTTCTCAGGGATGACTTACAAGACAGGTCTTTACTTTCTGTGTGTCTGGATTTGAATTAGCACAAGGAAATTCAAGATCTTACTCTACTCTCTAAATGTCACTTCGATCTGTAAATCGGCTCTATAAAGGTCATTCTGATACAAATCAGAATTATAGTTACTTTTCCTATTACCCTCGAATGACTTCAAGCTCCAGGAAAATGGGAAAAACACACATATCAGATGTCACAGGATCCAAAATAGTTTTCATCTGCATCAGGGCAGATCATTTCTTCTCGGTTGAAAGACTGATGAGCTGACAAATCTAGGAACATTTACTTTAACCTGCATACATTAAGATACTTCATGACATATATAAACCTTCTTTGTGAAATTTGTACCCATAATATAATTTTATTTAAGATAGCTTAACTCATGTAATGGAGTATTAGAATGGCAAAATAATCTAACTCCAAACTAGTGAAAGTACTTGACACTGATGACTGTGATCTGTTTCTCTCTGAAGGAACATTAACAGAAACAATCCCTGAAAATTTTGAATGGACTGCTAGCACAAATACAATTTCATAAATGTCCTGGTTTTGGCAAGGGACAAGGTTAATTTTTTGCAGTAGCTGTGAGGGGGTAGAGCCTTGCACCATGTCAAAACCCCAGCGTTATTTGGTATCATCCTAGGTCATCACTGGGGTGGGGAAAGGAACACTCTGGCTTCCTTTCTGGATGCTCCTTTCTGGTTGTGGAAAAGTGTGGTGGGTGCGTCTGTCCACCATTGTTTTTTATTGTTCTGGGCTTGGTGAGCATTTTGCATTTACATCATCCTCTCTTTTGTTACTAGTATTGTTGCTGTTACTTTTTTTGTTCTTATGTCATGGCTGCTTCTCAAAAATGGTTCTTAACTCAACCCATGATCCCTCCCTCTTGTGTCTCTGACTGGCGGGGAAAGGGAGCAGTTCACAGAGTTTTTTTTATGGGAGTACTAAACTGAGGAATAGCATTCCTAAACCAAGGCAATAAAGTAGCTCTGTTCACTTCAATAACAAAGGTCTTGCTCCAAGATGGTTGAAACATTCAATACCATTTCAATAGTCAAATGGACAAGGACTCCTGACTGAAGAGCAGGAAGGTTGCTTTGCTTTTTAAAAACTCCATTCTATAAATTAGAGCTTTGAAGGAAAAAAAACCAAGAAAATTTAAGTAAAGCTTATCTTTAGCTTCAGATTGTAAAGTATTTTGCATCTTTTCACTTGAGGTTGGAGATTCCTCAAGTGAAATAGTACAAAACAGCTCTGAAAGAAATTTCCCTTCGCTGACGTATTCGGAAAAGTAAAAATAAGAGCATAGTTTATGGCTTCTTTCATACTTTTTGGAACGGACAACATCTTCTAAATGTCTCAGTGCACTGAATATTCTAACACTTTTCCTCAGCTTAGAATAGGGGAACAGATTCTCTTTCACAATTTGCTTCCACTTTGGAATTACCTGGTTCCTTACATTTATTTTGCAGTTGACGTAAATGAAACTGCCATTTGGAATAAAGCTCAAAGGCTGTCTTGACATGACTCAGGAGGAGTATGATATAAATCTAGCTCTTCTCAGGATCCAAAGTTGACATTTAATTAGCAACTGTGCTGTCAGTGAAAGATGGAACTTCCGGCCTGCCAATGCCTTGGACACATACATGGCATGGTAAACTAAACTAGATTTTTTTAAATGCAAAATCTTTAGCGCAGGTTTCACATTAAGTTGACTAAATTGTATGTTTCAGTATCAAATTGCATGACCAAAGAGCTTCTTATAAGTGTCTGGCAAACTTTTCTGACCCAAACTTTTAAAATAAGGATCCTCTGGCTTAGTTTGCGAGATTTTTCTTAAAAATACTTTTTAAAGTCATTTTAAGAAAGCCTTTGACTTCCACCATCTCTGATACATGAGCAGGAACTTGACGTTTAGTAACTGTGTTTAGTGACTGTTACCGAGGCATTCCTAGATATTTTCACTGCGGAATATTTTCTTCTCAACCTCAGGGTTTTACCTACCTCTTTCTCCTTAGAAAACATTCTTTTTTTGTTTCTTAAGTGACAAAATCATGCTCTGTATTTCCCTTAAAAAAAGTCCCCATCTCAAACAATTCCCATGCTGCAGAGTATGTCACACATCAGGATGAAATGGGTAGTAGCAGAAGTCTTTCCATAAACTAAAAAGCAGTGTCTTAGAAGTGTCTTGGTAGAGAACCACTGCACCAAGGAATAGCCTGAACTTGATCAGCTGTCTTGGCTACTTATTCAAGAAATCTTCTATCTATATAGAATAACAGAGTATAGTTCAAGAGGCATGAGAGGAATTTAATGTCTTCCATCTTACTGAGGATTCTAGCCTAAAGAAGACAGTCTGCAGGACTGTCAGGAGAGGCAAGTCAGAAGAGGTGAACAGCAATTACAAATCTCTCTGAGGAACTCTCTCTTGGTTATCATTGACGCTTCATAATCAAAAGCTGGCAGTTTCAACAGGCACAAACCAGGCTGCTATTCCTTCAATTAAAGAAGGATCCTTCAGGGCATCTTCCAGGGGAGATGAAGGTCTCTCTTAGAAGTAGACCAAAGGAAAAAAATCAACCCTTTAGAAAGAAACTAAAAAAAAAGGGAAGAAAATGTGCACCCCTATTGCATTTATACTATGAGGCTATTCTGGACAAGATTGAGAGCTGTCAATCATGAGAATAGAGATTGCAGTGTGAAACACGGCACAACAGGCAGAACAGATTCTGAAAACAACACATAACACGGCAACAAGCCTTGAGGCAGGGCCGAGATCAGGTTGCTTATCTCTAATTGCCTGGCAAACTCCAAGCAATAACCTAAAGCTTTTTACAAATTTAAACAACACTTTATTGTCCCGGATGTTCAATGACATGAACACAGTGTAAAACCTACCACTTTTCAATATTTTAACACATTCCCCAGAGAAAAGAAAGTTCCTGGTCATTGGTCCATAAATATGAAATATAGGGGGTTGTGAGCCATGCAGCATTAGCAAAGTTTTTGGTGCTACCACGTGCAAAACACCCTGGACCCGCTCTGGAGAGAAGTTGGCTAATTTCATTGAGTGGGCAAATGCACCAATTGTCCTAAATCAACTGTGAAATGACATGAACAGTATCAATAAGCAGATATTATACACAGAAGCTCCAGCACTTTGGAGATTTGCATGGTAATATCTGAGTTTGCTCACCAGCTTTGAGAATGCTGTTTTAGTTTTGAGTGCTACATTTCCACTTGCATGGAAGAGCTGAAAATGGACAGAATGCCTTACCAGTTGGGAGCACTCAATAAACAGGTATGCATAAAATCTATCCTGCGTGAACTCAAATGCCTCCCTCAGGACAGTATCTCCATGAATCGGATATTCAGTGTGGAATTATATCCTGCACTTAGATGAGACATCTCTTCCAGAGCTGATTTTATAGTTTACCTTAGGCAATCATTGTGCTCAGTGCAGAAGTAGTTCAAGAGTCAGAGTTCTGTATCTCCTTCCTCCAACTGTGTGTCCTAACAGTGGGATGCAGAGCTCTGACCTCCTTGCCTACTTTCCTTTGGCCTCTAAAAGCTTTGCTTTCCTGACCACAGAGTGACTCAGGACAGCATTTTTCCTGGAAAAGTCAAGAGCATGGCAGTAAATGCACTCCCTGGGGATGGGATAACAGTAGTTTTCAACTTCCTACTGCTGAGAAGGACCTAAACCCCAGATCTCCCACTTTGTGGACAAGCAATTTAGATTACTAGGTAATTACTCATGAGAAGCCCTTCTTCTGTCACCAGCTGAGACAATTCAGGAGAGCTCACAGAATGGTGCAGAAACCTGCAGAAGATCAGCCTGCGGTGGTGTGGGCTGCTTTCTGCATTCCAGATGGCCTTAGGCAGAAGGACAAGCACACAAGCAACTGGCTTAGCAAGGAACGGCTTACTAGAAAGCACGTCCAGTAGCACAGTTAAAGGTATCTGGAAGAGAGTAGGCCCAAAATCTGAGATGCTTATGCCACTATCAGCACCTAATTAAGTCACTTGGATTTCCCTGAATTCTCTCTCGAACTTGGGCTCCTAAATTCTACAGCAGTCATGCAGGAGGCACCTGAATAGCTTGCTGAACGCCCACTATACCCACAAGTCAATTGGGACTCATTTATTAAGGCAGAACCCAAAAAGATCATGCATATAACCTCACTGGGTAGCTCAGCAGTAATAGTGGCTAGAAAAAAGCTGGAGACTAAGGAAAAGCCCTCTAAACAACTCATTAATTCAGAGCTATAGGAAGAGCTCAGTTCCCCTCTATTCATGCCTATATATTATCCTGTAATCACAAATTTTCACTGAGAAGACCATTTGCTAGAAGCCCAGAGAGAAGCAACTGCACACACTCGACAGGCAAGTGTTACGTACCTTAGCCATGAGTGTTGTTCCAAAGCCACCTTGATAATTGTTAGCTGCTGGTACTCCTTCCATCACTCCAGGAACAGGGTTGTATGTATCGCTTGACCAACAGCGACCTGAGCTCATATTTAGGATTTTGGCCAGCAGCTTTGGGTCAAGGCCTAATCTGTCAAAGGTCAAAGAAGAGAAGTGTTAATGTCAAAATGCAAAAGACATGGGTGACTTGTTTTATAACTTAGGACCCTACCATCATTCCTCTCCCTTTCTTATAAGTCATGAAAAATGACAGAGTATTGATATTGGGGGCAGGGATGCTGTATCTTAAATTAAAGAGCATCAATCCACCATTTAAGCAATAGGTTTTCAAAGCTTTTTTCCTTTTGCACTAAGCAAATCTTCTTCACCGAGCAATTTTGAAAGTGCAAGCAAATTAAAGGTCCTCTGAGAATAATAGTTACCTTGTATTTCAATTACTTAAAGGCATTCTCTGTTCTGCCACCTACTAAGTCATGTACTTGTTCTTCATATCAAAGTGTTCTCTGAATAAAGCAAAAAATTCACAAGCAAGTATGGCAACATGAAAATTGTTGTGCAATCCGTTTATATGTGAACATTAGTGCATTTCTGAAGTAAACTAGATAACACAATTGATTCTGCTCTAATAATGTGAATTAAAATGCTGCATAAAAATGAATTAAAATGCTTTTTTGTCTCAAAAAACATTACTGTCGTATACATCCGTGCATTCTTGTCTTTGCTATTATTAAATCTTCATTATATGCTCCTGCTTATGAGGCAAGTCTGCATTTCACTGTGACATATGTTATCTATTCGCAAACATATATTATAGTTCTGGGTCAGCTGCTGATAAGGTTACTGATCCCAATAAAACAAAGCTTGTCCAAGTAGAAACGTCATTTGTTCTACCACGGAGATGATGGCATAAAATGCTGCTTGGTGCAGACCCTGAAATTTCTTCAATATTATAAGAAATTAACCCTCTTATGAATTCACGTTTATGCTGATAGTAAGTTGCAAGTGTAATTATACATCAATTGCATTAATACCAAGGACAAGCAGCAGCAGTTTATCTGGCACTGCACAAATGTTCAGCTACACACAGGACAAAAGAGAAAGCAAGGGAACTATCTCCAGTAACAATTCCAGATGAGAAACGGACATTTTAAAAAGGATATATCACAACTTTCTACAAATTTATTTTATATTTTTAATATGTTTTTTATATTACTTCTTACATCACAGATTTCTGCAGATCCCCATAGCCTAACAGTGCTTCCAGGCACTATAGCACTCAAGGTTTTAATTTGTAGATGAGAAAAGCTCATTACCAATGGAACAGTTGCTAAAATGCATGTCTATCTACTCCAGTAGGCACTCTGGATTTGAAAACCTCTGTTTAAGACACTTGGCTGTAGCATGGCTCCTACTCCTATAGTGGCACTGTGTCCTGCAAGTCTGTCTTCCTAATGCAAAGCAAGATAATTTTCTGTATTTCAGACAGTTTTTTAGCAGTACTGCTGTGCACTCTTATTTACAATTAAATAATGCAGCAGCCCCTGGAATTCAATGAAAAGTCTCCACTGGCCTAAATGGGATCAAGCTTTATGCTCCTCCCCATTTTTTTCCAACCTGCTGATTCAACTGAATGCTTATAATGATCATTTATTTAAAAATATAAACTCTATTTTCCAGCACTAGTATGTTTTCGCAGTATTTGAATGGCATTTTTACTGTGCACAGTACATCAAAGTCCTCACCATAAAAGTCTTCATCAAGAGCCACTCTGAATAATGGTTTTATTTGTAGTAATCAAAAACTGCTCCACACTGGGAGCATTCAAAGCCTGAGCTTTCAAACACACAGAAGTTGCTTTTTTCCCCTCAAACAAATCTCTTGACTTGTTTGTTTCCTTATCATTGTTACATACAGATCAGTATTTTTTCCAGTGTAGTGCCTGCTTGTGCCATATCCCGCTGCATGGAGAGGCCTGCAATTACAGCAGCGAGTATACTGCAAGACAGAGAGCTTATTATTTCAAAACATATATAGCCCTCTCAAAGAATGCTCTTTTTACAGTGTTCCAACTACCTCTCTGTGAAAGTATACTTTAAAAGATACGCATGTATTATACAGATATGTAAAATACTGTCTTGCACTAGATCTGACATATTTTTGCTCCTGGAAAAGAAAAGGGAAGATAGTGTCAGTTTGTATCCCTGCTTCTTCAAAATTCACTGCTCTTAAACACCATGCGGCATCTCTTCAGGAGACCTGAACCTATTTTTTTTTTCTCCTTTGCAGCAAGTGTATCATTAATAAGAGCAAGTTGGAAGTGCTTTGCATTTCATCTTTCTGAAGATTCATCCACTGGTGCATATATAACTGACAGTTAAAATTAGACATATATTAAAATCAGTTACTGAAGAAGTCCTCTGTCTTCCACCGTGCCCAAAGCTTGTAATGGTCTGAAACCATCCAGAATATACAGTAATTGTCATTCAGCAAGAGTCTATCCTAGAAAGTCATGCTTCAGTGGAGAAGACTGAGTTTCCATTTGAAATCAACAAATTAATCCAAGACAGGTATCTGAAAGGGCAAGTTTAATAGGAAGCAGCTACTGGGCTCTCAACCATGATAAAATGTTATTGCTGTTTCCCTGTAAATTGGCTGGGAACATACGATACTCTCTGCATAAGAGCTCCATTGCTGTTCAGGAGATATACTGCTCAAGCTATCAAAATGATGACAGTCTGCCAGTCCCCATAACAACTTGCCATTGGATGTGGCAAGAGCTTGTGCATGTGCGTGTGAATTTACAATTACCAAAATGTTCTTCTCCCTTATAAGTAGAAAAGAAGCCCATGTATTAACTGTACTCATAATAGAACAAAAACAATTGCTCCCTCAAATCAATGCTTCTTCAATAACATTCCTAATGAAGTGAACAGCACAAACTAAGCAATAGATGCACATACTAAAAAAAAAAAAAAAAAAAAAAAAAAAAAAAAAAAGGTTAAAATAAGATCCCTTCATGCCACTGCTCAAAATTCAAGTTTTGCTGAGTACTAATAAAGCCTCAGCCTGAATTTTTCACGTATTCCTCCCAAAGTTCAGTCTGGAACAGATACAGAAATTGAAATAGTGTCTCACAACAAAGATGAGATATCCCGGTCTCATTTTAAGGTGTAACAACTGAAGTAGCTGAGTTGTCCATCTCAAGGTGCTTTGGGTAAACACTGTATAAAGGTGCAAATATTCAAGCAGAGCCTTACAACCCTTCTACCCCAGTTAAAAATTACTTTGCCATTGGTGTTTTAAACAAGGGAGATGCTGTCTAGTGTCATTACTATCCTTCATGAGACTTAACTATACCAAAGACAGCAGAACCACACCTTGGAGCTCTTTTTCAAGGTATTCTTCCTACATTTTGCAGTGGGGATGTGTCCAGGGCTAATTATTTCTCAGCCTGTTGCACATGCTTCTCTCTACTCTGTCAACTCCCATTTCTGCTCGTGATACGTCCATAGCTCAGGGGTGCTCACAGAAGCCAGATCTAGAGACTGAGACTATGTTTAAACTCAGCATGAGAAGAAAAAGTTCTTTTACCATCTTGTCACTATATTTACCTAAAAAAACAAGCGGGCACAAATCCGCAGAGTAAAATCGCTTAGGAAGGAGCTGTATTTGCAGCTTTTGGTATAAATTGGGGTGGCACTGCAGTCCCTCCTCATAGAGATGATCTTCTCTGCTCTTGGAAGTACAAATTGATTCTGCAGCGAGGTTATTACCATAGAGCCCTTACTGCTCTCCTGGTCTCTTATATCCCAACTACATTAAGCAACCTTGTCCTGTCTTGTGTCAACACACAGGCCCTTCCTTGAGTCTTTGCAGGCGGTTTCCAATGGGACCACAAACTGTCTGTCAGGCAGCACCTTCCATCTGACCTAAACACAAACCAGGTATCAGCAGTATTTCATTTCTGAGCTTTATTTTGCTAGTATTAGAAATTGTTTCACTGGAGCTCAGGGCTCAGTAAAACAGTTGCTGGCATTGAGATGATCAGCAAAATGAAAAAGCAAAGTATTTTCTGATGGTGGACAGTATCACTTCATGTTTGTACTTATTTGGACGGTTTACATGTACTCTGTGTGTCTGTTTGACACAGTAAGTCAGTATTTTGCAATATGTACACTACTGATAAAGCTGTACAGCAAACATGCTCAATATTTTTCTTCTGACAAGTTGCACTAACACGCTAGAAGGAAAAGAAAATATAAATGACGATGTGAATTAATTTCCGCAATGGCTGCCACACCTTTTAACTTTTACTAGTAACATTCATAAATAATCAGGAAAATAATGGAAAAACTGAACAAAACAAACATTTCATTGGTCAGAACGAAGGATGAGAATATTTTTAAAAAGTATTTAAGCAATTTAATCCAAATAACTTCCAGTGAAAATGGTCATCTTCATTAGTAAATGAAGATGATGTTCAAGTAAAGCAAATGAAATATAAATGCAAAATTACATAGCAATGTGGCCTATTTTTCTGGGAGTTTATTGTGGAATTTTTGTTCATTAATGTCAGTTTTCTTTCCTCCTCACCACATTCTATTTGCTACTTATGTTGAAGTTTGGAAAAATTCTATAATTTCAAATATAAAATAAATAAAACAATAATTTAAAAATCTGAAATTAGTAAAACAGTCACTCTGCTTCAGAAAAATGAAAATTTAGACCGCATGGTATATGAAAACATTAGAGAAGTGGGTTATAAATAGAATTAATATCACATTGTTTTGAAGACTTAAGTTTGGCATATATATTGGTTTATGGAAGGTGTTGTAACATGATTTTGTAGCTACATCTAGTTCAAACAGCAGTATTTTGAATAATTACATATTCAAAGTGCTTAGTTCTCAATTTAAATGATGTAGCAGATATACACAGTGCGTGACATAAAGACATTTTATATTATACCTGAAAGGTAAGAACATATCTAAGTTCCACAATTCCTATCCTAAATTTATAGATTTTCAGTATCCTTTACCACCTTTATTAAGTCAAAGTCAGACTTTTTTCACTAGATAAGCATCAATCTAATAAATCAAGTTCAGTTTCCTACTCTCTTCAGAGAGGCAGCCACACTTAACCTTTGAGTTTTAAACTAGAAAAAAAAAATCCTGAATTTATTAATATAGCAAAACTTCTAATAATTAGAATGACAACTGTAAACTTCTAACTTAGAAATTTCCGCACTCCAAGTGGAAAGCTCTTATTCTTAGCTATAAGCAGAAGTCATCTGCTTCTCAAGATTTAAATCACACTAAATTAAAATCGATGCAAGGATTCTAAATTACTTCATAAGGATTTAAATAACCACCTCTGTCTTAAACTTCATGCAGTTTTTGACTAAATGAGATTCAGCTTTTTCTATACTTTGGTTTAAAATCAGCACGTTTCTTCTACGATAAATACAGTTCATTCTTGATAACCTTAATTGTAGGGTAGGGAGGCTTATATATTGTTACTTTCACACTGGGTTTTTGCTCACAAATGCTGAATACAGATTCAGCCAAAGTTTAAACTGGAAAGGAAAAAAATTCTAAACAACTTCAAGCTACAGTGACAGCAGACATCCCCTTGCTCTTCACAGGGCTTACATGTCCAGAATACCCCTCTTCCCAACCTCCTAATTTTATTTTAGTAATTTCTACAAATGTAGATAATAACAAAAAATTAGTTGCATATGCTTTATTAAGTGAATCATGACTTAAATCAGAACCCAATGCAAGCTTTCTAGATAACACTGGATTACAAAAGCTGTAAACAATGCTACTGGTTTTATTATGGCTTGATGCAGACATGCTTCAGTATATTACAGACTCTCAATTTTAAAATGTAAATGGTACAGGATATTGATAAACCAATTAGCACTGATGCAAAGCAAATTCCTCTTTTATCTCAATTACAACATGACAACTTAATAGGTCAAGACAGTCTAACATCTGAGACAAGGGCAATTCAATAAAACAACTGCATCTTGATATGGTAATTAAGAGGAAATGTGAATCCATTACATTGTCTTGCGTATGCGCGCATACGTAGGTGTTCTTTTTCTTATTTATTTAAGCATTTGATGCCCTCTTGCTGTTTTTATAGTGTATCAAATCCACATGAAAACAACTGAGACCTGCTGATAGGTACCTAGAGTATCTGTAGTTTTAGCAGACAAATTTTAAGGATGCAACTGTGCAGATAAATAATTCATGAAAAGCCCCTAAAAGACACACAATTGCAAGATAATCTCTTCAAACATGGGACTTCTCTGTCTATAAATTTGCAAATGATTTTGATCTGGAATTTATTAAAAGCTCAAATACCTTGATATTGAACTGGTACTTGCATGCACTCTATTGGAAAATAAAACAAAATGACAAAGACAACAGCAAAACATATACATCAGAATTGGAAAATAAAAGTAATTTTGCTCAAATATGATGTCACTTAAAAGTTAGATCTACCACATTCTAGAAAAGAAATGTAGACTCAGCATCAGCAAGAGTGTAGTGGAGCATACTGCAGCTTTTTGACAAACTAGAAGTTTTGGCAATTAGGACAAAGTGCTCTCATAAAGCCAGAGAAAGGTAGATGTTCTGTTTCATGCTTTCATCTTGACTTGATATACACACTGTAGTAGAAGTTTCACTTTGCAATATATCTTGGAAAAATTAAAGAAATAAACAAAGCAAATGAGAGCCATATGGGAGTATAATATTCTGACTAAACTGTACATTAGCTTAGAATATAAACAAAAACTTACCTCTATATTAGCTCTGGATGTTTATAATGAAAGACGAACATTATTGTATGCTGCACTACAGCAGAAAAAATAAACTCTTAACTTCAGATGTAGAATATAACAACCTATGCAGCCAATACAAGAGGTTATTCTCATGCTGAAAACACCTCCTTTAGTTAAATAATTCCTTTAGCCTGTTCATGGCTTTGTAAGACAACTTCTGGCAAATAGTTTACCTATTTCTTTTAATCATTGTCTCAGCAAAGATCAACCATAATACATAAAAATTGTAAATATGGAAAAAATGTTTTTCTGGTGTTCAATCCACCACAAAAATCAAACCAACCTGATTCCAAGATTCATAGCCTCAGCAGTTCCAATCATACTGATGGCCAAGAGCATGTTGTTGCAGATCTTTGCAGCCTGGAAACACATGAAACCATCAATTAGTTCATACATTTTCATAGAACTAACATAAAGGAATCAACTAGGCCCAGGAAAACATGATCAAGAATGTTCTGGCAGCTTTCTTCCAGAGTAAACACAGATCTGTGATAGCACAAAGTTAATGAAAGTTGCTCTGTGGCTTCTTCACAGATTAAAAATACCATCTTTTCCTAGTACTGCTCAGTAAATACACATGCCATGTAGGGGTTTTATGTCCTTCAGAACATCCAGTAAATCTAAATTTAGATGAAACAAAATTAAAATGTCTGTCCCCTAAGAAGTATGATCTCAACAAGCCGGTGTGGAGAAATACCAGTCAGATTTTGGGGCTAAGTTACCCAGCATACTGCACAAAACTGCCTTGATACTATTTACAAATACAAGGCTAGAGACAAGCAAACAACTCTGAAGATATATTATCATGCATTTAGTTCTAGAGTAAAAGAGTAGGCATCAATAAATAAAAAGCCAGGAAAAGGAAAGGCTGAGGTAGCTATTAGCCCTTCAGAAAGCATTACCTGTCCGGTTCCAACCTCTCCACAGTAAACCACATTAGAACCCATGCATGTCAGCAACTCTTTGGCAGCATTAAATTCTTGTTCCACTCCACCAACCATGAAAGTAAGGTTCCCAGCTCGAGCAGCTCCAACACCTGAATCAAGATAACATTGGATTTAATAACACTATTAAAAAGCCTCAAAAAGTTAGGCAGTTTCTCTTACCAGTAAGGATCTGATGATGCAAAACTAATACTTCACTTACAATGAACCCCTTAAATTCTATGTAAAAGTAACCCTACACTCCCAGTACTCAAAAGATCAGCAATCTTAATTCTCAAATATCAGATGGAGATAAAACCACCTTATCTTCCAGGCACACTAGCAGAAAAGTCATAAGACTTGCATAAAACTGGAAGTCACTTTTTAGAGTTTATACAAAGAAACAATCAACTTTTCCTGCAACTTTGCACTCCACAAAATTCACTGTATCTGAATTACTAACTAAAATTTCTGTTTTGTCAAACTACTCTTCACATGCAACCATTAACAAACAACTTCTCAAAGACAACTCTGCTTTTATCAGCCTTTTCAAACCTAGGCTTATTTTTATCAATGCTCCCTGATTTTCACATGATTGAGCAGCTAAAAGACACAGGAATATAAAACCAAGTCTTCTGAATTTCTGCAGTTTATGATGTTCTTAATCCAAAGCAAAATTCTCCTTAATCTGAGAAGCTTTAAGTCAGTTTCCCCACACAAAAACTTAATGCATATACAATGATGCAATTACTATGTAGAGACAATGTAAAAATTATTCATACACACACACACACAAACACAAACACACTACTCCCAGTTTCATTCCTGTAGTCTGTCCTGTCTTTAGCACAGTTCAGTAAACACACACCATAGTTCTTTGAATACACAGTTCCTAAGCACAACACTGGCAATTTCTTCATGTGATATTTATTACCTCCAATCCATGAAACATTCTATTCCTCAAAAGAAGCCTAATTCTAATATGAATTACTCTTAACATCCCTAACTTCCTCATCCCCAGTATTTAATGAGTATAACTGCTAGGAAAATTTGTCCTAAACTGATTGACAAATCAGCTTCCTCACTCCTAATTTTCACTCTGGCAAGAAGCATAGCCACAATAAATTTTCTGTGCTATGCACCAAACATTGGCCGGTTAGGGTGTACAGCTGCAGATAACAACTGACTTTCAAATTAAACATGCTCAATTAGGTACAGTGCTCTGAAGTGCTGTACTGCAGCTAAGCAAGTGGTCAGTTTTAGACTTTGTTTACAACATCAAGGACAGTTTCACTGCAGCTTTTCACACTGAAGAATTTGTTTAGCTTTTTTTTGCTTTTCAATAAAAATTTCAATTGTTGCTCTCTCTGTGTGCAACTGCCCTGTGTGGCTATGTCAACAAATGCCCCTTTCTGTATCTCCCAAGTGTTTATTTTTCCCATCCTGCCCTTTAACATATATCATCTTTTTAAGTCACTGAAGAATTTCAGAAAAATTTGACAGATCAAAGTCTCAAAAAGACTAAATACCTACCAGTTATGCAAAACCAGCCAACAGTAAAGACCTGCTCAGCCTATATTAGAACCTAGAATCAAAGGATTTCTGGGGTTGGAAGTGACCTCTCAAGATATTTCAATCCCCCTGCTCAAGGAGGGCCAGGTGAGGCATGTTGCCCAGCACTGTGTCCAGTCAGCTTTCGAGTATCTCCAAGGATGGAGACCCCACAGCCTCTCTAGGCAACTTCTTCCACTGTTTGCCTACCCTCACAGTAAAAAAAGTGTTTTCTTGTGCTCCAGATGGAATTTCATAAGTGATTTGTGCCTCCTGTGCTGTCACTGGGCACTGCTGAGAGGAGAATAGCTCCTTTACTTAATTCTCTCCCATCAGGTCTCTATACACATTGGTAATGTGCCTGCGCCCTCCCTTCAAGCTAAACAGTCTCAGCCTCTCCACATATGAGAGATGTTCCAGACTCTTTGCCATCTTCATGGTCCTTAGCTGGACACACTTCAGTAAATCTGTGTCTTTTCTGTGCTGTAAAGTCTGGAACTGGAGCGTCCAGTAGAACTCAGACCCATAGCTTGAATAAAACAATTGCTCTGTACACAGAACACTGTTGAGGCACTGAAATATATACCGTGGTGAAGATGTTCCTGCCCAGGTTGAGAGACACCCAATTTTCAGCCAATCCTTGATCTCAGCTGAACAACTCCTCTCCAGGCAACTCCCAGGAACTGGGCTAAGAGCAATGCCCAAACTAGCTAGCACAAACAGGTCATTGTTGTCTTTTTGGCTACCAGCTCACTATGTACATGACCGCAAAGATTGCTACATTAATAAACACAATGATTTTCATTCCATTCCTCTAGCTATTTTTATTCAAACCACATAATGGCCTTTACCACTAATCCTGTGATCTGACCTGCAGCAAATTAAGTAGACAATTTAAGTCAAAGCTTACAAACAAAATCCAGTACTATCCATCATAGGTCAATAGCCTTATATCTAGATTACAGACTGCTAAATAGCTTCAGAGATTCATTTATTAGAGCAAAATTAATGCTGACAATAGTTTTCAGCTGGTTAATCTTCTGACAGCTGCACTCTCTCACTTGTTCAAACACATCTCAAGAAGCAAAAATAAATTAGTTAAGTAGAAAAAAAGAGAGCAATTTGTTGTATAATGCAGAAGGCTTGGAAAATTCTTGTTTTAAAAACAAAAACCTATTTACTTCATGGTAGATTTTATCATCTAGGGTCCTTGCCAACTATCTGCTATTTTATCAGAATCAAATGAGCAACGCAGCAAATTTTTAAGACGGGCAATTTAAAAAAAATTGGCATGGAGTCTGGGAGTACAAGAACTGTAACTTCAGCTAAAAATAGAAATTAAAAAAAAAATCATTATACAAGAATGCACAGCCTTCTTTCACAATCACAGCTTCCATACCAACAACACAACCAGTTAAATGTTACTGGTTTTTAAAACACTAAAGAGACCAATGGAGATGCAGAGCAGCTAATGCAATTCAAATGTGCTAACTATTATTTTTCATATTTTGATTTTTTAAAAGAAGTCTTACCACCTAAGATGTTTTATGTACCGCTGCTTTGAGGGTTGAAAGCAGTTTAAAATCTATCTGTTCTTTCTAAAATACAAAAAGTCTCTTCACATCCTTGGGGAACAGTTTTCAGAGAAACTGTGTCTATGATTAGCATGTGTTAAGATTTCCTTCTCTGCTGCAAAGCAAGACTGCTGGAGCCCATGGCTGCAGTCTTGGTTTCTCTAGAATGATAACCCACATCTATGTGCAGAATCCTGCAAGGTCATCACATCAGCAGATCCCACAGAGCAGATCAGCTCCAAGTCTGCTGGTCACAACAGCACCAGAGTTTGTCCCAGAGATATAAACTGACAGAACCAGGATTGCAGAAGAATATAAGAAGAATATAAGAGATCTAGTTAGCTGAGAGGATATGCAAGAAAATAACTGGGATAAAATATGGTGAGAAGTTACAGAGTAGCACGACAGTATGGAATATCCACTTGGAGACTGGTTTTCCACTTTCGTACTAGCAGGTTTTGGATGAAGACCTGCAAAACTAAGTTTTTTTATCAATAAAGATACATAAAGTAAACTGCACTTCAAAGTATCCTGTCACATCTGGCTGTGCTACTTGTGGGACAAGTTCAGTCCAGGTGTTTCTCATTTGACTGCCGACGGATTGCTCAGTGAACCTGCTACAGAGCCGTTCTTAAGTTCAATATTTTAGACAAAAATAGGGATGGAGATTTAGGAGCCCTCACATGACAACAGCAACTGGTTGCAGCTACCATGGAACAGCCTGAAGATGACCTCAAGTTTTAGCGTCCAGGTCAAGCAGTCTCGTTTGACAGACACACTGCCCTTCCAAACTCACTTTCCTGCGCTTATTTAAAAAGTATTTCATGTTGCTGCAAAAAGTTTTGATATTTGCCACCAATGTTTCCAGTTCCAAAAAAAGTCCAGAAAGGTCTTAGCTCTATAGCTACATCTATACTGTGTAGCTTCCACCAGTTTGCTTATTATTAAGAACACAATTTTCCAGAAGAGATGTTAATGTAAAGGTGTTATATGAAAGTATCTGCTTTTGATTTCAGCTTTGTTACATTTCTGTAAGAACAGAGGGCAGATAAGTTAAGAAGTGGTATTATAAGGCTATGTATTACAGCATCATCACAGTGGCAATGCTGAAAACAGCAACACTGCTGGAAAGAATGCCCCAAGCATATCCCTGTGCCAACATATTTAAACCACTGTTGCGCTGCACCTGCAGATAAAAAAATTCATTGCCGACCAAGTTGAGACCAAAATTATACGAACGGAGCTGTTTCAGAGTCTGTGAAGGACAAGTAGAAGATGAAGGCCAGAATATCAAGAAGCTTCAGCAAAAATTAATCTATGCTGTTATTTTTCCACTCAACATTTAGTTGCAATTTTAACAACTAATTTTGTGATCTAAACTAGATTAAAAAAAAAAAAAAAACAAAACAAGAAGAACATTGCTAGAGTTTTAATCCCCTATCTTGTTTTACGATGTTGCACCTTCAAGCACAGGAGTTAAGGTTTTGCCTGTTCCACTTTGGGAAGTGCAAGTGAACACTAGTCTTTTATTCTGATTTTTTTTTTCTTAAATGCAGTTTAAGCAACTGTAGCTGCCTCAAACAAGCAGGTTCTTGTCATGTTTGCTCTCCTTCTGATAGGCTGAACTTGAGAGGCCGCATCTGCGTGCCTTGTGTGAGTGTGTATTTTTAAGGACTAAGCAGATTTTTTAAAGTACCTGCCAGCTCACACCAAATACTCTGTCTTTGCAACTCATGAAAAGTAACCAAGATACACAAGGAAAGATTAACTGAAAAGGTTACTATTGTTTTGCTACATATATAAATCTAAAACCAATTAAAAGGCATGTACAGGCAAAATTTGCTATAAATCCCTACTGGAAATAAAAGAATATTTAAAAGCATACTATAGATTTTAAATAATCATGAAGAGACTAGTTATTTTATAAAATAGAAATAGGGTATCAATTTTTTTCTACTTGCTTCTTAGATAATGTCTGCCATCATCAATCTATTTCCAGGAAACGAGTAAATGGAACAGACTCAGGAAAAAACCCCACAGCACACCACCACTCCAAGGGCTTGTGTTTCTCCCTATTATAAAAATCAGCATCAAAGCTAGACCTATGAAGCTATTCTGCTGCCGTATAACTAAAACACAGTAAATCACTGAATTTGCTCAAAAGAACTTAAATGTTTTAACCAGTCTGCCATCAGCAGAGATAAAGAAGAGGGCCGATGGGACCGGGCTGCAATGTGAGCCGTCTTTAAAATGCAATTGTTCTAATCATTTTCTACAGATGCAGCCTCACAAGGGGCTGCTGTCACAGGGACCATTTACGACTTGTTATGGTGTCTCTATTGTTTACCAGCGACATTCGCTAAAAAGGCGACAGCTGGGACAGAAAGCTGCTCCTCAACGAACAATATAATCCCGTGAAAGTAATCAACAAATTTAAGGGTGTTAATTAACTTTACACTTTATCATGTTCAATTAGTTGTCCTTTCTCGAAAAGATTGCCGTGCACAATCGGTTTAGAGCGTGCCATGTTTGATTTGTAAGTGATCACTGTTTCTGTTTCGAAGTCCATGTCAGATGTTCTCTTGGGTCTTGGTGACACAGATGAATGGCTCTGCACATGTTAGGGGGTGATCTGGTTTAACATAAACCAGCATAACATAACCCCTTGTTAACGTATTGCTAGCCTTTCCAAGCAGGCACAGAAACGCCCGTGCCCGCGGACGCACACAAACGTGCACAAAACCCCTGCGGTAGCACGACAGTCAACGAGTCCAAGTTTCGTTTTTGCTGAAACGCAAAGACACAAATAAATGGGCAATTTTTCATCATTATATCTCAAAGCAAGACTTGTCTTTTAGGGGCACGCTTGGGATCATTTCTTCCCAGCAAGATCCCTAGTTCTGCCGCATTATGCACTAATGCACAAGTGCCTCTGTACCTTTTACATAATGCACGCTGCCTTTTCTAATGGCAGCTGAGCAAATGCTGGGTAGATGCACTAAGTTCTTCTGTATATCAAATTCTGTGGTTTGTACTGCATTTATAATGCCAGGGGTTCTAGAAGAAAGTGGAATTAATCTATTATTAAAATCTGCCATTTTCCCTTTAAGGTACCATTCCTACTTGCTAATGGGACAAGGCAAAGCTCATGATGAAGTGACAACGTACTTGGAAGTGCCCCTTAATGAAAGTCATTGCTGTTTCCCTCTTCTGACAAATAGAGCTTTGCATCATTGTACCTCATAAGCTAGTGATTTTTGAGCAAAAATGGAAATGGAGGTTCAGGTCAGTGATTTCAAGATTTATACAACAAGCACTCAAATATTAATCCAGAAAAAAGCATGCTTAAGGAAGTAGAAACATCTCTTTCACGGCATAATCGAATTATACAATTTGTGAGATTATGGCTGTACAGAGAAAAAAACCTAGTGGATTTTTATTCTGCAGCAACAGGCAAATTAAATACACATGATAATCACTATTTAAGCAGTTACATTGTATATAAAAACAAACTGTGAAAAACCCACCCACAAAACAAAATAAAAATGCAAAGAAAGCCCAATGGAAAAGTTGTTAACTCTGAAAGCTAATAATGGACTAGGTTAAATATTTAAGAGGAAATTATAGACTGTATCAGAAATAGCTGAAACCACAAAACAAAGCAGTATAAAACATTAGTTTTCTGCTAGGAAGAAGATCTGCAGGGAAAAGGGAAGCGGTCGATAGATCCTTAAATTGGACGCAATAGCTGTTCTTCTACCCCAAGTTGGCAGCTGCTACATTTGCAGACCTAGTTCATTATTTACCCATAATGACCATCAAGCTCCAGTCAAAGTCAGATCACAACAACTGTCAGCAGCTCTTTTAATTAGCCTTGTTTGAATTCAGATAAATATCACAATGGCCCAGCTTCTGCTGAAAAAGCAACAAGAAGATTGCAAAGAATGAGCTGCCCAAGTCCAGAGAACCAAAGTTGTTTGTTTTCTTTTTTTGAATTAAGGAAGGGATGGTGATGTGCACATTATTATTTTTCCCTCGCGTGATATTCATATTACTACTTACAATTCCTGTTTATAAGCAAATTTGGGCATCTCAAATGTCAACTCAAAACACTACTCCACAATCTAAAAGGTAAACTTGAAGAGATGGTTTACAGGTATTAATTAAATTTCCAGCCTCTGTGAAATCATATGTTTTGAAAAACTGGATCAGAATTAAGGAATGCACATATTAACAGGATTATCCTCTCTCCTAATTTATCTCCTTCTGTTTGTTTATCCTCAGGGAACATAATCTTCTGTTGCACCAAGCCACTCTCATTCTCCCTGTGTCAGCAGCAGAATAATAATTCCCTCCTCCTCCTCCTCCTCTACCCCCTCTCCCACAAGCACTGGCAAGAATGAAGACGAGTGGATCAGACTGTGTGCATCAGCATTAATGCTCCATGCAGCTATTTTCCTAGCAGTAGCAGACACTGAAAGAAAGATGCAAGAGAGGTGAGCAATATGCTACCTGTTCTGGGCAACCCAGCATGACAGGGCGTAATTAAAACAGATTTTGCCTCCCAGAATTATATGAGGGTAGATGATGCAGGCAGAGAGTGTTCTAAGAGCCTTTCTTTAGCATTTCACTAGCTGTCACAGTTGGATCCCAATTTTGCTAGGTGTTGTCCAAAGACAAAGCCAGTTCCAAACTTTCCAGTCCCATGTGCCAATCTGAGAAGTGCTGCTGTATATGCAAGGATCCTTGGAGGCCTCAAGGAAAACATATTTAGAGATTTACATGAATTATAAGGATACACGCATATAAACAATAGGCACATACATCTGTTACAGTAGAAGAGGATATCCCTTTTGGGAACAGAAAAGATTATGTAAACATAATCAGAAGTGGAAGGTAGAAGGTAGTGGAGGAGGAAGAATAAACAAGTGATTAAACAAAAGAGGCAAAATGGTCATGAGAAGCTTTATATTTTCAAAGGCAGGCCTGAGTAGATTTGCATAGGGATTCGTACTTGAACTTGGCCGTGGATGGTGAAATAAAGATGCTCAATTTGATTTAGATGTATTACAGGATGATGCCAAAACACAGAAAAGAATATGCCCTCTCAATAAATCATGCAAAGACTGACTAGAAGCTGTTGTTGAGGCAGTTTAATATGAGGGGGATGCACGAGGAAAATTTTATGAGATGGTATTAAGTAGCAACTGATGCCTCCAAGGGATCAGTCAAAGAAAGTAAGTTGCAAAAGGCAAATGCACACATAAGATACTTCAACTTTTCCAAGAGAAATACAAGCTGAAAGGCCTGATGAAATTGTTTTGTTTGCAGCATTTTTTTAAAGCACCACATTTAGCTTTAGTCATTGTAATTCCAAAGAGAAATATCAAAGCACCTGAAAAGTTAGCAAGTAAAAAAGTTAACAGCAGTGCAATAAGAAGGGAAATACAGTATGACTGATTAACTTATTTGCTTATTTTTAATACCCACAATCTTGTATTAAAAAACAGCAGTTCATGACAGTCATCTTTCCCAGTCTCCACCTTTGATCCATATTCCACCACAAAATCACAGACAACAGAAACACCCTTTCAGTGTTGCTGGAGTACCAGATTTGGCTACTCCTTGACACATTCCTAATATTTAGATATATGGTCTAAATCTCATTGCCAGACCTATACAGAAATTAAGAAAACTTAATAACAACAGCTGCATGTATCTACAGTTGTGGACAGCAAAACTACATGCATAGAGCTCAGCACAGTTCAAAACAAGTACTTAATTTTTTATCTGAACATTAGCAAGAAGGCTGGACAGCCAGTGATGAATAGAAGCAATACATTCCACATATACAAGACCCCAGAATTTCAAAGCAGATTTCAGACAATCCAAATGTAAAGCACATGACACTGAGCTGTCTGATTAACTGTTGCTGGGTTCTGAGCAAGCACAGCATCAAATACATGTGAAATACTGAGTACAAAAGAAACAAAGAAAATAGTCCTTCTTCAAAGGAAACAAATCTCGCCCAGCACTACTGCTTGAAATTCTGGTCTTTCAGGAGAAGTCCAAAAATTAAATATGAACATGCATGCAATTCCTCCACTATGTGGGTCACTGTTAACCCTCCTCACAACTAAAATTCAGTAGACACAATTCTCATCTTGGCTGATGAGGCTTCAAGTCCTAGAAATAAAACTTTATCCCAATCACATAGTGCAAAATCAAGAATAATTTTTGTCTGGTGTTAGAAAGAGGGAAGAGCTGCATTTCCAATATCATCATAATCATGCTTTCTTGAAAAGCTTCTACTCCATGCAGAAGATCAGCAACCAGAAAATAGACTGTTGTGTGACTATAGAAGAAAAACTCAAAGGGATAGACATTTATGATGTTCTCTTTAAAAAAGAAAAGGCAAAATCCCAGAAAAGGTATTCTTATAGTTACTTGTTCTAACTCAAGTTCACAGACACCAAAATGAACATCAAGTCTCCAGAAGCTGAACGTTTGTGTGGAATAACCAAAAGCCACAAATAGATCCAACAATCCACCTTTTGATCACAGCTTTTCATCTCATCCATTTTGACTGAACAACATACATGCAAATGCATCACCAACAAAATCAGATGTGTGGCCAGTCTTGCTGAGCTCTTTAAATCAGAAGAAGTAGTCGGCTGTAAGCCACCACTTCTGCAGATTTTGGACTTGAATGTCTGTGGAAAGTATAAAATACTTGCACATTCTACCTTAACTCCACAGCAAAATGCAACTATGTTTACACAGTGCTGTGGAATAGATACATAAAGCTGAAGGAACCCCCTCATTATAACAGCAAAACAAGAACCTTCAAGAAAAAATAAACCAGGGATGTTTAATATTATTGTTTACCTGTTCCTCCAGTATTAGTACAACTCTAACAAGGTATCAATCCCCTTTTACAAAAACAAAATACTTGAAATATTTTAGTACTTTATGATTTTATAATATTACCTTCCCATAGACCCCTAAACCCAACAAAACATGGCACTTTTTTTTTCTGAATAATGAAGGCATCAAGCACATCGCTAAAAAAGAAAAATATAGTCACACTGAAATATGCATTTAAACTGCATTACTCAACAGGTTTGGGTCCAAGTGTTCTTCATAATAAAAGGTCTGCTTCTTAAAAAGCCAGCTGCAGAAGCAGGTAAATTTCTACTGATGCATTCATTAATCCCTTCATGTCATATAAGAAAATAAAGACAATAAACACAGAAAAATGAAACAAAAAGCATTTAAATGGGGTGGATAAACAAGGCATATATGTTCCTAAGCATTTCTGGTTTATCTTGAGCTGAAGATGCAGCTATGTCACATGACAATCAATACCTACTATTTAATAGCAGGAATCTAGCAAAATTTTAAAATAAAATAGAAATGGATAGCCAGAAAGAAGTGTCAGACAGGTAATTTTAAAATAAATCAGTCTCCAGTATTTTCTCCTGGAGAGCTGCTCAGCTGAAAGTTTTAATTTTACCTTTTTGGGGTACGTTCTATGAGAGGACAACTGACAGAGGTTTACCAAATGAAATTGGAAAGAAATGCATAAATAATAGAAGTGAAGATTGCATTGAACATTTTTGAATGAACTTGTGAACTCTGTCCCTTCAAGTGACATTAGCGGTATGAATTTTAAGAATTTTTCTGTCAATCTGAACCATCATCAGAGTGCATTGCTTCAGATATGTCTATGCATTCTTTAAGCACTTTGGCATTGAATCTTGCCTCTGGATACAGTCAACAGCCCACAGAGTCTTATCTTTCAGCTTCTCCTTTAAAATACATGCTTATTTTAAAGCATGCCTAACTATTACCTACAAAGTAACAAATCACCTTCTGCTGCCTAATTTCAGCATAGTCAAAGTTAATTCTTGAAGCTTTAAGGCACAGAAAAGCAAAGCAGTACAGTAATGCAAGATTATGACAACTGCTAGAGAAACAGCCTAAATTGGAAAGATTCCATCTAAAGAACACCTTTGTTTCAAGGCCTTTCCCAGCCTCTATTTCCTGTTCAGGAATCTTCTACACATAATTCTATTTTTACCTCTCTGCAAAATAGATAGTACATCTCCTTCAGAGAACTAGATTTAGCATTTCCCTCCAGCCTAAACAGCAATATACTTTTCAGTGTTCTCAAATGTATTTGAGGCCACTTATACAATGATTTCAAACCCTTGTAATTTAATTAAAAGTCGTATTTCTTCATGTATGATCTAATTCTAAGCTTAATACGGAAGTATTTTTAAGAAGAGATACTTTTTTATTATTACTTTTATTGTTCCAGGATGAGCCAATACATAATCATATGGTTTAAATTTACAAATGTTTACATGCTCCAAATGCTGTACTTTCATGAAACAAAACCCATTTTCATATTTAACTGTACTGAATGACAGCTTAAGGAGACCTGCTATAATATTTGCATATCTCTTTTTTCTGTACTACCTGTAAGTATTCCAGTGCTGCAACTTAGGCAATTTTGCACAAAACCAATTTAACCCTTTTTCAGTAATGTAAAGGTATTGAAAGTCAGTACTGGGCCCAGCCTTCCATTCAAAAAACAAGAAAAGAGAAAGACTGCATTTTGCCAACGAACAGAATCAAGAGGGTAACAAAGTTAATTATTTCTCATAATCAGTAATTATGATTAGATAAGAGACTCTTTGGTAATGAACTGCTCTAATGATGGAGGACCTCCATCCTAAGAAATATAATAGTACATTAACATAACTGTGTATGCAAAGTACATAGAACCGCTGCCACAGTTAACTTGTCATTGAATGATTAAATAGGAATTCATAATTAGAAAAATCCACAGTGTAATTTATTGGCCTTCTCGACAGTTCTGGTTCATTAGAAGTTGATTACCAAATAGTGACCTCTAGCGGCCCAGAGCTTTTTCATGTTATTCTGGTTCTCGCAGCAGTTTTAGCAACTATTTAACCTTAAAAAAAAAAAAAAAAGGCAGTTTGAGGAATTTAAAATGTTTCCCTTCAAGATACCTTTTTTAAAACTTCCCTTAAAATATATAGCGTGCTAATTTCTTCACAAAATGGTTTCCCGCTCTGTAACCATTTATATAAATGTATGAAAAAGTACATCTGTGTGAAAACCCCACAACCTCCCAGGTTTTAAGTTAATACTGAAGTTAACACGGTTCTCATGGTAATTACTATTTATATACTGAGTAAACATAATGTCTTGTACTAAAAATACATCATATATTAAAACAAAACACTTTTCTAGTGGCAATTATGAATGAGAAGCTCATACTTCAAGCCAGCCTGTGTATACCTTAAGGTGAAGTGCCTCTAAGCGTTGCCTTTGAACAACAGTCAGTTTTGCACTAAAACAAATTACACTGGCTCAGCTGGAGGAGGCAGAGGACAGAGAGAGAGAGAACTGCAGTTCTCTGCTCCAGGTAAGAGAAAAAAACCCCAACATTTCTTATTATTTGCTGGACACATGCCTTGCAAAACTGTTTACTCAAATTTAAATTAAGAAAAATGCAACTTAAAAGTAAGTATGATTTGCATTTACCTGCAAAATCTTTAAAGCATTAGGGTGGAATCTTCCCTCATTCAACTTAGTTAATCCACTGTAAGGCTATTTAGACAGCGTTCTATTTTAAAATTTTCCATTATAATAGATACACTTTTTCTTGAACTAGGACAGTATCTATTTTTTTTTTTTTTAGTATGAATGTTTCTAACAGGAACTAGCACATCTGAAACTAATATAGAAGCCCCTGAAACACAGCACTAAATAAGAATTCACACTCAATGAGTACAAGCAAATTTAATTTCCATTGTTTTCATTTTCCATCTTGCTTTTTTTCCAACGCTAACACTGTAGAAATGATGCACATGTATTTTTTTTCACTTTTGTCTAACACAGAACTGGCTAAAAAAATTATCCCCCCTTTTTAGATAGAAGCTAGAAAATAAATGGCACAGTCCTGTTTCAAGCATAAACAGATTTTTCAGAAAAAACTATTCCAGTCTTCCAAATGGGGAGATGTCCATCATCTTTGTATGCTGGAAACAGCTTTAACAATTGCTATAAACAGAGAATTGGATAGCTAAAGGACAGAGATCTCCACCCTGATTGCCCCGTGCGTGTGTGTGTGCAGATGTGTGCAGGCACACACACAGGACTCTGTTTGTGGCGATGATTTAATATAGTGACTGGATAATGAGCTGTGCTCCCTGCAGCAAGTGAATCACCATTTAATGCTATTATCAACAGTTCATGACCCACCGGCATGAAATGTCAGCCTGATTAATCTGAACACTACTGACCTCAGAGAGGAAAAGCTACCTTATTGTCAGAATTTAATATATAATAAAACCATACACAGAATATAAATACCTTATCAAGCAAGGCCATTAACAGCAAATCTACTTTATTTTGCTCTACTGTTTCTTTTAAACTTGCTTGGGCATACATTAAAAAGAAAAAAAAAAAAGGAAATAAATACTTTTGCCTAGTCAAGCAGGAAGCAATCCATTAGGACTTATTATTTTGATATACAGCGAAACATTTCAAAATGGCTGTCCAAATACAAACCCCATGTTGATACCAATAAGAAAAAAAATTAGCATATGCTATTGTAGGACTTGCTACTGTCAATTCATATCAGGAAACGATCAGAAATTGTTCTTGTTTTTCTAAGGTCACTGAGGCAATAAAATACTGATTTGTAAATAGGAAACAGCTTGTATGAGTGATGCTGCACAGGTCACAGAAGAAAGCTACTTTAGCTTTGCAAAATGAATACACCTCAAGAAGATTAGAAACTTGTGCCAGTTACATTCGTGAATATAAGGGCATCCCCCACATTTTTTTACATCAATAGCAAAGATTTTTTTCTTTTGTAATTCAGTACCATGATAGAGCCCTACTCAACAAATTTTTTATCATTTTTTTCTGTTCTCTTTGGAGAATAAACCAGGAAAACAAGAAAAAAAGACATGTTTTACCAGTCACAATGAGGTTAGTACAATCTTGCTATATATTCGCCATATGTCTTTTAAATAACTTGCCTAGGAACCTCATTAAAAGATGCAAAACTTTTCAGACAGCTTTTCAGGATTCTCTACATAACATTATATAAATAACCCAGACTGAATCTGGGAGGAGTACATGGCATTTATCTGTCAAGTTATATTAACTGACACAAGCACAGTAACTACTATGATTTATTGTTAAAACATAGTACAGTTACTTTTAAAATGAAACCCACAATGGTTTCACCCCTCATTTTTTATTGTTGTCACCTGGTACTGAAAGGGCTAAGGGATTTTCAGGTCAAGGGACTGGAAGAAAACTGAGTAAAATCCCCAAAACTGCCCACATATGAATGGAATGACCATGGGTGGGACAAGAATGAACACTCCAAGTATTGACTTATAACCACCAGCAGCCAAGGAAACAGGAACATGTCAAACCGACATGACTAAAACTTGGACAAAGCCCTGATGTCTGAATTCCCAGTTGAGAGCTCTGCTGGAAATGTAAAGAAGGAATAAAGGAATTATGGACACTTAGGCAGGAAAGTAATTCATGCTGCCAGCACAGACACATGTTTAAGCTTTGCTTTTCCATTCAGAAACCAAACAGTTCTTGTGTGCCAGTTGACTAGTGTTAGCCTGTTTTGCAAAGGCTGTCCTGTGTAGCTGCAAACACTGCTGCCTGCAGTGTGCCCGAAGGGGTAACATCTGACAGCCTTTAAAACCTCCTCTGCACCCCTCCTCCAAACTTCGAGGCAAAGAGGCGTTCGCCACACAGTAGCACAGCCATAGTCCTAGCTCACTCTTAGGAACTCCAGACATAGTAAGAAGAGTTAAAATAAAGGGTCTGTATTTAGATCTCCATCAAGCACAAACTGTAAACCTGCCTGCTAGGATGTCAAAAATATTTTCTGTTACCTGCAACTAATGCAACTTTCACAATCATGGTGCTCTCTTAGTCCACTGCAGATTAGCTCTCCTAGGAGTCTTGCAGCTAGATTGCATCTTCTGCTCTCACAAAGCCATACAGCCCTCTCCTGCTACACAAAGCTGGTTTGCCTCCATGATTCCTCACTGTACACTCATTCTATGAGCCCTTTTAGAGACTCTGTTTGCCATATACATTTTTGTTCTGTTTGAACAAACCCCATTTCATCCCATTTACCTTCTGCAGAAGAACAGGAACAAGGAACTGGGAACTTGTTCTTCCCCTTTCTTAACAGCTCCTTGACACAAACAAAGCCCAGAAACTGAGCAGTCCCTTCAGACTAAGGTAACAACCCTCCACAGTCCAGACTTTGCTAAATAGGTGCTACAAGCCACATCAAGTTGCAGGTTCTTCACTGAACAGGGTATCAAATACACGACCTGTATTAAATAACAGTTTACCCAGAATTCCCATGTTGGACAGACAGATTGCCAAACCATCTCACAAATATTTTGAAGGTGGTGGTGGCTTCCTATAACAGTGGCAACATAGAATTCACTGATGAACTTGGAGAAAAAAGGGACCTGCCACTCTTGCCCTAAAGGCAAGTAGATGACAAACACACCCAACTTGCCAAACTGTGTAGTTCGGTCCACTCTATTTACCTCCTATGTTAGTTTGGCTTCCACTCTTCCTCATCAAAAAGAGCATATAAGAGAACAAAACAACCAAAATAAGAGAGAAAGCTTTTACTTGCAATTCAGCCATTGTAAATAAACTCAGTAAAATTGCAGATATCAACTCTAGAGTGGAGGTGCATGTAGTAATCAAGGAAAGATATAACTAGGGTTTATAACTAGGGTGGAGAGACAAGGAGGAAGGACAGAAACTGCATCCTGTCTGGGAATATTGTTGAAAGGAAGAACCAAAAATGAAGTAGAGAAGCAACATCAAATAATGGAAGGACAGAAGCAGCCATTCTTAAGGGCGAACAATTTTCTCATCTTGAATCAGATCAATTTCATATTTTCAAAATTTTTCATTTAGAAAAATCAGATTGCATTAGAAATGCACTGAGTCATATGCACTGAAGAGATGCAGTTACAGTTAATACTGAAGAAAGAAGACAAAGAACAGTCAAAACCCTTCCACTTTCAAGTATTCTCTAGAATATTTTGGCATGTGTATAATTGGTTCAATAGATTCAAACTGGTTTTTCCTCCTCACAAAAAAATAATGAGAAAGCAAGGACATGGAATAAAAAAGTAATTTGGCTTGCTTTCTACTGGGTTTATAGCTATCTATAAAATGCCCAAGATCATTCTGAAATGTTAGCAAAAGATAAAACAGTGGCTAGAGTAAATTTTAAAAGTATGCTTTAAAAGCTCTTAAATGAAAAGAAAAAAATAAATGTACCTTCACAGGGAGATAACATTACAGTTTCAAATAAACTTTTTAAGTACGAAGAAATGCAGATGAAGAAAGATGAGCGCTTCCTTGACATAAACATAGAAAACAAGGTTTTTAGGAGGTTATTCTGCAATCTTTCTGTGCTAGCTCTGGTCTTAAAATAGGTAATTAGGAAATATTCTGGTTTTTGTTCCCAAATGTAACTCAGGCACCAATCTGGTCTTTTATTCATAAAGAATGATAGGAAAACTAGGAAAGATAAACGAACTAAAGAAATTTCTTTCAGAACACAGATTTAATTCTAATGAACACTCTCCAACACCAAAGTTCTCTTAATTTTTGTATTTTGCTTCTTCTCTTTGATTAATGGGGGGATCATGTATCCAAAGTATGTCTCTGGCTCCTTCTGAGTCTATTATTCATCAACACACTATAGCTCCGGGAGGACTTTAGTAAGGAAAATAGAGAAAAACAATCAGATCAGTACTTGGTATAAACTTCTTTAGCTACATATTCAGAGTATCAGCAGGAAGTCAATCTATGCTTTCTGTACTGAGAAACCTCAAGAAAGCAGCTTTGATGACAACAGCATCTCCCTTTTCCTGGTGCGCAGGGGAAAGAAGGAAGAGAGAAGATAGTTGTTTATTTAACTCTATGTAATTTCAGATAAATAACTGTTCCAAATTAGAATTTAATACTCAGAATTACATAAGAAATTAAACTTCTGAACCAGCTCCAGAGCAACTGGCATAAAAGTGAAGCCTCCACACCAGAAATTACTAAAACTGGCACAGACTACACACTAATAGCAATCAGATCTGCTAAACACAGCCTAACATTACGCTCTTATCAGGGAAGGTAATCATACCTCCTACAACATCTGAAATACCAGCTCCTTAATCACTTTTGGCTAAACATATAAGGTGAACTTTGGCATTGCAACAATTCATTTTGCTGTGTGTAGAGTACAGTTTTTCAGACTACATTCCTTTTCTCTGTGTAGTCTCTACATATGTATATCTAGTACAACTGCTTGCTTTCTTTGTGTAAGTACACACACACACGAAAAAAAAAAAAGGAAAGGAAGGGGATCAGAATCATCTACAGAAAACAAAGATACGTCATTTACTCTTAGAAATGCTATTTTCCATCTTGTGTCAAGGGTTAGCTAGTAAAATGATCATGTAAGCATCTCCAAAGGTTGCCAAATCTCTCTTCTTGAGGTAGCTGTTCAGTGTTTTGATTAGAGATTTGCACTATTTTGTCAGGAGAGAATGGTCTATTAATGGTATTTCTCAGTAATATTATTGTCTTTAAATTAATGAAAAAAACCCATTAAATCCCAAGTTGATGTCCTAAAAAGGACATTTCTGGCATCAGATAAAAGTGCATTCAAAAGGTTTCTGCTTATTTATATTATGGACTTACAGGGATTATATACACATCAGACTTCAAGTACAATACCCAAAACCAGTACACGTAACAAAAACTCAGGGTGGCAAGAGAAGACAGTTTTGTTGAGTATGTTCTCTACATGCCTTTTTTTTTTTCCATCTGATGGACACAAACCAATGATTTTCTCATTCATCACAGCTGTTTGAACAGAAATGCTTTGAGGTTCCCATTCTACAAGCCAAATCTTGTGAGGTTTATGTTGCAGCATCACTGGACTCAAAAAAATTTATAACCTGTTATTTCAGCCTTCTTTGATGAACAGATATAAAAATTAATTAAAAGGTTTAATGGCAGTATTCCACTTCTTTCAAAGTAGAACTTTCTATAAAATACTTACTGCATGCTAAGCATTTCTTACAGTCAACAAGAGAAAATTCAAGTAAAAATGTCTAAAGCCTATAAAACAATCAAAGTGGTTTTATTTTGACAATTTCTCTTATTCATTTTCCATTCATAAAGAGCTCTTTTCAAAAAAGAACTCTTTCTGGACAGTGTCTGAGGTGGTATCAAAACGCTCTTGATTAAAAAAACTAAACGTACCTGTCCCTCCAAACTGTCAGGCTTTTGTTCTTATTTTAACAGTCTTACCTACCTCTCCCTGAGACAAAAGGGAACTTATGCATCCTGTAGCAGAACAAGATGGATGAAATGAATATATTACAATAGGACATTATACAGTTGATTCCAGACAGTGCCATAGGGGCACTGCCTGTTAAAACTGGGGTGCAGTAGCTCAGGTGGGAATACGAGTCTCCTCACAGAGAAATGGGTCCAGCACTGAACAGGTGTGCCAGAGTAGACTCACAGACTGGATGAATGGGATGCCTCGTGAGGCTATTTCTAACTGCACTCCCCAATAGAGTCCTCTGTGCATGACAAAGTTCCTTCTGCTATGAAGTGACCTGAGGCAAGTTGGGTACAACATCCCCCTGTCAAAAGAAGACTTCAGCCTGACTAAAGCCAGGGTGCAGAAGTCCAGGCAGAAAATCCCAGCCCCCCCGCAGAGACATGAAAATTAGATGAATCTTCCAGGGGTAGGAGAACCTTCAAATTATGAAGTGGGTATGTAAGAGACTACAGCCAGGTTGCCATGACTTCAGAGTGGTAAAGGCACCCAATCTTTCAGAAGTCAAAAGTAAGAACTGGATGAAGTTTGTGATAAGGGTGATAGGTGACAAGACTAATAGAGTGAGGAAGACAGAAATCTAGTAGCAGAATTTAAACTGAAAGAGAACAGGTTTAGATTGCATATTAGGAAGATTTTCTTTATGGTGAGGGTGGTGAGGCACTGCCACAGCTTATTCTGGAAGGTGCTCCATTCTCAGGGTAAAGAGTGGACTCCCCACGCCTGGAAATGTTTAAGGTCAGGCTGGATGGGGCTTTGAGCAATCTTGTCTAGTGAAAGGTGTCCCTGCTCGTGCCAGGCAGTTGGAACTAGGTGATCTTTAAGGAAGCTTCCAGCCTGAACCAATCTGTAGTTCTGTAATTATTCTGAAATTGACCGGTTGGGTTTACAAATGCTGAATACTACTTCCCAGGAAGAAAGAAAGCCGAGTTAGAAGAATGGGTCTAATGTTCAGCTTTGACACGGAGTTTTTCAGAAAAAAATGTAAAAGTTAGGGCTATTGACTTGCAAATGGACTAGTTAGAACTAGATGATCTTTAAAACCCTTCCAGTCTAAAGCATTCCATGATTCTGTGATTCTGTGACTGGACAGAAGTCCATGGATGACTAACCATACAAACAACCCAGAAACTGACACTTGAAGAACAGTACTAAACATGTCTCTGTCCTCCAGCCTTCCCAAAATTATTGGACTTGGTGGAACAGTAAGATCCCTTAGAAATCAGGATGACTAGGGGTACCATATCCAATAAAAAACCTACTTTTAGTTCCCTCAGTTTGGTGGGGCTCTGCATACATTAAAAAAAAAAAAAAAGGAATGTTCAAATCAGTAGCCTGGAGGTTAGACAGCAGGCACCTATTTGTTTAGTCACCTTGTAAACAGGGCAAAGTAACATCACAGAGGACAGAAACAGTAAGTGGATGAGAATATGTAACTCCCATTAGTGTGGTTTTTTTACTGTCTTGGAAGTGGAACAACCTGAATTCTAAACTCCTGGTGAACAGGAACTTTCCCAAGTTTGCAAGGGCATATAGAGTTTAAATCCAACAGCTTAATGCTTAGTGGCTAGGGCTCAGGGATGTTACGACCAAGCAACTTAGACTAAGGCAGCAATAGATCCAATTTTTTGCATCACTTCTTGCAGGCTGACAAAGGACAAGAATTCTAGTATTATGAATATTCACACAGAATATTTATGCACACTAAACAATTAGAACAGTTGTTGCCTCCGTTGTTTCTAATGCCTTCCTTCACAGTGTATTTCCATAAAACGCTGTTTAACTGAACTACTAAATCTAGAATACAGTAATATCACTATCCTTGGAAGGGACACAGGAACAAAGGCTTTAGTATTTTCTCTTGAGAAAGTAATAAAGCACATAAAATGTATTTCTGTTACTGACTGGGCATGCTTGGTTAGATGCAGAAATATTGGTATTGAAACTAAACATGTAGAAACTAACACCAAGTAATAGATTTCCAAACAAAATGCTGGAGAACAGGTTAGTCCTGTCCTTGTTAAAGGATAGAAAAAGCTTTCAGAAGATTCACTCTCAGCGGTAAAGCAGCAGCTATTTAACAGAAGCAGGTTTCTGAAGCATCTTAACAACTCTCACTGGTGACTTGTTACATCTTACCACTGGTCCCTGCAGGTCCTGTACCCTGACAGGCAGAATGAAAAGATTCTCTAACGGGGCCACTGCCTGTCAGAAGCCACCAGCTGGCCTGCCAGGGCTTTGCAATTGCAGAGGCCAGCTGACAGTCTGGGTGTTGCTGACCATGCTGAGAAACGTGCCACCCAGCTGCTGTGTGGTCACGTCCATCTGGAGATCTCCAGCCAGACAAATCTCTGGGCCTGTCAGATCTCTTCAGCAAGCCTTGTTATGCAAATTCAATTACTCAAGTGTGCCCTATTACTGCTGGCTAACTGCTCCTAGAACCAATCTCACACTGACAGTCAGTTCACATTTCTACCCACCAAAAGTACCTCATTTATTCTTGCTCAACTATTCCCTTGTATCATTAAGGCAGAACAGACAGAGTCCACAGTACTGTAACCTCTCTGCAGTGGGTTACTATTCCTTGCAAAGAGCTTAGAGAGAAATTAATTTAAAAACATACAGCATCTAATCAAACATGAGTTAAAGCCACACTACCTACACAATTTACCACTAGAAATGGGAATTATAAAACTTTGATGGAATGCTAGATCATCTAACTAGTATTTTAAAATGCAAAAAAATAAACAAGACACAGAATATTCAAGAAAGCAGTGAACTGCATTTGAGGTATTTGTTTTAACGCAGGAGTTCAGGTAATGAAAAGCAAGATTTCTCATTTTAACTAGCATGCTGGTGTTTAGATTTGTTCAACTAGCAGGCCTGCTGTAGCAATAACTACCTGCTTCTCTCACAAATTTATTTACTGAATTTAATTTAGATGTAATTCCGAGCTATTGGCAGTTTCCCCTGATGCAGAGATATGAAAGATTTTACTTAGAGAAGTCATCATATAAGCACAAAAACGTAAACTAGGAATGTCTGGTGAAGATTTAAAAACTAAGGCTTAAGTATCATATTGTTGACTTGTTCACCATATAAATCAAACATTCTGCTTAAAATATCATTGTGAAATTGCATGTCTTCTTTCTGAAAAGTTATTCAAAAGCTGACATAAGAAACATTAGCAGATAAAACACTGTTGGCTAGAACAAACTGGTGTAAGTCTCTATATCTAGCATTTAAGACAATATACTTTTATTTCTCAAACTGAAATATTTTCAGTGAAGAAGAATACTGGAGAGGTTTTCTAAACCAATGAATGCAATTATAGTGAGTACAAAGCTACAGGACAGTCCCCGAGCTAGATCAATATTCAGTGTGTTTTAGAACCAATTCAGGTCCTAGGCCAATTGAAAACAAATCCAGTCACATCTTACTAACCTATTTCTCTCTCTCCTCATAGGAACGAAGTTGCCTTTCTCAGTGTTGATTCATCTTTTCAGCCTCTTTCAACAGTGAGTTTTGGTAAGGAGAGGAGTGGGGGGACATTTACTTCAAAAACTTATCATTTACCCGAAAAGGTTTTCTCTTCCAAAATGACTGCTGAACAAATTTATAGAATATCAGTGTTGGAAGACTGTGGGGAAAAATACTAAGATTCAGTAAGACAATGACTTGATCAATGCCCAGGAATCTAAGCTTTCATGAAGGAAGGTGTGAGTCAAACGTTGGGACAAAGTGGAAAAATGGCACAGCACACTGTGCTGGCAGAATACGTGGCATAAGTGAGAGAGATGGGAAGAGATATATTTGAGAGAGAGGCATTGTTTTGTTAAATTCTGGAAGAGGAGGAGAGGTGCTACAGACTGAGATCAGAAACCAGAAAAAGGATTCCAGGAACACATTTACAGCAGTCTGCAAGGGATGAAGACTTAGGTGAAAGAAAATAGCAGAGAGATAAAGATCATAACAAGCCAAAGAGAAATAAAAATATGCAATTTGGCAGAGCCTGAGATAACTGGGTCATGGACCATGATCATGCCAATACTACGGGAAGATTCTCAAACGAATCTAACTGAAACACCTGTAGTATTTAGAACAGACCTAATTTCTTGGAAAAGGAGAACAAAAGTCAAATATGATAGTAGGACTGGAGTGTGAAAGGGAAAATTACTAGTAATGGGGAAGGACACGGCTGACTAAACTGTGCAACAGCAAAACTTGTAAGACTGTAAATTGGTGGGAGGGAGATGGAAAGACGTTTATGTAAAACAAAGCACATGATAAAGAAAATAAGCTACATGCAAGTCCATTAGAAAATGGATATTGAAATTCATAAGAAAAATGTTACTATCAGGAAAAAGTAACTTTGAAACAGCCTCATATTTATTTTCCAACTTTTATAAAGGCACACAAATCCAATTAAGCAAGGTAACTTAACCAAAAACTTAAAAGCCTTACTGAAGGATCTTAACAAATGATGTGAATAACCTCAAAGAAATTAGCAAAATAATCATTCCAAAAAAGAATTTTTTTTTTGTTGAGTTGGGCAGGGTAGATAGGAAAAAGAGCAAAAGAAAACTACACTGAAAATGCACATTATTGATACATCTGGTTTTGATTTAGAAGCATGGCTTTTGAAAGAGCTTTAAGAGTCTTATTCCTAATGAAGCCAGAGACATTCTTGTGAAAATCAACTGAGAATGTACATGGAACTCACATTTCTGCCCCCAACCTCTCCTTCTTAAGAAGGGGGCTTAAAAAATATTTTCTAAAAAATGGAAATCTTAGGGAAGTCTTGAGAGAATACCATCTCTCAGAGGAGTTTCACTCTACTTTCTATCTACAAAAAACACAGTGTCCCTATTCAAGACTAAATTAGTGGTCTTGGAAAGTTCTGTCTCCTTGAAGCAATCCTGAGCTACACTTTTCAAACAAAATAATATGGACAGTTCTGATGACACCACCCTCAAACTACTGGTATCTGACAAAACACATCAGGTTTGTTACAAACTGTCTCAAACAATAATGCAATTGCTGTTGTCAGACTCAACCACAGCAGACTCAGGCTACTCTTCTTTATTTCTCACATTAACATTTATTTATTTATTACAAACCAAGAAACAACTATATAAATGGAAGTTAAAGAAACAATACTGTCCCAAGATCCATTGACAAAAAAGACATGAACAGATAATCCAAAGACAGGTATTTCAATAGAATGGAGACAATCTGTTGTCAGCTAACTCAGTCACTTGACATATACTTTCAAGATGATAGGATTTCACCACTTGGTGTTATCCAGTACTGATCCACCCTAACCACATCAATCAGTAATTTCACTTTCTCTATTGCTTAGCTGCACAATTGCCAGCCAAGCTCCTAATAATTCTCTTTCTTCCTAAAAAAAAAGAATATAGTTACTTCCCACAAAGAAAATGAATACAAGCAGACACTGGAGAAATAGTTCCTTTTGTTGATTCTTTTATCCAAATACCTTGATCCCTTCCAGAAGTAAGAAGAGGTGCACTGCACAGGCATTTCTACATCAAGCTATAAAAGCATGGTGGTTTCCTTTCAAAAACGTCAAAGAAATTGGAAAGTCTGTTTATGCAATTCTCACAGAAAGTTTTATTCCTGTGTTATTCAGGATTCTGCACTGATGTTTTGTATCACCTTTAAAGATGACATGGTTCTCATTAAAACTGATTGACCAACTTAATCTCACCTACAAGTACGCTCAAAAGTTCCAGAGTTAGGAAGAGTCAAGAAGTTCTCTTTTTCAACCTGAAATGCTGAAATACTACATGAGAATAACATGAAAATTATTTATTCTTAACCTCTGTCATTTCCTAGGCACCTGATGCAGTGATGTATGAAAATGCACATGCCTCCTAGATTTTGATTTAATTGTGTCTAAAGAAGTTGTGGGTGCTCTTGGTACATGTATATACTGACTTAATTCTTTAATTTAATTCTAAAAAGTTCTCAGTTAAATGACAAATCAGTGCATTTATTTAACAGATTAATACTCCACTACATTAGGAAAAAAACGGGTGTTAGTTTTTAGCTTGTTGCCTTAGAATTTGGTTGAATGTCCCTTTACCATCATACCTTGAGAAAAGCCAAACATGATACCAGTGTATTTTCCACTACTACCCACTTTCAGAGATTAATTTTAAAAAGGAAATTCTTATTATTTTCATCCTTTTACTATTTTTTAAATTCCGTTTCAACAGTCTCCCCATTTTAGCTGCATCCTTGTGAGAGCAGTAAAACCAGAATACGTTAATCATAAAGCTGTGTGCCAAATCACTTACTTCTATACTGGATTTACAATTTAGTATTAGTTTTTCAGACCTGCTTCTCATAAAGTTTTACATTTATTTATTTTGTAAGCGGATCCATATTAAATAGAAGCTTTCACTAATTAGCATAAAAGGATATACAGGGAGTGGGTGAAAAAAAAGGAAATGTCTGAAGTGCATTCAGCTAATTCAAAATCAGGCAGCAATGAGGAATTAAGAGAGTTTTTTTTTCCTTGGTGAGTATCACTTTATATTTATTAACACTGAACTGTATTTGACTCTATGTTGATTAATCACGCATCTTGATTTTTTGACTTACAATTAAATAGAATGTACTTTTGCCATCACATCCCAAAAAAAGCCAATGTATTATGGTATTTTCTACTCTTAAGTGACCAAAGTAATTACTAAGAACCAGTAAAAGACATAACCTTTTTTTTTTTTGTCCCAGATAATGAGTTCCCAACGTAGAGATGAAATTGTTGGGGTGGGAAGGAGCTCTTACCACCCATTATATTTCTGGATTCATACAGGAGATAGTGAAAGGTGCAGAACAGAAAGGAAGAATAGGATAGATGTAGTTTTCCTGTTCTGAAAGCAGAAGCAGATCTCAGAGAGATTAAGAGAAGTAAATCACCCATTACATCAGAAATGGTTCGCTTAGGGCCACTGACACTGATTAAAGGGCATTTTAAAGGGTTAAAAAGAGCAACCTTTATGTCTAGCAAAGTTGCCAGAAAACATTTGGTCCTCTCCTTTTTGAAATAATTCATTCATCGGATCACTTACTGATATAAGTCAGGGTTTTTCTGGGCTCACTGGAACACTATTGAGAGAGAAGAGATCCTTTGCACTGAAGCTGGCTTCTGCATAGTGTTGAGATGCTTTTAAACATCAGCAGTTTGGTATCTGCTGTACCCCTCCCACATTCCCAACAACCACCGAATTCTTCTCAGAGACTGTTCTTATAAACAAATTAAGAGTAGACCAAATGTGTACACAAATAAAAGGAGCAGAGAACAAATGGGCCCAGAAGAAGAGCATATATGTGTAGACCTGAAAGCAATTCCCTTCAGTATTTAATTTGGTACAGAAGTGTAACTTACCTGCTTCTATAAAATTGTACCCATTTCTATCAAAACACAACGAAAGGAAGAAGATAAAAAAGAAGGAACATGCGTTTTCCTTGCCTCATTATGAGCAGAGTGCTGAACGTTTTCTGTGAAAACCATTTATTTATGTATGTGAGATTAATAATGGAGACTGTAAGGTCATTCTTCAGCAACTTTCTAGTTCTCTGAAAACTGAAGTGGTCAAGTCAGAAATATAATCAAGGCAGAAACAGAAGGATGTCTGTGACAAGTGTTCACCTTGTAAAGACACTATGACAAGCAATTTATTCCAAAACAGATGGGAGCCGTTATTTCCATACAGCAAGCTTCCATCCAAGTCGCACTAAAACCTGAAAATACAGTTAATCTACAAGACTTTATCATATGTGATCCAAGCAAAAGAATAAGTAATAAGCATTTCCCAACATTTCACAGAATTTCCCAAAAGACAAACTGCAGACTTGAGACTTTGAAAAGCAAAAAAAAAATTGCAGACGTAGGCAAGGATATGGCCTAACAGAGGTACCTGTAAAATAGTGGCAATGGACAAAAATTACCTGGACAGTGCAATTAAGAAAACAAAACCAAATTTTACAATGGTTCCCTCCAAAAGACAGACAAGTCTCTAATATGAAAAAGAATCAAAAGTTGCTCCATCCTTTATCATTAGGTGGTAAGATTTTTTCCCCACATTTTTCTCCAAAGAATTTGACATTCACATTTATCTTTCATTTTACCAACTTAAAAAGACTAAAGCGTACAATAATATTTACCACAGGTGTGTTTCTGCAAATTTTCTGTGGCTACATACTTTATTACAGTAATGAATATATAATAAAAATGCATCTTTACTGATGTAGATCTGCCTGGTAAAATTCTTGACTTGTATTTGTGCTAAACTTCGATTTGTATAAATCTGACACAGCAATAATGCCCTATTACCTCTGCATTATGACTTTGTAAAAGGATATCTATGCAAGAAATATAAAAGTACACATATTTTTCATTGCTTTTGGCTCTGCCCTTTGATTTTACACTTATGTATTATCAAGACTGGGTAATAAAAACTTCATAATCATACTGAATTATTTTCCAGTTTTTAACCCCATGCCAGTGTCACTAGATTTCTGCTGTGAGCATGTCTACAACACAATTTGCACTTCGTGTCAGACAAACAAGCCAGCTACAAAAGAAATTAACTCACAAACTCTAATTGTACAACCAGAGTAACATAAAGTTCCTGCTCCTTTTTGCAGCTCATTTGTTTATGTAATACAACATACTCTGACGTGCAAGTACAACTTCAGACATAACTGAAAATACAATTAACCGAAAATGCTTTTGGTTTTCTTATGACAATTACCTTGAGAAAATTATTATTCTGATAAAGATATACACACAAATAGAAGCATTATTGGGAGCCACAAGTATGACTACTCCCCTCATGAAATATTAAAAATGATGAGCCACCCAGTTGTGAGGCTGATGACAACTATAAACACACCTTTTCAATTTCAATCATATTCTCTGGAACAAAAATTCCTGCAAACATAGTCCCCAAGGTTTCGTATTAAAAAAATGTTTATGCTAACTAAACCTAAGAAATTTGGATTTAGCATTTATTTTTGTTTGAGCAAAAACTATGAGTCACACTTTGCTCTACAAGATTGCTTTGGCCAAAGAAGCTGTTATCTAGGATCTGTATTTCAGCCATTTAAATAGGAAGATATAGGTGAAGTCGCTATCAGTACACTTCTTACTCTCTCAGTCCTGACAAGTCCTATCTTCTTTACAGCAAAGGAACCTCAGTTTCTTCATTGAACCCAGCAGCTGCTAATGACTTTTGATGAACTTTTATGAGTCACAAAGCTGATGAGTTAGGAGACAAATACGGGGGGAAAAAATCTGCCATCTGAGGAATAAAAGATGATGGTAAACTAGAGAGATGGCTGGAAGCAAACTCACAAATAGGAGACTGAGCAGAGGAAAATGCAGTTACATGAGACCCAGAAGACCCAAGTCACAAACAGGAGATCCAGGGAGACCAAGGAGACTGGTACAACAGGAAGTGTTCCTTGCATGAGAAAACCATTTCCCTTGAAACACTTCACTTGAAGAAGGTAAGATGATCCCATCTGGCCACCTGGTCAAGGCAAGGAAGGTGGCCCAACAGAAGGCTATCATCAAAGAGGTAAAGAGACATGTACAATTAAACCATCAAAGTGACAGCAATACCACAGATAAGCTAACACAGCAGGAAAAAAATAAAAAGGATGGTGGAATGGTGGATCAGAGAATTTAGTCTTACAGAATGAGAGACAGGAACATTTTAATAATAATTTTCAGGCATTCTAGATAAAGAATGCCTCCTTCTGGCCCCTTGAATGGCTTCTTTTCAATTTGCTTTGCCACACGTTACAAGCAGTTTCTTCCTTCCCTGCTCCTTCCACTCTGCTAGTGAGGTACAACCTACTGCATCAGCTTCCAAGCAAAAGGAAAATAACTACAGCAGGCTTCATAGTAAGAAGCACTGTATTGAATTTCTTGCTGCCTAATGCACTCCCCACTCACAACATTCTGCTAAACACACTGTGGGTCATAGATTCAGGACCATACCACCACACAATGAACCATGTGCCACGCTCCTGCAATTCTCTCCAAGTCCCTACTGCAACCTATCATAATGCTGGTCTAATGTGGCCCCTTTCTCTAGAGCAGCCCTTTTGTCCTATCATTCTGTCATCTTGTTTATCTTGATCAAACCTCTGCTCTAGCTGTATTAGCTGAGGGATCTAATCAGAGTAACAGCTGCTCTGGCAAGCCCCCCAAAGCTGCATTGAATACCTAGCAACTGCAGCAAGTACAGGAAGGAGGACAATAATCATTAGAATAAACACTCTCCAGCACTCCTAGCAAGGACAGAACTGGAACTGGAAATGAACATTTTATTAATTATGTATTTCCCTTCATTCTTCAGAGCAACATTCTAAATCTGCTTCATATGGAATCCATGACTCTCATCTTTAAAGACTGAAAGTTGATTGTGCTGTGCTTGGTGATAAGGTAGAGATATTGCCAAAAAATTGAACCCTCTGGAGTGTTTCCAGGAACATCTTCCCAGCCACCAGAGAAGGGAAGAGATGAACTTTGGGAAAGTCCCCTTAGCTCCTACAATTATATTGTATGAGATACATAAAGAAGGGTGCTTGAGCTCTAGGTGTTCTGGAAATACTGCTGAACCTCAGGCGCTGGAGGCTGTTAGATGGAATGAAGTGAAATATTCCTTAAGATTCATCACTCCAGTGAGCAACAACATTTACCCAAGCAGTACTTATCACCAACATTTTCAAACCCTTAAAGCAAAGTTTTCCTTACTGTCAGCTCCAACAGTAATCTCCATATCTATGCACAGCACTTTTATTAACCTGAAGAGGCATAGAGGTTCCTTCCTCCAGATCTGCTGGGGAGATTATTTCCCATGAGAACAAACTGTATTGATGTCATCAAACCAGATGGACATAAATTCTTTTCATCACAAGGTATGAAAAACTATCTCTATTTTCTGTATTTTAGCTCTGGAGTTGGAGAAGACCAATGAGTTTGATCCTTACCTCCTGACACTTTTAGGTGTTTTTAGTGAAGAATGCAGCACTAATCATTTAAATGAGATGTTAAATATAATTCTTTAAAACTCTCACTTGAACAGTATTTATGGTCTGTAGGAAAGCAAATGAAATAACACAGGCTGAAACATCAGAAACATGCAAAAGGAAGCTCAGAACCACATTTTCTTTATATTTATTCTTGACAATCACTCACCATTCTCAAAGTTAAAAGGAGGTAAACCAGAACCAGTGCTCAAATCAAATACAGTTGACTGAAAATAAATGCCACTAGCAACAGGTATTTATCTGGAGAACTTGCACTCTATGGCAGGAGTGCCAAGGAGGAGACAAGTAAAGGACACTGTTGGAGCTACCATATCCTTCCAAATCCCTGGAAGGAGAACATATACACCCAGTGTGTGAGAAGTCTGCCAGTTTGCTGGGTTTTGGACACACTGCAGTAACACACTGCAGACACATATCAGGCCAGGATTCCCATGTCACAGGGCACAGGCTGTGGCAAAGAAGGTCCATCAAAGTCACAGAAAAAAAAATTCCCACCACACAGCACCATGCAGAAACTCCAATCAACACCCAAACGCACTTCAAAATTAGGCAGTAATGTGAGCAAACATGCTCATTCTTCTCCCAGTAGTACCCCACTACATTAATCCCTCTTAACCTGAAGTGATTTCACCAGCTTTACGATTTTTTCTTGGAGATAATCCTAGTTGAGGATTTAACTATCCAATAGACATTTTTTCCACTGATAAATACAGCCTCTAACAAATATCATCTACCATTGAACAAAAGTAGATATATGTATGCAAATTATTGAAACTGTATGGCAGTTACTGGATTTCAATCCGGTGAAAAGAAAATTAAAGGAAATAATAGGAAGTAACCAAACAACAATGCATCCCAAGCTACAATAGATTGTGTGGTTTTCCTCACATACAAATAAAAATAATCCCTTATAAACTAAGTAAAGTTCAAATAAAGACATTTATTGTACTTGCTGCTTGCTTTAAAAGCAAAGCAGAAACAACTCAATTACATATAGAGGAGTTTTATAAATAAATTTACAATTTAGGCCTAAGGATTTACAGCTCTTATGCTTCATGTATTGCTCATAGTCAGAAAAGGGCTTGACTATCTTACCTGTAGCAAAATACATTGGTAGTGACTGGAATGATAACATACCCACGTGTGCTGCAGACAGTGTTCCTGCTATGCACTTTTCAAAACAGGTTCTTAAAATCATCTTGCTCTAGTTCAGTCAGAAATTACCAGAAACTAATTTCTGAGACCCTGCTAGAAGTGTCAACACAGTGTTTTTCTAAAATAGTATTTTTATGCAACTTTTATTGATTAATCATGTGCCAGTTCATGAAAAAAGTTATTTCTTTGTTCACCCATTCCTAGAACACCTTAAGGTCAAGCGCTCAATATCAATAACTTACTTGCACTCCAGCAGACCTTCACGCCAGTTATTTCATTTTATCTGCCCACTTAGTATCTTTTAACACTGAAAAGCATCTTCAACAGAAGTTATTTTGCATTTCCACAGCATATTGGCAGGATGTCAAGGACACTTATTTTAAAAATCATTTATAATGAAAAGCACTGCAGAACAACACAATTTGATGTAATTACACTTGTTGCTAGAGAGCAAAAAACAAAAATGCAGCAAACTAAATTTCTAGAGAGATAACAGAGCATATTTCTTAATATCTTCATGTTAAGAGGGTTACTGAAATATCCCTCAACATATGTAAAAATGTGGTCACAGTGCCATAAATTCAGAATGTGGGAAGTGTTGGTACTAATTACTGGTATGGAACCTTGACATTACACATTGCAAAAGCTGAGCATCAACTAGAGTATCTCTTTGACAGCAAAGAGATAATTACCAGGCTTCCACTACTAAGGAATTCCCAGGACTTATTAATGCTAGCACACAAAAAAAACCTGATCGAAGATTAGAAGCTTTTTTTCTTGTGCTAAAATGACCCATCTCTAAGAAAAAGATTACACATGGTCAGGCCATGAAAGATCCATGTAACAAATGCTTTGTCATGGGTTTGCTATAGATGTTCTGATCATATAATCGTTTTCCACTTTCAGAGAAACTTGAGGAGGTGATTGACTAAATATGTCAACAGTTCACTGTAGACTGCCAGAGTTAGAAAAATAATTATATTGCCTATTTACTTTTCTCTGGCTTTTGCACTATCTAGCCAAATAGACAAGCTACCATATTTGTGACTGAATCCATGCAGTGAGAAGCAGATGACCAAAGAAATTACAGGATCAGGTATCAATTTGTCCAAATTCTGGGTCCCAAACCAAACACAACTTGACATGGAAAGCATATTTTCAAAACTACTTAGAAAATGAGAATCTTAGGTCTAGCTACATATATCTTTGGATCACTGGCAATGTTCTGTATTTTAAGACTAATTCTGAGACTCTCTGAACGGTTATGTTTAAAATTCCAACAATATGTCTGGAGTATAGTGTTTATGAAACAAGACACAGAATTTTTGTATTTGTCACACCTCAAAAATATCAGGACTGATTAAAAAAGTGTATCTACAGACTCTTCATTCTTCTTTTCTCTAGAATTCTGAGATATAACTGTGGCATCTGTATCTGACCTCTGCATGCTGGCTACAAAACCTCTTTGCTGGGAACAGTTTGTCACTGAAGCTGGTTAACTGGACAAGGGTGGTGAAATCTCCACGCTTGCATATTTTCAAGACTTGGCATAAGAAAACAACGACCTACATCATCCAGTCTTGGCATCCTCCTTTCTTCAAGGGGGAGGCTGGACTAGAGGACCTCCAGACGTCCCTATAAACCAGGGATTCTCAGAAAATGGACACTATGCTGATATTTCCTTCCCAATGAGTGACAGAAACATCCCCCTTAAACAGATCGGATTTCAGAACGGCCCTGGCATGCAAGAAGCAGTCTGGGATATGCTAATGAATAGTGCTTTCTAGATTTTCTAGTTTTGTGCAATGTTTTCTCAGGCTGTTTGTGCCCATGACTAAGCCCTGAGGTGATCATATTCTTATCCAACAAGTCTGTAGTTTTTCTATTAGCTAAAGCAAGTTTAACATTAACCATTCCTTGATGGTATAATATACTCATTCAGAAAAACTCCTCCCAGAAAAACAAGATGCAAAAACTTCCCATTCTTCATTTGGTAAGAGACATGAACCCTTGGTGCTTGAAGTTCATCAGCAGAGAACTCCCCAAGCCAGCATCCATATGCATAGAGCTCCCTCTCTCCGCTGTGATTGCCTTCCTGGCTCCAGTTAGTAACCCTGGATCATCTTACCTACACATGGAAGACACTTCACGATTTGAGTTTTTTTGGCAGTCCATGGTCCAGCAGTGTCACACTCTTCCCCCAATACTCATCACAGTATTTTCTACTTAGATACTCTTCTTCAGAGCATGTCTCTCTAGAAGAGCTGCATGCTTCAGAAACTACATGAAGAAAACCATGGGATGCAAAGCAGCATCTTCACCACACTGCTCTCACTTCTAGAAAAAGTTTCTCCCATAACATTTGAGTACTGTTTTCTCCTCAAAAAATTTGATGAGAAAGTTTTAGGCTAAGCTAAGCTTTCTAGGACAGTCCTATTTTTTCCCTGCTTTTTGACTTCCCGCCTTCAGAGAATGTTCCTCCTCCAGAACAATCTCCAACACCTTACTTGCCTATTCAGTTTTACTGGGAAGCACATACCTTTCCATCCTCATTTTTTTCACCATAAACATCCATGGCCCCAGACATTCAAATTGGGCTGTCAGAAGAAAACCACACTGTTCAGTAGCTCAATGTCATTCAGTATTTACAGCTCTATCCAATGTGTGGATGGGAAGAAACTAGAAGATAGCAACTGAGAGAAAGTACTGGTTACTCCTACTCTTTGGTACTCCTCCTGTAGATTACTCTTACTCTATTGGTCTTCAAAGGATATAGGTTATTTTCAAAATACAGCACACATGTATGTCACTCAAAAGAAAAATAAAGTTAATGGTCAAACACAGACATAATCTACAGTGAGGTGAGACAGCCTAGAAAAACATAAGGAAGACTGTTAAGCATTAAATAATAACATCTAATTCTGTGGCAGTGTGATTTCATCTAATGTGTGAGATGCAAATGCTGACTAATTTTTCTTCAAGACCATCAAAATTACAAGTTTTCTACAGCCTAGCAATACAGATAAAAATCTTCTATTAAGCTAAAAAGAAATTACTTTTTATATAAAATGTTATAAAACCTGATACTACTAAAAACCATGAAGTGTTTATACCATATTTAAAATACAATCACCCTCATTCAACACACTTTATGAAACTGACAAAGAATGCCATTTTTGCAAAAAAGTGGTGACAAGAATTTTTTCCACAGTCCTATCCTATTAATCTGAGCTTCCTATTATACTAGACATTATAAATATAACAGAAGCATTATTAATATATAAATAATTTCGAAGTTGTCTCAGTCTTTTGAGACCTTGTAGTGCTTCAACATTTAACCATTTAATGATTTCACACAGATACAAAATTTGAGATCACAAAGTTGTTACTGACCAACTGAAAATCTATTAATTTTCTTTTCTATAAAATCTTTATAGTAGCAACAAAAATTATTTCACTACAGAATCATTAATGCAATAGAAGTAATTCAGCAGGAATGTAAGGTGTATGCTACTACAATTATTGCCATTTTATGGCTTCAATACATATTTGTGTTGAAGGCTGAATGCAGTAAACACATGAGAGAATATCTTATTACCCAATAACACACAAAGTCAGCTACCTCACTGGCATTATAAAATGGTTATTTTAGGTCCTTGTTGTTGTAAGGAAATTTTACACATTTTGTTGTTCATTTTATTGGGCCATTTCGACATGTAAGGTAGGGCACTGTAAGATAAGAGAAAAGAACACAGATATAAATGTGCACACACACGCTATTTAGCATGTCCTATCTACTCGCCCCTGGAAAGTATATAATCCATAGGTGAGAACTTTAAACAGTTTATGTACACTATTACTTGCTTTAAACACTATTTCTGAAGTCATTAAAAAAGTCAAAGTAGGAACAAGCAATTATGTATTTAAAATTTCAAGACTGAGTGTTTTCATCTTTCTGGCTGTCACCTTACTTAACAGGTGTTTTATTTTTAAGAAAACAAAAAAACCCCAAAACCAAAACAAACAAAAAACCAACCAAAACAAACAAACAAACAAACAAACAAACACCAAACCAAAAAACCCCAAAGCATTTGTATCAGCCACATTGCTCACAAACCAGCAGAGAACAGAACTGCATGCTCTTCCAGGATGTCTATTATTCCTCCATTAGAGGAAATCCCTCACCTGTTGCTCTAACTAGTTAGGGTTTTTTTCTTTTTTTTTCTTTTTTTTTTCTTTTTCTTTTTTTTTTTTTTAAATACAGTAATAATCTGAAACAGACAACAAAACACACACATAAAAGATCTTGTCTGACACCTTCCCTTTTTTCCTTCTTGTCCAATGAGGTGGACCACAAGAAGACCATGAAAGAATTAGGATTTTATATTCCCATTGCTCTTGAATACTCCAATAGCAGTGTTTCCCTCACTGTTCAACATTGCAACCACTCGTTTCATGAACAGTTCAGCCGACACCCCACTTCCCCACAGAAGAGCTTTTCTTATGAGTTACTCAGTATCTCCAGGCAGGGAGAAGTTCTGCAATCTCGTCACACTTCATCTGGTCAGGCACAGCCCTGAGCAAAGGTACAGGTATAACAACAGCACAAAGATTCCTGAAATGAGTAATAGGACTGACCTCTGAGAAGTTCGTACACTTCCTGAAGACACTGCTCTTACCTGTTCTCAGCTCTGCTTCATTATATCTCGTAATCTCCTTCTTTAATTTACACCCCAGTTCTGAAATGGTAATTCTCTAATCCCAGAAAATGCTAAATATAGTGGTCCAAGGTATGTACTTTAAAGCTTGAGGATGTTTTCTAAAGAAGCAGCTTAAATTTCTTCATCTATATTTACTTCCAAGCAGGTATGAGCTGGAGTATAGATCAGAGGTTAGAAGCTTCATGTGTTTATCATTAGTGTGCTATCTTTATTTTGCCACAGCTAGCTGGGGTATTTTTGTTTGTCTTCTGAGGGTTTTTTTTAAATGAAATGAAATTGGATTTTGTTTTTGTTTTAGTAGTACAACCAATACATCTGCTACAAATCTGAGACTTTTTTGGAACACACACACATTTTTTCTCCTTATGAAAAGGTCTTTCTGTACCTTTTGAAACTTCATGTAGGGTTAAAACAAAATATTACTAGAAACATATGCAGATCCTTTCTACACAGATAGATGTATCTTAAAAACCCCAAATTTTTGAAAATAAAGCAGCCAAACATTTTTCAAATTTTCTAAAGACCATGTGCTACATATTTAAGCATTTCAGTTTTTACTGACTAAAGCTAAAGCTGTTCACAAACAGAAGGATGAAAAAACTTCAAGTGTCTATGTAGGAAGTAACGCTTATAAAGTTTAAAGCAGTAAGAACACAAATACTATAAAATCTGGACACTCCAAAATGACAGTAGCTGTAAGTGATTATAGTAATTTAACACTCCCATTATATACTTGTATTGAATTTGCTACTTTGAAAAATAAGTTTCTCAAACTGTTTCAAAAACAGGTAAAGCAATACACAACATTGCCATGGTTTTGACACACTAGGTACACACAGGTCAAATAAAAAGTCTAAGGGAACTTCTGTTTTCTGAAGTCATTAAAAGACATTTTATTACTTTGTTCTAATCCTTTCTTCCCCTATTCCCCAATTTTTATCTAGCTACCTGAAGCGATGCATCAAATCTTACATATATACTAATTATTCTATATGTTTTTTCCTTTGTCCAGACATTCCTGTTTTTCATTTCTGCGCTGTGAATCCTATAGCACCTCTCAGCAGAAGTGGTGTCACAGTGAACTGAACCATAGACAGGGAATCAAAGCTCTGTTATGGTGAAACAGGTCTGAAAGCTAACTGCTTCAACTTACAGAGATTCTTTCCTCAGCAACCATTATTTTTAATGAGGCCAGTTTACTTTAGGAATCTTGGCAAAAACCAGTCATTTACTCTAGTCCTAGAGCAATGACTGAGAACTGGGCAAATTCAAAGATTACATGCGATGTAAAATCTGCATGTGCATATCATTACACAAAAACCCACGACGTGCTGGGAAAGGGGCCTGTCAAGCTATAGCGTTTGTTAATGAAAACAACAGTTTTATTCCAAACCAATCTACTGTATCAGATTTGATAGAACAAGTGTTAACTAAACATCATGCTTAAAAGCTTTGATGAGAGAATCTAACACGTTAAACTAAGAAACAGTTCAAGGACAGCAGGAGGCAATTCCAGAACACAGGCACAATCTATAAAGGCAAACTACCACAGCTTTTTGATGTTAAGTAAGTAGCAATATCAGTATACAACAAAGCTTAGAGGCAGACTGTTGTATCAAGTTTAAAAGTTTAATATCCAGGGTCAAAAGCCTCAATTACCTATTCTACTACATTTCTTAGTGAAGAAATCAGAGTTAAAGTATGATTTACTGAAAGCATTACCTAAATTACCACATGAAGTTTTGCATGTTGCCTTAGTATCTGAATTTTTAGTATCACAGTTATGCTGCGTCTCAGATACTCAGACTACAGCAAAACATGTATGTTTGGATTTCAACGAGGTGGGAGCTCAAAGACACTTACTTTGAAAACATATACATTCCTTAAAATGGGTTATGCCCATTTAATAGTCTAAGAAAAAGGGCACCAGCCCAAGAGGAGTGGCACTTAGTAAAACTGTGGATAAATTACTGCATTAGCACTTTACATTCATACCGTTCAGGAGAAAGCACAAAAGTACATACTCAAAAAATACAAAACTGGGGAGAAAATCCCCCTTAATCAAACTAGAGATTTATTAAGGTTTTGACAATGTTGTTGTATTAAATTGGTCAAATAGGCTACATGATACATGTTAATAGCCATTTAATAAGTTATTTAATTGGTGAAATATGACTTTCAAGCTATTTTTCATGGGTATGTGCTTTCATTTGTCCACTTATAAGAGAATAGAGCACATGACTAAATGGGTAATTCAAAATTGATAATGGGAAATGGAGGAAGGATATCTTTTTAAGGTGAAAGAGAAAAAAAAACCCCAAGTTCATAACTATACTTTTCCATCTCTATCTAGAATTCCACAAGATATCTTCGCACTGGATATAGAAAACCACGAGGATTATTCTATGTGTTCTTCTATGCCTGTCCACTGCACAGCTTTTCAGAAATTATTGTGACCTTCACTGTGGATGAATTTAAGGTAATTCATTAAATAGGAACATAAATCTATTGCTATCATGTTACCAAAGCAAAAAATGTTTTGCTGATACCCTGACATGACATCTTTAACACTTTCAGCGTTGCAAAAAAAAATTCTAGAATTAAATCAATCTGGCTTTTAGGAATATTAAACATCATTATAAGATATTCTAAATTAAGCCCTAATAGTTATCGCATATTAATGGAGTGAAGGGAGGAAATGCCTTCCATACAAATATTTATAAATGATAAATTGCCAATTTTGAGCAGGCTGGGCTGCAATGCCACCTGGTGGCTTAGAAAAAATAACAGGATGCAGTTTGAACAGTGCTTAACAGCCTGGAAAATGCGCAATATTCTATAAAAATGCCAAACATGGCAACAATGTTTAAGTTAATAATTTGCATTTCTTAGCTAACAAGTCTTTTTTTCATTCTGTTGCTTCCAGTGCACAGTATTTTAAGTTTTAAAGTTGGCATGTCGAGATCCAACTTCAACTGGAATTTTACAATTGATTTCAGTTGTGAGTTGAACTTGCTGATGAGTATATTACGCCATAAAAGGTTGCACACATACACACAGGGTCTAATTCACACAATAAATGCCTAAAGTTGAATTTTTCCCTACTTGGGGAAAAATCAAATACAGCAGAAGTCTAAAAGAAGGGTTACTGAAATGCTTTGTAAAATTACACTGTATAATTAATTCCATAGTAAGAACGTTTTTATGGCGTGTGTTGGTGACCTTTTATTACCATCAAGTTCACAATGCTGGTGGGCTGCCTTTTAATCCCTCCGCAGACAAAGGCCCTAAATAAACACAGATCCCTTCCTGGGAAAAAGTCCTCTCTGGTTAAATGGTAAGGAAATGAGTAAATCATTAGTAATCTTTAAAGCCAAAGCTATAAACTCAAGTTACCTTAAGTTAAAATGAAAGTGTCCTGCAAGAGTTTCAAAGTTCTGTCACAGATAGAAATCTCCAGCTCTTGACTCCAGACTAGGCGCCAGCTGATAAACAAACAATTTAAGTCAAGAGCTGGAGAATTCCCAGCTTTTTCATTTAATGGCTTTGGCCAAGAGAATTTATTGCCTCCAGTTTTATTCTCACTTAGCTCTAAGAGGAAATTTAAACTCATCATTATCTTAAAGCCCCATATGGGCCACAGTCGGCTCACCTGATATAGCTCCTTTTACTCTGCCTAAGTTCTACGCCCCACTAGAAGTGATGTAATAGTGTAAACTAATTAAATGTAGTTTTAGGCTGACTTTTTAATAGGCTAAATAAATTTTGTTCAATATGGTTTATATTCCCGCTTGGGGCAGTAACGATTCCAAAAAGTTTAACTTTACAGTTTCCAGTCTAAACTACTAGTTGTTTACTCCATAAAGGACAATTGAAACAAACAAACAAACAAACAAACAGTCCTCAAAACAAGGGCCGCCACCTGTTAAAAGCAACTGCATTGAAAATTCTTTGCTATAAATTGATCCACTGGCACCAGAACATACACAGAATTGTGAAAAAGCAGACTGTGTGACAGTTCTGATATTTCAAACAAAACACTTCAGGAATGCAAGGACATACGTGTAATTAAAATATGATGTTTAGTACTTGTTCTGTTTTTGGAATGAAAATAAACAAAGCCATGGAGCTGGAAATCAAATATTAACCAAGCATCCGTGGGTAAGTCAAGATGTTGAATGTGGTGAGCAAGTCCAGCATGGAAATATTTCATTCTAACTCAACAGGAAGGTACCATCATCCTGTGCCTCAGGTGCCAGCTTTCTTGTTCTTTTCTAAACATGTATACTAGAGGAAGTTAGACTACTTTAATACATATTCTAATGCTTATTTCACCTCAAAGATTTTTAAATCAATCATGATTTAGATTTAGGAGTTACCACCTTGTGCCAAGCAACTCCTTCTAATAAAGCATATTTGTCCTATATTAGAAATTTTTCTCTTAAATAAATTCCACATATGGCAGAGATGGAGAGAACGGTGCTTAGCAAGAAGTCAGACTACCATTCCTAAAGAGTTAATAGAACTCAAACTTGAAACCAGGATGTTGTATTCCCCTCCCACGGCCCCCTCCCCACAAAATACTTTCCTAACCTGACTTGGCTGAAAAAGCCAATTAATTGTTCCAGTGTCTGCCAAGACCTCTTATTTCTCTAAAAATGTGGACAGTGTTTGAGACAGCTGGCTATTCCAAACCCAGGTAACACCCCTAAATGTGGAAAAAATGAGGGAACATGAAATATGATTAGTATTTTAAATTGATTTCTAATGAAACAGACAGAGATATCTTAAACCTACTGTATTTCCAGCATATATTATTTAAAAAGAGGAACACCATGTCTTAGATGTCTCTGCAAATGTACTGAGTATATGGAAGCAGATTAGTGCAAAGTCTGTTAAAACATGTGGAACTAGTTCTGTCTTTGTTAGGAACTGATAGTACAGACACTGCGATGTCATGCAAGACACACACACATCAAGCAGCCACCAAGTGACAGACAAGGACCCTTCTGAGCCTAAACCATTACAATCCCTAGAGAAATTAGTAATTTTAGTTCAAGTTAAGGTCCTGGCAAAGCAGAGAAAAGAAAACTTTTTTGACAAACCTTATGCCAAGTATTGGGCTTAGTATTAAATGAAGAACTGTAATTAGATCCTGGGAGAAATTTCAGAAGTTTTCACAAATATATGAAAATTAAAACACAAAAAAGAAAACCAAAATCTGGTTTTTTAGGAAGCATGTTTACAACTTTCTGTCCCTTTTTTAGTTTGTTTACTTTTGTCTGTTTTTTAAGGAAAAGAAAAATGTGAAAGCCCACGTGCAACATCACAAATAGGGCCTTAACGGCTGAACTGTGACTTTTACAGCTTATTTTATCCCCTTCCAAAGCTTAATTTCCATGCAGTTGACTTAAATCCATAAAACCTATGGAGGTCTATCATCACTGTAAGTACATATTCTTCGCGACAGTTCAATTTCTTGACTTCCCTAAGAAGTATCTGACTGGGCAGGCAACATAATGATGGTCTGCAAAAACTAGCTCCAGATTTCTAACGTGTTCAAGTGGCATTGCTCTCCAAAACCACATCAGCTTCGGAAGTTCAGATCCGATTGAAGCAACAGACAGAGGTGACCAAGTGCAGGTAGTCACCTTCTTAGTAAGAGCTGTCAGTACAGGGGGCATATTCCAGTAGCTTTTGACAAAGTTGCAAAGTTTTAGTGGTTTCAATAACCTATACTAGCATTAGGAACAGTTAAAACTCTTTGCTAAAGCCTTGCATCAATAGAAAACCCACTCCTTTGAAACTGCAATCCACATCATGTACTTACAGAAAAGTACCTTTCAGATAATAAACCTTCTCCAATTCTCCTTTCCCACCAAAATACTGTATATTTTGTCATTGGAAATCCAAAGCAACACCTTGAATTTAAAAAATGCGTCTTATTTCATCACCAGTGTGAATGCTGATAGATAATAAAGCGATAAAGATTCAAGAATGCTCACTCCCAGCTGTGGCCTCATGAGAAACAGCAATATTCCTACTAGAGCAATGAAGGGAGAAGAAAAATGGACATTATTTCTGCTTCAATTAGAAGGTTAGGAAGTGAGGGACACAATTTAAAGCGAGTCAGCCATTGCTGTGCCGAAGATAGAGAAACAGAGCAGTAATGAAATGTAACAACCTGCAAAGCCTAAATATTTAGTTCTGCTTCAAGGTCATGTTTGCAGATGTGCTCTGAAAATAACCATAAAATATTTTAACTCAATACGATCCCGTTTCCAAGACAGGAGTGTAAGTCATTGTACTAAGTTATATTTCAACAGGGTTTAAATAATAGATCAACAAGGTTAGCTGCTGGAAATAGCAAACAATAAAACCTTGAACTTAGGTGACACCAAACAAAAAAAAATCCTGTATGTTTAGTTGGGGATGAAGGATATTGCCAAATAAATGAAATAATTAGTTTATAGGTGCATGAAAAGTCCAGTCAAGTCATGCCCAGGAAGTCAGCTCTACACAGTGCTTTGCAACCTTAGAGTTTGAAAGACAACAGCTCAGTAGTGTAAGAGAGAGAGATTACACCACAGACACTTAACAGATACCAAGGACACAGCTTTTCAACTTGTACCAAGTTCCCATTCAATTGGACAGACTTAAGCAGATGTCTAAGTGTTATATGCTGAACTGGAGCTTTACAGATGTGTTCTATTAAGGTATTTATAAAGATTTTCTTTGTCTTAACTGCATATAGCTTATAGTTCTTGATCCTCAGCAATAAAGGGATACCAGGGAAAATGTTACTGAAATATGTTTTGATAGTGATCAACTAATCACGTCTTGTAACATTTGTTGTTTATTTTAGCTTCTGTTTCCAGGTTCCAAAGCTGAAAATAGCAGGTTATAATAGATACTAAACTTTTAGTCTTCAGTGCTTTTAAATGTTAATACCAACAAACTAAAAATAGACCAATAAAATTGGTTGATGAGTTGTCCCTAAAACATTTTAAATTTGGAATGTCTGACCTATGAATTCATTAACCTCTGGAATTAGACAGAGGAAAGCAAGATGGAGAAGACTTTCAAATACTTCAATGGGATCTAATGTTCTAGAGGGCAAAAAGCTGTTTGTATCTGCTGCCATAATTAATTATACTCATGCTTCCCTTTTAACTTTTGCTAATAAAACAGAAGACAAAATATAACAAAGCATTCTTATTACTTGTCTGTCCAATCAGTAATCTGCGTGAATTACCTGGAATAAAAAGATCCCAAAAGGACAAGTACACAAAAAGCTGCCAAATCACATGTTCTCTCCCAACTTTGTTTTCCACTGACTAGCTTTTTCTTGTAATTCAATAGCAAAGGAAAAAAACAACAAACACTATTGTACTTTATTGCTTCTTGTGTAATGTGGTGAAAGAACTGACTCAGAAACTTGTTTTCTATTTTCAGCTGTATTATTTGGTCTAATAAAAGCTTCTACCTCTCTGTACACCATTTCCCTTCTTTGCACTCTTAAGTCACTATGCAAAAGAACAGTGGTACTTCATTACTATGATTAGTACTGAAAGATTATAGATACCTATTATTCTTGAGGCAAGAATTTAATTAGCATAATAATAAATAGAGTACTATGGCAAGAATTTCTGACTAAAAAAAGTGTTGAAATCCTCTGTGGTTCAGTGTTCAGGAGCAAGGGAAAACAGCAACTTACACCACTTTTAGACTCTGAGAATTACTGCTCCCAAGTAGTAATTTACACAGATCCCACAAGAAATGGCAGAGCCATAGGAAATGCCACTCTTAACCACATAGGATTACATTTGACTGACAACTGCACTTAGCCCGTCTTTTTCCAATTAAGCTCCATCTGCTTCTCTCAGTTGGACTGGTTGGCCTAAGGCCTCTCAACAGGACACCCATTGTATGTTACTTCACCCACTTCCCCAAAAAAGTTTTCTCTGCCAGAAGCCTGGGGATGCTTCCTCAAAGCATGTCATTGGGCAGGGGCAGGCGAGATGTGTGGGTGAATGAGTGGGAGTGGATATGCTGCATGTGAACATTGGCAGAAACCTGAAAAGGCATGGGCTTAGTAACTCCAACACATCCAACGAAGGTTTAAGTCTCTACAAAATAAAATAAAAAGCACCATTTTTCTTTCATTATATAGTCTGACCAAAAAGCTTCTGAAACCAAAATTAAATAGTGTGCTCCCTTCCACTCCCCAACATACACACTCTAAAATAAATAATGGCCAAACTGATTTAAATGAAATTCTGTAGAAGAATTTGTGCTTGGATGAAAATGGCACATTCGAGCCTGAAGCAAAAGTAAAACCGCCAAGTTATAAACCTCTCAAAGGAAGGTTTATAATGGAAATGCCAACAGACCCTTAACCATAGTAGAGCTGTTAGGTGCCAATATATAAATAATTCTAGTTTTTGCGGTCACTTACGATAAATTAGATACAGTGCAAGTAGGAACAGTAGGGTTCTGATTCAGTAAACAGTAACAGCCAAGAGCGCATGGTTGGATTTTTAGACAAGTATAGCATAGATTTGATGCTGGCTCTGAAATGGAGTCTATAAGGACATTTGGACTTTTTAAGTAGTAAGCAAGCCATATTCTGAATTCTTGAGGGCTTGTAAAATAAAAACCTCCTTAACAAGCTTTGCTGCCTACTGTTTCAATCTCCTAAGATTCCTTTACCTCAGTAACCAGAAAAAAAAAGCTCCCTTCAAGATTGGTGTAATTGTCTACCAAAGAAAACAACATATTAAGTGCGCATAGTCACATTTAGCGTTAAGAATTGCTAAGCATATTAATACGTGGGGGGAAAAAGTACCAGTGACCAAACGGTAACAGAATAATCACCTTCTTCTTTAATAGGTGTGCCAGTTGTTGCACTACTAATAGAAATGTTTTTTCTATAGTCCAGCTTGTTCTGGAACTGGAATGATGCATTTAGGTGATAAAGTACGTTCCTTTTGGTCCTGGGAGGAATTTATTGCATTGTTTCACAGCAGTTAAGTCCCATGCCTTAACACGATTTGTTGAGGCAGTGAGGGATGCTATCAGGGCTCTCTGCAGGAACTTCCATCTTGGATAGGGTGGGAGCCCTTCAAGGCAGCCAAGATTCAGGCTGAGGCTATTAAGAGGATGCTCTATCTCAGGAAACTCTCCTGCTTTGCCAAATTCACATCAGTTTCTCATTTAGTGCTTCCGCTACAAAACCCTACCACTGCCCCAGCATCAGCCCTAACTCCCCACTAATATAAATCCCAAGATGAGCATCTGCAGAAAGAGGAAAGTTAGACATGTTCCTAGTTTACTCTAACTATATAGGGCTCTACCACAACAATGTTTCACATGCCGATAACCTACTGAAAATTCTTTTCTCCAGCTGTACTTCAGCTTTTAAAAGAGGAAGGAAATTTGTGTTCTTCCTGCACATGCGACATAAAACGCCTTATTCAAGACAAAAAGCACCTAGCTGCTACCACATACTGCTTTCAGACTACTAGCAATTGTAGTGATTCTGGAAGTAGTTTAATCAGAAAAATGTTGGACCTCAGAAATCAACCAAGTTGGAACAGCTAACCATGTATAGTCATACGTCTCTACAGAGTACCTCCATGTCAGTTTCATAATGAAATCCACGATTTTAAGCAAACTTAAGAAATCTCACACAAATTAAACACAAGCAGTATGCTCCTCAGCCAAAGCTAAAAGTCAACATGACTTCCCCTGTACTCCCTGTGGCAAACACACTAAGAGCCACAAGCCACACATACCCACCATACATTCTCAGAAAGCAATGGAAACATGGATTGAAAACAAAATGACAGCCAAAATGCACATTTCTGACTGCGTATGGTTAAATGATATGGTTACTGAGTAACTAGCATAGTTTGCAGCAACTCATTAATAAAATAAATGGGTAATAATTACATGTCAGATTAGTATTCCTGTCAACTTGCTAAGCTTCACGTTAGAAAAAAACCCTAACCCTGTTAGTTTACCAGCAAACAAACAACATACTGGGATACTCCCAAATCATTATGTGGATTTAAAATACCTAAAGAATTTAATAAAGTGTTCTACAGTGTTTCACACTGTTGCCCCCATTTTACCACAAGTAAGTTAATATTCTTCCACTACACAGTAATTAAAACATAACTCCTTACAGAACCAGGAATAGAAATGAAGGTATAGCATCAGGGTAACATTGCCATGCATGACTCTGTTCTCATCAATCAATCTCCTAATTTTTTCTAAAAAACAGATACAGGTTAAAGCTCTATAAGGTTTAGGAAATTCCACACAATGTGTCCCAGCAAAACTAAGGAATTAAAATAAGAACCAAATTTTAAGGGTTAAAATTATAGGTCAAATACAGTGCAATAAGTAATTTTTTTTTCCCACTTCAGGTCCTATGTTGTGCTTGGCATGAAGAGAACCGTAGTTAAAAACTGTTTCTTCAGCTCTGGAACTGCAAGACTCTCCTGTGTCCTCCACCCTGCAGCAGACTGAAGTGGTGAGCCAACAGGACTAAATACTGAGGACAAACTGAAAAGTGAACATTTGAATAGCTTGTATACTGACAGCTGGATTCTAAATGCTTATTAATGGTATGAGGCGATACTCTTTCTCTTACTATTTTATTTCATGATACAAACCATGTTTTTTTCAAATGTGGTAGAAGGTAGAAGAATTAGGCAATCTCGGTATTTCTGGATTAATCAGGAACTGTTTTGCTAAGGACAAAAGCTCAAGCTACTGACTTGTCTTACAACAGGCAGCACTACACTGAACACTGCAAATATGGAATAATTTTCAGGTATTTGTTTGAAGTGCAGAGGGACTACTTCTGCTAGAACATTCTCCCTCCTCCTTTTCATTTGCACAACTTAAGATGCTTTTCAAAACACAAAAATGTCCTCCTCTACAAGACAACATTCTGCAATGATCCAGTGACTTAGAATGGTTCCAGATCACAGGATAATATTGTCATAAATAAATCCAATAGTTGGCCAACTCATCACTATGACTTCAAAAATGAAAACACAAGGAAGCCAGAATACTAGCATCACCAGATGGGGGTCAATAGAAGATCAGCTTTCATTCCTACTCATCCTGGATTCAGCTATTTAGGGGATCAACAAGTGATTTACTTTCAAAGGCCTGCACTACGAGACAAGGTTAGCTGCCCCTGCCTGCAAAATTTACTCCATGTGGGTTTGTTTCTTTTCTTTTTTGCTCCTTTAGTCCAAGTGTTTAAAGGGCCTTCAAAGGAGTGTTCTTCAACACAGAGCAGTTTGCACAAATGTGTCTTAAGACTTAACATGTGTCCTAAGGTTCAGACACTTAGGATGTTAATGTTTCTTTCCACATATCTAGTGTAAGATTTGCAGATCTCCCTTGATGAATAAGAGACAAAATAAAACACGTAATTCTGTGTTAGGCCATGTCTTCAGTGGCCCAGTCCATTTAAATAAGTGTTGTGATTTAAGCCCAGCTTGGCAAAGAAGTATCATGCAGCCACTCACTCATTCACCCCTCACCCTTCTCCAGTGGGATGGAGAAGAGAAACATAAAAAAGGTAAAATCCATGTGTTGACATAGGAACAGTTTAATAACTGCAATAAAATATAATAATTATAGCAACAATATAAATAACAACAATAATAACAAACAATAATAATAAAATGGTGATGAAAAGGAAGGCAACAAAAAGAGCAAAATAAAACCCAAGAATGACAAGTGATGCAGAATACAGTTGCTGCACTGACTGGTGTCCACCCCATCCTTGAGCAGCAATCAGCCCCTCCCAGGCAATTCCCCCAGTTTATATATTGAGCATGATGCTCTATGCAATGGAATATAACCCTTTGGCCAGTTCAGGTCAGCTGTCTTGGCAATGCTCCTTCCTGGCTTGCTGTGCACCTCCTTATAGACAGAGCACGGGAAACTGAAAGTCCTTGACTTGAAGTAAGCCCTACTTAGCAACAATTAAACATCAATGTGTTATCAACTTCATTCTCATTCTGAAACAAAAAAAACCAAAACACCCTGGCACTGTACCAGCTACTAGGAACAAAATTAACTCTATCGCAGCTGAAACCACTTAGTCAGGCTTCTCTGGACTTCTATTTTTTTTCCAAAAAAAAAAAAAAAAGAACTCCACACACAGACTGAAAAAATCTGTTTAAGGCAACACTGAATTACAAGTACAACTGCTTTTTATTAATATTCAGAGAAAACTGCATTTTCTCCAGTGGCACCTCCAAAGCTCATGGGTGGTGGGGCCGTCCCCATGCTGATGGCCACTGCGCAGGCACAGGGGACCCCCAGTCTACTCTGTGCAGTGCCTTCCAGTTCGGACTTCCCACTCCGGTGTGCCTGGTGCTGGGCTCACTACTGACATCTGCACCATCCAATTTAGCATAGTGCAGAATTAGGACTCATTAGGAGTCAGGGGATTGTTAAGGTCTGGTGCTTATCATCCCCACCGTCCCAAAAGCACAGGAATCATGCTAGCTTTTTCTGACTAAATGAAAAATACACGCTTTGAACAAGGCATTCCATTGAAAGAACAAGAGAGAAAAAGAAGCCCATGAATGTTTAAAACCAAAACAAACTTTGTAGAAAGCTTCAAAGTCATCAGTTCATTCCAGAAACATTCCCAAACACCACCTGCAACCCCTTAACTTTAAACATTCTCTAGGAGAAGAAATCAAAAATTAAAAAATGAATTTAAATTAACTTTTATTTCTTAGGACTTATGACAGGCTGGCATTTATAGATCTTTCTTACTCTGGGTATCTCAGAATATTTGACAGGAAGAGGGAGATACTAGCATTAAAGTAACCACAAACAAACAGAGCAGTTATTAGGAATGTGGTAACAGCTTACATGCAGCCGTGAATATTAGAACCATTTTTACTGAGAGAAGGAATGTTGGCTCTAACTCTGCAGTTATTCCTTACTCTTTTTCAAAGAGTGCCACAGGGATTTCTAACTTCCATCTGGACAGTTTTCCTTTAACTGTTTTTGAACACCATGTGTGAGAACACAACAGGATTGTAGACAGTGGAGATGGAAAAGACCGATTAGATCATGTAGCCATCCTCCTGCCAGTCGTAGATTTTTCCCTGCAGGATAGTTCCTAGCACTTTGTCCAGTACAGTTTTAAAGCATGTTGAGATATTTGGCTTCAACCATCTCCTTTGGAAATTATTCCACAGTGTATGAAGAATGTTGTTAGGACATTTTTCCTGGTAGACACGGCACGCATTTTTCTTTCCTTAATGATTTCCAGCCTATTATTCCTGGTTATATCCCACTGAGCCAGCCTTAATAACTCATCTTTACACCTTCGAATAAAAGGAGACAGATATGTTTCTCTGCACATTGGTCATTATTTGGCCAGACTACACACAATTTCAATGCCAAAATATACAATGTGCTTTAATAAAATAATTAATTCCACCCTTTTAGTCATTGTAGGTAAGTTGTCTCCACCCCAGCAAACATTTTTAGATGATACTCCCAATAAATCTGTTTATTCCTCCTTACCTTCTGCTACCTTTTATTTTATAGAGAATGCAAAAGGCATAATAGACTTACAGAAGAAAAACTGCCTTGCAAAGTCAACACATAAGTAAATATACTACCTAACTCTTCTGAAACAGCAGCTGCTGCCAACATAGTGATATTTGCACAGGGTTTATGCTTCCTCTGCTCCCTGTGTCAAAATACATATTTTACCAATGTGTAAGATTTTCAAGATCTTCAGTTCTTTCTTCTCTCCAACAAAAGAGATCTATTAAACTAACTTTTTTTTTTACAAACAAGTGTTGCTATATAATTTAAACCATAAGTTATTAGAAATAAGAAGCTTTTAAAGCATCTCAGATTTTGAAATACTTCTTCATCCTCAATTCAGCTTCCTTAAATCAGTTCAGCCAATTCTTCCCTTTTTTGTCATCAGTTACTTCCTGCCTTATTTTTCCTCATCTAAATTTCAGAATAACTCAGTAATATTTTTCACACTACCTTTAGTATTAAGGTTGTACATTGTAATTTCTACCACCATCCCTACATCACAGACTCTGCAAAAAAAATTAATATGATAAACTGCATTCAACAAAAAATGTAAACAGAGAAATTCAGAAAGATGTCAGGAAAGAAAAAAAATTACACAAGGCATGTAGCAACTGAAGAAGAGAAAAGCAAGTGAGGTAAAAGTGTTATGCTCAGTACCAGGAACACGGGGAACATTGTGGACATTCTGAGCACAAACATTTAGGCTTTAAAAATAAAGCATAAAAACATAAATCCAGAAACAATAATGGAGCAAACACTACTATGCCTTTAGATGCTTTTCTCTACCAACAAGAACACCAGCTATTGAGGGGGATAGGTCAGAATTATTAGTTCTAAATTCATGAACCTGCTCCATCTTCACAGTGTTTCAAGGATCCTAACAGATCCAATCACTGCATTACCAGACCAGAAAGCTAAAACCACACCAAAATTCTATTCCACAGAATTCAGGACATTCCTTATTCTAATCCTTGTGTTTATTAAATTAGAGACATTGAATTAACCCATCAACTCTTCCACTCCCATAAAGTCGTAGGACTGCACTTCTCTAAAGGTGCATAAAGTTAAAGAAACAAAGCAGACACAACTTAATGAAGCCAGTTCAAATAGCTCTATAAAGGCTCCCCAACAAAGACAGGTCTATTAAATCAGTTTAATTCTGGCAAAGATATTGATGATGCATCTTTATTACAACAGGATTTACAAGCTAAGATGTGCAATGTTTGAACTACTCATTCCTAATTCCTATTATTTAGTCTAGTCTGAAATTGTCTTTCAAATCATCTTTGCAAACATTGGTGTGCATAAAGTTTTAACTTCTCTGCTTCCTGTGGAAAAGGCACAGGATTAAGTGCCTTCAATGCACAAGTAAGAGAAACATGTAATTCACATCTCCTATTTTAGGAAGGTGCCCTTTCTAAGAAAAAGAAGAAGAAGAAGAAAAAAAGCTGGTATCCTGAAATATATTGCTCTTTGAAATAAAATAATAAAATAAAATAAAATAAAATAAAATAAAATAAAATAAAATAAAATAAAATAAAATAAAATAAAATAAAATAAAATGTCTCCAGAGTGTTTCAGAGTGTTTCTAGTATTTTTTTCCTTTGTTTCATATTAAGTAGAGATCTGGCCAATCAGGGAATAAGTCTGCAATGTACCCCTCAAGGACTCATGTTATACTGTATGTTATCAGTGACCTGAAGTCTTAGCTTGTCAGTGTTACTACTACTGTTTCCATCACTGAATGATTAGCTGAAGTTTATGGAAGCAATACTACAAGATGAAACAGTTCGAAATGACAGCTGGCATTGAAACTACAACCTCTTCTAGCCACCTCCAATGCAGTTTCTAAAAGGAAAATCTTTTATTCTATTCTTTTATTACCATTTCAGCATGACTACAGTTCTCAATATGATAGCTGCTACTAACAGTTAGGAGTCTGACTTTTTAACTGACTACTCTTTTGTCTAAAGAATACAGTGAGGAGAAAGATCTAAAGTTTGATTATCAGATCTTACAGAACCAGTCTTACAAAAGAGTTAAAATTTTTTTCATACCTCCAAAACCAGAAAAACAAATCAAGTTGTCACATCTTTTTGTGAAGTTCCAGTAAAATGCAGGGCAATGTATTTTGAGCAGATACAGAGCTGATATAATTTTAATAGTCAGTGGAAGGGGAAAAAAGTTGAAAAGGTTGTATCTGGACACTAACGATGCTTACTATTTGGAATTACATTAGAAATAAAACAAAAAAGCCAAAATACTTTAGGAAATTATTATCTTGTATACTGAGTCAAAGAGAGAAAACTATTACAGCAGTGTCAGTGAAGCCACTAGTGAAGTTAGCTCTGGATTACGAGGCGAGATTCTGTATCACACTTCTACTGAAATCAGTGGGAGGACAAATTTGACACAATTCTTGAAGGCTAAATTTAGATCCTGTACTTAACCAGTAGTACCTTGCGTCAACAGAAGTCAGTTTTAAATATGCTTCTGTGATAATGTGTGCTTTAAAATACTTTTATACGTACAAAGATGAAGAACCCAATCTTTGCAAAGAGATTTCTTCCCATCTAGATTTAAAAAAATCAAAAAAATTAAGTAAAGATGGATTTTGAAGATGTTTCTCTGTTTGTCCCATGCTCACAAAGAGGTCACAAACCAGAGCAGCACTGGGAACCATGACACAACTTTCTCATGTGGACCTGCAAGAGATCCTAATCCCAGTCTAAAGCGATTGCTATCTCTAGACAGCATTAGCAGCATAATCTGCATGCAACTATGCGGATGAGAAGTATTTTCCGAAGTCACTTAATACAAATTAATACTATAGTGACTTGGTTCATCAACTTCTACTTAATGGGTCCTGACTGTAAGCTGCAAGTAAACGCTGTAGGCCAATCATATGAAGAAGACAGCACTACTAAGCTGGCATGCAGGCCCATCTGAAAAAGATCAAGAGAAAGAATCTTTTGGGGGCAAGGCTGCAAAGAAGCCACTAAAATCTGGCCCTAATGCTATGCCCAAAGACTCTTCATTTGCAATGTCAGGACAGGATTAAAATCACTACTTTCTCTACCTAGGGTTTACAGACCAAGCAATTTTCAAAATATTATTCAGTTTGTGAACTTGTTCACAGTGCAAATGAATGTTAACATCGGGCAACACCCAAATACCTAAATACCCAAGTGGAGTTGTCTGCCTATAACAGCTAGTAAACAGACAGCTCTAAAGAGGACAGTTCAGGCACGCTGCTTTCTCTTCCTCCTCCCTATGTCCCACAAACGCTCTCCTTGAAACTCCTGCCAACTCTATTGCATTGCACAGCAACAGCATAGTGCCTGCCAATTTCTAGAGAGCCAAGCATACTTCTCCATTTAGTGTTTTGTCTGAAGGCCAACAATGCAGTCAGGATATATAAAAATACCCCAAAGACCTGATGTGTTAGGTACTGAAAGATGGAAATAACAAAGCATAATATTAAAGGGTTTTTTCCAAGAGACAACTTCTCCACATTTCTAGCAAGTGCCCACTTTAAACATGGTTTGTACAGAGTATTCCTTGGGCTTCATGAATATATTAAGGACTATAAAGTTTAGTCTATTCTTTCCCCTTTATTCAGGATATCCCTCAATCCATAACTGACACTAGTCACCATGTTATTTGTATTCAGATAAACCACTGATACCAAAAAGGTCATGTGTATTCATACTATCAACTATATGTTATCATATTAACTCTGTCTTTGCCTTACCATTTTCTCAAGGAACAAAACCCCCTAAACAGCTAATGTTCTTTCAGAATCAAACTTTTCTTCTTTGTAGTTATAGTCAACTTTATACCAAAAACTTACAGGTAAAAATAAATTACAGACATTTCTAAAAGGTCAATAATTCTCTCAGGAAAATAACATATTTGGCAGAAAGGGATTGAAGAAAACAACATAGAAGTAGGTCAGGACTGCCCAAGTGATAAGCAGAAAGCCATGCTGTGTTTATAAAAAGGATCAGAGAGATACACAATCTGCCCACAACACAATTTTTCTGTGATTTTTCTGCCCAGGCAGCTTAGCTATCTAGCTTTATAAAATAGAACTTAACTTTTTGGCTGGGAAGCAAGAATCTTGTCTTCTCCATTATATTCTTCAATATCACCTATCTGGATCTGCCTACTTTCTGTTCACAATAGAATTTGGATGAAAATTTTGGCTTCTAGTATGTAGTCAAATCCTGCCTTAGTTCGCAGTTGAAAATTAAAAAGATTGTTAGTTTAGTTAGTTAAAAAGACTGTTTTGCTCATCACTGACACTCATGAGGAAAATAAAGAATTCTCCAAATGCCAGTTACATTAATTTTTAGACTGGATTGTAAAAACATCAAGATTTTCCCACATAAAATGAGGTTTCCTCACCTTCTAATTCTAGGTGTTTTGGAGAAGAATTCAACAACAAAAACTCTCAATAATGGTTTTGTTTTCAAAACATTAATTTTATGTTTCTGCTCTCCTCTGTCCAAAAAATGAGAAGTCTTCCCTGCTCTATATTATTTCTTACAAGAGACTAAATATTCAGAGATCAATAGTTAGCAACTTTTAAGAATAGACAATTATCACCCACATTCTTCAATTGTTATAAAACCAGACAAATTCCTGTTTTCTTTATGAAATTTTACATTCCTCACTTCATTATCTCCTTTTTAATTCACGAAAAAGCAATGGAACTTCTTAATGACAACCTGTTTTTTTCCCTAACAGGAAGAAACAGATGGGGGCTAAAGGAATGTGAATAACTGCATAAAAATGCAACTTTATGAAAGAAGTTAAACTAAAAGGACCACTGTACTATATCCCAAGAAAGCTGTTTCTCCAAGTGTAACACAAAAGTATACTCCTAAATCCTAAAAATACTCCTGTAATAACATACATATCTGTAATGCAATTCAACAACAACAACAAAAAAACCAGAATACTGTACATATAGCAAAGAAAAGCAACTTAGAGCAACAAAGGTACAAACTGGTGACTGAAACTGCAAACAAAGAGACAACCTGTCCAGTATGAGGTAAACTGCTAATGAAGACTTACCTCCAGAAACTGGGGCATCCATGAAAACTGCTCCCATGTTTTCAGCAGCTTTGGCTAATTCTTTTGAAACTGCTGGATCTATAGTGCTGGAATCTATTAGCAATGAGCCTTTCTTCACTTTCCTAAAATAAAGAGTTATTATTACTATTATTATCATTATCATTATTATTTTCAGAAGATATTCGCAACTATTACCATGGCACCGGCTCCCATTCAGCATGGCAAATGTGCAGACATTTTTTGGTACACTAGTAAACATGAAGTTTTAAAACTTATTGAGGCAGATCTGCTCAGTATCTATATTGCTGAGTATGTATACCGCAGCTTTGAACCAAAGCCCAATAACAGATGAACACAAAAAAGGATGTTCTTCTTAAACACCCTTGAAAAAAAATTCACAGAAAGGTTGCACTAGGAAAATCTTCCATTACACCATATGAGCAGTATATAATACACAGATCACCTAAGATACATTCTAAGCAACTGTTGATACAGCCTAAAATTTAATCTATAACCATAAAATGTTCTTTTTATATATATATATACAGTATTTTAAGTTCTTATCAAGATGGTCTGATTGCATTCTTTTAATCAATCTACAATTTGTTCTATATAAAGATCATAACTAAAGCCACAAAATTTAGGAAGATTGGTATTTCAGGCTGTAGATCACAGAAAGCTGTATATCTGATTAAAAAGTACGAGAAAATTTTTGAAATTTAAAATATTTGAACATTTTTATTGGCCTCCACAACAAAAAAGTTGATTTTTATCCCTCTTTCCATTGAACTGCACCATGATTTCAAGTCCACCCGACCAGCAATCACCACGAAATCAAACAGCAGAATTTTTCAGTGATAAAAAGCTACATTTAAAGCTACTCATGACAGACAAAGAGGTCCACTGCACCTTGCACGCTGTTGGCAGTACAGTGCATTTCACTTAATTGAATTACCCAGACTGCTGGAAATAGTCTCTCAACGTATACATATACTGTGACCCTACTGGAACTCCAGACTCAAACACTGCCACGTACACAAAACTCGTCCCACATGCTGCAGTTAGTTTAAACATACGCAAACAAAAACCAGCAGCAGATAAAGTACTTCATCATCTCCCCTTATGTTCAGAAGAAGGCACAGTGGCACAGGCTCCTTGGTAACACAGGAGGATGACTAACTCAACCTTTAAACACTTCACTTTATTAATGTTTTCTTCCATAAAGCCTTAAAAGCTTTAGAAAATTATGAAAATCAAACCAGTCAGCAAGGACCAGGTCACTCCGAGACACAGTTATTCACCACTGTCAAATGACACTTTCTTCTTTTAATACAGAGGCTGAAAAACTGCAGCATAGGACTGCTTTCCACATCCTCTGTTCCCTGCTGGATTTTCCACATCTACGTACTCAAGAGACTAACTGGCTGTACTGTATCAGTAAGTAATGCCAATCGTTCTTCAAACCGCTGCCATCATGGGTACAGTTCTCCCACAGCTGTTTCCTGAGCTTTATGGGGCTGATCCAATTACCCATCTTCCCTGAAGGGTCTAAGCTATAGATACTTAGATCTGCTCCATCCTTCTTTATGAGGAATTAAACTACAGACAGTAAGGGAAAGAAGCAACGATTATTCTTATATACCAAGACCAACAGAAATCCCTCTCTTCTACTTCCATTTTCTTATCACTGCATCTTATTATTGTACAATCGATACCAAAAGACATCATCATTTTTTGATAGTCTACTGTACTTTTGTCTTCTGTATGTTTCTTCCTTTACTTTATTAACCTGGATGTTAGCTGTAAGAGCCTGCATGATCCTCAGAGGTATCCAGTAGCCTTAGTCAGCCTGCCAGGAGCAGTGTACATGTGGCCAGAGCAGACTTTTAAATTATATTTATTTTTTGATTTGGCACGTTCAAAAACTCTGAGCATTAGAATTCTGCAGATTTAAGGCTCAGTGGAATTCCTCCACAAAAGTTAAAAAACACTGTTTCACATTAAGCAACATCTTTAGGTATTTTTTTTGTGTAATAAACAGATAATAAGAGTAGAAATCAAGAAAGTCTTATCAGCTACTCTATGTTAATACTTTAACAGCATAAGACACAATGGCATATCTTCAGAACATTTAATTTATAAGATTTCAAGTTAAAGAAAATAGTATTTGAGCAAATAATTGTTGCCAGCAAATATTCTAGTTGTACTTGAGTGTAGTTGTACATTATGGCAAAAGAACCATGCAACTGAAAAGGCAGATAACAGTTAAGTTGCTTGAAATGCACAAGAATCATTATTCTACTGGAAATAAAATTAGGACTTTAGCCAAAAGCCATTCAAAAGCAAGCACTGTATGAGAGAACTCATATAATTCGAAACATCAATAGTGACAGAACAGAGAACATTGAATTAAGTTCCCTGAAGGTACAGGAAGAGTTATAACAACAGCAATCATCAGACAAACCTTGAGTACAAGTGGAAATTCTCCAAACTACAAAAAAGCCTTACTTTAGAATTCCATTTCCTCCTGTGTAAACTTCTTGTGCATGGGGACTAGAAGGCAGCATGGTAATAATTCTGTCTGCTCTTTCTGCTACATCTGCTGGGGATTCTGTTACCTTTTAAAGAAAAAAAAAAAACAAAACCCAAACAATATAAGCTTACACACTTCCTGAAAAGGAGATGTCAGACATGTTTGACAAGTTTGGTTTTAGTATTCACTGGTCACAACTAAGCTAAGTAAAAAATTAAAACACAAGAAAAACTGCTCTCCTAATGAAAATATTGGTCCAGACAGAAAAAATTCAAAAAATTTAAAAGGTTCTCCTATCATGGAAGTTCCCCCACAACATCTGCCAAAGGGAATATGCTTTCATCCCATCAACCCATTCGGGAATCTTCAATTCACTACAAACCCTGCATCTATACAAAATATTGCTCTACAGTGTTTTTAAGGAGGGACAACGTGAAAGGATCACAAAGATCTCACTTTTTTCCTTGTCTCATATACAGCATTGAAAGAGAGAAGGACTGAAGAAAAAAAGAAAAAAATTACTTGATGCACCTCTGAGCCTCACCTTAAAAGAAACCAGGTAAACCAATGATGTTTCTACAATATTACAACTGGCATTTTTAAAATGGAAAATAATCAGCTCAAGCGTCCTTCACGAAAAAGATCTGTACAATTTTCAAAATATATTATTAGGTACTAGTTGTTAAATAACCATACCTAACTTGAAAGGTATATTACCTTCTGAAGTCACTTTCAGAAGCAGGCAGTATTATGCATACATACACAACAGCCCATACATACACAACAAATGAAATATTGACAGCTAAGTTGTGAGTTTCACTTGGAAGGCATCTGCCACTAAGATTTCTATCCAGTACTGGTCTGAATTAATTTATTTAAAATTGCATTGTTAACACATTCATAGCCCAGGGAAAACAGCAACAAGCATACATATTATTCTTTTATCTTTAGCCCAAAAGGAAAGGATCAAATCTAATTTCAGTAATTTGCAATAAATGCTGAATTACACCTTGAAGGACCTCTGGGAAATAGCATAAGAAACTTCTTGATTTTTATATGACTTCTGAATAAAAGAAGGGAAGACTGTCTGTAGTCATTAAACAGGGCTCTTGGGGGGAAAAAAAAACACAAAGAAACTGGCATAGATGAGACTGAGAAACACGCAGATTTTGTTTTGAAAGCATAAGTTAATATCACACAAAAGACATGGCATACCACACAATTACAAAAGGAAAGATGCTCTAGTCTAAAGAACGAAGGTTAGCAGGAATAAACGAGGCAATTATAAGCAGCAAACCTTCTATGTCTGATTAGTTGATTTTATGACTTCTGTCCCTGGAAATGAGAGAGCCTATCTCTTTAAAAAAGAAGTATGAAACCTTTGTCTTCAGTTCTGAGTATCTCTGGTTTGGTCCAGTTTCCATGTATATTATTAGAGGTGGAGGGAGGAAGTGTGAAATTGGAACTTGAATCTATATACGTCTTCTTATTTGAAATTAAGATCTCCAGTATTCTTAGAGGTTTGGAGGGTAGCAGCTGAAGACTCAGTGGTCCATTTGCATTTTTCAACCAGAAGCTGAAAAACATACTGTATTGGGCACACAACTGAAATACTACCTCAGCCTCAAATTTCTACGTAGCTACATGGATAGAAGATAGATGGGTTTTGGTTACAGTTTTAAACAATTCTTAAGCAACACAGTCAGAAAGAAGACATAGTGCAGTAGTCATCTAAACAGAAATTCATTTATTCCATCCACATATTTCAAAATACTAACAACAACAACAACAACAACAACAACAACAACAAAAAAAAAAAAAAAAGAGAGAGAGATTAAAAATGTACACAGACTGGGATAGTACTTCTACAACCGTACAAAGTAAAAACGTTCTGCTACCTGGAAGTAAGTAGCAAAACAAAGTGGGAATTAAAAGTGGGAATAGACAATCTTGGCCTTTTGGTACTGTTAACAAATATGAATAATATTGCCTGAAAAAAATCTACCTACCTGGTTCAGTAAGCAGCATATAAAACCTTTATTTTATTTGGGACTTTGTGTCTCAGAAACAAAGCTGAATTATTTGAAAGCTATTATAAAATATTAAGCATTTTAAATCATTAAAAATATGTGCATAACTCCTGAAAACAGACCAAATACTAATTGTTGATTACCAACATAGACTATATTAACTCAGAGTAGCAGCCCACCAAGGCCTTTACATGTTCTGATACTTCTTTAGTTCAAGCAAACTTTTGCAGTATGCAACTCGATAGGAGAGACTTTTCTGCATACTGCTGGTTGTTGGTACTACCCTTCAGTATGTGCATCTGCTTGTATTTGTTAAAAACTGCTTCCCTATTTTGCTTTACTTATATTTACAGTAAGTCAATTAATAACTGCTTGCCTGAAATGCCATTCTTACTGTACACTAAAGAAAGCTCTATTTTTTTGATGCTTTATGCATCAGGTGACTCCAGTGATACTCTCAATGTTGTAAATATGACATAGGATTTAGATCCAAAGACCTGGAAACTGAAGCATGACATGGTTACTCCACTGTGTGAGCCTTTCAATTTCCTCCAAGTTTCACCCCAAGTGGTTCCATATGCTCATGCTTAGCCAGTCTTTTTCTGACTGTTCACCATTAGCAGGCAGGCGGCTGCTTTCTGACAGGTACCACGTCCCAGTTGTTCACTTCAGCGGCTAAAGAAAGTGGAGTCACAGATTGTGCAGATTTATGGTCAAACATCCCGCATCCACCATATGCCTTAGTAGCAGCACTGACCTTAAACAATGGACATTTGACTAGGTTTACTGTCTCTTGGGGTCATTTCACCCCTGTTACACTCCTCATGGTTTTACCCTTACAGCCAGACCAAAGAGAAAGCAGCCCTTAGAGCCCAATGTTACTTCTACAGCAGTTTCTACAAGGCCCCATGGACCCACAAGTTTTCAACCCCTGCAAAACGTGTTGGAGTAGGATTTACACCTATAGATCAAAAAGAGGAAGTTATGTTCACATATTTTCTTTGAGTGTGTTTTATTTGTATTTAAGCCTACCCATGTATTCTCTTAGTGATTTATGATCTTAAAACATACTTTGGACTTTATTTTTAAAGGCATTACAGTTCACCTTTATTATCACATGTTAAGTCTTGCAGTGAATGCCAAGGATTCTATTACAAAGGTAAAAAGCTATCAACATGGGCAGCCACAAAAAAGATCCCACTGCAGAACACAAATTTAAAATACAACCAATAGCTCAAAACAGTCTCTTCCATTTGCCCAGTCTTACTCGAGACAGGTCTGTTTCATGCCTGAGGGTCTTGGCTGCTTTAACAAAATAGCAACAGGAGCTAGGAAAAGAGGTGAAAAGCTTACTTTCCCACTTAAGGCCAAGATTCTGTAATTATTCAAGGGGAGCTGTAATTAATTACTAACAGGTGTGTGGTATCATTTTATCTTTTAGGAATCTTGATGTTACCTCATTATTTAAAACAGCTGCAATTAGCTTTAACAGTTTAGACTTTCAAGGCACACAGTTCCTCTATCTAGATCTACCAACGATTTCCTTGCCACTACTGGAACATTCCCTTCTATCCTCTACATTGTTACATGAGAGGTTTATTTTTGCACTGCACTCCTCTTTTCAGTGTTTTAAGCACATACTCATCTGCCCACAACTGTCTAAATTGTGACAGCTTTGAAGTATGTCAAAACTATTCAAATATGTTACAGACACGTAGAAATGACACAACCACCTGAGAGAATGGGGTTCTGAAGGTATTAACAGATTAAGAAAAGCAGCAGGACTGGCTGGAACAGGGCCAAGATTTTGCAGGGTATATTGCAGGAAGGTAAAGCTCCCTAATGTAATCAATTTCCTTCCCTCCTTTTTCCTTTTCATTCCTTCCTCTTCTCTCACCATATCCTTCCTCACCTCCAAGAGAATAAGCACTTAAATAATTAGATTTTTCCCCTGCCCCTGAGGACTACACCTTGAAGCAGCAGGAAAGCTCATATGTCCCTATAACCCTTACAGCTATGCCAGCAGGAATTTTTAACTAGGGTCATTTAACCTGAAAAGGTCAAAGTAGGAACCAGATGAAAAGCAGCCCACTGGCCATCTAGACCTGGGGGAGAAGGAAGCAGGATAAAGCAGGAGGTGAAAGAATAGGCCATCAACCTACTCTCATAAAAAGTGAGGGGGGAAAAGACAACTAGAGAAGTCTGACAAGGTAGCAATTCTGGCTAACAACAAGAAAATTACTTGGGATAGAATAATACTGTTGCTCTAACTGAAACCTCACAGATTCAGATTGTATTCATTGTGCTGTTTCAGTTCTGATTGTGATCTTAACCAAGAAAAAAACCCAGATGATTTAGTTGCATTGTATGCAGGAGCCATTCAACACACAGTTATGGAATGAAGAAAGTTTATTACTATACCTGAGCACCCAAGTCTTGAAATTCTTTGCAAGCTTCTGGGAAGACATCATACACAACAACTGGATATCCATGTTTTACCAGGTTTTTTGCCATTGGATTTCCCATGTTACCCAGCCCAACGAATCCAACTGGGGTTTTGGAAGCCATAGTCCTAGAACACACTGATTTCAAAACAATAAAGATCAATATATTTGTATTTTAGACTAACGTACTACAATGACATAATAAAAACTACCATATAATCTGTTTTCAATTAAACAGCTTTATGCTTAAAAACAGTGCAAATGTGGATCCTGTTTTACATAATTTAGACCTTAAATTATAGCACACATTGGGCCACAAATACCATCCCACAATGATTTTTCTACATATCAAAGAAAGTTTTTGTAATTAGGAAAATGTGGGCATTTCAAAAATATACAGTACTTAAAAACTAAGATCCGAGAAGAGCTCAAATGTAGACTTAAAATATGCAGGATTGTCTGTGTTGTCTTACGTGTCTAAATTCTAAACTGGATATGCAAAGTCCAATTTTATACATATTTTACAGACTCTTTATTTGTAACTTTGCTTGCAGCCATGGGATATACCATGTGTTCCCTAGAAACAGACAGAGGCTGCCACTTTACTTCATGCAGCCCCTCACAGATTCCTCTGATCCTGCAATTAGATACAAGCCACTAACCTAAACATGAAAGTCTCCATAGTAAATCATGGCAAATCCTTTAAGCCATGCAACCACAGTTTAAATACTGAAAACTAGAACAAAAGACAGTATTAAAAAAATTAGGAAGTCTTTGCAGGAATAACCTTGGTATTCTACTTATCAGATTGCCAAGAGAGAACTATAAAGCCTAACCTACAACCTCTGGAAAACACTACATTTTCAGTCAATTACCTTCTTCCAGTAGCTAGTGAGCATCAAATTCTGGACAGAAGCAGCATTGCAGGCATTCATCTACTGCAATCACTATCTCATCACACTAAACATTCCTAATCCAAAGGCAGCACAATTTGACAGTGACTAGATTTCTTTGCCAATTACATAAAATACTTTCTCCTTTACGACAAAGGAAAAAGTTATGCAGAATAAACACTGAAGTATGTGTCAGCTAAGCAGACAGAAACAAGGCTAACTAACTACAGAAATGCTGTAGCTCTAAAGTGCACACATAGAAAATGTGCCTAAGCTGGATTGAGACTCTAAGAGGTCTCAATGCTTAGCAAAGAATCCTCTCTAGGCCAATAACACTTGATTAATCATTTTAAAGTCTTTCTGACTTTAAGCTCCTTCTTAGCCAGCAATGGTCATGCTCTTTCATCTGTAGCACTGTTTTGGAAGTGCCACATTTAATAAATCAGGTTTGTTGAGAGAACTTTGGTCTGAGACAGTTTCCACAGATGCCTGCAGCAATTACATAGCTAGAGAAGTAGCAGAATTTAAAATAAATGTGCACTGGGAAAATGCTTAGTGAAAACTGAGATAAGTCAGGAAAAGAGCCCATTGCTTTTTTAAGAAGTGCTACATGTCAAAACCAGGGAAGAAATTAACAAAGAGCCTAAACCAGCATCATCAGCCATAACAATCATCTTGGAGTCTTCTTCTCACTGTTTCTGTGAGTCAGTCTTCCCCAGTCCCTCACTTCCACTATCTAAAACTGCTCCTTTAGTTAGCCCAAAGCTTCCTCCTTCCTGAGGAGCTTCAAGCCCTGGTTTTGAGCATCTTTCTTTCTCTAGGCCTTAATACCAGTAGATTTTATTTACCTTGACTTCAGTAAAGCTTTCAGAACAGCCTCCTCTCGTATTCCAGTAGCCAAATGAGGAAAATATGGACAGGACTGGACTGCAAAACTGCCTGAAGGAAGAAACACTGTCTGGAGTGCTGGGCTCAAATAACAGTGATCAGTAGTTTAAAGACTAGCAATAGTCTAGTTACACATGATGTTCCTCATGGGTCAATACTGAAGCTGTTTAAAAGTAACATCAATGACTGATGATTAAATATAAGCACCCTCAGCAACATCGTGTGTGACAGAAAACTAGGGGGAATGTCTGAAAAAGGGCAGGGCAAGGCTACCATTCAGAAAGACTGGAGAAATAGAAATAGGCCATTCAGAAATAGGCCTCAAGCAGTTCAATAAGGACAAATATGTCTTGTACTTGGGGCAGGGGATGTCATTGCAGGCTGCTGACTGCCCGGACAGCTGGCAGCCCTGTAGAACCTGTGGATTGCCATCAACTGGGAGTTGATCATGAGTCAGTACTGCATCCTTGCAGCAAAAGGTTAATGACATTCTGCACTGCATGAGTAAGTGCAGACCCAGGAGAAACAAGACATTCTCCCACACAGCAAATACACAAGAGATGTGATCAAACTGCAGACAGCCCAGCAAACATCAAGTAATATGACCAAGGAGCAGGAGAACATTGCGTATGAGCAGAGGCTAAGAGAACTGTCTTTGCTGAGCTTGGGACAAGCAAAGGCTGTGGTCTTCTACTACCTATGGAGTGGGAGGAAAAGAAGAGTTACAGGGCAAATGAAACTGAACTCCTCACAGATGTGCACTACAATAGGACATGGGGCAATGGCCAAAAGCAGCAGGAAGGGAAGTTCTGGCTGGAAATAAGAAAAGCATCCCTGATGCGGAAAAAGGGTTCTGCACTGTAACAGGCAATGCAGAGAAGTTGTGGAACCTCCATCCTTCAAGCAATCTTAGAACACCATGAGCAACCTAAGCTAGCTTTAAATATTTAAGGCTTTTGGAAGCCTTGCTTCCAAACCTTGGCTTTCTTTGCTTCTCCGAATTCCAAGTAACCTGGACAAAAAAAATAATTCTGACCACCATATCTAGCTCATTCTTGTAGACTCCTCACTTTTTATCCTGATTTCTTCTTCTCTCACACAATCTCAGGGACATCTAACCATCACCTCAAACTGAAAATCTTCAGAAAACTTTCTTGATATCTTTTTCTGCTATCAGTGCTGACACCAGCAGTGATGCTTGTCACTCACAACAGCCTAAAAGACTCATCCATCACCTGCTTAAATCTCACTGATTCATCCATCACATCTGAGATCTCAGCTGCTTCAGAACCTGGTCACCTGCCTCAACAGACATAAATTTGCCTTGATCTTCACATTGAGAATTGAGAAGAACATTTTGCCCGTGCTACTTTCACTCCTTCTCTGCAACCTGCCTGCTTTTTGCTCCAACAATGCTATATAAGACTGCTTTGCTTTGATGACTTTTCGTGACTGTCATCACATCTTAATATTAAGACTTCAGCTGGTAATTAAACTGCAGTGATGTGTCTCTAAGGCAGCTCTTCACAAGGTAAACATCCATGAAATTAACACATTCTTCTACTGTAAGGCCTCCCTTAAAACTTGTCATTTTGCAGGATCTCCAAAAAGGTGTGGCAAAAGTTAGGCTGTGATACAAGGCAACTTGTTGACCAGTATTATTAAGTTTTGTGTCATTGTATTCTATTATTTCTCCTTTTGTCTCTGCTGATTTTTTTGTCTCAGTTCACGAATCAGAGACCACTTTCAGTTATGTGCTAAAACATACTCAAATCCATGGGAATTGAGATCTGTAACAGAAGTACTCCAATTCCTGAGTCAGTTTCTGACTTTATTTTGGTTTAACTTTTCACAGTCCTGTGTAATATAAGACACTTCAAAATTAAATAATTTGATTAGCAGTTCTGAAAAATCTTCAGATCTCCAGGAACTCAAACGCAGGAAAACTGGTTTAGAGGACTGATTAAATTAGTTCCCAGATCTAATAGCGATGATTTCAATTAAATTTGAACCAACTACATTTAGATGCATGGCACATTTTTAATGACTACTTAAGACAGTGGGGATTTGCCAAAAAGAGGATGTTTAAAAGACAAGAACTTTCATGTTTTCCCATTAGATGAACCTCCACAGGTGATTTCACAGAATGTGATGTCTAGCTTGCATATGTTGGCACTTTTTAGCATCTTATATGTAGCACAAACTCAGTTTTGAAATAACTGTGTAATTCAAACATCTGATGACTGATATTCTGCAAACCCACATCACGTATGCTAACTAATCCCATAAACTGTACAAGCATCTGCTGAAACTGCCGCTGTGGTATTGAGCCCATTTTACTTCAACCATAAAATCCATAGTAACCTGGTACAATCACTAGGCTGGAAAAATGCCCAGTCCATACTCAACTTCTGAGAGGGCAGAACATCAGAAGTAGGAGCAACAGAAAATACTTTTCTAAAAATCACTGATACCATGTGCAACTAATTCTCCTTCCTGGGAACAAAACCAGCAATACGAATTAATCTGTAAATCAAGGTAATTGCGAGCAAAACCAGCTACAGCTACACTGACTCCAAAGAAATTGGGCTTTCCCCAGAAGATTCTTCAATATTCTCTTCAGGGAATATGTTCTTGCAGATCCTCATGGCTATGAAAACTCAACTGATGAGGAGAACCAATTGCAACACTCTCACCAAATTTGGGGCTTACGGTCAATACAGATAAAATACAGATTTTTTTGCTTTGAAAAGTCAGCCAATAGTAGAAAATTTCCCAGGAATTGTACCTTAAAAACAATTTAACCAAAAAAATCAGCAGGAGTTTATGAATCTCTTTAATGCCTCTTCTTGAATAAAATGCAACTGTTAGAAGAGTAACTTCAGAAATGCACAGACTGCAATCCTGTCTTCAGAATACCTGGCCTGTCAATGACCTAGAACTTGTCTTTTCAAGCTTTATATAAAGATACTGAAAGTAGTTTTCTTTTAAACCTAAAAGATGACATGCATAGATCATTTCAGATGTTTACATTTCATTTTACACTATCTCCCAAAGTAACGAGTACTACAGTTTCAAGAACAAATCCAGTGCTGCCCTGATTTCACTGCAAATACTTGACTGCACAAACACTATAATATGCAGAACTGAGGACATCTCTTTGTATTCAAACAAAAAGGGACTAATAGCTGGGTAGAACCACAGACAGCAGACCTGGAAAAAATCCAATGTCCTTGTACTGAGTCTAACTGGCCAAGAACAGGACTGAGAAACAAGTAACTCCCAAAATATAATTTCAACTATATTACTTAATTCTTAGCTTTATAAAATTTATTTTGAACCATATTCACCAAATGGCACAAGGGTAAGAGTCCACACAGTCCTGTCCCATAAGAGCTTCCTAATCAGACCATTTGCAGTTCACATTAATAGTCTTGATCTGTCTGGATCAGTGAAACTTCACCTCTTTTCCAATATGTGAGATTTAACAGGATCATGGGAAGATGCTGGTTTTGCTTGGGGCTTTATGAGAAAATACACATGAAGTCACTTGACAAGGAGAAGGAAACATGATGACAATTCAACATGAGCCACTAAATGAAAGATTTTCCCACTGATTTAGCATCTGAAGTTCTAGTACAAGCACAACAGAAGACATCATCCCTTTTCTCCTTCCTACTTTGAAAGAAAGGATCAGAGTGAGCTTCTGTGCTTTGTGTGGACTTCTCTATGTAATTTATAAAACCTCCACTGAAATTAGATCCTGGGACGGAACTAGATGAAGAAATATAGAAGTTAGAGAGGCCAGCTGAACATGGGTAGAATCCTTCTGCTCCTAGAAGTTTTGCCAATGGAATTTAAATTGCCCCAGGGTCACTGACTTTTAAAGGTTATGCAATGATTAGGAGAAGTGCACTCTGCCAAAATAATAATTTAAGAAGATTACAATACTCTAAATTTGGCCAGCTTTACATTGAAAACATCCCACTTGCTTTTTCTTGCCTCTGTAAAGGTCTGCTGATCAAAACCAGAGATGGTCTTGCAACACTCAGAGTCTTCTTATACATCATCTTTCTTATGTGTACCTATACCTCATTAATTTTTTGCTAATACATTACAGAGAAAACCATATATTAAGTACTTTTCATCTAAAAAGAATCTCAAGTGTACACATGATCCCTTAATTAAGTAATGTGCTGGACTTCTGAGCAGCAAGTCTTCTGTCATAATCCTTGCTTAGTTAATCAGTGCTTCTCTGCATCAGAGCATAGAGTCATTCAACAGTTCAAAGAGAGCTCCTGCATCAGCCAAAGTACTGTTTAACCAGAAAAAGTACTATTTAACTATTAATTGCACAGACCCCTCCACTCCAACAAAACTACTTGTAAGGACATTTTTGTTCTCTAACATGGTACTGTCTTCCTTGATGAACAGCTCCCTCAGCTGATGAATCTTCATTCACCAGAAAAACTTCTTTGCTCAGCCACCATAACTCATTAACCCCCTCTTCAGCACCCCCAGCAATCCCCAGGAGGGATTTCTCCACATCCATCAAAAATATATTTTTAAGTAAGGTCATATCAACCCTCTCCATGAAGCACCTTTGTCAGTGCCTGCCAGCTGCAGAACACAAGACTACATAGTCTCTGTTCAACTGGCTATTACACAAACATACACATCCAAGATGCTCCTCCAAAATCTGCCCTCAGCTCTTTAATTTCCTCCTAGACAATTTAACAATCTCTAGTATAAACATATAGAAAAACCAAACCATCATGGTCTGCACCAGCTTCAAAGAGCAACTGACCAAGTAACCAAGGAGCATTCAATAAGAGAAGGAAGACAGCCTGCTTGCCAACCAAGTTGTGGTGTTGGACAGCTCTCAGGGCTGGCAGAATTCCTTCCCTAGGATGGCATTTCACTCAGGACAGATGATGAAATCACTACTCAAAACCCAACTGTCCGAGTAATCAAAACTAAAGAAAAGAATGGCAAACTTAGTAAATGCATTAGAGATGGGAAAGCTGCAACATATAACTAAGCAATAGAGCTTAGCAGTTAAGAAAGCTTAATGCTTAGACCTTCATCCCATAAACATTTCTCAGAGTCAAGAGTACTTTCAGCACAGTCACTACTGACTAAGTCAGAGCTTAAATGCTGTGGGTGAAATTCTGTTCTGTGGAAGTTTCTTGGGAGAGCCACAATTTCTCCTTAGACTCAGTTACAGTTTCTTGCTCAAGTCTTCAGGCAAAGACAAACTGTATTTTTCAACTTCAAGAGCCACTGTTGGGCTGCCTTTCATACCTATGCTCAACACCAAGAAACAAGATTCCCACCATCTGCCCTACATTAAATATGATCATTTGGAAATTGACCACGACAGTGGATTTCAAAGCTCTTACAGAAATACCTGACAGTTTCCATGCACAGAAAGTTCAACAACCCTTGAAAGCTATTGCTTTCAATTCCGGTATCACAAAAGGCACTAAAGACAAACAAGTCTCCTGTATTTAACTTTACTAGAATGAGATCAACATGCCTGCTGCACCCGAGCTATTACAACACTTATTACAACATCAGAACCACAACTACCAACCAAAAAAAAAAATGCATTGGAAAAGAGACGATGGAGCAAAGAGAGCACTGAAAGATAACGTCAAAATTGTCAAATGTTTTTCATACATTAGTTTAAGTGATGTTTAAAGGGGAGTTACAAAGTTTTAAAAGTTGCCTACTTAAAAGTAATTTTAGTAATTCCTGAATCGCTTCATTAAGTGTCAAGATTTTAGAACCATATACCATTTAAAAGAAGCTATTTCTTCCACTTTACTAGTTAAAAACCTTCACCTATTGTGTTGGGAGCATAACCACAGAGTGACATACAGGGCCAACAGACGGCAATCAAAATGACACTGAAAAGACTACTGAAGGTTTATTTTTAATCATTTACTTCAACAATTAAATTACTTAGGAACAACTGTGTGATTTTTCAGGACTCTGGAAAGGGAGAATGTCTAGGTCCAGTTCTACAAATACAGTCTTCCTTTGCTTGCACCAACAGGACATCGGTAGTACTTGCTCCTTCCACTGCCCATGAACCAACCACAAGTGAGCACCAGTGCCTGCAAGAGGAAGTGCCGCTGGATCTACCTTCAGTTTAAAGAAAATAATCGGATGCAATGACCGAGAGGGCTGAACAGCCCTCACCTAGGTAACAGGTACCGCAGACATGTTACTTCTGCCACAGGAAGCATTTGTGGGCTGTGATGATTTCCAAGCACGCTATTTTTAGCAAATCAGTGAAAACATTCATTAAGCCAAGAAGCTCCGGTGAAGCCCTGAATAAGGCGGCAGCGGTAGCCCGTCGTGCCAGCCGTGACAGCCCGGGGGGCCCGTCACCGGGATGCCGCACAGGGAGGCGGCTCCGGAGCTGCACGGGGATCGGAGGGCCCGCGGCCGCCAAGGGCAGCGCGGCAGCTGCGCGCCCCGGGAGAGGCCCGGCCTTTCCCCGCCCGGCTGGCCGAGCGGGGCCACTGGAGCCGAGGGAAGGGGCAAGTCCTTACCCATCACCCGCCGGTGCCAGCGCCACCAGCCCGCAGGTCCCCTGCGCACCGCCGCTGCGGCCATGCTGCGCCCCCGTGCCGAGTGACCTCCGGCCCGCCGCCGCCCGCCGCCACCGCCCGCGCGCCGCGAGCGGCAGCCGCCGCAACCAACCACGGACGGCGCTTGGCGGGGCACAGCCAATGGGAGTGCGCAGCGTCCTCCCTGCCGGCGGCCGGCCCCGCCCACCGGCCCGTGACGGATGGGCCCGGAGCGCGGGGCGGGGCGGGGGCCGGGCCGGCGCTGGAGCACCTCATTGGGGCGGTGGGACACTGTATCCCGCTGCCCGCGGCTCCCGGGAGGGCGTTTCTTTCCAGCTCTGATGCCTGTGCCTGCCCGCTGCCGCTTCGTCTTCCTGATTTGCTGCCGAGGGAGGAGGCTCGGCTGAAGCGGGAGACGAACGGAGCTCCGGCGTCTTGGCGGAGACAGCTTGTGTTGCGAGACGGTGCCCTCAGGGCGAGGGAAAAAGCCGCGTTGCACTGTTTTGTCGAATCAGGTGGCGAATAAGAGTTTGCGGTTATTGAGGGTTGGAATCAGATGATCTTCAAGGTCCCCCTCCAAGCCAAACCATTCTGTGATTCTATGACTGGCTTCGTCGTTGTGTGCGCTTTACGCCGGCTGGGCGCCAAGCGCCCCCCGAAGCCGCTCCATCACTGCCCCTCCTCAGCCGGACAGTGGGGAGAAAATACAAAGAGAGGCTCGTGGGTCGAGATAAGGATGAGAAGAGAGCACTCACTAGTTACTGTCTTGGGCAAAATAGGCTCAACTTGGGGGAACTGATTTAATTTGCTACCAATGACATTAAAGTTGGATAATGAGAAATAAAAACTAAGTCTTAAAACACTTCGTCCCCACCCCTTCCTTCCTCCCGGCCTCAACTTCACTCCCTATTTTTCCACCTCCTCCTCCCTCAGAGACACAGAAGTTTGGGGAACGGAGTCTGCAATCACTTAATTACGTGTTGTCTCTGCCGCTTCTGCCTGATCCGGGGGAGAATTCCTCACATTCTTCCCCTGCTCCAGCGTGGGGTTCCTCCCATGGGAGACGCTCCTCCCTGGTCTTCTCCCTTTATGAGTCCTTCCCCTCGGCTGCAGATCTTCACAAACTGCTCCCATCCAAGTAGGATCCCATCCATGGGGTGCAGTTCCTCGGAAACAGACTGTTCCAGCGTGGGCCCCCTGCAGGGTTACAGATCCTGCCAGCAAACCTGCTCCAGGCTTCCCATGGGATCACTGACTCCTTTGGACACATCCACTGGCTCCAGGGTGGGGTCCTCCATGAGCTGCAGGTGGGTTTCTGTTCCACTGTGGATGCAGGGGGACAGCTTGTCCCACCAGGGTCACCATGGGCTGCAGGGTTGTCTAGTCACAGAAGCCAGCCCTGTAGCACCCACCCGCTACCAAAATTTTGCCATGCAAACCCAATACAATCATGCCCAGAGTGCACTTCTCAAAGGCCTAACAGAGGGTTTATCTACATCAATAAAATTTGCAAGAGACCAGTTGCCATCTGGAGACCCCACTGGCAGCTCTGGGAGAGCTTCAGGCGGGTGTGTGAAGAAGCACCTCACACTCTGAGGGAGGGCAGGCTGGAGGCAGGCGAGTGCTGCCTCGTCAGAGCAAAGCTTCAGCTCCAGTCCTGCAACTGCCACGCTCATCTCTTTGGAACAAAATAATTAATTTCTTTTCCTGACAGCAAAACTTGCCTTACTTTGTTGTGCCAGGATGCTGGGTACTCCCTCAGTCATTAGGTTTCTCTTGTTAGGTCAGAGCTTTTTTTGTAGCTGTTATGTAGTATCATTTACAGACTTCTGGGAGTGTAGTCATGAGGCACAGATCTCAGGTCTCACCACAATGTGTCTTCATTCAATTATATGTTAGCACAGAAAGAATAGGCTAAGTATATATGAGCTTGGCTCTCCTATCAGTACCACAATATAAATTTTTATATTTACTTGTATAAAGCAATACAGTTAAATATAGTTAAATCAACCTTGCTCAATATAAAGGAGTTTTGTGGGCAGTGAAGGCAGCTGTGGCCATATAGTAGCTTTACTGTGACATGTGAGAGTGCTAACACTCAGTAGGCTGACCTCATACCTTCACCAAGCTGCTTCTTTCTCACATTGCCTCTCAGCTGAGCATTGAGACAGAATATGACATGAGAAAATTAAGAAAAAAATCTCTGTAATTCAAGCAATGGAAAGAGACACAAACACAGAAACTCTTCCACTTGCTAACACTTTGCAAAACACTGGAAGCTCCATAGACTCAAAAATACCAATATTTTTGTAAGCTCACTCATCTCTTTCACTGGGCCATTTGAAGACTGCCAAGTGAATAAAGCTATTGAGCTATGTTTACCCTTATCCTCAGCGGGGAAGAGGTTGACTACCATCTTGTACTTGATTTTGGTTTTGAGATGAGAAGATGTGGAACTCTTAATTGAGCAGCTATACTGGCAGAACTTTGTACTGAGCTATGGTCCAAATAAGGTCTTTGGAAGTCTTTGAAACCTGATTTTTACATGCAATCACACAGTACTTAGAAAACATGGGGGTTTTTTGCATTCCAGCCTGCTTCTTCACCACCTTACATTTTTAGAGTCATTGACCCATTATCAATTTGGTCTAGACTCCTATCAAGTCTAAACTGAGTGTCTTGGTTTAGATAGACAGGTATCTGCCAGGGAAGATTGGAGTCTCCCTTGGAATGGAGAATGTAAGCCCCCTCCCCCCCCCCCCCGCCCCTTCCAAATTATTATAAATTTGCAATTTAGGCAAAGATTTTGGGAATATGTATAGCAGTTCTTTACTAGGGATATTAAAAGTACAAATGTTGTAGTACAAAAGAATAAGCAAACAAAGAAATTTCTGACAGAGTCAGAAATACAACCTGTCAGGGTGTTGGAAACAGTCCAAAAGTAAGCCCTCCTGGAGTGGCAGATGTGGTCCTGTTGGAAGTAGAGATGGTCCTGTAGAGAAAGGGTCCAGAGATGGGTCCAGCCTTCCTTTGGGAGTCCTGTGGGAACACTGGATGTGTGGTTACACTTGTGGCTCCTTTTTATCTAGGTGGAAATGGTTTGGCTACTCCTCCCTAGGTAGAGCATCTCACAATGGGATGATGTAATGTGTCATGTCATTGCTGAGTTTAAATGGCCCATTAACAGAAGATATCACCGTGGAGGTAATGGGAGGCACTGGGGTGATGAGCTTTAATGGCCCATTAACAGAAGATATCCCCTGGGAGGGTGGAAATAGATAAGAAACAATCCCCGACCCGGTTTTAACAGCAGGCTTGTTAAAAGAAAGGCAGCCACCCACTCCCTCCTGGAGTTACAATAGAAAAAGAAAAAAACACCTCCCCAACCAGGTTTCAACAGATGAAATAGAATAAACATTTTTTTGGTTACATAATTCAAGACACTGAGTGACACAAGTGATTTCATTTTCTTTTTTTTTTTTTTTTTTGGGGGGGGGGGCGACAGTCGGAAGGGGAGTTAAATGTAAAGGAATGTGTGAAGAGTCTAATACTGTAACTCGTTGTGGTTCTTGAATTCTGATTGTAACTCTCCTTACAAGATGCAGCTTTACCTCTATAGCTGTATGGTTTTCTACACCCTTTTCATGTCTAAGGTGGTTTTGTTTGTGTAGGTATAAATAATGCATTCTTTGTTTAAAAGGTATACGAGGAAAATAAACAGTACCAACATAATAAAAATACACTATGATTCCTCCCAAAAAGAAGTATGAGAAAGTGGAAAAAGGATAGTCCTATTCATAAAAATGTAGCAGACTTAGCTTTATTTTACCTTGCCAACACACTTGTGTATAAAGGCTTGTTAATAGACACAACTACTATTATTCTATAGCTTTTACATTGCTATTGTACAGAATATACTTTTGCAGACAGATAAAATTCCTTGAAATTAGATTAAAAGGAATCACTGCTAACACTGATATGAACACTGATAGAACTGACATCAGTAGTTTAGTACCACTAAGGTAGCCAGTATGAGAAGGAATCACTTGCAGGACTAGATGGTGCAGGACTACCATACTGCAGAGCATTTTCAGAAAGGAGAAAATGAAATAAATAGAGTTTTTGTGGTTTTTATTTTCTCCAAAATGCCCTCTAGAGATGTTTGAACTTTTAGTAGGCATGTAGTGCAGTTAGATCCTTCTGTTAAAAGTAACTTTGCCTTTGTAGAAGTTTCTCTCACAAAGTCTTGCTAGTTAATTTTGGTTTGTGTGTTTATTTCTTTGCCTACCTAATTACATTTTTCCCCCATAAAATGAAGGAAGAAAGCTTTGTTAACTCAAAAATATACTTGATTTAAGTAAATGGCCATGAAAGCTTTTACTTACATTAAAACTCAGAACATAAATGTTGGCTATTTTTCAAACAAAACAGCATGGTCTCCTTACTCTCACCTAGTAGTGGGTTTCATAAAGATTTGTATGTGATGACTTCTGAAATTAACTAGTTAAAATGCAAATAAACTGTTATTTGTATAGCTTGGTTCTGTAAGTCATTTTTTAAATTGTGTTAAGAATAGAAATATATACCTCATTTGAGTGCATACAACCTCTGCTTTTTAAAATAAAATGTTTTCAAGTAATGTGAGTCAAGTGTAAAATTGTCTATAAAAATAATTTTACTGGATATTTTTATCTTCAACTGCCAGAAAAGCTTTCCAGAAATCAGTGATTACACTGCAAACATGCCACAAAGGCGAACTCTTAAGTGTGTCTTTGCCAGTGGTAAAAAGATTGCCAGTGATTAATTTGCCTTGAAGTTTTGCTTCATCAATGGTGTATTGTATCTTAAAACCAGTAATGCCAACCTTATGACTGAGGCATGAGATGGGATCTCAAAATATCATGATGATTATGATTGGAACTATTTTCTAAAGGAAAACTTCCTAGCCTACTTGTTGCTCTAGCACAGGTTGAGTTTGGTTTATACAACACATAAAAAGAACAGGATAAAAATTATATATGACAAAGACATAAATAGTAAATATGTAACTGGTATATGTCTACTTTCATTGGCAGATCTTATGGTGCTTTATAAAAACAGTATAGATAGTATTTTAAGAACTGTTTTTTTAGCTGATTTTTTAATCCCTATAAGACATTGTTGCTACTCAAACCTAGGTATACCTGGAGATTCTCCCATTCAATCCAGCAAGTTCAGGTTTTTGACAGCTTCCTATACCGGACCTGTGAAATGAGCAGGATTCAAAAAAACCCTCACTGTTTATCCCCATCCTTGCATTACGGTTTATAGCCCTCTCAGGCATGCAGATAGAAGTGTTGTTAACCTACAGCCATGTGTTTTACTGTCAGCTCAACAAATGCTTGCAGTCCTTACTCTGGATGGACTGAATGGGCCAGGCTTAAATCAGCTCCTAAACTACTGGGTGTTGGTAATGTAAAACCACATTATTACTCATGGGAAGACAAATGAAGTTTCCAGTTTTAGATCATCAAAAAAATCTCTATATTTACTTATACAGTACCCAAATAATGCTTAGTGACATAGTAAATCTAGATCTTTCTGTTTAAGTGTCTGAGATTCATTTTCTTACCTTAAGAAGTATGTGTATATCTTAAGTGTACTACATGATTTGTAGTATTGGCATATGGATATTAAAACTTGGGAATTTGTCAGAGCATCTGTAACTCAGAAAGCAGCTGATATTCCACATTCTACTATTCTATTCTATAAATAGGTAAGTAGATTTCTAAGTATTGGTACATGGTGCTCACTAAGTTACAGGACAAGTACAGAAATCTAATCAAGCATGTAAATAAACAGGAAAAATGTAAAGAAGGCTACTCCTTTCCTTCTTAGTGTTGAAAATAAGGCCATCTTATTTTCTTTAAAGGCCTCAATATAAAAGGACAGAAGAAAGAATTTTACAAAACCCACAACCCTAAGAACACAGAACATTTATAGTATTTTTTGTCAGTTTTGATTTTTGCATGTAATTATTTTTTTTCCTTAATTCTAAGGTATAATAATAAGGAACCTCTGAAAGCAAAGGGAAATATATATACACGGTGCCAAAACATGCTAAGGGTATCTAGATTGACTTCAGAGCCTGCCCTTGACTTTAACTCCATTGGCATGAAATAATTACATTTGCTCAGAGGTTTGGGGGTTTTTGTTTGTTTGTTTTGGTTTGAGGTTTTTTGTTTTGTTTTGTTTTTGTTTTGGGGTGGTTTTCTGGGGGGGAGTTGGTTTGGTTGGGGTTTTTTTTGTTTGTTTTCCATTATTTTTGGGAGATACCCTTTTCAGGACATTGTATTTGATAGTCTGGGATGATAACTAAATTTCCACTGAATTTAGCTAGAGTTGCAAGCATAATATGCTTGGAAAATGGGACCCTCATTGCAGAGTATTATTTAAATTCAGTGTTAACACTACTTAGTGTAGCCAAAAGAAACTATAGTGGATGCAACAGTACATTTGAAACTTGAATCAAAATGAATTCGTAGCCAAAACTACTGTTCCATTCCTCCTTCTAACCTTTCCTCTTGTATTTGTTGCATTTATTTGTCTGCATCAGAGAGCTGTCATAATATTTGAAAAGACAATCAAAGCACAGTGTAGCTGCTCAAGAAGGCCTGAGCTGCAAATAGCTGGAGCTGGGAAAGCATTCCAGAGAAATATCTCAAAGCATTTCCTCTCTGACTGGTCATTTCTGGAGACAGACTACTAGGCTAGAGGGACCTTGGGTACAACATAATATAACATTCTTCACTTTTGTAAATATTTGAGTTGGGATTCTCAGGGCAGAATTCATTTCTTAGCTGTGCACATTTTGCTAGATAACAAACTGGAATGCATAAGCAGCAATGCAAGTGGTTATTTTTGCCTACAGAAAAAAAAGCTCTTGTGTAACCGGACCTGCTTTATTTCTTTCTAAATTATATGGTATATCCTGCAGTATGCATTTTAGTAATCAACTTCGAGCTAAATATGTGTGAAGTCTGCAATATTGCAAATATCTAAGGGGACACAACTTCTAGGCTTCTGTGGGAATGCAGTGCCCCGGGGGAACATAGGAACTTTTGTTTTGGTGAAGATGTAGTGTCAGTTTTGTAGTGATGTAGTGTTTTATGAAGATGTAGTGTCAGTTTTGTCAGAAGCATTTGTACTGTCGTTTGGAAAGCAGTTGCATCTCACTGGGACATCAGGTGAATGGGCAGGCTACCACAGGGTAGCAATGCATACTTATTTGTACTAATTGATACCAAGGTCAGTTGAGCACAAGAGGTTTTGTCCTCTTTTTAGCTCTGACAAATCCCATTAGGGTGTTTAGGCTAGACTGTGCTGACTGAGTTTCCTGGAGAGCTGGCTGAAAAGATTCAAGTACCTATTTCCTAGAAGAATTCAATTGTCCTGTTCAAATTCCCACACAAGGAGGATGTAATAGAGATACTTTATCTAGCTGAATTTCATGGAACATAGTGTGGATTTTCCAAAGTCCCAGAAAAGATTTCACTCAAAGAACTGGTCTTCTTAAGCATTTTGCTAAATGGAATGTGTTGCAGTTCTGGTTATGAGCAACTTCAGTTGCAACAGTCTTTTACAAATAAGTAGGATTTTTTATGTGGGTGACTGCATATATGTTGTACCATGAATAGACACAAAAAACTGACAGAAGAACTGGAGGACTGACACAAAAAATGTAAAGTGTAAATTACCAGTAGAGCATTCCATAGCAATTTTGGGTTGATTCCATTTTTGTGTTTTAACTGAAAGATATGTTTAGCATTTCTAATGGATTTAGAATCTAGCAGTGTTTATTAAATACCTTCTTTTACAAGCTTCTTTCGCATGACAGAAATGCAAAGAGGATGATGACTTTGGCTCAGATTTAGATAGGCAGATTCTCTAAAAGCAGCTGAAGAAGGAAACAAAATCCAAAAGAAGTATTGCTACATACGATAAATATCTGGTATCAGTCATGGTGGTTTATTGGTGGTTTTATTTTTACTTCTACCTGCAATGCACCACATATAGAACATACTGATTTGTGTGGGAATTGCACAAAACAGTCACTCAATGCCCTTCCGCCCGTTATTGGGTACTGATGTAGGAAAAGTAAGTGAACGTAGTAGGGCAACTGGGAAAAGCAACGTGGAAAAGCTACATGGTACGTTGATCTCAAACTTAAGGAGTCTGAGTAAGGATTAGGTAATTGTTTCCCAGGAAAAGATGCATGCATATAAAACACAGAAAAAATAGGATTTTTTCCAACCAACCTAGGTGTATCAGGCTAAAAGCATCAACCTCACATTTGTCTGATAAAATCCTGAGCTAACCTCCTTATTGATATAGAAAGAGGAAACCTGGCACTAAACCAGTCCTTGAGTTTCCTTACACCAAAGTGTAAACCACACTGCTTGAGAAAGATTGTCTTTATATGGCATGCTCCTGAGCAAAGCCTTGACTTCACCCAGTGGGAGGTAATCCTGCTCCTATCAACATTCTTAAGAGTTTGTTCCTGATTTTAAAGAAAGCAACATAAGGAAGCAAGGTTGCATGCCTTACCACTGGCTTGCTAGAAGAAATAGTAACCAGGAGCATAACCAACTGCAGATCAAGAGAGCAATCAATTAACTTTTGATAAAGTGACAGTTACTAAAGTAACATAAATCAACATAAAAGAACCAACATATTTTCTACACTTCAGCCCTACTGAAAATTTAGAATTAATTCACTCTATATAAAATTTAAGAGTTTTAAATACAAATTGCACCTCTGTTTTAAGTCTAGCACTATAATTTCACCACAGACAATGCATATTTATGGAACAGTTTGTTTATCATTAATTTTGGTTTAAATTTCTGCTCTATATTAATGCATTTCCCTAATGAATTTTAGAAAGAATGTGATTTTTGTTGTCTTAAGAGCTACCAGCACTAACAAGAAATGAATTTACTCTGGACACCTTGATTATAACTAAAGATAATTGAAATGCAAATTTGGTCTGTTGTGCCTGCCTTTTGATATCTCAAATTCTAAGAAAAGATGCACGAGAAAAAACATCATGACAAGCTTACAAAATCCAGAGTTGTTGATATAGGAAACCCAGTTTTCTGAGTCAGATTTTGTCATTATTATAATTTCCGTAAAATTGACATAGCATGCCTACTCATGTATACAGACCAATGCTTTGATTTATAAATAAGATGGAATAAAATATATTTTCCATTACTGATTTGTTCGAAACAAAGGTACTTCTTGATTGTTTTTTTTCCCCTAGTAACACATTAACTTTACTAAACATGAAATCAAACTTTGGTTGGTTACTATTAAAAATGAAAATAAATGTACCATTATGACTAGACTAATATAATCCTATTATCATCTTATTAGGTAAACAGTGACAACGTTGTGTTTCTAATAGCCTCTAGAGATACAATAAATCTAGTAGGGGAATGTCAGTTTCGTCCAAGACAGATTAAATGTAGAGAACTGGAGTATAGTTCCCAGTAAACAAACACTTTCAGGTCAGGAGGTCATACTTGCTCAGCTGTTCTTCATAAGCTCTATTGGAAATAACTTTCATACCATCACTGAATATATTCCATGCTACCTAATAATACTGAAGGCCAAGTACAGTTGTGATATAAATGATTTCTAACTGAAATATTTAGTGTGAAATGATCAAAAAGCAATATGTAAATGGAAAATCAGGGTGATGCTAGACATGCAATGGGTGCAATTCATAAGACTTTTTGCTCTTTTGTGGGAGAAAATCCTTCCCACTTGAAGGCTTGTGCAATTTCCCACTGACAAATGAGTTGATTTGGCCCCAGCAGACCTGTGATTAATGTAACAAAAACAAAGAATAACTGTAATTTAGAAAGCAACTAGGAAGAATGTTCAATGAATTCTCCCTTGGCAGTTGACTAATTGCAGCAGAATAGGGAACACAAGTCAACAAAGGTCTGGGAAGGAGAGACACAACTACAGAATGAATTTGCTTTTGGCATCTCTTCTATCAGGCAGAAAAATGCCTGGATTCCGGATATGCTAAAATAAAGATAGCAATGTGTGGATTATGATGGGTGAAGGTCTCAAATCTGGTAAGATAACTTAGTGTTTTTCAGACTCATACATCTGTCACCCAATTTTATGGAAAAGCTGCACTACTTACAGGCTGTAAAAGTAACAAATACGGTTGACAAGTTCACTCAGGTCTCAGTGGTAGCATCTAAGCAGGCAGTTTCATAAAGCCTTAAAAAGTCTCCTTCAGCACGGACACGGTATATTCAAAATATGCAGATATGCAGACCAAATGCTGCCCACTGATACATCCTAGCAAAGATAATGGAAATAAACACTGTAAAACCAGATTTTTACCATGGTGTTTGTGTACAAAACACTTATTACAGGCCCAACAGATCTTCTGCCATGTAGTGAACTAAAGCCATATGTCATGGCTGTAACCTTACTGTGGTTTCAAAAGAGTTGTTATCCATATTAATAATGTAAATTTTATTTTGATTGAAAGTTTCCAGTCCAAGGCACAACAACATGCAACCACACTTTGGAAAACAAAGTATGCTAACTTGGCTACAATATAATGTAAATATATATATTAGCAAAAGGGAGTGTCATTTAATAAATAAGCTTCTTTTTGTAGAAAGTTCTAGAAATGTAAGCTCCAGAGTATTCTGCCTTTTAAGAATATTCCCTATACAAGGAAATAAATTTGTGAAATAAGAAAAAGTATGAAAGTTGTGTGATTAGAATATATTTCCATTTCTGAATAGTGCTGATCAAATAACACCAGAAAGGTGGCATTACTTTCTGTATGTAAAATTGCATAGCAAATCCAACATATTCTTCTCTCTACAATGTTAATAAACACAATAAAATAATAAATCATTGGGGGGGGGTGAAGAAGAATTTTCATTTTAGCACTGTTTCCAAGTAATTGATTTGTATGTAATGTATGTAGCAATATGGTCATTATTTTTTTCATAGAATTTAAGAACTCTATAATGTAAGAGTTTCAGAACTCAAGCAGTAGGAGAAGGTGACACTCAAGATCTGTTGACTGAGAAGTTTTCTGTACAAAAAGCTACACGAGAGCTTTAGACCTGTCTCCAAGCTGAATGAGGGGCTATGGGGAAAGCAGCCTGACTTGATCTCTGTGTCGAGACCCAGGCCAGGCACAGCCTCTCACAAGTGCGCTGCATGACTCGACAGATCATTTCCTTGGTGTCAAGTCAAGGCTGACAAAGAATTCCGGCATCACTCAGGTGGTACCAGTCTCGGTCTCGGCAGGGAACTGCGAAGCTGCACTAAGCCCCCCAGTTTGAGCACAGCCGATCAGGGAGCCAAGGAGCAAGACAAACCAGTATAATGGTGGAGACACAAGTGCCTGAGCCAGGCTAGAGGAGCTGGAGGCAGCATTAGTGTGAGGACACAGACATCTTTAGAGCCATTCAGAAAAACATATACCATTATGAGAAAATAGGAAAGCTGCCAAGCTTCATGCAGATAGAGTATACAGACACTTCTGTGCTTTGTCAGTGGTGGCAGCCAGTGCTGGAGGGGGACCCAGAAGGGGATACAAGAAGCATGCTGTAGGCTGCTATGGAAAGGGCCTTTCTACTTTCAGTCTCCCAGGGTTAAGTGCTGTGCTCTGAGGTACAAGAACTTTTAAATCTCATTGCTTGTTTGTTTCCTGCCACATGCAGTTTTCCTGCCTCTGAAAACAAAATGTTGGTCATTTGGGAGCTTCCTATTACTTTCAGACAGAAAAGATAAAAGGCTGAGAGAAACAGTAAATCTACTAAAGCATACCAAACAAAGGTATTTACCTGTTCTATATCTGCTAAAATTTCAGTGACACCTACTCAGCGGTCATTTACATGCCGTTCTGTGTGTGTCAGTAAGAGGTATGCTGGAGGGAAAAAAACCCCCTTGCAAACATCATAAATAAGAAATGAAACACTCCCCCAGACCTGGGTCTCCAGTGCACAAATATTAATTACACACCAGAGGGTAAAGCCTCAGTATGTGCAAGCATTTAATTCATTATTTGCATTTATTAAAAACATTCCTTTTCACTTTAACAATACAGTAACCCAACAGTGAAGTAACAGCAATTCAAATGCAGTCATTTACAGATGTGCGGTTCCTTGTGCCCATTGTGCAGTGCAGTGCTGCCAAGTCTCACACCTTAGAAGCAAGCTCCTGCTCTCTCCTCTGTCACACACATACATACACACACATACAAAATTTACATGTCTGCTCTCACCTATACTCTTTTGGGAAAACCCACAAATTTCATCAATCTCACTCTACAGATTTAAAAAACCTGGCAGCTTTTGAATAGCTTTTCTTCATCAGCTGCAATTAAGTGTTGGAAAAGAAATCCAAAATACACAGAGAGAAATTTTCTCCTTAATAGGAAATGTTAGCAATAGTATGGGATTTCTAATATGTTCCAAAGTTTTGCCACACCATCATACTGGAAGGCTAAGACTGCATGCCCTGGGATTAGGTTCCCTTAAATGCTGAGCAATTCAGTGTTGTCAGCCATAACATAAAACATTATTTATAACTATTTAACTGTTTTAAGAGTATAGTTAATAGCTTTCTGTAACATGATCTTAAAGAAGTTGATTAAGTGTGCTTTACAACATGACCAGAAAGAGCTTCCGATTAGTGACATCTATATATTTTTTTTACATCTCACATGGCCCATACTTTTAAAACTTGGAAGTGTTGAAATAGGAGTCAAACCAAAATGAAATCAAATCACTAGAACTGAAGCATTTCCTTACCACACTTCATCAATATCATCATGTCATGCCAATAGATTGAATATCCACAACATCAAGTACCTGCCTCTGGTAATAAAACCTAGAAATATATAATTTTTCTGTCACTCACACAAAGCAAAGATGGGCCTCAGAGGGGAGGACTTCAGGGATGGTTCAAAAACTCATCATGAGTTTGGTCTAGACTACAGCAATACAGAAAGTAAACAAATGAAAGAAAAAAATGTTAGGCTCTGAATCTGAATAAAAGTTCACATATACCCAAGGTTAAACAGATGTAGACAGGGATCTATTTTTAATTTCAAGGCTCTAAATTACTGAAGGAGCTCACAGGTTGAAGAGGATAATGTAGTTATAAAAATAATGTTTTGCAAACACTCAACTCTGTTCCCTGGGAGTCTGTAATTCCTCCCCATTTCCTTTGGCAGTTCCAGTTAACTGCATGTTTTTATTCTTAATTATTACAGTTTTTATTCTTCATTCATCTCATGCCTGAGAGGGACTAGTCTCATCCTGGCAAAGTCTTAGTATAATTATAAAGCAGTGAAATTTTTGCATCCCAAACTAAATTTCAAACTTATTTGGAATCTAGCAATGTTCAAATACAGTTACTGAATTCACACACACTTTTTATTTTATTTAATATTTCTATCACAACCACAACTGTAATTTGCCATTGAATATTTGTCCTTGTATTTATGCGTTTCAGAAATAAAGACCCTTAAAAGAGCGTTCTCACAGCTTTTTATTTCAAAGTTGATACCCTAGTGAAATGTATTTGACATATATTCCTTGGAGATGGTGCATGTAGACACAAAATGAGAGAGAACAGGGATTTTTTTCAGCCTGTGGAGGAGAAGGCCTCAGGGCCTATTGCTGTCTACAGCCAGCTAAGCAGAGGTTGTAGAGAAGATGGAAAAGAATTCTCTTCAGAGGTACACAGCGAAAGAAGGAGGCAAGAGACAAAACTGCAACATGGAAAATTCCAATTTGATAGAAAGAATCTTTTTCATAATGAGTAATTTCAATCACTAAAAGAGGTTCTTTAGGTGACAGTGGAATGTCTCCATTAATGGAGACATCTGAAATGTGACTGGGCAAGCCCCTAAGCAAGGCGCTTCGAGCTGCTCTGGACGTCTCTTCCAACAAACATGGTTTTGATTTTACATATATATACACACACACACATATATATATAGAGAATCATTAAAAAGATACTTGACGTTCATAGTTTCTTTTTCTTTTAAATATGCACAAATACTGGCTAAACATAGATACTACGTGTTTAAAGTACACTCTGGTACACACAAAAGTTGTATTTTACCATATTTTACCGCTTGTGGTAAAATACTGGCTCGAACAAAACTAATTTCCTGTTACTGAAATCAGTGGAGTAGGAAAGCTGAAAATCAAGTCAGAAGGAGACAATATTGCCACCATGCCTGTAATAAGCTTTTCTGATTGAGTTAGGGTGTTAGTGTTAAGAGAATCTCACAAGAGTAAGGTTTTGTTAGAAATGCTGATGTCAAACTTTTTTCTTTGTTGCTTTAAATATTTTGCAGAGAATGTAATCAAGGATAGAAAAATAGTGTTGGTGAGGGGTTTTTTTGCTTTGTTTGGGGTTTTTTGTTTAGTTGGGTTTTGGTTTGTTTTTGTTTGGGGTTTTGGGGGTTTTTTTCTGCTCAAGATCAAGTTTCCTAAAAGATTTATATCACGAGTATGAATTTCAGGAAATGGTATTTGTCTAACAAATTCAGACTTATCAAAGCATTCAACCATTAATTCTCACCCAAGTGCAAGTATCACCAGTTCCAGTCACATTTTTCTTGATTCAGATCTTCATACAAGGATATTGACTGTTGATTATGGGATCACTATGCACCACTTGTTCTTTTCAGTCAAGTACTTAATTTCTTGATGGGGCAATAACAAAATAAGAAAAGGCTCTGCAGCATCTTTCTGTAAAATATCTATAAATTCTAGAGGGATAGGACTGGCATCTAAACCTAGCATGCAAAAGTGTACATGAGAGTACATTAAACCACATGTTTATTTTAGTCAGAAATACTTTTGTATTATATATGGATTATAACCACCATTATGGGGTTAAGATAGCAAGTTTAAAAATACATTTTCCTGAAAATTATGGATATAAGTACAAAAAAAGACAAGATTATTCTTGATTTATCTGTCCTAATATTTACACTGTTCATGCCAGCATATGTAGTTTTTTTCCCTCTTCCATATGCATTAAGCAATAGAAATAATAACTGAATACTGAATTATGAGTAAACCAGAACTACCTTTATTGACTGAATGAACATTTATTAAGTGAACATGGAAATATCTCAAATTTCTTAAAAAACTCAGAACTGGGGAGAAGTATTTTTTAAAAAATTAGGAAACAGAGGTGAGTTGTTTGTTTGTTTTTCCAGGCATTTACTTGTAAAAATTTTGATAGCTGCAAAATAAAATCTTTTTTTTCAAATTCCCCATCATATTCTCATAAACCTGCATTATAATGGCTTTAAATGAAAGCAAAACTACTTAGTCTCACCAACGTTAATATTCCCCAGTTGGTGACTAAACCCCGAGTTCTTCTTAAGTTCCAGCCCACATGACAACAGTGTCTTGTGACTCTTAAACAGCCCTTTATCACATTATAGAGAACAGAGAGCAGCAAGGAGAAGAAATGGAGGACTGAGATAAGAAGAAATAGCTTTTCCTACCTCATTACAAATATTTGTTGCTGAACAAGATACTGCTTTCGTTTTCCACTACAGAAGTTCATCTGGTCTTACAGGCGAGATTGCTCTACGTACATTTCCTCTGTCTTCTAAGATGATCAGTTAGTACTATGCACGGAATTTATTGCTTTCCAGGAAAACGTAGAATGTATGGATGACATAAGAGATTATTCATTATGGCTGCAAATCAAAGGATAATTTAGTAATCTGTGGCACACCTTAAGACATAAGACTGTTTTCAGAAACAAAAAGGGCAAGTGAATGAATAACCATAATTACTTAAAGACAGTTTCTATGTTCCAGCTTAGTTTCAGTTCTGTTAGGACTGACCATGAAAAAACCAGGTGAACTTGTCAGAAACCTCACTCAATAATTCTAATGATTAATCATGTTATTTATAATAACACTATGTCTCTCCTAACCCGTTTGTTTAAAATACACATGAAAACACATAAGAAATGGTAGCAGAAAAGAATTTAAGATGATCTTAAAGACAGTTTGTAGTGGCAACCAACACTGGGTGCACTGGGAAAAATCCTGCACACCAGTACTCATCACTGCTTGCTTGTACTCAGCACCGTGACTCAGATCAGTGCTCTATGAGCTGCTTTTGGATGAAAATTGAGTGGAGGTTGTGTAACAGTTGCAAGCATAACCAGAAAAGCCTTAATACCCAAACCATTTAAATCCAGATTGTTATCAGAAATGAGAAAAGATATTAATCGTGTATAAACTTGTGGCAACTAAAGTAGTTAAGGTGGTGGAATCACCAGTCCCTAGAGGTGCTCAAGAAACGACGCGGTATTTAGTGCCACGGTCTAGCTAACAAGGTGGTGACTGGTCAGAGGTTGGACGCAATGAGCTCAAAGGTCTTTTCCAACATAAGTGATTCCGTGTTTCCGTGGTTCTCTGAGGCGGTGTTGTGTGTGATGTAACGCTCTTTCATGGAGACCCGCCGAGGTACCCAGGCGCCAGCCTGTGTGAGCGTTTACAGTCGCTCTTATCTCACCCCTCCGTTCCCGGGGAAGACCAGGGAAGGCCAGCAAAGGCTGGCAGATTAACGGCGACCAACAGGGTGACGGCACGCCTGTGTCTTGACGTCGGACGGAAGAGGAGATGATTAATTCGGGGTAACTGGGTGCGACAGAGGTGATGTTGCAATCGCGGACAAGCTGGGAACGCTGTACGGACGTAACAGCAGCCTGGTCGGGCACAGGCCTCGCACAGCGCCGTGCCCGCACCCCCAAAACCCACCACGGGCGTGCTGCTGTGCAAGGGGGACTCGGCCGGAGAACTCTCCGCTCCCCAACCGGATCCGTGTCAGGGCCCACCCCGTGCGGGCGGGGCCGCGCTGGAAGTGACGCGGGCGGACGGGCGGAGCTGCGCGGCGCTGGTGGCCAAGGCCCCATGTTGATGTCCCCGGCGCCCTCCGCGTATGCCTAGGTAAGAGATGTCCGGGGCCAGCTGGGGGGACCGGGCAGGGCTGACACGCTCCTTCCCGCCGGCTGCTGGCCGCTTCTGGGCCGGGCCGGGGCGGCCGGGCCGTGCGGCCGCGGTTCTGCGCCACCGGCCCCCGCCAGCTGTTCGGGCCGGCCCTGGTCGGCCCGGGAGCGGCGGGGCCGGGCTGCGGGAGCTGGCGGGGCTTCCCGGCCCAGGGAGGAAGAAGAAGGCCCGGAGCCAAGGTGACCGCGTCGGCCAGCTGCCGAGCAGCGGCGGGGAAGGGGCGGGAGGCGGCGCGGGTGGGGGCTGGGGGTGTCGGGGGCCCGGGACCGCAGCTGGAGGACTACAGGAGGAGCTGACTGAGGTGGTGCGGCTCGTCCTGCTTTTGTTTTTCCTGCCTGACGAGCTTTTCCTCCTTTTCGCCGTCCTTTCCGCTGCGCCAAGCCAAACGCGTCGTTTAGCCTTCCCGTGGGAAGCGCTTGTCATGTCATTAATGAAGGCTGTGCGCAGTTCTTCCTCCTCCTCTCCCGTTTCCTAGCCGGTAGCTGGGAGCAAAGCGAGTACCCAGCATCCCCGTAACTATCCTTGAACTGTAAGTAGATCTGAGCATCACCTAAGCTCCGGGGATTTTTCTGCTAGGCAACAGTAATCCCAGCTGATTGTGCTGGTCCGCACTAGTTGGATTTGTGGACAGTTCTGCTTTGGGGTTGGAAACCAGTCTACCTTCACTGGTTCCGTTAGGGCTAGTTTTCAGCTGTGGCAGCTGACCCCCCAGTGTGCAGAAATGGATTTTTTTTTTCCTTTTGGTTGGGGTTAGTGCCTTTTTTTTTTTTTAAAATAGAATTATCGAAAAAAATGCAATTGGCTTAGTTATTAATGCTGTGTTTTCTCTTTTTGTACTTATTCTAGGTAATGAAAATTAAACACACTATTTCATGTCAGTGTTATTTGGCTAACTCACTAAATTACTAAAAAAAGAATTTGTTGAAATTGAAAATAACTAAGGTTGTTCTTTTTCTTCTAGAACTATAGAGATTGCTGATACATACCATTTATAGTTCAGAGTAAAATTGAGAGATGCCTTGAATGTAATCATCTGTTTTGAGATGTGTGGGAGTTTTCAGGATTTTACTGTGCTGTAGCATTTCCTATTCTGGACTCTGAAGCTGCATAACTGATAGGATTTATTGTGTACCCTGTTGTCTCTAGAAAACTGTGTTTTGATCTTTACTCAGTTTCTTGCTTGTGGAAGTTTTCCTTTTTCTTTTATATCTAATAATCTTCACATAAGCTTGGTGTTTTGTCTTGTAACCTGTGTTGGTTAGTGTACAAGACTGCTTTTTATTTAACATCTGATACATTAAAATAATGACATGGCTGCCTGTATGCACTTTACGTGTTACTCTAAATTGAGCGGTAATAAGCTTAAAATATTGACGGCTTAAAACTGAAAAAAACCCCTGTATTTATCTTTTCTGTGTTTTGCATGATGCATGTCTGTTTATTTCAGAGTGCATTTAGTTTCAAAAAGCAGAAGGTCTTTGCTACTTATTTTTTAATCAGTGATATTTTAAAAGGCTTTAGGAGGTACATGAACAGCTTTTCATATTTGAACTGGTTGAGTCTTGCAGTGTCCTGTCTCCTTTTGGTTTTGGTTTCCACATGTGTCTTCAATGAAAATAATATATTATGTCACATACTTGGCAGTTACTTCTTTCAAGGTGTGAATGTGCTTAGTTGGTATAAAATTACTTTCAACAGCAATTGCAAGAACAGGATAGCTCATCTTTCCTGAAATATCAGATACATAAGGCCTTTATCCTCCTAATATCAAATGTTTTGACAAAATTGTTATTGTACAAAAGAATCAGACACTTGAAACTTCTCAGTTGCATATGTTCTATTTTTGGCAGGTGTTGCTGAATTTGAGGAAGGGATGTTCTTGTTCTGCTCTTGAAGCATCTTGTGTTACTGTAGTTTGCAGCACTCTGTATCCTGAGTAAGGTGGTGAATGGAAAGCACGATTTAAAGCTTTTGCAGTCCAACTGATTAGTGTTAATCCCTTCAACTGCATGCATACCTCAATGTTCCTGCTATCAATGCAAGCCATTGTTTATGGTAATGAAGCTAAACACTAAGTGTTGTTACAGTGAGAATAGTAAAAGATGCCCACAGACTGCTAAACTGGGGCAGGAAAACTCTTGAAGAAGTAGGGAAAAAAGCCAGCCCAAACAAAACTCTCCTGTTTACATAAACTTTCTTATTTAAAAAAAAAAAAAAAAAAAAGTCTTAAAATGGAACTTTAATACTTTTGTTGAGAGGGAAGGAAAAACTTCATGTGTAAAAATGCTGTGAAGAGCACTGCACCGTACAGATTTGAGAAAAATTTAAAGCAGGAAAACTACAGAACTTATGTTTCTCCTTCTCTAGCATGTCTAGAACCATTAGGAATCTTTCATTAAGTCAGAATCCTGCTTTGTTTTCACACTGCTGCTCTTATTTTCCACTTTCTGACACTGAGATATAATACTGGGGGCATTCAGCTCAGCAATGCTTTCTCTTCATCTTGATGTCATTGTTGAAATGACTGCTCTTTTTATTCTGAGAGGTGGTTGTTTTGGAGAGATGCTGAGGCAGTGCACTTGGGTGAAGTTAGTCTATGTCTCTCTGTTTTTGGAACAGGGGAACTGATTGTTAGTTTTTTCTGTCATATCTATTTCAACTAGATTAATTTTTATAACTTAACTAGTTTTTCCACTCTGTTCAAGTAACAGCTTCTACAATTTTGTTACAGATAATCATGTCATCCTTTCAAGAAGTTCCGTCTTCAGCTAGCACTTTGCAGACCTCCAATTTTGCACATGTGATTTTTCAAAATGTCGCAAAAAGTTACCTTCCAAACACACATCTTGAATGTCACTACACTCTCACCCAGTTTATCCATCCTCATCAAAAAGACTGGGTTGGTATTTTCAAGGTAAGTTTTACTTGTTCTGTTGCTGTTTTTCAAATGTTTGCTTGCTCTCTTGCAAGTTAAAAAAGTAAATCTCGACAACAGTAAACTTTAAGTTGAACATCACTTAAGTGATGTATTTGTTCCTGCTGTTAGAGTGTCAGTTTTGTAACAAAGACCAAACTGGAGACCAAAACTAGAGGAGCGAGTACAGCTGAAGTCTGCTGGAGTAAAGAGAAGGTTTAATATATGCAGAATTAAATGGAAATTATTTGAGAAGAGATATGTGGTTATAGAGTGACATTGTGAACAGGACTGAGTGAAGAATGTGCTACTATGTGTGAAATGTGTGTGCAAAGGATGAAAACTAAGCTGGAGATAACCTGACCCACATCCCTGACTAATTTTTATTGCTAGAATAGGCTGAACAGGACAGATCACTAAAATTATTCAAAGCAGATCTTTGGAAAAAAGATATTTGGAGATATTGTCAAAGGTTAGTAAAGCTTCATTTATGGGATTAGAAATTGTTCAATTCTTATACCTACTTCTGTTTAAGACCTTAAAGATTTGTGTATCTTTGCCAGTATAGCTCCTAATAGATGATGCTTAAGTTCCTATTTTGAATTATATTTAATAGAAGTTTGATTCAGGCTTTAGTGAAGTGATGCTTTGGCAGTGGGAGGGGGAAAAGGGTGACAGACTAATTTGTTATTGGAGCACTTTTCCCATAGAACTCAGTTCACTGTTTCAGAATGTAAATGATCAACTTCATTGTAATCTGCAGATTGTGAGTCTTTATTCAAGCTACATTACTCCTCTGCTATGTAGAAATACTGTGCTCTGTAACAAAGCAGAAGTGTTTTTAATGCGATGTGCAGTGACTGTACAGTCACTAAATTGTGCCAGGGAGGTGTTAGCTTACAAACAGGCACATTTCCCTAGTAAGAAGTTTTTTTTTTTCAAGTGTGTATGTGTCTTATTTGCAAAGTTTTGACAAATGATGTAACTGAGAAAGCACTTGAATGTTTAGTTAATAGTATTTGTGAAATATAAAAAACCTGTCTTTATCCAAACTTTATAGACTGTTCTGTTTATATTGTGTGTAAGCATCTTGAAATTACTGAAATGTGAATGTAATGGCTTTGTCTGTTGGCCTAAGTGTGGGAGGCAATCAGACAGGACTCTAGAATTATTTATTAGATAAAAGAAAAACAAAGTTGGGAAACAGTTTTTCAGTGATTACACAAAATGCTGTGTACAGTGTACAGGTATCTGATTTCATCTTGACTGTGATGATAGCTTTCATAAACTATTCATGTTATTCTACTTTATTTTACTCTAACAGAGGCAGGTAATATTTTGGCAGTCATTTGAGGAGCACGTTGAGCTGGCATAAGGCAGTACTACTGTTCAAAGAAACATCTTTTATGCAGAGTGGTTTGTTTCTTGTGCTTCCTCTTTTATGTGAAATGAGATCTTGTGTGGTGAATCAAATCAGGGAATTGATTGAGGTTAAGACCAGTGTTTTGTGACTAGATCTTAAAAATGGAATTTCCCATCTGAATTTCCAGTTTGCCTGATTCTCATCAATACAAGGGAAGGAAGCATTGCAAGATGGGAAAAGAATAAAATTTTTTTTTTGTTTTTTTTTTTAGTGGTTACATCAGTTTATACTGAGTGTTATGAATATACTTTGTATAGTTACAGTACACTGAGTTAAATGGAGCCAGCTGTCTAACTGTATCTGTCTTCAAATATATATGTGTAATGTTTGCAGTAAAATAAACTATGGAACGTAGTAATCTTGGGATAGATAATAGAAGTTGTACTATACAGTGATCTGAGTGTAAAAATGAGTGACTTCTAGAGAATTGATGGTTCATGAACAACTAACAAAGCACCTGGAGGTGGCTTGAAACCTGATGAAACCAGGAAGGAGTTTTATCATTTATTTCACTAAAACACATATGAAGGATACAATGCATGGTTATTAAAGTGATTGAAAAAAGGAAGGACAAAAGCAAATCTTGACTAATTATGAGAACAATAATTAATGACCTTCAGTATTGCCTAGTATGCAATGAAAGTGGGGTTTCTGTGAGAGAACTTTGTTGATTCACAGACTGTGTAGAGGGAATAAAATTCACTTTGTCCTTTTCGAGTGCATAAGTTGCTTAGGAAACAAATCTGTTCAAGCTGGTGTCATTTAACCTTTGTCTGAAATTGCACAGAAGGTAACTAATATTGTAATAGTGAATAGTGGACAGAGGAAAAAGGCACCTAGTTAAAAAAAAAATGAAGAAACCTCAGCAAAAATCCCCAACAAAAAGTGGTAATTTTAGATTGGTTTAGAAAATAAGTATGAAGTAAGATTCTGCCTGTGCTCTGTTAACATTGTTGTTTGTGGTTCTAATGTTGATTTTTGTTGAGTTTTAGGGGTCAGTGGCTTCAGCAGTATTCTGTCTTGTTTGCTCTACTGACTAGAAAAGAACTTTTTTATTGAACTGAAAAAAAATCTTAGGTAAAAACCTTTTTGAGTGAATGGTTTCTATTTAGGATCCAAGTGCATTTCTTCAGCAACAGTGATGTCTTGAGTAAATATTGGTTCTATATATCCTTATGTTATTGCTTTTGTTTTGCTTGTCCAGCTGTTAGTGCAGCTGCACAGTGAAATGGATCAGTGGGGTGATCTGCTAGAAAAATACAGCCTCTCCTACCCCAGCTTTTGCCATATTATTTCATAACTGGTTTAGTTTTTCAGTTTGATCATGGTGTGGTGCAATGGGCAGCTGTGCTGGCGTCACTGTGATGGAAACGGGGGCTGGGAATGTGTGTGTGGGAAGCACTATGCCTGCTTTTTTGACATGGCTGCTTAATATGGAATGACAATTGAAAATTTTTTTCTGAACTTTTTTAGAGTTCTCAGTAGCAGCTTACGTGAAATTGTGAAAGTTAAGACTCTGACTTCTCTGCGTATGTTGTAGGTGAAATGTGATTTTTTGTTGTTTGTTTCCAGTGTAAGTTGCTAAGGCTCTTTGTGGTGGCATTAACAGCTTTAAAACTATTCCTAGGCAAGTAATTTTGTATTGTTTAGAAAAATGAAGACCTAGTGTTCATAAACTGAAAGAGTAACTTTGCATATAGGAGAATTATTTCAGATATACCAGGTTTTTTAGAAGCTTGATGTATCTAAATGCATACACTAATTCTGGGGTTGGATGTCTGGCAAAAACTGGGGGATGTAGGAAGTACAATAATGAAGATATTATCCTTTATAGCAGAAGTTCTCCATATGCATTTTTTATTGGTTTTGTGTTTATTTTTCTTACTCATTCCATACAGGAGAAGAGTCAAACGCAGGTTTTGACTCAAGTCTTCAAATCTGTTGTCTGTCATTGCTGCTATGTGTTTTTGTCCTTTTGTGGTATTCTGGAGAGTCATCTGTAATCAAGTGCTAAAAGGTCTTGATCAGTTATATCCTTGTGTGTTACCAAGAAAATAAAAGGCATTTTTTCTGACAAGTACTTGTCTAGTATTTGGCATGGACATCCTGAGCCTGAGTTCCTGTTCATGCAGTTTTATGAGAACTAAAATCTGAGATCAGCTTTCCTTCTACTGAGGGTTTCTGTGCAGCATAACATGATGGTTTCTAGTGTGGAGTCAGAGGTGAGAAGACTTACCATCCTTGATTGATTTTGTAGGAGGTCTGTATTCCTAGAGTGATCCAAGACCTCTATTTGTTTCTGCTCATCTCTGGTTGATCAGAATCTGGAGAGGCCTTTAATGTAACCCAAATCTAAACCTTTGAAATGAGGAAAGATAATAAATGTGTGCCCTACATCTGGCTGCAAAACTGTCTTGGCTGTAGGTAGTCCTACAGCTAGGGAATTTCCGGCTAGGGAAGTCTACATCTTATGACTATAAAATAAAATAATCATATGGCCAAGTGATATTTTTTGCATTATTAATACATAATGTCCAGATTTGCAGAAGTGTTTGAAAAACCTGCTTGGTTTCTAGGAAGCAGTGTCTACTTCTTTGTCTGGAGCATATGTGTGCAAATAGGGCTGTCAGATGTTCAGTATACAAGAGAGGCAGGTTTACTCTACATCTCAAAGGCACAAGGAAGGGCTCTTATAGGCTTTGTAAAGATACCGCATCAAGAGAGTAGTGCTAAAGGTGTAGGTGTTTGTGGGGTGTATCGTAATACTTCGTGCATTTCTGAAGATACAATTGAGCTGAGACAAGCATGCTGGAATGACCTGCAATATCAGCGCATAATCAATCTTGTATATGTTAAGCTAGTGACTTTGGTCTTGCTGTGTCATTAATTAACTAGTCCATCAAAACTTTTCTGTTCTTCAGTTCTGGTTGATATTTTTTTTTAAGTAATCTACCTTACCATTCTTCTAGGATATTGACAAGTCGTAGACGTGCTTTGATATTGACTGTCTCAGGGTACCCCTAGAGAAGGAAAGGAAATTCTTTCTTTCTTAATTTCCATATTTTTAATATCCTCACCTTAAAAATGGTGAGCCGAGGTTCTGGTAATCTAACATACAGAACAACTGAGTAACCGAAATTGGGAAGATCTTAGTAACTTACTTGAATACAAAAAGTACCTCTTGCTCAGAGTACTCAGTGTTTACAAGGCCACATCTGAGCTACTGTTTGTGCATCAGTGCAGTGCCTGTGTTTACGTGCCACTTAATTTCTGTATTTTCAATGGCCTTATTTATAGAAAATCTCAGAATTAAATTATCTGTTGTCTTTGTAGCACGGTCTAACACTATTTGATAGAGACTTAAGAAACAACTTGTTGTTTGTGTTTTATCAAGGCAGTGTAGCTATATCTTTGGATAGTACTCTGGGTTATTTAGTCTCCTTTAGACTGCAAGTAATAGTACACCTTGTGTGAGTCATTTCAATATCCTGATTTTGTTGTAGATTTATTACTTAAACAACAATTACTTCCACGTATACAGATTACATTCTGAAGTACAGCAAACATCTGGATGTACTATTTGCCACATGCATATAGAAATACCATTTTTCTGGCATGGAGTCATCGCTGCACAGCTGGCCATAATAGATACAGGAATGTGCAGTGCACAGTGTGTCCTGTTGTTAAAATAGCTGGGAAAAGAACTATTGGAATTCAGAATGTTTTTGAGAATTGTGATATCTGTGAATAAGAGGGATTTGGTTGGTTTGCAGTTTACTTTCTTTGGAAGGACAAGTAAATAGTGCTCGACTTAAAAAAGAAAGTCCCTGGTAACCTTACTTGCTCTTTCCAGATGAGATGAAAAGAAGGATAGTCTGGGTTTATGCGATTGTTACCTTTGACAAGAAATTTTAACTTTTTTTTCCGAGTGTCATTAATTTTCTAAAACTATTTGGTGCGGTAGATTGTAGAATAGGCATAACAAAGTAGTCAGTAGCAATTTTGAAATAAAAGATTATGCTAATTGATAGTTCTCATGAGATATGGTACCAAGGGAATAGTTCATTTAAACCCCACCTGCTCTTTATAAATACATTTTCATGCTTATTTTCTAGAGTAAACAGTAGCTTTTTTACTCTTTGATCTGTCATACATTTCTTTGGACAGTAGTTTATTTATGTTACAGGTTTACTTTTAGAGAATTCATAGTTTCCATATTTATTTTGATTTATACCTAATAGAGGAAGTTGATCCTATAGTCTAGGCACTCTGTCAATGTCGTTTTTACACATTCCTCTGAACTATGAGAAATACAACCAACAAGAGATGATTATAACTTAGGATCCTGATAGTATCTTGATATTGCAACAAATACCATATGTTTGCAGTAGTCCAAATTAATGTATGTGTTTGTAACATTCAGCAGAGATGGACTTCTTCAGGTCTGGGACTGAGAGAACATTTTGAGATTACAGCCTTCCATAAAGAATCTAGAGCACTTTGCAGCCATCTTCTACCTGAGAATGTTTCAACCTTGAGCCTCCTGTTGCATAACTGATTTTAATCCCAGTGTGAGTAGCAAGGTCATGTCTGTAGTGAAGGCTTAAGCGTCTTGGCTAAGTCAAAGTTGCATGTGCTGTAAGGTGATCACAGACAGACTAAAACCCCCGAGGTTTGACTTTGCTTACTTATTTTGGAATGTCTTTGCCTGAATGTTGCTACAGTGTACTTAATACTTAAATAAGTGCTTTTCCTTATGTCCATGTTCTGACATTTTTTATACAGTTTGATTCTTTCAGAACTACTATCTAGATACCATTATTTGCTGATGATGCCTGTGTTCAGAGGTACATTGCATCGATGGCATGTCAGCATTAACTCTTGGTGATTTTGGCTGCTGTGAGCTTCACTGTGCACAGATGCTTTCATTTTCCTATCTGCTGGTTGTTTTAGAAGAACTTGGTGTTTGTAGCTGCCTGTTGTAGATTATATGCTACAGTAGAACAGGCATTGCTGTGACTTTCAAGTAATGTTACTTTACTCAGGGTTATGGCTCAAGCCAAGCCTGCTTGGAGAAGTCTCTTCCTGTGATACTGATCCCAAGAGTGTTTTGCTTAAACCCCTATGTGCTATCTGTGGTTTGGGGCAAAGTTGGTGTCTTACCATGTGAAACATGGAAAGGCTGCTAATTTACTGTTGTCAGTAATAATTAAACTGTGTAACATACATCCAGAACTTTATCTTCTGTCTGTAATTTTGCTTCTTTCAGAGGTAGCACATTGTCTTCTTGCAGTACTTAGGGTGCTTTACCAAATTTCTTTCTCAGCTATTTAATTTACCTTTCAAATTAGAAAAGGGCGTAACATTTACTCTGATAAATTTTGTGGTCAGGTTTTTTGCGTGGTTTTTTTTTTTTTTTTTTTTTTTTTTTTTAAACGTTGGATTGTAATGAGGTATCTACAGTAAAGGCTCACTGGTTATGCCCAAGTTGGTTCAGCTAAACAAGTGTTTTCCTGGGTTTGCTTCTTTGGCTTGTTGATGTTGTGTAGATGGGTCAGGCACTGTTAATGCAGCAGAATGAACACTGCCGTTCTTTCAGCTGTGTAACAGCTTTCTGAGGCCAGGGAACAAAATGCCAAGTGAGTCTCCCATGCTGATGGTCTTTCTTAGAGGCACTCTGTCTCCAGATTGAATTGACTGACTTTACCAAGTGATTATAAAAGGAAAGAAATTTAACAAAATGGAAAATCAAAAAAATTTTATTTTCCATGTTCATCTGAAACTCAAGAAAGGAAAACAAAGTTGGAAATAATTTTTGCACTGAAAACACTGTGGAGTTGTAAGTAGAGCTTTCGCCTTAGAAGAGCTTACGTTCTGTGTTAGATGAAACAGATGAGAGTTGTAGGAGATTCAGTGAAATAAAATGATGATTTTTTCCCTCAGGTAGATATTGGATAACTCATTATTGCTATACAGACAAGCACTCCCTATTTATGCTCCCTCCCTCATCCCCCCATTTATTTTTCTGCTTGGCAAATTTTCTTCAAGCTATTCTGTTGAAATGTACTGGATGAAATGTAAATATGGGAAAGCTAATCTCACTGTGTGATGTGACATTGCATTCAAAAAGGAGCATATATCTGTGGGGCAGCATAGAAGAAGAAAAAGCTTTTGTGATGTCTATTTTTACATGTCTATTTGTTAGTAGAAGGAAAACCTGTCTAGTGTGAGTATTATGGGACAGCTGAGTTGTCCCTACTGGCCCAGCCAAATTGCAAAGTACTTGGTGCTGGACTCTTACCAGACTTCAGCATTTCTGCTGTGACTGCTGAGTTGGTTTATTTCAATTTAGGACATCATAAACACTTTTCAGTCGTATAAGTCTTTTTGCTCCAGAGTAGGAGATAGGAATACGATGAGTGGATTACTCTGTAATGGCTTGTTAAAGCTTTCCATTTTATGGAGGGAAAATTAAATAAAGTGAGATTTCAGTTATACATTGTAAATAATAACCCTATCTGGATATGACGTTTTTTGTGGCATAAATGATCTGTAGTCATGTTTTGTTTTAAAAACGTGTCTGAGAAGGTGAAAATAGGATTTGGTTTTTGGATTGTTAATTTCTTGGTTAACCTGTGGAAGGAAAGCAAGAATGTTTGCATTTATGCACAGCTGTCTAATTTAAAAATGTATTTCAGAGTGGAGTGTATTTCAGAGTGTAGAGAATATGTTGAGAATGTGTTGAGTAGCCGATGCCTTATGTCTAACTCAGTTGTAAACTGGACTTTTTTCTTCCTGTTGCTTTAGGGAAGTTGCATCATCTAAGTCTTAAGTGTTCTTTTGACTGAGAAATAAGAATGTTTCTGTTTTTTAAGCTTTGAACTCTGAGCAAAACGTTTTCAGACTTTTCAATGAATTCCTTGAAAAGTAACAGTATCAGCACAGTCAGTCAATGGAGATGACTGCTGTGCTCATCAGATGGTGAATCTGAGTTCAGGCTTCACAACGAGTGTAGTGTAGTGACTGTAGTTTGACAGGTCATTCTTCATTTTTCTCCTCTGAATTTCAGAAAGTTTTGTGTCACAGTTCTTCTGTAATTTGCAGTGTTTGTGTGCTTGAATGTGGATGTTGTAATGGTTGCCATGGCCCGTTCCAGGTTTTTAAGTTGGACTAATAAACTGTGCCTGGCTCCTTCTGGCTCAGAGAAAGTTTCTCAGTGTGTCCTGTAGAAATTTCTCGTTTATTTAAGATTCCTGGTAGTAAGAAAGTACTACTGTGCATCAACATAAGCACTTTGACTGGAACTTGGTTTCATGTTTTTAGTTGACTTTTTGTTGGTTGTGAGTTTTTTTGATTTGTTTGTTTGGGTTTGTTTTTGGGTTTTTTCAACTGATTTTTAAAGTTAATTTTCAACTTTGGTTTCACATTTTGGTACATAAGAATGTGTTCTTCATACCAAAATAGAAGTGTTAACTTCATGGGAGTCTTCAACAGGAATTAAGTGTGGGTTTTCACATCTTTCCCCTTGTTAACATCTTTTAACAGCTGTCAAGTTCTAATCATTAATGCAAATAAATATGCCTGCAGCTTTATAAGTTTTCATAATTTTCATAATTTTTTAGGACTTGCTTAGTAAATGAAGGAAATGAAAAGTTACACCGTGTTACTGAAGGCTTATTTTAAATGTATTTTTATAGTGTGCATAATTTCTCTCAATGGCTTTTTTTCATTGTTTTGAATTTCAAATGCAGAAATGAAATTTTCAAATCTTTCTTACAAGCATTTGTTTGTTTTCTATTATGTTTTCATGAAAAGAGGCCTCAGTGTTAGTCATATCAGCTGCTTTGGCAGTTGGAGTGGCCAGACTCTTGTTCTTATAGGCCTGACAATTTAAATAGCCATATTCCTGCTGTTCGTGTAGTACAGGTAAGATGTTCACATTGAATGGGTTCTTGTGGGGAGTCTGGAGCCCTCTCCCCTTTCAGAGACTAACCTGAAAGATAGTCTGTATTATTTCTAGTAGGTTTTGTTGGTATGATCACCAGTAAGACAAATAGCCTAGCTTTTCTGATTCCTGTCGTTAAAAATGAAACCATTTTTCCAAGCTAATATGCCTGATGTTGCTGAGGATGCTGTTTGTTTTGCATCCAAAGCTACAGTGTTTTATTTGTCATATAAACTCACTGTAGGGCTGCTGATGAATATTCCCATCTTCTCTTCATGTTTTTCACTTTTTGTTGATTTTCTTTGTAGCTTTTGCCACTAATTTTAGTTTCTCAATAAACCCTTAAGCAGTGTTAAATTTTATTCATATAGTTTTAACCCTGTCTTTAGACAAATATTGGTTTTCTTTCTGAGCTGAAAGAAGTATCTGTGTCAAAGATCACATTTAAGTCATTACTGAGCCATCCAGTGTGTGCTGTAGTATTATATCTGTGATAGTATAATCTGTTGCCATAGAGAAGCTTATGACTATGTATATGGTAGTTTGGAACCACTGTGTACTCCATACTAGGCTTATTAAAGAGAATGTTGACAAAATTTGCAAAGTACTAAAGTAAAAGTTTATTAAAACCTGTTGATAAAAAACCAGATTTCTTTTATTTTAAGGATTTACATTGTACACCTAAAACATGGATTACTTAAATTTGTTCTTATTTTATTCTCAGCATATCATTATGTGGCTTTGCTCTTTGTTTCTGCCATGTAAGAAATAACCCCGTGGATTTTAATGATATTTATTGTTATGTAGGTAGAATGTTGAAAAATGTTACTAAGTTAATTTGCTTTGCTGCAGAATACTCATCTTCCCCTTTTAAAATGTATTAAGCTGCGAGGAAGATGATGTTTGTTCATACTTCTCTGCATTGTCAGATTTTGACACGTGCAATGTGTAGCAGGGAAAACCCTCATTTTCTGAAATTCTGTGCAGTGACAAGGGCTGTTGGGCAATGCACACCTGCTGATCACTTGTGTGTGCCCATTAAGAAAGAATGGAATTGTCATGATCATAAGAGTGTAAGACGGGGAGCCTCGCCAGGGGAAAGAGATGATGGATGACAGGAAATACTTGTGGGGTAAACTTCCCAAGGTATTGCTTTTTAGCTCGTGATAGGTCACAGTTCTCTTTCTACCAGCAGGCCACCGATTAGTTATACTTAAAAATACGGGACCTGCTGAGAAACAGACCAGGAGATGTATGTGTTTTCTACATAAGTATTCTTTTTGTTTCTATCAGTATGGCTAAAGTTTTAAATGACCTCGAAAATCCTTTAGTTGATTACTGTTACAGGTAGAGTATTGATAAAAATAACTTTTGGTTTCAGGATAAATCACCAAATTTACAAATCAATATGTGATATCTAGGAAAAATAAAAAAAAAGATAGACCTCCAGGAATAAACTGCCTCAGAAATTGATTTGATCTCATATAGGGACCATTTTCGTATTTATGTTCACTGGATTTTGTTTCTTCTCTACGTTTTCCAGTGTTAATAGTCAGAAGGAACAATGTTATTTTAGTAAGGAAGACAGCATCAGAAGCAGTGTGTACATATTTTGGTTTTTAACAGAAATGAAAACTAGTTTAAGGTGAAAAGATTATTTCAGTTCTATACAATATTTGGTCTGGACATGATAATTTAGTTTCTTTTCTGAGATGAAAAAGATGATGTTGACTTTTTACTCAACAAGAACTACATTTAGAAAGCTGTGTGCTTTAGTTTAGGACACCAAATAATGGTATATGCGTCTCTTTTTGGAAGTAAAAAAGTCAGGGAAAATAAAAAGAGGTAGTAACATCTGAGTTGGATTTGAAGACAATGACTAATGTGAAGATTTGCGAAATATTTTTCCTGTGAACTTTTACTGAGAAAAGATTGCTTTTACCACCCTCAAGTTACTGGAAGAGTTTTCCTTGTTATTTCTGAGATATTTAACAGTGTGGGAATAATAACCCCAGGAAGTCTCATTTCGACAGCTTTAAAGGCTGTGTGATAGGAGATATCGTAGAAATCTTCTTTGCTAAGAATAGGCCTAAGATGTGGCAGGTGATTCCATTCTAATAGATGTGTTGAGTATCTGCACTGCTTCTCTTTAGTGAGTGTTGCCTTGCAGAAGTGACTGAAAATGGGAATTTAATCTGGTTTCACTGTTGTTAATGTGGTTTTTGAGAGTATAAAAAAGGCTCCATTATCTTCAACATTAATTTTTCCATACTTCTTAATATAAAATGAATGGATATCTATGGAATAATCTATTCAGATTTTTTAAATAATGCTATGCGTTAATGTGCACACATAAAATGTATGCCTCTATACATATATAATTGCTGCTTTGCCACTGAATTACTTTCACCTCTGATGTTCTCTTTGCCTTTGCCTATCTAAACATATTCTCCTTTCTTTTTTCTTTTTATTGAAAATTTCTTTAAAACCCTACCTATTAATGCTTTTAAAATATGCTACTATAATGTATTCTTTATAGAGGAAGACTTCTAAACTTGGAGTTTGGAAGTGTTGCCTGTTGAAGCAATGAAAATCATGATTGGTAACTTAATCTTTGCTTGGTTGTGTGGTTTTTTGTGTGTGGGTATTTTTTTTTTCTTCTTCTTCCTCTTGAAACACTGTTTTACCTGATAAAAATTGGGAAACAATTTATTCCCTTTCCATATCTTAATTCTTCCATGACAGTATACTGAGATAGTGATAAGCACCTAGCATTTGACAAAGTGTTGTGGTTTTTTTTGTTGTTGTTGTTTTGTTTTTTTAAAATCAGTGGCATAAATCAAATATATTTCTTCTTTTCCTTTACCATTATGCTGTCATTAATACCCATTGCTTTACAGTAGTTGTTTTTTCTGGTTTAGTTGCATGTATTTCAAGCCTGTTGAGCTCATAGAGTGGCCTGGGTTGGAAGGGATGTTAAAGAAGATGTAGTTTCAACCCTTCTGCCAAGGGCAGGAGCCCTTCTCACTAGACCTGGTTGCTCAGAGCTCCATCCAGCCTGACCTTGAACACTTCCAGAGAGGGGCATCCACAGCTCCTCTCAGCAACCAGTGGCTCACCACTGTAGAGAATCGCACTTCTGGGAAAACTCTGAAAGTAGAGGTTTATTGAAGTTAGCAGAAAGAAAACGCCAACTTAGCTAAGTTCTGTTTTCATGCAGATCTATTTTTTTTCCTTTGCAGACATAGCATGTACGTATGACAGAATTAGCATTCCGGTGAAATGCTGGTCTTTTGCATTGCAGAAGCTGTCAAAAAAATTCAAGTGTCAGTTGTGATCTTATCAGTAGCATAGAAAGCTTTTTTTTCCCCCCTCTTTTTTGTTTTCTGATGAACCAGTTGGGCTGTGAACACAAGAGTCAACATTGGCAGAACCTACACTAAGAAAATTTCACTATAAAATCAAGAATTAATCTTTTTGTATTTTCAATATAGAAAAATGTATCTTTATAGGAAAAAAAAATAATGTACCGAAGAATAGTTTAACATACAGTGAAAACTGTCTGGTGTTTTACTTTATATAGACCCTTTTACTGCCTTAGACCCATTTACTGCCTTAGGTAACAAGCTTAATAAAATAAATGCTAAATCTTTGACATGCTTGTTAAAATATTCCAGATTTGTAAACATTGTTAAGTATCTTTTGATTGCATTTTGGAGCAGAAATATGCATATTACAGTATGTTGTAAAGGCCAGACAATGATATCTTAACTGTGTATATCAAATTCTTCTGTTTAATGTTTTCTCTTTCTGTTTTTTTTTTTTTTTTCTTTTTTGTTGTGGTTATTCAATTTTAGGTTGGTTGGAGTACTGCAAGAGATTATTATACGTTTCTTTGGTCACCTATGCCAGAAAATTATGTGGAAGGAGCAACTGTTAACTGTGTGCTGACTTTTCAAGGTGAGTATAAGGCAGTATCTATCTATATTTTCCAGCCTACTCAGCTTTTTAAATACTTTTCTGTTCATTTAAGTGCTGAGCATTGTATAACAGTTCTAGAGTTTAAAAAAGATAAATTGGAGGAGAATTTTCAACATTTCACTGTGGGAAGTTTAGTCTTATTTTAGATGTCAAGGAAAATGGTAGGGAAAAGTATGTGACTTAGTATGTTTTTTACATGGTAATGGCAGATATTCATGACTGATAGAGAAGCTCTGCTGGAAACTACTAAAATAAAAGAAGTGACTTCGTTTAATCATCAGAAGGCTTTTTTAATCTTGACCTCTCTTAGTACAATTTGTCTGTACATAGTCTTTAGTCTCTGGACTTTAAACATGATTGATGTGATTCTTGTTAAAGAATAAATAGCATAGATGATGGTTTCATGAAGGTTCAGAGTAGTCATTGAGTTGCATGGGACCTTTTGTTGCAAGGAATTGATGGAAATGTCGAAGCTCTTAAGAATAAGGAACGAACCAGAAAATGTTACACCACTGTACAAGTCTATAGTATGTATGACTATAATTTTCAAATTACAGTATCTGTAACTATAATTTTCAACACTGTGTGCGGGTCATATCCTCTCTCTCCCCATGGCAGTCTCAAAACAGGTCTAGTAAAGTGCAACAAAGGAGATCAAAATTAAGAATAGCTTCTCTGTAAAGGTGTGGAGTTACGAAGATGAGAGCCACACTTCTTAAATAGAAAAAGGGACATTGGCTGTGGGTTATGATGTGGGAGGTTTATGTCTGACATTAGGAGTAGCATTTTTACCTTGTGGGGGAAATGGAGCTCTTGAACAGGTATCCTGGTTTGGAAGGATGCAAATTCCATACAGTTGTTTAGAGACAGCCACAGTAATCTCAGGTGCTGACAACAGTCTATTGAGTGGGAAGTCTGACAAAGTGACCTTCCAGACTTCCTTCTGCCAGGTTTTTCAGGCTGGGGAAAGGAAATAGTGTGAAGTGGCTGATGTCTCTAAAATCAGGTACCCATGGGATGGGTGGATTAACCGTTCTATATATCCAAATAAATAGGAACCACTGATATAAGCTACCAAGTGACAAGTTCAAAATAGAGGTAGAGATGGCATGTTTATAATACATTCAACATGCAGAGCTTGTTGCCACAGGACACGACAAATGTCAAAAAATCTACACACATTCAAAATTTAACGTAAAAAGAGCACCTCCACTAAATTAATGATTTTCTGCTTACAAACAGAATTTTATGTACAATCTTAGCATTTTTTTTTTTACTTCCCAAACTTGGCCTTAGTCTTTGTTCATGTGTGTGTTTATTGCTTAGAACATATTAAAAAATTAAATAATATGAGTCTTGCCATGATGACTGTATTAGGTCGCTGTCTTATTAAAGCTGCAAGCAGTGATAGCTTTGAGTTCAGTTCTTTCTCTTTTTTTATTCTGGTGCTTTCAGTGATGATCATATCCACATGGTCTGATAACCTGATAACCATTTTATAACTTTGAAGTTGATTGAAAAGTGTGCGTGCTCTGTAGAAACTGGAAGGAAATCAGTAGGGTTTTTTTACGGGTAACATAGTTCACTGAATGAATGAAATTGGGTTGGACTGAAATGAAAAGTGGTCTAGAAGAGTATAACTCTTCATGCCATTTTCAGTTCTTTGTAGAAATTTAACCACACATGAAGAGAACAAGTATCTCTGACCCATCTGTTACATTCCATCCTGACAGACCTCCACTTTTATAGAGCTGCCAGATTGCATCTCCATTCAAACAGTCTCCCGGTTGTGTTTGGCAAGATATTTTAATGCTGCTGAGATGAGATCAGTAGAGCTTACAGGAGCTTAATTATCTGAGCTAAATAGTAGATGCTGTGCAGCATGTTAAATGTGGTTGGGGTTTTTTTTATGATCAAGTAGGTATACTGGAAGAAAACAACCAGAAATCTGTTTCTCCAGTATATGTTAGACACAAGAAAAAGTACTTTCATTAGTTTTAAAATCAGGTTGTCTGAACCAATATTAAAATGTGCTGAAGCAGCAATGTAGGTTGTTCTACATTTATTTCTGCATAGTTTCATCTTACTTAAGCACTGAATCAGGTATACTGAACTACAGTGCTACATAGGAAAGTGTAGCCAGGCCCAAAAGCATGAATCCTGATGTTTTGTGTTTCAGATACTATTCCCTGAGCGACTGTTAATAAAGTAAAAGACTAATGGAAACATGAAGTTTCTTGATACAAGTGCTGTCTATACAGCAAATGTAATGTTTTACTATTTCTAGGAAAGGTAGCTAAGAGTACTGGGAAAAGACTTGCAGGAATCTGGAATAAAAGTGGGTGGAAAGTTAATGGTTAAATTAGAAAGGGAGAAGGTTGAAATGTGGTGAAATAAGAACTGAAATGGGTGACATCACCTGCTGGACCAAAGGCTGAGTAAGGGTTTATTATGTTAGTATCACCCTCAGGCCGGCTACAGTATCTGAAAAGAAGTATTATGAATGAAACTGGCTGGTTTTCTTACCATTACCATTGGGTAAGGCATAGGTCTCGACTATACTAATAAAAGTAAAAATGTCAGTAGTTTTCGAAATGATTGTTTCACATTCATAAATCCTACTGTATGAATCTGGGTCATGCAAGAGGCTTGAAGCTTTAGTGGGCAACAGTTCAGTTGGATAGTCACACAAATTCTCAAATAATCTGCTTGCACCATGTACCATTGCATAGCTTCAAGGAAGAGGATTTGTTCTTACCTTGTTAAGTCTAGAAAAATTTGTTTCAATTTTAAAAAATAAGCTTTTTGTTAAACTCCAGGCTCTTCTCTTTCAGCTGGTGTCATTCATTCAGGGCATTTCTGTGTTTTGGCATTGAAAAACAGAAAAAAAAGATGTTTGTCCCACAGACCCCTCCCCCCCAAAACAACAACAACAAAACGCTATGTACAAATGGTACCTGATGAAGTTGCAGGTGTCTTGCATATTATTTTGTCTTTTTTTGTTATATTTGGTTGTGTAGGTATTTCAAGGCCTAAAAATGACTTCCTCTCTGATGTGTGACTGTACAGCAGTCACACAGTAATGTGGTCATGATGCAACTTCATGGCATCTGTTTGCTAATGATTCTATTTCATAAATGTATAAACAGCAGCTAGTAGTGTATGTGAGGTGATGTGTACATATAGCAGCTATTGCCTAACATTGTTTAATCTTTGTCTTAAATACTCGTAGAAATTGCTAGGGGATGAAGGTTACTAAATAGGATGACTTTTTCTTTCTGCTGTTTTGGTGCTATATTTATGCCTTATGGAGGCAATGAGCATGAAATCTGTGAGTCAAACATGATGTGGTAATCTGTCTGCAGATGGAGACTTGTAAGCTTGTATAGAATATTTCTTCAAATATGAATTTATTTTGATAGGATATTATCTCCCAAATGATGATGGAGAATTTTATCAGTTCTGTTACGTGACTTACAAAGGAGAAATCCGTGGAGCAAGCACGCCTTTCCAGTTTCGTACCTCTTCTCCTGTTGAAGAATTGCTCACTATGGAAGATGAAGGAAACTCTGATATGTTAGTGGTGACCACAAAAGCTGGACTTCTTGAGGTTTGACACAAAAATTCTTAAAATGCTATTTTATTAATACTATATACAGACAATCACAGGTACTGAAGGAAAAACTAGTAGGAAAAGACCTGCATGTGTCTGTGTAATGCGTCTATTTCTGGCTCATTCTGTAGTATTTGGTTGAGGTTAGAACACGTTAAACAAATTAAGATTTAAAAATGTATAGCACTAAGCATGGATTGGGAAACACAGGAGTGGATATTGCCTGTCTCTCATATCTGTAGTCACCAACTAACTGGAGGGGGAGGAAGATACTCTTTGTGTGAAATGGTGCCTCTTGTAAGGAAAAAGAGTTATGGAACCAGGATACTTTTATTTTTGCCCAAGTTAAGAGCCCTGGAGACTGAGCTGAATAATTGCAGGTGCCTAAGTATATTAGAGTAGCTCTTGTTTTATTTTAAGGAGTTTTCTATGTGTTGTGTTCTTTGCTGGAGAGGTGTGGGTAGACTTGTGTGCTTATATCCAAAGTCAAGGTGTTTTACATTTTGCTTGTTGCTGTCTGTAGGCTGAACACTATTTAAACCCAAACAAATGATAAAAGATGCCTAAACTAACTTTTGTTGAAGTTTCTTCTTGGAAAATTGCTCAATGCAGTTCCCTTACCTTGCCATCAGACATTGTATCCAGTTTTCGGTTGCATCTAGGCACGTACGTGCATGTATTTGATTCACAGTTTTCAAACTTTAGGGATAAGAGTTAGTACAGAGATACATCTGGGATATTTTTGCTTTTCAGATATGTACTCATAGCACTAAAATTAATGAAGTTTTCAAGTATTTTTTATGATCTTCATTTGTAGTACTGTAGGATGGTTTGGGTTGGAAGGAACCATATAATGTCATCTACTCCAACCCCCTGCAGAGTGAGCAGGGACATCTTCAACTAGATGAGGTTGCTCACAGCCCCATCCAGCCTGACCTTCAGTGTTCTCAAGGATGTTGCATCTACCTCTCTGGGCAGCCCTTTCTAGTGTTTCACCACCTTCATCATAAAAGTTTCTGCCTTATATCTAGGCTCAATCTGTCATTTTTTAGTTTAAAACCTTCGCCCCTTGTTACTGCAGGCCCTACTGAATAGTCTGCCTGTCTTTTTTATAAGCTCCCTTAAGTATTGAAAGGGCACAGTTCATGTTCCAGGGCTTACTTTTCAGGTGGGGTGTGCAGTGTATGTGCACATTCATTTTTCTCAAATTCCTCAAATACTGCTTTCGAGAGAATGTGTGTCTCTGCAGTCAGCTGTCATTTTTTCACGGAGCTGCCATCATCAGAATTAGCTCGTCCACAGTTGCTGTCACTTGGGAACAGTTAAAGGCACTTCATTTAAAGAAGCAAAACTTGAGGGTAAATCAGGACACTGCAAATACGCTATCTAATGGCAGTCTGGTACTATGCACTAAAAGCAGTTAAACTTCAGAAATTTGAAAATAAGGGGGAAATTGTAGTAACCTAACCAAGGAACACACGATTTGTCCTTCTGCTCAAACACTGGAGTAATTAGTTATCCACTTGTTAGATTAGAATGAAGGGGGGAAAAATTACCAAATCCCATTCTTTTCTTTTTTTTATTTTTTTTTTTTTTCAGTTTAAAATTGAAAAAATAATAAAAGAAAAAGAAGAGCTATTAAAGGTAACTTCTGTTCTGGAAAAGGAAGCAACACAACTCAGAGATCAAGTTGAACAACTGGAAAAAGAACTTAACCATGAAAAGCAGAGATGTGAACAACTGCAAACAGAGCAAAAGGTTAGTTGTTTAACTGATTAAAGCTGACTCATAATGTCTGTATTAGAGCTTTTTCAAGAAGCAGTCAGACTGTGTGAACATCAGCTGTCAAAATCCCACAGCAGTTAGATAGACGTTTACACTAGCATAGGTCAGTTCCTGTTAACCTCCTGCCACTATTCCTTTTATGTCGTAAAATGGCTAAAATATTTAAACCTTTTGGTACCAGGCTTGGTAAGATAATCGATGACAACTGTTACCAGATGTTTGATAATTAACTGTGAAATTCATAGTGGAAAGTAGTTGATAATACAAAGTTTGCTTACATTAATTTAAAATGGAGGAAACCTTTTCAAAAAAAGCCCTCCTTAGGGAATAACTGCATAGAACACAGGCTCTTGCAAATGGTAAAAGTTCTGGTATGAAAATCAAAGATCAAAAGAGAATGCTTCTGCCAAGGTATGTAAAGAGTGAAAAGTAACTAGTAACTGACTTCTCTTAAAAGGTTTCACAATTCAAAGGGAAAAGAAGCATAAACTTAAAAATCTTTTTAAAGTGTTAATTAATAGTGAAAATGTAAATGTAGCCTAAACCAAAGCCAGCTTAATTTGGAATTCTGTATGTGGTAGGGAGGAAATCTAATACTATAAAAAGGATACCAAAAAGTTCGACCTAATCTATTTTTAAGCTGCTGCTTTTTAAAAAACCCAACTTTTAGGAGAAGATTAAAAACATATGGGAGGGAGGTGGTGACATGGACAAATTTGAAGTAATGAAACCTATATAATTTAGCTGTGGACAGCAGTTAATAGACTATTTCTAGGTACTAGTGTGTACATGTCAACAGTCCTGTGTCATACACTTTTAATAGGAATTTGTTGAGAGAACTTGAAAACATTAGTGCTTTTTAATAAGCTTTTGAACAGCAGATGGAATGGACTAGAGTGTTGGCTAAGGAAAAAAGAAAGGATAAGATGTTGTTTAGAAAGGTTTTTTCTATTAAAGAATAATTTTTATTTAATGTGCATGGGAGAACTAGCTTAAATCAATGAGAGAATAGAAATTCACATTTCATGGATTTGCAGATCTTAAGTTTGGTGGATAAATCTGAATGAGCTACATTGTTGCTTTTCATTGTCACTTGAGGCTCTTATTTAAAAAAGAATATTTGAAAGCAAACTGTCAGTTCCAACCCATGTTAGCTTTACCATTCCATTTTAGAACAATTCCTGAAATGGGATTTTGACTGCTGTCGTGCAAGGATATAGTTGGACTGTATAGGAACAAAGATGACTCAATACTTTCTCCCATTTTGCAGTGAACTTCTCTAATCCAAAGTAATTTTGACTCTAAAATACCAGAATTTAGCAAATAGAGTTTAATTTCATGAATGCTTGGATTTGTGGGTTTTTTTTCTGTCTCTTTTTTTCTCTGCAATTGTTGTTCTGCCTTGGCCTTGCAATTTCATGAAGAGAGAACACAGTGTGACAAACTTCTCACTTGTATTTAGATACAAATAGATGTCTGATCTGAAGCTGGTTGAGCTCTTCACTTGGCTAAAATACGATGGAAGTTTCCTAACTTAGGCTATTTTTTAGCCTCTAAGATTTTAACGCTGTCTTATTTTACATCTTCTATGTCCTGTCGTCTGTTTTTCACTTTTTAAAAAAAAGAAACTTAATATGCTGAGTTGAAAAAGTGTTCATTTTTAATGTATATAAGCAGAATATAAATTGAGTGTTATTCCTGAAAATTAAGTGGACATGTACTACATCTACTAAATCAGGTACAGAAAGTTAACTTTTTAATCATCAGAAATATTAATAAGTGATGCTTTATATGTGACTCTCCTGTCTTGAAGATGACTTTCTCTCCTTTCCTCCACACCCCAGGAAGTGAAATACAGCAGTGGATCGCAGGATTGTATAATTTATGTTTGCTGGGAATTCATGCAGTACATTAATACATTGATTTAAAGATTCCTGAGCAGCAGTGACACAGCACTCAGTTGGATTTCAGTACCTGGGTTTTATTTTTCTTGTGGCTTGTTTAAAAAACAAAGCATCAGCCAAACCCAAAAATCCAAACAAAACAACCCCAGAAAACACCCCCTCCCCAGCTGACCACTAACACAGATCTTGCAAAACAGATTCTGAATACAGCCCCCTGATAATCTAGTGCACTTTGTGTGATGTGAATTGTTGTTATTGGCAATAAGCCTAAGTAATGCATTAACTTGGATGTTTTTTATATAAGACTACAGGGTATAATCTTTAAAGTGATAAGTAATCAGAATGTATTTTTATTTTTTGTAACAACAGAATCTTCACAGGTGCTTAGTGTGAGCCAGTTTGTTTTGGCTTGGCTTATGGGATTTTTACCTTTTGAGTAGTTGTTTTAACCATGTATTATGGGGGCTTTTTATTTTCTTCCTTTTTTTCTAGTTCTCTTTTTTCATATGCATGTGAATTTTTAATTATGCTCTACAAATTTTTCATACATAAATAGGTAAAAAGTGAAAGTGATTAATTAAAAAATGGTATTTTAGAAAATCTTTAACTTAGGTAAAGATTTGACTATTTGGAATTCCACTTAAAACATCTTCCAATATACTTCCATATTAATCTAATGAACAACAATTAATAAAACAAAATAGCCCATATAAGAAAATATTGTATATATGAGATGTCATTGCCTTTGTAGTTGAAGGCAGCTATAATTGATAGAAATTTATTTCTGTTAAAAATATAGCTAAGTTAAATTGAACCTATGTGCAGTCTCTTAAGAGCATACTTTTTTGTTTGTTTTTGCAAGTGCTTCTATTAGGAACTGCTCAATATATTTCTGCTTGTGCAAAAAGCTCTCAAAAAACCCACAGTAGTACTAAATACTGTGTTTAAAAAGCAGTAATTGCATGTGCCAAAGAAGTGGATGTGCTTGTACAGACACGTGTATTTGATCCTAATTGAGTGCAGAGCTCTTTATGCTGCCAGTGTATTGGCAGCTAATATTTACTTATTACATTTGTATTGTGATAAGGGAGCCCTGGAGTTATGAACCCCTAAATGCATAATACTTGTCGATCTGCCTAATTTCTAAAAATCTTACTTAGGTTCTTCAGAGAAAATAATACGGGTATCTTAGCTCATGTGTTTCGTCTCTTGATCAAATCCATTGTTAAGCTATGTTGTATTTTTGTAGTTGTACAGAATGTGGATGATGTGGTTGGGGTTGTAGTACATTAGTTACTTTATTGTGGTGCAGCATAACAGATAGAAGATGGGAAAGCTCCAAGTTCCTAATATGAAAATGCTTCCTTAAAAAACAGTTCTCTTAAAATCTCCTTTTTATTCGTGTTTATTAATATGCCTTTAGACTACTTTCTTCTTTTAGGTGTTGATTTTTGTCAGTATTTTACTTTCAGAAATAGCTCAGAAGTAGTTTGGATCATGGAGAAATGCTTCTGCTGTAGACATGACAATGCTACAGCTAATCCCAATTAGTGCTTCCCTCCTACTCCTGATTAAATGACCTCTTTTCACACCTACAGAATTTTAGGCAGTGGAACTGGTGTCTTTTCTGTCTACTTTTTGCCAGGTTGGGGTATTTTGTAAGTGGTTGGGGAAAATATTAGGAAGGGAGAAGCTAAAAGTAAGTGCAATCAATCTTTTAAGAACATGGCATACTAAACAATCTATTCAGGTGTAATACAATCAGTGCTCCATGAAGCTTGACTATTGGGCTCTGTACATATTGAAAAGATTCCCATTTTATGAGTTGTACTAGTAGGAAAGTTCATGTGTTTGTGGCACTTGAAATTAATGGCTACAGCAGACTTTGGTTTGCTAAGGTGCCCTTGCTGTTCAGGAGATAAACAGTTTTGTGTTGCCTTCTTACAAGGTAGCCATGTCATTTCCTACTAAAGGCAGGAGGAATGAATGCATTCAAGACATAAAGTCATAATGTGCTATTAGAGTTCTTGAAACATATCTTCTTGTAACACCTTATTGCACTCTAAGTCACTACTTGTCCCTAAAGGCTTTTGTTTTTTTAGATTTGGTTAAATATTTTAGTGCTTTATCACATTAATAGAAAATGATTTATATTCAACACATCAATGATTGTGCAGGCAGTATTTTTTCTTGTTGTAATTGTCACCATCACAGAAAAAAAAAAAAATCTGCAAGACACACAGCTCAGCATTAGTCAGTGTTTGCACTCACAGGGAACATGCTCTCCAGCCCCACTTTTTTAGTGTGTACATACGGTTTATTACCACTAAGTTGTGTTAATAACCGCACCTTGCCAAAGCTTGAGGTACTTACTGTAAGATGAGGTCAAATTCAGTCTTTATTTCTTTTAGGTTGATCTTCTTCCTCTTATCCAAGGCCTGCTTAATGCAGTATATAGTTGTACTGACAACATCAGTTTAGAAAGGATGTAAATAGCCTTGCCTTTTCCTACCCCGAGCATGAGAATTTCCTGCAGCCCTCTTTTAGCCTTTTGAAAAGGGCTTGCCATGTTTTCAGTTAGAGGAAAACATAGTATTCCTTTGCAGCAGTTTTCATGTCAGTTAAACCATTCGTACTTTTTTTTCCCCCCAGATGACATTAAAATAGTCCTTACTGAGTGTGAAGACTTAACTTAATCTGTTACTACTCTGTGTGGGAATTCAGAGTCAATGCAAACTTACTGGAAATGTTTCAGAAATGTCACATCTTTTGCTTACAACCTTCTGTTAGTGTTTCAGAGTTAATCTGTTTTTGCTAGGGTGATGTTCTCTGGTAGCATATTTCTGTTTAGGATCAGGCTATATATACACCTTGCAACTCTAGCAGTGTAACACTGTTAAAATAATGATGTAGCTACGCTCTATTATTTTGCTTAAGAAGATGGCACATTATGCATGGTTGCCAGAAATGGTTCAGGTTGCTTTTAATATTTCAACTTTTCCCATGGTTTTACTTCTGTAAACTGGTACATAATCAGTGTGTTGAATAACATTATTATCCTGCTTTTAGCTGAACATATTTTGTTTTTAAAAATTGAGGGAAACTAACTTAAAAAAATGGAACAAAATCTTAATATGTTTTTATTTAGAAAACAATAATACAAACATTTCTGTCTTAGACCTTATGAATATAAACTGTGTATAGCTTTGTACATAATAAGAGTGCTTGCTTTTTGGTCTTTGTGTTCCCAGTTTTGTGTATGCTTAAACTGTGTGTAAGATCTGTGGCAGCAGTGCACTTGCCTACTGTTTTAAGGATCAATTTTACTGTGCTGAAGAAGAGAAGCATGTTGTAGTCATTGTGTGTCTTTCACTGGTCATTTCTTTGATACTCTGCAACCATTCCGTTTTGTGAACACTCGGTTTTGCGCTTTTGTAGAGAGCAGAGCTTGCAGAAGATGCTTTTGTAGTCATTGGTCTCCCTCTAGTGGGGAGAGGGCACTTCTGGACTGATTTTTTAATGTGACAAGTGGTGACAAGTCTTATTCTCTGGCAGTAGTTTCTGTGTTTAGCTTGAGTCAGAAGCAATGGAGTTGAAGACTGCCTGTTCATCCGTTGATCTTGTGAACATTTGAATAGTGTTTCTGTTATGATGCTGGCATAAATTGAGGCAAAAGTAAATTTACTGACTTGATAAACTTGTTCTTTCATACTTTTTGTAAATTTAGTTTACTATTTGACTTCTTAGAAGTGGGCTTTTTCATCTATCTTATGGGGAATTTTAATAAGGCATCCACATAAATTCACATTCTACTGACAGGTTCTACCTGCACAGTAGCTTTATTTATTGGAGAACTTTATTCAAATATCAGGGATTCATTTAAACTGGCTTTTGATGCCATTTTATAAGGAGAATTTCTCTGCTTAGATAGTGAAAAAACACTTGTTCAGTGTAATATGTCAGTGGTATGAGTAAGCAGTACATGTGCCCAGTTCAGCCTGTGTGCATAAGTAAGTAAATGAATTGTTTTTTCAGTGTCTCTTTAGACCAGGCTCTGTTCATACTGTTCATGTGTGCTGCATGTGTGAAAAATCTGATGGTCAGGAAAATGCACTGTTTTATGAAAAAACCCTCCCAAAAATTAAGTAACAACAAACCATCCTAAGGGCAAAAACCCAAACAGCAAGCAAAAAACTACCCCCCAGCCCAAAAAGCAACCTCCCCCCCAGTTTAATTTAATTTTAGACACAAATTAAACACTCTGAATTTGTTCAGGTTAGTACCAGCAATTACAGCACCCTTGGGTACTGTAAACATCATATGAAGAGAAAACACTGTTTCATGTTTTTTTACTGTTCTGTGTATGAATATTTCTTAAACTGGGCAATTGAAAATTATTTCAGTGGAAAATTAAGTAGTAACTTGAGATATTCTATAATTCACATTATGTATTCATGAAAATGACTTTGTAAAATCAGTAGCTTATAGCGAAATTATGGCATGTTTTAAGAAATTAACATTCTGACATGTAAATACATCCTGCAAAATCAGAGAGTGTGTAAAGGCTTCAGCTGCCTCCTGCAAAAACTTGCATGTTTGTAATCTTCATGACAGTAATTGAGTGACTGATGTAACTTAGATGAACTCTTAGAGGCTTAGATCACAGTTTTGATCACTTTTACGATGTTAAAGTACTACTGCTGTGAAATCTTAGATTTTTGAAATTGACTGCAGTGTTTTAAGTCATAGTCATGAGGATAAAAGCTTAATGTTATTGAAGTTATTTGGACTTGATTTGCTGTTTTACTTTACTGAATGCTTCAATTTTTTGTAGAAAGAAAAATTACAACTTGAGGTTTCCTTTCAGAACTTTCATGTCACGTGTTATGGGCAGACTCAGATTTTTGCACTGGCTGCAGTGGTGCTGTGTTGTGTTCAGAGGTCCTTTGAACAGAGTATGATGTCAGCCAAGTGTTTCACATGATTCTGTTGGAGCTGCTGTGATGTCAGTGGGATAAGAAAAGGCTCCTGCAGATAATTGATCTAAAACCCCTAAATTCTCTGTAGGAGATCAAGTGTAATAGTTCCTCTGACATTAAATTACATCCAGCTGAAAGGTGGTGCTGCCTTTTTTTTTTTTTTTTGCCGTTGTTTGTTTGCTTTTTGGTTTTTTTTCCTCATTTTTGTTTTTAAATAGATTGCCTTGTATTTAGTGATTTGACCTCTTCCACATGAGCTGCATAGCTAATTTTTAACTTTTCACCCTTCTTCATTACGGTGTATGCATTCTCTAAAAAGTAAAAAAAGACTGTAGATACTATGTATTAATCAACAGTGAATGCTTTAGGTGTGGGATGGCTTTGAAAAGGTTGGTAGGGAGTTCTACATGTTACGGATAGGGAAGATGAAGCATAAAAAACCATGCTGACCATTGCCATACTGCAAGGTGTCATGTCTGGAAATAGTCTTAGATTGTATTTTTCAAGTGTTTTCTTCTGTCTGCTGGATCTCTCTCTGCCTTCAGTATGTTTGAAAAATGTATTGTATGTGCTGATCATAGGAGGGATGTCTGTACCATTCCATTAAACAGACTGTGCTCAGCAATGTTTTACTGCTGTTGTAAAAATCCATTAGAAGTAAGAAATAAGTAGGAAAAGTGTGCTGTTCTTCGTTGTTGAATATGTGGATTTTTGCCATGATTTTCTCTTATAAAAATGAGAATTTAGAAACATTATGGCTATTCCATTCTCAAATGAAAGATCATTAGTCCTTTTGCAGCAGGAATTTATTTATGAAATGGATTTTAAATGTGTTTCAAGGATGATCCCAGGCATGATCTTTGCATATCCTCTAGATAGAGCTTATAATAGCTTTATGAGGACAGTGTTGCATGGAATTACAATAAAATTAATTTTAAAATAATCAGTCTTAAATTTAAATCTCTTGCCATTTTAGAATAGTAGTAAAGATTTTGGGACCCCCATATTTCTTCTTGTTCCGTATCTGAAGGTACATTAAGATTTTCAAAGTGGAATTTTGTTTCTAGGGAAATTCACTTGATAACTCACTGAATTTTTGTTGTTGTTTCATTTTACTAATGAGACTCCTAGTAGATACAGGATATTTTGTTTTGATAGCTACTTCTTTTGCAGTGGTAAAGCTAATTAAAGTAATTTCTAGTTGCTTACTCTTGACCCTTGTGATGCAGTTCACTTCCCACTTCCACCCTTATGGCTGTTGCAGCTCTAGGGAAGGAGATGGTAAGGCATATTTAACTGGATTAAAAATAGGCTTAATATTGTTGGGTGTTTTTAAACCAGTTCATTAAAATGATTCCGGTTCTTGCTGTGCTTTTTTTTTTTCCCCTCTGTTAAGAAGGTGGAAGAAAATTGTATAATATTGGTAGCTGTACCGGATAAGATAAATGAATTAAAGCGGTGATTACCGAAAACAATTACCTTTTTTGTAAGAGGGGTTGTACAATTATTTCACGTGTTTATTATATTCTTCCCCTTTAGACTCTTTCTAAACACAGTTGACTTTACCTGTAAAATAGTCTAAGAGCACTCATTTTAAATTTTACAGGCTTTGAAACCACTGTAATCAATGTATGGAACTAGGGATTGCAGCATCTAAATTGAATTACAAAGAATTCTGTAAAATAACAAGTCGTCTCTAAAAATTAATCCTTTCTTCTTCTTTAAAAACTGTAGGCCTTAGTTGTATCTAAGCAACTTTATTAGGTGAGAATCTGTTAAGTATGGAACTTTTACATTTTAGTACCATGTCCCTTTAGAATAACTAGCAAAGCAGCATCAATTGTAATGCTGTTTGTGGAGAGAATTTTTTTCAGGCTATTAATTCCTTTTAATATATGTTACCTTTGGCAGCCTGTTTGAACTGTTTGTACAGTTTGTATATATAATGTATCAGATTAAATTCTTTTGAAGGCACTTGGGTTACAACAGTTTAAGTTATACCAAAGTGGTGTTTAGAGAAAACACAGATATGCATTGAAATAGACTTTTTACTATACTAGGCTTTCAAAACAGGGGCAAGTAATTAGTCTCCACTGCACTAGGGGAGGACAAGCAGTTATAGAGTGTGCTGTTGCTGCTGGTTATACAGCAAGTTTTATTTGGAATACTGACTTTAATTAAAATATCCTGCCCTCATTACACCAAGTACATATATTTTTGGTTGCAAGAAACTGATAGCTCTTCAGAAATAAAGACCTCATGAAAGTTGTGGGTTATCTTCTCCAATGCTGTTTTTTTAAGAAAAGGTGGCACATTCATGATCCCTTGAAATTCTTTATTGTATTAAGATGTTAGACAGCCATTTAGAGTTTAAATAGTTGTAATATATTAGTTCTTCTATATAGCATATATGGCAAAAATAAAAATCTAGATGCTGGTTTAGTGTGTCACAAGTGAGTGAGTCATCGGATACATTTGCCACTCCTTGATTCAATACTGCTTACCCCTCAAACTGCCCCCCCCCCCCCCCCCCCCAAAATCATAATCCTCAAACTTCTGTTTAGTTGCTTGTAAAAGTGGGGCTTAATTATACTTGGAAACAGTGTATCTTGACAATTAATGACTAAAACCAGTCCTCATTATATTTTATTGTACTTAAAACATAGTTTGTTAGGTTGGAATTTGGCCAGTAGGGGTTCTTTGTAAAGTCTGGCTGATGTGTTTCTCTTGATGTAATAGTACAGTCTTGTTATTTCAGGGCATTGAGCTTTGTTTAAAAAGTAATAGATGAAGTAGTGCTTTTATCTTCCAAATCTAGAGCAGGAAGACAAGTTGTACTACAGTATCTACACAAGCACTCCTAAGTCATGCTGTAGTTAAGTATGTTGGTCAGTCTGTCTTGACCTTGTTTCACACTTTGATTCATATCACTGTCATGGTTGATAATAAGTTGAGATTTTTTTTTTTTTTCAGAAAAAGGTGATATATTATCTCAGTATATGTATTCTACTTTAGTGTCGCTTATTTATTTTTTTCGAGAAAATAATTATGTTGATAAAAAACATTTTCAGGTTTATTTAAGATAGTGTGACTTTAAATGGCTGTTTTGCTGTGGTGGAGATGGCCTTCAGATGTCCACTGCCTTAGAACAGTATGGACATTACTATAATTAGATAATGCAGTACTTAAAATTATTTCCCATCTTGTATTTGTCAGTTTTCTGACAGAAGAATCTGTTTTGGGTATTGTCATCATCCTCCGTCTCAGCTTCTGATATCCAAGACAAATCCCGCAGTGGTTGCATGAGCCTCCTTGAGCTATGTGAGACCTTCTATATCTTCTAGCTAGGAGAATGTCATGTAGTAACCAGCTCTGTATCAGAATTTTGTTTTGTATTGTTTCTCCTTTTGCCTGCAGTTGTCTTTACTGTGGCTTGCTTCTGTAGTGTAACTGTCTGGAAACGTGCAAGCTCTTCTTCTTTTTAAGTAAAAGCAGGTAAAAAGAGAAATAAAAGTTCTTTGTTTTCTAAGCTGGACAGTCAGTGGTTTGTTTGTGAAAAGGAAATAACGTGTTTATCCTGTACTCTGAAGTCTTTGGTAGGCTCTGAGTAACTGAATGCTTGCGTCCAAACAAACTCCTTATTGACCTCTTATTTTTATTTGAACTGTGCATAACAATATTCAATATATATTTGTTTACATATGCTTGAAATGGGCTTGTTATACATTTTAAGGAAGAAAAAAATCTGATGCCCAAATTCTGGCATTAATTCAAATAGCATGTCTTACTTCTGAAGAATCACATTCTTAAATGACATCTATTTGCAATTTTTTGAAAAGGATAATATTCAAACATCAGAAGCTTTTAAAAGGGAAAATAATGATTTGAAGAAGAAGCATGATGAAGCTGCTTCAAAAGTTCTCCAGCTTGAGGAAGATATCATGACTGTTACTCAGAAAGCCATTGCAAAAGAAACTGAGTTAGACAGGTACTTATTCTTTTGTTATTTACCTTCCTTATTTTACTTTTTTCCCCCAAAGGTGGTTTTTTTTAGACTAACATTTTTTATTATATGTATGGATTTTCTGTATTAATAGTTCTGTACCATTAATTTTTCAATGTTTTAGTCTGAAGGACAAACTGAAGAAAGTGATGCTTGAGAAGGAGCAACTTGAATGTGTGTTAAAGACAGAAAAGGATGAAAAAGAACTTTATAAGGTAACTTCATTACTTGTTCCTGTATACACTGGAATGAAGCGGTTTGAAATAAAGGTAATAATGTTTTATGGAAAAGTCTAGTAAATTGAATTTTTAAGGAAAAACGGAAATGGGTAACTTCTGTGAACATATCTTTAAGATAGTTATAGATGTTCTCATATAAAAATGAATGAGGAAAACAGCATCTGAATTCAACCATGGTATAAAAAGGTCTCTAAGAAGGAGAACGAATCACCAATTTGTTAAAGCTCAGACACAGTAACAAAAAATAATAGATTCTAGTGAGAAAATTCTTTAGTTATACAGTGCATCACCCAGTAACTGATCATCTTTAACATACTTTTTCATAACTAAAATGCTTCTTAGTAATTTAAATTCTCTCTCCAGACTTTGTTTTCTAAATTCCTCTTCTTGAGCCTTGTGTATAACACTGAGAAGCTTTTAGGTTCTCTGTTACATTGGTTTTTACTAGCATGGCTGATTTCTTTTGCTGGTAGTGAGAGACACTCATACATAGAATAAAATACACTGCCATCCTCCCTTCCCCCAAAGCAGAAAAAACTTTATATGCTAAAATAATGAAATCCTTAGGTTGTATGTATTTAAAAATTAGTTAGATCAAGTGTGTTTAAAAGATTATTTCTGTTCCTAGATTATAAAATCTCAAAGCATCTTTTACAAGCATGGAGTCCCTTTGTAAATAACACAAATGTTCTGGTCAGAGTGAAAAACAGTTGAGTGCAGGAGCTATTTTGCATTATTGTAGGCAGAGTTATTAAAAGTAGTTTGCTGTCATTAAAAATGAATATTCCTGATGTAGACCTGTTTGCTTAGATGATGTGGGCAGTTACTGCTAGAAGTTTAATTCCTCTTTAGTTTTCTTCAAGTTCTCTTTTGCTTGTCCTTAGTTGTCCAGCATTTATGAAGAGAGGAGTGAGTCCTGAATAACGTAATTTGATGTGGAAAGAAATTAGGGCTTTAACTTCTGGCTGTAGAGTGGAGCTGTTTTTAGGTGACCATACTGAAAGAATTCCAGCCAGAAAGTTTGGGCTGGAGGGCAGTGGTAATATAAAATACTTAATTTTTCTCTTTACCAGTTCTAATCTGCCTCAAGTTAGAATAAATTAGAATTTAGTGAACACATAAATAGACAGGTGAACAGTAGTTCTCCTAACGTGGAAGAAGTTTGACATGTTTTAGCGTCATTGCAGATGCACTTGAAGAATACAGAAATAGAAAACAGCAAACTAGTAAAAGAAATCCAGACGTTTAAGAATTTGGATGCAAACAAAGAAAACATGATATCGTATTATAAAGAGGAGGTTGGCAGATTACAGCTATTAATAGCTGAGAAGGAAAATGCGAAGAAAGCTTTTTTGCACTCCTCATCGAACAAGGTAAGCAGTACTGATATAATTGGCCTGATGTGAATAAACATATTGAACATTGTGTGTATTTGACAAGAGAAAGGAAGAAGTTGAAGAAATCATCAGGGTATAGGCTAAGCGGCGTGAGGATTATGATGTTTTCTGTAGATGCAGAAAATGGTGAAAAGAATGAGATCTGTTCTAGTTTTGCACCTTTTGAGCTTGTCGAGGTCTCACATGATGAGCTGAGATTAACTATGTGTGAAAAGGACAACTTTGAGTCCAGTAAAAGTGTTGTGCTCCTGTGTTGCTTTTAGCTTCGTAAAAACGGAAAGGAGGTTGAGGAAAAAAGTTTGTAATGTAGCTCTGTTTAGGCTGTAGAGGGTGATGGAGAGGAAGAGGAGACATGGAATGATTGCTGAAGGACTCCTTAGGTGAATGTGTTATCAAGCTACAGTGCTGACTGAGAATTCTGCAGGGACAGTAGCGTTTCCGAGGAAGTGGTGCCTTACTGTGCCCTGTGGCAGCACTGTGGTTAGCAAGCAGTGTGTTGTAACAGGAGAGTGAAATTGCTGAAGAACTCATATTTGTGCTGTCTGTGGTCCACCAAAGTGGGGTTACTTCAGACTTAGTTCTAGTTGGGTGCTATGGATACCTGTATTGTGTTTGTATAGGTTTTGGTAGCAGAGTGGCTTCTGTGAGAAGCTGAGAGAAGCTTCCCCTGAGAGCCAATACCAGCCAATGTCTGACAGAGCCAGTGCCAGCAAGGCTCCAAGATGGACCTGCCAGTGGCCAAGGCTGAGCCTGTGGGGCATGATGGTAGCAGCTCTGGGATAACAGATTAAATAAGGGCATGGGAGAGGGGGAGACTGTGAGAGGAATTGCAGCTGAAGAGAAGAGTGAGAACACGAGAGAAAGAGCACTGTAGACATCAGGGTCAGTGACGGAGGGCCAAAAGTTCCAGGTGCTGGAGCAGGGATTCCTGTGCAGCCCATGGTGAAGACCCTGGTGAGACAGGCTGCCTCCTGCAGCCTGTGGAGGACCTCATGCTTGAGAAGGTGAATGTGCCTGAAGGAAGCTCTGACTCTGTGGCAAGCCTGCAAAGGAGCAGGATTGCCGCAGGACCTGTGACCCCCACAGGGACCCTGTGCTGGTGCTGTCTGTTCCTGAAGGACTGCACCCCATGAGTGGGATCCTACACTGCAAGATTTCATGCAGAACCACAGCCTGTGGGAAGGATAAGTATTGGAGACCTTTGTAGAAGAGTGTCGCCCATGGGAAGGCCCCCACACTGGAGCAGAGGGAGAGAGTGAGGAGTCCTCCCCCTTAGGAGGAAGGAGCAGCAAAGAAACGTATGATGAACTGACGGCAGCCTCCATTCGCCGTCCTGGCTATGCTACTGGAGGAGAGGAGATAGAGAATTTGGGAGTGAAGTTGAACCTGAAAAGAGGGGTTGGGGTTTGGATGTGTTAAGACTTGGTTTTATTTCTCATTATCGTATTCTGATTTGACTGGTAATAAATCAGATTAATTTTCCCCCCTAGTTGAGTCTGGTTTTGCTCATGACAGTAATTGCTAAGTGATATCTCCCTGTCCTCATCACAGCCCACAAGCCTTTTGTTATATTCTCCCCCTTGTCCAGCTGAGGAGGGGAATGGTGGAGTGACTTTGGTGGGCACCTGGCATCCAACCAGGATAAACCCACAACAGAATAACCATTAGGTGTTTTTCTTTATGTACATCATCCTGTTCCATTTCATCCAAAAGAAGTGCAGTTTCTGTGCCCTGAGATTGTTCTCTGATCGGCAGTGTAATAGGCAATAATGAAATTGACTCAGGGTTTTGCTTCACAGATTTGCTGTTGATCCAAATTAGAGAGTCAATTTAGACATAACCTTTGAGGCCAGTATGGAAAAGTCGGATTATGCAGGCATCTTTCATGTGTATCCTGCCAGTTTTCTCACTGAAAAGCAACTTGGATCTCAAAAGACTAGAAATTGTTTTAAAGCAATATGAATTTTGAATATAATAACTAAGTGGAAAAGTAGTGCTGTTGAGAATGGACATAGAGTTTAAAAAGGGCATACTGTCTTGCTTTAAGTTACATCTTTACATGTAACTACATGTTTAGTCTATTTTCTGCTGTTTTGTTTCTGAATGTGTTAAATTACTACTTTGTTTTATTTTGAAGAGAGTGGATATGTGTCAGTACTGAAGCAACCAAACCTTTATGTAATTTATTAAGCTTAAAGTGCTTTTGATGTTTCTGGTGGGATCATTCATAGTTTTATCTCACACTGTGAAACTGCAGGTATTTACTGAAATACGTTACCAATGTATCATGTGCTGTAAAAATAGCTAGGAGACAGGACTTCAGGACATTAACTTGTCTATCCATCTTCATAAATGGTTACAAAATGTATTAGTATTCCTCTAGACTTAAGTGATATTAAAAGAATTAACAAATAATGGACTAGAGATAGCTGAATTTATGGCTGGACTCAAGAATAAGAGATGATTATGCCATCAGAGAGGCCAGAGGTGATGACTACTTTATATAGTAGCTTCTTTAAAAAAAAAGAAATTAAAATTATTTTTTGTAATCTTGGCCTTATCTGAGGAGTGAGAGGCTGGTAGTTCAGGTTGGTCAGTTGGCTCTTGGGTTGCCCAGTGTGCTTAGTGCTACATGCTGCAGCTTGCTCTTTGTTACTATTTGTTTTCTCTTCCCTCTGGAAAGCGTCTTGTGCAAGTTCTTGGGAAATAGAGCTGTGAGAAAAACATCCCAAAGCTGCTTTACAGTGTTTTCTATCAACCAGTTGTAGGCACTGTAAAACCTCTTGCTCTTTTGTTACCTTCAGTGTGTTTCTCTGGGAAGAACTTTGCTTTGGATGCTGGAGTCCTACAGTGATAAGAAGGGAGATGTGGAAAACAGACTTTTTTTGGTCATATGTTTAAAACTGAAGCTGAAATTCCAACAAAAATCCAGAATTGAAACTTCTATTTCATAGTGAAACTATTTCACTATAAAATATAGTTTGCCTTTATTTCATCGTGAAATAAACTTGCACATCATTGCTGGCAGAGAAGACAAGTGGGGAAAATAGTACTTGTGTACTGACTTCTTGATTTAGTAGTTTTGCTAAAGCCACCAGGAAGACTTGGTTTTTCTTTCAGATGTTTCTAATCGCTATGCCAACTTTTATTTAAACTTTGAATTTAAAAATCATGAATTGTCTTGCATGTCTTCTCCTTCCTAGGACGAGGCAAGTATTTTGAAAGAGCAGCTTCGGAAAGCTGAAGATCAGATTCAGGCTAGCAAACAAGAAGCTGTTCTAATGTCAAAAGAGCTGAGTGATGCAGTAAATGTGCGGGATAAGACAATGGCAGATCTTCACAGTGCACGTCTGGAAAATGAAAAATTCAAAAAGCAACTTGCCGAAGCTTTAGCTGAACTCATAAAAATCACAGCTTTGAAAAATGAACAGGTAAATTGTCAGTATTTAGTATTGAAGTTTATCTCTATTTGTAAAATCTTTACTGAAGATGGGGAATAAAACAGGTTTCTGGATGCTTAGTACAAATAATTATCGAATTCTCTTTCAGCATTCAATATACTGCTTTAAATCAAATGCATGTTAGCTGGTCTGGAGGTTAGTTCAGAAAGGAGGTTTCTGCTGTATACTCACATCTACTTCTCCCCACATTATTTTCACAGAATAATGCAGTATTTTTCTATGTTATTTTGAATCTTCTCCCTGTCTTAATTCTGTTAAGTGAGCCACAATAGCATTAAAAATTCATTCAAGTAAGAAAATGTATTGGTAGAAACTTGGGTTATTTTACAATGTTCTTTTCTCATTGATAGATTCTCTCTGAATTCTTTTAAATCCTTCCAGTATTTGTGATCAAAGTTAATTTGCTTTAAGTATATATAAGTAGAAGAATATCAATGTAATGGTAACTGTCTTGACCTTAGTCTTGGATAAAAATATAGTGAGCTAATACACGTTTCATCGTTTTGATTAAAGTGAGCTTTATCGAGGATCTTCAGTGACTGCAACTATATTGCATTTATTTGCTACTAGGATTACTGTAATGGTGTAACTGTTCGAAGAAAATATATTGAGCTGAACTGAATTAAAATGGTAATGGAATGTTCCAACACTCAAAAGATCTATTATATTTAAAATGTCAAAGAATTGTATGGGTTTTTTTCCCTAAGAGTTTCAGTTTTATACACTGTCTTTTGAAATGTGTCTTGAAAGAAGTAGCAAGTCATTGAATGCCTCAGGTTACCAGAAAGCATCCGAGCATGGCCCGTGTCCAGTTGTCTGATGTGGTTTGTGTAGCTTGTGTATCAGTGTTGTGGCTCAGTGGAACCACTCCCCGGTGAAATCTAGTGAGTGTGAGGGAAATAGTTGTGCACTTTTGCTATGTGGGTATATTTGTCTGTAGGATAGCTGAAACACCCCCTGGAAGGTGTTCAGACTTTTCCTATACATTTGGAATTTAGATACACATTAATGAGCCCATAAAATAAGAAACTCCTTTACCTGCCACTGGTATTATACCAGTGCCTGTTTATGTCGCTCAGTGTATCCTGCTTGGAATGAAGTTCTGCTTCTCTCTGTGCTCTACTGCTTGTGCTATTCCCTTCTTTCTTACAAAGAAAATAGGAGCTTCAGTACTCACATGGAGCATTATGCTTTTTTAATTGAAAAAAAGACTTTTTGGGAAATAGTGATATTTGAAGAAAAGAGAGGACAGTTTCTATTTTTTTTTTTAAGGAAGCTTCAAATGCAGTGGAGCAGGAATTGCGCAGAGAAGTTGAAGATCTGAAGCTTCGTCTACAAATGGCTGCTGACCATTACAAGGAAAAATTCAAAGAATGTCAAAAACTTCAAAAACAAGTAAACAAGTTTACAGAACAGGCAGTAAGTACAACGGGATAAATTGCACTTGCTTTTTTGGTAACATTTCAACAATGTTTTTATTCCTTTCTGTGAAAAGCAATGCTTTTAAAAAGATGTAAATGTGTGTTAAGGAATGACTCTGTACCATTTTCTTTCGCAAACCTATTTGTGAAGTTACTTCCATGATTCTTCTATGATTATGTCTGTCATTCTTCTATTACTTCTGTGATTTTAGGTAGTTGTCCAAACCAAGCATAGAATTTATAGTAGCTGGTGTAGAAGCCTAGTAGAGTTTGGATGAACCTAAAAAGAATTATACTGTTCAAGGAAGAATTTTGAAACTGAAGCTTGGAAAATCCATAATTATTGCCTCTATCCAGTACCACCACAAAAAAGCCCAGCAAAAAACCCCAAGCCCAAAAGTGGGGGAAATAGAGAACTTGAAGTAGGATTTAAAAGCCAAATGGGGAAGAAATATCCACAACACAGTATGGAATTGTATGGATTATGTATTTTGTAATCTTATCACTCTTCCAAGGTCTATTTCATAAATAAATGAATCTTTTTTAATGGTGACGCAAGTCTTAGGCCACCTAGTAACTGAACCTGTTAGCCAGTTTCAAACAGATTTGAAAGCAGCGTTCTTCAGAATTTTGTAAAAATTAGAGTTGGAGAGGAGCTCAAACAGGGAAAAGACCTATGCAGAATGGCAAGATGTAAAAATATGAATTCTTAAGAAAACCAGACTTAAGTATTTTTCTTACCCACAGAGCATTGCATAAAAAAGTCTCATCCAGAAGGTCAATGGTGAATGAGTTGTCATATCAGAACAACTGTGGCTTTTCTGTAAAAATCTTCTTTATCTTTGGCAATGTTGTATATCTTACAGCAAACGCCAGATTTCATTGCTTTTGCTCCAGAAGTCCAGCAGACATTGCTGATACAGACTCTATTTTTCTAATGGAGTATTAGATTTAAGTTAATGAATTTAAATGTAACTCATTCACTAGAAAATGAGGTTTTTATAATAATTTGCTTAGAAATTACTCCTTCTAGGGAGAAAGACCTTCGTCAAGTAAAAGGATAAAAATTATAGTCTGAAGAAATTTCTGTCTTAGTAGAATTAAATGTTTTTGTATATTTATTACTACTTACTGTTTAAATGAGCAGTTCTGTCTAATTTTGGAGCAAATGATACATTTTGCAAGGTACATTACTTTGTGCTTTGGTTTTCATTTAATCAAGTACCAAAACAAAATTTCTTTTCACAAAGAAAACTGGAGGGCATCAGCAGAAACTGACAGATGCATCTAACATTGAAACACCTACAGCCGTCCTTACAGGCAAAAAGTTGCCTGCATCTCCAGGTATCAACAGCTTAAATTTTGTCTGTCTTTATAAGACTGAAATGTTGTCTATGTGAAGTAGTCGCTAGTAGTATTCTTAGTATAAAGTAGGTGGACTTGTTCTTTTTAATTAAAGCATTCATTAGAGGTGAGAAAATTGAGCTATTTTGTCTCTCACCAAGTGGTGACATTCATAAATAAGTTCATGTATCAGTTTAGTTGCTATTTACTATTGTCAGTAGAATGGAACTCTGGAATTTCTGCTTCGTGGTTAACAGACATGGTTTTGCCAAGCTAAGAAACAGTTTATTAAAAAATAATCTTACTCAAATTTTTACTTTGAATATAATAGCACGGTAATTTTGCAGTCATGTTATGACTGTCCACTATAATATTCTACTGTAAAATCAATCTGCTGAAAAGTTCTGATTTTGTGATGGCAAGGTCAAGTCTACTGACTATTTTCATGAATTATAGGAGAAGTGGTTTATAAGAAAATGTTTATAATCATTACGAACTATTAAGTTATTGCGAAAATGATACTGTAAAACTTCAATATGTAATAGGCTAAAGCTAAAGAAGAAATCCTTCACTATGAGGCTGGTGAGGCAGCCTAAAGGAGTTACAAATGCCCCATCCCCTGGGGTTTAAGGCCTGGTTGGATGGGGTTCTGAGCAATGGAAGGTGTCCCTGCCCATGGCAGGGGCATTGGAGCTGGAGGATCTTTAAGGTCCCTTCCAGCCCAAACCATTCTGTGATTTTATCATTCAGTTTAAATTGATAGATGCCAAAAAATGCTGATTAGCTTTTTCTGTGTTATTTTATAACTGACAGATTTTTGCTATCTGTAAAGACCAAAGGTTGTTATTTCTATCAGTTTCCTCCTGTCTAAAGTAAATTCCGGTGTTTCTTAAAACATAAAATCCGAACAAGCTCAGTGATAGTGTGTGATGAAGTAGTTCGCTGAGGTACTTCCATGTTTTTATGTAAGAATAGAGTATTTAGAATGATAGCATATGTATTCTGGTGTTTAGTTTGTTTTCTCTCTTGGGAGAGTACTACATATGTCTGTATTTATGTTGATCTTAGTGTGAGAGAACTGAACACAGACATGGCAGTAAGGTTGCTGATCTTACATAGCACATAATGCTGATTGTCGCTGGTTTGGATAACATAAAGCACTCTGTTTTTGATGCACTCTCAAATCTGGGCTGTCATCTCTCTTATACAAACTTTATGGAACAAAAAAAATCAATGTTTTTGTTTTTTTCTTCAATGTTCACAGTTAGCCCCATTTCATCTGACATAGTTTCGGAATCCGTGGTAAAGGAGCAAGTGCGTGAAATGAATAAAGAGATTGCTGAGAAAACAGAGAAGTATAAGAAATACAAGCAAATGTTGGCAGTAAGTAAACAGCTGCTTCAGAAAACTGAACAAAAAGCAGCTGGAGGTGCTAAGCCTTAAAACCACAAGGCCTACCCAGCTGAGTTGCCTTCCTTGTTTGTGTGATGCACTGTGATTATACACAGTTGGAAAACACATTTTTGTTCAGTCAGCTCTTAACCATGTATGGTTTTAGAGGGTCCAGACAAGGAAGGCCAAGATACAGTAAAACAAATGTCCATATGCTTAAGGTTTTAAATACTTTTTATTCTCACATTAAGTGTAATTGCTTTTATAAATCAAATACAGCAGTTTGCTGTAAGCCAACTGATGTTTGGAACAAGTGTGGCAGTGTTGATCTGGTACACTGTCCAAAGGAAAGTAACTTCTCCCTATCTGCCTGTCATGGCTTTTACAGTGTTTTCCTACTCGTGGGTGCTGCCAATTACCTTGGGCTCAGTCATACATAAATGCATTTATTTGGTTGTTTTGACCAAAGTTGACACTTGATTTTCATTTAACCAGTTTGGATGTGTGTATGATGATGGAGTATTGCATCAGTGGCACTAGTAAAAAGTTGAGAACAGTTGAAGAAATTCTGAGTGTTGTCTGTCTTAAATTTGTTTCTTTTATTTATCACAGTGATATTATTCTATTTTAGTGGAGTTTTCCAGGATGTAATAACTGTCCTGTAGTTCTGCTCATGACCCTGTCCGTGGAGAGCCTGCATTGGCTTCTGCTGGCTGTTCATTCCATAGTAATTTTTGAAGAAAGCTTTGCCTTTGACCTTCTGGATGAAAGATACTTAGGTTGTAAAAGTCACTTGAGAAACGTTTTCTGTTGAAGTGAGGCACTTGAAAGAATTATGGTTAGTCGTATTAGGGTACAAAGAAACATGAAGCTGAAACTAAAGAGGAATATCATCTTATTGAAAACTCACAGAAAGAAATGGCTATTGAACATCATTTTTATGCAGTGTTCTGTGGTCCTGACCATTTTAAAGTCTTGAGTCAGGCTTGTAGAAGCTATTTGTAAATGGTCTTGTTTTAAAAGCATGGAGTTAACACAGTGTCATTTTGGGGGGTGGGAGGGAAAATCTCTTTAGACTGTAAATATTTCATGCCGTGGTATAAACTACTTTAGGATGAGAAGATGAAATGCAGTGTTTATGCTGATGAATTAGCCAAACTGGAGCTGAAGTGGAAAGAACAAGTGAAAATCAATGAGGGTATAAAATTACAGCTGGCTGCAATGGAGGATCAGTATAAAGTAAGTTACAGGTTTTGTTTATGACAATGAATGGTTACCTCTTCTTAACATGGCTGCTTATTTCTGATAGTTCAGGTAATGAAGAGCTTTAATAAGGAATGCACGCTAAATACATTTTTACTGTAAAATACAAATTCTGCTCTTGAAGAAACAATACAGTCTTGTAATGCTTCTTTTAAAATAGGAGAGGTCTGCTAAGATATGCTACCATCTGGTCATTAGTCTTTTAATACTGCAGATTTAGACAAACACCTAAATGACGTAGTCTTGTATTACAGGAAAAAAAGGGCAAGGGATTTCTGATTCCCTGCTGCTTACTATAATACTAACAGGAAGACTTACTGGTGTGTTTGTCTAAAATCTTCATATTCTCTATTGGATTACCAGTGTAGTAATGTCTAATGCATTTTATCTAAGTCAGTAGAGAGAGAGAGGAGCGATGCATTATTTTTAAAATCATGCAAGACTTTAATTTGGAGAATCTCAGCTATAGTCTTGGTAGAGTGATGTAACACATTCACCAGAAAGTCCAGCATAATGGGCAGCTTTAGCTTACAAGGGGCCTTAATCTTTGAGGCTCTGTGACAGCAATGCTTATGCTGAATTAGCTTCTTAGGTCAGTCGGGATGAGATAAGAGCAACAAATGTTCATGAAACCAGCTTTTCTGCTGGTTCTCAGTCTAATGGTGATAAAGTTGACTCTGTTGCCTGTTTTTGGCCATTGTGATAAAAAATGATTAACTGAACTGGGACTGTTAGTTCTACTAGGAACTCCTTTTTATTAGCAATTACAGCACTTTTTCTTTATAAAATGACAAATTACTCCACAGGCCATCTTTTTCTGACACTTTCCAAAGCTCCAATTTCAATTTTGTAAAATGCATGAGTCTTTCCCAGTTTATTTTACTAATTAAAGTGATCAGTTGCCATGCGTAATTTAATGTGAAATAAGTTTAACTTATCATCAGCTGGTGTAATAAATAATTGGTTCCACAATTGAAAGCATTTTGACTGGAGTTAAAAAATTGCTGTAATTCAGGAGAGTGCGGGTGGTAGAGAAAAAGTGAGCTTTTCTTCCCAGTCAGGAGATTTTGTTCCATTGACCTAAACTAGGAGGAGGAATTTCAGAATTGAAAAAAATTGATAAGCAGTTACGCCAACCACTAGGTATTGGAAAAACAGGGGAAGAGGCAGTCTCTAAAGGAACCAGAATACAAATGAAATTGTCCTTTGTAGTGAGAGATTATTTAAATCATCATTTTGAAGGCAGGAAGAATTGTGTAATGTCTCAGTTGTACCTCCTCCCAGAGCACCCAATAGAGACACAAGGTAGATGTTTGTGAAACAAATTAAGTGCCTTTGAGGCAGGAGTAGCTTTTGGTTCTCTCAAGTTCTGTGGTGGGACATATGAAATGCCAAGAGATTTCTTCAGAAATAATGAGATGAGGCTTGCAAACCTTCAACTGTGTCTGGGCAGTGGTGCCCCTCCTGCCATTGGTGACACTGATAGTACTCCTTGTTTTTAACATAGAATTTTGTCATTCCACAACTGTTCAGTGGAAACTGACAAGAAGAGGCTGCTAATGAACTGCTGTTACCCAGCAGATAAAACTTAGTGAGAATAAGTTTAAACTTTGTGAGAATAACTATGCGAGAATAAGTTTTGTTGGGTTGGATTTATAGTAACGCTGTGTGTTGTGTGTAACTCTAGTAGACAAAAGTATTTTCAGGAAGATTAACTTCATCAGGGAACTTTGTTTTCATGATGTAACATGCAGGGAAATAGTTTCCATTCACTATTACAAGAATCTTAATCTTCTGTTCATGTAGATTCAGCTGGCAGAAAAAGAGAGACGAATAAAGGAACTGGCGTCACAGTTGGAACTCTTTACCAGTGAGAAGGTATTGTCACACATTCTGAAATATTAATGCTAATTAGAAGTATTATATGGCAATTAATCAAAGCCAAATTTTACTGAGAAGTGAAATAAAAAAGTCTTTATTACATTCAGATAGTATTGCATGGTATTGTGCAAAGTTGGGATTTTTCTTTGAAACTTTATTTGATTACTTTATAATTCCAGTATGGAGAGATACTTAGTAATAATAGGCATTTTAATACTAATAAACTGAAGCAAAACTAAACTTTCAGATTAAGCTAGTTAATTTTTTGTAAAATTCTAGATTATCAAGTAGTTGGTATTTAATTTATCTTCTTTTAAAGCGAAGGATATATTTTTTTATAGATCTCGCATATTTTTCTAGTTCAAAAGAAATCAAAGTTTGAGTTTTAGTGAGGCTAGTTTAGATGGAGGAAGTAATTTTAAACACCACATATAAGAACATCAGCTGTAATAATAATAATAATGTATGAAGCTTATAAAAGCTTGGAACTTTTTCTACTAGATTTATAGGTATTTACATTACAAAGAAGAATCAAAGTGCCTTGCTAGACTGGACCCATGATTTAAAAGATTAAGCATAGAGTAGTAGTAAACAGCATTTCAATTTATACTCATTATCAGTGTTTGTTTATAAATGTCACCAAGCATAGCTTTCTAAAAATTCTCATTTGCTGTCTCCTCAAACTTATGAAAATACTTTATTTCTCGTTTATTTACATGCTTAGATAGATTTTTTTTTTTTTTTTTTTTTTTTTTTAAATCAGTCTCCACCCTAGCTATCCAGCTTCTGGCTAAGATTTTTTTGCACCACCTTTTTATAGTCATGTTGATCTACATTCTGTTTTAATTGTATGCTAAAATTAAAGTACTAATGCTACTGCCTCTCATTTTAAACTGCTTCTGTATTGCAGAAGAAATTGGTTTTAAAAAGGAAAATCTTGATTTCATTGCTAATTAATTGTTCCTGCTTTGTATTGAGTAAAGATAAATTACTTACATTTCACACTCACTAAAACATACAGTCGTAGGTTCTTAATCTTACCTATTTTAATCACATTTTCCTTTTAGTTTATAAATCTAAAGTAACACTGGCATAGCTTTATATTGTATGTAGAGGAGGTGTCTTGGTTTAGATAGACAGGTATCTACCAGGGAGGGTTGGAGTCTCCCTTGAAATGTAAGCCCCTCCTCCCTTTTCCAAATTATTATAAATTTGCAATTAAAAGGCTCTCAGGCAAAGATTTTGAGAATAGGTATAGCAGGTCTTTACTAGAGATATAAAAATACAGATGTTGTAGTACAGAAGAATAAGCAAGCAAACAAACAAACAAGAAATCCTAGAAAACCCTGACAGAGTCAGAAATACAACCTGACACCCTGTTGGTCAGGGTGTTGGAAGCAGTCCAAAGTAAGCCCTCTTGGAGTGGCAGATGTGGTTCTGTCGGAGTAGAGATGGTCCTGTTGAAGAAAAAGGGTCCAGTAATGGTGAGATGGGTCCAGTCTTCCTCCAGGGATCCGGTGGAAGACTGGATACCTAGTGGCACTGTTGCTCTTTTTTATCTAAGTTAAGATGGTTTGGCTCCTCTTCTCTGTGTGGAGCATCTTATAATAGTGCGAAGTAATGTGTCATGTCATTGGTGAGCTCTTAATGGTCCATTAGCAGAAGATATCCCCATGGGAGTAGTGAAACAATGAAGAGAGATAAGTAGCACTCCACCATTTGATAAGCGACACTGACCCATTTGGGCAAAGATAAGCAATTCTGCTCCACCCAGATGGAATAGAATAACATGTTCTTTACAAAACCCACATCAGGAGGAATGCCATCTGTTATATGAAGTCTCTTTGCATTTGAGTAGTGCTTTGTTTTCAGAGTAGTTATTGGTACTTGATTTTTGCATTTTTCTGTTCAAGAGGTTGATCTGAAGTTCACTTGTTTGCAAGAAAGAAAATACTAAATTGTTCCTTTTTTAAACAGACTTTTAATTCTCATGGAGTTGAACTGGTAATTGAAGCTTTGGTTTTAAGTTTCAATTTAAAGTCTTTCGGGGAAAAGACACACTTCAGTTTTGGAAGGTTTTATTAGCATCACATCAGCAAATACTAAACATGAACCCAGAGAACCCAGAAGAAAATACTAATCAGAAAGAACATTACTGGAAAGCATGTCTCCCATAACAGTCCCTATTCCTAAATTATTGTTTTCATATTTATCTCAGAATTTTTTGCTTGGTTCTGAATTTAAATGGCATAATCCTTTTGATATTTATGGCATACTGCTCTCTATTCCTTAACCCACTTTGTTGAATGGAAGGATGAGAAAGATTTTTATTGGGATAAATTACAGCTGATGCATTGACCACACTGAGGTCACCTTAATTAGTCTTTTAAGATCTATACTGGCTTGGAGTTTTAATGGTTTATAAGTTACAAAACCCCTTAATAGTTTGTAAAGTTGACAAAATTCCATATGGAATTATGTCCAGTATGTACAAAGATGTGCTCCACATACAAAAATGCTACATTTTTGGATGGTATGGTATGATACGAAAAAAAAAAATTACTTTCTTTTTAAACTTCTAGAAACTTTTCTCACTGTACATCATCTTTAGTTTTTATTGTTAATCTACCCATTTTTACTGATTTAGCTAATTTTTCTTCATTGTAAAAAGGATGCAAACACTTGAGAAACGTGGCAGTTCTGTTTATGTAATTAGAACTGACAACAAACCAAGAAAAAATAATATCCCTTTAAAATCTCTTCTTTGTATTTTGTTTTCTTCATTGACTGCTTTTGGTATTAATGGTATACTTGGCATAAGACCAAAATGAAAAGACAGTAGGAAGGTTAGCAGATTTTCGTAAACATTTCAGATTTTGCTAGGACTCCATAGGTTTAACTACACTATGAACTTTGTATTATTTAGGAACTTGGCAGGACACCAGGAGATCAAGCTGGAAGGATGATGGAAGGACAGGCTTCACAGCAGACATTACATTTTCGCAACCCATATTCAGAGGAAAATGGACCAGTTCCTGCAGTGCCAAGTAGACTACCAGTGTTGCAATATGGAAACCCTTATGCAATTCAGGAAAGAAGAGGTAAATAAATTTCACACCCCCAATATAATTTTTCCCTCGCTATTTCAAAAGCAATGCCTCATTTAATGCAAGTTAAGTATCAACAGTCTTCAGACGGGTTTACAGAGCCTTTTCTGACTGACGAACTTCAGTAAAAGGCCTTTATTTTATGATGCGAATCAGTAAGGTAAACAAAGTTTTAAACACCTTTGGAAGAAGCGGATTCTCTCCTATTGTTTTATATTATCTAAACCAAAAATGTGTTTAACTCTTGATTTTTAAAGGTAAAGTAGCACATCTGTAATCTCAAAATACAGTCTACTGAACAAAGATGTCCTAATTAATTTTTCTTCAGATGGAGCAGATGGCGCTTTTAATCCTGATGAGATCCAAAGACCACCTGTTAGAAGTTCCTTTTGGGAGCTAGAAGATGACGTAGTGTGTAGCCAGCCTTCACGCAATCTCAGTCGGCCTGATGGTTTAGAAGATCCTGAGGATAGCAATGCAAGTTACCCTTTTTGTTATTTATTTTCCTTGATACATTTACTGATGAGTTACTGACAGTTTCACATAGGTTTCCTGTATCTGACAAGCATGATTCATTGTTATGAAAATTTGGAGTTGTTTTTTCTTCACCCTGAAAAATATTTTTTCCTTCCTGTGAAGGGGAAAACTCTATTGATGATAATATACTTGTTCCCCTAATCTCTTGAGTTACTGACAGCTTGGTTTGGTATTAGAACAGTAGCTTCTTAACCTTTTAAAGTACTAAAGTAAAAAAAGTCAAGTAATCTCGACTCATGATTTTTCTCTCCTGTGTGGTAGAATGAGATCTCAAAATGTAGCCACATCTCACTCATTTTTTAATAGGAATGTAGGAACTAAAGTGGAACAGAACAAATAAAAGCATGTAGGATTCAGATACCAGTGTTTTCAGTTAAGTGCTGACTGTCAATTTGTATCCTACTAGATACATTATTCTAATCTGTTAATCTTTTTTCTGTCTTCTGCAAATCTACATTTATTAATTTCCATTTTGAATGCTCTTTGCTATTGGATATGTATTTGGAAGAGCTTAATTGACTGTTGCCTCAAGCTGATTAAACTGAAAGAGATACATTTCCATGGATTTTTCTTTGGGCTGTGTATGTTTCCAGTTTCTGGTTAACTTTTCTTTTTAGTACAGTTAACTTGCACATTCTGGTGTGAAAAATTGGCTTCTGTAATAAATTGGACTGTATGTCTTCATTTGAACAGGAACAGGTCTATTACTCTTTCTTATTCCAGGTACTCTTGCACCTTCAAAAATATTAAACAAGAAATAGCTTTCTGCAAAGTATTGTGCTCTTTGCAAGTACAGTGGTATCATGACCTGTTTCTCATTTAGTCTAGTTTGCCACATTTAATTGCTATTAACCTTTGCAGAAACTGATCAGTGTTCAGACAGGCATGATTTTAGCCCTGGTGCTCAACACCTATAATGGAGAAAAATGTATTTCTCCCTCCTACCTTTTGCTCCCAATGTCCATTACTGTGAATAATTAGAGAAACTGTCAGAGCTTTTGCAGCCTGTTCAAGATCTCGAATGTGAGCTTAATGCTGTCTCCACCTTTACTTCACATTTTGCATATTTAATCTGATCATTCTTGACGTAGCTATTACATCTGACAAGCTCTTCTCTTCTTTAGTCATCTGCTGCAGTTTAATTAGCTGGGTGTTCTCTCTGATCTATGTGCTTTGCCCTCTTGCAAACCCAAGAGAAACAGTGCTAGAGTCTTGTGCTCATTTGCAGACACAGCTTGGATTTTTGTAATGAGGTGGAATATAACAGGATTAAATAAAGTTCAGCTTGAGAAAAGGTGCCTTTAAATCAAATAACTTGTATCTTTATTTTTTATTTGCAGTTGAGAATCAGTTGCTTGTTCCTCACCCAGATAGACTGTATGTATAGTGTAGAAATTTATATGGAAATGAGGAGCTGCAGGAATCTTTCTAGGGAGACTTAGCAATGTGCCAAAGATAAAACAGTTCTGAGGTAGGATGTAAATAAATAATGAAAAGCTTCCACATATATAAGTGATCCATTATAAAGAAAAGTCTGTTGTTTGTGCAGAAGAAACAGCGAATATAAAATGATAAATATGAGGGGATTGCCATTTCTTGGACTGATTTTTGAAATAAGGTATTTAAGATGTAGTTCTCTGCATTTTTTCAACCAGCATGATGTAGATCCTTTTGCTGGAGAAGGATTCCCTCCCAGAAGAAAAGGACTGGTAGGATTGCTGCTTTGTTTAAAATACTACCATTGTGTGGACTTCTGCTGTCCTCCTGTCCACATTCCTATTACTACACATTATATTGGCTAAGAAATTAAGGGTGTTGCAGTCACTTCCATGTCTTCATGGCTAAAAGGTCTGTTATCTTAGATAAATAAAGTAGACATGTTCATCATCATAGGTGAACCACTACCAAAACAGTCATGAAGAGGTGGAAGTGACTACAACACCCACACTACATTAATTTCTTAAACTAATACAACACAAGATACTCAAATGCCTCTGAATTTTTGTGCTGTTGCATTCCCGTTTGGTTTCTCCCAAAACTTGGTTCCTTAGAAATGGGCACTTCTATGTCTTTGGTTGTCATAAAAACCCTTCAGTTTTGTATGACTGGGAGGACTTGACAGGATTTTTGTAGCTTTGACTTTTGGAACTCATAGGCTAATTAAACTGTGATTTCTGAAAGGGATAAACTGGTCTGTGTTAATAGTGCCAGCTGAGCATGTGCACAGGGGTGATTTTGTGTGGAGTGGCTGACTTGCCACACAAGTTCCTGCTGTCATCTACTCAACACCAACTTTCCATTTGCTCATGGTCTTGTAGTTGACCGAAATGGAATTGTTGGGAGCAAAGAACTTCTAGTGGTAGAGGGACAGATCCATAAACAAAGCATATATATGTAATATACTAGAGTATGAGTTTTAGAAATGCAGTCCTGATTACAGTTGGCAGCAAGCCCAGAATAACTATCCTGAGACTATTAAACAGTGTTTTAGTCACAGTAAATTTGTGGGGGATGGAGAAAGTAACTCTTGGCACCTGAGCACCAGGTCAGGATATTTTTGCACGTAACTCCAAAATGGCCTTTCTCCTAGCAACCCCCCCCCCCAATGCATTATTAGTCTGATCTGACCCTGACAGCCAATTACTATCTTTTGCATAGGGAGGATATGAAAGGAGCAGTTGGTATCCAGGTGTCTCTTGGGAGAGCAGACTGCTTGCAGGGAGGTTGAGAGGCCTAGAGGAGTAAGTTTGATTTTACTCCCACAGCAGAGCTGAATTACAAAAATAAAATCTGTGTGCCCTTCTTTCCAGTGCACCTGCACTGCATGTCGGCTCTGTGTCTGTTCATATGTTGTTTAAGGCCTAGGATGGGCATTGGTTCCTTACTTCTGCATGTCAAAATGATTTCGAGTGCTTGGGGATGGGATTTTGTACTGTGTCACACAGCTTTCTACTTTCTGTTTGACAGTCCTAGAACTGCTTACAGCTGTGATTATGAAAGCAATACTTAAGACAGATCTGGTTGGTTTCCATAAAACTAAAGGAGTTGCACTTACTTCTGACAGTTTCATGTCTGGCTTTCCCTTCTTCCCCTAGTGGCAAACCCCCTTTTTTTCCCCATGCTTTAGTGTGTAATACTGTATTTATCTTAATGATTCCCTTAATCTGTGGAGCTCATTGTAGCAGTTTTTTAAAGAGCCAGAGGTACAGTCCAATGAGAATAGTTAAGTCATGATGTTAAAGACATCCTTTATAATTTGTTCACCTAATTATTCAGATTTCTGAGTTCAGGAGGCCTGGCACTTGTTCTGCTACAGGACCATGATGCCAGCCTGTCAGTCCATGGTATCAGTCTTCTTTCCTGAGGACCTGAGACCGTGTATCCGCTGTGTTGTATCACTGCAGGGCACTGTAAAGCTCTCTAAGAATGTCCAGCCATGTCCATGTCTCTGGTCATCAGTCTGAACTGCAAGAAAGGTGGCTTTGGATCTACATAAAGAGCAGGTTAATCTGTTTAATGGAGTGTGGGCTTTCATCAAACCACGTGGTATCAAAGTAAACTGGTGCCTTTGCTTAACATACAGCATAGGCAAGAGCCGCTGAGGCACTGAGGCTTGGTGTCCCAGCAATTGTTGTCATACTCTCTGTAAAGCAGCTTCAGAAACCACCTCAGTTTGTCTTTTGAGCTGTCAGGAATGGTTCCTTTTCCCAGGGGAGAGTGATGGGTGTTTAAATGCCAGATTGAAAAGCATGTGTAACCTTGTTTATAAGAATAAAGAATGGATTTCTGGATGATACTGGGCACTAAGTGGCTGTGAACCAAGATGAGAACCACGTGAACTGTGAGGATCTGTCTTCTCCCCACAAGGTGCTCTGTTTTACATGGAACATTTAAGAGGTTTGTCCATTAGAAATAACAGAAATAGATAGCTGTTGGAGTCCAGTACAATGGCACCTTCTCTGATTTCCAGAGTTTCCGAGTTACCCCAGGGTGCTGCGTGAGAATTTTTAGTTCATGGTGACTGTATAGTGTTTACTGTAACTTGTAATTAGAATGGCTGGGAAGTCCTCTCAGACTGAGATAAAGTTCTCATGGTTCCTGTTTGACCATGCCGTGGTTACACAGTAATCTCTCTAACATCTCTGTGAGGTCAGCTCAACACAGAGACATTTGCATTCTTCTTGTGTGGGTTAAGCATCTCAAAAGGTTAAGAACTGCTCCCTGTACTTGGCCAAGAGCAAAAGTACACTGAAGAGACAGACGTTCTGTATCGTAGCAGTACATACTTAGTATTGACATTCTTGTACAGGGCCTGGGTCAGAAGCTGCTGTAAGGAACACAGAGTATGAATTTCAAAATTAGGGGAACTGGGCCACGAGAAAGCTGTAGTTTTAGGACATTCCAAAGGCTTTTACATGTGCTTGCCTTTTGTTGAAGAGAGTTCTTGCAGGGCAGCTATATAGGACAGTGCAGGTGTGCCTGTGCAGAGGAAAGCATCGTCCTCTTTTTCAGATGTTTCTCAAAAAGGAACAAGGAGGAATGTTACATTTGTATGTGGTAGGGTACCACACTTGCCAGAAGCTGAGAGAGGGCAAAAGCTATAAACAATTTTATCTTACCAAGTGACCAGCAGTAAGCCAAATGCCTTTAAAAAAAAAGCGGGGGGGAAGGGGGGGAAGGGGTTATACTGAAGATATTAACTAAGGCTTAAGTGTTAATGTGACCAGTGTTTGTAGTGGAACTGTTTTACTGATGGAAGATGCACGGGAATTTTCTTGGTTAAGTCCTGGTGTGCTTCAGTCTGGCATTCAGCAAATTCGTTGAGTTTTTGTACAAGCTGTAGCATTGCAGCATGAGAGTACTTTAAACAAAATAGTTTTCCCTTCTTAATACATCCATCCTGTCGCCTTCAGGACTAAAGCAACAACTTATGTTTTAAAACTCATATGCCCTCTTCACTGCAGGTGCAAAGCCAACAGACTGCAAGATTATGTTTGTTGCCAGCATCTTGTCATAGCAGGCCCCGCTGCCTGCTTAATGGAAGTGTTAAATGGTTGAAACTAAGCAGGTGTTGTCAGAAGAAGAATACTGAGGAAATTTTCCCATCCTTCCCTGTTTCCATTAACCCTTTCTAAAGGAAAAGTATGTTAGCCTAAAACTGAAATATGTTTGCATATGAGTTATTTGTATAAAACACAGCCTGTGTGCTGTTAAATGTGCTCCTTTGCACATCGTTTTTTGTAGATCAGCTAAATAATTCCTAGCCCTTGTTTGTAAGGCATCTTTGAGATAAAAAAAAAAACAGAAAATGAAGTAGGAGTTGGAGTTCCAAAAAATCTTGGAATGTACCTGTATTTCCACCTTGAAATTACTCTGTTTTGTGCTCTATTATTGAATTGTGTAATAGAGCCAAGATGTACAAAAGTTAAACTTCTGCTGCAGAAATTAGAGAGTGAAGGGTAATTTCATCTAGGTTTGTGTTTGATAACAAAAATGCATATTGAGGAGGAAAAAAAGCTGTTTGTAGGGGTTATTCTTTAAAATACTTTCTCTTTTCAATAGGATGATGACAACACTGTACCTTCTGCTCCTGATCCTCCAAGTCTTCTCTTGCGTGAGCGGGGCACAGGCTTCTGCTTTGATTCCAGGTAGATGTTATCTTTTATTGGTCTTTAAGGGCATGGAGAGGTTTCTGTAGAACTGCTCAAGGGTGGGGGTGGAGGTGAAAAGCTACGGAGCATTTTCAATGAATGTTTGGTTTACAATTAACTGGCAGAGAATATGCCGTGAGACTGGGCAGGCTGTTCATGCTATACCTTTGATGGAATTTGGACAATTTTTTTAGTAAAATGAATGAATAACTTTTGTTTTTTTCCCTTCTCTTGCCAACCTAATTGTGAACCTAAGTTTAGAGCTTTTATAAAGTGTTATGTTTGCTAAGAGCAAGCATTTATGAGCAGAGAGAGTGGTTTCCCATGAAACTGTTTGGCCATTAAGGCATTCAATAGATTTGTATTCAGTGGTAGCTGGAGTAAGGTCAAAATTATGTTGCTTTTAAAATGCCAGGTTATTTTGGAATTTGTGTGTAAAACTACTCTGACTGTATTGAGTGCTTTTGGCAAAAACATTGAAATGAACTGGGTGATACTTGGATACAAAGTCCACTCAAATTTAAGTTAGTAGTAAAGTTCTGAATGTCAGTGGCAGCGAGATCCTGCTTTTAGTTTGCATTAACAGAATAAATAGAAATAAACTGTTCCCTTTTTGCTTTCTCTCCACCTTCTCCTGAAGTTTTGATGTGCACAAGAAATGCCCTCTCTGTGATGTGATGTTTCCCCCAAACTACGACCAGAGCAAGTTTGAGGAGCACGTTGAGAGCCACTGGAAGGTTTGTCCCATGTGCAGCGAGCAGTTCCCGCCCGACTACGACCAGCAAGGCTTTGAGAGGCACGTCCAGACGCACTTTGATCAGAACGTATTAAATTTTGATTAAATACTTTGTTTTGCAGTGTAGCTTAAAACCCCACCACTTTGAGTAGTCCACCTCCAAAACAAAAGCAGTGCAGCTTTCTGTAAAAGTGCAAACTTCTGATTAAAAGCTCATGTACTCTAATGGGAGCCATGGCTGTAAGCTGCTATGGGGTTATGTTCTCTCTGCCTAACACTTTCACTAAGGAGACCCACAACCCCCCACCTTGTTGTGTATGTAGCTATTTATTCCCCTACTTAGTGGAATTTCTTCCCCTACTTAGTGGAATGCCTAAGGACACAGGAATGACTGAGCCTCAGAAAAAACGAGACTGGCTTCATGGTGTTCTTCAGCTACATTTATAAAAGGTCACCTAAACATCTGTGGTTTCTCTTAACCTTGATAACTGGGGCACAATTAAAAACGTGATAAGCAGGTGTTTCTCCTAGCAAATCCATGTCGTTTTTCTCTGAGTAACACTTAAATTGGAAAGCTACATTACTTACCCTATGAAAATATAGTTTTCTAGTACATTTCTGAGATGTAGATGCATGTACTGTGAGATTCCAGGCTTGCAACAAGAGGAATGGCAAATACTTCAGTTTCACATGTAGAATGTTTGCCTTAAGGGATAATGTTAAATTAGGCACGTTATACTTTAAGGCAGTGGTTTTGAGTTGAAAGAGACAGCTGTGCTTAAATGCTTAAAAGTAATTGTTTAAAAAATCATTGCCATTATGTTGCAGTTTTATTCAGTAGAAAATATTGTTCTATTTTCACAACAGTGGATTGTGTTCTTCTGGCTTTTAAAACCTTTTGTGTTTTAACTTTATGTATTTCTTTCCAATAAGTAAAAACACGTGTGTATATCTAAACATTTTATATTTACTTTAACTGTATTAAGTAAATTTGCTTCCCACTTGTTGTACAGTAGTCTTGTTACATTAAAAGCAGAATTATTCATGGAGTCAGTGGTCTGTTTTTCCTGCTGCTCATTTTGAAATTAAACAGAGTATAGGCTTTACTTAGGAGTAAATGACTCAGCATTGTATGACAAAGGGTTGCTCCTCACATCTGTTTATGTTCTTTCTTTGAGAGGGAAACGCTGGAATTAAGGTTTGGAGTAGCTTCTGTTGACTGCAGTTCCCTCCTGAACCATATGCAATATCCAGTTAATGCAGGACTTAACTAAAAACTGCATGATGGGGATAAATTGCAGTGTCCTGGGCAGCAGCAACTCAGCAGTGCTCATGTGCCATTTGCAGTCTAAAGTTTTTTTGTAACTGGGAGCTTCATATCAAGAGCTGGCCTGAGGTAAAGCATGGATTTTTTTCTTACTGTAACTCAACAGCAGATGAAAACAGTTGGAACAGACTCCAAGAGTTTAATGATACCAAAGTAAAATAAATATAAGACTGTACACAGCCCAAGAACTTAACTCTAGGTTAGGAATGAGAAAAGAGCAGTCTTCTTAGGTCAGAGGCAGTTTATTTTAAATGTGATTTGATTTACATTTATAAGCAGCTTTCCTGACAGGAATTCTTTAAGTTGCCTTCAGTTCTAAAACAAACCTCTGTCACTTTCAAACTTAAAGTACTTTGTCCCCAACAAAACATATGAAAATATAATTTAAAGCACACTTTTCACAGACACAGTACAATACATTCACTATACACAGTATAACAAAATAGTCCCATCTTTACCTGTTTAATAATACTGTCACAATGAATAGGTAAATAGAAACTGGAATTTCAGTTTTATAGTTGAAAGGAATTTACATGCAACAATGACGTTTTACAACTGTTTAGCTGTTGAACGAACTCGCCCAGCCTGTAGTTCTTGCACTAGGAGCAGAGCCAAAATGTGTTTGTTGGCCAGATCTGTTGCCAAAGCTGCAGAAGGTGGGAAGTGGCCACTTGGGGCCTTGTATGTACCAGTAACTCTCATGTCTGGATCATCCTTTAAACCCGGTTGTCACGGTCACCTCTCTGGGATCTGAGAGGGATGTTTCGCTTCACTTCGGCTGTTCTAAACACTCATTAGGATGATTCTTATGTGTTTTAATGAGACTTTTACTCTGCTGGAGAAAAGGTAATTGTCATCCTTACAAAGTTTTCCTTTAAAGCTTTGGAAAAAAAAAATAGGGAAAGCTCATTCCTCCTTTATGGGAGCTTTCTTTTGCACTTAAAAGAACAGGAACCAAGCCAAGGCGATGACTGTGTTAACACTGGGAGTTCCTCCTGCACCCTTGCCAGGCAAAGGACTGTTCAGGCCAGGGCTGGTGGAGAGTGCCCACCTCGGCTCCCAGCCAGCTGAACTCCAGGAATAGCACTTGTGAGAAGAATGCTCAAGGCAGGATGGCAAGCAACAAATGTTCAGGTATGGTCCAGACACGAAGTGCTCTCATGTTGGCTTTTAAGTCAAGTCTCTGACCACCTGCTGCAAGAAGCACTTAATCTTCAGTAAGGCTCAAATGTCATATTTCAGCAAAATTAATTGTAAAGCTAAACAGACACTTCCAAATGGAATGCAGTGACCTACAATGAGAAGCAAAAAATGCACAAAGAAAATCTCAAAACACAATGAATGTGAGGGAGAGGCATTAGAACTCCCTTAGCACAACTAACGGACCTCCTTAAACCATGCGCTGAATTTCTCATTTTTATTTGCAACCGCAGCACATGCTCGTACAGTAGTTGCAAGAATTGGCAACACATAAAACATTAAATCTGTTGGCAATAGAGAACTACAAAGTGCTTCAAAACTTCATCTGAGATGAAGATAATTGTTTCTCACACACACATAAATTTGCACTTAAGTATTTCCAAGTGTCTTTCTAAGAGATAGTTCAGGGGTAAATATTTAGTTGGACTGGGATATTGGTCCTCAAAAGTTTGATGGGCATGAACATAACATGACATCTTGTACAGAGAAAAAAAATGTAATTGCTAACACTAAAGTGATTGTTTACTAGAGTTCGAATGGCAAGGTTTTCAGCATTTCAAGAGGGAGGAAAAAAGAAAGATTTGCAAGATAATATAAAATACAGCAAGCACACCTTTTTATGTATGTTATTTAAGTATGAAAATATTTTTAGCATATTATGTTAAACATTCTTTCTTATTTATATTTCCATTACCTAAAAGACTTGCTACTCCACTGATAACTCCATTATGTAAGGCATGTTAACTATAGTTTGACGAGGGCGGTACTGTTTTGGTTTTGCACACACATTGACAGATGCATCGAAAGTCTTCATCACGTTACAATCTTGAAATGATGTCAGTGCCAAGCTCTCCTCCTCACGCTCCTGTCCCACACATCAGTACAACTAAATACGCAACGTCCCCCTAGTTCTTTTTTGTTTTGTTTTTTGGAGAAAAATGTTCTGAAGAACCTATAGCTTTTATAGCACCTTATCTCAAAGTAATGAAAATGGGTATGATGATAACATGTGCAAATGTACAAAATCATTAACTCTACAAAGATACATCATTCCAAAATTACAGAAAATTTTAAAGCATGCATTTAATTTTTTTAAAGGGTTGCTGAATGCTTCCCCTGAAAAAGGTGGCTGTTCTCAAAATCAGCAACTGCTGGTGAGGATTTCTTGGCACATTTGTGACCAGCATGTTATTGCTGCATCTTCCTGATGATCTCAGCAGACACGGGGGGATGAAAATTGATTGTGTGGTGCCGCAGGCCCTGAGCTGTCTTGTAACTCTTTCCACAGCGACATTTGAATGGTTTGCGTACGCGGATTTGTGTTCTGTGGCCGTTCTTGGCGTGGTACTTGATACCGTTCACATTCTGTGAGGGAGAAGGGAAAATGTCAGTGCTCAGGTGGGCTGACACAGGCTCTGCTTCCAGGCAAAACCTGAAAATGGATCAATGCTATGAGCAAAATCCTATAAACTGCCAGGAGCTCCTGCTGGCTATTACACATAGGCTATGCTCCCAAGGTACCAGGTGGGACAAGGACAATAATTTGTGTGGTTCTCAAAACTCACCTACTTGGCTAATCCTGATTTTTACCTCCTAATACACATCACTTCCCAAAGAATACCATTTAATGGACTCACACATGGTTGCTCTTTGTGTCCTGACATCTTTTTCATATAGCACTGACAAATCTTATTCAGAGGTTCATTTACAAGCAAACAAAGAATTGGCATGAAGACTCGGGTCACACCTCTTTAAAGAGCTGAGACCTCCCCCATGGTGGGTCTGTTCTGTTTAGTGTCATTGTTTGTAGATATGTCTTTAAACTCCAGCAAATTCTGATCGTTGACACATTGCCTCCAAAGAAATAACTGCAGGGAATGCTTAACTCAAAAAAGTTACACAGGACACTTAAAAAATAATCCAGAGAAGCTGTCTTCAAAATAGCTATTGTTTGGGAATACTCCACTGGTAAAACTGGAGAGCTGATCCCCACTAGTGCAAAACACAGCAACACAACACACACACCCTGTTACACTGGCAAGGGCAGGAAACAGGCCAAACTTCTGTCAACCAAAAACCTTACTAAACGTAAATCAAAGTAGTTCCCCTGTCTTCCTTTTCACATATTTCTGGCAAAAATGGAAGAAGCTGTTGTGATCGCAGCAGCTGTTGTGATATTCATCTGTGGAGTATACTGGAATCTCTCATCTGCTCCTACCAAAAGAGCTTGAATTTCTCGATGAAAAAGCAAAATCATACTGTTTTTCATCTGAGCTTCTTCTAGGATGAAACTGAAGAAGATAGTAGTTGTAATAAAAAGAGACAGTTCCAAGCCTCTCCTGTGTTCTCTCTTAAGATTCCAGATAGGTATCTCAGTACTTTTTTAAAGATTAAAGAAAAGAAAAAAGAGGAGAAAAGAGAAGAAAAGAGAATAAAAAAGAAAAGAGAAAAGAAAAAAGAGAAGAGAATAAAAAAGAAAAGAAAAAGAAAAGAGAAAAGAAAAGAAAGAAAGGAAAGAAGAGAAAAAAGAAAAGAGAAAAAAGAGAAGAAAAGAAAAATCTAAAAAGCTAAAATCAACCAACAGCCCAGATACTAACCCCTTAAATTAGGTCTTGGGCATTTTGTCTTTGCTAAACCACTGCCTGGTGTTACACATAACAGAAAGTCCCCTTGGCTCTTTAAAAAACAAGTTTTATCAATGTGCAGCTTGCAGTAAGTGGAAGCTCCAGCTTCAAACTCACAAAAAAACAGTCTCAAATATCCATCCTGGAAAAGAGGTGCAAGACTGCAAGCAACTGCTCTGACTGCAGTTCATGCTGCTCTTCTGCAGAGCAACCAGGCAGTGAATCCTCAACTGAAGTTGCAAATCCCGCCTCTGAATCGTCCTTTACACCCTTAAAAATGCTGGAAAACCCCTGCACAACTGTCTGCTCCTCCAACACCAACCAGGCACAGGAACATGAGATATCAAGGCAGGGTTTGTCTGGGTGCAGAGTACTCAGAGAAGGCAGAAAGCTGTTGCACCACAGCTCCAAGAGCACTACAAAGCTACAAAGCTACAAAGAGCAGTCAAGTAAATTCCCTGCAAGTAATCTGAGATCCTGGGGCAGCTTTTCGATCATCTTGCACATAGTTTCAACCTCTAGCACCCACAGGGCCATTGGGGTGAGGAGGCCAGGATTGTCACTGGGTGGCAGGAGGACTTGATAAAGGCATCTGCCATCATCTATGTACCTTTAAGGACCCGTGCCTTCAAAAGAGGACAAAATCTGGGGCTGACCTGCTAAACTTTTGCTACTGCAGTGAAATTTTTAAACAAGCCCTTTACCTACAATAACAATATTTTCCTAACAAAAACCTGTTCCTGTTTAAATTTTTTCTAAGAAATCCCTTCTAGATACTGTTGAGCTACTATCAATTGCTACAGATACTGTAAATCTACAATCACAAACATTCTCACTGTTCCATGCCAATGGTACTCTTCTCCTGATCCAGATTTTTTAACAATCCATCAGCCCTAGTACACCCCATTCTTTGGGGAAGGGGGAGAAAGTATTTTCAGGTGGAAAAAATTAAGGAGATGCTAAAGCAGAAACCTTAAAGGGATGTATTGGGCTCTGGAAGGTTTGAAACACAGTAACCATGCCGAGCATGAAGAGCTTGTGTAAAGTGAAATTTGACCTGTAACTCTGTCTAAAAGGAAACTGTTGTTAGAATTACAGTGACTCTTCGGCACTTTTTCCACTGCTGTAGTGTAAACACTTTGTTGTACGTACGCTGAGTTTGCTGAGGTACAGCAAAAGCCACGACCAAACTCGTACATCACTTTTATTGCTCTGGTTACTTAGGTTGCTCACTATTTACTCTCACAAATGATTGAGGAAGAGGATGGCCATAGAGAAGGGTACTCTAAAGATCTTGAACAGGAGGAAACAATTATTAACCTGGGATCAGATCAGGAGGTGATAGAGAAGTTTAGACTGGCACTATCTGGTTTGCAAGGACACAAAGGCTCTTGTTGGGCAGGGCCCTTTCTGCACGGCAGGACTGACAAAGGTACTACACTGCAGAGAACTTGCCAGCCCCACTTCATGTAGTAAAAAACATCTCAAAAAGATGATTTGAGAGTTTTCTTGTTTCAGCCTTGGACATTCATACATGTTTTTGTACTCTTGGCTCTTCATACCAAAGTTTTCTTTGTGGGTCCAGTTCCTCTGTTCAACTTGCAAGCTCTGGCTTGCTTCTTTCTTTCAAGTAAATTCCCTTGTTTCCCTCTCACTTTAATATTCTCCTTCCCTAAGTTCTGCTGAGTTTCACTACTCATAGGTCAGCCTTCCTGGGGGTTTGGGTCACCTCACAGGACCCTCATCCTTTCACGTGCCAAACAGACAAGCTCAGTGACTGAGCAGACATGGAAGGTACCACTTCTCCTCTTGCCCAAGGCCAAAGAAAAGTCATGGATGTAAGCTACATTCTGTATGCACTGAAATCTATTATTCTTTTTATTACTAATTTTGCACAAACTAGAAAATTTAGGACAAATACTCTAGGGTTTTCTCTATACTAGCATATATGCATTATTTGTGAGGTTTGTTGTACCTACTATGTCTCAAACTTCATTTGCTCTTACGATATTGCCTGAGTAAGTTTATCTACATCTTAAACACATTTTCAAAGACCTTCTCCAGAGCTAGAGACCACTCAGGGGTATTGAATAAAAGGAGGACTAATCAACACCTTCATAAATCCCCATTTTAGCTCCTACAAGGTGGTATTTTGCAAAGCACATTAACTACTCAGTATTCATATACTTCTGGACAGGGCATCTAAATTTGGATGTGAGTCCGAAGTCTGGTGACAGTGAACTCCACAGAAAACAAGGATTATACCTTTGGGTTCCTTGGAATCACACAGATGATTTTCTAAAAATCAAATTTCAGCCATCAAAGATGAATTACAGGAAGAAAAAAAAATCCATAAATGGAAAACTATAAAGTAATTATAACTTCTTCTCTACCTCAATAAGCAAAATTAGAGTAGAAAGCAAGCTTCAGAAATTAGTTCAAAGACTTATGTTTAAAGCATCTAGAAATCAGTGTACTTCAGGTTTATATAGATGCTTCTGACAATCCCGCATGTAATTTAAAGAAAAATATTTCTCCGAGGATCTGTGGCTTCTCAAGAAAATCTCTGCATTACTATTTAGAGTACCAATACACGTTACAAGCAAACAATTTTTAAAAATAAAGTTCCTGAAGAACAACGAAATGTTTATGACTATTTGCACTGCCTATGGGAAAGCGCCAGGAGACAGCAGCTGGGCAGGAGGCCAGCAGGGGCTCCTGATACGCATCTGGGCTTGTGTATAAACATGTTCTCCTTACAGTTTCCATTGTCCGCCCCAGCCCGTTCCTTTGGAGTATTTGTTGTACTCATTCTTGTCTTATTTACCTTCCCATAATGACTTTTCAGTGCAGAGGCCATCTCTTATCCTTGAACATTGTTTGCAAAAAGGTGCCCCATCCCTACTGGGTCCTTTAAGCAGTACTGTAATACAAATAAAATCTCTAAAAATACCATTCTACTTCTCAAACTTACGTCACCTAAGGCCAGACAAAAGAAAACTGTGTATATCCTCCTTTCCTCCTTGCTCCCTAAAGGAATGCATCCTTTCTCAGCCGTAAAGTGAGCCTGGCAATTACTGTATGTGCATGTCTGTGTTCCTGTTTGGAGCACTATAATTGTTTTACAGTCCTGACTGTGATTATCCAGTACCCACCAGAAAATCCCAGTGCTTTGATCACAGGACTCCCTACCCAGACTCTGCAAATAATTCGTCAGACAAGCGGGTTAAGCAGAAGGAAGATAAAGAGGAAACAAGAAAACACAGCTGACACAAAGCTCAAAGGAAGGAAACAAAGATAAAGATGCAAAAAGAAAAGAAGTAGGCTGAAAATAAAAAAGGGAGGAAACAGAAAAGAGAAATGAGGTGAGGTAGAGTTTAAGGAAATGTGCTTTTCTATCAGGACTAAACAGAGGTGAGTCTCTTAGGAGAATAAGGTACTTTTTATTTGCTGCTGTTCCCTGTCAGCCCCTCTAAGGGTCATTAATTTGTTCCCCCGCCCATCTGCTCTACCATTAATGGTGTACAAGATATCCCTTATAGACAGTCCTCATGCATTTGAGATGAAGTTAGTGAGATAGCAGAAGCAAGCACAAACAACTTGCTCATTTGGGCAATAAAAAGACGGAGGGCTAGCAGTCAAACAGAGAACAGACAGGATATAGCAAATTACAGGGTTCTCCTTCCAGACTTTGCCATTAAGCGAATGTTTTCTGCAATGCATAGATGCCCTCTGGGCACACGACTTCTAACAATCACCATGGCTTGTTTGCTTCCTGAGCTAGGGATTTAGCTTTTTATACCATACCCTCTGTCTGGCACAGCTCCTACCACATGCAAGGAAAGTATTGATCTTCAGTAATGTGAGTTTGTCTGCAAATACTTGTAAGTAGTCCAAAAACATCTTTCTCTCTGCCCTGGCCCTGGAGATGGTGTTCAGTTTTTCCTGTAACTGGAGAATAAATGCTACAAAGTTCAGGATAATCTCAGCAAAAAGATTTGTATGTCCCTAAGAAACAAGCACACTGCTTTCTTGTCCATGTTTTATCAAATAGTGTTGTCAAGGATAAGTGGTCTGTACAGGAACCTGAGTCTTGTGATTTGCTGCTGTAGGAGCTGCTGCAGCATCACTGAAACAGGTTTTCATCCACTACATGGTTTCATGCACAGGTTCTCCATTCTTGCCATAACTCTTTTATCTCAACTGCTATTGACCTTCCTCTATTTCTATTTCATATTTCTGCTCTCTTCTAAGTCCCTACTTATCAGTTATTTAAAGGACAAGCCACAAAATACAACCAACCCAGCCACCATGGTTTTTCTAGGGTGTAGGGTCAGTGGTTGGATTTTCCAGTAGTTCATGCAAAAAACTTTAGCAAATGTCTTAGAGGAAGTGTTGCCAACACACTATTTCTGTCCCTACATGTCAGTGGTTAGCGAATGCCATACTGAAGTGCAAGATGTTTAACACAATTTCATCTGCAAGCCCTGCATGTGGGGTCACTGACAGCTGTGCAGATGTGTCATGGGAACTCAGACCCAGGACAGAATGATGCCAGAATTTCTGCAAGACTCTGCCTTCCCAAGGTGAATTCTGACTTGCATGATGTTAACCACTACATCCCACACATTATCTTTAACAGGAAATGCACCCCGGGCACTGTCTCACTAAAGAGGAGGCAGTATCTCTAGTAGTCAAGCAGAAGGAATTGTTTCTGGCACAGATGGACAGAAGCTTTTTATTTCATATTTCTGAAAGGGACCCAAGAGATAATTTTGCTTGTAGTACCTCCTGCATTCTGTAGTTAATTTGTCTAAATAACAGAAAGGCCGTTAAAATGTGTAAAGCAAGAGAGTTGCTATATGTAATCTTTCTTGACAGACATCCCTTGTAAAACTGATAAACTTGGCTGTGCTTGAGAGGAAACTAGTGAATAAAATATTCTGCTAAAATATCACAAAAATAATTGTGGAAAGTCTATTAAATGAGAAGAGTGCAAACTGATTTTAGAGGCTTCCCCCACCACCCACACCAGCAGGAAATGAGGTAGGTCTGAACTACTACTTACCTTATATCTTTTTTTACATCCAGGAACAGGACAGGCAAAAGGTTTCTCATCCCCTCCATTCATGCACATTGAACTAAGGATAGCTTCAGAGCTGATAGCACTTTCTGTAGTCCAAGACTCATCACTGTCTGATTCTTCATAGTCTACTTCCTCTTCATCATATTCACTACCTAGAAAAGCAGGGCAGTCAGATAAAACAAGAATAAATAAGAGCACAGTAAGATAACCCATTCTGCATTTATTACATCAGCTACAATGACTTGTAATTTCCCCACTTTTGTCTTTTCTGGAAGACAGTTTTTTAATTGCATAACCCTATCTTTCTTGTCGTTATTTATTCCTTCATAAAGACACCAGTGGTTCTTTTTCTAATAACCAGGACAGACATTATTAATATATCTTCATAAACTGTTAACTGCATGGCACAGAAAGTTCAAAGGACTGATTTTAAAATGCAGTTTCATTGCTTCTCAAACACCAGGATCCTTCCGTCTTTCCCAGTGCCCTAACAGAAAATGCTCCCTTCCCCCCTCCAATTAAAGCTAATTTTAAGGCATTTCTTTATGCAATACAATACTGAAGAGTGTAATTCTACAGATCATAAACAGTGTAAAATAATATGTTGACAAGTCCTAATGCATTTACTAGCCCTTTGGAATTAATAGGAATTATAGCACAACATTAATAAGAATTATATTGTAGCAATTATAGTTGTGAAATTCATTCCCTCAGGTGTGGGTATAAATTGCATTGTGAGGCTGCCCTGAACAGACCGCATTATGTTCCAGATATGCAAAGACAGCCATCTGAGCAGCTGGTGCTGAGTTTATTTATTATTTTTAATTGCAATAACTATTAACGAAATCCTCTGAAGAAGTTAAATGTGAAACAAGAGAAATTAGAAAAGCAGAATTCCAACTGTAAAAATACAGTTGAAAAAAGAAAAGCAGGGGAGGGAAGAGCTGCAGCTGATTAAAAAGAAAATATATGCACAGAGGGAGAGAGAGGGAAAGCTGAGGGAAACTTCAGTGGTGTCAGCAGGAGGTGGTGCTGTGTTTCCCCTCCCCTTTCTTTTTTCCCTTTCCCAGCTCTGCTAAATTTTATCCTTTCTGCTGAAAGACAGTTTGGCTCCAAGTGCTGGAATAGCTCCTGCTATTAAAGACAGTTATGTGACACTTGCACGGCTCTTCCCTCACGTGCCCTTTCAGTGCACGGCTCTGAGCAGTTCTACCCGCCGAGGAGAAAATGCAGACAGATGCCTCATGGCACTTTAAAACATTCAGAATTCATAGGGAAAACCCATACTGGAAAGTACAATGGGGTTTTAGGGGCGTTTCTGCTTCTGCTGAAACTCCACACTTACTGCCTCTTTGGACTCCCCCTTCCCCACCATTCCAAGTCAGCCTCAGCACTGAGTAACAACACGTGGCAACTGGTAGCTGCCAGCAGCCAGGGCTCCTGAGCTTTGGTCAGGACAGATGTCAGGCTGTCCACATTTCTTTCCTGTGGCTCCCATCTGTCCAGGATGGTGTGCAGATGAGGAAAGAGGGATGGTTTCCCACCAGCCACAACCGTCGACATGAGCGCACGCACAGGCCCTGCAGCACATCTGGAAAACTCTGCCCTGCTGACTGTAGCTCCTCATCCCACTCCCAATGAGCGAGAGCCAAAGAAAGCATTATTGACCTCTTAAAATATTTCTGAACTCTAGGAACAGTTAACCTAAAATGAAGTTAAGAGTTGTTATAGTTTAATTAACTAATAAAAAAATGGAGGCAAAACCACAACTCTGCTTCTACGATTTCCTGCCCTTGATTGTATCTTGATGGAAAAAATTCCTCAAGCTGTTCCTTTCAAACCTTTTAGCTCAGTGGGGTTTTTTTAAAGCAAATGAAACAGAAAACCCTATTGTAAATACACACATGCGCTCCTAGGATGTCAAAACATACAATTCTAAACACTGATACCAACAATTTCTGCCTTTATAATCACCCTCCTTGTGAGCCCCCTTAAGAGTGGGTGATTTCCGCCCAAATAGTTTTTGTCCTCCTGAAGAAAACATCATTTGAAACAGTACAACATCTCTTAGGGACACCGGTCCTTTTAGTGATGATAAGGCGTATGCTTTCATAAAGCAATAATCAGTGCTCTTTAAAACTTAATATGCAATATGATGTATAAAATAAGAGATGCACAGAACAGTGGGGAGAAGCTGCAGTCAGTACTATTAAGCATTTCCTTAGGTTTTCCTAAAGGCATTAAGGAAATAAATTTTAATTTTTCTAGTAATCTTGCATGGTAGGATCCAATCCTGTAAAAATGTTGCCAGTACTTCAGTTAAAGGTAGGCTCAGTGACAGAGACAGAAGAGACCAAACTGTGTGTAAGCATCCATGAGACCACACCATCCTTACGGTTTTCTTCCCATGGCTTACCCGAACAAAAATGCAAGATTTGGTCTAGTACACTCAGAACAGTTCTTTAACCAGTACAAGCAAATGCTTCATTATCTTAAATTTTTAAATTCAGATGTCACTACAGATTTTACAAATACAATTGAGCTTTTCATATGAATGACCATATAAATATCTATTTCTTCTTGCACAAAACAGTATGGTGCTGTATGACTTCATATGAAGCTGTAACCGCACTCTATCACTGCTTTTATCTAACAGTGTCCTACTGAACTTAACTGCTTTTAATGTCTTTAAAAAAATAAAAATTAGAAATCCCAAAATGTATTTAAAAGGATCTTGGTAGAGGGAAAATGCAAAAAAAAAAAAAAAAATCATTGCCTTGAAAAAAAATTCATTAGCAATAAAAATTCAACCTTAAAATAATTATGTTGTTTCAGTTGTTATAGAAAAACAACACTGATTTAGTCATGCTTTTAACCGATTCTGCCTCAGAATTTAATTTCCTCAGTTGTCAGTGTCCAAAGTGCAGCAACCCATGCGGTGCCTCACTGACTGCGTGCAACACATCAGAGAGGGGGGAAATAAAACAAGAGGAAAAACAAGAAGCACAACGCACAGGTTGGCGCTGCCATTATAAACAGCCCCTGGATGAGGTATTTTAATTAAGTGGTGCAGGGCTGAGCACGGTGGCTTTGTGAGGCCGTTCCCAGGCGGGGCAGGAGGCTCCATGTCAGGTGTACAAACTGCAACCCGAGCCGGTGCTGCCCGGGTTCTTGGGCAGCGTTCCCGGGGACCAGCAGCGCGCCGAGGAGAAGTGCACTGCAGCGCACTTTGATCAAGATAGAGCTAGTTAATTGCTTGCCTTTTCTTTTTTTTTTTTTTTTTTAACTTGGTTGGTGTTTCACTATTATACCTGTAAATATTTACTTAAAAAAAAAAAAAAAGAAAAAAGAAATTACGCGCCTTTACATCTAACCCATGGCCATCTCCAGGGTGTAACAATTGCATGACTTGGGCAGTGTTTGCATTAACTCTCCAGAGAGCTGTCTCGCTGAGCTCCCCTTAGACAGTGCCACGCTCATGGAAAACGGGATGCTCTTCTGGGGAATGCTGCCCTCTGGACACTGAGCTGAGTCGTTCCTGTAGCAAGTGTGCCAATGGCTTTACCCTTCCTCCCCATGCTTGGAAAGCAGAAGGAATGTTTCTTCCACAGAAAAATATCAGAACTAGTCTTCAGACGTCTGAAAAGCAAAAAAAAAACCTCCCCCAAAACTCGACAACACACAGTTCTCTAAGACAAAGCATCTAAGTATCTGGCTGATAGACAAGCACATGGTTTCAGCAAGGCACCGTACAAATACACAATATTATTACCATAACTAAACACTAGTTCCACCATAGCAAAAAAACTGCTCTCTTCCTCTCTCCTCTGGCAATGCTTTTTCTGAGGCTTCTTGCTGGCTCATTGCTCTTTAACATAATATCCAGTTTCATCATCTGGCTTTCATTCAGAGACCCTACACAGTTCCACCTTGGCCTAACCTAAACCACTGCTTTATTATCCAAATAACTCAGTAACATCTTCTTAATACTGCACCCGCCCTCGCATGCAATAATCCCTCAGTCCTGGCCCACAAAGCCATTTCCCCACTCCCCACTTCAGTGGCCTTGCCAAAAGACTCACTTCATCTGGGCTGCCCCCAGCAGATCAAAAACAATGAAAAGAAACAAAGGCAAGGAAAGAATGCTTGTTCAGCTTTTTTTTCTGCCCCCCTCCCCCCGCCCCGCCCCGCCCCACTGCAATTTTCCATGCTGAGACAATGCCGCTACTCCTTAAAGGGGAGGTGGATTCCACTAGGCACAACTCACACAGTATGCCATATTGGAGCCAGATATCACATAAAATTACCTGTTATGAGAAGCCACAAAGCACACCGGCTCACAAACAGTTCCAGCAAGTTATTTCTCTTGTCATTTTCACACTGCATTTAAACAACCCATCACAAATGAGGAAGCTATGTCCCAGCCAAAAGAAAAGACATGCACGAAAAGGGATTATGATTACTGCCTGCAGGTTAAGAAGCCTGTGTAGTTTAAAACAAAAGAAAAGCTGACCATAAAGACTTGGTCTACACCTCTGCTGCCAGTCAGTTTTCCTATCAAAATCAGTGAGAACGTCACTTAATCCTCCAGCAAAGATCTCACCTCTTCAATGCCCATCTACTACCTTTTTGTTTCCCAGTAGATGAAGTCAGTAATTTAAAGAGCCCAGAAATGGTTTGCAGGGAGTTAATTCATTTGACATTCTGGAACAGACAACATCCCAGCTACACTGCTGAAAATCTGGGGCCTTATCTTTTATATTTCTGGGGTTTATTCTGTATTCACACCACTGTAGCCAAGATAAATTCTGCCTTTTGCATGAGTGAATTCACTCCATGGTGAGATTTACAGAGGATTTTCTTCTGAACTTTAAATGAATCCTGGTTCTAGCAGGTGCACAGCATTTGTTTTTACATTGCTTTTCAAATCTAAAGACTCCTCTGCTGTGCCTTTAAATATAAAAAAGACAAAGTTGATTAAAACCAGCACAAGCTGTGTGTGCCATTTTAATGAGTAGGATCTATCTTGACCTCTGATCAAGAACATTATGAGTTCTTCCTTTCTCCTCCCATGAAGAAAAACAAACCCAAAACATCCTTGCCAATTATTTTTGTGACCAGAAAGCATACATTTAAGTATACAATGAATAACCATGAGCAAATAGCTTACTGCAGTGGGAACCAACATTGCTAGTGTCACTGAAAGTTCATGGTAATTCCAAGGATTTCTCATAAAAATTCAGCTTCACACTTTGTCCCGTGCGGGACTTGCAGTTTGTATTTCATAGAAACAGCTTTATGAGAGCACTTCTTATGTTAAGAACTTTGCATTCCCATATTCTGCAACAGTTTCCTTGATAAAAAAGTGAATTATTAATATTATGTGAATTTTGGGTTAATACTAAAGCACATTTATGAATTTGTCAGACTTCTTCCCTTTATGCCCAAGGATGTACACAGCAGGGACAATGTTCCTACAGGTGATACTCATTGCTGATCTAAAGACATATCAAGTCATTCAAAATGAAATATTATTCTTTCTCATAAAGAACAGGAAATAAATGAAATACAAAACAGTCAAAGAACAAATAACAGCGGCCATGCAAGTCCAAGTCTTTAGAAGCTGTAGCAGGACTCTCTCAGCTGCGAGCTAGTATGGGTGGCACAGTGTACTGGCTCTGCAAATTCCAGCAACAAATGTCAGACACTGGATCATCCAGACACACTAAGCCAGGGTCTTCGCTTGCCTGCTTGTTTTGGTGGGCGGGGAGAGGGGACACAGATGACAGAAAGCGGTTTTCAGCCTTTGTCCATTCAGAATAATTTCTTACATTTTCAAAAACACTTCTACCATTCATGTCCACAAAGATGATGTAGACACAACTGAAGAAAACGTGGAGAGGTTTAACAGAGCAGTGCTACAGACACTGGCATTTTAGACAGGAAGTGCCTTTGCAGTGTTTGGATTAAGCACCTAAATACAACAAGCACTAGGTTCACCTCAGTGAAGTCTTTCATGGAGCCTTTCTCCAGCATGTGGGTATAAGCATGTGCAGTTGAGGTTTTGCTCCTCTCCCAGGTAAATATTCCTGATCTTTATTTCTGGGTGAGGAGGGGCAATTCTGTTCTCAAAGCCAACTGCATGCTTGGAACTTTGCTGTCACTGGTGGGAGCTGATTGAGATGGTTATGGTTTATCAAACAGGCACTTGCCAGGGCTGGCAGAGGCCTCCGTGCCTCTTCATGATCACAACAGAGCCATCAAAATAGCAATTATGACTGACTACTGCCTTGGCCCTGCACCAGGTGGGGCGGGGGCTCCAGGCTGTCCTGCTGGCCGCTGCCAGCGCTGCACAGCGCATCCCACGGGCTGTGGCTGCCACTGCCAGCAGCCTCCTCTTTCCCATGACACCAGTCAGAGCAGGATTTGGCCAGAACAGTGTCTTCTGGAGAAACCACCCTTCCTTTTCTCTTTTCCAGTCCTCTCCTAGCTCAGATCAAGAATTGAGTGCTAAATAATGAGCTGTTAGGATGTATTTCTGCCAAGAAGAACTAATTTTCTATTGTCTCTGGCTGAAGCAGGGCTCAGCTAATGAATAAGCACCAAGAGAATTTCAAAAATGTACCTCATGTAATGATGTGAACATGGATTCAAATACAAAGAACAGTATGGTTTTTTATCATTATTTTTAGGCACAAAGCACTTGAAAGCACTAGAGAAAATAGTTAGGCAAAAAAACCCCAAACAAACCCCACAAAAAACTTTTCTGTGTTCGTTTGCATCATCTGAAGAGTAGCTTTCAGACAACACTTTCAGACCTCCACTGCTATACCAAAGGAGGGAACATTTAGGCATCTAAGTTTACGGGGAGGTGTTTCTGGACATCCCCTCCCCTCTCTCCCAGTCAAAGGGCAACTGTAACTTGCAGAGTCACAGAGACAGGCTGAAAAGATCCTTCCTACAGCTATTTTGGAGGGTGGTACTTTAAACAGGATGAACCTGTACACAGTTAAACATCCAGCACCCTGGTGTTTTAAATGACATGGTAGATGGGCCAATTCCAACATTTCACACCAACTGCAGTTTTAATTTCATTGCTTTCAGTGTAAGCTCATGCTGAATTTCAAGTGACTTAAAATGCATCCTGTTACAAGTTTTGGATTCTCTTTGGAAAGTGTGCAAACACTCCTACAGGTAAAACGTAAATCTGAATACATTGTATTTTGGTATAGAATGATTTTGGCTGAGCTAACCTGTATGGAAATCACCCTAAAATGTTGGAGGTTAAGCTAAAATGATAAAGGTTCAAAATAAGCATAAAGTTTTATATTTAAAGGGCTATTAGTATGACATTAGTGCTATATAATATTTTTCACTTTTCAGTTCAGATCTCATGTGTAAACAGTTCTTTTCAGCAAAATGGAGAACTGTTTACATGTGAGACCTGCTCTCCGTTTTGGGCTACTAGAGAAACAGAACTAACACACTCAGGTTAAAAAAAAAAAAATCCTCCAGAGCCAATACTGGGATTGGTGGAGCAGCTGGATTCTATCTGGCCTTAGGAGCAACTGTGTGCCATTTTCTTTCTTGATATATCTGTATCTTGATAGCAAGGAACAGTCTTTAAAACTAAAGCACTGTAAACCCTAATCCAAAGTTTATAAATCCGCTTGCACACCTATATAAGCAGATATGTTACAGCTTATTGAATGTATAAATGCAAATAAAACATACATGTAATAAGATAAACAAAAAAATCCCCCACTTCCAATTACTTGTGGAACAGCAACTAATCACAAAAACATGCATGTAAAGAACTGATTCTGGAAAAAAACAGTCAACTGATACCACGGCATATGTTTTGTAGAGCAGGCCTTTCTGAGAACGCTGCAGAGGTGCTAAAGCAAATTGTTATAATGTCACTGCACAATGTGCTGTTGAGGTTTTATGGTCACACTGCGCCAATAGTCTCGGGAAGTTACTTTGCATTCTTATATAAACTTTTCCCCCCAATGCTGTTTTCCACAAAAAAGGGCTTTCAATAATGTACAAATCTTGTGTTTATACATACTACAGGAAAAACACGATAAACCCAAGAACACAATCTCTACTTTAAACATATTTTAAAACTAGATTTCTGCAACTTCATGTAAACAAGAAAAAGCTGTTAAACACTCACCAAAAAAGAACATAACCTTCCTGTAATTAAATGGCAGTGTTTTACATGGCACTTTTTTAAAAATCATGAAAATAAAAAAAAGTAAATAAATAAATCAGCCCAGCAGACCCCTCCCAATTTGAGGCTTAACCTGCAAAGTAATGTAACAGTAATAAAACCTATGCCAGCTGGACTCCTTTCTTTTTCTGGCTTTGGCATCAGAAGCAAGAGCAGGTATATGTTTGAAGAAAAACAAAGTAGGACATTTTCCACCTTTAGTCACAGGATGTTAATTGAACTCTGGCAAAGGTTTAAAGATATTCTCAAAATGTTCAAAAAAGAATTAAAACCAGTTGGGGCTGAGAAAAAGAAACAATCCATCCTTCCTCCCCTCCCTTCTCTCCCCTCAAACATCTGTTCCAAACTTATACTCCAGAAACCACAGCGAAGAACAGTCATAATTAATGTTATTTTGGCTTTTTAGTTGCTAGGCCTGCATTCCAAGGTTAGAAATACAAAAATACAAGTTCAGGGCACTATTACTGTACTTAAGGACTCTCCTGATGCATATAACAAAAGAGCAGTTTTTCTTTTCTCTTCTTTACCCCATTTTATAAAAAAAAAAGAGAAGAAAAAATAGAAACGGTACCAGGAAACAGTTCCATGTTGAAGATAAAGGATTACAATAAAAAGTACCTACATAAATGAACTACACTTTATGAAGCTATGAAAATACATTTGAGACATGTTTAATACATGCTTTACAGCTGTACAAAAGCTATCCAGCCACTTACAATGCAGGTCATAAAACTGCTAATGCACACAGGTCCCTCCCCACCCCGACTGCCGTGCCTTTGCCTTGACCGGCGTGCAAATCCTGCACGGCTGCTCTGAGCTCCCCCCAGGCACTACCACTGTGCAGGTACAGCCTGAACTACACAAGGAGTGCTGCTGATTTCAGCAGGATCTGGCTAGGCAGGGACTTCCAAGATGCTCCTCAGGCCCTCCTGTGTGAATGGGCTGCAGCATGCCTGCAAGCCCTGGCTCAGCGCATGGAGGACCAGGGTGCAGAGGAGCTGTACAAGACAAGGTGAGGTACAAGACAACTCAGTGCTTTTCCAGCGGTTTTGGGCTGAGGAAATGTCATGTTTATGAAGCCCAAGAGGGCTGGCTACAAACCCCTGACCAGCAACAAGGGAAGCAATGGCAGATTCTCCACCTCAATCCACTGAAGGGCCAGGAGGATTTAATCTGCATGAATATACACCGACCACTTCTCTTTGCCTGCTTTTGAAGCTCTGACCGTCTAGATTTAAGAAACACCATCAGCATGATTTGAGAGCTAGTCCTAAGACTCAGAATTGCAGGATGGGCTAACATGGCTACCAACTACTGAGCAAGAATCAAGGCTTTTGTCATCTCAACTACACAAAAAATCTACAGGAAAGATCTGTGATGTTTTCTATTAATCCTACTTTGTGTTTCTCAGAAAGAAATTAACCCAAGCATAAGAACACATTTAGTGGGGAGTCATGTCTCCTCTCTCATTTTTAAAGACAAAGATTCTGATAAAATAAAATGTGCACTGTGCCTCTTATGCTGTCACAAAGCTTTCTTTGAGGCTCTCATTGTTTCAATCAGGTCTACACAACGTATGTTAGCAGGCGTGAGTTGTTTCAGGTGACATATCACTGGGCTAAAATCAAAGTACTTTTCAAATTGCTATTTTCCATTGCTCCTTGGCTTCTTGTCTCCTTCGGCATTAGAGGCAGAAGTGCTCAAAAGTTGTGAATGGCACTCTCTGACTATAGATGGAAAAACCTTTCAAGAGGGAGACTATGCTAGCAAGGACAAAGCACCAACCTTCATCTTCAGCAAGAATTAGGGTGGTGTCTTCCACCTGCCAGGCCACAAGCACTAAAAAGACAAAAGGAACTAGTGGTTTTAGGAGTCAGCAAATGTTTCATGGTTTTTAGTTCACTTGGAAATACACAAGAGCTACATAGAACCCTGTTTTTCCTAAAATGTTACACAATTTGAGGATCTTGTACTGGCCAACATCACCTCATGATACACCATTTCCCCTGTGAAATAAAGCTCTCTGGGTTATAAGAGAGTGAAGTGGTACATTAGTCCTTGCTTTTTATTGCTTCTGATTTGCTTTGGCCATAATGCAAGGAAAACTCAAACATTTGCTTAAGTTTCATCATCTTCAGCACACTGAAGTACTGCATAAATAAGTCTGTTTCTTTTTTTTCTGCTGAACCATAACACTGGTGTCAGTGTGCAGACACGTAGCACTGGTGGACATGGAGTAATTTTTTCAGTCCTTGAGGTACTACACTGGTATAGATAAATCTCATTTAATGCCCCATTGTAATATACATATATGTATTTGTGTAAATATGTATGTGCATATGCACACACACACACAATTTAAATAAACACCTAAAAGCTCCATGTGGCCACTACTGTTTCTAACTTGGAGAAAAACATTTGTGTTTTCAGCTAGGAATTTTCAAGATAATTAGCAGATTACTTACAAACCTAAATGGTAAATAAATAAATAAAAATCCTTCCACCAATTGGCCCTTGCAGTATAAACACACAAACATGAATGCCATCATTGTTACCCAGAACTGCTGAAGTAACTTTTTGAGTGTCGCATTATCCTTATGTTAAACCTGTTATGCCTCAAGCTGTGAAAGGCAGACACAATGTGCTTTCTACAAAAAGTGTATTTTTTACACATTTGGAGGAAGATAGGTTTATGTGTGATGGATATGCTTGTACACAAAAACCCCTATCCTATCTCAAATTAACACAGAGATAATCTATACTTTTAAGCTTATTGTTCATTTTTTTTGTTCTTGACCCTGCTAAAAATGGTTTGTCAGGGTAGACTACTACGATGGGGATTATAAAACAGTTCCTGTGCTTGGAAGTACTTTAAATCTACAAGCCATGTTTCTATTGCTGCTTTGTAGCTCAAACCCCAAAACTAGTGATGATTTTACGAGTTGCTGTAGTCTAGACAACTCGGTTACTTTTCAATTAAATTGTTCCTTGGGGAGACTACTGTGAAAAGTCCCATACAATTAATTACAGGTATGTGCAATTAAAATACAATTCTACAGCACAGTAGCTTTACAATTGCTGGTGCAATTTATGTCTGTATCAAACAAGAATGCTCTGAAGGGGCTGGGAAGACAAAGTACAACACACATGTAAAGCTACCTGTAGTGAATGAGATGAAATAAAAGGTAATGTTAAATTTTTGCGTGCCTTTTCCTCTGGTAAGATTTAGAATTCTACTAGAAAGCACAAAATCTAACAACTGAGCTAATCTTCCCAGAACATATTTTTATAGCAAACTGGGCTCAACACATTTTTACTGCCAAGTTAAGGAGCAAATCAGAAATTTAACAGAATTACATGAAAATGCACCCATAAAGCAGGAAAATTAAGAAAAACAGAAAATGCAGCAAAAAGCTGAGAGGATATGTGATTAAAGAAAGTCAACATGTATTTCCCCTGACAGCAAAGCCCAATTTTCCCCCACTGGTTATTTTCATATTAGTCTTACTTTCTTCTATATACACTTAAAAATGTCCTTTTTACTTTAAAAGCAATTTAAATGATTAGAAGCACCACTTTCAAATACCATTTCGTGAATATAGGCCTTTCTGTACTTAACTTATAAATTAGTTTAGGATGGAGTTAAACAAAGGACTAAGCAGGGGAGATTATCAGAGCACGTCTTTGTGCAAACCATAGGAAAGATTAGTTCCAGGAGAATCTCCATAATTTTGCTCAATCTTCACAAGTTTACAGGCTTGGATCAGTGGAAATACCAAACCCCTGAAAAATTCGGACACTCGTGAGTCACGTCAGCTTGTCTTGCACAGCCTTGCAGAAATCCTCCAGGATCTGTACCCCAAAGGTACCCTACTATGAAAGAACTGTAGTCTTGGACTTGCAGCCCTGTAGTCCTTGCAGCCTTAACCAACACTCCTCATGCACCTGGTCCACGTGCACTGAAAGAGGTGGACTTTGAGGGGTCCCAGACACACTAAAACAAACCAGATCATTTCTGTAAGGCGAACAGGGCTGGGGTTTGCGAGTCCTTAGGACTCTGGCTTTGCCTAGGAGATAAAAAAAAAGACACCAGGGCCTCCCTTGTAAGAGACACAGCCATCAAAGGGTGGCCAACTCCCATCCTGCCTCCTTTTAGGGTTCAGCCAAACTGCAGAGCAGGTACCCAGGTAATTGCACAACCAGAGGTCAAAAAATGTGCAGGTTTGACCAAGTTATCTTCAGGGTAATTCCAAGCTGTTCGATTTGGAGCTACAAGTTAGTCCAAGGCGTGACAACACTGTTGCTGTGCCTATAATATGGAATTATCTCTGCTCTGCAGATCCTCCAAGCCTAAGTCTCAGTATGTTCTGGGAATGTAATTCTTTTGGTTTGGTTTAGTCACTGAGTAACCAGGTTAATACAGTCTTGTCTCTCTAAGGAAGCCAGACAGTCACCTGACGGCTGATGACCGCTAGGAAAAGGAAAAAAAAATCCATTTCTGAAGCACTTAGCCAAGCACAGTGATGCACACTTGAGCATTTTTCACTTTGGATTACAGAAGAAAGAGCGAAATATGTAGAAGTTTACAGCCTGGCTCCCTAAAATTGGAATGTGACATCTAGCTCTGAAAAAACATCTTTTAGCCATGGGAACAAATCCCACCTGTTCTAAGAAAACCCCTATAGGAAATAATTGAACTTTTACTTACTATTTTCCATTGTCATTAGAAACCTTTTATTACAGCTTTATTCCTTAAGGTAGAATCTGGAAACTACTACAGATTTCTCTTATTATTCCTGCTTAGTCATGACCTCAGCCAAAAGCTCTTGTTAAAAATCTCATACTATACCTAAGCACACACATATACTATAGTTAACTCGTCCATTGATCAACTGTTTTGCACAATGTCATTCATTATTTTTTTACAAGAACACCCATAAGGCTCTGTTAGAATAGGTGCCTCAGACTGCTAAATGCTGGGCAATTATACATACAATATAATTTAGTGTGCAGGATTAATATATGGCCCCAAACCTGCAATTAGATGGAACCATTTTGGCTCCAATAAAGGAATCTCTCTTCCATCATCTACACAGAAATGTGAAAACCTGGCAACAGTGAAGCACCTCAGAAGGAAATTTTGTCAGGGACCACAATTCAGTTTCCACAAGATATTTTAACATAGATTTTTTTCATACCTTGCAGGTCTGAAATATCAAATGTATTCAAACATTCATTATGCTGGAGAACTCAATTTGGTCTTCATTTTGTGAAGTATAGCTTATTTATTTGCCCATAGTGTTTATCCAAGCGTGAGTCCATATATCTAATTTTTAATAAAAAAATAGCATAAAAGTTCTTCAGACTCTGAGCAGGCAATTAAACAAGTAGAAAGTTCTGAACAAGTAATGAGATGGCTCCTCAGACATCTGAAAGTCTGTTTTTTCAAGCTGCAACAGAGCTTGGTTGATTCGTGCTTTACTATGCTGGACACCCCGTAAGTCAAACACACAAAAATGTAACACTCTCAAGCCCACTTCTCAGCAACAATTTAATACAACAGCCCTGGGATTTGATTTAATATTTCTACTTTTCATTATTTTTTTCAATTACATCTGCATGATACTAGGCTACTTTAACATAAAGTGCAATAATTAAATTTAAGCATTTACAGTATGCTAACACAGGTGAAGAATTTTTGAGGCGAATGGCTAAAGCTGGGTTTTTGTAACTACATAAATTCTTGAGCTTGCAACTCTGCAAGTGGTGAATACTCCATTCCAGTCTGACAAAGCACTTCTTATGTGCTCCAAGCCAGGCAGCATTTACTTCCTTAGTATTAGGTGCTAAACATTAATCATGTGCTTGAAGCTCACGTGACCTGAATTTGTAGCGTGATTTTCAAAATGCCATCAATGTGTACTTGTTTCCACTGGTTTGTCCTCCCAAGTCTAATTTCAAGCTCCCTTAAGATCTAATCAAGGAATATTTTGCAGTGCACTTTGCTTACAAAAATAAGCCCACCACAAAAGGGCAGTATCTCTCTAGCTGTAGCAATATTGAGTAAATCTTTGTTGCCCAAAGAGAAAGCTGTTGCAGATTATCAACTGAACAGCAGATTTGGTTCATAGTCTACTCTGATTCAACCTAACATGGAGTTCAGAAATGCCACCTGCTGACAGCAGCCAAACAGATTCTGCTATAAATAGCAGCTCTGCAACTAATTCAGCTTAATTCAGCTGAATACATATTAATAGCATATCCATCAACACAAAAAAGTTTTGAGCACCTAACTCTTCCTGTAGGTCTTCAATTATTTGTGGGGGGAACACCCCTCTTATTTGACATTTCTGCTGCTCACTCTAAACTGACAAAGAAGTCCAGCTGAGCAGATCACTTTTTCTTGCTGGATTCTGTTTAATGTGTTGCTCCAGTGCTCTGTGCAACAGCTGTCTGTGCCATATGATTACTTCATTGTTGAAAGCCTGACATATGGAAACTCTACTGAAATGTTAGCTGCTTTGATACCTATGAAGAGGAATGAGCTTTTACATTACAACAACGCATTTTTTAAACAACTCAAAAAAAAAATTAAACACACATTTAGAATCTAAACCATATTAGTTTCCAGCATATGCCTGTTACTCTATTTCGATGCCCAGTTCCAAAGGCTGGTTACTATTGTGGTTTTGGTTGCTATTACTAGCAAACAATGGGTGGTTTTCTTTCAGCTTTTGCATTCTTGGAAGAGAAAAGGGAACAGATTCAAGAGGAGGCCCGTGGGATTCCTTCATGAGTTATCCTTGAAGGCAAATGCTACACAGCAGAATTACAGGAATGATATCTCATGTCATTGAGATAACAGTACATGAGATAACCTGGTTTATTGGGAAAAGTAATTAACTGCCACACAGTGTTTCGCTTCTCAGAATCAAAGCTTCCACAACAGACAGCTCCTTAATGGACCAGAAGAAAGGCGGATCCTTATGGATAAATTTCTGAGTCCCAACTGCCTTTGGTAGGCAGAGAAAGGAGCTCCTTTGTTGTAATATGCAGACTTTCCTCCCCTGTAAATTAGTCACCCAAAGAGGGAACAATGATGCTCCAAATTATTTCATCAGCAGCATGAACACTTGTTAACACAGAAGGAAGATGTAATTTTTTGGTCACTGTTTTGCCAGTAGTAGCGTTTGGATCCTGAACAAAATCCATCTGAATGAGAGAAGATACTAATAGTCTGAGTTTTAAGGATCGATTAATTTTATTGAGTAAAAATTTGTATGTACCTTTTAAAAAATATTCAGCCTTAGAAGATATTCCCTAATGATGTAAATGGGATATGATTCTCTTTAATTTAGTTACCTAAACCTGAATCAAACACAAATATATTTGAAATTATTGCAAACATTTAAAAATGCAATCACTCTCGGTATAAAAAGTACTCTTAAATACACCAGGCTCTGAAAATAAGACACTAGGGGAAGACTGATTTTTTTTTCTTGTTTTGATTGAAAAGTAATTGAATTCCGCTTTCTGTTACAAAATGATATATTATATTAAGTCATCTTTCACCACTAGTATGATTTATTAGACAAAAATTGGCCCATATCACATAGTGTATTCTGACTGAAACAGTGCAGCTTTAGGACTACTGACAAAGCTACAAAGCAATCTTGATTTCAGTTTTAGAATATCTCCACATATCTACAAAACTACTGGTTTACTATAAATCTACTAAAACATAATTCAGATAGTAACCTCAGATGGTAAAACGTAGTAATTTCTACATCAACAGTAATAATTTGATAGCCTCAGTAATATTTTTTTTCAAGTCTCATAACATTACTTTGCAGAATTTTTAGGCATATTTGATTAAAATATCACTGTTTAGATCTTAGATTTCTTAAAGGTTAAGGCAAATCCTACAAAGTTGTTTTTTACTTCAGATTAAAATGATTTATTACTTTCAAGTTTTACAAGAAAGAGAAAAAAATTTAAAAATGAAAAGTTAGGTATTTTCTGTGGGTAGAAAACGGGGTCACATAAATACGGAGACTGGACTGGTGGAAATTTCAAGGAAGTCTGACATATTTATGAAAGGTAAAAACTTTCAAATGCAATTAATCAGAAACGACTGAACAAATATGACTCCCCAGAAAGGCATTTATCCTAATTAACAAGACAAACCAATAGTTTGTCACCTGCTCAAATGACAGCTGTAAATCAAAATGGGACTTGCCAATTCTCTCATGGGGTCAGCCTATGACCACCCATGAAAACTGCACTCTTTCATCTCCTTCCCAAGTGCAAGGGCTGAGAAAAGGCCACAGCTGTTCCAGGCAACCACAGCATCCTCGACACTTTGTGCCAGGACTGGCTGCCATCCACTGCCCAAAATGATCAGGCAGTAAATAGGTCTATAAACCTATTAAAACTGCGTAAATGTTATAACTTGTAATCTATTAAATTAAAAAATAAACAGGAAAGGATGTCTGAGAGCCAGCTTCTTCAGACCAAAATAAAATGCTAAGTTAGAGGTTTTCAAGTACTGCAGCTTTTTTTTTTTTGTAGTGGTTTTTGTTGTTGTTGTTGTTGTTTTAGGTTTTTGGGTTTTTTTTGTGCAGGGGGAGGTGGGGGGGGTATAAGACTTAGGGCTGAACTATTAAAAAGCCAGTTGGTGGTATTAAACTCTTGCTTTAGGATTTATAGGAACGCCAAAAATTCACTCCAGGCTGAAATTTACAATTCCATGCCTGGAACAGTTAAAAAAAAAAAAAAAAAAAGGAAAATAATAAACACATAACAGTGGTTTCAGATGATCGATGATCTTTGGCATTTCTTCAATGCTGAATTGGCTTTATTTTTTACTTTTTTTTAGTCTCAGATTCATCACTATGAATTACTTTTCTAACTAAAATTGGGAACAAGTAACTTTAATAGTTAATTCCCAAGTTACTATCACTGGATCTCTTTTAAAGCTTTTCAGTATGAAGAGACATCATAGCTTTCAAAGGAATGTCAATGCTCTGACTTAGACTGAAGAGCCAGGAAGTTAGGGGTGGAAATTTCTTCTGTGAGCCACACGGATGTATGAAAACAGTCAAAAAATTAACAACGTATGTTGAGGATTCAATGCCAGCCCCATTTTTATCCATAACTAGACTTCATTAGTTTTGTGGGTTTAAAATTGACATTTAAAAATAAAAGCAACATAAGTTTTTGTGACTTGAGTGCTCCTTAAATAAAGAGATATTTCAGTATTTGCAGACTGCTAACATCTTTCCAAAATAAGCTGTGTGCTGGTGCTACTTTGCTCTATTTCACTATCACCCTAAGGAGCCTTTATTCCTGATGGAAGCCATTTCTTTTGCTAAATCCTGCCTGTGAACTCTAACAAGACCATTTAAGCCCTACTAAACAAAGTCTCCTGGGAGGCACTATTGTTAAAATAAAAACTGGAGCAAATTTTTAAAGTGAACTTTCTGCAACCGTTAGAGGATGCAGATCTTAAGAAGAGAAAACTTGTTATAGGAGAGGGAACAAAAAGCCAAATGTAAGCAGAGAGCATATGCCAGCCACCCCGAGGGAACAGAGGGGAGGTATAGAAAATTAACTACTGCATTTCTACTTCCCACCAAAACCACAAATGGGCCATTTCAGGGGACTAATACATCCAGAATCTGAAGATAAATACATGTCTACCTCATTACCTGAGAAGAGCCTTAAAGAGCACACTCCTTTGCTGAATATTTCTGCTTCTCTATGAATAAAAATCTCCTGTACCAAGAAGCAGGAGATGCTTACATGTGCACATGCAACATTCTCAGCATTGATGTGTGTCAGTCTGGACGCTGCTCAGCTCGGTCTGAGAATGAGGCCCCACAGTCTTTTGGCACAGATTTTTACTGCAAAACTTAACAAACACTCTCTGCAGCCAAAACACCTTGAACCACTTCTTACCAGGTTTCACAAGCTAGGTGGGTTTGAGTCTGGTCAATACATGGATGAGAGATCATTATATGAAATTGCACTTTGCTGAAAACTTACAGCAGTAGCTTAAAACCATCGGGCAGTGGCGAGACATCACCATGAGGACATGCACAAACGTGACTGGAATCCAGGCAGCTCCTGGCTTCACCCAAGCCAAGACTAACACCCCTGGGAAAGCCAAGATGAGCAGCATACCAAAAGGAAGGACAGCTCATGGAAAAGGGGACTCAAAAGCTTAGTGTGGTTTTCGCTTTCTACGTTGAACAAGAATGACAAGAAGCCATATGAGCAAGACACTTTCAGCTGAGTAGAACATTTGTATCTGTATGCCACCTCACCAGCCTGTAGGGCATGATTCCTCTCTGGCATCTAAAGTGCCACCACCATGTGCAGTGACAGTAATGCCAGGCACACTGCTGAGCCCTCACGAATTATCCAACAACTGAGATTGGAGATAATAAAAGGGAAACAGCCATTCCCAGAATTTCATTAACAAATTGGGTCAAAGCAATCCCATTTTATTTTTGACAAAGCTTAGGCCTAAAGGAGGATGAAGACAAGGATTATATTTGGATTATAACAAATACAGGGCAGAAGGCAACCTAAGGGAAAAAAGCCTCTTGGTTTTCTCAAGTTACCACAACATACACGTTTACCTGCATTCAAAGACGAATTAACAAGAGTTTTCTCGGAGTGCAAATCAAACAGGACTGCATGGAAGGAATACAGCAATACTCTTCATTCTCACAGGATGCAGTGGAGGGTATGCCTGTAGGGCTTGAAAGCTGTGTAGGCACTGTGAGGCTGAAATGTAGGACAATTTACAGACTCCAAATTGTTCCCCTGGAACAGATCTTGCCTAACTATCCTTGGTTACATCACCTTGCTATAGTCAACTGCCATATATACCTGCACTTGAGGGAAAAGGATTTGCATTGTCCAATAAAAGACATGTAAGCTGCATATCTAAAGTTAGTCTGCAGCCCCTATTGGGCTGCTCTCCAGGCATTGCACCCACAGAAACTCAGCTATGGCATGACTCTGAGCACCTCATCTATCTCAGTTAGAAAAAATCTTACACCAGGTAAACACTGGGAAAAAACCTGTAGTTTATCAGAAAAAGCTCAATGCCTACTTTAGGTCCAGAAAAACTAGGATGAGAAAAATGAAAATTCTGGGTTGAGGCTGCTCAAATGCAATGCAGTTAAATAGTACATTTTTTAAAAAGTCTAAAAGAAAGAATATATGTTCTTTGCTACTAAAATGTTACAAACCCTAGCTTTGGAACAGAGGTCCAAAAGGGAACTTGGAATAGAGGGTGCAGAAAGTGGAAGCTGGTATTATTTATAACCTGGTAGGCAGGACTTGCAGAAATGCAGCCATAACAAGCTGATTCTTTTAACTGCAGGTAAAACAACATTCTGACTAACTTTAAAAGTTTGGAAAATATATAAATAGTAAAAGTATTTTGCTAGGCAGATGCTGACTTTTTTTCTTTAGTATTTGATGGAACATGTTTCAGAGAGTACATCACTAGCCAATATTGCTGACGGACGTGCAACGTTATACTACCTGACCACATCATGAATTAGCCTTCTCAGGAGAAGCTGTACAAAAATTAAACAAAAGAAAGAAGAAACTCCTTGCCATCTGTAGGATGCCAAGGAAATGAATCAGTTTGTTTTGAACAGGAGATAATTAAGAAAATCTAAATTTTCCTGAATTACATTAGGACTTTATCGTTTAGCTTTTCTCACCGTGCTTCCCTTTTTCATAACCAGGTACATACTGAACAACCACTTCATTTAACAACTTGCAGACAGAACATCTCAAGGACTGCTACAACTTTTCCATTTAATCACTAATACTAAGACATGAAATAGCCTATATGAAAACACATGGCGTAACAGCTTTTCAGGGCAGTGATGCTCATGTCATTTCCTGCTAAGGAGAATATATTGAACCTATTTATGACAGAACAGAATAGCCCTTTTATATGCATTTAGCTTTTTAGAAGAAAATACTGGGATTTAGTCTGAAGTGTACCAGAATTATTTGACAAGATCTCTACTTAAAGTAAATCGAACTGACTTAGGCCAAGAGATCTGGCTCAGGATAGCAAGCAATTTTCAGTTGCTCTAATCACTGCAAAAAAATTCCCAAGACTTTTATACCCTGGAAAACCACTGGAATATTAGTTTTTGAAGGAAATATAGATCCCTTTTTTCATTTATTTTTTTCACGAACATAGTTTCCTAATGAAAGTAATGTCTACATGATGACAGCAACAGAACAGAATTCCTCCCTGACCACTTACAATGAACTCCACTTTCCCCCCACTTAAAAAATAAAGGGGGGGGGGGGAAGGCGGGGAGGGAAATTGGGCAGGAGGAAGATACTGACCACTTTTTAAAAATCTTTAACTGACACTGTACCATAGGCAGAGCTCTCCTACTGATACATAAGACATCTTTTGCACATTTGGCCTTTCTGGTAAGGTTAGTTTCTTCACAGAATAATTTCAGCTGCAACATTTAAAGTCAGTGCCCTTCTCTGCATTAGCAAAGAATTTAGAAACAAATGCCTAAACACATTTTAGGGACTGCAGACCAAATGTAAAATAGCACAAGCTTTGCTTTTCTATTTTTTGGGGCACTTCTTACCAATGCCTCAGTATGTCTCCTGTTCTCCAAATGCCACATAGCAAAACTGCTCCCTTTATTTGGGATGAATTAAAGAGTAGGAGCTTACCTGTAGGAGTACTACTGCGAAACGAAGAGGAGGGAGTGATTGGAGGGGTGACTGGAGGAGTAAGGCTTCCACTGCTGTGGCGAGGTGGAGTAGATACATTCCCACGGGACACTGTGCTTGACAAAGTCAAAGAGAGTTTCGGCTGAATCTTTTTCTTCAAAGACTCCTGCTCACGTCGAGCTGCATCAGTCATAAATCTAAAACAAGGACAATCATGAGCTTTGAACCACTGTCTACCTGCAAGCTTTAGGTGAAGATAAAGTATTTTTTTGCCTTCGGTGACACAATGGAGTTTCAAACTCAGCCGTGACAAGTTCCTCTACAACACACAAATTTACAGATTACGAACTTCTCCATCAACAACTTTATGTATTCAACATCTGGGCCATTTCCTTCTGATTTCAATAAAACTTACATTAGATACTTGCATCATGTGCAGACACACAAGTTTTTTGAACTCCAACCAGATATCAGCATGACAAACAATAATATGATTGTACTTAGTCCTTTACAGTAACTACATTCAATCATTCTGTGAAAAAGCAGCTGAGAAAAATGTTAGCAGCAAATGACTTTCAATCTGAAGGTCAAAGGGATAGAATTAACTACTTTGGGTAGATACATAATTTTCAATAGGATAATCACACCCTTTCACTAAGGGTTTTAGACTACGTTGCCTGGCATAAAAGATGTCTAATTAAATTGCAGTTCCTCCAGCTGGAGTTTCCAGCTCTTGAAAACCAAATGAGGTCTCTCTATAGAGCTCTGTACAAGCTGCTGAAGGCCTAATGCAACTCAAGTTTCATCTCTGTGGGGTGCTGAGAGGGAATGCAACAGTGCAATGGGAATGCAAGGTATGCAACAGTAGTGCTGTAATTCCAGCAGTGCAACTTTTTGCATGGGATATCTCATCTGGATTAAAAAGTGCTTTTTTTCACTTTTATTCTGATTCCTTTCAAAAGGGAACAATTGAACTGAAAAATACCACTTTTATTCCAAGTACACGCAAAGAGCTACACCAGAAGACCTGATGCTGCTTTCTGCTGACATTCAAAGCATTGCTGCTGGAACTTGTATTAACTCTCACTTGAAAAGACTGGGGTTCCCCCACAAGAGGATCTCTGCAAGTCAGACTTCATGACATAGCATTCGAGAGACATTTGAATCCTTTGTCTTTCCCCTCCATTACATATGGATATACATTAATAATTATGGATATCTTGAAGGATTCCTAAGACAGGCTAAAGTAAATCATCTTGTCAGTACAGCCCCTCTGTCCTTGAGGCTGCAGTACAAACTACACCTGCCAGTGAATAAAAAAAATATATACTAACACATGATATAGGCCTTTGTTTGACCAGTACCCAGGTATTTGTTTGACCACAGTCTCAAAACACTATGGCATAAAATTTTAAGTAACATTAGAGCAATAAAGACGCAGCCTGTCTGTCCATACCATGAAGCCATTAATAAGTGGATCTTTGCCATGATAAGTAACATCAACACACAGGCATTAATAAACAGGTATGTGACATGACAGCTTATCTTCTTTGAACTGAGACAACAATACATCATGTCAAGGCCAGATGTGGCATTTTTATGAAGTTAATATTTTAAATGCAGATATCCATAGTAACAGCTGAGTGTTAAATTTCTCTTCTTCAACCAAGGGTACAGATGATATTGACAAAACAGTCCTCAAATGGAAGTCTAAATTTCATTCAAGAAAATATAAGTAAAAGGATTTTAATAAAGTGGTCATTCAGTACACATTTGCTTTCCTCTAACTAGGAAATGCCTAATTCACTATTTTTGCAATTTGTACTATGATGTATGCTTGCTTCTGGATGGGAAGCCTTATTCCTTAAGAAAATATTATGGTAATGTTATAAATCCTTGAAAACTTGGAAGATAACTTCAACTGTGAGATATTAAAAGCAGCAGCATGAAAGTTGCTCTTTAGTAAACTCAGCCACAAATAACAATGTTAAAATAATATTGAGTTATAACCACTCTGGTTGAAGTCCATAAAAATCAGGAAAATGTGAAGTTATAACTGAAACTTCTCCCTGTCCTCTTAACTCGTTCCCATTTGGGCTAAGCATGTAAAGTAGATTCCAAAATGTCATTTGTTGTCTACACTGTGAACCTGAGAGAAATGGAAGGCAGAGTCTGTTGAGAAGTTCAGTTTCCAATATCTCACATATGGAATTAACCTTTCCAGATCCAAATGCTCCCCTACATGTTTGCTGAAGCACTGGCAGTGCTGTGGGTTTGAAAATGAAACATGTCTAAATGGATTAAACGAAAACATTTTTCAGTATTTTAACAGAAATGCAGTATTATACATGCGTCTGAATACGGCAGTGTTCTTCAAAGCTTAAAATATAAGCATTGTAATGATGGCTGTAGAATGACATTTCCAACTAAGTCTTTAATTTTCATGTTGGAAGTATATTATGGTTGCAACATCAAGTGTTCACGAATGAAACATGCTGGAATTAGGGTTGAATATTGGTCTCTAAATTACATGCCAGCATACAATTTTCCCTGCCTCATTTAAATGCACAAGATGTCTGGGAAACAGAAAATGAACTGTAACTAGAAAAGGCTGCTGTTTAACTTAGGTTAAATCCCATCTTCCTGACAGTCTGTCACACCATCTTCAAATCCATCTCTTTGCTGAGCAAAGCTACCTCTGCTATTTTCAAATTATTATCAACATAACCCTGCCCCTCTAGTTCCATCACTGGGCACATTTCAGTCACCTTTCCTGTTGCATACAATTTTGTTTACACCTCATAATCCTCTCTCCCTCAAACCAACACATCATAGGGGTGCAGTGAAACAAGGAGGATCATTCAGCTCCCAGCCATTCATTTGACTCTGTTTAGAAAAGCATGTGGTTTGTGTGCTTTCTTGCCAACAGTTTGTAATATCAGGCAGGAGCAAACTCTTTCTAAAGAAGTCTCTTCTACACCCATTTTTTCTTTCCTCACAGCTTTCCTAATTATTCAACTCCCTGCTCCAAAAAAAGTGGGTGAAATGATTTCTGAATCAAGTGCTTGCAGCAACTTTAATAAACATGAGCAAAATATAGTTTTTCCGCCTCTTCTCACTCCCTGGAATGGTTCAAGTATTTTTATTGAAACTTTCCCAAGAAATTCAGCCTGAAGGAGACACACAGCATGGAAAATTTCAGCCCGAACAGATGAATGTTGGCAACATAAGCAACTGAAACAGTCTTATAATGGAAAGTGTTGCACAACCTTTCATATAGGTGGCAATATAATACAAACAGTGTTAGCTCTGGTTACCAACACAAAAAGTCACAAAAAGCAGAGGTTACGCTTAAATTCAAAAAAAGCACTTTCAAATCAAACCTTTTCCAGAATTTCTAAGACTTGTCACCCTCAAAAGCTTTGGAGTCAAGAATGAACAGAACATAGTCTTAGAGATTTCCTTGTGCTGTTAGCATGCACTGCTTCACGATCATGCCCCAGTGGGTCACATGATGGGGTCAGAGTTAGTTTATCATAAAACCTATGCTACACACAGTGCTAAGGCAGTTTAAGAGCTCTGGACTCATACGCCCAGACCGAGGGTAAGGGTTATAAAAATGAGCTGCAGGTAAACTGAAAAGAACGAAAAGAAAGAACCCAGGTTACTCTTCAGAATGTATATTCCTAATAGTTCTTATCAGAGCATGAAGTAGCCTTTCCTCCTCTTCCTCACTGCTAAATCTTGCTGATGCAGGAAGTCAGCTGCTTGGGCCAGCTCTGTTTCCATGTCCAGTGAAAAAAGAAGGTACATCACAGCTACCTAGTTGGATTTGAATATTAATTTGCCACATTTAGTTTCTTCATTATTTAATCTCTAAAACATACCAACAGAAGATGTGACACAATCACAAGTCTACTGTTCTCCAGTTACCACCTGCACAGGCAAGAGAAGGGAGTGGGATTACTCTGAGCTTGCATAACAAGCAGATTACATCACAGGGAGACTCAAATCCAGGACTGCTCTGCAACACTGTCCAGATGCTCACAAGCTCAAAAAAAAAAAAAAAAGTACAGCACTACCTGACAGTAACAAATACACCCTCCCCTGTGCCACACCACTGCCAACTAGTACTGATGCCTTTAGTTTTAGCATTCATATTTTCCAGATTCTAGACTGCATTAGTATATAACTTCCGAAGTACATTTTAACAAGTGTTAGCAAGTTCTCTTCACAGTTTAGATAGACAAAACAATCCTTTTCCAGCCCAAGAACCAAGGACACTGTTGCAGCTTCAGGCCCAAAAAGTATAAACAAGGGAGAACTGAGGAGAGCAAACCGGGAGGATGGGACTTCACAACCTGAAGCTGTAACTGGACAATTAACCCCAATATGTAAATGGACCAAAACCTATAAAAGTGTGAAAATGGGTGACCCATCATCCTTGGGTGTAGCCTCACTCAGGCTCAAGTACTGCCCAAGGTGTACCTTTTGAAGGCCTTTTTAATAAATGCCTACTTTTATTCCTTTAACACTGTCTAGCCTCTGTTCTAGGTAGCCTCTCCAGGGCATCAGTATTAGCCCACAATGGGGGGAGACAGCAGAACAGAATCAGTTCTGACCTTTTTTCATTACCAGATAATTATGGAAGAACATTTATAGTAGCATTCAGGTCATATTCACGTTTGCCTAATTTGGCTAACCCGCCCTGGGAAAGCCTGTCACCTTTACCAGAACATGAGAACATGCTGAGCTTCCATCATTTGTATTCCAGCAGACTGCTCCTTAGCCTGCCACTTGGCCAGCTTCAAGATTGACTGGAAAGAGGAGAAAAAAAAAAAATCCATGGTGCTCTATTACAGATTTGTGCTGGCTTGTGGTAGTATTATATTTAGACAAAAAGTGGTCAGATCTACTTGACAGATGAGACACACAGTAGCTTGCTGACTTCTAAATTACATACATACATACATGAAAGCCACACATTAATTCTCTTGCTATTCTTTACAGCCACCAGAGCAAGGTCCCTGCTGTATCTGTTTTCTCCCCTCAATCTTTTCCCATTTTTGCCTCAAGATGTTTATGCTATTCCTTGTCCGTGCAGTACCAAGAGAAATAATGGGGCGAGGGGTGGTAATTTTAGCTTTCAGTCTTCATCATCACATAAGCAGCATTTATGAAAAAAAAAAAGGCTAGGATGGAAAGTACTTCTAGTTGTACAGTATTTTAAAACTTCAGATTTTAAAGAAGAAGAGGGATTATTTTGAAGAGGGATTAGGAGAATCCACTTCTCAAGGGATGACCCCATTTCAGTAGGACAGGACTCTGTGGACTCCTCAAGTCAGGAGCTGTCCTGATAAACACTTTATCTTTTCTTGTATAGGCAGCCAAGCAGTTTGATTTAACCAATGCCAGAAAGAAGACACAATTTACAAGTTGAACTTCTCTTGGGCTAAGGAAAAATCTGGTGAAATCTAAATGGTGGGAGTTCAGCAGTACTTGTTCACAGACAAGTTCACAGACTCGGGCTGTTTTGTGTCCTGGAAAGGATGAAAGGCTTTTCTCAGTTCAACCTGAACAACACTGGACCAAAACAAAGATAATCAATATCCCCAGTAATGTCTTGCCACACTGTTTATGTGATCATGAAGAAAGAAATATATGAGCAAGTTTTCGATCATCTATTAACTCAAATATTTTAATGAACACCCTTGAGCACTTTCACATATCATTCTTTGTAGTGTGGGGAAAACAGAAGTATTCTGCAGCTCTTTATAGACCTTCTGCTTCACAGAAGCCGGCAACAAACTTTTTCTTTTAGAGATGTTTCATTACAGCTTTAGAAAAACCCTAAAAAGAAACACCAGTGTGAAAAACCCCCATTAAAACCAAGCATAATCCCCTACATGCCTTCCCTCTCTTTAGATTACAAACTATTTGCATAGTGAGTGCTAAAGTATATGATTCATATAAAATCCCCTTTAGATGGTCTTGCTTTTTTTCGAATTTCACAAAAACCTAACAAGTGGGGAAGAAAATAATAATCCCTTCCCAATTATTCTCTCAAACCTGTATTGGATTTCACAACAGGCACTAACCAGATCAAACCGATCATTAAAGGGCATTTCTAAGTTTCTGGAAAGAACTCTTCCAGCCCAGTATTTATGGCAGAACCACCTCACATCTGCATAGGACTCCAGCATGCTCATTCACTGAGATCAGGTCTTAAAAGGGAATTCAGTGCTCATTCTCAGTGCCAGTTGTATTCAGACTCTTCTATTGAAAACTTTCTCTATGTCCTAAATATGGAATATTTATGACAAACTGATGAGTATCTTAGACAGATAGGACAGAATCAGATTTCTTTTTATTATTAGCCTTAGGGATAATTCATCACCAGTACAATTCTTTCTTTTCTGTTATTCAACTAGTTCCCTCAAGATGTAAAACTGTTACTGCCACAAAATCAGCTACAGAGTAATACTTTTTTTTCCTGAATATTTGCATCTTAAGCCACTGTAGTAGAGATTATTAGGCTGCACATGTACCTTAAACAATTTAAATTGCATTTCTGCCTCTTCACTGAAAGACTTGAACACAACAGTCATTCACCCTCATTGCTGCCAGTCAATTCAAGGCTGCAACCTTGGAAAGTCTGCTAAATATGAGCAAGAGTTCAGTGGGTTTACTTTAGTTTTCTGTTCTTCACACATTCTTGAAAGATACAATAAGACACAATAAAATATTCACCAAGGAGATAATTGTGCTTCTAGTGTGGAAAATTGATTCAGGAGATTGAGTAATTTCATATCTAAATGTGTAAGTGGAGCTAATGGACAGTGATATGTCAAATAATCTATTACCACTCAAACAGAATGAAAATAAACCCTCCCAAATAATACAGTTGCCTACAGTAAAGCATGTGTTTACTCACTGTTAATCAATACAAAGCAGTGTTAAAAGCAATGGAAAGAAATCTAGTATCTCTCTTGATTTTGGGAATACACAAAAACATCAGTGTGAATTACACTCCATACTTTGGTTAACAGAAATACCAAACACTGAACATAAGCCCTGGCTTTCCATTTTATAATTATTTGCTATATTATATGTAATATATTAAATGCTTATGATATTAAATATAGGGATTTTAATATTTTCTTTTTGAAAAGGAGTTCTTTTACATCTTTTTTTTTCCTTCATTCTGTTTTCATTTCTTCTCTTTTATTCTGCTTACACTTATTTTCCTATATTTTCTTTTCAAGAAGCACCAAAATAATATTTAATTTAAAATTAAAACCAAACAAACAAGAATCAGTGTTGTATGATCAGCCCACCACAAAAATAGGTGTTTACTTAAAATTCAGATATAGGAACTATTTTGGGGGGGGGTTATTTTTTAGATTACGTGGTACTTTTGCCTTTTCTTTCTTGAACTTAGGTAATACAGCAAATAAAAAATTGAGGGCTGCATTTTATTTTATATTATTTTTAAATTGTCAAGAAAAAATGCACACTGGATAGATAAAATTCGAAAAGTAACATGATCAGGGCAGATGCAGTCTTATTTTTGACATTTCATTCATAATAAAATTTCATTACTTATTCCCTCAACTGATGACGGGGGCTCAAGGAGAAGCCCACGCTGTCTTTCTGATGTTCTTAAAATAAAAAAAAATGACATTTCAGTGTTTAAAAGGAACAAAATTAGAGCTCACGAAAATTCAAGAGAACAACAGTAATTTCTAAAACATTAGTAACATACTCCAAGTTCTCTTCCTTTCCCCTCCCACACCCTCCCCAGATTTTTCCACCCTATCTTGAAGTAAATGAGTGAGTTTCAGAAAGGAGCTACAACTTAGCTGCATCTTCAAAACTCTGTGATTTCTATGGAGTGAGAGGCAATAGTTGAGAAAAACAGATACTTGAAGGAGGTAATTAGCAGGAAGGCAGCAAGCACTTGATATAGTTTGGTGTGATATTTTCACCTCTTCTACAAATGCAGAGAGTTTAAAAAGTCATGATAACCCTTACATCTGATGGAAATGATCATTTATGCTGTGTTCTGCCTCGACATCAACTTATTTCCTATCAAACTCATTCCAGAGTTTTGCCACTGGGAAAAAGGAGCATTTGGATGGTGCAAAACACTTGCAGAGTTTCTTGCAGTTGGGACAGATTTTTAAGATGCTGCAGGAAACCCCTGCCTTAAGCATAATGTAGCAGTTCTTATTTCAGAAATCTCCTCCCTGCGCTCACCAAGTGGCTTATTGGGACATATATCAGGCTTGGCTTTGCTTGCAGCCACTAACGAACAAACCAGCCCTTGCCTGCTGCTAACAACAGATACTTTATGCATTATTGCCTAATTAATCGTTGAATATAACGTCATGAATCCTGAAATTTCAGTTCATACCCTTGTTAATATACAGGAATAATGTAATGTCACACAGCCATAAAATGTTACAGAGACCGAAATGAGAATCCCAGCAGACATAAATAATGTGACACGAAAAGCAACTTCTTCATTTAAAGTATTTTTTTTAACCACATAATTTTAAAAAATGCACCATGACAGTTTTTAAATTTGCATCATAGAAACAAAACCTCTGAATTATTTTTCTTAGGATGACTAAAGATAATCTCAGATGAACGAATATTGCTAGCATCTTTTCAGTAATACTCTAACTTTACCTATCAGTTATTAAATTTAAATATTTTAAATACTGTTATTTCACATTTTATGACTTAATAGACTACTCTAAGCTTTCACATGAATGAAATGCAAAATTCTTGAAAGCAGAGTAAAAAATTTAACTTTTACTTTAGTGAAAGTAGAGGGGTAATAAATTGTGTGTGCCTTTTTATTTGTAGACATTATAAACTTTAATAAATTACTAATGTCTTTGGAGAAAATGGAATTAAGCTGCTCACAGAGTGAAAAAAAAGGGTCTGTATGCTCTAAATTTGACTTGAACCTCAAAATAGTTCTTGTGTGGGACTAAGTAGTGTACAAGCCCTGTTCTGGCTCTTTGCACAGGCTCCAGTGTTGTCAGATTGCCTAGTTCCAGTAGCATGTTTTATGTTCAGATGTGCTTAACTTAAAATACTGTATTTTTTTCCATTACTGGTCCACCCTTTTTCCTTCTTGAAGAGCTTATTGTAACTATTTATGTAAAAACAATTTCTTTCAGTCAGCCCTACAGAAAAACAGATCTGTGTACGCATGACACACACTTTTACTGTTGGACTCGGTTTCTTTTTATTGATGCCTCAAGGACTTTTAGCTTTAAGAAGCTGGGAGCTGAAATGTCAGCTATTTTATTCTTGTAATGTTCCATTTATGTCTGGCTATTCTTGTGTCATTCTGTGTTGAGTTCTCCTGAGAATTCAAGTCAATACCCAAAGACAGATTCATCATGCAAGAATTTAAAAATAGATATTATCGCAAAGCATTGCTTATTAACTCTACGGAAGTCTAATATCAATCTGCATAAATAAAACAATCTTCGGTATTTTACACAGTATTAATCAAACACATTAACCAACATATTTTGCAGTTTTTCAGAAATGTATCACATATACAATGTCTGCACTGGCTCCTCCAGGCAGTAAGCAATCCAGAATACCCATTCAACAAAAAATATGACAAAAAGAAACTGATAATAAGATGCATAATAAATTAATTCCTACATTAAAACTAAACTCAAAACAGATGCTGTTTTTTCTTTCAAAAACAGAGACACCAAAGTCACTCACAATACACTCACAGTTTGATTTTTAAAGAAACTAAATCCATTTGTGAAAACACTGACACAGAACATGATTCTCCAGTTGAGAAAAAGCATTCAGCTCAAAGATGTTCACCCAAGCTTAAAATCTAAGTGCAGATTTAGATGGAGAAACATTTTTTGAAACTGGTTTATAAATCTGTATTCAGAGGACTGGGTGGGGTAAAGCTTATAATGGAAAATTGCAGCAATCTTAACATTAGGAATGTGAAATGTCTGGTCTTAATAAACCAAGTTTTCAGGCATCGTGAGTTGTTTGAAAAGATGATAGCAACTTACAAACAATTCAGCTCCACTAAAATGGCAAATTGAACATTCCCAATTCTTCAGGCTCTGCTCAATGAGTCCCACATATATAAAATAGCCAACACGAAAGATTCCTCCTTGAAGGTAAGAAAGTTCAGGTGAAGATAGACAAGGAAAAGTGGAGAAGGAAGAAGATAACCATCACATGTGTGTTTGCTCTCTAATACAAACGGAATAACGAAGTCGCATTTCGGTAATTATGTGCTATTTTAAAAAAATGTACTTTTCTACACTTTAAGCTGATTTGACTGACAAAGTTAACAGTTCATTATGCAATCATTGCTGTTTTAGCAGTTTGGGGAGGGGGAAATACCTAAGAACTAAGAATAGCTCCTGAGGTCCCATTATTCAGCTGTAAGGCATAAAAGCAGAACACTGATTTGCATTCTGAAATTTTGTCCCTGTTAGTCTTGCAGTGTGCTATTGCACCAGACCCAGGCATGTATGGGAGTGCAGCAAATCCCCCAGTTTCGCTCAGTCTAACAGGAAACCATTCCCTCGCATCCCTCACTGGCAGCCACCCTCCCACCTCCAGCTCCAGTGATCTGATGAAACCAGCCAAACCCTGCTAGGATGCAAAAGAAAAGGACTGACATCTGAATAACTAACAATGCATTGCTTCTCAGGCAGACAGCAGGGAAGTTCCTTCAGCCCTGTTTGATCTGTTTCACTGGCATTATTGCAAAAAGCCGGTTTTTCATTAGGTAAGAAAAAAAAACAACCCCAAAGTTGCGATGCAGCCTAAGTGAGGTTACAAATGTGCCCTAACACAATGAATGAAGAGAAAATAGATGGTGTAATACAGAAAGACCCAAGACTGGCAAGTGGAAAAAAGTATCAATTACTATTTTAATTAATTTCCTAATGTAAAACACAGCTGTAGTAATGTTGGCAAATATCACCTGCCTCTTTTAAGTTTGTTAAATTAAATCATGCTCTTTAATTGGGTCTTAACATACAAAAGTATGTTTTATTTACTTTTTATTACAATATCAGTATTTTAACTTTCAGTTTGCTTGCGCAAAAGCTTTATAAATTACTTGAATCACTTAAATCTGAATACCATAATCTGCAGTTACAATGTACCAGTTTGAGTTTCAACAATTAAATGCCTTTTTTGTGGACTCCCGCTGCTATGTGAACTAGCTGTAGGCTATTAAAATAATGAGTCCGGACTGAGTCATCTGATCTCAGCCTTGGTGCAAAGCCTGAGGAAAAGGACTTAGCCCACAATTCCTAGTCTGTTTACCAGACTAAGACCAGACTGTTGGAAGCGTTACCCCAGCACTCCCTTCCTCCCCCCCCCCCGCCCCCCGCACTGGGCCAGGGGAAACGCGGTGTCACAGAGCCCTCTGCAGGCAGCGGCTGCCGCCCGCATCACCTCGCATCCCTCCTCTCCTCCCGCTGCCCCTCATCACTATCCATCCCCATCCCCTCGCATCCCTCCTCCCGTGCCTCTGCCCCGCATCACTGTCCATCCCCATCACTGTCCATCCCCATCACTGTCCATCCCCATCACTGTCCATCCTCATCACTGTCCATCCCCATCACTGTCCATCCCCATCACTGTCCATCCCCATCACTGTCCATCCTCATCACTTCCCCCCTACCCCTCGCATCCCTCGTCCCGTCCCGCCGCCCCGCATCGCCGCCCATCCCCATCACAGCTACCTGTCCCACCCCACCACCCCGAAACAAGTCGCCTACGTACTCGCTCCTGTATGAAGTGTGGCCTCTTCCAGAAAGGCTCAGAAAGGTAGGCCAAGGTAAGGTGGGAAAGTACTCATCACAGGATGGTGGAAAACCCACGCCAGCAGCATCTGTGAATTTGGGGTGCCCTGAAGATCTCGCTTTTTCAAGGTGTGGGTTTATGACGTCAGATGACACAAGGGAAGGGAGCTCAGTGGACTAGAGAGGCCTCCTCAGCTTGCATGCCACAAAAATACCACAGATTTGGCCACAGCAAGGATGCTTCAGACAACTTGGCCTCATGAAACTCCATAAATGTGAAACTCTCTGCCAGTGACGGTAATAAGGAACAAAACCTAAAGTCCTCCCCTCCTTCACAGAACCAAAATCATAGGATGGATGAGGTTGGAAGGGATCATCTGGTCCAGTCTCCTTGCTTAAGCGGGGTCATCCTACAGCACACAGCACAGGTTGGTGTCCAGACAGTTCCTGGATACCTCCAGTGAGGGAGGCTCTGCAACATGGCAACCTCTCTGGCCAATATGTTCCAGTGCTCGGACACTCACACAGTAAAGAAGTTCTTCCTCATATTCAGGTGGCATTCCCTGTACATCAGTTTCTGCCCATTGCCTCTTGTCCTAAACCCTCCACCTTCAGAGAAACGCCACCAGCAGCATCCGGCACAAAGGGAACAGGAAAACCATCTGTCCTCTCACACCTTCCAGAGGAATCCAAAAGCACTGTCATTCACTTTTATTTTCAACAACATGAAATGCATCTTCCTACAATGTCAGTATATAAAATACAGAAATACACAGCACACGCACATGGTGCTGTCTAAAGCAATACCTGCCTCAGGTTGAACTCCAGCTAGTATTCAGGGACTGCTGTAATCTGCATTAGTTTTAAGTTGGTTTGTGTGCCAGACCATATAATTTACCTACCTCCTTGATATTTCTGCAGTTTTTGATCCTGTGTGAACAGGTAAAGGGAAAATAATTAAATGGAAAACTTTCTCTAATGAATCTCCACAGTTTTTTTAGTAATTTACCATCATCATTTCTACTTTCCACTCTGGAAAATATCTGACCTCTACCTTTTACACTTTTATTCATTACACTCCAATGACATCTCCATCTATTATCAATCCACAGTAGCATTTCTGCCTTGTTCTCCAACAACTTTGTTACAGGCAAGTGACAGAGAGAATATTCTCTGCATTACCAATGTCATTCCACCACTCCTTTTGACTGTGGGTCCTCCTGATCTCAGCCCTCTCTGTTTCATACCTCTCCAGTTTAGGTTTTCTGCCCTGATTAGGAGTCCATATCCTGAATTTAAGTAGCACTCAGTAATAACTGCTTGTACATCTGTCCACCTCTATCTATCTATATATATACAAACACACAGAGATTCATGGATACACATATATCTATTACACGCATACATATGAATTAAATACATGTTTGTATATCAAACATGTATGTGTACTCTTTTTAATTTTAACAGCCAAGTGAAAGCAGTTCTTTTGAGAGGCAAAATAATTAAATAATGACATTTTAAAAAAATGTGTGGCCAACATGATATGACTTTTGGGGAGCTGTTACTCAGGCAGCACATACCTAACAGGATTCAGCACACACAATAGAATTAGCAATTTATGCAATTCCTGATGGTTCTGTAAGGTAAGCCCTGGTGAAAGAATCCGCTTTGAGAAGAGGACCACAGCCCTCACATAGAGACAGAAAATGTTCTAACCTGTCCTGTAATTTTCAATTTTTGAAACATTGCTTAAACTCTAGACAAGTTTGCAAATACACCTTGAGAACATCTTAAAAGCTCAAAACCCAGAAAGAAAAGAGAAATGTAACTATTAATTAAGATTTGAAATAACCACAATCAAGTGTGGTAGTGTCTGACACGAATTTTGAATTTCTGAGGTTGTCAATAATGAGGCACAATGCCATGCTTGCAAAACATTGACCTGCATCCCCTTCTGTTTCTGAAAATGTTGTCAGAGGGAATGTGGCAGATAAATTTCAGCAACAGCCTCAAAACACCACTACCACTATTCTTTTCCATTCTTCAGTCAGTGCCTAAGCTGCTATGCCACAGTATTTTGCAACACATATTCAAATTTCAGTTTTATTTCAACAACCTGTAAAAGCCAAGTCTAAGAAAATGCTTTAAATGCAAATTTCTGCTCATCCTATGTGATCCTAAACCACACCAACAACCTCAGTGCAAATATTAGCCACATTTAATAGCTAGCCTGACCAACTACAGGGACTTGAAACCTCCGTCCCTCTCAGCCCAGTGGTTCCCACGAGTGTATGCTTAGTGGTTCCTTGATGGTCTACAAAATTATATTAAACAGCAGTTCATTCGAAGCCAGAGGGTAAAATTTGGTGTATTACGGCCTAGGAAAATACTGAGTGTTGACTCTGGTCTGCAAAACTGCCATGCTAGAGAACCACTGTCTGGGCTGAAAGGCACACGGCCAAGGTTTTCCCACTTCTGCCCCAAGCATCAGACTTGAACCTGTATGAGGGCACTTCTCAGTCTCACCTAAAACCCTGACCTGGGCCAAGCAGCCCCTTGGCAAGGAGCAGCTCTCTCACATCAGCAACACCATGTAGAAAGAGAGAGCTAAAAGGCAGACAATAAAATAACTTTCTGTTGCTTGCTGGTCACAAAAACTTCACAAACTTTCCCCTACATACTATCACAGTACTCTCTTTGGAGATGAGGACTTAAAAAAACCTTTGGCATATTGATTTCCAGATTTAATTTTGCTCACAAGGGCTAAAAAGCTGTTGAAACCTTCCCACTCTCCTTTCTGCTCTGTTGACCTTCCAAGTCTGCTTTGGCATATTCCTTCAACATAAACTACCCACCAAATACTGAGACTAAAGAGATACATGTCCTTCTCTATTTTCACCGAAACCTATGTCAAGCACCAGAGGAGTCATTTTAATATCTACAAACCTGGAAAACAACCTATGGACTGCTGTTAAAATAAGTCAATAATGGCTACACTTAACACTTTTCATCCATCAGTCAACATCTGTGGTAAAAAGCTTAAACATTTTCAATATAATGCACTGACACTAAATACTTTGCTTCTTGCAAATCTTTAAAAAAGAGTTTTTAATCTTCAAATAATATAATCCTCAAAAATATTTCAAAAGCTGTTTCTAAGGCCAACTCCTTAAAATCTATTTTTTCCCTTATTTTCTCTATTTATCAATCAAACAAATTCTAAAGGCTGTTTTATTAACAGGATCAAAGTAGACCTTAGATCATGGTTCAGAATGGATAAAAACCTATTTTATGTAGAAATAATGAAATACAATGAAAATAAATATTACGCGATTGCTCCCTGAGCTAACTTCCTAGAAACCCTGAATGTTCGAATTAGTCTTTCACAGTGGAGGGGGACAAAGAAACTTTTCGAAGGAAAAATAATTTTTTTAACACCTGCAAAATGCAGAAGTTGTGGAACCATCTGCCTCCCCTTAACCATTATCTTTTTCCTTCAATGCTAGCGTCCTTTTCCTATCCAAACTAATTTTATAAAGTAGTTTTTCATTCACGGAAGCCAATTTTTACTTGAACTGTCAATTCTTTATAATAAACTCTCAGCAGGACTAAGCAACACAGGAACAGTGCTTTGCAACAAATTTTACTCAATAAGTTTAAAGGCTAGTATGATTTTTTTGGATGCTCAGGAAGCTTGCCCCTTGCTGCAGACTGCTTTCTCTGAAGCAAAGAATTCTGAAATAGCCCTTGTACAGCATTTTCCTATATGAATTGCATGTAAACTCTTACATATAATCAACTGAAATACTTAAAACTCCTCTCCGTCCCCTGAGTAACTCATGTCTATTTTGCTGCATTAATTGAGAGGAAAGAACAAAAAAATCCTATATGCAGGGTCCATACCCTCCTTAAAATGGGAGGCTCATAAAGGCCTGAAATTTAAAAGGCAAAATTTTGAATTTTAATAATTTGAGAATCACTAATTTTAATGACAAATATGAAAATGAGAGTAATCAAAGTCATTAAATAAAAAAAAATTATAGTGATTTTGGTATTTGTTCAAAAGTTCTGTTTTCCCTTAAAAACAAACAGATCCAGCTACTTTTCAAAAGCTGTTGAATCATTACTGCAAAGCTGTCAAACAATTGACTCTGGTAACCCTAAACAAGATTTTCAGATTTATCAGAAATTAGGATGGATATTGCTGAACATGCTCCTGGAGCCAGAGTATTCTTTATCCTAGCAGTGCCAAAAGACTAAATAGATGCAATATTTTTACTTGCTTTTGCTGCAAATTATTGTCAAGCCCTGAAAAGTAAAAAAACCGCAAAAATGAAAACAACAAACCACCACTTAGAAAAATGTATTTGCAGTAAAAAACCTGTGACATTTAGCACCAAAAGTTCCCTCTCCCTCATCCCCAAATTAACTCCTTCCCCCTTAGGTAATTAACTTCACAGTGACACAGGCTGATCTGTTTGCAGGGATGACACAGCAGCCACTTGCTGGAGCTGCTCAGCACCATTTTTATCCTCATCTCCCACTGACACTGGAGTAATTGAAAACATTTGCATGAGGTGCTCAGTAACTTGCAAAATCCAATCCCAACGTCAGCGAGCTTCAGCGCGGCTCGAATCCTGCAATGCAGTGAAATGAAAACGTCAGGGTGACCCCGGCACCGGAGCAGGAGCCAAGGTGAGTGGAATGAGATGGGAATGCTGCCACAAAAGGGCTGGATACCCAGGGTGTTCACATTCTTGTCAGCAGCAACTTGAAACAGCCCATGGCAACCTGACGGGACAAGAAGCTGCGAAGATGGATCATAATGTGCAGACTGGGCAGGACACAGAAGTAAGGAGGAGTTAAGGTCCTTAACGACAAAGTCCCATGGTAACAAAGGAGGGTAAGTTAAAACTCAGCTGCGACAATGGAAGCTCGGTGTTAAGAATTAAATAGATAAAATGACATTCTGATTCCAAAGAGAATTTCCCTTATACCTGTCCCTTAATTATCAGGATTAGTAAGGCATTGCCCAAATCTCTCTGTAAAAACTACAGCATGTCTGTGTGCACCCATGAGCTCAGTGAGAAAACTCTCTAGATCATGATCCCTTGACTCTCCCAGCACCTTCCCAACTGGAGGGGAGCATCTCTGACCTGATACTGCACAACTGAAGGAACAATTTTGGTACGCTGTGTGCCTCAGTGTACTGGACTGCCAAAGGAATGGCAGCTGCCTAAGAGCTGGCACAGCATATGGGGCTGCATTCCCGGCACATCTACGGACTGCTTCCCCAGACTCATAGGCTTATTGCTGCAAATTCTTATGCACCAGAGTGTAATTTCGACAACACCAATGCCTTCCTCATTTAGAACATGGGAGAGGACAGGTGATAAGGATTAAGAGAAAATAAAGTTTGAGTATTTTCAGCACAGCAAGGAAAGCCACATCATAGTCTCATGATTTAATTGCAGAAACATGAACATGAAAAGCATAAAATTTAAAGCAAACTCTGTGAGAAAAGAACCAAACCCCCTGAACACTAGCACTTCCAACCCCCAACCCACACAACTGATGTAAGAGTGGAGGAGGGAAGCTACTCACAGTAATATTGGCATTGATGAGCAGGCAAGAGCTAATGGAAGAAACAGAACACTTCAATCAACCATGACATCAGGCTATCAAAAACAATCTGGCTGTTATCACATTAAAAATCCATTCAAGTAAACAAATCAAAAATAAAGATCAGAACAGAAAGCTCAAGACTCAGTTTACCAATGGATTGATGACTATCATTAGCTGGGAACACTCTAAAAAAAACAATCTGTGCAACCTAAAACATTATTATCCATAATAATTGGTTCACTACTGAGAATGCTGCCTCTCTGCCAAAATCTAGTGCTAAACCAGATAGACATGTTCTGTTCATTTTCTTTCCAAGAGTTAATGCAGTGGTTGACTTGTCTTCTTAAGCCTTTGGCTATCACAGCAAACTAGAAATTGGAAAACAAATCTTCATAATTTTACCCATTAAAAAAGGAGTCTTCTCCAGGGCACAGAAACACCACAACAGCCACAAAAGCTCTTAACTTTTCAAAGAGGAAATTAATGATCATTCACTGCGGATTACAAACATACATAAAGGCCCTTACATTGAAATAAACAGAGGGATAGCATTATCTAATGGATGGGAATTGGAACATTCTGTCTTCAAATCAAAAATCCCAATACCTAGTTGACAATAAGGAAGATTTACTAAGTGAAATGAAGTCTTTCATTTGACTTCAGATCAGTATTGGATGTTTTTCTAGAATAAACTCATTGCATCAAATCACAAGTTACAGAGTTCTCACTTGTCAGAGTTCTCATTCTATACTCACTTCTGCTGCAAAAGAGTACAATTCCTTTGCCAATGTGGTGAGGGTCTATGCCTACATTATGGTCTAGGTAACCTTCTTTGCCTCTGTTATGTCTAGGTAACCATAACAATCCATTGTGTACTAGCAGGAACTTTGTAAAAATTGATATGGATATAATTGATCAGGGATCTGTTCACAGCTTTTAATTGTGATTATCTCTCGTCAGCCATTTGAGAGAGCTGATACTCCAGGAGATGAGCAGGAAAGAACCACTGCATGTTTGGGAAGAACTGCCTTCCATTAGCTGCTGAGATCAAGTTAATCTTTACAAGTGCCCACCAAGTCATCTCCATGCAATACACAAAAACCTCCTCATCCACCTCTCCAGCCCACTGTGCTTTGCTCACCTAATCTTCCTGACTTCCTCCACTGATATTGCCCTTGATGTAGAGAGAAGGGATTAATTTGATGTAGAGAGAGAGAAGGGATTAAGAAGGGACATTTGCCTAGTCTGAACTATCTCCTTGAAAAGCACCTCTCTTCTCCACTGAATAAAGAGGGAGGCAGTTCAGCCTTCCCTTGTCAGTCTAATCCCTATTTTCCGTGATCACCTTCTCAGTATCAACTACCAGATGCTTAAAACAAGATACCTATGACCAGACTAGCAATCCTTCACATCATGGTTCATTTTACTCTCTACCTTAGCAGTCCCCTCCACATCCCTCCAATTTTTATTACAAAATTTTGAGCCAGTTTGCCAGGGAAATTACTCAGCAAAGGTACAGTAGGATGGGGAAACCTGAAATCACAAATAACTTTTCAGGTAAAGTATACAGATGACAAGCAGTATGTGTCACCACTCCTAAGAATCTAGAGTCGGCCTCTGAAGGTATGTATTGCTGCAACACAGCTTATCCCATAAGACCACAAGTAAAAGTGGTCTGCTATCACATACTTAGGAAAAAGTACTTACATAACTGTACAATATGAGGCCACATGTCTGTGCTTCAGGCAAATTTCAGAGAGCTTCCCTTAGCATGGAAGACATACAGTAAGAATTTTTGTTCCAATTTGCTACATTGAAGACCATAAAAGGTGTATAATATCAGTACTACAGCTGTCTTCATATGGTGGTTCTTTGTTGTCATCAAATGACTCTGCTGTCACTGTAAAAAACTAAAATTAGTATTTAAAGCAATGGAGAAGTTTCTAGGTACAAAACCTAGCCTCTTAAGAAACATGAAGAATAGCTGCTTCTGTGGTGGTTTTGTTCCACTTTTCTTTTTCTTTCAATTGAAAACTTGGGGATAATCAAAACAAACAGCTCAAAGTACCATGAAGTTTTAGCTCTCTAATATGTCCTATTTATTTCCACTTTGAAATAAAGTGCTTTCAAATATTCTGCCTATTTCACCATGTTGTTCTCAGTTTTCTTAGCCAAGGAAATGAACATCACCTAGAAACTAGTAACTACATGTGGGAATAAACAGCTGAATCAGAATGTACTTTTCCCACTCGTCTGTCATCATCGTCCAGGAACTGATGAAACAGCCCGCAATTGGTTTCTCTCCTGGGATAATCATCACTTCTGGGTCTATAAGATACGATCTCACTGTATTCTTTAAAAAAATAATTTAAAAATATTAAAACCAGGACATGCAGAACTCTGATGAGTGCAGAGGGGAAGACTAATTTGAAATTTGGTATAAAGGTCAAGCTGAATCTGGGAAATTCTGTGTTTCGTCTCACATACACCAGTGAAACAGGGGCACACCTCTTTACAGTGTGAGAGACATCAGTGCAGAGAAAGAAGCAACTAATTGCATGTTCACTGGAAGAAACCCCTGCTAAGATCTCAAACAAAACTCGTTTCTATTTTATTTACTTGCAGGGGAGACTGCAATACAAGAATGTATCTAAATATCTCTCCTCTACTCATTGAACTTAAGTAGGGAAAGCTCTCTAACCGTGCTGTAGAAACACAGTGGGGAAGGTGACCCCAAATTAAAATAAACAATCCCAACCAAACTCGGGGATAACTTGCCCACTGTTTTGTTAATTTTTTTCCGAAATAACTCATTCAGCTGAGTTTTTGGGTGAATCTGCTAGTCTGACATATATGCCTATGCCTTTTTGTACTGCGCTCATAAAATCTGATGCATTTTCTTTGTTTATTTATACAGTTCTAGGTTTCCTCTGGCTCCTTAGTAGAGCAGTTCTTATCTAGAAGCCCACTGCCTGTAAAAGCACAGACAAAGTCTACACCAAAAAACTCACTACCTTCAATGACAACAAACTTACTGCCCAAATAACAAGCTTTGGGAAATTCCCTGGCCTTCAAGTCACAACTTGCATTGTACTAACAGTGTTTCTGCAATGCTTACTATCATATATTTTATTGCAAAGTCATAACAGAATCTAAAATGAATAACTTGATTTATCTTTCCAATATTAATAAGATTATTTATATATGTAACAGTTAAATAGATTTTCTTAAGGTATTTTCTAAGTTTAGGCTCTCTGTTTTCACTTAAGAACAGATTTCTGCCAAAATTTTTTTGGTACATTTGCAACTGCTGAACAACGATGTGAAAATATAATAGCTAATGTGCCTTAAGACTAGAATAAACACATGATTAATAATATTTTATTTATGTATAGTCATATTTTTCTTAACCTTTACAGAAATCTTGAATCATGGCATATTAATGAATTTTATTCGATTTCAATAGTTGAAGAAGATGTCTTCTATCAAACTAAAGTCCAAATTCATTGTTGACAATCCTCTGCAATTTGTGCTCTGATGAGAAATAAAACAATTCTAACGCAGGCTGCTCTAAGTAAATTTTAGCCTAATCCCCTACAACAGATTTTATGTGGCTCTCAACTTTTAAGCCTTTACACTTTCAGGACTTGATTATTCTCATATGTTATAAATTGCATCTGGAGCTAGGCAACAGTATATCCGTTTTTGGATCCCAAGTTCCTTCTCCGCTTCTTCACATGGTCCTCCACTTAGCCAAAAATATTGCAGGGTCCTCACCATGGCCTAAGTAATTGGGCTTGCTAAACCAAAACCCATTTAAAAAACCCCCAAACCATTCATCCTTAAGGATTCCCTGAGTGCTTTTAAGAAAAATAAGAAACAGCTTTACATGGGGAATGCATAACTTGTCTTGTAAACTTTCTCACCCAGTGCACATAAGAAAACAAGACAGAAAATGTAAGAACACAGTCTCAGGTTGTCTCTGACCTCCCCATTTTCATCTCTCAAGAGCATCCTAAAACCACGTAACAACACCTCAACTCTCAAATAACTCTAAACAGTCTCTGTGCAATTTCAGATGTAAATCTGAAAAAAAACCGCAACAAATCAAGCTGCTTTTATTTACTACATTAGTTTTACTCTTTTTATATCCTTCCGAATCTTTATTAGCAGACACAGCCTTGTGATAATCGGCATTCTGCTTTACAAATGAGACAACGTGAATGCTTGCAAGAAGTGACTAAAGAGCTGGAAACAAGCTGAAGGGTTCTGTAGCCATTCTAACATTTTTTCACTTTGACAGTCCAAAAGAAAACTGGAAAAATTACATGCTCCTATAAGCTATTCTTGCACTGTAATGCTGTCTTTCCATAAGGTTAAAGTGTGGCAATTTAAAATCTTACTAAAGCCTCCCATTGCATGGACCTGCTATTTTTTAATAATGAAGCAGCCAACAGGAATGACATTTTTAATGTCAGGTCCCAAACTCAGTCTCTGCAATGCAGTGTCACTACCAGGGGCCGTTCTTTTGAAAAGCATCAGGCTACAAGTCTTCCCCAGGTGTGGAGAGGATCCAGAATCCAGTGGTTGTCCCACCAGTAACTTGTGTGTTATCAGGAGTGGAAGACAGATGTCCACACCATGAGCAGGCATCTTATACGGATGTAGAAAAACATAATAAGTAACACTAACCAAAGCAGGTGTATCTGCTAGAACAGCTTTGCTGAAATTCAGTAGTTATATTTATGTTAGTGGCACTAAAAAACACAGAAAATTTCTCCATTATGTGTTTGGGATTCCAAATATGATGGAGCTAAGTCTGCTTGCCTACATTTCAAAGCTAATGCTGACTTTTAATGTGTTTATGGTTTCCAAAAAATCAGGCTCATCGTTCAGTATGCTTTGGATCCAGCTAAGAGATAATAAACACTTGAAGTTAATACTTACTTTTCCTGGACATCACCTTTTTCAAACCAGCTCCATCTCAGTTAAAACTATTAGAAGCCTCTGCTCTGCTGGTAGGCCTATCTGGATAATCCAAGTGTCTTCTATCCAGCTCCCACACACCCCTTAGCACTGTGGTTTACACAAAGTGCTCAGCTGCTCAGGCAGGGAAATGTCTTTTAATAAACGCTTGTACCCCCAAGTGCAGTGGTCCTGTATCTTAAAAGAGTGAAGTAAAGGGATCCAGTAAAAGAAAATAAAGGGAAGAAAAAAGAGAAAGAGGGAGGAAGAAAGAAAAAAACTCCAGCAGCATTATATTATCAATAATAACTGTCAGAAGTTAATGACACTATTATTGAATAATTATTGAAAAATAATTATTGACATATAAATACTTTCAGTGCCACAACATGTTATTTTAATGGTTCCTTAACAACATTAATGCTGATTATCCTTCTCTAGCAGCTCTTTCTGGATGCAGCCTCTGACCCTCCCTGCCAGCCCTGTGGAGGTGATGGTTTTGCAATCCACTTGCCTGGCCCAACTCCTCATAAGGCAAATTGTTCCACCTTTCATTCCTCACCAACCTGCCTGTTCTCACCACTGTCTCTTCCCAGCAGAAGTGTTTGTGTGCTTGTGGGCAAGCTGGAACATGGACCTGGTCCAAGTGAAAGCTAACCCAATCAAAACCACGTCAGAACCACAAAGTCAGCACACAAACGAAACAGGCAGCCTGAACAGGGAGAGGCAATCATCCCTTTCTCCAGCAGCACCGAGTTATGCCAAATGAAAGTGATGACAACTTTAGACTGACTTGCCTCATCACAGACACTTTCCACATATTCCTCAAATTAATTTTTTACATAACAAGTCTTTCCATTGCCTGTTCCCATTTACTAGTTCAGACATTGGGTTGGACGTACACCATGGGAGCAATTTCTGAGATACATTTAAGAAAATGAAAGGACTTCAACTGTGCAAAAACCGAAAAGTTATTTGTCATTTCCTAATTGTGAGTCCACTACCCATCTAGCTTAAATTAAAAAGCTCTGTAAAGAACAGAACTAATGAAGCTGGATTTCCTAAGGACATGCAAACCACTTCCTTCAAACTCCTACTGCAATAAACACCAGCTCCTCCTGTGTCTTCTGTAATTCCATCCTCTCATCTTCATTTTCCTGTGACCCACTCCCCTCCACATTTAGACCCAGATCTTCTTTCACAGTGTTTATAGTTCTTTCAACCACAACTGTAACCTCAGACAAATGTCTAAATATTCACTGTAACCCGCTGACTTTCAATAGCTACAAAGTTCTCTGAAAATGAGGCCCATGCAAAGGCATATACAGTGGGGTCCTTCAAACCTCTAGTCACTTTGGAATCCTTATATGAACTCATGGTTGCTATTGAACCCAGAATCCCACCAAACTCAGTCAGTACCCTTGAGAAAACCTTCTGGGCATAGACTGGGGTTTGCACTCAGGCCAGAGCTTGGCTGCATGTTGGGAAAAGTTTAAACCTGTGCAGCATTTAGGTGTGGAACTGGAGCGTGACCATACCTATGGGAAATTGTCAGGCATACCATGCCTGAATACTCCACCCACAAACTGCCTCTGTGATGGAAAAAATCAGAAGGTTGCGCAGGACAAAAAAGTACAGCTGGAATTTTTTCTGGAAGAAGCTGACCCTGCGTGGTCTTGAAGCCAAGCAGAGACGTAGGATGACCGAGCAGGCACGGTCCCTCTAGCAGGTCACACGTGTCACTCCTCGAAACCATGCAGTTTACAGGTGGTGGAATTTGGGAACACAGAGAAGACTGTGGCTTAGCCACACCACAGCGCATACATCTACACATCATCATGGAGAACACTGTCCTTTTCTCTGCCTTTCAGGTGCTTCTAAAGCGATATGAAATAACCACATCCAATAAACAAGTTTAATGGTATATCATTATTCACATGTGGGTGTAGAATTCTTACACTGTGAGATAACAAAGTAATAACACCCTCCCCCAAATTTTCTACCAAACTGTTATTTAAAAAGACAATTCCATGGTTAAAAAACCCTAATACATTACTATTACACTAATACTTATTATCTAACATGCAATTTCAAGGGCAAATTTTTTTAACAGAGCATTTAAGATGCTTTCTTGGGAAGTCTGTGCCTTTGATGTTAAATTTATGATCAGTCATTGCTTGACAATTGTAATTAATATGCTAGGTGATTTTCTGACTTGCTGTTCTAAGAGACATTATTATTTGTAGTCTGTCAGTGTAACACATAAATTATGAGCTATGTTCACCTGTAATAGACTGAAATGAAACTTCAAAAATGACATTTATGAAGAAAAATGAAAAAGTCCTTTCCACCATGAGAATGGATATATCACACAGTCTGAAGTAGACTCGGAACAGAAAAAAGTTGAAGTTACGTATTTTGAAATACCTGCCTGCCAAGAATAATTACATGCTTAAAAACAGATTACTCTTTAGTTGCACGGTCTCAGAAACCAGGCAATGTCATGCACGATCAAGGAGGAGTTTTACACACACTGTAATTTTTTTTGCCTGCTGACCACTAGCATGGATCATTTTTCAAGACAGTGATGCATATTAGTACATCAAGAAAGATCTCCTAAAGGAATGAAAAAAATTACCCTCCTGAAACAGAGCATGAACTAAATCCCCATGCACATAAGAGGTTTCATCTTCTTTTCAAAGCAAAATTTGAAAAATAAATCTAGTCTTATCTTTTCATTTCATACTGAAGTTTAAGTTTTAGATCTTGTATAATATGAAATTTCAAACCAGAATGAATCAAGACAAAACCAGAAGCTATTTAAACCAGACACTTGCTAACCTTGAACTTAGATGATCTAGATACAAAAAGCATTGTGTGGAAGAACATGCCCAAACTTTTACTAGGTATTAATCTGCAAGTCTAAAACAGCCAAACACTCTTCAAAGCTGTTGACCATTATGTCTACAAAAAAAAAAAAAAAAAAAAAAAAAAGGTGTGCACATGCTAGGTAAATGCACTTTAAAATCCTAAACCTTCAAGGGCTTTTACTCAATAATGCAAGTAAATGGAGAATAGGCAATGTGTACTTTGCCAGGTAATAAACAAAGAGCTTCCATTAAAACTTTTTTAAAAAGCCATCAAAACAGAAAACCAAATGAAATGCCTGAAGTAAGTGCTATGAGTCTATATTACTGGAAATGTCTAGGTATGCCAAGTATCCCCATATTCAACTAGCATCAAGTGAGAATCCAGAAGAAGCAATTGCAGCTTTAAGGTTCCTCTGCTCTGAGAGCACTCCTGCTAGTGGAGGGAAATGCTCTGGAGTCTGGGTGTCCCCAGCCCTAACACACTCTGCAAGGGTAGAGGAGAGAAACAGCATCAGCTATGCTAAACACATACTAGTAGGTCATGAGGAAAGGCATCCTTTAAAGCAAAGAGTGAATCCTGGTTTTCGCCCTCTGTGCGCATCAGGAGGAGTTTTGCTCGAGCTGAAGTGTGGATGTTCTCAATCACCATGTGTACCTTTAAGTGTAATGTAATAGTGTCATGTTTTAAGTTTCTGAGAAAAAAAATTGTGGATTGGAAAAAAACCCCATGGTTTTAGGCAGACCCTAGCAGTTCAGAAAACCTTCAACTTAAATAAGTACTCAAACTGTGGCAGCTTAAAAAAGCCTAAACCACAAACTAAAACTGAAAAGACCAAAGTGAAAACTAAACTCAATTTTGTTCTTCCCATATTTCAGCCTGAAATAAGTGAAAACACCTAAGTATAGTTAAATCTTTGTGCCAATTTTTTGGTTTGCTCCCATGAGAAAAGCTAACTTTAGTACTTCCAAGTTTTAAACTAATCAGAACATTTTGACAATTTTAGTTAGGAAAATATGAAGTATACACAGTTCCACAGAATAACCTTGTAGGGTTTTTTTTTTTGTTTTGTTTGAGTTTGTTGTTGTTGTTGTTGTGTTTACATTATGCAACTAACTTTGCCTCATATTTTTATATCTGAGTTTGGAGCAAGGGAGTCTGTATCTGTCACTGCTATCTCTCCCTGTCTATACATTACTCTCTCCCTTGCTCCTTACATGCAACTCAACAGGGCATAGGTACAAAACAAAAATACCCATCTCGAAGGAAGTTCTGGGCAAACTACAGACTGAACCCACAGCATCTCTCCTCTTAATTCTCATACTGTTTTTTTGCTAGCCCACAATCTTGGAGTTACATTATTTACCCAGGTTGTGGAGACTAAAATAGGAGCGATAAAACCCCTGAAGTCACAGATGCCAAAAGAATTACTGTAAATACCAGGGCAGTAAAAGTTTAACCTAACAGTCTCAGATTAACAAATACGTCTGCAGCTTTACTACTACTGATAGTATTATTGGTACTGTAACTATATAATTATTTCTTCCTGGTTTTAAAAGGCTTAGACTTTGAATTAGCACAGCAAATGCATTCAGCCTACAAAAACATGTCTGTCCAGATTGAGGATATTTCTTTTGCACACTTGTGGACAAGATGTTGGCTTCATTTTACAACCAACATCTTGTCCACATCAGGGGAGCGTTCTCACACAGACATGCATACCATGTGGGCTACCTGCTGAGTTTTGGCAAGCTTGGCAGGCTGCAGAGTATAAAGGGTAGGCAGTTGTAGTGGAAAAAACCTTCATGGGAATTTTTTTTTTAATGTTGTGAAAAAAGAAATAAGAAAAAAAAGCAAACTGTTTCCCAATGAACCATACTGTGAGCTGGCATAAGGAAGATAAGGGCAGGAAATTGGATGTAAAACTAGTGCATAGGTCCTTTAACAGAGGAGGCACTCTGCAAGTTGCCAATGTGACATACACATTTCTTTTCTAAAATTCAGCCATTTTTTTTTCTTTTTAATTAGCCATATGGAAAGTTGAAAGACTTGTGAACTTACAGCATCAATCCCACATGTTGAACCTAATTTTGGGGAGGTTTTACTCCATCTTGTGTCTTTAATTTAATTTTATACTCACATTTATACACCGTTAGACAAAATAACACACATAGAGCAAGATACGCCTTACGGTATGAGCATAGTTTAGTATTACTCAGTTCTTATATAAAGGTGCTAAAGTGTTTCAAATTAGGAAATGAAGTGCACCTGACAAGCGGTTATGTTTTAGTGTTCCACCTTGGTAAATTTTACAAATACTGGTGTAGCCAACTATTCTTAGTTTCCTGGTGTGATCTAGAAAGCAAAGCAGAATAAAAACGATTGAAGCACTAAAAACAGCCACTGCCAAAAGAAAAAATGCAACAGCACCACCTAAGGCCCATCTAAGACAGTGCAAAAAGTCACAGAGGTTTTACAGAACCCTTATTCGTATTTATACAGCTGTAACATGCATTATAAAATTGTAGCATGGCCTGTCTTCATGCCTTGAGTGTTGGCTAACCAATTCCTTATACTTATTTATTCACAATTTGGCTTTCCATACAGTTCACAGTACTGTGTGAATCAAAGGTTCAACTGTTAAATAGATTTATACTCCTCATTTTTCCACTTGGAAATTAAGTGGTATTGTATTTCAAACATATCACGGGCAAGAAAATTCTCAAACCATTTTAAACTATTGTGACAAATCACCCAGCCTAGTTGCCATTGGCAGAGTTTTGGCGCACACAAGTGCCTCCTGGTGCAGAATTTTTATTTTCTACAGTAACTGAAGCATCAGGGTGACTACAGCTTCAAGTAAAGAACTTTCTTCCAGCCTCAGAAGATCCATGAACAAATTTACAAACATTTGTTTTGCTAGCTATGTGATTCTTTACTTTGGATAGTTCCCTTCCCTGCTTTTTTACTCTTCACACAACATTTATAAAAGCTACGCTGTTCTCTCTTAGCGTTGGCTAGGCTCTAAAGGAGAGCTAACCTTCTCTGACAGGACTTTATTCCCTTTACTGCCCTACATCCCATCCCAAACGAGTTACAGTACTCACTGCAATGACCCTGGTCTCACTCCACTGTAAACAGCTCTTCCAACACAATCCCATTTGGCCTTTTTTGACTTACCCATTTACAACAGTTGCTATACTATGGGATGACTGAACAGTATTCAGTAATATTAAAGTAATTAATATTAAAAAATATTAATTCAGTAAGATTAAAGTCTATTCCTATTAAGGAATACAAACATGCTCGAGCTGCTTTCTATTTTGCTCTCCTATTATTTTATAAGGAATTAATTCAGCATAACCTATGGTACTATGTAAGTTTAAGACTTTGTCAATTAATCAGTGAGACTGTTACAAATGACAGACCAATGCTGTCTCTTCATCTGACCTGTTTCTTCCCTTGTGTCTAAATTAACACAACATGACCAAACTAAGTGACCTTTCTTACAAGCATGCATGTAAGCCATTTCTAGAGAGTTCTGCTAGAGCTGTATTATTAATAGACAATCACAATGAAAAGGGATGCTGGCACTGCACTTGCTGCCAGCATTTCTACAGAAAAGATTATGTGTGTCACTCAGCTTGCCAGCTGTGGAAGCTGATGTGGTCAGAAACAGCACTTACAGAGGAGATGGCTGTATGCAGAAAGCAAAGTCACTGAGGGCATCCCTCCACACCTCTGCTGAGGTCGGTGCATGTAACATACCACCACAGGAGTTACAGACCACTCATCACAGGCCACAGGTCTAGGAGTTGTTGCAGGGGGAGAAAGGGTGCCTTGAAAAGATTCCCAGGACACAGGTGTATAGATCATGCAAGTTTGATTTATTATGCCTTCTTCATTGCTCAGGAACTCTCTCTGCCTGCCCTCCTTTATCGACACCTAACAGATCCAAACCTAGGAAACAGCAGCCCAGAGGTTTTGGAGGGTTCAGAGCTGCCAGGCTTCCAGGGAGTGGCCTCCCTTCTTTTTCCTATTTTGTTCCAGGCACAACTCCAGCTACTGTCCCTTGTAGTTAGACAGTGAAAGGAGCTATTTGAAAGCAAATTCCTAAATAATGCCCTCTGAGCAGATGTGATCCCCAACCTGCCTGCAAACACAGCTCTTTCACTGTGCAGAATTTAGGCTCACACCTCCTCAGGATTTGTTTATGTTATTAACACAAAATTCATAATACATGAACAATGTTAATTGGACAAATCTACCCCAGACTCGGGCAGGGGAGTCTGCTGGGTCCATAAAAGCTGTATCTTATGTTAGTAGTGCTCAGCACTCACTGCAGCTGGACAAGAGTAACAAACTACGTACATGCTGCAGTCAAGGCAGCGCTCTGCTCTCCTGGCTAGCCTTCAATTTGAGCTTTAATATCCTGTGGCCCCAAAATTACAGTCTCTCACACAGTGTATTGCTCCCCCCAGCAAGGCTGAATGCTATAGTTATACACTTCTGCCCCCTGCTATTTAAGTGAGGGAGCAGGACAATTCATTACCTAGAAAATTAATGATGATGATGATAATAATAGTAAAAGTAATAATGACATTCATACAAGTAAGACAAAAAGGTTCCATTTTTCATTGGTTGCAATCAGGTATTTCAAAAGATGAAAGACTGAGGCTCTCATCGGGTATACCATAAAAAAAAGTGTCATAGAAATTTCAATTGTCTGATATGAGAGACCTGCCTAATAAAATAGAGATTAGAGTGCTTTGTTCCCCACAAACAAGATGCTTCATTATTGATGCACCTACAAAAATTAATCATTTTCATGACTTCAACAGGAAACATTTTCTAACTCTGCCTTAGAGTCAATATTGAGGAATTTTGCAATTTCTGAGCTTATGACACAGGCAGAAAATCTCTTGAAAAAACACAGTCACGCATATCTATACTCAAAGGTTACTAAAGACCTTTAGTTATTGAAAATTATCTACTTACTTTCTGGAAATTATGTAATACTTAAAAATATTCTACTTTTTTTGATAGTTACAATTTATATGTATATATATATATATTTCCCCAAGATTTTGTAATGTATTACTTTTTTAAGTATCTTTCATCCACTCGTCATTCTCTCAATTTCAACTGAGCAAATTTCACAGTAATTGCTCTCCTTTGGCAGATGTACTAGAATCCTATCATTATAAAAAAGCACCACAAACTCTATTTCCAGAACCAAAATAATGAGTTAACCACAAATGCTGCCAAGAGAAAAGTGGAAACATCACCCACTCTACATGAAATATTCAATGACAGAAAGCAAATCAAAAAACAACTCCAAAATGCAAGGCTGCTAATATCTCAAATCTCTCATTTTTTCAGCTGAGACTTCACAGTATTCAGTTGTAGATATTTCAGTAATAACTGACTACTTATTTAAAGTTCTTACACAGATAAACAGTAAGTTTGGTCTTGCAGCAGAAAAGGAAAGCAACATAACCAATACACCACCTAAAAACAGCTGCTGAAGGTGCTAAAGAGATATGGAATGCCTTACTTAAGAAACTGTATTGTAAAGGTAGCTACTGCATTTCAGCATCTCTTACAATTTCTTTTCTAATATAACATACATCTATTAATTATTCATCTTTGCAGTAGCTTTTTCTTCCAAGTAAACATACTGTGTGCATAAATGCTATGCTCTCATTTGATTTTGTATCCTTCAAAAACTATAGCTGAATATGGAAGTGCTGGGTCCTTAACATACTAGTTTGTAAATGGATTTCAAAAACCATTTTCCAAGTTGTATATTTTAATAAATAGGCTTCTTTAATTAAATGGAAGTGCCCTGAACTGTCCATGGGTGAATCAAAAACAAGAGCTGTGTGAAATTATAAATGGAGCATCTTACTAATGCTAACAAATTAGGACTGCCTTCAGAATAGAGTATTTCTTCCTTTAATACGTCAAATTATTATGGTGGTGATAGGAATGGAACAGTCATGCTAAATCAGCTTTTCAAAATTAATATTTCTTTGCAACGAATTTGCAATTTAAATTTAAACAGATCCTAAGTACAGACACTCCTGCACAGCATTACCTCCTTTCATAAAAAAGCTCATTTTAGAGATATGATCTTTTTGCCAATATTACATGAAATTAGCATGGGAAATATTGGAAGAAAACGTTTCTTAAGTACAGCTTGGCCTATTTTTTTTTTTTTTGGTAAGGCTGCACTTAATCTTTATTCTTCCATAATCAGTATTTATTGTGTGACCCTGACAGCTTGCTACTGCTGTGATAAATTATCTGACTCAAGTCAGATTAAAAATGCAACCCTGAATTCTAATTATCTTGGCAGATCCGCTTAGTAATGGCGTTTCTTGTCAATTCTGGAATCACAGCATGGGTGTCAATTGCAACAAATGCCCTGGCCCCTCTCTGAAGCAGGCTCCCCAGAATGCTTTCGTATCTGCCATATGTAAATCTCAGATGCTCTGTACCCTTGGTGACCTTTTATTAGCAAACTGACAAAATGATAAAGCTAGTCATGGCAAAACTCCCACTACTGCACAATTATCTGCTACAGTTCCAGTCGGTGGGAGATCAACAAGACATTGTTAATTGTGATGCATTTCATTGACTTCCCCTGCTAAGAGACCCCACAGGTCACCCAAACCAATAGGGTTAGGCTTTTATTTCACATCAGAAGGGGATGGCAATGTAATTTTGACCCACAGGAGAGTTTCCATCCTTTGTTTTTTCCTCTTCAGTAAGATGCCTATCACTTGTTTTAAAAAAGACTCATGAAATTATTTATAGTTGTTTCTAACACACAGACACAAACACATGCATATATTATATATATGTATGTATTTTTTAAAAAAGTTTTAGAAAATAATGATCTGCTTCAAGAACTTACAAAACTGAGATACATCCTACCAAGGAGTGTCAGTCTGGTTGAAACCACAGAGAACTCCTTCCCATTGCCTCACCATGCTGCAAACCTTCATCAGAATTTAAACCCTTCAGCTAAGACACACTCCAAGACATCCAGCTTTGGCAACTTACTGAGGCACACAAAAAGAACAAAGGTAGATTCCAAAAGCATGATAAACAAATAACCTTTTCATCCACAAAAAATTATCCAATGGAGTTAGGATTCCACAAAACACTTCTGCCTGTACGCGCATGTGCTTTGTAAATAAATACACTTCAATCTCGAGAATCTTCCTGCAAACTTACGACATCTTGCAGCGTCTCCATTAAAATTTCATACACCTATAAGGCTAACAAGTAAGGTAGAGAGAAAAAGAAGCTGAAAATTATCCAGCATGGTTCAGTCTTCCTGCTCCCTCAGAGCTTTCCATGGACCCCTATATCAGAATAGCATCCAAGAAGTTTACAACACACCCTCATATGTTGCACTAGAGAATTAAAAACTGGAAAAGTCTGCTCTGATTTTGGCAGTTATCACTCCATTCCAGCTACCTTCTGGCTGGCTCGAGTTGATAAAAGCATCAGGCTCTGCAGGACACAGCATAAGTCAAAACCCTGTCATTTATGGAACCAATGGATATTCGCTTTGCAATGCAGTTTATTTCTGAAAGCACAACTTGGCCACTAAAATGACTTAGGATTTTCTCAATTGCTCATGAGCTACTTGGAGAGTGCACACAGAGCTTCAGTCTTGTAACCAAGGACATGGCTGTTTGACCAGTATGAGAAAGAACTACACTATGATGATGTGGGGCATCTGGGGGCATTCTTATGCTACTGACAACTGGTCCTGTGTCATCAGCTCCTGCAAAAGCGGTGTGTTCACCATGGTGAAGTGAAAAACAAGAGGAAAAAGAGAATTCCATTCAATCAATTCTCAATACACATTTCCTGCTCTAAACAGAATAAAATTCATGTCTTCTTGGAAAAAGGGAAAGACTGATGAATTGTTTGAACTGATTTCAAAGTGAATGAGAAAGAGGTAGACTGTGATATCCCTTCTTAAAACAAAAACAAAACCAAAAACAACCCCAAAATGTGGACAATGAATACTTCAATCAAGATGTGGATTTCAGAAAAGATCCTGACACAAGAAAAGTCCTTTGCTGCATTTTTGTTTGCAGCCTTATTTGAAATGGCCACTGTGTCCAGGGTAATTCTCATTTCTGCAACCATGTTCTCTGCCTGGGTTCTTCTTTCCCTGTTTAATTTTGAGCTTGCAAACAGCTTATGGCACCAGCAGCTCCAGTACTGAACACCATAATGGACCGACAACAACATTGACACCCATGAAGCAAACCTAAAATACTGCCCAGTCTTGCACATTATTTTATAATTAAGTTCCTTGGTTAAATGATTCCAAATGCTGTGAAACAAGTCCATCTTACTATATATGAAAAACTTGTGAAGATTGTATCAGTTTATAAATCAAGAAGATGGAACAAATTCAAATGTCTGTATCAAGTTGCATAACATTCTTCCAATTCTATCCTCTAAACAGTCCCACAGCAGAGAGGAATATTTGGTTCAGACGCGACAGCTCTCTGAAGTGAAGCAAGAAGTTTGCAATTCCAGCTGCAATGGGGATGAAATAACTCAAAAAATACTGGGAAAAAATATGAAAAGCTTTGAAAGAAGATATTTCAGCATGGCATGATTTCTTCTTTCTAAAGTGTGTTCAGTGTAACAACCTGATCTTTGTGCCAACAGTCTGTCAAATTAGAACAGTAAATACTGTAATCACGTTTTTCACAAGTTGCACATGGCCTGATGTTTTTTCAGGCTGCACTTTAACCCGTAATGATCATCCTTTCAGAGTACTCCTTGTTTCCCCACAAAGAAAATGTTCTTGATTGCTCTTGAATGGTTGTCTAATTGCTCCCTTTGCTGAACTACAAGCTATTTTCTGTAGCTCTAGAGCCTGAATACCACACCTGGGAGTTTCACACCATTTTGCCTTTTGACTTTAACCTGGAATATCTCTTTGTTCTTTGGAAGCTGTTCTAGTTACTGTGGCAATATTACAAAACTTCCATTCGCTCCAGATTCGGTCAGGATAGCTGACCCAAGAATATTAGACACTAAAAACCATTCATTATGAAAGAAATATCAAAATCATATAACTAGTCATGGAAATTATATGGGTCTGGAAGATTGGCACCACAGATCTGACTAAACATACTATCATTTTCCCATTTCTCTTGTGCTCACACACATTTCAAAGAAATAATGAAGATGTTTTTGATTCACATCCACACATACTGAAGAGAAAAATTTGTGCAGCGAACTAGTTACATCAATTAAAATATTTCTACCGTCAGGCCACATTCAAATAAGGTTTCAATTTGTATTCCCTTAAATATGAGATTACTGAAACCATGTTTGGCATCCAGAAGTGCAGATCTGTCCAGAAAATACCATGCTGGTTCCCGTGGCTGCTCGATTTATTTTTCATAAACAATATGCTGTATACATCCAACATGGTTTGTATTCCACAAAATCCATCTCAGGCAACAAAATCTACTGTGTCGGCTCTGCAGGGCGAGTTCTTCATTTGGACTTCAACCCCATTAGCACAGCTCCACTGGCTCTCCAATACAGCATCTGTGCTCTTACACAAGAAGCAGAGAAGGGAGTGGGATTTCTCAGCTGCAGAAGTGAAAGCCAAAAGAGCCAGAACTGAAAGAAGGCAGTCCTTTCTGGTTTACTGCTTCCTTTCCCCTCAGTAGCACAGCACATATATAAAAGTTTGCCTTTGACCCAACTCCTCCCATGCTGCTGTAAGACCACACACCCTCGCCTGTAACTTGTGGATAGAATCTCACTTCTGCCAAGGGATGGGGTGGCTACATACCAAAGTGAAAAAAAAAGTTTTATAGCAAAAATACTGCATTTGTTAAGCTCACATGCCTGGGAGAACATATGGCTCTTAATCCTTCAATGTTTTTTTAAACTATTAGTGATATATTTATTAAAATACTTAGTGGTTGCATCTGTAATTGAGATGAATTCCACTGAAGGCATAAACTGACCCGGTTACGTGAGCTGCTCTTACAGCAAACTCTCAGAGGCACTACCCAAAGAACATTCCTCATGCAAACTTGGGTTCATCAGCAACTGAACATTTGGTGACTGATACTCCAACTAAAACTTCCAATGTTTAACAGTAAGACACACATGACAGACAACCAGGCATCTACACCTGTCTGTAGTTCCTTTTTTTTTTTTTCATTTTGTTTTGGGGTTTCTTTGTTAGTAAGTACAGCACTGCTACTAAAAATCATTGTGGTGACTGAGGGCTTAGGAAATGCTACATCCTAGAAAAGAACTGGTAATGGAAAGAAAGCATCTTAGCCCAGAACAAGCAACACAACACAGCAAAACAGGTTAATCACGCAGCCTGTGTTGGGTTTAGTATGATGGCAGGCAGCAGGTTGAGTGAATCCATTAAATCCATCTACACAGCACTTGTGAAGATGGTTGGGAAGAGTATGTCCACTTCTGCAACCCCAGCAAAGAGGCAAAGTGATGGATGGGCAGCAGGGAAGCATGGTTGAGGCTGCACTATGAAAGATGTGAAGAAGCTGAGCAAGCTGATTTTTTCTAGCTGGAAGGTTGAACTAGGCTCTCCTCAGAGACATGTAGACATCAAAAGGGCAAAAGTCAATGGATACAAGTTTTTTAGCACAGAAAAATCTCAGTTTTATATAGACAAAAAAGGTTTCACAACAGCACCTTGGCACTGGAAAAGGCTGCCTAAAGAGACAAGCTCCGTAATCAGCCTCATCTAACTTTGAGGTTAACCCTACTTAGGGCCAGGGGCTGAATGACAAAACCTCTTGGGATCCTTTCCAACCTAAATTATGCAGTGTCTACAAGAAGGCAGATACCCATCCTTCCCTAGAGGAAAATGACCTTGTCTTTGCATCTCCCAATAACAACATTTATTTATTCAACACTGGATCTCATCTTAAAACCAACATATTAGAACTCAAGTGCCTAAAATACAGATCAATGAATAGTCCTAGAAAAAAACACTTTAAAACTTCCACTGTATTCTTCAGCATGTCAAGAGCCCCAGCTTCCTGCTAATGTTTGTGCAATAGGATTATCCAGGCTCTATCAATTACTCTATCAAAACAGAGCTCCTCTTTGATGTTAAGTACTTTAAAATCCCCATATAGGAAGCAAAGGAAGTTCAGCCCACTCTGCTAATGTAAAATGCTACCTAGTGAGAGACTAGTGCACATTATTTTCTTAGCAATGTACTCCTCCTCTGTGGTTTCATTATGTGACATTTTCATTCATTCCAATATAAAGCTAGTTTCAGAGTATTCGGAGTTGTAACACACAGACACATTAATCACCAGCCTAATACATGTCCTGTGTAGTAGCTTTATTATCTTTTCAAAGCCGAGCTGTAAAAACAGAAAAACTGTGATCTTTTATGCTATCCTTTAATAAAGTTATTTTAAAATGCTATAAAAATGGTTTCAGTTTTTTCTTTTTCCAAGCTACAGCTTAATGCAACTAACTCTTGTACATCCAAAACACTAAAGTCTGAGTAAGTAGTTTTAAAAGTCCCTGCGGACTTGTAATCTAGCAAGAGCGAAGAACTCTAACCACTAGAGACAGAAATGGGAAGGAATCCTGAGCTTCAAGTTACAGAATATGCCTGTTCTTTTGTCATTCTGACCAGGCACGGCCTTGCAAAGTACTCTCACTTCTGTGATAAATTTTAAATGTCTATTCCTGTATGCTAATATTTACATATTTAGAACAGTGGTGGTCTGCAATTTTCCCCCCCTCTTCTTCAGGTTCAGTATCAGCCTACCTCCTTAAATTAGTATTTTACATTCACCAAGATTGTGTCAATATAACATAGTCTTAATAGACCTGTGTCCTCTTTCATGCAAGGCATGAAATGGACCAAGCAACTTGTCCTCTGCCGAGACAAATAGCATGGACCTGAATGGCACAGCACCTTGCCCTTCACGGAGGGAATGTGCTTCCAACAATACAGACTGACACCATTCACTTCAATCCCTGCTTCTCCTTCTGCAGATGAATGAGGACACATCCACACGTTTCTGACTTTCAGAAATACCACTTTTCAAAGACAGACCTGAAACTTCAACTCAGATGGGAATGAAGCTGAAGTGTTATAAAAATCTGCGTCTGTAATAAGAACAAATTGATGGCAGGCTTCAACATTGTCTGGTGATTATATGCCACTGTCTCCTCCGTGGTCTCCTCAAGTGGTGGCAATGGACACTAACTGAAGAGAAAATAGTATATTTCAGCTATGTGCAACTATTACATCTACGCCTCAGGCAAGCCAACACCTCTGGGCAGAAATCTGCAAGAACCATGCAATTCCCCTGGTGGGAAACAGTTGTGATAATTGCATGAACTGAAGCCAGGCTTGAAAAAAAAGTGCTCCTAAATAAATAAAGATGATTCATTGGCAAAAACCCAGCATTATTGCAACAGATTTTTACCAATCCAGCAGAAAAACCACTCCTCAGCTCTGTATGAAACAACCACCCACCCACTCCACGTGTTGAAGTGCAGGGCTCTGGCCAGCACACTGGTGGGCTTTGTATGGCTACTTAACCAAAGCAGGAGATGCTTCTACCATTTTCTGAATGTTCTTAATATTTCTCAGCTTTTTACCCCAGTGAAAATTATAATTAGAATGGTGAATCACAGAATAAAACTTGCACCTCATCAAGTATAATTTTAAATCAATGGGTCTCTCAATAACCCTAGGCTCAAAAATTCTCCATAAGAAGATTCAACAGGATACTACAGGCTTTTGTAGTAAGTTTAGGTTTGGGCAAAACCAGAGTTTTCATAAAAAACTGACAGAGGTGAAAAACATTTATAATCTTTCTCAGAGGAGGTAAGGACACGTTACTCTGAAGCCGTACAAGGCTCTTGGCCTGAATTAACCACTTGGAAGTATTTTGAGACAGATGTGATCAGCACCCTGTGACCAAAGCCGTCTCAATGGTGGCCACGTGGAGATGACGGCTGTTTTCTTACAGTACTCCATTGCAAAAAAGCAAGTGTTTCTCTGAAACCACCAAGCAACTGCGGCTGTTAGGCATTCTCTGGAAAGCAGCAGTTTCATGTTATTATCATTCATGAGGCAGATCACTCAATTCCCCTTCTCTCTACTTCCCTCTGGTTTTTTTCTTAACCCTTTTTCTTTTTTTTTTTTTTTAGATCAGAGCTACACTGAACTTTTGTAAATGAAAACCATTTATCAAAACAAGGACAAAATTTAACTCATGCTTTATTGAACCCTTTAATTGGTGGGAAAAAAGATGAATTCGTTCACTTTTATTTTTACATCTGGTAAAAAGTATGGAATTCAGGTATTCTGTGCCAAGTTTTGACGAGAAATGATTTTTTCACATCCAAGTAATAGATGACTAGGGAAATGGAGTGGCTTAAAATGCAAATGTGTGGATATTAATTATTGTTGTTATTGGGACATTTACAAGAATAGTGTGGCACTATTTTAGAACCAGTAATGTCTAATCTTTTAAAACTACTGTAACAAAAACAGAACTAGAATAAAATCAAGCATTAAAACATGAATTCTCATAATGTTTTAGTTTGTTTTGTCTGAAAATGTATTTGAAGTCTGGAAATGCCTGGTGCACATATTCAATATTTTATAACTTAATTTGTTCAACAAGAACGGCAGTATTTTAACAAGGTGAAACAATTTCACGATTAAAGCACTGCCTGCTTCCTCAGTAGTAAAGAGCTCATGGAAAAATATCTAATCTTTATAAGGCAGAGACTCATAATTTAACTGCCAAGAACAAATGAAGAGTCTAATTCTTATTTTGCTGCTTTAGTGGTAGCATGTGGTGATAGCAAAGTATTAGCATAAGCCAGAACTTGCTCCCACTTTTCTTTCCAGGCATGTAACAAATATCTGATGGCTATGCAAATTTCACCCAAAGCAAAGTTGTCCCAGCTGGCAAGCCATACATTAAAAGGTAAATTACACAAAGCTGAGGCCATCTGGACTAAAAAATTCTCCTGTCAATAGTATTTTAAGCTTGCCAATTCCACACAATGAAGGACAATATATTACGTATGTATTTGAGGTGTGGGCTTTTCACCAAGCATTATTTAAAAAACCCCAGAAGTTAAAAGTTAAGAATGGACTGCAAAATAATTTTGGTATTTTCTTGGAACGTAATTTTTAAAGCTCATATAGCTCAATTTTAGTTGGATTATGTACATACCATGCATTTAAGTTCATAAATGCCTATTTTCTGAAAACTTGCCAATCCAGGAAGCCAACAGTTCCAACCTATTTCATAAATGCTAAGCAAAAAGAATTTGAAATTTGAAAGAGTCTTCCAGCATCTATGCTTCTACAAAGCTGCCAGCATGTTTCCATGCAGACTTTTACTGGAGAGCAGCCCTTGACAGAACACCTTGATAGTCTGGTTTCTTCTTTGGTTAAACCAAAATTTTAAAGCAGAATATCTTCTGTAAGAAAATGGACAGCTGAGGGCAGAAAAACTAACCAAAGCTTTCTAAACCACAGCAGAGTCATCACTTATGTTATTTCAGCATTTAATTCACATTAAATTGCCTGTCTTGTCCAGTCTTGAGAAACTAATCTCTATGTTATATATTATGGAATTTAAAGTAACATCTGTGTCTTTGAAATTAAATTAACATACTTCTATTTGATTAGCTTATTAACTGTAATTCTCAATATGCTGTAGGAACAGACACCAACTAGAGAGATGCAGCTGACACCACCACCTGTCTGATATAAAGTACTTTTTATCATAGACATGGAGGGATCTGTCAGCAGTCAGCCAAAGCATCAGACAGATTAGGAAGTGACACAGGGGCAGAAAAATGACTTGCCTCAGATCGCAAAGCAGATAATTGATGGGATGGGGAACAGAACCTGTGCCTTTTGGCTCACAGCTTCATACCTTTGCTAATGGCTTTCCCAAAAATCAAATGATGTAAGGAAAGAGCAATTTGTAACTTGTACTACATTTAACAGAGACAGTATTTGAAGAAAAATACATTTAGGTATTTCACATGCTTCCGGGAATATTTATTATTTATTCTCTGGTTTCCACAGAAAACATTTCCCATTTCATCCCCACAGAGGATAAAGAAGATCTGAAAGAGTATATTCATACTCAGTCTCAAGGTTATAGTGCATGAACAGAGGTAAAGAATTAATATGGTCTCCTTGTAGACTCCACTCTCACTCTTTTTTTCTTACCTGGTGAGATCTTATGCTCCTCTTCATAGCAATGAATCCTTGACATCCTGTCACCACCTTTCAATCTACATGACACCTCCTACATCACAAGGTTTCTCACCACATCAAATATGTCTTCAGCTCTGTCACTATTGTTCATTGCACTGAGAAATAGAAATGCTCTGAATTTACGCAGGGAAAAATAAAACCACCACAGAAGAAGCATTGTCTGAGCTGCATTAATTTCATTTTCACAGGAAATTGGGGGGGTGGGGGGAAAGAAAAAAGACCACAAATATGCAGTCAGGCAGCAGGAGCTACAAGATACTGGTGGCTAGTTCTTACAACTCTGAGCGGCTTTGGCTGAATTGCTCCTCAGGGATTACCTGGTTTTGTTCTCAAAGCTGCATCACAGACATAATAATGAAATGCTACTTTCGGTGAACTGTTGCTCTTATGTAAAAGCCTTGCCAGTATGCTGTCTCTCTCTATGTACAGTTTTTAGGAAAGTAAATGCTAATGTAATTATCTAGCCAAGTCTTCAGCATCTGTCACTTGAAAACTGGGGCTATAGTTCAGATACCGTGGACTAATTGTTGAAAGTTAGCAGAAAACTTTTGGCTACAAAGGAAATTGGCACACAAACCCAACTTTAAGACCCACTGTTCAATAACATTTGTCCCTTTAGATACTGTTCTCTTTCACTGCTCCCATGGATCCCCAGGTCCAACCACAGCCCCACAGACTTTGCTTGCCTTGCTTGCAACACATAGTATCATCAGGAAGAGAGGTGCCAAGGAGGATTTAAGTTGGGAGGTTTCTTAGATATCTGCCTGATAGCTCTTATTCTAAGTTCCTTCTAAAACTTTTTCTACCTTACACTGCTCTTTACAACTCCCACTGATCCAAAGCCAGCGTTACAGCAAGGCACTTAATTTCTTATAGATATTTACTGAATTCCCCAAGGACAAAACAGTAGTTCTGGGAAGTACTATGAGAAATATTAGAATGCCAAACACAAGACCATAGGGAGTTTTCCATTGGATGATATGGACAGAAAACAAATTGCCTATGACCGGCAAAAGTAATGGAAACCTGCTTCCTCTAAATTCTTATGTGCTAAGGCTACTCCAGAGCTGCACTGCCAGACAGCATTTAGCACCTGAGTCCTTTTCCTCAGTACCCAGAGCATTAATTTGGGTCTTTCTAGCCCAGCCAACAACTTATTAGATGAAGATTAGATTAATTTATCTAACTTTAAAGACCTCTACCCTACTGCTAAGCTTAGCAAAAAATGCCCAGCAGGTTCCACAACTCCGACTGGCAGGAAGTATGGTGGAATCCCAGAAACCAGGCTTTCTGCATATGTCTTGGGAGACTGCTTTTTATTTATCATTAGATTTTTTTCCCCTCAAATGTATTTCCACACTGGAACTTAATCCAAAGTTCAGCAATTTCAAGTGCTAGGTAATTTATTTCAGCATTGCTGACAGACAAATAAAAAGAGATGCTTGTTAGTGGCATTACCTCTAGAATGACACCTAGTCCTATTCAAACATGCATCCATCAAACTTCTCCTGTGACACAGGGCTCACAAAGGGAGAGTTGCAAGCACCAGTGTCAGCAAGTGTCTTCTGAGGATTAGCACACAAAGCTAGATTACTTTATTTACCAGAGACAATGCAAAGTAGAAAGCTTTCCTTTTACATCTACTAATCCAGATCCTGAAATAACCCTTCAATAGCTCTTCTCTAACTGTTAAAATGAGATACAGGCCCCCACCCATCACACTGAAGAACCCATCCTGGACACAGTTTGTGTATTATATCCTCTGAATTCTCCTTTCTTGATGTTTCAGTCATACTGTAACTAAGCTGACCCAGGTTTTTACTCCCCTCAAATATTTCTATCCCACAATTAATTTTTTTCCTTTGTGTTTCCCTCACTACAAGACATCCTCCATGAAACTCCCATGTTTGTACCCACAAGGTGAAGCACCCTCACTTTTGCTAATTGGCCCTTCCTTGTCCTGTCTTCCCTGCCAACAAAAGACCCACCCTGTCTGCGCAGTCTGATCCTTGTCACTTGTCCGGTAGCTCAGTAATGACCAGGTGGGAGTTTCTGAAGTGTGATGGGAGAGCCTGGCCATCTACACCTGCCTTTCTCCTTTGTGCTTTTGGGAGCACAAAGTCTGTTGCTTTCTGTCTCTTTCCTACTTGATGGTACTGTCAAACCGCTTACCACACTTGACTTTTTACATCACTTGACATGGGCATCAGCTCCCTTTCACTGAAGTCAGAGCAAGCAACAACCAGCTTTTACTGAAGTCACCACTAGTGTCAAGTGACTGAAGGCTGAAACCATACGAAACCAATACATTTCTTGTGGTTCTTTCAATGCACAGTAGAGTGAGCACAGATTGGCTGCAAATTCAACCCAGACTTAGAAACCTCAGCAAATGTTCCTGTGAACTTGATCCAGCCTTCAGGTTCGTTTCATCCAGTTTCAGGTTTCATCGTGAAAATTTTACTCTGCCCTACACGCTGCCCCAATAAACCATGCCTCAAATGAAATAAGGACATCAGCAAAAATGAAGAACTCATCAGATAGCGATGTTTTAGTTTTATACCATATGTAAGAACATGCATTGAGACAAGGAGTATGTATACAATCACTGCTATTGCAAATCAAGAATTGTTCATGGTAATGGAGTTCTACTTAAGTACAATTTCTGCTAAGAAAATATTTTCAAGAAATGTGGATGGAATACCTCTGTATCATAGTCCTTCTCCTTCCTCATCACAGTAATATACTAAGAAACTAAGCGTTTTCATCACCACCTGTGCACAAAACCTCCAGCATGCTTTTGAAACATTCAGGATGTGAAACAACAAAGTCTAAACTTTACTGAAGCAGTATTTTCTGCCTGCATTTACCATCACTGAGGCAGCAATAGGAAAGAAAAAATAATAATGAGGAAACTGAACATCTTTTATGGATCACATGAATGCAAAGCCAAAATAGATGTAATTGCCTAGCTCATTGAAAGAACAACATCTTTTCCTACAAAGCTTACACTACTCGCAATGTTTCCTCACTTCTAAATCATATTAAACTGATAATTAAAATGAAAAAAAACCTGCCTAGACTTACAATACCTTTAGGAGGGCGTGTAGATTGTAATTTTATAGTGCATTTCATGTAAGCAGATTTTTAAAAATTTCTTAGTCTGAAACTAAAGCAAAATCCATGTTACATTAAGTTTTGGAAATGATTTAACTCCTGCACAAAAATATTGCTAAAGAAAAAAAAAGATTCATAATTTCAAATCAGGTAGGAAGATAGTTAATTCTGACCTCTCACAAGCAACTAAGTCACTCCTCATTTATACACATGTGATTTGCAGAAGTATTCAGTTAGAAACTGTGACAGGTAGTTTCCTATTACAGATTTCAAGTCAATTTAGTAGTCAAGGGCTCTTACTGGACCAAACCTAAACCTAAAGCAAAATCCCTACTAACTGCAAGGGATGCAGGTTGGTTTCCAGTGGAGCAGTGGTGCTGTCTACAATCCCCAGCCTAGCTGAGTTACACTGTTCTGAGCCAGATGGGTGAAATCAAAACTACCAGCAATATTAAAATACATGATGCAAATGAACAATTATGTGCACAGGACCTTAGGTGCCAATAAGAATAAATGAGATTGCACTACATGGAGCATGAAAGAAATATGAGAAGTTCTTTACCTCTTGATTGTATGTTTCTTGTACTAGCATGAGAAGAGTACATTAATTTTATTTAACTGCATTACAGGTTTCTACAAACCTTCTTCCAGCCTTCTGCATTAAATGGCAAAACACAAAAGCAATAACAAAAAGCAACCTCTAAGAGCATTATGACTTAAGTACCGTGCAAGAGAAATCAGTAGAAAAAATTATTAAAAAAATAAGGGAATATACTTTACATGAAAAAAATTATTTGGAACAGGAAATCTAATACTCTCCTGTATGTTCTTAAAAGCTTTCGCAAAATGTCGTTTTTGAGTATATTTAGCAGATTATGAGAATTACATTTAGCAAGGGGTATTTTCCTCATTATTTTAAATGGTAACACACTTGGTTTTCTTTTTATTAAAGAGCTGCTATATAGTGCCGGGTGCAAATTTAGGGCATTTCTACAATCTCAACACTGGTAACAGATAGTATTTTTGTAGCTGGTCAGATCCCAAAGATCACATTAAAAGCGTAAGTTCAAAGTTTTGGAAATATTCAAACCAGGCTTTTATACCCAGGCTCTGTGGTTAAAAAGTCAGCATCAGCCCTGGTCATCCTCTACATGGCAGACAGGAACTGTTCAGCTACCTCTTGCAAACACCATTGCCCGACTAACCTGGTTTAAATTGCTTCACAACTTTTCCTAAATACTGACCTTTTAGAAACGGCAAATGAAATAAGAAACAGTAAAGAGGGAAGTCACACATAAATGCCTCAACTCACCTTGAACAGGGATGTTTTGGGCTAGGTTTTTTAACACATTATTAAGCACATTTCACATTGGAAGCTACTGCAGGGAAGGAAACTGCTTTCAACAAATATTTGAGTTTTGTTGAATTTACATTGTGTGTAGCAGCAGTGGAACTTACTACCACAAATTGTTGCCACCATCACAGGAGCTATAGGTGCTATAGGAGTTACAGGATGTTAAGCGGAATGGTCCTGCTATCCACACTATAAAAGCAAGTAATAAATTCAGCCTATTCCCAGCTCAAAAGTTCTTGTGAAAGGTTCATTCAAGGCGCATGGTCAATCCCCAGCACTAATGGTGGCAGATATGAAATGTTACTTATATGCAACTTTGGAACAAGTCACCTTTTTTACACCTCCATCCAGAATCCACAACTACATCCCTCTGTTAAAGTGTCTTGCTCATACATTACAAAAGCTACTCTAATTAGAAATTTCTAGATATTAAACAGTCATGCAAGGCAAACCCACAGCAATTGCTCAGTAATTAAGGACAAACCAGCAGTGTCTACCCCTGCAGTCAATCCACACCTGTAGATGGAATTACTACTGTAATTATTTCCATCTCTGCCTGTATCCTCATATACCACTTGGGGAAATACTTGTGCCTGATTTATAAAAAAACAACCAAAACTCCGCATACAAACCCCCAACACTAACAATGAAAGAAAACCTTTCTCAGTTCTCTGAAAAATTGGAACAAGAAATCTAGTGTCTGCAAAATTGTATTGCTTCAGGGAAACCAAGACTCAAAAAGCACTAAATCAGCCCGACTAACTGTACTATAACTAAGCCAAATTAATGAAATAAAGCCTCCTTTAATAGCATTTGTTTGCTGAGCCAAGCAAGCCTTTTGAGTGTTTCAGGTCACCATAATCCAACATAAGTTACTTAAACAATGTGTAATATGTAACATACACAACTATTGTTAAAATGCATGGAATTAGACTTTAGACTTTCAGGGGTCAAAGATAGGCAACTGTCCACCTCTATTCACAAACACACTCAATAGCTGTACATCAGAAAAAACCCATGCGTTTGCACCAGTTTCAGGGGTTTGTTTCTACTTTGTCATGCAAGTTCTCTCTTTTACAGGCTTGTAAGTTGTCTTCACTGTTTGAGTTGTGGACAAGATGTTTCAGAAAAATCCAAGGGCAAGATCAGAGCAGTCTCTTCTCTGTTTTTACATTCGTAACAAAAATCCAGTAAGCGCTATGGTTTTGCCAATTGTCTCCGTCAAAAATAATTTTCTGATTACATGATACCACGCTATCTTGGCAAAATTAGGTAGATTTAACAAAAATCACAGATGATGTGCCAGGGCTTCCCCCTCCCAGCACTTTATAAGTTTAGGAGAGCAGCCCCAAAGGAAAACCAAAAACCAAAGGAAAAAGTCTTTTCTTCTTTCCTCCATTTTCATCATATTAAAAGTTCCTTTACTATATATAGATAGTAAAGGAACTGCTCACAATCAGGCCAGTTAAGCTTCACTAATTCCTTATCATAACATATATCCTCACGGCTCTCTTTCACGCTTATATTTCATGTCCACCAGTTGCTTCCAGATGGCTTCAATTTTGACCTTCATTTTGTTCTAGCATGAAGCCTAGTCAGGATTCCAGTGCACAACACAGGTTCTTTTCAGCCCTGTACTGAAGGTGCTTAAATACTGCTATAACCTGTGCTATTCCAGTCATAGACCTAGGAGAACCATCTTTCAAAAGCATTTTGCTGGTGGACTCCAAAATTCCCTCACTGGCCTGCTAAACGCACCCTTGGCATCAGTAAGAGAAGAAACCAACTCTGTCAAGCTCTCCACCTGGTCTCCATTTCTCGGGACACTGGAGTATTGCGGAGGAAGTGGTGGGATAAGGAATGCATCTTTGCAGGATATAAAATTTTCTCCCTGGCTCAGAATCAAATTGAGAGGTCAACCCAACCGCAAACGTATTTAATGAAAATTAAGGCTGAGACTAACACTTTGGAGTAGGTTTCATGCAGCGGAAGATGACATCAATGTTCTTTCCTCATGAGCCAAGTTCTCCAGCACTAAGAATATTCTCTCATCTGCTCTTAATCTCTAGTCTAGGCTACAGGCTGTCCTAAAGCATGACTTGGACAGCCTTGGTATGCAACCTCCAAATCGCAGCCCTACTTCTGAATGCCTGTGGCAATATACAAACTTTGTGCCGTGACTTTGCTACGTGGCCTTTGTGTTCACAGGCCCCATCTCACACTGAATACTAGCAAAACTTTGCTAATGATGTGTAAGAGCCCATGTATATACATACATACATACATACATATACATATATATATATATATAACATATATAATACGTAACATGTAATATATAATATTTAACATATAATATATTATAAAATATTATGTAATATATATTTTATATATTATGTATAATATTTTAAGTTTATATGCAAAAATGAGAACGAAGGAGAAGAGAGGGAAACGTCAGGCATCTTTAGATACCTTAGGAATTACGGATATAGTTTGTTGCATTTTAATAAATTGGTGGGATATTCACTACTGGAATGAATCTAAGAATACACAATGTGCTCACATAATTAAAAGCTAATATAGGGAAAAAAATAATTCAGTAATTTGCATTTTGAACTACCTAATCTAATTTTAAATCTTTCTGTAGATTAATCCTATGCATGCTTTTTTGCAACAAATCTAAGTAGGCAGCTTTACAATGAAATATTGTTACTTTTTAAAAATCAGTGAAATTAGACAAAGAAGCGCAACTACTTTTGTACACAAGGTCAGTGATAAGCAAATTTTAGGTTCATAAAAAAATCAGGCCACAGCCAATGAAAATTACCAGCAGCTGGTCTGGGCTGCCTTGGGATTCCAGGGACAGCAACTTTGCCAATCTGCAAGACACCACACTTAGCTAAGATTGTCACAAGTTTTAAGCGTAACACTGGACAGCATTAACATTTCCTAAGAAGGTTCATCTACTCAGTCTGTAATTTTCACCTGTGCATGTAATGTTTTGTTGCTCTTGTTGATGGTGATTTAAAGAAAATAAACTTACTAGGATAGAAAGTAACTAGCTGTGTATGTCAGCCATTTCTCTAAATGGTAGAGAAAGGAAGAACAGCCACTCCTTTCAGCCATTTTAACTCAAATCACATTTGAAAAGAAAACTAATCACAGTCATAAAATTTTTGCTCATCCTTTAATCGTGTATCAAAGCAGAATAGTGTCTACCAGTTCTAATTTCTGCAGAGGATCTGAAACTGGGCACATTAATGTATTTTCTAAATAGCTCTGCAAATATGTTAAGTAACTGCAATATAAACAATGAACATATGTTATTACCAGAGTCTAGTAAGAATTAGGAACTCACCGTGGTACGACACAGAGAAAGAGATACTGAGAACCTTATTAGCCCACATAGCTGACAGCAAAATATCTGACTATGGTTTTTTGTGCAGCCAACATACAGTGTTCTCAGAACATTACTACTGCTTAGGATGAAATTTAAACACCACAGAAATGAAATGCCTTCCTTTTTAAAGCAAGAGACAATAAAGTATTTCTCCTTTCCCTTCCCTAAATGCAGGGACTTGTGCAAGAGACCTATGCAGAAAGCTGGGAATTGAAACAGAACTGGCCAAGACAAAAAACAGTGCCAGGAAGACAAGATGGATTTTTCATCAATTTTGGCATACCACGTTGACAAAAGATGAAGAAATACCAATGGAGACAAGAATCCTGAAAAATCTTGAGGACTTATACTGACAGTTCTAGTGCTTGGTAATTGAACTACACAGGGGTGTGCATACATTCACTTGCAAGAAATGATGCTGACTTGGCAATGCTTCTTTCTTTTGAGATTCATGGGGTGGAAAAGAAAAAGAAAGGAAAAATCCTGAGTCTTTCACAGAAAAATTACCGTAAAAAAGCTAATTCCCTCTCAATTAAAACAAAAAAATCAGCCCCACAACTAAGACACATTCTTTCAAGGTCCTACATTTAAATTTACCACGTAATTTTTATTTCAAGGTATGGCATTAAGGCTTTTCCTTAAAGTGCCAATCTGCCTTTTGATCTTTACTGCTGACATGAAATAGAAGAGCTGTACATCATATAAATCTTCAGCTTTGCTTAGCTTGAAACTGGTAAAGAGAGAAGGAGAAAACAAAGCCATCTGCATAAATCTTTTCAAACCAAAAGGCATTCCCCTTACCCTAACTATCATTCATTTCTGCACATCTTGTTTGAATTATCATCTGAAGTTTGTCTTGTTCCATCTCCAGAACAAGTCAAATAGCAGAGCATAAAGATATGGCTACATGAATAAAACCATATGATCTACTTGGTCACTGTTAACTTAAAAATAGGCTTACACAGAAAAATATTATCTGGCAATTGACATGTTACTTTGATCCCTTTCTTTCTGTATCCTGTCACATGCATTCAATCCAGCAGCTACTGGAAGCATTGGCATGCACCTTCAATGTGATGAGAACCAACAATCCAAGGGAATCACTGGACTATTACAAAGTTGTGATGCTCAATTCAAATGAGGCAGTATCATGTTGCGGGAAGGAAAAGTTAAATTTTAAGACGAAGAGGAAGAACTATGGTATTAGGCACTATAAAATGCAGCAAGTCTCAACAGGTGATTCAGCAATGCTTTAACAGATTCACGGGCTCATATGTTCCCACGCAGAAAAACTCATCTGCAATAGAACTCCTGAAATGGAAAGGTCTCCCTTGTCTCTACCCTTCTGTTTCTAAATCACAGCATGAGATTTAAGATGGTGTATGCTATACCAAAAAAAGTTAGGATAGCTCTTAGTTATATCTTTTTTTTAAATTTTGCTTTTTATTCATTCAAAAAATCAAGTTAACTATTTTGAGATCAACAATCAATTTTAAGGGGTTTTATATATTTATTGGTAGCACGTCTCAATCTGTTGTGTACCATCGATGATACAACTTCAAAGTGGAAATATTGTGCCTGAATTAATTAGAAAGACTTGAAGATTGATCAAGTTTTTGATGCAGGGAATAATTATTTTAGAGAAAAATGCTCACCATTTCAGAATTGTTTCACTTTGCACATGCCTTCTGCAGAAGAACTTATTACGAAGGCAAGCAAGGAGAAACAAACATACTTCTCTCCAGCCTCATGACTTTTGTTCCAAACTGTGCCCCAACAGCCATTATAGTGACAGTACACAGACATCAGAAGGCAAGGAGAAGAAATGCCGGACAGAGAAGCTACGTCCTACCCCAAACTAATCAACAGTCTCAGGATTAAAATAATCTTAGGGAATCAAAGGGGAGAAAATGGAATTGTCTCCCACAAATTACTCAAACAACTTAATGCTTGTGCTCATAGAAAAAAAAAAGGAAGCAACAAGATTTTCACTGCTGCTGAGAAGATGTTTGATAGAGAACTTTGATGGCTCATCCAGCCATGGGGTATGACCTCCAAGAGGCTAAAGTCTTTCATTGGCTTCTTGTGCAACTACTGCTCATAGCTTACCCCAGGAAAATCTCTTCGGGCTGAACCACAGGGAAAGTGCAATATGTTGCAGTATCCCGTGGTTTGGATGCTCTGCTAAGAAACTGATGCCTAAAGATTTTTAGCTTTTTCATGTATTTGTAGCTTTGCAGATTTTTAATATATAGTTGTATAGTTTTTAGCACTTTCTCACACTTTAGAACAATAGCTGACTCTTTCTAACACATTCTTGAAATTCCATTTAGTCTTAATTTCAAGAAGAGAATTTCTAACATGGACATTTTGTTTTACACCAGTGCCTGAGAGACATACCAAGATATAGGGCAAAGAACCCCCTGTAGCAACTGCAAGGGGCAGACTCAAGCGTGGGTTGCTGGGGCAACTGGTCCCTTATTGGATGTACCTGCTAGATCCAAAAACATTCTTCTTGTTATTGAATTAGTAACACAGTGCATACTAAATATATCATTACCTAAAAATTTGCCACTTTCTGAAATAACTTTCAGATGATCTTTAAATCCTACTGTCTTGGCTGTTTGTTTTACTCCAGGAAAAAACAGGTAATAGGAGTAGAACCAGAATCAGTGAGCTGGGCAAGACACGGGGACAGTCTGCAGTGGCCAGAACTTTACATGCAATATATTTCTTTCACAAGCACATATGCTCACAGAAATGATTGATTTTACTTCTTGTGGTATAAATAAAGCAGGCAGAGTAAGGAAATTTTTTCATGAGAAGTCAATGGCAGTTGAAAGGGAAGTGGGGGGAGATGAGATGCCTGAAGCCTATGGGAATTTATAATGGTAACAGTGAGGCAAAATCTTGCAAGTTAAAACTAAAATCTGGAGGGAGGAGTGAAAATGTTAGATTGGTTCAGTGATGTGCAAGGAGAATCTTGGGTTCTCTGCCTAAGAATGCCATCCAATTTTGATCACAGGTTTCATTTGTGCTCCCAGTTGTGCACAAGAATGAACTTTATAGACATTCAACAGCCTCATTCAATAGACTACCCAGAGGCAACACCAAAAAAGTTCACACCAGAGTGCTGTAATTGCTTGCAGGATTGATGTTTAAAATACATTATAGAACCCTTCTTCTATGGCCTCAATTATGAATAGAAAGACACTATTAAAAAGAACCTGGGGTTAATATAATTAAAGTATTTTGGTCGATTTTAAAAGATTTTAAGATAACAACAGTCTTTATTTTCAAAAATTCCCTAATACAGCCATTATGCAATGTGCAGTAGAAACAGTATATAATTATGACTGCTTCATTTCAGTTGTAGGTGCATACTAGTTTCCTTTCTTCCCCATCAGGATGAAACTTTTTTAAGCAAAGCAATTACTGTATCTAAGAAAAATGTATTTCATGGAAACTGTATTAAATACAGAATTAATTGCTCTTTTTGTGGTAGATGCTTCCAATAATACAGGTTTCTGTGGTACTTCCCATCCTTCATATTCAAGGCAAAAGGAATTGACTCCAGTAACTTACGCTTTTTTCCTATTTCTGGTACTTACAATCTCAAAGTTGAAATAACCCCATTAAAACATAATTGTAAAAAATTTTTCATTCACTAAGTTGAGAATAAAAGCTTTTTTATTATAAGCATTTTTTTTAATATTACCTTTTCAGACAAAGGAATTATTTGTATGCCTCTGTTGTCTTCTCACTTGTGCTAGTAACATTGGTATGTCTGCTTTGCTGTTTTTTTAAAAGCCCAAACATTCCCACAGCAGCTGCTTTCCTCATTAACAGGTAACCATCAGTATCCACATTAAACAAACTTTCAAGTATGAGAATACTGAGAAGTCTCTCTCCACTAGACTGCAGCAGACTAAAAGCCTCGGCTGCATGCTGCAATGCCAGGTAATACAGCAACCTCAAGAGCCATCACTTCTAAAGATTCAGACTAGCACACTCAGAGGCACAAACAATGCCATGCAGATTCCAATAAACACCAAGCAAAATTCATAGTCATGTTTATTAACTTAAAGCTGTAAAACTTGCATTTAAGCAGCAGTATAAGCAATATTAATCACTGTGGCTAACTGCTGCATTGCAATGCAATACAAAATATAAAGGTGTCTTGACCCATCTACAAAGGAAATACCTCTAGAAAGTACTGGAGGATGTTGGCCCAAGTGCTCATTTGCAACTACTCCTGGCAGATCACAGCCAGTATTCCATCCTGTAGTAGCACCATTGAACTCCTTGCAGACAAACCTCTCCTGTATTTATAGGACGGAAACAGATTAACTGCATCTGCTTTCCCTGTAGTGTGTCTTTTATTGATTCCAATTCTGACTTCTAAGAAACCAAACCAGAAGAAAGCAAGGAATAGCCATCAATACTGGGGACTGCACTAAGGCTACACTAAACTTTGTCTGAGAAAGGGATTTGTGGCAATTCAGTCAGTGTCTGATGGAAGTGTTTGATGTAGCAGTAACAAACCATTATGACCCATAATTTATATTTTGTCCACCAGTTTTAAAAGGAATGTTATCTGTCTACATGAGGATCACACACTATGGAAGCAGCATCTGTGTGTAGTTATTGAAAGCTGTAATGGCAGTAAATCTCCAGCAGAGAAAGAGATGGAGCCTTACAGATTTAGACATTCACAATCTGAGGGCTGTCTCAGAACTTCAGAGCTCAAACAGTACTGCCATAATAATATGCCTGAGAAAATAACCAGGGATAGAAGGGAAGTGGAAACGAGTATGTTTCAAGTTGTAAACAGAGACTCCAGTACCCTTCCCTCTCTACTATCTGTTTTACTGATACTTTATCCTCCCAGCTATCAAGCCAGACAGCCCAGATTTATGGTTTGTTTTAGCTCATAATAGCCGCCATACAACAGGGCAACGGGCAGAGCATAAAGCACACCCATTTAATCTTTCTACCACAACATATATTTAGTGTCCATCTTATCATACAATTTCAGCAGTCCCTGAGAATCAGATGTCCCTATTTTCCCAGGCTCCACGAGACCGTATGGCCCACACAGAACATATTGAATATACAAACTTGCAGAGGAAGATTGTTTTAAGGTCTGTAACTCACAGCAGGAACTGAGCTAAGTTCAGTTCCACTTGGAAGCCATAAAAGCATGGGTTTAAAAAAAGTGCAGCAGTATCTGGTGTTTGATATCTAACAGTATGCAACATGTTTATGACATGTATTAGGCTACAAAATCTGAGTTCATAGCCTGGGACAACAAAGCAGAACTCAGCTCTGGCATATGTAGTGGGAAATAGAAAGGCATGTCTTGTGCTGTAATGGATATTGCTGCTCCCTCAAGAGCTTGAGTTGCATGGAGCAGGTGGTTCAATGAAAGATACTAGCACTTTGGAAAAAATTAAAATACAATTAAAAGAGCAACTAAATAGCAGCTGGTTCAAGCACAAGTCAATTCAGATTCAGTTTTACTACACAAACCACACAGTTCAGTTCTCCAGAATTATTTTTCAGAAATGACAGAGTAAGAAAGTTTGGACAAGATATGTAGCAACTAAAACTGTCTCAGTCACACAGAACTCTGTTTAAAGGGTACCAAAAGAATGAAATCTAGATGAGGCATCACTTGGAAACTACTTTAAAAGTAGTCTGATTCCAAATTGAAGATCAAGTCCCACTGTCTTAAAACAAGTCCCATGGTCAAGTATGTGGTTTTAAAACAGCTTTTCCCTATTTAAAAAAAAAAAAAAAAAAAACAAAAAACAACAACAAAATCTTTCCCCTCTCTCACATTAAGTAAAATAACCACAGAAGCAAAAAGAGAAAACACCCAAGTGTTTCTAATATGATGGAAAGAGGGAAATATACCAACATGCACAACAGCATACCCAGCCTACATATTGGAAAAAAAAAGTTTTATACATTAAATGAGATCAGCAGAACTAAGTGTTAAAAAGGGTCACAGCTAATTTCAAAATATGCTTTAAGAGCCGGACTGTCTCCAGGAAGAACAGGAGTTACTTGCCAAGTAGGAAATCATGTCAATACTGGCTATTCTTAATCATCATAGTCTCATGTAGTGGAGAAAATGTAGTCATTTCACCAAGTGAACACCACTTACTTCCACACCTCGAAGTACTCTTCCCCCACACACCCACTGACACTTTTTTGCTACAGCTTATTATAGAAAGTCAAATAGTGGATTCTGTGTTTTTAAAAGTTTGTTGTTTTTTGCTTTTGTTTTGCTTTTCCCCATTTTTAAAATGAAGTAGAATTAAAAAGAAAAATTTTGTGTGACTCATGAGAGTTTGAATCAACTCAGTCTATGCTGAACTAAATCTTGGGTAATCTTCCAGGCTTAGAGGGTTATGAGTTTGTATCTCATCCTCTAGACAGCAAAAATAAAAAAGCAAACTGGTCTTCTATGTATAAAAAGCAATAATCCATGCTAGAGTACCCTAGAGGTTTCAGTACCACCATCAGCCAATAACTGAAAAGCTGAGGCTCTATTACTTACAAAAGTACTTTAAAAATGGTTTAATTTCTTAATTGCTTTCAAGTTTGAGGTTATACAGGGTTGGTAAGCAAGATTTTTAAAGATATATATTGTAGTTGAAAAACTTTTGAAGTTCTGTAAAAAGTCCACTTATACATTGAACTATTATCAGATAGAACTTCTTTTCAATCAAAAGTGAATGTTTCTCTACTCATGTGTACGAAATACAATAAAATAGAAAACTAAGCCAAGAAAAATTATCTTGTTTGGCATGAGATTTAGCTAAAACATAAAAAGCTACAACCTCGTTCCTAAGTATTTGAGCAGTGCAGCTGAAGTTCTGCTTGTGCCCTATGCAAAAGTGTTAAAAATTTAGTTAAATTCTAATTCAATTGTTTTTCCAAAACAGATGTTATGATAGCGTCATATCCCATGATGCAAAACAGACTGCATCCATAAGCATGCCATTTTGGTATAACTGTGAAAACTAAGATGAGTTATACCTGAAAAATAACCACACTTACCTGTTAATGTAACTTAGAGCAACATAGGTTGGCTGCTGAAGTTCTTGTTTCTCTAATACACGTGGGTCTGTATCTGGAATAAAAAAAAAATACATACACAGAATTGAGCTTTCTGTATTTACACTGAAATTAGGGGACTGAATGCTGCAGAGTAACCTAAGTGGACACAAGAGATACAAAATAGCTCAACCCAGTTTATCCACAGAGTACACTTAGCACAGCTCAATCACTCGCCCATTCATTCATAAACACAGTATTGCATTACTTTACGCAAGAATTTGAAACACCAACAGTGATGTAATTTCCAACTGTCACACAAGCTTTCACAATCCCCCTCATAAATATTAGTTTTCACCGCTTTCCATGATTTATAGTGTTAAATGGCTCAAGCTTGCTTCTTTTTTAATGTAGCTATTTTAACATTTTAAGATGCTCCAAGAGTGATTAGATCTCCTCCGTTGGGCCTGGATACTTTTCTTCTGCATCTCTTAGTTTTGTTCTCTCCCGTCTCTACAGCTTATTTTCTGAAGTTCAGAATCAGAGAAGTCAGAGAAAAATGCTCTTGAAGCAAAATGCTTGCCAAGCAGAGCACGGCCCACCAAATGCCCTGAAGCAAACATATCCAAATTCCCTTGAGTGCTAACTTTCTCAGTCAACTGCAAAGGACAATGGAAACAGTGACTGAAAACATATTTTTTCATTTAAGTTGTGCTTTTATCTAACAAAGGAGTTTTGGTTTGAATTTCTGAAACCAAAGCCAAGGGAGTACGTCCATAGTTTGGACAGTTTTCTTATACCAAACCCCAGGGTTATATTGAAGTTTCAAATACAACTTTGCCCTGAAAAGTTGATAGGCACCTTTAGGAGCTGGGTAGAAATAGTCTTCAAAAGTGCCCAATGGAAAGTGCATCCTATCCTGCCTGTGCAGATTACTACACAGTCATTAACAGCATGTTTTATGCATTACTTGAAAAGCAATTCTGTGTGTAACTTCTGCATTTTAACTATCAAGAATAAAAATTGCCTTTACCAAATGGTTCTGCACAGCCCTGCTGCTATCCATCTTTTATTTCTGAGAACTATCTACTTTGTGTTTGGTGAGGTGGGGGAAGGGCTTGGGGCACTCCAAGCAAACCCCATATTTTGTATTGTTCTTGCTTCCTCCTAGTTTTTAAGCATTGTTAAGGTTTAAAAACTCATTATCTTAATAAGCACATTAGTTTGACTTGATCAGTCGCTTTTGGTGGTTTTTGTGGGGTTTAAAACATGATACAATCTTTTTGAAATCTGTCTCTGCTGCCATGCCTTATGGAAGCTATTTAACTGAACTGAATGGGGATGGTGCTTTAGGGTTGCTGCATTTGTCACACCACTGCTGAAGCAAGATAATGTCTTTATTCAAGGAGAAGGGAATCCCCTGTCTGCCTCTCAAAGCTTAGACTGATCCTAATCTTTATCCTTACATTTGCCCCTGCCCAGCTTAGACCACAGGATTTGCTAACACGCCTTTATCAATACATCCCTGAAGAGATAAATAATTCTAAGAAAGTTAAGTAAAGAGGGATGAAAGTAAAAGTGCCAATCCAATCAGCAAACCCAAGCCTGTTGTTCTTAAGAGGAACAGATCTTGCTGTGCTGGTGCCTGGGGAAATTCTGCAGTAATTGCCAGCACATCACACTCATATGAAGCTAACCAAAGACAGCAAAGCATCAGTGATCTCCCATGCTGTCTAATTCACTTCTCTGAGGAAGTGAGGTTCACACAACATACAAAGACCCTTTACTTGCCTTTGTTTCCATAAAACCCACCATCATTTAGCAGACCAAGCATACAACTACTGTCATGGTGAGCTCTCTTAGATTTACACCTCGGTGGTGCATGGCCTGCCATGAAACTGTCTGATGCAGAATGTCTGCAGGGCATTAATCCCAGCCAGGACTATCTGAGAACTGCTGCAACCCAAGTTCAGGCATCTGTGGTTAAATGACTATGTCTTTGCTAATCCAGTTCTTAAATGGGATTAACCTCCACCTATAAACAACAGTTTCTGTGACTGAAGGAGACAAAATTGAGGCTGGTTTACATCAGAGTGCTGCACATTATCTGTGGGAGAGGACAAGGAAAGACTCTAATGGAGAGTCCACCACCCTTCCCGAAGCTCGAAGCTCGCCAGCAGCTCCCCATAACACCAGCTGAAGATGAAAATACAAAGACAAAAACCAAAAGCCCCATAACTTTCGTAGGAGTGTGTTATCAAAGCAGAGAGCAATTTGCCTGCTGGCACCTGAATAAAGCAGACTCCTGTCTCTCAGTAGGTGCTGCCTGACACATGAGGAACACAATGCAGATTCTTTCTATCCCTTCCCCCTCCATGTGTCAGACTTCACAAGTTTTGAAAGTCAAATATGCTGTATATACCAATTCCACAAAATAATCCAAACCATTTAAAAAAAAAAAAAATCTTGTATGAATTTAGCACTAAGAATCCTTCATACATTTTTATTCCTCTTGCAGCCAGATGCTGCGTTGCCAGTCATGAGACTGCTGCATTCACTGCTGCACTGCATCAGGAGCTACACGTAACACTGCTAACTTCCTCAGCTATAATATAAAAAAACCCCACAGAAACTTGTTCTGGGGCCACAGCAAGGCCCTCAGAGAAGAGCAGAAAAGAGGAGAAACCAGACCAGCTGGGCCACAGGTGGCAGCAGCCACGGGGCCCTAGCACAGCTCTCCCCCAGCTGAGGGGCATGAAGACCACACTGGCAGCCCCTCTGCATCCACCTAAAACCTGCACGGATGTGCTTTCCAGGCACACGCACATTTGGCCCATCACTGCCAGCTTTTTTCTCACTGTTTAAAAATATCACCAGTCCATTCCTTTCTGCCTCCATGCCCTCTTCCTCTGCCCAGCTTCAGACAGTGCCCTCCCTCTCTCTTGCCCCTTCCTAACTCCAATTCTTCCTATATATCCTGCCCTTCATCACTCTCTACTGCTTTCACTGTTATGCTCCCCTCTCAAAATGTCACAACATAAGAACAAGTTTAAACTCTCACAGACATGTCTATACTTGGTCACCCTTGTACCACAGGACTGCACATAGATGAAATTAATTCTCTGGACTGCGCTCTTCCCTTCTGCCCCTGCCTGATCCCTCCATCCCCTTTATTGTATTTTACTTCCAATTTAGGCAGTCTCTGCATACTTTCCTGATGTTAGTTAGCACTCTTGAGCAGAGTCAATATACATTGTTAACAACTACAAAAAAATCACAACCATCTCAGACATGATACCAAAAAACCCAGTAGTTAGCGCTTTTTTCTTTCTTTCTTTTTCAAGGAACAGCAAGTACAGCTACAGTGAGATTAAGCAGCAGTACTCCCTGATGCTGAACCTTCAAGCCTAGACTTTCAGCACTCTGCCTTTCTCATGTCTAAGCACATTCATGCAGACACCAGCAATGTTTTCTAATACCACACATGCTGCCCAAAGCATGTCTTTGAACACGTGCTGCCTCACTGACCAGGATGTTATGCACCAGCCAACGCTCTCAATCTGACTCGGGAATGAGGAGCAGGGGGGACAAAAGTCTGTCGTCAGTCTCACAAAAATGACCCTGTATAATGCTAAATGTTTAGTCCATGTTTCTCCAAACTCACATAGACTGGTCAAATCAGCCAAAAGTAGCCTAAATAGTTTCCTAACAGACACCTATAATGGATTAAACACTCACAGATGACAGATTTCTTCTTGAAAATATTTAAGCAATATAACTTAGGGCTGATGTGAGCTCCCTTTCCTGTATGAAAAATATCCAGCACACACACAAAACAACTCCAGAACTTGAGAGAACCGGTTGATTAACACTACTTCAACTAGTTACCCTCACTTCTTGAATTAACAAGGGCTATCCAGGACTCATTACTCCATTGGCTTTGCAGTAACACTGTAAGTCCGATAGAACAATCTGCCGCCTGCTGTACATTAGCTGCCTTCATTAAGTGTCTCTTTTCATAAGCATTATGTGCCACTGATGTTCCACAGTGGGAAGAATTACTTTCTGTAATGCTGTGAGCATTTTTAACTATGTCCTCCTCATTTACTATGGGGCTAGTTTTTTTTTTCTCTTTTTTTTTTTTTAAATGAAATGTTATTAAAACAAAAATGTTATCTTACACAAACTACTCCAGAATTTTGTTGTGCATCCCAGCACCTCACTATTTAAAAGACTGAAGTGTGGATGCTAACATCCATAAGAGAGAAGAATCACTCAGTCATCTGCTGGATTAGACCCCTCCAATTTCTCACATCCACAACCTGTTTCATACCGGACAACTACACAAGTAGTATGAGCGTATAATTAAGACTGAGAGACCATAAATTGCACTGAGCCATCTTTGAACTGTTCAAATAAAGCCAGGCATTTTCTGTGGAGTGTGTTCTAACAAAATAAATCATTGACTACTGAAGCATGCTACGATTACTAAATCACCTCACTACACAGAAAGAATTTGCAGCCTGAAAGCACTGCAAAATCCTAACCTGGCAAAGTATTTCAAAGAGAGCAAATAATAAACAAAAACATTCACATCCTGTATAAGCAAAGTCTTCAATGATATAACTTGGTTCTACATTAATATTTCTGTACAAAAGTACACTCCACATCTTCATTGTATATAATGCAGCAATAAGTTTTTACCCTACAAGATAAAAGAAAGTTATCAGAAGTAACTTCACTTTCATAAGAGCCCTGGTTTTAAATCACTGTGAAAGATCACTTTTCACCTTACAAAATGCTAACAAATTCCAGTGGGATTATTTTGTAATGACACGCTTTCTTCTTACAGAGACCAGGAAAGGTCACTACCACTAGCAAGGTGGTAAAGATAGTCTCAGAAGAAAAATAATGACCTAAAGGTGGTAAAAATTATACTGCTCTTCAACATCTTGAATATGAACTGGGCAGTCCTGTTTTTACTCCACCCTGCCACCATATAACAAAAGCAGAGCTTGCTGTCAAGATTGACAGAAGTCCAGGTGCCTAAAGGACACATGAATCCCTGCTCACTTAAAAATTCAGTGACTGGACTGTCAAATATTTTTGGTAGATACAATCCTACAACAGTTTTCACAGACCAACAACCTGAGTAGCTGCTTTATGGCTGACAATTATCCTTTTCTCCATCTTGTCATAGCGGGTACTACGCTAATTGAGTGTGGGGGTGATTATTAGGGAACAAATTTCAGCCTAAGAAACAAGGTCTCTCAGTGAGCTCCAGTGAGCCTCTGCTGAGCTGAGAAGTACAAGACAATTCACTGATGTTGCAGATAATAATTTTTGGAGGGAAGGGTTGAGAGATGTCCATATCTTAAAAAGACTTAGGTTTGAAAAATATGTCTTCTGTAAGTCATATCAATTTTATACCAAATAGTTGCAACAAAAGCAAAAAGGCAAAACTCCCCTTGCCAATCCAAGGGTTGGTCTTATTTCCATTTCAGTTTAATCTCTAAAAGAGTAACAAAATGCCTTTAATGTAATGAAAATAACGGCCCTGCAAAGGATTTTAAAAGGATTTATAAAAGCACGCATTTGCAAGGACCAAGGACTTACAAGTCTCTCCCAAGTCACTTGGAGATGTTAATGATAATCTCATCTTTTCTGTACAAGATCACACTGGGGTAAATTGCCAACACAGAGGTTCCCCAGACTCAAACCTGGCTTTGCCAGAACATCCATACACACATTCTGCTCGCCCACCAGCAGGTTCACAGAGTGCCTGTCTTGTATTTCACTTGGCCTTGAAACGGGCTGATATAAGTCAGCTCAGCTAGTTAATTAAAACCTACACTTCCCTTGAAACTAGCTCGCTTCACTATTGATGCCAAGGGAAATATTTCTGTTGGCTTCCTCAAAAGTCTGCAATTGTTCCTATGTGGATGTAGCTTAAAAAGCCAGAAATAGATAAATTCAATGTTACTGGAAATTGCTCCCCATCTAAAACCTCCATTACAAGGAAACCACTATGTACCACAGTATCAATTCCAAATGCACTGTTATTCATGTCTTCTTATAAATAAAAAGAAAAAAGAACCGCAGACATATTAACACTGTCCCTCAATTATATCTTAAATAGAAAAAAAAAATGTCCTCATCTTCAAAAAGGAGACTATACTCTTCACTTCAAAGACAGAACACTGGAGAATAAATACGATTCTGCAAGGGTTTTAAATCTAGAATTCAACAACACCTTTACTATTTAAGCACAAATTTAGGTTCTTTCCAAGATCAAGGTGTTAAATGTCACAGAGATGGATTTATCAAAATGTCTGAAACAGATCAGATATCAAACCACAATAATCTCTTAGAGATGACTTAGCTCTCTAAAAAGATGACTAAGATAACTACATTCAGGCAAGTACAAACAAGAAAACACTGTAGTTATGTCAACTTTCACAGTTTTGATGAACGCTAGAGGCTCCAGAATATGTTTCAGGACAAAATTCTGCCTGCTCGGTCTATCCCAGAGTTGCAAAAATGTCTTAGTTAGCTGCAAACAGTTTATTTCCCCCATCAAATTGTACTTCAGCGCATGAAGCCATGAAAAAAAAAAAACCCTTAAAGACACAGGTGACATAAGTATTACAAGAAGGTGATGAAACGGCAGGATTTTTGGCCTGCTGGGGTACAGCTCTGTTGGGCTGGCACTCTGCTGCTGCTCAAAACAGGCCTGTGAACTTCCTACACAGCAACTGAGTGATTGCAACTGCTGCATTACAGCAGGAGAATAACGCAGTCCAAAGACAAGGCAAAGCATCAGAAGTCACAGCCCAAAAGCTGAACTACTGTGGACTTCTCCTAACGCCTTCAAGCACAAAAAGGTTATCATTAATCTTAATAACTGCAAATTACATATTAGGCATGTAGACACGCGTAGCATGTGGTTAGCAAAAGGAAATGTCAAACAGAAGGTTTATTCAAATGGAGGCTGCCTCAGTAAAAAAAACCAACAAGTATAAATTGGGAATGCACACACAGGCAGCTGGAAGGCAAAGCAGCAGCTGCTGACTTAACACCCTGGATTAGCACACACTGGCCCCTTCATGTTGGTGCACCTCCCAAGGAAGTGAGGAAGTCCTTGTGGAGTTCCCAAGGAAAATGGTAATTCGTAAAAACTGCCTCTTCATTGGAAAGACACCATGATCCCAGGGACAGCACTCCCAGCATTGTAGCTTCCGAGTCTTAATGAATGCAGAACCTCTACGATGCAACCAGAGCACATCATGAGAGAATAAAAAAAGGTCAGAGAAGTTCAAAAGCAGAAAATCATTGGAAACAAAAGCACAAAAACCTCTGAGAGCACCACAACCAACAGCATCCATTCGCTAACTTACACTAACACAAATGAAATTCCATTTTGTAACATAACCCCTTTTAGACACAAGAACTCAGGGTTTTGTCATATGAGAAAATGGTATCTTGGTGGGTGATAAAATAATACATGATATTTCAGATGACCTACACAAAAACAAGTCTGTGCCTTGATCTTACAGCAGAATAGAACTTTTTACATAACACTGCTTTGGAGCAATCCTGCTTTATCCTTGCAAGCTCCCACTATATAATTCAGACTGCGAACTTTAAAAAATAATGGCCACTCCTTATCTTGTCCAGACAAACAAGGCTCTGATTACAGCTTCACATGTATCAATTTAACGCACAGTTACTGGAAGTATTTCAGCAACACAACTGAGATCATCACCTGACATTTTCCATTTTTAATTTAAAAACCAAACAGCCAAGTAAACAAACAGGACTTGCAAACCTGAAAAACTTCTTTCATTTAAAAAAAAAAAAAAGTGATATAACCATATGCAAAAAAAGGTTATTTCAGATATGGACATTAGAAAAGAGAAAGAATGTGTGGAGTCCAGTCAAGGATCCTGAATCTTTTTAAAATGTTCTGATTTCTGCAATTAAGTTAATTTTTGCACAATAGTAAGTGACCACAGTGCTCCTCAGTTGCTGAAAGCAACCTTTGGATCTGTCATGCTGTCTTCAAACAGGTAATTAAAGTGAAAAATGAGAGTGTGCATAACTTTACAGGACCATATATTATATACAAATAACACACAAATAAGAACTGAAGTTATCAAACCAAAAACTAAGTCAACTTAGTCATGCTTTTATCTGTTTATTTGAACATGTATTACTTTGTTATTCTTGAAATCCTTATTACAGGTAATCTACTACCTTAAGAAGAGTTTTCCCTTACCAGAAATTAAGAGAACTTTCCAATTCTCTGTCCCCAAAATAATGTGCATTAACTGAGGCTGAGTAGTATAAAACATTCTAGCTGTGGGCTTTCCTGGTTCCTTTTAGAGTGGTGCTGACTGGAGACACAGCCCAGTCTACGAGGGCCCTCTCAGACCTCTGGCACACCTGAACAGGCTGGCACCCACAGTCTGCAGTTGCCTCTGGCAGAAAGAAGGGCACCCAATCAACCCATATTTAAGTCATCCTCTGCTATGAAAACCCAAACAAATCTCCGGCAGCAACCACAAGTCAGAGAGCTGTGTAGGAGGGTATAACCCTAACTCTTTCAGAAAACATTATTGTGCGCTGTGATTGAAGACACCCTCAAGATCTCAGTACCTCATGCCTCAGCATAAAAAGAGTAATGGTGTAAATCAGCTACTTAATTTCTATTCAAACAGAACGTAATTGCTGGTAACTGGCTGAAAAGCAACAAATGCCAAAAAGACGTCTTTGTGATTTTTCAGATGTAATGAATTGCAAGCACACTTCATGTGCCATGATGCTTTTCCACTTACTATGCTAATTAGTTTTTATTTGAAACACACAATTATTGCTGCAACCAAATGCAATCATTAATGCATTTATTTGATAGGCAAAATATTCATGAATCAAATCAACAGGAAATAAGCAGTGTTGGAAAGGTCCCTTAGAGAAGGAAAAAAGCATCCAAGACTGCTGGTATTTAATTTTTCTTTTTAAATATTCAGTTTCTAACCATTTGGAATGTTAACATCTTGCTTGCAATTTCTAAGTGCAAATACACTTAATGAAGCTTGACATAGAGAAAAATTAGAATGCCATTTTCAGAGAACTTAACAACATTTAATTCAAGTCAAATAACCTCATGATATGCCACTGGAGAGTAAATAAAAGGTCCATTTGCACTTAACAGTCAAGCACACAGGACATAACATATATCATTAGTAATCTCTAAAATGATCCCATTACAGAAATTAAATGAGCATTTTTATTCCTCACCACACTATGATGTCTCTTTTGGCTGAGAGATTTAAAAACTCGTGTACTGTGGAAAGGCATTCACTCAGATCAGGGAAGGTCCCCAAAATCAATTAAAAGAAAACTTAATTCATGACCTAAGGATACTATTCCCTACGCTGCCAGATGGGAGAGAGTGGAGGAAAAGGAGTGGACCCAGCCCTGCCTGGAGAATTTCTAGGTGTTCAGTCAAACCACTCCATTTCCAGTATTCACACATTTTTCCCCTCTCTAAGGTCATACACATCATTACCCAGTACATCTGGAAGTGACAAATAAAAAAGAAGAATGAGAAACATTCATCCTGCTCTTAGCATTTTGCCAAAAATTATATGGAAATAAATTTTTAGAGTTGATAATTGATTGATTGAAGGTTGAATTCTGTGGGTTTCTATGAGAACCCAGGCCTCATTTGGGCAAATCCACTGGGAAGACTTTTTTGGGCAAAACTTGGTAACTAGTAGTGGAAGAACAATCTTTACATAAACCACAAGGCTCTGTTTTTCCAGTGTGAGGTGAGTATATGCTTAAGACCATATTTTAGGATAAACAGTTTAGCATAAAGGAAGCAGTTATTTCAAAACAGCTAGTTTTCCTACTAAGAAAATTTAAATTTGTAGGTTTGTGTTTGGCTTTCATATTAATATTACTCAAATACTCAAACCCTTGTTCTCATCTAGGTTTAATAATGAAAACCTGGGTAAACATTCAAAAATAAATAAAACCTAGTATTACTTTATATAAAACTTCAAAAAATATATATCTTGACAGTTTGGATGCTTGAGGGTTTTATTTCCCAAAGTAGTAATGATCTCCAGGAGTTAAAATAATATGATTATATCCCAACTCCATGACCAGCTAAACCACAACTGAACTGCAGTGGCACATATTTCATTTGCAATGTCAGAGGATCTCCCTTTCAGACTACCAACACAGCACTACATTTCCAAGTGTCACTGGAAATAGGCCACCACTAATTTTGGTTGGAAACACTAATATGAACAGTTATAAGCAGCACAGACAGTATTTTACCAGTCCAACCTCTTCATCTTTACCAGGAATGAGAAAGGAAAGCTTGTTACTCTCAGTTTTATACCGTGTCTTTCCTCCACTGCAAACAGTGGTTGAAAGATTTTTTGGTTTATTTTAAGGGAGGATTGCATGACAAGGAAACAAAACATATTTTTCCTGTGAGTCACTAAAATTACTATAATAGCTTATCTTCTGTGCTACTACTCTGCAGTCCTGTAAGAGACACGATTCCTAATCTTCACTTCCTGCTGATAGGAAGAGGGAGTGCACATAACTAAGCTATTTCTTGTAAGGAAGAAGAAAAGAGCATAATTACCTAATGTTACTCAAAAGAAGCTCCAGAAGACAGCAACCATGCAAGGTGGAACACAGACAGGAACCAGACGCGTTAGAACACCAGGTGCTCAGCTAACCTTTCCTTCCTGAAACGTCTTTTTCCAAAATTCGTTGGTACATACCGTGTCTTACACAATTTTATTATTTTATTTCACTGGGAATAATTTCACCACCAACATGTCTCATCCAAGGCCATGAACAACCCCAGATTTGTCACCAGAGCTACACATGAAACATCCAGCAACAAGCCTACTCTGCAGGGAACAAGAAATGCACAAAAACACATATCACATATCACATTTCCCGAAGTGAGTGAGGGTGTGGTGTGGGGGCGTCCCTCTCTTTAAGAAGAAGATATCATCACTGAAAATAGTGCACAAATGTGAACCTAATACTCTGAGATGAAAAATCTATTTTTCTGCAAACAAACTGTCAATAAACTTAAATAAAATAATTATCCCCAAACAGCACCTTTTGGAAGTCTAAGACTCAATTATTGGGATAACAGGAAATGGCATAAGAAAAAAATTTTAAGTGCTGTTAACCATCAGCCTTGAGCAACAAGACTATTTTGTTGCCCTTAAGTATTAAAACTGAAAACTTGAAAGTTTTTTTGCCAATAAAACTTGCACAGCATTCCCCATGACAGAAAGTATCTTCTCTGCAGTTTTGTACCTTTGATAGCTGTTTTTGAAAGAGAATTTCAAATTATCTTGAGAACTATGAAGGTGAAATAGATTATTTCATACACTGAAGTTAGTGAATTGGTTCCAGTATCCCCAGTCACTGGGAAGCCAAGTACAAAGGGGTTTGGTGCCCTCCACTGAATGACATCTGGCCATCTCAGTATGGTTCTTAGAAAGGACAGGATTTTGCAGAGCAGGGAATGGGTGAAGCCACACAGCTCCACTGGAACCGGATCCTGCCATGTGCTCTCTCACCTCAACGGTCTGAACCCATACAGCCCAAAAACAAAGGCGAGGTTTTACTCTCACGCAACCACTCACAAACTGAGGCTTGTAGGGGGAGAATGAAACAAAAGGTGAATGGTCAGTTTAAAATAGAAAATGAATTTATATAAGCTTTAAAATATTGACATTAAGCAGAGATTTAAGGGAATAGATAAGCTTAACAATCAAAGAGGTTCTAAGACCATGGTATGGTCATATATGTTCTATTTTTACTTTATTATCCCAGTTGAAACCATGCAGCAGCCAATGAAACAAACAAAAAAACCCCCCACAACCTCCCCTAAATGAGAAAACAAAACCCAAGCCAACCAACCAACCACTCCCATGCCTTTCCCCCTAAAAAACCCCCACCTAACGCAAACTAAAAAAAATTTGCCTGGTGTGAACACATAGGAAATACAGGAAGTTACAAATTCCTTCAAAAGACTCATTCCAAATACTTCAAAATACTTCTTCAAAATACTATCTTTGCCCTCACATAGAATTTGAATATAGAATTATTAATCAAACAGTGATACTAATGAAAACAAAGTTAGCTGACCATAATAAAAAAAGTCTTTACAATTATGACAACAGGAAGACTATTCACTATAAAAGCTCACAAAAAATTACCCGCCAGTCGTTGGCTTCCACAGTTTTGCCTGACATTCATGTAAGCCTCAAGTGTCTGTACTTCCTTAGTGATTGTTTTAATAGAAAGCAACAGAAGGGCACTGCACTTCTTGCAGGTGAAAATAGTGCTCCAGGTTCACACAAGTCACGCTCAGGCAGGCTTCTCACCAGAGAAAGCTCATTTTCTGTTCAGGAACGTCTAAGGGGATCAAGGAATCTAATAAACATATTGGTATGTCAGAAACCAGTTTTAATTAAGTAAAGGTAAACAAAAAGATATGAAAGAGAAGATTTCCTACAAGCAGTAAAATTTCTCCTTGCATTCAATTACGTACAAAAGAAAAATCTGTTCACTCATTTCTGCATGTGAGTTTGAAATGTCGATTATTTCTGATGTAATAGTGTAGGACAAGCAATGCCTCAACTCCTAGCTTGGGGCAAGTTCAAAAGGTAGTACCTGTTCAAAACAGTGTTAAGCTTACTGTATTTAGTAATTTGAAAAATGGATTATTCAGAATTTCCAGAAGACCAGTTATTTTGCTATTCTTATGTGTTATAAGTAATTAGAATCAGGAAGAACACACCTTTCAGAGTAACTCAAATAAAGATTCTTCTATACACTCCAGCTGCTAATTTTACAGTTAGCAGCTGACAAAGAAAATTACTTCCAAAAGTGATGGTATATAGCTTCTAAATTCTACTACTGTTACTACTAAACAGCAATTAATTAACAATTAGGAGTTGATAGCATTACCAATTATTACAGCAATAAATCTTAATACGATTTTTATTCTGTATTGTTCCTCCTCTGATCAACACCCAAGTATGAAACAAAAAGCACAAAATACATTTACCAAAATTATTTAAGAAATATGATAAGAGGGAGACAGTAGATAAAGGTTCTGATGCTGAATTTAGGGTCAATTTAAACTGTGAATTATTTGTGTCAATATTTATTCTGCTATGCTGCTACTTAACTCTGTTGGAGTTATTTGTAAACATAATTTTGTAAAGTTCTCTAAAGAACATTAAATAATTTGGCCTCAAAAGACTATCAGTCTTTAGAAAGACACTTTCAACTTTAAAAACCCCCATATTTCAATAATGACCTTACAAGTGAAATTGCACATAGTATCAGAAAAAAGAACATCACCTTTACAAGTATGTTGCTACCTGCAACAGCAGGTGCTTCCTATTTGGTCAGTTTCTCTCTTTTCAAGAAACTCTTTTAGAAGTTTCACAAATCCTTTTAAAACATTTCCATCAAAGGCTTATTTTAAAAGGTATGACTGGGTAAAGGGTATTTGTTCAGAGGAAGAGCTTCTTTGGTTTGCTGTTCCTAAACAAACTAATAAAAGAACCCAAGTGGCAACAAAATACTTCTCCAGGTTCAACAGACACCTGCATACTAGCATCGGGACAACAGAACTACATTCCTGCCAGGATTAATTCACAATATTTAACTAAAATTGCTTTGAACTCTTTTTATATTCAAGACTAACATGGTGTGCAAGCATGGCGGCTGGATTACAAGATATTAAGACCACCAGCAATAATGGTCCCCCTCCTCCAAAGCATTTTCCCTATCCCTCCAATAAGCCTTTTCTATTACCTCCTCCTGTCCCTAAATCCAGCTACTAAGGCTATGTGAATTATCTCCCTCTCCATTCAGTTTGGATTTTAGCAAGTTCTAATATTCATTCCTTAATGCAGTGTCAGTGTGCTCACCCCTTGCTCTACAGACTGTTGTTGATTTGCAGAGAGAAGCAGAGAAATGCACTGTAACTCCTCTGTAATTTATTCTAGCTCTAAAGTTTTCCACTGCAGTCAGTAGACTCCCTAATAGCCTAGTCAAAATGAAGACAAACATCTTCTATGACAGAAAACCGTGGGGAAGGTGGCATGAATTTAAGAGCTTGAAAATAAACACCTTAAACAAATCACCTCAGCGGGAGACCGACACTGTCTGCCAATGAACTGCAGACAAGATGCTTAGAGAAGCCCCATGACAAAGAAAAATCTGCATATTGTTCTAGGGTTCCCATGTCAGCACTACCCCTGAAGCCAGAAACATTAATGACTTCTCTTTTGTCTTTATTCTTTCTGGGGAGGAGAAGGGAGTTGAAATCAAAACAAGCAAATAAAAGTATATAAAGATGATTTGTTTTCTTGCTAGCTGAAATTTGCCCATGCCAAGTATTAATGTATGATCCTGGGGCTGAAGGTTTCTTGGTTTTATTTTGAAAGGGGCAATGGAGTCCTACAATTTGGTTGAATCATAAAAAGCTTGAGATACACCTTATCAGAGGCAAGGTGTATCAGCTCAGCAGCCAAGCTTATCAGTTTGATGAGGTAATTGCTTACATGTTTTCCTAACTAGATTTCTCTTTTTTCCTTACACACTTGGAAAAAACTTTAATAAATTGATTATCAATTAAATGTATCAGACTGACATTTTTCAAAAATGCTCTCTGCATTGCCTTGATAAGCAGAATCAGTCAGAATGTAAGTTTTCCGGCTGTTGTATCACTGGGGTAAAGACCAACTTCCCAATGTGAAAGTACAGGCATATCATTCCAGTAGAGGATGAGACCCAAGTACTCTGACAACCCTTTACAATCTGACTTCAATGAAAAGAAATCCAGTGGACTGTGGAAGGAAGGCACAGGAAGGCACAACATGCTCTAACATCCCTCAGTATAAATCATCAGTGGACTGCGACAGGGATGGATGACAGGAGGCAGACTACACTACAGTCATGTTGCAGCCTGAGGTAGTGTCTGCTGGGAATACAATAGTTCATTCTCCATGTCCATGCAATAAATGGCCTCTCTGCAGCTACCAGTTAAGATTATAAATCAGTATGTTTTGCAATATTAAAAGCCACTCCAGCTGCAAAGGAACCAAGACCATAAATTCTTTTCAATGCACTTTTGAACAGCTTCAGATGGTAATAAGGCTTTCCTGGGAACTCTAGACAGCTGTGAAATTGCTGCTTCAAATTTAGGTTCTATTACAAGAGATGGAAAAGACCTGTATGAACTATTTAATTAACAGATCAAGCCACCAAGACCCACAAGGAAAAAAATTCAGCTCTTAACAAAAGGTTTTAACTGTTTCTTGAACCTCTATGTGATGTTTTTGAATTAATTCAAAAATGTGAGCTGAAGGACATCTCCAGACCTCACCTCCCCATTGTTAGTAATGCATGTCAAGTTAACAGTAGGGGCGGAGTTTGTGGTATTTCTCAGAAGGATGAGCCTGCTAACTGGAGGTCTGAGGAACACACACACTAGCTCTTCTTCAAACAGGCATGAAAAAGGTTTTTGCTAATCCATTTCTTTTCTCATATGAAATCAATGGCTCTTAATCTCCAGTTGATCACCTAATTTACCTTTAAAGAAATTAGACGACTTCTTCTATAACTCAACAGCAGCTACAGTTGCCCATGCAAACTACCTCTCTGCTGTTCATCAGACCTGGTAATTTAAGAGCAGGTTTGGAGTGGAATGGGAAAGGAATGCTGTAGTATCTGCCATGACCATTAAACATCACGACTCTCTGGCAGATGATCAGTAGCTGCAATTATTGCTCACTGGTTTCACTGAGACTTGCTTGGGCTCTGCATGTGAGAGGAATGCCATCAGGAAAAACCCACTGTTCTTTAAATGTTCAGTTATGTTCAACATGAACAAAGACAGGAGCCTACCAGCTAACACGTTGTCTGGAATGGCGGACATGGAGAGAGTAACAAGCTATGCTGTGTTTCTGCAAGACAGGACCCTTAAGAAGTCAAGCAGAGCTAGGAGTTGGACTGGATGATCCTGGATGAACCCTGAGTGGGTTCCTTCCAACCCAGCATATTCCATGATTCTATCCTTTTCTGCTTCTCACAATACGTCTGGACACGGTCTTGGTCTCCAGCACAAGCTATGCGTCCTAGGTCTTGTTTTCTGTCCAGGTATAAAAGGACCAGCTTCTTTCCTTCAGGTTTAAAGCCCAACATGAAAAAGAACTGTCACAAAGCACCTTGAAAAAGCACTGCACAGTAAGTACTTTTAGTCCACTACCAATAATGGCAAAGCTTATCTTAAAGAAAATTACTAAGTACCAAAGTTACTTTTGGTCCCAGTTTTACCTAAGAGAGTGAATATTCTGCACTGCCTAGGATCAAAGGCCTCAAGGTCAATTTTCAGCTCAGTTACAGGCTGCATAACAGTCCTGACACTCCTTTCTTTGCTCAATTCCCATTTATTTTTACTTTTTTGCACTTTAAACCTTCTTCTGCTTGCTGTGCATAAAATTAAAGATTCCTGAGGCTACATTGTATTTGATGGTGCAATTAAGTATCTACAGACAGTGAGATGTGAGCATAACTGTACTTCAAAATCTTGCCATAAACACACTTTTTTCTTCCACAGTTCCAACAGAAACAAAGAGCCTTTTGCCTTCATTATTACCAGTAGTGGAAGGCTGCAGTGAGGTCTCCCTGGAGCTTTTTCTTCTCCAGGCTGAGAGAATGGCTGTGCCATTCAGCTTTATGTCATCTGCAAACTGGCTGAGGATGTGTTTGATCACACTCTCTGCCACTGACATATTAAAGAGCACCAGTTCCAGAACAGAGCCCTGAGGGACACCATCCATCAGCAGCCTCAGCCTGGACATGGAGCCACTGACCACAGCTCTCTGCCTGCATCAGGGTACCAAATAAACAAAGAGCTCAGGTTGTAAGGTATACAACACTGAGGAGAATGTCTATAACTCTAGTCACGGCATGCATTCAAATATTCAATCATCCGCAAGTGCCTGGAGCCACTAAAACAGAGTGATCAGGGTGGGTGGGTAGGATGACACCCAAAACCACCACTACCACCCTGAAAATAAAAAAGAAGCACTTGGTTTCAGTTCACTGTCATATTCCTGGCAAAATATCTGCTGAAGCACTGCAGAGAATTTTACAGGCCTGGAGGAGACACTGAAGAAATACAAACATATCAATGAATACCAGCAGTGAGAGATAAACAGTTTCAAATGCTTTGTACAACTAGAATCATTTTGCAGCCAGATTCATTGCCAAGATGAAGACTTGGAAGGCTTCTGTCAGGCTATTTCCAATTACAGTGTTTTATGAAAACACAGGGCATACAGTATGCCTTGATGAGAAAAGCCAGTGTATATATAGGCTCATCATCCTCAAGCAGAAAGCACTGAGGTAAGTACTAGTTGTTATGGATACGTCTGCATAAGTAATGGGTGTTATTGCATCTAACCTTCGGGTTTCGTTTATTTTATATTGGAGGGTGTGGGTGTGTGTAGAGAGATTTACGGTTTATGTTATAAACTTTCATCCGCCACAAAATCCTGAAGTGTTCTTACAGTGACTGAAAAAATACCTTCAAGCAGTGAGTTTAATGTAAATTCAGAGGAATCAAATATCTTTAGACGACTTTGAAAAATGCACTGCTGATTGTTCTTTTAGTCCATTTGTGTGTTGCTCAGAAATTCTCCAATATGCAATGTTTCTCACTGAGTACGCACAATTTAATGCGAACAGACAGCATGACACTACAGATACACAACTCATTTGCGTGTTCCTTGTGTCAACTGACCTCTCAGTCTTAGAGCTGTTTTTCTGATGACTAATGCCATATTGTGGGAAAAAAAAACAACAACAACAAAACAAAAACCCCACTCAACCACCTTTGATGACCTCACAGTTATTATATTAGGCACACACTGGCTAAAAATACCATCATATTCTATACATTTTTCTTTGTATCCACACAAGACAGGAGGAAAGATTCTAAGGACCAGAAAAATCAACTATTAGACAAAATTCTAAATCAGTTTTGGTACTGATACCTAGTAACACAGAATGAACATCTGAAACCAGGTATGTGGGTTTAGAGGTTTTTGTGTTGAGTTTGCAAAACAATTTAATTTCATGTAGCAAACAGTATTACTAATTAGAGATAGTCTGTGTTCTAAGTCCTTCTTTTGGGTAAACCTGACAGCTCCAGAAAAAGTTCATGTGTTTTGTATTTTTAAGTGAAAAATACAACTTGCTTTGTCCTATTTAGGTAGTAATAATAAAAGCAAATTATATGCACAGACAAATACATGTATACACACAAACACATATATAAACAGCCCAGTTTGATAGATCTGGAAATCAGTCAAATGAAAAACTAGTAGTAACTTTTTAAGCCAACATCACAAGTTGGACCTATCAAGACTGTGTAGAGTTTGGAAGCTCTGGGCCTACAGATCTCCTAGACCATGACTTGAAGAGCAGTAAACTAAATTCCAACCTTGGCCTGTTTCCTTGGACCTCTGTTCTCCTTTAAACCCAGTCTTGAAAAGCTTTGCCTCCTCTCCTTCTCTCCCCACCTGTCAGCAGTCCCTAAAGGCAGTTTGTGTTCACATTCATTTTTGGCCAGAGAAGCAAGAGAGAAAGCTTTCAGGTCTTCCTTTCCAGAGACTTCAGCAGCCTATCAAAAGAGTTCCAAGGAAGTAATCTTTCAAACTCTTCAACAAACAGCCTCTGGTTAACTTGTAACCTTGTCAAATTTGAACAATCTTCACTAAAAAGAACCCACTTTCCCCTCTCTTAAGTTCTAGAACTTGCTCCAAGACAGATATAAGGATCGTCAGAATGAAATGGGTATAATATCTTTAACACTAGAGAAACAAAGTTTTTCCTAATTTTCTTTAAGAACCACATGAAACTTTTAATTAAAACTCACAAACAAAGAATGTGTCCAAAAGCGGACACTGAACACAAAAAATGCCAGTCCAAAGGGTTTAGATGTGGAAAGGATATAATTAAAAATGTTTTTGAAATTGAAAATGGAAGTTCATTGAGAGGTCTTACCACAATTTCTTTACAGATCTTGGTAGTTTGCTGTTTTAAGTTATCTGCTGAACAGCTATACAAAGAAGAAACTGTCATAAACAAAAGGTCTTACTAACAAAACAAGAGAATCTTGACAACATAAACATAAAGAGATACTATCTAGCATAACCTTTCTTTCTTTTGCTCTTCTAAGCATTATTTTAACCCCTTTACTTTGAAACAAGAGTAGAGAGCTACAATCTGCCAGGTAACTTTGCATCTTACCTATTTAATCAATGCCAACCCCTGAAAGGGAAAACTAAATCCTTCCCAGCTCACAATATCCCAAATTAGTGAATGCCACCTGGCACCATCAACACCATCAACACTCTACTTCCTGTTCGATTTTTCCAAATTTACTTCAACTTCCTGACTCCTCCTTGAGTTTGTTTTTGGTAAGACTCAGAATGTCATCTACCTCCATACACATCACTGGACACATTCTTTGAAGCACTGAGTTGACAAATAGCATCAGTACAGATCGAAAGGGCAGCAAGTTCTTAGGGGCACATATTTTCTGACCTCATCTCATCTCAGGATTACTTTGTCATAACAATAAACTGCACTATTCCTTCTGCAATATCAGGATCAGCTGAACTTCTTTTAATGTAAGTCCTGCTGTTTTTCAAGCTTTAATGATGTTCCCAAATAATTTGCCACAAAACAGAATTTACCACAATCCACCTATGTATGGAAAGGATGACTGAAATGAAATGAAATAATGAAATAAAACACAGGGAAGAAATAAAAGTCAAACTAATATGGAAGTTATTTGAATGCGATTTTTAGCTGCATGAAGAGATTTATATCTGTAACTCCAAAATTACGGCACATTCTTCAGAAAAGAACTCAACTTCAACATACCACTTAAGTCAGCCAGTCAAATCTGTAGCAAAGAAAGATTTTTGTTTTCCAAAAACAATTGCTTCAGTTAATAAAGAAGGGTTTTAACAGCTAGTTTAGTTGCATCTTTTAACAACTTAATAATTTTTATACTTTGACCTCACACACACAAAATCTATAAAATCATGTTTAAAATGCATACAGCTCCTAAAATTAGCTCAGGAGCATGAATAAATTTTAAGTTAGAGATGCCAGCCTACTGAAACAAACAGAACTCCTGGAAACACCAGCTTCAAAAGACTTGCATTTTCCAGGTGCAGTAAATTCTTCAAGTCTTCTCATGGTGAATAATGTGGAGGTTTCCCACATTCTCAGCAATATCAGGCCACACCATAAGGAACTTTTCACTTAACTGGATAAGCAGCAGCATTTCTTCCCCCTTCCCCCAGCCACATTTCACAACTGCTTCTGGGAGAAATCCCAGTTTCAGGAATTGGTGCATTCAGCATGACTGCTGCACTCTCACTATGCCTGAACTTCATGGACCCTGTGAGCTACTGGCATTTGGCTCCAAGTTCAACCAGAATATACTGCTGTATGTGAGAACTGCTGTAACTCTTATTTATTTTACCCATTCTGGCATGTTCTCTGTCTGTCTCATTCTCCCAGCTCCAATCTGCTTGTAACAGCTATGCAGCAGCAATTTAACTTCAGAGGAAATCTGAAGATCACAAAAAATTATCTCCGATAACAAAATTCAGGTCGGAATTTGACCTGCCAAACAAACAGGTTCTTTCACCAAAAGATAAACCAGACACTTGAACTCTCAAGCACTGTCAAGACAGAGGGCAGCTCGCCTGTTCAGATGAGCAGCCAGTCTTTTGAGACCTGAGAGATAAACCAGACAAAATGCTGCACAGGAACAAAATGTACAGTAACAGTATACAAAAGCTGGAGTCTAGGATAAGAACACAAACAGAGGGAAAATAACTTTGCAAAGCCAAGTTTAACTCATAAAACTAAATTTGAAGCATAAGATCTTATCTTTCGTTCTTTGTGACTTCTGGGAATCTCAGAGTACACCATACCAACTCAAGACTATAGAACAAATTATGGAAAAATCTGTTTGCACTTTGATACTTTCCTCATCACCAGTTCGGAATGGATTTATTATGCAAATTTCATTTCTAGTATGCTATAGATAGAAGTAAATTTCTGCTTGTTAAACTGTCTCCATCTTTGTTGCTGTTTCCTGCCTAGTATGTGAGAGAATAAGCAATACTGCCAAAACCAAAATGAACTCAGAAAATAAGAGATAAAAGAAAGGCACAGGTATTTACAAAAGCATTTCCCAGGTAATTTAGATAGTTATTAAGATTCATTTGTTTTATATGCTGTAGCCTCTGGCATACGCTTAGAAGAACAAATGGTTTGATCTTGCAACATTTCTTCACACAGCTTAATCTTACTACCTTTGAGGTGTATCCTACATGATAAGAGGGCAAACAATAGAGAAACTGAGATCAAACAATTTAGATTAACAGATACCAAAGTGAAAATAGCGTTAGAAGAACGAAGTCTATCTGGTTAAGAACTAGGTGCAAAAAGGACTCACAATATTTATTTTTAAAATTCTTGTAATACATTGCACTCATCTTTCGGGCTGTTAGGCCATGATGATGGCACTGGCGGCAGAACACAGAAGATGAAGTTACAGAACACCCTTATCAGATGCCTCTCTGAAATAATCACAGACATAGGCTGCCCTGGGAAATCAGGCACTGCCTTCCACTACCTGTAAGCCTGGCGGCACCGCAGCACACTGCCAACAGTGTGGTAAAAGTTCAACTCTCGAAATTGCTGCCACAGTGAAAAATAGGGAGACTGCACTGGGCCACAGTTACAGAAACGGAGCAGAGATTTTACTTTTCAAAATACTACTGCTGTCATGCAAAATGACTCTGGGGTCAGAACTCTCCAGCAAAGCAGTCAGAAATGAAAGCAATTAATTTGTCATTACTCAGTTTATCAGCCAGAATAAAATGAAGTGTGCAAGAACTGTACCTTATGAAGCCTCAGATAAATGGTAATTTGCTCTGTGAAAAGTTCATGAGGCAAAAACAAGACCTTTGATACACAATAAAGCATGGCTAAGAGAGGACAAGGGTGGCAGCACCTCTGAGAACAAGCTTCCTTCTGTGTCAGAATTCGAAGTTTCAACCAAGATGAAAGTTAAATATTTTATGTCTGCTTATGTTTGTGCTATGTGAAAGGTGATGCAGATGGAAACTTGCAAGAAAATGGCAGCATGACATTATTAAAGAACAGGAAACTAGCAGCCCAAAAAATAACATCAAGAAAACGATCACGAGAGAGAACAGTGGGATAATGCAAGCCCTGGGATATATGAGTATGCCCATATGAGCTCATATGCCCTTATGAGCTCATCAGCTATCATGACCTTGATTTTTGCACAAGATGTTTTGTCTAACTTTCATACTTTCCACTAATTTTCCACTTCCTATGTATTCAACAGAACTACTACTTTGGAAAAGAGTCCATATATTCAAACCCCTCCACGTGGTTCAGCATATAGCATATCACAGCTGCCTAAACTCCTGGCATGGCCTTACACCTTTCAGTACAGGATTATGACATCTTTCAGCAAAGCATTTTTGAGTTTAAATGGTTTGTCTCAAGGCTCTCAGTAGGGAACTGCAAGGTTTTATGAATCATTGCAAAGATGGAAATACCTGCTGTCAACAAACAATCAGATCGCAACTGTTTCACATAAAATCAGAGGACAGATGTGTCCAGAATAGTCCCACTCTGCATTGCTTTACCAGTGGCTCAGAAAGCAAACAGCTGTGGAAGTCACAAGACCACACACCCTTGGATGAATAAAGAGTTTTCACTATGATTGCCTGTATGTTCTTTTCACAAAGTTCACTTCAGTTTTCCCTATTAGGGCCACTGATTTGATTTCCATTAGACATCTTGCTATCTATGTTCTGCTCCACATCCACATGGCACAGGCTTAACTTCCACATAGCCAAAACATGCCATATATTCCGTAGCTCACTCCAGCTTCTTTCTTTTCATTATCATGATAGCTGCAAATGGGTATGTTCCACCAATCTCTGTTTGCATGGGACATTGTCTGAGAGACTGGAGAGCAACAAAGAGGAGGAATTCCCCAGAATTCCATGAACAAGTATGTCTCCATGGTGACAGCACGTTCTAGACGTGTTAAACATGATTACTGCATATTATTTTAGAAAAAGGATGAAAACAAAGACATCATCAAGATAGGGAGACAGCAATGAGGTATCATAATAATTTTTAATACCTTTAAAAGTACATACTAATTGGACTGCACTAAGAATCAACAGGAATGCAACTGAAGGAGTGCCAGAAAAAAGGCACTTCCAGTTTTCATGGGAAACTGGTGAGGATGTTTTGACAAGATAAGCACTTGGGTGCTTTGTTAATCAGCTTCTGAAACATGAATTTTAACACTTCGGAGCAAGAAAATGTTTTAATGAACACACGAATGAGAGATGACAACTGTTCACATGATTTCCCATTTTTCTGTGTTACAGTTCAAAAAGCATACAGACCTAGCGATGGCTAGAATACATCCCAGAGGTAACTTCATGAAAACATCTTTCAGGGAATAAGTGACAACATTTTATGTTGTAGCAGAGAATGGCAAATACTACTCTACGCAGCTGGTGGTTTTTTTCCTGGATTTTGTCTCACATTTTTCCTCCTCCTGTCCCCCCTTATATTCCTACATTTATTTTCTTTTACGGTTCATGTGCTAAGGTCCTATATAAGTCTCAAAACTGTAGCCAAAACTCTGAATTCCAGAGTAATGCAAAAAACTATTGAGAAAAATTTTCTCTGTAGTTCTTCCATAACTTTATAAATATTCATATTTAGTAAGTTTTAAATATGAAAGAACTTCGTTAACCCTTCTCCAAAGTTGGGCAGAGGGATTATTATCTGAAATAGTTTTTCTCCTTTATATGGTGTTTCTTTTAAGACTAATACCTCAAATACCTGAAGTGGAGACTTCAGCAATGAACAAACACAACCAGTTCTACAAACACCATCTGTTCTTCTTAGGAATGAGAAAACCTTTTAGGGTGCTCAACAGACTTGATTTTTAAGAATCATGATGAAGAGATAACCCACTGTCTGTACAGAATATTCTTAGGAGGAGATGAAATCTCTGTTCTACACAGATTGCAGAGAAATGCACACTATAAACCACATAGTTGTAATTTAATGGAACTAGAAGTCACATCACAGACACAACATGATGGTTCTCACTATGTGTATAAAGGAACTGGTTTAATCTCTAGGAGAAGAATAGAGTCATATAAATACATTATAGGGTACCCAAGGTTAAAACAACCTCCATTTCTAAAGTAGGACATTCTCAAACAAAGAGTCACTTGACAGCATTTCTTTCAAAAATACTGCTCTTCATCAGTGCTCAAGACTCCATATTGGATCAGGGCAGACAGCTGTTAAAAGGACACAAGGTAAGACAGTAAGACATTTGCTGTACAAGCCACAGAAGAAAGCAATAAAAACTACTGTCTTTTACTCACAGATCCCTTTATTCACTTCCCTATTCTCATCCACTAGCATTACAACTTCACATTTTCAAGCTGAGTTGTAATGCACCCAAGACAACTATTATAGTATTAAAGTAAATTTATAGCTTTTATTCTGTTGTATTACATGACACAGGACAAAATAACACAAACTTTTATTTCCCGGAGATGATGTTACAGATGTGAAGGTATGGTAACAGATGATTAAGGTCTTTCTTTCCAGTTTAAGTAATCCCATACCTGCTACTTCGACTCACAAAAATTCTAGCAAAGCTATCACCTAAAAAGTGAACTCTAAACCGGCAGTCTGGTTTGAAACACAAAAGTCAGCAAATGCTTTTTTATCCACCTGGGATCATGCCTCAGGAGACTTACATAGCTATTAAGTCTCTCTTCAGGTGCCCAAGGAAGTTAGAAATTCAAATGGCTTTTCAAGAAGAACAAACACATACTCCAAACCTATTAAAACAATTTGGTGAGCACTAAATACAGTAATTCCCTGTTGCAATTATATTAATGATGGTGCAAGGGAACTTCACATCAAGAAGTCTCAGAAAAATCTAATACTAGTTAAATATGGTGGTAGGCTACTAAAGGCAATCTGCATTTATTTTATTTAAACCAGCTGCACAAAGGTTCTGAAAGAATAAGACACAGTTATTACTATTAGTAATACTAGAAGTTGCTCAGATTCAATTTGTAGCCCTTTAAAACTGAAACATTTGCACTCAAGAGCCCAACAGAAGATGGGGCTCTTGTAATTATCACAGTTTTATTTATTTATTTATTTAAAGTCATCCAGATTTCTGGTAAAAGTTAACATGTTTAAAGAGACTATTTTCAAGTAAAACATGAATGTATTTTCCCCTCAAGAGTAAAACAATCAGCACAGCAGGTTTTAATCAAGTAGTTTACATTCCCCTACCCAGAACTCTCCAACTACAAATATCACAAACAATCTCTCTTTTCAGATAGCAACAGGCTAAGAAATGCCAGTTGTAATTACAAACTCTATGAAGTTGACAAACACATTCATGGTAACAACCACTCCTTACCCCCATGAACTCTCATAAAACCAGACTAAACCGAATGGATTCAGCTCTTCTAACCATGCTAACCACAGTAACCATGCTCTAGCAGTTGTCAAGAGGCTGTTCTGCAAATTCTTTTTTACAAAACTAAATAAACAGGATCAATCTAGCAAGTAATTGTAGTCTACAGATTCTACAGTAACTGGAATGAGGGAAATGTAAATTGAAAAATGAGAGTCCTATTATCAAATTAAGAAATACTATAACTTTGCAGACCTCCAGCAATTATATAGGAAGAGCCATGATTTGTTTCCAAGTTCTGTGTCAAATGTGGGCAGCATAGTTGTATCCCTCAAGAACAGAATTTCATAGCCCTTGAAATTCACTAAACACCAAACTGCACATTCTCATTCATCATCACCTCTCAAAAGAACCTCCTCAGCTACCCAAAGAGTGGTCTTTTTAGAATAAAACTTTTCTGGCCTGAACCCACAGCTTGATCTTCTAAGCTGAGTTTCGGGTTAGACTGTTTAATGTGCAGTCAATGAAAAGCCAAACCAATTCCCATTAACTTTGCTGTATGTCACTTACACCTTCTGTCTGAAGTGTTTCACAGTACTACCTCTGCTGTCCTCAGACTCTGCCCTGCCAGTGTCAGTGAATGCACTGTAAATCCTACATAAACTATCCTCAGATTTCAGACATATCCCAGGACATCCCATTGCTTTAAATATCCAATCCTATGCTTGTTACTGGCCAGGCAGAAACAGCCTTGCTCCATCAACATCAACCAACTGCCAAATAAAGGGAAACTCCACAGTTCTCTCTCTCACTTACTCTGCAGAGGCAATAATCCCCTCAACCCCAAAAGCTGCATAAAGTTTCTGGAAACCTATAATCATTGAGATTTTAACTCCACAGTGGAATCGTAGCATGAATCTGCCAAGACACTCTAAAGCTATCAGGAGGAGATACAGTGGTATTTAAAATTTTTTTCTGAGCAAACCTAAGAAAATAACCAACTTCTGTCATCTTCCAGGTAGGGCTGGGTAAGAGTTACTTTAATCACTTGTATGTCAATATTAAAAAAAACCCAAACAATTGTTAAGCATGTTACTACCTCCATGGTGTATTATTTCCACTAGCCATAAGCTTTGTAGAGAATGAAGAAGAAATGGTGACTTGAACTGATGTCGCTTCCCCTCTTCTACTCCCCCATGACCTATTGCAGCATATAATTGTAAAGACAAAAGGAGCAACATTCAAAACCTTAAAACCAGAAACAGCCTGCTCTGGCAGCCTCTACATTACTAAGCATGTTTGCAGCAGCATGACTGCCATCCTGGGAAGGGTTTTCCATATGTCTGCTGAACTGTGGGAGCCTCCCTACCTAGCAGTGCATACACAGTAGCATTCTATTTATCAGCATGGTACAGATGCAGACCACTCTTCTGGTTTTAAGGTTAAACAGGACAGAATGTTCAGACACACTAAAATTGAGAAATTGCTCCAGCTATTATATGTTTTCAGTCACTTTCTCTCAACGTCCTCATGTACCTGCTTCACTTCCTGTAACTACAGAACGAATATCTAATTACAAAAATGCTACTTGGTTGCAAATCACTTGTAATAATTCGGTCTCTTGGTGCTGGGATGCAAAACTGCTGACGGGGGACAAACACTCATGTCAAAGTTAGAAAGCTGCATGTGATTCCAACAGCCCTGGCACACTTCCAGCTGTGTTGGGTTACAGAATGACATGGGAAGCCACTAAATTGTTACTGAGACAGAGCAATTTCAAAATAGAACTGGGGAAAGGGTGGAAGCTGAACACCTACACTATGTCAAGGGTTATAGGGTCTTTATGCTACAAGCCATAGCTGGTTTTTTTCCATTTTGTCTCTCTTGCTTCAGCTACAGAAGCAATACAGTATGAAAAAAATACCAAGCTCTTTTTCATAACCTTAAATAAGTAACGAAAACTGTGAAACAAGAGGAATCATGACTCAAGTTTTTAAACTCAGGTCTTGCCTATTCTATCAGACCACAGCGATGAAGAACTAGTGAAACAACGAAATTGCAATATAAAGAAGCAGTGGAGTGAATTACAAATTAACTCTGTTTTACTGCTTTCTTCTTTCTGAATCTAATCCCTAATCAACATTTTGGGAAAGTCATCTGTGTTAACAGTTCAAAAATTAGATCTTAAGGTGAAAAACAAGATCTTGCTGTCAAAATTTGAGTCCCATAAAAGGCTCTCCATTAGGACTCTACCTAATATCATCCCACCAACACTATATGAGGTAGCAAAAGCAATTACATTTAAAATAAGATACCTGGAAGACTAATAATTGCACCTAACTCTCAAGGCAAACTCCCTTATGTTCTCAATTAAGAACTTGAGGCAGAGGACACTTAAAACTGTGTTTAATTGTTTCATTAGCATTCAATGCTTCAAGATCTATGACGTACTACAGTTTTAAAACTGAAATTGAACCGAATAGTTCATAAAATGAAACATTCAGAACAAACCAGAGTTTCTTTATCTTCTAGTGGTTTGCTTCATACTGATTCTGGCAATGCTGTTCAATGCTTCTAAAAAGGCTGTTGCAGAGAATCATCTACCCTGCAACACGCACGAATGAACCCTCTATTGTTTTCATTTGAAATCTGATTAATCAAACACTTATTTTGATGATTTATTACATTCCTTCACAGGATTTTTCTGGCGAGAACTACTGATGAGCAGTTGTTTGCCAATACTGAAGCTTTAAGTTAGCTCAACAAAGATGCTTCAGATCCTTCTAACAAATTAATTTTTATAGTGTAAACCTTTATTGTTTCAGCTACTGTCAAACAAAATTCAGCCTTGTGGTCTGGGTAAGTTTTTCAGAACACAGATCAATGGCTATTTCCACGTCTGGTAAATTAAATTGTTCTCCTAAGTCTGTAACAACATGTAGAGACTTAAATCTCTTAGCTGAGGTGAAATTGTCTTTTATAATCCATATGATGTAATCCTCATCATTACCTTCTCTCAGCAGACTGCAGAACAAAGACGTCAACATGAAAGAAAGCACAAAAGTACAAGGAAGAAAAGAACAAGATCATCCAGTGAGACATGACTCCTGGAAGTTAGAAAGCCATGGTTCAATCCTAATCTGCCCATTCTAAACTTCTTGCATTTGCCCTGCTTCCAAAAGGTCCCAAATTATAACTGTGCCATTCAAAACACTCTGAATTTATGAGAGGATGGATGGAGAGCATATTATACAAGAAGCTGCTGTTGGAAGACAAAAATGTTGGGTCCACTTCGCTCAACTCTTGGCACTACTGGCGGAAGCTTCAGAGCATAATTTTTTCACATAAAACATGCTCACATAATTTTTCCTCAAAACAAAGGGAGAACAGCAGGACACAGTGGAGATACTGAATAGAGAAAATGGGGGGAGTTGAGAGATCAAATGGAGTTTGCTCTAACCTGCTCTGTGGCAGACAACTAGCTTGCTTCTTTCCTTTTGAACACAGATAAATCTGGAGATATTCAACAGGAAATGCAATGCTGGTTTCAGCATCAGCAACACCCAAATCCCAAATTCCACCTTTAGCGCTAAAGGATGTCTTTTGATTAAGGTTAAAAGACAACAGACAGATAAGGACAAAGTTCTGTTTATCAATGCAATAAAATATTACTAACTCTGCATGTCATACTGCAGTAATGGACACTGAAACAGTGTTTAGCTACTTAAAAAAAAGTGTTCTCTTTTAGCACTACTGACAGCAGCTGTTCCCCAAGAGAAAACACTGCAGCCTTGTCCCCACTTAGGTCACACACCACCAAAAACATCTTGGTCAATTTGGATACATTCTTCGAAATTACTGTTAGAAGTTACTCTGTTTAGTACATGAGAAGTAATGGGATATAAACACTTATAATGTACAGCCTACATAGTCTATTTCTGCTTTTTTTGTACTGGACTTCTGCCACCAATGGTACTTACACTGGAAGCCCACCATCATAATTACAATGTTTACAATCTGATTTATTTTCAGGTAGTGCATAGAACCTCCTCAAAGAGAGCCTGGCAAGGATTTCATCTGGAGCAGCCACCTAAAAGACATTGTTCATTCTAAAGTTCTAACAACAGCCATGAGGAATATATAAACATAAAGCTCAAAGTTTTTTGTGAACATTTTAAGTTAAAACAATTCTCCTTATTTCTATTAATTTAAAATTTAAAATACAACATAAGAGAACAATATAACTCTGATATTTCTGCTCTGAATTGGGGTTAGTTGAAACCAGACAATGTATTTAAAAGTTGGAAGTGGAAGGAGAAAAAGAAAAGGAGAGAGAAAACCTGTGATGTGTCTTCCTTCCTAAAAAAACAGAAAACAAGAAAAAAGAGAGAATGTTAAGAGACAGTTAATGTCATCCTGGCCAAAACAAGGAGAAAAGGTTGGAACAGGCTTTTCAGAAGTACAGAAAAGAATAACTAAGATGAGAAAATTCTGTTCTTGTACAGCCATAAATTAGCTAAACCCAAATTGGTTTATGTTTTTCTAACTTTAGATTCTTGAGCTGCACTTTCCAAGAGGGGAAGAGGATCATCTTGTTCCCAGAGATGAGTTGCTGATGTTATCAACCCTCAGCAAGGAAGGAAAATTTGCACTAGTTACAACCCCCCAGACCAAGTGCTGGAACTTTCACGTGATCTGCCTTATACGCCTGAAAGTCTTGGATTCAAAAATTGCATGAAGTGGACAGGGCCAAAAAAACCTGATGGGCTGTCATGCTTACCCATCTCATATCCTTTCAAAAAGGACAGATCAACTTTACAACAGTGGTCTTTTTGAACCTGCTAGTGGAAAATAATTAGAACAAACCATTGGTTCTGGACTTGCAAATCTATTTTACTCTTAGAGTCAGCAGCATCAAGGTGGTCACGAAGTACCCTATGGGTTAAATCTAATTTACTTTGTTCTACATTTCTGCCCCCTGCGCCCTGACATGCTGATTTGGACAGGCTGCTATATGCACTTGAGCTGAGCACAACTAAAGCTACCTGCACTTCATTACACACTACTATCCCTGCACTGCAGCAAACTCCAGTCCCCTTGCTCCACCACCACATCCCAGCCCTGATGCCTTGTTAGTTTCAGCAACAGCTTCACTGCAGGCACAGGTGGTCTTCAGGTAAAACTCATTTGTCTTCACAGGATGACACGCTAGCCGGGCACATGAGGTTTCTTTGCACCTCAGTTTGTACAGGGTATAACTCCTCCGACTGAAAACAGCAACATGAAGGTGCAAAGGGTAGAAATACTGCAACTGACAGTACGTGAAATATTAGTCTGCGACAAAATTCACAATTGGTTGCTTTTGTGCAGGAGAAAACCACAAAATTTCATTCACTAGGGACTTTACTTTTGGCAATCTGTGCTTGCACAGTTTTAGTGTAGGTTTGCAAAACATTTTGAAATGTTTCTATCTATAGTGTAACCAGATTTTTATAACATTGCTTTAATCAGAAGACCATACTTCTGCATACTAATTTTTATTGCCAGTTTCACTTACATACATAAAACAAAAATGCCACCAAAGTCCAATGAAAACATGTATGAAATTTCCCTATGAAGGTCATTGTGCAATGAAAAAGGGTTATAAATGACACAGTCCATCAACATTTAAAGCCTGCAAATAAGAACAATTAAGATCAACTACAAAAGGGAAGTTAAACAAAAATAACAGGGAAAGGAATCACACCTTCATTTGATTTAAGAGGGCAGTAGAAACCCTGGCATGTGATTTACTGGCAGAAACTAAACACTCTAGTGTGGGCTAGTTGTAAAGAAAAAATACTGTCATTTTTTTTCCAGTTTGAAGTCTAATGCACTGAATCTTAAGAAAGTACAGGTTCACCCAAAGTGCAGACTTCTTTTGATGTTAAAGGGAAAAAAATTAGCCTCCTCCATATCTTCTATATTAAAAGTTCATTAAAGAAAGGCTAAACATTTCATTCAGTGGGATGGTTCTGTTTTTTGTCATTTTTGCATAGTTAACCAGATCATAATTCACATAGGTCACACATTGTAAATATACTCACTATATTGTTTTCCTTTCCTCTATAATTAGACCACCTTTTGTTACCAAGAATCCTATAAACTGTTTAACTGTGAATGGTTGTAAACTGCTCGTATTAAAAATTAGGCATCTCCTCCTCCCAACTTTGTGAAATGAGAATTGCATCCAACCCTGCCCCTGCCCATTCACCTCCCCCCCTAACTATGGCATATAAAATCAACATTACATCTCTGACACTTCTTTCTGTAGGGGGTTGACCCACATTACATCATCTGCACACTTTATACAGCTTTTTCTCCATCCACACAAATTACTCTTGCCTAGCTACCAACAAAGGGAGACATACAAGCTTACTGACAGCAGAACAGATTCAAGCAGCTCAGCTGCTGTGGAAAATAAAATCACTCAATCTTCACCAGAGCTGCAGGAAGGACACCACAGCAGCTATTCCAGTGGCTTCATGGAGGCAAATGCAAAAGGTGCCCAAGTCCTGCCTGCTGAACCAGCACACAGCAGCAGCCAAGGAGTCCAAGAGAAAAGACAAGGTTTCCCAAGAGCCAAATGCTCCTCAATGTTGCTCTGCTCTTCCTTCTGCTTTTTTTTTTTTTTTTTCTAATTAGGTTGCTTTCCCTAATTAGAAACAAAGGTAGCCCTTCAGGGAATTATGGCTCCATTTCTGAATGGCCTGAGCCACTGCTGCCCCCCACAGGTATTTCCAAGGTTTTGTTCAGTGTGTTTGGTTTCTACTTCTGGTCATCCTCTACTCCTTGAAATCAAGCAGCAGCAGCAGCCACAACACTCCATATTCTTTTGTGTTACAATTTACAGTGCATATTTATTGGAGTATGTAGAGTCACAAGACCTAGGCAGAATTATTTTAGCTTATGGGTGTTAAAACTCCATGAACTGACAAGGTTCATTGAAGCCATTAGCAGGATTAATAGAGCCTACCAGTGAATTTTCAAGGTGGCCCCTTAGGAAGGGTACAGTCCTCTCAAGCACACAGATCTTATTCAAAGGATAGCTTGAACTGCTTAAAGCTGTCATAATCGGAATTGTTTTCTACAATGTCAGTAGTGATCAACAGGCTCACAAAAGTTCTCAGAAAGCTGCTGTTCTTATTCTCAGGCCAAATGGACAAGAATAGGGAATGTATGTGTGCCATTTTAGGAAACACAGTACCTCCAGGTTATTATTTTTTTTTCCTATCTCATCTGAAAAGAAAAGAGAAAGGGAAAAAAAGAAATTGTGGAAGAATTCTGTGTGGATGACGCCATCATTCATCCACCTACTGGAGATTATTTTCCTGCAGTTAAACATGGGTTTGGCGTTTTAATTGTGATTTTGACACGAGCTGCTGTTTGACATACTCTGCATAAATTCTGATGCTGTGAGTAAATGTTTTCCAACAGCAAACTCTCATCCACTATTTAAAGGCAGTCTTAAAAACCCCATATTTCTGCCCCAAAGGGTAGATTCTGAATTACCAAAGCTCATTATATAATATATATTCTTTGGAATATTCCAAAGAAAAATACACTTGAAGAAGCAACTTCAGCTCTCGTAGATTTCAGGTTATTTGGTCAGAGAGAGATTATGAATTACCACAGTTCACCAGGAAGAGCTGCAGGGTTGCAGTCTGCTTTTCTGTTTTCTGGTGGCACTGTTAATGCTACAGCTGAGACAACTATAAAGGAAGGTGAAGACAGACAGGATTGCACAACAGAAGATGAATCTGCATGCCCATAATTAGTCAGGGGGAAACCCAACCAAAACCACCCAAACCTGAAGAATCTATTTCAGATTAAGCAGTAATATTACTCAGAAGTAGAATGTAATAGAACAGAAAATAGTATTAATAGATGAAAAAAGATGCTAAATCCTTGAGGGGATTATAGTCTCAATTAAGTAGTATAGAAACTGCAAAAATTTTCAGTAAGTACATCTATGCTCTGTAATTTGCTCAGGACTTTGCCATAACAGAACACACAGAGGGAAAAGCCACAGAGATTTGCATTGCATTTAACTGGCTTCTTCCCAGCACATTTCACTGAAGGAGTCAAACAGCTCCCATGACCACTGTGGGTGCAGCTATCAGACAACACATCCCCAGCGCTAACAAAGGTATTTAAGAAAGGCGCCTAGTTGCTGCCTTTCCTGGTGTCACAAAACAACTGTGAAGCTCAGTCCAACATTCATTTCTCAAGTTCAAAGAATATTTTCGAAGCATTTCATTATCCAACTAACAAAAATTCTGAGAAGTTTCCCCACTCCCTGTTTTCTGCCATATTTCAGAGTTAAAGAAAAAAACAAAGACAAAAAAACCGGTCCTATAAAAATAAAATAGTATTTGATGCACTACCATCATTATAATAACTAAAAGAAAACAATCTCTACTGCAAACTACTTTCCACTTGTAATAAAAACCTTGGTTTTCTCCTTTTAACCCCCATTAAAAGATCAGAGGGAATGCTGACATACAAGATTTGGCAGGCACTCAAGGAAGAGTGGGTACCCCATCAGACATCTCTTGTTCTTAAACACTAGACATCAAGTAAAAAATGAATCTTGGCCTGATATCAGACCTTAATAGTAATCTATGGTAATTTAGCTCTTCATAAAAGAAAATGTTGAACCATTTTACCTTCAGCAGAAGTGAAGAGAAAGGGAAGAGTAATTTAATATTGAAAAACAGCTTGCTAAACGGGTAATCTCATTATTAGACTCCTTTAATCTTGCTCTGAGCACCAATATGGTTTATGGATAAGATACCTGTATTTGGATATAGTGATTTACATCAATGTCCAAATTAACATTATTTCCCTTGAGTTTTGGTTCATATCCCACTTTCAGTTATACTCTTTTGCCAGGTTCTTTTTTTCCTGGTACTATTGGTCTCCTCTTAGTATTTTCTAACAATAAATAAGGTTCACCCTGGTCTGTCATAGAGTATGAAATATTTTTTGTATAATCAGAAGAAACATCCCAACTAGAAGCTGGTAAATCACTTTTCTTTGGTGTAATACAAAGCTTAATACCAATATTGTAAATCATGTCAGCACTGAGAGAAGGCCAGCTTACTAATGTGATTAATAATGTTCACATATTACAAGCCTTGGAAATTCAAATTGTTCCAAATTCCCATTCAAGCTAGTTCAGTTAAGCCTTATGCTGTGCTCTTCATTTCTTCTGATATTAAAAAAACCCCAAACCCCCTCAAGCAAACCAGGAACCATGAAGTTAAATAAAAGCACCCACAATCACTTCGGCCCTAGACAACGATCCTATGGATGATTCTGTTGGTAGAATACCAACAGTACATTTCCTAAATGGTTTGGAAATCTAAGGTCTGAATTGATTCAAGAAAAGAATCTGTGACCATTCCCATGGAAGGAGAAAATAGTCTTCAGCTCTTCCAAGCCAAGACCACCATATCAGCTGTGAATTTAAAGAACCAAGGTACCTTACACCATCACCCGCTCCTCACGCATGGAGGTAGCTGTGAAGGAACTTAGATTTGATGAAAAAAAAAAACTCCCCCCCCCCCCACCCCCCCGAAGTAATACTAAAGACAAAATCAAGATGGTATAGTCTGGTTAGACTTAATGCTGAACAAACATAGCAGTTGTATTTCTCCCACAGAGAAGTCCCTAACTTACCAAAAAATGTATGCAAATACAGACACCTTGAAGTTATTACAAACCTGCAATAACCTTAAAAACTCTATTTGGCAGGTAATCCTAGCAAGACTTGTTTGTTATCTCCAGAAAAATAATACTTTAATATAAAGTGGACTTTCCTTTTCCAGTACTGTAAAAAAAGTGGACCATTTGACAATCATTCCAATACTAGTTTTAACAGTGGCAAAATGATAATCCTGAATAAGGTTGCTGAATTTAAAAAGAAATTATTACACTGTTATTAAACATAGCCCATTCTTATACATGGGATTACCATACTGTGTATAAGTGCTACTATACATTATTTTGCAAAACATGTACAGAATGGGAGTGTTTATTATGGACATTTTCAAGAAGACAACAGTAATTACATTCCAAAGACTCAATGAAATCAACAGGAATTAACATTTAGCTAATACGTATACTTCAAAAAATAGTAATTCATCATAATGTAAACTTGGGAAGATAGTAACTTCCAAGTGTTACCATCAACACGATAGCATTAGTTAGCTACCAATGTTACTTGCCATAACTGAAATTTTCATTTCATGACGAAAGACAATTTTTTACATTTTGCACAGTCTTCATAAGAGATGTGCTGCTAATTGTAAGGCACTAGAGATACTTCAGAAGAGGTGGAAACTTAATTTTGAAAGACTGCAAGAACAACTCTTGATTGGAAGTCTCTCAGCAATACAGTCCATAAGCAAACAGTCATGATGCAGTTACTGAAACCCTGGCAATAATTACATTTTGCACACTCTGCCCAAATTTAGAACACACAGAGAGAATCAGTAAGTGTTATTAAGTTTTACTATGAAAAGCAAGAAACTATGTTTTGTTTCCTAAATACCTAGAAGCACAACAGTGAAACATACACTACGAAATATTAAGAGATATTTTCTCAGATTCCAGGTCTAATTTCCCTTCAAAGCATTAATAAGAGAGATTCCAACCAGCCAGCCCACTGGGTTCAGTCGAAAATAGCACCTTACAACTAGAAGAGGTGTTCAACAAAGAGAGAATATGCTGCTTCTTGTAAGTAGTAGAATCATCCCAAGACATGCATGTCTTGTTTATTTTGGGCAAAACGTGCCCTAAATCACCTGTGTAGACATGTTTAGTGTTTCCCCTTCTTCCTGTTGTACTACTGGCATGCTAGAAAGCTACAAAGGGTACCTCAGAAACTTTTAATGAGGTACTACAGTAATGCAGAGTCCCACACCCTGCCCTGCTGCAGATGCATTACTATCCACAGACCTAGAATAGCTGTAAATTACCTATAGTTGTAAGGTGGATGTTCTCAGAATTCATGTAAGCTCCATTCGGAGAGCCCCCCTACTTTTACCTCTTACAACACAGATCAGCTCTTAAAGAAGGGTGTGAGATATCTTGAAAGTACATCACAGCTCCCATCACTCCTGCCCGTAACAGGGGATGGATTTGCTTGGTATTTCAAATATTATAGTTATCCCTGCACTGACAGCATCCAGGAGAGGGCAGGAAGGGAGGGAATTTCCTTCTAGGACTAAGTGCAGAAAGCTAGGAGCAGTTGCAAGATATTCACAGACGCAGTCAAACAGATGAGGAATTTGAACTATTTGGCAGTCACTGCTCAAGAGAGAGCCAAACTGAGACAATAAAAGTAGTATTTTGCAAGACTCAGTTGCAGCATGAAAGAGGAAACCTGCAAGAACTCATTTTGTACTTGCATCGTTAAATGTAAAAGTAATGTTTCAAGTAAATATGTTATAGAGAAATATTAGGAGTACTTAAGATTACAACATTACATTGAACATTGCATATCTAATATAGAAAGAAATTATAATTGGTTCAGACATATTACACAAGAAGTTGTAGTATTTAACAAGTGTGTGAAATTGCAACAAAAAACCCCAGCCTACAAATTACAGAGAATTTAATAATCATTGCAGCTGTGAAAAGTATTAAAATAACGTGATGTATTTACTAAGGTCCCCAAACATGACTCCCTGACCATCACCTCCGGTAATGGGAATGAGAAAAACATGGAGATTAATGTAGCAACCAACATTCATGTATAAAAGGCTGCAAATGCTGCTAAATTTTTTGCTTTGAAGCAAATAGGATAAGAAAATCCCTCCTCTAAAGATAGCACAAGTGGAATCACACTACAAGTGGAAAGAGAGTCATACTTTAAATAGTAATAAGGATTAAGTTTGGGTGGTGTACAAAATAGCACAAAAGGCACAGAACAAGCACATGCAGAGAATTAAAAGTATCAAAAATATCTTCACCAAATACTGCCATGAAAAACTCGAACAATTAATTGTGTGTGGTGTAGATACTTAAAAGGCATTTGTTTCTGGCTGGATGGCTGGCTTTATATAAAAAAAGTACACTTTTTGCTCATCTATCAGCTAGCAGTAAAACAAAGAACCTTCCCCCCATACCGTTTATAAATATAATTTTATACTATCCAGCCAAAAATAATAACCATTTTTTAAATAAAGGGAAATCCGTCTAGAATTTCTGCTATGCAAGCAGTTCCTAAATACTCAGAGAAAAATCAGAGCAACAGATTACTGCTATTATTTGAGTGTGAATAACCAAAAGCAGATTTTATAGGTGCCTAAGTTAGCTCCCTACAAATTCTGATCACAATTTTCTGTCAGTGGCACTTGTTAAACCTGCATTTGATTTATTTTCAGTAAATGAGCACCTTCTTCTACATGGCTGTTACATTACCCCCAGCACTCACACCATCAAGCATTGTTGAGGTACAAAAACCCAAACATTAAGTAAGAAACATGCATAACACAAGCACGGCCTTGAAATTCCATTTGCATGTTTTTGAAAACATTACTGTTCTCTAAGACAGTTCATAAATAAGTTCACTACTGCTATCAACTAATGCACTCAGTGACCAAAATTCAGTCTTTAATACAGTGACTTTGCCAGGAAAAGGGAAAAAAATCATTAACAGACTTATTTTTCAGCAGCAATTAAAATTTTTTTAAGTAAAACGGAACACAGAAAAATACCAAGATCTCCCATTTATCTTCTATTTTCTTTAGGTTTTTATAATCCTTTTGAGGCTCAGAAGAAAACCCCTCTTCCCCTTCTTTTTAGGCATAAACTAAACTGTCAAGCGTAGCTACCCTGATGTACTCTTCCTTAATGAAATTGATTTTGGTGAAGTTTTTTTGTTACATTTTGGGTTTTGTTTGTTTGATTTGTTTGTTTTTGTTGGTTTTGTTGTGGATTTTTTAAAGAGTAATTATTTTCTTCTGCACAAAATAACTGCCACAGTTATTTGGATGCTTTTGAGATTAATTTTGGAACCATATTTCGGTTAAATAGGGCATCAATAACCATGGTGCTCATTTAGTCAGAGCTGAGTTAAGCCACATATTATCAACTTTCTCCATGCAAAACTTGGCGGAAAAGGGAAAGGGAAAGAGGAAGAGGAAAAGAGCAGCACAGTATATTTATTTCTGCCACTGGTCATCTTTTTCCAGTGGGTTCAAATGAACCCCAATTAGCTTTTTCTTTTTCCTTTGTAGTCAGCATACAGTTTAAGGCACTAACATTTTTTGCTAACTACTTGTTCTTGTGTGTACATGAAGTTTACACTCACCTATTTGTTAATATGATTGAACAACACCAGACTCAAAACTTAAGCAAAGCCTTAATTTAACTTTTTTGGAGAGGTGTGTGTAAGTCAAGTTGTATTTTGATTAGAGTGATTTTTCTAGGGTATTCTAGGGAATTTCTAGGGAAATTCAATGGGAACTGCAGGTGCTTATCAGCACATAGGAATAAATAAATGGAAATTAAAAAAAAAAAAACCAAAACCACTCCCAAGTGTATTCTCAAGACTCCCCCACAAGATCAAGTTAACCTGACTTTTCCAATCCTAAATTCACCACAATAGGATACATGTTTCTAATTGTTTGGGGGGTGTTGTGCATATGTATTTTGTAGAATTTTGCATGTTATTGAGATAAATCCAGCAATTTAAAGCTGCAGAATAGGTTTTCACTTCAAAGGATGGATTTCTGTTAAGTCCTTATCTGCATATAGATGTTTATTTATGATCCTATTACCCGAAAAATTGTGACTAGCACTTTTCAAATATTCCTTAGGGTTTCAATTGTGAGACTTTACAGGCAAGAACAAAAGCAGCATTTTAAATAGCCTGTGTTGAAATTTTATGCCTACTATGAATTGCTCTCTAACAAGTGCCCCAAAAGTAATCAGAAGAATGCTCATTTAGGTGCAAAATTGCATCTAGAGAAAAAGCAGCCCCCCGACCCCAAGTCCTGCATCCCACAGTCCCTGTCAAACAGCACGGCAGCTTACCCTGTGATAATATATGAACAGGAAACTTCAAAGCAGTGTCACAGCTTTGAAATTGTAGTCCAAGGGTAAAAGGACAAGATTGCCTGAAAGGACAAGAAGTTTTCAGCAGTACTCCCAAACAGAACAATAGAGTTGGGTTGCCAATCAATGGTATGAGTGCTAACCAGCCAAAAAATCCCCAAATCAATTAACACCACACACATCCAAACACTGTTTGACACCAAATTCTAAGCAGTCTTACAATTTCATCCGAATAAATACACTTTCTTTAAAGAAGCAGAAACCTCCTATCCACATCCACTATTCTATCTTTCTTCCTAAGGAGGTCAAAGGGAATGGATGAAGCCACAGAAGACTCCAGTTATTCCAAAGCAATATACAGTAATATACATATTACTACTTAAATATCAAAACAACAACAAAAAAAGGCTACCACAGCTTACTTTTGCCTGAAAGAGGTGTGAAGTAACAATTAAGCAGTTCAGTGGCAGGTTTCTGTTTGAGCAGGATACTGTATTAACTGGATAGAAGAAAATTCAAGCAGCTAATAACATATTTATCCTCCCAGAAGTATTTTTCAAATTAATTTGTAAATAAATGTTATTAAAATACAGACATGTTGTGACATCAAGTATCCATCTTTTTAGTGAAGGCCTCACCATTAAAAATCACCAGAGAACTTTCTCCCCAAGTAACAGGTTCCACTAAATACTGAACAAGTTATGACAGTGCTTTTCCTCTTCTAATTTCTTTTTCTGCTACTATGTTTACCAGAAGTTCTCACAAAGGGTAAATCCTATTTCACACCAATATGGAGTATTCACTTCCAGATCCCATAGCAATGCTCTCCCACAAAAGCACACGTTCACACAGGTTTGTGGGTTTGTGAAAGACCTTCTACATATTTATCTCCATACAATCTATTTTTGGAGTTACACCAATGTGCATGCTTTTTACTGCCTTGAAGGTTATCTTTCCTTCTGAATTTCTTTCAAGTGTCTTTATCTCTTCAATGCATCTTGGCAAGCCTGCTATTTCCTGGTATTTTGAAATACCTTTGGAGTTTGAAGACTCGAAAGTTGAGAGATTTTTATAACATCTAACAAAGGAGCATATCTTTAATTAATGTCTATCTATCTTCTGGTGACTGGAATAAACTTTGTTATGAATAATGTACTTCTCTGCACTCTAGTTTTTAAACTGATTTTGCAACAGCTTTCACAAAATAGGTGTGCTAAACTTTTTGAGTGACACCTTTCAACACCACAGATCTCCTTAACATAAACACTGCCAATATCTCAGTATCACTTTTTTGAACATTGCCTACTGTATACATTTCTTCTAGTATTTTCTACTTATCCTAGCTTGAAGTTTACCTTGAAACATTCTGGTCATTTAAACAGGATACTTCTAGGCACTGACTGATAATGTTCTGGTACCTTCTTCCAGCAAAACTATTATTTGACATCATTATCCAGTTTCCTCTTGAAAAGCTAAGAAGAGACACCAAGAAAAATAAACATTTTCCAGGAAGTCTTTGACCCATCTCAGCTACCAAACATTTTAGAGGCATCCTAAATCCATCTGATTCTGCTCTGTTTACTGATAGTAGTGTTAATTCTCTTCTAGCATGGAATGTGACAAGAAAGCAAAAAAAAACCAAACCCAACCCTCCTGTTCCTGCTAACAAGCTTCCTTCCCAATTGGAGAGGCTGGGTAAAAAGGAAAATATTATACACCCAGGCCTATCCAACTTCAGAGTTCATTATTTTAATTGGTTTATTAACTAGTCCTGCTTAATGTTACCTTGGTTTGGATCCCTGGCATTTTACACACAAAATAACCAACATGTCTTTAAACTGAATATGGGACTTCGCTTGCAAGTTTCAGAATGTCTTTCCCATTCAGATCTCTACTACTACCACCTTCTCTGCTTCTTCTCTCCTGTAACTCTCAAGCTTTGTTGCCTATCCCTTAGTCAGGTTGCTTCTCTTTCAGTCCTAAGAAGCATTTTCAACCAAAAAAGTTCAGCTCTCATCCACTAGAGCTGAGTTCCAAATGCTCATGCAAGATACAGGGTAAAGGTACATTACGAAAGCCTTCCCTTGCTCTTTTCAAGGAGGGAAGAAAAGAAGATTGAAACTCTCTAAAAGGAAGCGCTTGAGGGACCCTAATGATCCACACTGAACCACCTATACATTATGCAATAGAAATTTCTCCTACCATAAAATTAGTATTTGCAGTCAGCTACGTGCACAAAACCATAGACACTCCGCAGTGTTCTGAAGTCCACATTGGTCTTCCAGGGTCAATATGACTGATGGATTGTGTCTTCATGAGTATACTGGCATATACTACTGCTGAGACTGGTGATCACAGAAATACCGCATGCAGGAATGTACCATCAATCCAAAATTTGAAAGCGTTCTTTAATATCTTTTTTCCTGGAGTCAAAACTAAAGACACTCACCATAGAGCAGACCCCATAAAAGAAAAAAAACCAAACCTTCAACCTAGATTATGAAGCCTAATGACCATATATCCTTATTTTCATAAGATTAACACTATAGCAGTACTTTCTCAGGGGACTGCATTTTCCTCTTTTTTCTCCACAGCTTTCTGGTTTAAGACTGCTAAAAGTTATTGCTCCTGGATTTAGTTTTATTTCTTAAACTTGTACTGATCTTATTTTTATTATCTTTTTATTGTCATTCACCTAATTTAACTCTCTCATTGGTTTACTATTGGTAAGAATACATGCTGGATCTTCCGATTTTTACAATTTTATTTTGATAGCTGATAAATGATTCATACAATTTTATTTTCCTAACTGATAAATTACTTTTGTGGTATCCGGACAAAGTTCAGAAAGGCTTATAGTGTGATCTCATATGATCATAATCTTATATCTTACCCTGCCTGCATTCTATGTCTCAGTGCCTCATACGTACAGGTACATACAAAACACAGAATTTCATACTATCTCTTGACTAGGTAAAAAATTCTCTGTGTGTAGATATATATACACATACACTAAATTAGTGTATGTGTATATATATATACACACACATGTACAGACAAGATACGTAGATGCACACATCTATCCGCACATGCAGGAACATTCTTTCATAGGCAAATGACCTTTATAAGCCCCATGTTTTCAGGACAACCTAAGATAATAACAGGATTGCAGAGAGAACTTAAGGCATGAGGACACAGCATGTCTGTTCAGCACAGGGAGCTGAACAAAGTACATAGGAAAATCTGAAACCTTGGAAAATACAGACGGAGAATTTTGTCTTCAGTGTTTCAGTAACTCCCAGCTTTTGTAGAAGTATCCTAAAACTAAACTTATAGTACAAACATTGTGTAGGCATGCATGTAGAGAAGGCCAATACATTATATAACACAGTTTCAGAGATACAGCTCACAGGAGTGCTAAGGAGAAGGGCATTGCCCTGCAAATGCTAAATCATTCATGCTTGTAACTTCTGCAGATGCTCAAGTCAAGCTCCACAACAGCAGGGGCACAGAATTACTGAGCACTGTTGTGCACAAAGCGTGAGGCACAGTCAGATTTCCTGCTACTGTAGGAAGGGCAATGTTAAATGTAACGTAAAGCATTCCCCATAGCCTCCATAAAATATAGCTCCTGCTTAGTCTGTATTAACTGCTGTCAAGTTCAGCACAGGGATTAGAGAGGACAGTCAACCATTTCACATGGGGGCATGCATGTCAGACAGGAGCCATCCCTCGTATGAGAGTAAAGCCCTGTACCAGCATTCATCATCTCCTGACTGATAGCAGGCAAACAACTACCCTGAGCCATATATCACATTCAGCAAGGAAGAGACTTTGCTTTCCCATCTTGACTTGCTAAAAGGCACAGCAGGCTGCCTCCTCTGACACCCTCCTACTTTCTGCCGCTCAGGAAATCATCCCATCTCTGCATCAGACAAGCAGCAGTTTGGCAGCCACCTCCCTGCTGCACAATCCCTGCTGAGAAAGGGTTATGACAACAAAATCTGAATATATTTCTCTGTAGACCTCCAATAGTGTATTTGCTTTGCAGTGTGGAAGAACTGATAACTTGACATGTCAAAGCTATTTTACTACTCTATAGCTTGCAAATATTTTTCCTGCAATTCTTTTCCATTTTTTGTGCCTTTCTGCACTGCAAATATTCTAATCCTGAGTGACAGGGCTTAGGGCTGATTAAAGTGTTTGCAAGTGATGAAAAAAAATTTGCTCAAATGACACACAGGTTGTAAGGACAGATCTGCAACAGAGAAGGAAAATAATTTATGAGCATAACCAGCTTTAAATTTGCAGTAGAATCATTACCTTCACCATCCTCAATCCATCAGGAAAGCAAATAATTTTAATTTCAGATGGGACATAGCTCTTGCAAAGTAAAATACTCAGTAATTAATTGAGTGAAAGAAGCAAAATCAAATGTAGTAGCTTTTTTTTCCTTCCACAGAAATGAAACAGATTTAATATAATCCTTGTCTAAAATTCATCCAAGTCTTTAATATTTGTTTAAATTATATTAGACTTGAAAGAAAAATCTGACTCCTACTACACCTTAAAAAATAGCTGCTTTAGATAGATTTAATGAAATTTTACTAGGCACTTCTTTTTGCCTTTTTTTTTAAAATTTGAGATTGATAGCACTTTTTCAATCTGGGCACCTGTGGGCAGTGTACTTGGCTTCAACAACTCACCAGCTACTACAGCCTCCTGTTAGGCACTGTGCCAGAAAATGCCTTATCCAGAAGAATTAAAAAAGACCTATTGACTGCACTTTTATTCTTGCCCAAGCTAGGCCACAGTATTGGTTTCAAGACAATCCTGTGGTACTTCCTGACACATAGTTCTTGCCAAGGACAAGCTCTCTGCAATGAAAAGCAAACAAGCCATGCTTCACGAGCTCTGGTGAGGTTCAAAAGCTGCCCACAAACTCATCTGTGTTGGCAGAAGAAATTTTGAATGAGATGAAAATATGAATGAACACTAGAGGATCCATTTGGAAAGAAGCATTGCTTGAGAAGCCAGTTCTTTGACATTTATTACAGCATTCATTCCTCTGGAATACCTCCCTGTTCTTAAGAGCACTCCCTACCTCTCCAGATGACAAAATAAGGCCACTGCAAGTCACTGCATAACCCTTACACCACCTGAGTCTCTCCAGAATATTTAATAGGAACATCACCTCTCTGAAAGCTTCATCCCAATGGCAAACTTGGTTACAACTGGCCAAAGAGGAGACAGGACCTCTGGTGAATAACGAGTCCGCTCACTCCCAAAAGGATCAGCTTTATCATTCCTTGTAGCTGCTTGAATAACCTCCAGGAACAGAGATACTCTCAAACTATTTTCATCCCACCCAAATACTTCTTACTGCAAGTTCAGCTGGTCACTCTTTGTCCAAACACGCATTTGGAGGGAACAAAAGGACACAAATTCCTCCCTGATTCTTACAAAGCATTACATCTGACCCACTGGCTGCTCTTTTGGGAGCTGGGACCAAGCTCAGCTGGCCCACTTCTTTTGTTGATTCAAAACTAGACTAAACTATTTGAGCTCATGCCTTCTCAGCACCACTAACAGCACTGAAACACAGACTCTCCTTTCTACTTCATCCTGAAGGGGGAAGAGGCCCAACACTCCTGGAAAGGGTCAGTCACCAGCAGAAGAAAAGAAGGCAGAAGGAACTAATGGTAGAGAGGAGCTTATTGATATGCCCCTTTTACTAACTAACGTCTCCTGCTCCATTGAAAACAGAAGCACAAAATGAGCATTTGATCCAGAACCAAGCTCTCCACAAACCAGTCTGCCCAACACCATCTGCCTGGAGCCAATTCCAAGACTAATTTGGCATTACTCTTACAGTACATTTGTCTACACCACAACACTCACTTAAGAAGCTGTGTGAAAAGGCTTAGCACAGGGAAGACAAGGGAGAAAGAAGAGATGCTCCTGAAGAAGCAGCAGACATTAGACAAGAACAAACAGCCAAGTTCGTTGTTACTCCCTCTCTTATTTGAGGATTTCTCCTAAGAATCTATCATCTATCTTACAAATTTAAGATAGCCAGTATGTAGTTTCTCCTTTCAGCTTTTTAAGAGGTAGGCAGTAATTTTGGCTTTTTTAAAATTTGCATACACACACACACACACACACACACACACACACACACACATACACATATATATTTCTAAAAATTCCTGAAATGAGTGACTGTCATATAAAATCACAAAAAACTTCCCTTTCCAACTCATCATCACAATGAATCAAGCCTTGGAAATGTCTTTTGGCAGTAATTTCTGAACATAATTAAAAAGTTTTCATGCTAACAATCATAACTCACAATAAGACAATCCTATCTTTTTAAACCACTAATGCTATTAATTTAACCAAAGAAACAGCAAAACGCAATTTGGTCCACCAAATCCCACACAAACTACTTTGTAGTAGGCTTTCTGCTGCCTTTCCCATCCTCAGCTGAAAACTGGGGCAGTTTCAGAGCACGTAACTTGCTTTTTTGTTCTTTTAGGTAGACCTTGAAACTCAGACTATGCCAAAGACCATCTTGTCTGCCCTGCCCCAAAAGTCAATCAATGGGAAAAAACTCAACCTGATAGAGTTTACCAAAACAAAAGTTTCACTATCTTTGTTTATACTTTTGTTTTCTACTTTGCAACCTAGTGAGGCTTAAAACAACTGAGCCACTTTACCAACAAAGGAAAAGAGGGAAATAAATGAAACATCCAGCTGAGGACTATCCCTGAGGAAAGAACTTATTCCAGTGAAGTCGACTCTAACAGTAAGCAATGGAAAAAGCAACAAGCCAACTTGAAAATTCTAATTAAACAAAGTAAAAGAAAAAAAAATGATGAGCCTGCAAGTTTTCCATCCCTTTGCTTTCAGTATCAATGAATCACACCCAGTACGGAAATTACCTCAAGCTGAGACTTCAGTAAAAACAGTGCCTCATTGCAGCACTGCCTGTTTTCTAGGACTTTGTTCTACAGACTTCATGTGTTTTGATCTGTACTGATGTTACCCTTTCTTTAACCAGCCAAATCTGGAAAACCCAGCGATGAGCCACTTATGAGTTTATGCAAAGACACAGGCACTTTTGACATTTAAAAATGTGCTTTAAGCCTTAATTTGACAATAAATGCTTTGAACCATGAGTATTAACAATGCCATAAAGACAAAGCTAACAGATAAAATAACACTGAGCTAGTAAGAAATGGGAGTATTTCTCCTAGTATAAAAAATCCCCCAACAGCCCAACGAAAAGAATCCACCCTCACATAATGTGTGGGAATGACAGATCCGCTCTGACTAAAAAGACAAAGCTGACGTGCCTAAAGTACATGTTTAGGATCCTATACTTGGCTTAACTCAAACAACTCTGACTGGATGGGGTCCCTCAGCAGTATTAAAACTGCTCTAATTGCATTCTTCAAGCCAGCTGAAAGCTGACAGCTTCCGCTCTCCCGCTCGCTATCAGGGCACATCAAGGACTTCTGTTATGAGAGGAGCACCTGGTCCAAATTTATTTCAACGGCCCAGAGCAAAAAGGGAAGGTGCTTAATGTTCAGCTACAATGGTGACATTTTTACGATACATCCAAAGTTCAGAAACAAACAAATGAAGGATTTGAAAGGCGCACGAACAGAAAGGGTGACAATAAAAATTCAACATTAATATATCAATTTTAAAACACATACCACCCATACACTTGAGGGCAAGGCCAAAAGTTCGAAGCAGAGAAAAGAAGAAATCTGCATCGCTAGCTTGGAAGAAAAAAAAAATTAATTCTCTGGATCTGTTTGAAAGAAATGTTGACCTTTTACGGAAAACGACACATTTCATTCCATCCTATTTTAGATGACTACAAGTAGCACCAGTCATTCCATCCAAAAGTGGTGGCACATTTCAGCTTCAGCAGAATAACAAGTGATACGGCTGGATAATCTCTCTACATTTTATGTTAAATTGTCTGGTTTGTGCCCCTCCCTCTGCCCCATGGTTAAAAATCAAATTAACTGGAGGAGCAGAAAGAGATGTACAGAGAGTAATACTAAAAATCTTCTGATCAGCAGAGATGAGTGAATAATTATTGCGAAATTTATCATAGTGTTAAAGAGGCATTGATAAAAGTTTCTCAATTTATTTGAAAAATACCATTGCTATTTTTAATCAAACCTTTATGAAAATGACACTCTTGTTCAACTCAAAATTAGGCCAGCTTTATTTCTGCAGCTACAACTAGGCTAAAATTACAGTCATTATGTAAATTTATAGAAGATTTTTCATGAACAGAATGACTGAAGATTAGATAATTTTAGAAATAGAAATGCTGAAATTGCACCACAGTAATCAATGCATATCCACACAGCAAAGCAAAAATGACAGAAAATCTCACATCTGTACAATGACATAGGAAGCATCAATTAACTCTTTATAAATAACAACATTTAGGAACAATTTTAAATGTGCTTTACAAAAACAGGAAACTGATTATTCCACATTAAGCATTTCTGTAACATATATAGTAAAGAGCCTAGCTCTATGCCTTGAAAATGTCTATTTAGGTATAAAAATATACTGAAAGAGAAAAAATAAATTCTTAAATCAGTATATCAGCTTTTTTTTTGCAGCAGAAACCATATATTCCATACTTTCTAGTCAGTATGCATGGCCAGATTTGCTGCCACATATGAAGTTATTAGCATGCTCACATGTGGTATTTTTCTTAACTAAACAGACAAAAGTGTAATTTAGTAAGTGACTGAGACAATCTGCAGGAAAATCTAAAGTACTTAAAAAAGGCATCTTTCAAGAAGGATTGAAATACATAGTTACACAGGCAAAGCCACACCATCTTTAAAAATGAATTCCAAGTATCTTATGGAGCAGTTAATATTGCAATTTCTGGTAATTTGATGCTGAAGCTCTGCCTTCTCATGCAATTTCCCCTGTATTCTGCAAGGCAAATTAGAGAACAAAACCCAAGCACAGACTTTCCTGGATGGCTGATACCAATCATTAGTATTGACTAATTGTGACTATTGTGCTTGATCAGGAGCATACTTCTCAGAAATATTCTCCTTCTGTTTGCTTCCTACTAACTGGAACAAGCTTATCTAAGGTCTTTCTCAAGAACTGCCTGATTTTAAGAAATACCACATTTCCTCATTTTACTTACTGAATGTTTATATTGACTTTTTCAGAGAGCAATTTTTAGTGCACTAATGGACATTTTCTTTTCATTAAGCAAGTAATGTTTGTTATTAAAAAGCTTAAAAAGTTATTAAAAAGTAACAGGGTTTAGTGATCTTTAAAAAACCAAATTCCACCCCCTCTTCCCCAAAATCTGCTAATGAAATAAATGTTTTTTAAAAAGAAAACAAAAGGGGAAAAAAAAGAGGGAAGACATGTAAAAGAAATACATGCATAGTGGAAGAAAGAGTTAACAAAATCTGCAGTGTGCCTCAAAATGAGCTATAAAAGTTCCATAATGAACCTCCTAGTCCTGAACTATCTCTCAGGCGCATTCACTTATAGTTCTTTATGCTGCCATCTCTCACTGTAAGTATAACAAGAGAGTTAAAATGTAATTTTACATGTAGGTATATCACCTCAAATTAGCAACATAAAATTACTGACATTTATTCTAAAGAAAGCCCTACTGGCTGGAGGTAAAACGCTGAACTAGCATCTGTCAGTACTGCTAATTGAGGTAAGGTTGGGAACTATAAAGTACTATTAAAGGAGTAAAATAATACCAAATGGAAATGCTGAAAAGGTACACTACCCTTCTGACACTCTAAATTATTATCTCGATTAAAGTAACTAGTATGTTTGACTCCTAAAAGTGCCATGGACAGTAATGTACTTCAGAATTGCAAGGAACATTTTATGGGCCACAGTACCTGAAAAAAAACCACATTAACAAATTCTTGCAATATAGTATCTATATGTTTGATGTCTTTTTAATGAAGTATTCCATCTCCTGTATTTTTAAAAAGCATCTGTCTTTTTTAGAAAGTGCCACATTTTCATACCTCCAGCTTCAGCAGTTCCACCCTGTCCTCTTCAGGCTAAGCTTCAAGTAGATCTTTGGACCACAAACTGCTTGCAAGGCTCTTGCCATCATCTTATGAATGATGAATGGCAACAGGATAAAAATCCAACAATGGACCAAAAGGTGAAACAGTTAAATCTAGAGAAGTATTAATAAAACTTATACAACTTTATCTTTTTTTCTTGTTTGGCATAGCTACTCCTTTGACACCATGGTGTAGAGTTCTGTGTATTCATTTAGGAACACACAGCAATTTTTACTACAGCATCTAGAAGTCTTTAAATAAATTCTGTTTATCACACAAGCATTACTGCTTTCTCTTTCAGGAGGAATAGCCAGGGAATACAATCCAATTTGTTGCTAGGTACAGCCTTCAGAAAATTCAGAGACTTACAAAACAGCAGTAGCCATGGTACAAAATAAAGGCAATATGGAGAACATTCAAAGATGAGAAGGATTATTTTTCATTTACTTCTGTGTGAATGAGAGTGATACGCAAATTTATTAGCAGATACCTGCTCTTTGAGAAAAATGCTGAAATCTGATGGTAACACAACAGTGTGTCCACTCTGCTTGAAAAATATTAAGCTGTATTAGGTAAAAGGAATCATTTATGGTCACATCCTAAGGGATTTACTTTTGTACAGACTGCTTGCATGACGAACAAAATACAGTATGTATTTCTGACTTGCTAAAAACTTTCATAATAGGACTAGTTATCAAAGGAAAGTTCATGCCTGCCCTTTCACCCCCACAGATGAACTGAAAAATTTCAACTGGTTTAACATTTGGACACACTAAAAGGAAACCAAATAGAACACATTTTAACTTGAAAATAATTTCCAGGCTGAGCTATATTAAACTTATGTAGGTCATGCACAGAATCCTTAACCTGACAAAGTTCAACAACTGGAAGTACAAAGTCCTGCACCTGGGAAAGAACAACCCTATGTACCAAAAATGTGCTGGGGGTCACTCTGCTGGAAAGCACCTTGGCATGTAAGGATCTGGGGGTTCTGGTGGACACCAAGTTGAATGTGAGCCAACAGTGTGCCCTTGTGGCAAAGACGGCCAATGGTGTCCTGGGCTGTACAAGACTTGCCAGAAGTGTTGAGTAGAGGTCCTTTTCCTCAACTCAGCACTGGTGAGGACACAGCTGCAGTTCTGTGTCCAGTTCTGGGCTCCCCAGTACAAGTGAGGCATGGACATACAAGGGAGAGTCCTAAAAAAGGTCCACCAAGATGACAAAGAAACTGGAACATCTCTCCTCTGAGGAAGGGCAGAGAGCTGGGACTCTTCAGCCTGGAGAAATGTCTAAAGGGAGGATGCAAAGAGGACAGAGCCAGGCTCTTCTCAGTGGTGCCCACTGACAGGATCAGAAGTAAAAAATGAAGGAGACTCTGTCCAAACAACTGGAAACACTTTTTCAACCTGAGCACTGGCACAGGTTGCCAAGACAGGTTGTGGAGTCTCCATCTTTGCAGTTATTCAGAAGCTATCTGGACAAGGTCCTGGGCAGCCTGCTCTAAGTGACCATCTTTGAGCAGAAGAGTTGTACCAGATGACCAATCTGCGGAGGTCCCTTCCAACCTCAACCCCTTCATAGTTCTGTAAAAGAAGCTCCACAATTTCTATGTGCATTTTACAGTCACCAAGGAAGGATTTTTTTGTATTCTAAATGATCTGAAAGTAAATCTTTGTATGGGAGACTGCATGCACGCACACATGCATTTGTATTTACACACAGATATCCTTACTCCTTTGAAAGGACAGAGAATTGGTACTTAATGTTTTTACTGCCTCAAGAATTCTACATCCCAAGACCTCGCAAAAATATACCAAGCTTGAAAAGTCATGGTGAATCTACTACATATGGACAGTTTTTAAGAGGGGAAAAGGACACAGTTCTTCCTGAGTTAAGAATGTCAGAATAGTCCATCAAGCTAATTAAGGTGTTACCTGCAGTAAAAAAAGTGCCTGACTTCAAAAAAAGAATAAAGAAAATCCTCAAAAGCCACCAAAGTTCTCACTGGTATTTTGTCAGCATTCAAGAGACATCCACAGATTTAACTGAAATGCACCAGTTAACTGGGGCATTAAAGCAACCTCTGCAGAGCTGGACAGTTTGTAAAGTTCATTAGCACCCAGATTACTTTCCTACAGACTCTTTGAGGCCCTCGAAATCATCTGAAAGATCATTAGATTCTGACACACTGTTCTTATATATCTAAATGACCTTTTGGATACACTTTTCAGGTTCTCACTGTTAACACTGCATGCCAAATGTCACCAAAATTCTTTTGAAGTTAAGTGTCACCAGAAGACATTTTGACAGGCCGTTCTGTTGCTAGATACAGCAACAGAATTACTTTACACTGAGGGTGAGGGACTGAAAGGGAGGAAAAGCATCTGATCTCTAGCCAAGTACACCATTACTTCAGAGGTACTCAGAGAAAAGCTTATGGAGGAAGGAGAGGCCACTTACTCCAAGCAGCTCAAGGCTCCTGGAATCCTCAGTCACAGGGGGTGTTTTCAAGAGATTAAGGTAGCTGGAGAAGATAGGCGGCTTGGGCTGCACTACAGGGTACCTGCCCAGTCTTAAGCACCATCTAGGTTCCCAAGCAGACCCCGCTTTTCTCAGTGATCAGTTTCAACAAAATGCAGACTGACAGCCTGTTTCCCCAAACCTCACACATACTTTGGCATGAGTTGATTGAATAATCTCATCTCTTCCGAGAAGCAGGCTCATCTTACGTCTGATCATGTGGGCAAAAATGGGGGCACTCACCACAACATGCACCAAGATAGCTCACATTGCCACGAATGCATAGAGAATGAATACATGGCTCCTTCCTGCAAGCCCACTGTACCTCTAGGTGCAAAGCAAGCATGCAAACTAATGCCTTAAGAGGATTAGGGAAGAGAGGAGGGAGGGTCAGGGGACACATTTTTATAGAAGTGGAAAAATGCATTGTTCTGTCTATACCAGATGTGAGTGTCCTACTTTTGACTTGCCAGTCTTTCCCTTCCAAAGAACTGTGTGGCAGTAAGATGATCCAGTTCAAACAAACATCAGAACAAGTCTGCCACATTATCTGAGTCAATCAGTACAAGTGAAAAACCATTAGAAACTGCATGTGAATGAGCAAACAAAGCATCAAAAGACAGGAGTTCATGCACCTTCAACTTTACAGGGACAGCCAAGACCAATTTTCAATAAAAGGAATTCCTAGTAACTTCCAGAAAACTGAAAAATTTCTATTAACTACTCAGCAACTGAAAGAGAACAAGGCCTTGAGTCAGACACACTTTCTAATGCTTATCTCCTATCCCTCTGAAACTCTTTTTGCCAGCATTATCTGCCAGCATTATCTTTTCGCCAGCATTATCTGGTGCACTATGAGCACTCAGGACCATGCACTTACATGGCAGGAGCAGAAAAAGTTTCCCCATCCTTAGGAGCAGGGCTGCACCTTCCAGCGTTCTGCAGTGACATCTGAAGACAGCTCATCTGACTGCCACCAATGCTACAGGAAGCTCACTCCACTGAAACAGTGCTAGAAAACCACGGAATTCCAGAGAAGTCAGACTTCTCAGAGCCACAGAATTCACAATGTTAACTTGTTATTAGACAAAGAGCTTACCAATGGAATTGTAACAAACAGGCAAACAACGATTGTGACCAACGTGCTGATGAACCAGCCACCTAAAACCATTCTTTTTTTTTTTTTCCGTTTTTTTTTTTTTTTTTTTTTTACAAACGAGCAAAGCATAACATTACAGGACGTGCATGAAATTTCACATCACACACACTGAACACATGAACTAGGCAGCCGGGGCATAGGGTGGTGTGAGTCTGCTCTGCATGCTACTCAAAAAAAAGCAGACCACCTGCAGCTTAGTCAGGAGGAGACTCTAAAAACACAGATGATAAAAGGAACTGAGAGGGTGGTACAAAGTAACTAGCTTCTCCAAATAAATACTCTTCCTAGCTGTAAACTAGATTTTGAGTTCCTGGGTAAGTAGGAACAAATCCTCAGATAAAAAAATGCCACACTGACTTAATAGATATGTAGGAGCAAAGAAAGGCTGACATTTCTATAGCAACAGAATTAATGGTGCATGGAAGTATTTAATTCCAAATTTTCAATTAAATTCTCTGTCTTTCACTGGGGTTTTCTTGGTTTTTTTTTTTTTTTTTCTTTTTGGTTGGCTGGTTTAGGGGTTTTTTTTTGCTACAATGCAAACTAGGATATTTGTCAGGGTTTGGGAGTACCTAGATTTGAGAACTCAAGCAATAATGTAAGCGTAAATCAGCAAAACCAGCTAAGACTTTATTCCATCTATAAGCTTTCCCACCCAAACCTTGAAGTTTGTTAGACGCTCTTTCCCAGGCCTTTTTAAACAAAAAGCAATAAAAGGTAGCAGGCAAAGCATTCTGATCTTAAGACACCAATGTACAGTACTTACAGCAACCACCTTATGGAAGTCTTGTTATTGCTGCCTATTAAAAAAAGAAATCTGAAAACCAGAAAGTTAAAGCCTTGCTGCTGTGGAGTAAAAGAATGGTCTTTTTATGGTGTGCTACTGCTGCCTTAAGGGGTAAATCCTGTTTAGGGCAAACCCTAGAAACAAAAAAGCCCAGCATCACTGTTGTATTAAACAGATCCCTCTTTTTGCTGATTTTATGGCACACATAGAGCAAAAACCTCCTTATCAGAACAAATGCTCAACTACTTACTTGGAGCCAATTAAAAATGATTGTAAGATGACGTTTAAATTAAGGCTTTCAAGACATTCAACCAGCCAAGTAAACTGTGAGAGCCGGATGCCCACCCTCAAAAGTTTAGTGCTAGCATCCCACCACCCACTCCCTCTTGTTTCATAAATAAAGTTACTTAAGAATCCAGGTCCCTTCTTTGATATATGCAAGCTGCTTTTTTGGGAGGATTGGTCTTTTTATATGCAGATGGAGTAGGGGTAAGGGGAGGATGAAGGGAGAGAGAGGAGAGAATCAAAGCTACAGAGCTTCAATTCGTGTTACAAATGGAAAAATTCTAGGCTCCTAAAAATCCCAGCCATTAGAAATTTTATGCCAAAAACCTAAAAGTGAACAAAGTGGAGAGGCAATATCAGTAAATTAAGTGAAGGTATCCATCTAAGGTTAACTTGTACCTTTAAATAAAAAGAAGCTCAGTTCAATTCTTTATTAAAAGCTGTAGAGTGTCAAAGCAGTGGGACTTTAAGTAATAGCAACAACCCTCATCTTAAGCTCATCTATATTTTTTAAAGGTACTTAGAGAAAGAAATTAATTCCTCCTCAGCTATTTCTATCTATAATTCGTAAAACTTATAGCTAGCCAGACATCGTCTTTTTATTTTAACCAGCAATGGGAAAGAACTGGGGAAAGAAGCAATGAAGTTTTCCTTCCCTTTTTCATCAGTCTTTGAAAAGCAGTAACATGCACAGCAAGAAAGGATGAATTAAACTTAAGATACATTAACTAATTAAATGATAGTGAGCCAGTTTTACACTGCTTGTAAATATAGCCCCACTGGAAGCTAAGTCACATATTGAGGTCCAAAAATTATCTGCCATATCACCAGGCTGGAATATGGTGTTATTAATATGGTGTAATTACCAGTGTTTTCAGTTCTCTTTGATATCCAAACGCTAACTTAACAACGTGCAAAAGCAAGGAAAAAACTCAAACCTAACCACAATGTGTATTTTTTTTTAAAAATCAAAGCACAGAAAAAATTTAATATTGAATTAAGGACTAAAACACCATTTAAGAGCACTCAAGTTCTACTGTAATTTAAGAAAACCCACATCTTATAGTGCTGTTTACCACCAACAGCACAGAAACCTTTGTAGGACTGTTCCTCTACCTTAGACAGAAGAAACACAAAACATTACCTGCTAGAGGTTTACTTCAGTAATCTCAAAGTATTTTGTAAAAGTGTGTTTTAAGGTAACACATCAGAGGCTGTTTAAAACAAGCTTTAAACAATTTATCCTTTTAAAAAAGATCACACATGGATCACTTGACATTTTACTCATAGAACTGTGTATATATTTACTGAAGTTAACTTAGCCCAGGAGAGGCTTGCACCCAAATCCCTGTATTTAACTGAATATATTTTTAATGCTTTTCTCCTTGACCTTTACACTCCATTGCAGCAATTGTATTTTATCTATAAATTGGTGTTTAGTGTTGGTTTGTGTTACGGATAAAAACTTCAAGGTATTAATACTACAAGCTTTTTAAAAAGAGTTATTGCACACATATTATGTTTTAAAAATATTTATGACAGAAGTATATTCATATATGTATGTGTGTACACACAGACACCCACACAGAGCCTGACTTCCACTGGGGAGCAAAAGGCAGCAACCTTTCATCTCAAAAGTGAAGTCATTTCTCAGCTACAGAAATAACATTCACACACGAAAAAATGTGCAAGTCTGGGGGTTTCGCCTTTGTTCAACTGGGGTTTTTTTTTTTTAGTATATCTGCATTTGCAATGACTAGCTTACAGTCTAGAAGCCTACGGTATAAATTTCATCCCAGAGTGAATTTTTATGATGGAGTTATAAACCCCTAAAGAAACAGGGTTTACAATGGAAGTGCTGACATAACTAACTATAGCAGGGCTAGCAGTGCTTCTGTAATCAAGGCACATTATATTTATGAGGTAGGTAAAAGTCTGTAACCATCAATCACTGGAATCATATTGACAGATTCTAAGTTTGAGGTCCAACAGAATTAATGTATTCAGTTTCTCACACCATTGATATGAAGAGGAGAATTTGCAGGCACTTTTATGGGCTTAGGCTTTGACATCTTTACAGAAATCAGTGAGGGGCTGTCTTGCTGAAACATTTCATTAAACTGCAGCCTCAACATTTCTAGGTTTTGCACCAACCTTTCACAAAATGCTGGAGAAACAGATTGTCCAGAAACCAAACGTGACCTTATCCACATAAGCATGCTTCATGAGCCGGTCATTGCAAACATTAATTCTACGTATATCTACCAGACATTTAAAGTTATACCTAAGAATGATTAATCACCCAAAGAATATCCAACTCCTAAATTATAACTCAACATCCCTATATAAAGCAATCTAAAATGTCAGCACCTCTGCCTTTATGATATCACACCGTTCCAATAATTCTGTTTTACAAGTAAATTCCTATTATACATTAATAAGTGCTGTTGGTGGCTAAACTTCATGCCTTTGAGTAATGACCAGGTTGAAGGCAATTAGGCCGGCCAGGTGCAGCTGGGTTAGGTACTAATAAAAAGTTTTTAAATTTTACTATTTCCGTTTGGATTTTGGGGATGCATTCCAATCTGCCCAAATTAGGGAGGAAATTGTTTCCATGTTTTCAGCTGTTCCATGGTCTGACTATTACTGACCGATAACCTGCAAAGACTTTTTTTTTTTTACTTGCACACATACACACTCACAGGACCAATGTCTATTTTTCAATTTGTCAGAGCAGCAAAATTGCAAAACTAAGAAACTATTATATAAGTTGGCAGAAAGCATTTTCAATTCAGTGAAAAGAGTAGCGGAGCTTGAGTGAAACTTGTCTGAAATCAGAAAATCTGGATTGGTTTTCAAAGTCTTTATATATAAATGCAGGATAAGAATTAAAATGCAACCATGTTATTTGCCATTGTTCCTAAAGTCTAGACTGCTGTAGGTTTTCCGTAACAAGTTAATTTTTTAAAACTAGCTAACCACTTTTATTTTGGTTGGTTTTTTTTTTTTTTAATCAGGCTAGCTTAACACCATTTGTACTGATTCTAAAAGCCATGGTTTTATTGAGATGTATGTAGGAAAATGGTGCTAATGCCTGTGGTTTTAGTCAGAGGAGGAAGGCTTTCTGATGTGACACCACTGCAGGCAGCATGCAAGAGTCTTCTGTGTGCACACACACTCATTGACATGCACTGTCCTGCCCTCTTACATGTTTCGACATGTGACTCTTCCTCCAAAACTCAGCCTGAAGTTGATCACAGAGAGCAACACACAGTCTGCTTCCAGAGGCATCAGGAAACTTCCACACCTTCTCACCAGGATTTTCTCAGAAGATAGTGGTATTGCCATGGACCTGAAGAACTGGGGGACAGAAGAATTATTCTGTTTGCCCCACAAAAATGTCTTGAGATTCTGTACGGCCCTGAGCTTCTCACCCACATTATAAACTCATTCTCTCTCGGGAGGCTTTACTTTTGGAAAATCGGAGCCCAGGACATAAGTTTGTTTTACATTCTCACAGCAGCGTTTGTTAATTTTCATTTTCTGCTTGAAAACCACACAGAGATAGCACTGGGTTCAGGAAGGTCCTGAGCCACAAATCACAGGTAACTGTGAGAATATTCTCTAACAGAATCAAAACAAGCTTTCCCCATTCCTACTGTCCAGAAAGGCATCCTCCATGAAGCCTGTGCTAAAATGCTGCCATTAACAGGGACCTTGGGTCTGACTGACTTCAGCCACTTCTGATGAAAGCTCACAGCAAAGTGACAACACCGAGAACACATTGCACCAGTGACTGTAGAGACACATTTCTCTGCTTCCCAGTGCCCCCAGTTCAGCATCACAGGCTCTTCAAACAACTGATTTGTATTCTGAATGCTTTTTAAGCCCCAGTCAGAAATTTAACCTCAGCAAGCCATAAAAGTCCAACAGCATTAACAAGAAGGCACCACTGCACAGGATTTCGACACAACTAAGCTGCAACCTCTGCTCATTCTGAAGCTTTTGCACAGATTTGAGCTTGGGGGAAAATGTCATGAATTTTTGAAACCAGAACAAAAGTACAATTCTATGTGCCAATTAACATCCCCCTCCCCAAATTAATTCTTGTGACTCTAAAATTTGAAATTAAACATGGCATACTTTCACATTTTAGAAGGCATTGCTTTGCAGGCAAAAAGAAATAGCAGTGCAGCATGCAGATAAAGGGAGCTCAAGGAAAATTACTTGCTCTTCACATGCTTTGCTACAACTGCCTGGCCTCTCAAGGGATTAGTGAAGTGCCACACACAGAGTCAAACTTCATAATAAAATGTTGGTAGAAAGACACAGGATATTAAAACAAAGCTCACTAAAAAGTGTCAAAGCCCTTGCTTTCACGAGAATCAATAGGAACAGATTCTGAGAAGCTGCAATATTTCACAGTTTCTTGACTCTAAAGCATTGCCATTTGGTTTAAAATGTTCTTGAATCAAGATGTTCAAGAAACAGATCATCTAATACTGACTACACAAGTAAATGGGAACAATTATCAAAATCTGGAAAAAAACCCCATATCCGTTTTTAAATAGAATCCTATTTTGAAGTTATTATATTTGATTTTCCCGTAAGTCAGTTTGACAACACAACTGATTGTGTGATACAAGTGATACATGTGATCATCAAAACCCTCCCCTGTAATCCTGCACATTTGAAATCTCAATTGCTTAGATTTTGTCGGTAAACTTCATGAAAATAAATAATAATAATAATAATTAATAATAATGGTATCAGCTTGCAGACAGTTTTCTCAATTACTTACAGGAATCTCAAAATCAGTCATACTGTCTCTTATACAGCACATGAAGGAAGATGGTTTCCAATTTAGAGATTCTGAAAGGTAGTTACAGTACTTAGAGGAAGTAAGACTACAAAGAAACCTACCACATATTTGGCTCTGTTCACGAACAAACTGGAGGCATCTTAAGGCTTTTCATATGGCACCACCCCTAACTGTCCAGTCTGCCTCCTCCTACCAGTCCTACTTTTGTCAGTGACCTCAAGATGATTGTTTTTGTCGTGAAGAATAAACCTGGACTGTAAATAGAACGTTGGGGTATTTTAATGAATAATTGCAAGTTATCTTTAGAAGCCTCACGGAAAATTGGAATCTGGGTAGCATCAGCATATGAACAGAATTGCAATTTCCAAAAGAGAGTTCACATAATTAGGGAAACCAGAGTGGCTAGCAGCACTTAAAAAGCTAATATATGATATTATACAATACATAATTATCATCGAACACCTATTATGCGAAATGAAGAGCACGTATTAAATGGAATGAAAAGCGGCGGAAGCGGGGAGCGGGAGGAGCCGCAGCGGGAGCGGCGCCGGGCCATCCCCTGCCCTGCAGCGCCCTCTGCTGCTGCGCCCGAGGAAACGCCGCCGCTCCGCGCTCCCGCCGGGAGACACAAACGGCGGAGCCAGGATCCCTCCATCCCGGATGGATCCCGGATGGATCCCGGATGGATCCCTTCGTCCGGGGTCCCCTCGTCCAGGACCCTGCAAACACACGTGCGCACATTTAATTCAGGGAGCGTTAACTGTGGGAAAAGAACTAAACTGCACAAGGCGTCGCTCGAACGAAATCCCACCAGGAAATGTAAACCTGCAAAACAACTGGTTCCCTGAGAGGGATAATCCGGAGAATTATCCCAGAATATAAAAATATACAGCGAAGGAAGGTCAGAATTATATTTCCACCTGTTCACAGGACTCCATGTCCCATATTTCTTTCCGTTTTTGGAAGCTAAAAAGAATGCTAACACCCATAGCCTTAACCACAGAAATTCAGGAATGCCTTATTTTAATGCCAGTGATGTTGTGATCCCACCCTCTCCCAATAAAAAAAAAATAAAATAAAATAAATGAGCAACACAGACAGATGGACGCTTTCAACAGGATACTCTTACAAGGACGAGAGATGCTTTCAAAACAACACAAAAGGACAATAAAAAACTGCACTTGACTCCAGACTGAAAACATCATCAGAGCTCCTTGTCCTGAAAACCCTTCGGAGTAGTTTGAAAGACTTGATTAAGCAGTCCACATGCAGTGAGCTTCCCTCGCCCACACAACACTGGGGCTATACTGGTTTGCTTTGCTTTGCCTTTTTACTCCACAGGCACATGCCACACCTTGAAGAAAAAAACCATACATGGCTCTGGAGTCCCAGGTGCCCACGCCACACTCGAGCACTGCTGTGGGATGAGGCCGCTTACACCCAGAGAAGCACCTCCATGCTGAAACTTAGGAGCAGCCAGCACTGGCGCACCAGCCCCTAAATTACAGGGCAACACCATATAATTCAGCATGAGGATGCAGAGCTGTACAATTCCAACCTGCAGGCAAGATGAAGTCAGCCACAGTGCTCATGAAAACACATCCAGCCAGATAAAGTTTTGTCTCAGGACCGCTATCGGGAACCCCCTCCACCCTTCTCAAAGAACAGGGAATGTCAGGAATATTTTGGGCCACTAACTACACGACAGACATTGAGATGCTGGTGGGTTGTCCAGTGAAGGGCAACAAATGTGGTAAAGGGTCTGGAGCAAAAGTCTTATGAGGAGGGTATGAGAGAACTGGAATAGTCTAGCCTGAAGAAAAGGAGGCTCAGGGGGGACAATCTCACTCTCTACAACTACCTGAAAGGAAGCTGTAGCCAAGTTGGGGTCAGATTCTTTTCCCAAGCAACAAAGTGACAGGATGAGGGAAAAAGACCTCAAGTTATCAAGTTCAGATTGACTATAAGGAAAAGTTTCTTCACTGAAAGCACAGTCAGGCACAGGAACAGACTGCCCGGGGAAGTGGTGGAGTCATCATCCCAGGAAGTATCTAAAAGACATGCAGATGTGGCACTTAGGGACATGGCTTAGAGCTGGACTTGGCAGTGTTGGGTTAAGGGCTGGACTCGATCTTAAGGGTCTTCTCCAATCTAAATGATTCTTTCAACATTTGAACATTAAAAACAAATGAAAGATCTAAGAGGACTTTCTTCTTGTGTCTCAAGTTTTCTCTAGCTACATGAGAAGGTAATATGTTTTTTCAATATTAAGACAACTTTCACTACCAATGCTTGAGCAGAGATGTTAGACATTAATCTTCAGATGGCTACAAATGACTTTAGAAGGCTAAGCTTATTACAATGAACAAGAACTTAAAGAATACTACCTCCAAATTTAGTTACAATTTAGTCGACAATTAGTTAGACAATTCTCAAATGACATAATACATGCATGAAGCTGCAAGCAGATGCAGGTATTTAAGGTATCAGGAATAATGAAACTGCTTAACCTGAATCAAAATCATTTAAGTATTTTTAACATTAGTTCTCTCCTACACTAAACAAAAACATACTTCCTTTCCTAAGCCATATGCATCTACTGGAACATGAAACATGTTTTTCAATTACTGCCAGAAGTACTTTCATTAAGTGCTTCTTCTACTTCAGTACAATATGTTCCAGTCTTTTCAAGTTATGTGTTTCGCTTTTAGAATTATTGTTATTATTATTGTGTTATTTTAGTGTTTCTGCAAAATTCCAGACAGCAAAAACATGACAGAATCTTTGTAAAGCAGACAAACTGCTGGTGATGCCATATGAATTTCAGTCACTGTATTTTTTTTTTTTTGTAACTGAATATCCAGGCAGTTCAGTAACAGAACAAAGAAATTAATAGAAAGCAAGAAGAAAGGACGGAAGAAAAAGAATCCCTTTTTAAAATGATCATTAAGAATTATAAATAATGCTGTTAAGTGGGTTTCTGAACAGCAAAAATAAGTAAAATAGAAGAATCCATCATTATGGCATGGCCATTTTGATCTATCAGGCATGAAAAAACATTTTTACGATAACACTTTGCAGCATTGTTCAAGAAGTTCCCCTTCTGAGCAACAAGGTGCAACATGGCATTGGTAGGGGCCACCAACACAGGCTAAGCAGAGCAATAGCGTGGAGAGGAAGGCAATGACGGGAGACACATGGTCACACTTCACTGAAACACATTATCCTAAAAAGTGCAGGAAGAAGTTTTTCTTTGTTTTCCTCAGAGGACAGTAAGTGTGGGAAGGAAGCCCTATATAATTCCTTTCCTCCTCTCCTGCAAAGCTGAGGCTATCAGCTACATATGAAGATGATCCAACACTGCACATGAAAATTAGCATTTCAAAAGTAGGAGTTGCAAGCTGTGTTCTTAAGTTTTAACTTAATAAAACTAATGCTGTGATAGCCACAACCATTATAGAAGGAATTTAATTAGAATACATTTCAATGGCTAACTGCAACTTGAAATACAAAAGCTGAGAACTGACAGATTATTCTCAGGATGACTATCAGACCAGCAAACACTTGGTCTTCCAGCATACTCTACTCTGGCAGAAGTGTCTTCACAACCCACCTTTTACTCTAGTGAAAGACGCTACTGTTAAGGTATTTGGGAAGGAGTTCCACGTTATCCAAAAAAAAAAAAAAAAAACAAACCAAACCCAGAGCAGGCAAGATGTTTCTCACTCTTACTTTAAGCACATCACCTTACAGCTGATGAAAGAAGTCAAAAACAGTCAGTTGGCTGTGCTGTAAATGCTTTACCACCATGGGTCTTTCCCTCTCTGTCCTCAAAGTTCCAGTAACTTTGCTATGAAGAGAATTAAGTGCAATGGAATGACAGCAAAAATAAGACCAGTATTATGCTCCATTTAAAATAATTCATTAAAAAAAAGAATGGAAAGAAAAAGCACTGCATGGGTCACTGGCCCCAAGCACCTTGTGTCCACCATGTGAATGGCCGAGGCAGCCAACACCATCACAATTACGTGGGCCATCAGAGATGGGATTACAACATACGTGGACATGGCCAAGCTAAATATGACCTTGCTTGCTGAGGTAGCAAGCCATGGAAAGCCAGAGGCACCAACCCCTGCGTGCCTGAGAAGGCTCTAAGAGCACCTAGAGGAACTGCTGAACAGAAATCTTCTTCTCCACAGCACTGGTAGTTTTTTTACCAAAGGAAGATGTATTAAAAATGTGTTTGGCTACATTATTCGCACAATACTATTTACTTCCTGATTCCATTATATTTTGAAAGTGCACTAATTCGCACTAAATGGTCCAAAACTCAGATGCATAGTATTTCAACCCCAAAATTTCTAAAGCTGCAGATAATTCTCCTCATCCCTGCAGAAGTGCGAAGTTTTGCTTTTTTGAAAGGCAGCTGTTCAAAAACTAATAGGAAGTATCCAGGAAACATTTTAAAGTGGCAAGGCACAATTTTATCTAATACATTTTTCCTACACTGTTTAGAAGGATATTCAAAATCCTTATTTCCACACACTGCCATAAAAAGCACACAAGATGAGGAGACAGAGCGTTGATTATTCACCTTAGCTATCAGCAAACCTTCTCCTCCCTGGGCAGGGCACCTCTTCTAAAATGACCTACCTGACCTTCATGTCTGAAGCTGAAAGATCAGAGCTTCCTGTGCTCTACAGCTTAAAACTTACATCATTGAGATGAACTTGCAATCCACCATGATCAGACTGCAGTTTAAGCTGATAAGAAAGGAAAGACTTTTTATTACATTCAACACTTCAGCTGAAAATCAGGATTTTTTTTTTCTAGTTCCAAGTGTAAATTCATGAGTTGAATCTACTTGTTATTATAAGAGGCCCATTATCAGTTTGTGTGTATCTGCCAGACCTGCTGCAGCTGAGCATCTACTTTGACAGCACTTTGGAGCACAAGATACAAAAATATCCCAAGGATGTCAGAGAAAATGGGGAAGGGGAGATGGGGAAGGAGTGATGGGAGTAAGGAGGTAGTGCAGCAATTCAAGTAAGCTTAAATAGTTTAAAATGTCATGAGCCCTCCACAATACTCCATCACTATCAAAATTATTATCAACTAATAATGTTTTCAAACAAGGAAAAACAGAACTAAAAGGGAAAAAAAAAAGAGAAACACCGCAATCTTTTAACTCTCAGAAACTTTCTTTAATTTTGCTGCCCAATTAAGTTGAAGAGCTAAAAGAACAGGCCCAGTACCTGTTCACAGGACATTTTCAAGTTAAGAGCAGCCACGATACTTAAGATTAAGTTAAGAGCATGAGAATTATAAATCACTCAAACAAAAGGCTTAAAAGAAACCAGTAAAATGAAAATAAAAAAATCTTCAAATGGCAATAAGACAAAACCTGAAACAGAAAAAAATCTTCATACAAATCCCTTAACAAAACATCTGTTGGTCTTCTGGGGCAAAGTTATTGATATTTGTTTTGGTCCTCTCTTTTAACAAATGCATGTGAGTTTCTAAGGATTAATAATATTTAACACTGGCATGGAAATTAGTCTTGTTAGTTCCATTGGGGATAGTATTCTCATGTTTCTTTTTTAAACAATGTCAGGACAAGCCAAGCCATTTCACATGACATCCATTAATAGAAATAAATTAAAAAGACATTCATCCGAATTTAGTTGAAAAAAAAAAATCTTCCATTATTTTCAGAAAGTAATGTGTACGTGGCTGCCTGGAGGTTCAGGAGAGAACTGTACCTATGTAAAAAGACATTTATACCCCTGGCAGATCGAGGAGAAAGTGTTTTATTATCTCCTTAATTTTCACAGCTACAATAAGATTTTGGCAATGGGACACGTGGCTGCTCTTAACTGTAGAATTATTAACACGAACAAATGTAAAAACCACACCATCTTAAAGCTGACAAATACAGTAAGAGTTCTCTTTGGTCTCTTAACGCTGCTCATAAAACAGCATTCATGTCGGCACTGACATGAAGTGAGGAAGTGGGATTTCATTTGCAGTAGAGAGAAAGCAGGGAGCACAGACAATTGTGACTGCCAACTCCTGGTCAGTCCAGCATGCCACACAGCATTAGGGATTAAACACCAAGACAGAGCTGTGTGACAAACCACCCCATGTGGCCTGACACAGCTGAGAGCTCCTCCTGTGTCAAGGTATTGCCAAGAGATGGTGCGGCAGAAACTCTGCTGAAAGCTATTTCATTTTAGGAAGTTCTCTCCAAAACTCTTCTCCAAAGCAGTACTCAGGAAATTTCCTTTGGAAACTCTCCTAATTGCTATAGATACAACAGCTCGATTCATTGGAGACATGGAAGGAATTGGCCTGCAGCAGCATTTCAGGCTTTTTTTTTAATGTTTGCTAGTAAAACTTCTTTTCAACAAGTCAAAGAATGTAGAAGTTTTTAAAAATCTCAAAGAAAGCATTTAAAGAAAGGTAACATAGGTAATAATTAATGCATTAACCTGACACTGACATTCATGAAAGTAGCATTCTATATGTAAAAGTAATAAGAAAGATAATATAACTAATGCAAATCAATATGGACTTTAGGACTACTAAATAGCTTTCCAATTGCTTTAAGAATAAATTTCCTTAGATAAAGTCAGAGACATTTAAGTCACAAATGAAGCTTCACAGTAGGTTCTTCTGCTGATATCCAGGGATGTCCAACAGGGAGAACAAAAAAAAAAAAAACAGCAACCCCCAGAAAGTATCCTCCCACAGCAAGCAGCATTGTCCTAAGGGCTGTATATTGAAAGGTGCTCATCTCTCTTGCCTGAGCAAACAGAAGATCCGATCCGTGAGACCAGACTCACCAATTCTCTTCTAGCACAAGAAGCACAGTGGCTGCTCTCCTTGGCAGCAGCCAAGGGAGGGATGGACAGCCAGAGGCAAGGGGGTGATTACTCTGTCTGCTTCCTTTGTCACAGCCAAGCCAGGCACAGACATCCCGCACAGCCAGGAGCTCCTGGCCATCGCCAGCACAGAACACAGCCACTGAGCACTCTGCTCCATGCACAAGCATGGAGGGAAGGGGAACAAAGCTCTTCCTGGGTAAGAAATTAAACCCACATTATTTCTTCATCAAAGACAAGTCAAGTGCCTAAACCCACTTGCTTCACCCATGCTGCTGTCAGCCTGCAATTCTTCATTTTCTCTCTCACACACCCCCTTTCACCTGCAACAAATAACTGCCCATCATGAAATCTTAAATCTCCTACCCTAATGTTTGGCAATGCTAGTTACTCTGCTAACATCTTACCACAGCATATATAAATTTTTAAATAGAGATTTAAACTCAAATATTCGCTTCACTAACTGAACAAACAGAAGGAGAGTTGCAAGTGTGAAATGGTTCTTGTAAGTGAGGAGTCATCCCAAGCAGATGGGCTTCAAGCAGTATTACTGCCTCACCAGACCCTAGACATGTATTATGTGACTTTTAAAGGTTTATAGTACTAAGCAAATTACTACTGACATATTTGCTGAGGATACAAATCCTGAGACACAGAGAGAAATGGCAGAACGTTGCTGGTGGGAATCAGCATGAAAGAACCTAAAACTGGCCAGAAGTCACCATTGAAATGCCTGCAGCAGAAATAACATGGTGGAGAGAATTTTTTTTTTTTAAAAAAACTAAGGTATCAAGGTGGATAAGCTACTGGGTGGTGGGGTGGGAAGGCTGTAACAGAAAAAAAATCAAATTTTAATTCACAAGAGTCCAAATTCTTAATAAAGCACATGATTTTTACAGGAAGAATAAACCACTGGAAGAGTTTAGCAACTATTAAGATGACTGGATACTAGAAATACTAAGCCCAAAATCAGAAGATACATGCTTTCAAGAAAGTATTAGAGCAAAGAGGTCCTGTAACCAGTGCTGTGCTCAGACCAGATCAATATTGTGAAGGTCCCTGGTCTGCAAATCAAATTTTGGTGTCAGTATTCTGTTAAATTTTTGGGGTATTCTAATTAAAAATTCAAACTTGAAACAGCTGCTACAGTCAAGGGAAGAACAGACAGCTAACTAATACTAGTCTGAAGCCTAAACATTAATCACAGCTGAACACAGTCACTTTTATCTGTGCCTCTGAGTTGGGATTATCTACAGAAGGATGTCAAACAGAGCTGAAACTCCTGCTGCTCAAACACACTATCAAACCCAGGAAATTCTTACCCCACAACTCATTTCTCAGGAGCATGGGGTCAGCCCTGGAAGAGCTCAGACTTCCCTTATGCAACAGGAATCCAAAACCAGTAAACAAATGAATCAATAAAAAGGGCTTTGCAAATTTTAAAGCAAACCTGACAGATTAGAGAATCCCACTAAACAGAGAAATATTACTTGTCATCCAGTTGCAATAGGCAGTGGTTTCTCTTGATGTGAGATATCACCACAACAAGAAGAGTCAGAAGAACCCACATCATACAGGCATGAACCTCTTCCTTCCTCACTCGAAGCAGGCAAACCCCACTTAACCTCACCACACTTCTGAGCATGCCCATGTCATTGATGACTCATGAAAGGCTGCACACAAGACAGCAGCACCTAAATGCAAATGTTTATCTTCCCCCTTGTGCATTCCCACACATACTCTCTGCACAGTGTTTATACCTCTCTTTCCCCAGAAGTCATCTCACTCCTACGAATTTGGGAGTGAGTGAAGTTAAAGCTCTAAACAGATGGTACAGGTTTTGGTTCTTGACATTCACATAAAGACACTTCAGTCTATCATTTGCTCAAAATCAGGCAGGGTTTGTTTTTGTTTTTTGTAATACACTGTAAAGCTCTGCCAATCTTCATTATGGATATAGTTTAATGGTGGACCTGGCAGTGCCAACTTAACAGTTAGACTTGAAGATCTTGCAGGTTTTTTCCAATGTAAATTATACTGTGTGGGTGAGCAAGATTGCCTAGATTGCTAGCAGCTCAGCTTTGCCACAGTGAAAAACCATACCCATAAAAAGGAGAAATCCTCCAGAGATGCACCTTTGTTTGTTCACTTTGACAGCTGTCACTGATAACAGTTTTCAACAGTGTAGGGGCTGAGGCTGGGAACTCTTCTGATTTCCATGCTTTGTGACTTGCTTCCCTGGGACACAGGAAGCAAGTCCCAAAGCAGCACCTAACCCCTTGCAGTATTTGAGGAGTAGCTCATGTTCGAACAGAACACTTCAAGCCAGAACATGGCAACCCTGGAGTCTTAACACACACAACAACCACTGCCAAGGGTGGGCACTGAGTCTTGCAGCAGCTCTTTGGGGAGCAGAGTTATCACACGCTTCTCCTGCCAACCCAGTAACAAACCTGGCAAATATCCTCTGTAGTCTTGCCTATACAAGGCAAACAGGGAGGAGCAAGCTGTTCACAAATCTATAACCAAAGACAGAGTAACAGAAAGCAAGGCATTAACTTGGCCTCTGAAACAAGGCTCTAAGTTAAGAACATCATCATCATCATTATTATTATTACTACTACTATTCCCTAGACCTACTGGATAAACTAAAAGTATTGCCAAGGTTCGTTTTAAGACACTCATTTTGGGATTAAAGTCAAGACATGGATTCCCATCAATACTCCTTTAAAAGTTACATTACTGCCAGCTAAATTTGTCGTATCAGCCATCAGTTCAGGTAATCCAAATGAGCATCAATACCTAGATCAGCACTTTCTTGAAAATCATATGTGGATTTGTTTTTCCACAATTGAGTGGCTACGGGGTTCTAAGAGCACATATTTAAAACACTGTGACTGTAAAATAATCATTTAAAGACAATAGTAACATGCAAAGTGCAACATCAAGAACAATCATCAGTCTTCATGCCAAATGGAGAAGAAAAAGTGCTTTTCTGTGTACCTGTACTGAAAATGTTCCTCGTACCCAGAGTCATGGCACTTCTCGCCCTGGGCTTCCAAGGAAATGCTCATTGGCAGCATTCCATCTGATGTACAAGACTTGGATGCCAACCAAACATCCTCAGAGTAATCAAACTGAAACCTTTGACAGTCACACTTCAATAGGAGCCTGGTGCATGTCTGAATGCACACGAAAATGCAGTCTGTGGGTGTGCCTGGGCATTCCCAGCTGGCCCCAGTGCAAAGCAAGAAGCCATAGAAGAACTGAGAGACACCACTAACAGAGAACAAGTGTACCTGAAGGACTACGTGGCTTACAGAGTGCCAGCCTGAGAAAGGTCTGCTGCTTCAACACCAATGGTCATCAACAATCACTTGAATATACCAACTTAGCTCTTGGGTAGTGGTGTTGTAAGGTACAGAGTTAAGCACGGCAAAAGCTGAAATATAGGCACCCCCACTCCAGCTCTTGAACTATGAAGAAATCTTCCCCTTAATCCTTCCTTAAGAAAGTAAGACTACTGAAGAACAAAGAGATTGTTTTCTACACAGAAAAAAAAAAAAAAAAAAAAAAAAAACAACTAAAAAACTCAGAAGACACAGTTCAAAGAGGTGAAATACTCAAAGAGGGCATAAAAGGAAGCAGAAATAAAGGCAAGTGAAGCCAGGTGTTATTCATGCTTGCCTGCACAGTAGATCACCTCACTGCAATAGAGGGAGCTTTGCAAATGGTACCAAAATCCCAGGTAGCTGCTTCCTCTGTAACCAGCCAAGAACAAGAAACAGCAGCTGGCAAGAGGGAGGGGAGAAGAAAAAAATAAAGAGAAACTTTTAACCCACACCTGGGGGAATCGAGTCTAAGAATCTTAATTGACTCAATTAAATCTGCAGAGAACAGAGATACTGTAAATATTAGAACTAGCTTGAAAAAAAGGAAGGAAAAAAACCCTCCAAGGCAAAACATTCTTATTCTATCATCTCCATTGTGCCATGCAATTCAGAAGACAGAGGTTTGCCCCAGGGCTATATTAAGGGTTATGCTTTGTGGTTTACAATTTTGATATGCCATTTCTGAGGTTTCTCAAGATTCCTCATGGGAGAGCAGGATTACGGAGTATGACAGAAACACTTGTTCTATTACAGAAGTTCAAATCTGAAGAACACACAGTATATTGAACTGTCAATCCATCTGCCCATTTTTTTCCTGTAAAGGGGACAAAGGAAAGCAGAGCCTTTACTTCTTTTTTTTAAGCTACATGTTGTGATCTGCTTTAACAAACTCCATGAGGCTTTTCTCTTTAGTATGTTATCAGTTTAACTAAGGAACTGGGGGGTGCTGTGTCAGTTTTTATGGTGATAACACAGCTACATGAAACCTACCACAGGGTTGGTGCTTGGCATTCTGACCAAGGAGAGAAACACCTCATGAAATGGCATCACAGCCACAGGAGACAGAAAGTAGTATGGATCCCAACAATCCCTTTCTAAAGTGCAGCCTCACGCCATGCATTAGCTGGGGAATTTTAACATTTCAGCTCCAAAAACATACACTAAAGCCATGACAGAGTGTATGAATACTCAACAAAATACTGCAAGTGTCAGCCCACTCAACAACAGAGGGAAAGACCTGAGTTTAAAGAAAGGGATTTAAGACTTGTGTAGTTTATGAACTGTACTGTGAAAGTTTAGCCTCAAAAAACCTGTTATCTAAAACAGATGTCGCCTTTGCAATGCTCAATTTATGATAAATTGTTTTAATATTTATACCTAGCACAGGCACTGCAATAAATCAGACAAGGGCAAAATATAACGAGCATTCCAAGGCATAGAAATTACACGCTCCCGGCTCTGTGAGACCCGTTTGTTTGGAAAGCTAGGGGAATAAATCTCTAACAGTGTTTTTCTTCACTGGCCGCCTCACGAACTACGAAGCCAAAAAACGAAAACCAAATCATTATCGGCCACAGCGAAACGCGGGATTAGCAGCTGGCAAGCGATCCCGGCTTTGGGCGCGGAGCGGGCGCTGCCCGCGGCCGCCACGCGGGGGCGCCCCAGGGCAAGGGCCGCGGAGGGAAATGCGGGAAGGGAAAGGGACACAGGTGAGCAGAGAACCGCAGGGACACAGGTGAGCAGAGAACAGCAGGGACACAGGTGAGCAGAGAACCGCAGGGACACAGGTGAGCAGAGAACAGCAGGGACACAGGTGAGCAGAGAACTGCAGGGACACAGGTGAGCAGAGAACAGCAGGGACACAAGTGAGCAGAGAACAGCAGGGACACAGGTGAGCAGAGAACCGCAGGGACACAGGTGAGCAGAGAACCGCAGGGACACAGGTGAGCAGAGAACAGCAGGGACACAAGTGAGCAGAGAACAGCAGGGACACAGGTGAGCAGAGAACAGCAGGGACACAGGTGAGCAGAGAACCGCGGCACGGCGCTCACCAGGCGGTAGGTATTGCCAACTGCTCGAGGGTCACGCCGCTGAAGACACTAAGTTGGGAGGAGCTGCCCCCTAGAAGGCAGTGACGCACCGTGTTAAGTTTAATAAGCTCGCTTTGCTGTCAAGAGGCTTCACCTCCATCTCCACCCCTCCACAGAAGTTCAGGTGATGCCAAGGACTGTCGAGGGAGCAGCTTTAGCACTGCGTGCTGCAGGGAGAGGATACAGCTATGGATCAGCACATTAAATAATGTGAGCTGCAAAGAAGCTTGTTACAGTACATGGTGCTGATAACACCGAGGCAGTGGGTTCAATCCCCTAGGGGCCATGCACTTAAGAGCTGGACTTGATGATCCTTGAGGGTCCCTTCCAACTTAGAATATTCTGTGAGTCTGCATATGTAAAAGATGTAAAACATTAGTTTCTGCCTGAAACATCTTGCTGGCCAAGACAACAGGTATCCAAGCAGGAAAGCAGAGCCTCCCCAGACCAAAGGGGACCTGAAATATTTCACATCAAGGAACAAAAGGTGCCACAACTGCACTAAAATGTTGTTTCTGACAAGCTCAACTCTGGGTAAGAAAGTGGGTATCTTCCCATGCTACCCACTGGGCACAGAGAAAAGAACCAATGGGGAGTAATCAGAATGGAGAAAATTACCTGACACAGCTTCAGAACCCACTAGTAATTTGAAGAAGTTTCTCACTTTTCAGTTGTGTCATCACAACGCTGGAGAAGGCCAAGCCAGCTCTGCTTTTGGGTCACATGCTGTCTTTACTGGGCATTTGCAACAGGATCGACAGTCCAGACAGCCAGGGAGCCACAGCAAGCAGGGGGAGCTCCTAGCTTTTAAAATTAGGGATTTTTTTGTTTACTTTAACAGTTCCCTTCAACAGATTTCTACTGGCAATATTCTAAAATCAGCTTAAAAAAATAATTAAGAAATCCAGCCACAAACAGAACACCACCATCCCCAACAAAAAAAGGCTTACATGCTGTTGGAAGGCACACTGACAGGGACTTCAATAAGCAGGGACTTTATGTTCTAGGTGTAATTTGCAATGGCCTTTCTCAATGACAACCCAAAAGAGTGCAGAAAGATCAGAATAAAAGCAGCAATGAAGTCAGAGTACTGAAGAATTCCCTACAGTTCAGTTTTCTCCAGCTCACTTGCAGTTTTGCAGCTCCTGTCATCATTCTGCTCTACACAAGTGGCAGCAACAATGACCCACCACCTGAATGAACCAGAGCACTAATTTTGGCTCTATTCATCTAAAAAAATTGAAAACTACATTCCATTTGTTATCTGGGCCATTTAACCACTGAGGATTCTCTGGCATAGGGCAGTGTTTTAGTGACAAGCCTGTGTTACAGGTAACAGTTGCTGCAGAGCAACTCAGCTTAAAATGTGAGCAGCCTGCCTGAGGAAGCAGAGATGCCACAGGTGACATGTCACCTTGATAACCCACTGTCTCCTAGTACCATGGAGACTGGAGAGGGCATTGTGCCTCTGGCTGCTTTTGGTATCACCACAGGTACAACCAACACCAAAAAACCAGAGATCCACTTGAAAAAATTGAAACAGACACCAGACATGGGAGAGTACTACCAGAACTAAGTCAGAAAAAAAAAATCTCAGTCTAAAAGTAAAACCTGTTCAAGTAAGTCATTTTTATGAAACTGCAGGTGTTGCTGTATTCCATTATTTGCTAGAGCAGGCAGGCAGTTCGTTTTGTGCCAGGCCACCACCAGTTTGAACACTTAGGTTTAGAACAACAAGAGGTAGTGTCAAAGCTTGGCAATTCCTCGAGACTGGTATTTTTCGTTTTTGCATTCAGAATTAACAGCAAGAGGCAGCCCCCAGTGCACACACCGAGAGGTCTGAGGGGTATGTTTTAAGGCAAGAGGTACAATACACTAAAAGATCATCTTCACCAATTTAAGACAGCTACTTCAGTTTGGACACTACCATAATAACCTCACCTGAACTCAGTGATGATCCAGTGGGGCCAGCTTGAGGAGAGGCAGCTGACATACTTCCCCCAACACCAATCCTCACAGGTTCCCAATCTCCTAGGTGCCTTAGGGTTCACTGGCTCTTCCCAGTAACAACACAGGTCAGGAAGCCCTACCAGCCTAACAGGTACTTTTCTTGCCTTCACAAGATCCCAAACTTGGTTCCCAGAGGCAGCAAGCAGGCTAGGGAGGGAGATGTCATCTCTGCAATTCTGCAATTCAGCTCTGCAAATCTGGATACAATCAGCCTTAAAAGGTCTGTAAGTGGTATCTGTGCCAAAGACTTGGAGATTACAGAGGTCTGGCCCAGAGAAGATGCAGAAACAAGGAGTCACGAGAGAGGAGAGAGAGTAACAAGCTCCACCAACAGCTTCCTGGGACTTGGTGCTTCTGGGCTGAAGCATAATTTTTGCAGAGTCAATCCAGAAGTAAACGCCATCAAAAGGAGATACTCTGACCGGACTGTTGTTCAGTTTAAGGCTTGAGGCCCCAGCTAGCTCTGCTTCACAGGCAGTTCATACACGTGGCACAGCTGGCAGTTTAGCAGATACTCTCCTTAAACATCTGAAAACCAGCCCAAAGAGGGAAAAGTTTATGTGGCTAGTTAAAGGACAAAGTGATGGTGCCAACTCAGAAGACTCCCACATGTCTGACATCAGGGTCTCCTATATACTCTCATATATAAGAACTAGATTCCAGAGTGAGGATTGTTTGCATTTTTCTGCTGGGCTGCAGATGGAAGTACAACCGAGTAGCTGAAATTTCATTGACACGAGAGTCATGCCAGCTCCAACACTAACTATTTCAATAATCCTCTTTTTTCCAGTTCATTCAGGAGGCACACAAATAGTTGGTTGTAGAGGGAACAAAAAACCTTGACTCATCATCACCCTAATCAAGCATTAGAAAAGTGAGGCGGTACAGTCATGAGATGATGTCAGGCACAGTGCTGGGGTTCAGTTCATTTCCACAGCCAAGATCAGAAGAAAAACATTAAACACTCTTTGCCCCATAGCATAGTGGTATGCATGAAAACACAGGGAGCAGCCAGTCCAGAATCCAGAAGGACATACAGGAGACAAGCTGCTGGACTATGCCTACTCCTGCTTCTGCTCCTCAAAGTGATCATCATCATCGACTAGACACCATACTGGGCCCTCCAGTCACAGAATCATACAGCACACGTCCCTCCCCTCAAAGCCTGGACATTTGCAGAAACTGCTGTATTTGTAGGGACATACATTCTGTAAAGTATTTGTGGTTTGTCATTCCTTCTCACGCTTCATGTTTCTGCCATCCTTTCACACATCAGGACCAACAGTGCAATTCAAGTGCATCAGCAAGGCAGGAGGGACAGAGAGAACTGTCCCTCTCCAGCAAGGCAGAGGCAGGGCAGGCAGCAGCCCTCCTCATGCAAGAGAGCTCCCAAAAGAGCAGGTAATTGAAAAGGCTGCCTTTTTTGCTACATGGGTATGAAAATACAATTCTTACACACATGCTAGGGAGTATTTCGCATTTGCAGTATGCTTTCAGACAGCCTCATATAGGAAGTCAAAACAAAAATACTGTTAAATAATCATTTTCATAGCAGGGTGCCCAAAATCACTCTCTTGGAAATATAGCAAGAGAATGACAAATAATGATTTAGCAATATCAAGTTCAGCAACCACTTCAACCTCTTTGTTCCTCTTTGAAAAGAAGTTCAGATTATAATTTGAGCTCCAACAAAGGAACAAATATTATGATCTGGATTTAACATAGCATTATGTCCTAAACCACACATATCTAGCATTAAAACATAAGTTGGCAGTATATACTTTTGAATGAAACTGAAAAAATTTTGAGTAATATTTTAGGAAGCCAAAATCAAATACACATCAGTGTTTGAATACAGTAAACACCTGGTGAATAGTGTTTTGCAGCTTCATGAAGACAGAACAAAAAGTCCTCTTTCTCTCCACTCCCCTTCTCTTTTGAGCCTAGTCTCAGCACTGACATACAAATTATCAGCCATTTTCAAAAACTTGTGCTGCCTTTGGAGGAAAAAGCTGCAGTGTCACAAGAAGTTCACGAAGATTATTAAAACCTATCAACTGAACATTACTAGAAGTGATACAATTTTTCTTGTCATATCAGCCACAGATGGAATTCCATCATTATAATAAAGCCAACATACCTGCCTTCAATAGCCAGCCTTCTTCCCCTCCCATAAACTGAAGACCTTGGTGAAGCACAACCTGCCTGTAGTATTAATAGCGTACATGACAGCTTTGGAGAGGTCAGCTCTAGGCTTTACTGAGATTTAAAGTTTTCTCTTTTCTTTCTGCACACCCCAAAGTAGCCATGAAGATGAATTCTACATACTTCCGTTTCTAGCAGAAATTTTGATGTTGTCCCATCAGGGTTTGGGAGGGTAAACTGTGTCTTTCATACTCATTAAGCTGCAACATTTTATGGGGACCGAAGTTGGAAATCCCTTTGCTTTCATGTTAGACTATGTTGCAACCATTCAAATAAAATATGCTGGATATCCTGAGCTGTAAACAGTTTCATGATATTTTTGAATTGCTGTTAACAATTAAACACCAAGTAATACGAATATCCGCTTTTAGGGCTACAGAATGATGTTTACCTCCAGTGAAGAGGCTTAACATAATAGAATACTCTGATGAAATACAAAGATTACATACTCATAAAAAATATTTTTAAAGGTTGCTTCCCCCACATTTAAAGTTATAGTAAATCCAATAGGTCGTTACTCCTAAAAACCTGATGACTGCAGTAAACATTCAAGACTAATTTCTTTCACTGCATTAGGAGTCCCCTTTGGCTGTCCACTGCTGCTGTGCTTTTATTCATTCTGTGATAGGATACCCACAAAAAAATTAGCCTTATTAAAACCACGTAAATTTCTGACTGCCAGCAGGTAGCAACTGAGCCATCACGGGAAACTCTCATGCAGGAGGTGTCTACAAACACTGGGAAATTTAACACAGTGAACACAACTACATATTAGTCCCTGGGAGAAAGTAAATCCCTTAGCAATACTTGACAGTAAGCAACCTCAATAATACAAAGGAGAGTTCTTTGAAACTAAAACAAAACAGCAAGTAATAAAATAAATGGCTCTACAAGTATATAGCAATATACAGTCAGTAAAACACATGTACCAAGTCCTGGACTTCCTTCCTGAAGATAACCCACAGTGAACACATCAGTGAAAGCACCGCTCTGTACTCAGGAAAAGGGCTATAAAGAGGTTCAGGGATTGTACTTAGATCAACCTTAAAAAAAAAAAATTGGACAGGGAAATTTTATTACTAATACAAAAATTAAGAGGTGAACTAGTAAGCTTAATGAGACTCTGCTGGGTCAAGTAAACTATCTAAAGAAGAAGATTACAACCCAATTTGCATTGGTGTATCCATTATTAGGTTATTCTCTCCCTTCCCAGAAAAGCAGTGGGCAACAGACAAACTGAAGTATGACAAAATATACAGTCCAGGACCCAGAATAAAAGCTTGGCATGTAGACAAGATGTTCTTGTTCAGTCAAGAACATTTTTTTTGTGCACTTCCATGACTGCAAAATCAGAGAGTGCTTCAATCTCTAGTCTAACAACACTGTTCAGGGATAAAACAAAACAAAATCCCACACCTGTTAATAGAAGTATAAATGAGTCATAAGCATCCACTTAGCACAAGCTAGTAGTACACCGTGACCTTTCACTACATAACTACATCCTACTAGATCATAGGTTCAAAGAACAGCATCCCAAAAGGCAAGTGCATATGCTTTTTGAGTACCCTACATAAAACATGGGAGCAGTGGAAGGTATTGAAGTTTCCTGGAAAAAAACAGTCACTTAAAGTAATAATACTTGAACAGAACTACTAGACACTTTTGCCAAGTGAAAGGTTCTGCTTTTTTATACATCCCACCTGAGACTCTGGCCGCACCTTGAGGCTCTAAGGTTTCCTACATGGAGATAGCCATTTACAGGAAGTTTCACGCTGACAGCTCTAAGTGCATTCTGTCTCCACCAAAACTTCATACTAAGAAAGATACATGAAGTTATGCCTTGAAGAGAGAGGAAACAGGACTGAGACACACGAGGTCTCACCTGTGCATGCACACCATTCTATAACCCAAGCTCCATAGCAAAGCCCTCCTTATTCTATTCAGATTTGCTCAGTTTTCTTCTAGAGTCAGAGGCTCCAAAAGCTGCTGAAGAAATGCATGTTCAAAGCTACCAACACTTAAAAATTAGGAGTATGCAAATGAGAATAAGCTGCCTGAGCTGTCTTTCCAACCACATTGCACCCCAGAGGCAAATATTTTATTAATTTTTTCTTTAAGACATATAAAACGAGTTGTGAGAAAAAGCTATTTTAATCAGTATTTTCCAGTAAGGAAAGCAACAGGTGCCAAGAACTGAAGGAAACCCACATCTGCTCCACTGTGACCGTAGGCCCTGCCTGATCAGATTTTATAATATGTATTTTGCACATGCATGGATTACTTAGAATCTGAGGAATGCAGCCCATACCACTGGGAGACCATAAAAATATAAGGAATTTGCAGTCTTTCCCGCAGCATGGATCTGGAATGCCTGCACTGTTTAAGCAATGCTACGATAATAGTAGCCCCAAAACTACTGTCAGTATGATTAATTTCAGTAGCTTTCTTACCCTGGCCAGAAAGCTGCAGGGTTTACACACCACACTGAGATTTGCATACACTGAGCTCTGCATACAGGGTAGAAGCCCACCTGCCTACTTCACTTGGCCATGAAGGTGGAAAGATAAGAATAACCACTGTTTTGTGGGAGGGATTAAAAGGGGATAATATCAGGCCAGCCCTCTTCCTGGGTTTGCAAAAGTTTGGGTGCCCAGGGATGCTTGTGAGCTATTGTCATGAATAACAGCTGCTATCTTTGTCTAGAGAGCTCACCCGCCTCTGACTGACTGCCCTGAGCAAAGCTTTGAGGTACACGAAGTGAGAAGGACCATATATCTACAGTAAAATTGTATTCTGCCTGGTTCAGCAGGGTGGGGAGGCAAGAGAGCCTCTATTTGGCCTTGTAAGGAGCTACATTCTTTGACTGCCTTGTAGTGAGTTTCGGGGGATCACCACATTTATATGCGCCACACAGATAATGCACTTGAAATGCTTTGGGACTGATATGAATAGGAACTATTCTTCCCTTTAATTAGCATTTTTGCCAGATGAACACTGCTGTGAAGTGCCAAGCTGTGGAGTCCTCCTACAAGTTCCAAAAGATACACAACAGACAGCCAGAGCGTATCCAAAATCGGAAGATTTCTTTTTACAGTTACAATTCATTTTGCCCACTTGAATGAAAGTAACACAGTTATCAAAATGATCACCCAAGATAAGGACAAAACCAGTGTACTACATAAACCCTGAGAGGTCACACACAAAACTCTGCTGAATTCTTGGGCAGTTGCATGATGTTCTTTGAATACTGACTAACATTATAAACACCGACCACAGAAAAAAAAAAGCATTGGTGTACTTCCGAAGAGACAGCTTATCATCAGAAGACACAGAATTTATGGGTTTTTAAAAAAGTCAAACAGCTGATCCTACCTCTGACCACACACACAAAAAGTAGTCATGGGTGACTGTTAGACAATTTACAAGAGAATTTCTCCAAAACTTCACCTTAAGTTATAACCAGTAGGAAAAGTATAAATCTAGAAGTATGGTAAAGATGTAAGTTATACTGTTTGGGTGTTGGTGTTCTTGTATTACCAGATGAATTGCCAATAGAAAGACAGTATGGATTAAGGGAAAAAAAAAATACAAAAACATTGGCTTGTTTCCTAGCAACAGCTCAGCTAAAATTACTTAACATTTCTACTCAATCAAATGTAAATTTGACTATGTTATCCCTTAAATGTTGATTATAACAAGCCTTTTCAAATGCAAATTCAGTGTGTAAAGTGAATGTAAACGTTGACAAAGCTGACACCAAAATCTCCTGATTAACATCATTTGCATGTACACAGCAACATTATTACAAACCTTCTAAAGACAGAAGGAAATGAAAATTGGAGAATCACCTTCTGCATTATCTCATTCTTTCCTCCTTTAAGAGCAAAACAGACAGAAATATAAAGCCTTTTGGATTGCATGCAAAATTCCAACAGTTTAAAAGTGCAACACAATAAGCTGTACCTGAATGCTATTCCTTGTGTTGCTAGCAAGTACAATGGGTGAAAAGCTCTGGTTTATTTCTTAGTCGCAGAACTTGAAAATTACACATATAGCACAAGCAGACTGTAAATATTGTAATACCATGTAGCCACTGGCAGCTTGCAAGTTTTCTTGCCTCTTTTACCTGCAATTCTTGCATGAGAAAAATGGGGGGGGGGGGGGGGGGGAATTATTATATGTTACTCCCAAAGTTTACAAGTTTGTTCTTTGCAACTTAATCAACTCTGGTATTAAAAACCTTAGTTATGCATGCATTCACAAAGGGCCAGATTATTTCTGCCTAAAACATGTAGTGGAGGCTTCAGAGAGGATGTCAACACATTTCTTCTTGTTGCAGCATTTCACAATATGGGTATTGAAGTGTATTATTTTACAATAATGTGCACTACATCAGGCTGATTTACCACCAGTTAACCACTACCACCCTTTTAGACTGAGAGTATTCTCTAGTAGAAACCACCACCCTTCCTTCTTAATCATCTCAAGAAGGATACTGGGCTGAAACACAAGGTTTTACATCTACAGACACCACACAGACTGATCTTTGGCAATAGAGATTTCATTTTTCATACTGATGCAGACAGGTACCTTGATAGCTTGCTGTGATACACACATCCTAGTCCAGCAATTGACATGATGAGAATTTGCACAGCGTCAGCTACAGCAGTGCAAAATGAACAATTTAGCATTCCCCAGACATATCCTAAACTTTCATGGTGCTATGTTTTTAAAGAAAAGCAGAAACACTTTCTTCCTTCACTGCACAGCTTCTTAATAGAGTTATTACAGGCCTGTTGAGGATTATCTTTTCTACCCTGGATTAGAGTTGCTACTTAAAGTATTTTAGACAGGACATAATCCACTCCCCCCTACACCCCCAAGCTGCAAATTTTAGCCATGTCAGGTCCTAAAAGTTTCTAAGAAATTTCTAAGAAATCAACAAGGACAACAGCTGAGTATTGGGAAGGCATAATCAGTGAAATGTTTACATCCATATTAAGCACAAACCATACCGTCTCAGAAAGCCAGTTCCATCTCAAAATTATGGTTCTGGGACAGAGCTGAAAGTGGGTATTGGACTTGGCCTAAGGGATAAGGGAGAGAAATCCAGGAAGATACAGGCAAGAAAACTTCATCCTGCCATGCCAACTCCTGCCTGCTACCCCACTGCTTACAAATTTCTGCATGCCAGACAAGGCTGAAACTCGTGTCTGAAACAGAGCCCAGTTTTAAAGGCAGAGGTCATGTTCTGATGCCATATGAGCTGGTTTTCTTCAGCAAAGCCTAAAGCAGCAGGAGCTCTACACCTTACCTCACTGATCCTTCACCCTTATGCTGCACATTTGCTGCTCCATTCAAATCCAGCTTCTGATAGGAGAAACGAGGAGACGCAGACTTTTGGGAAAATCTTGAGAAACTATTTTATTTTTGTTTGGAAACTCTCCAGAGGCACTTTTAGTGCCTTTCAGTAAATACACATAAAAATTAGTACTGTTCTCTCCTTATTAATACATTCTTTCAAGTGACTTTTACAGTCTGGAAGCAAAGGTCAGTTACACTGAGTTCCAAGAATCCACTGCAGTAAAAAAGTAACTTTATTCGACCATATGTTACTATAATTAAACATACAGGAAAATACTCTTTGCTCTTATGACTGTCTTGGACTAGATGGATAGCAATCCCATTTTTACAAATGATTATTCTAGTTGGAATCCTAAAAAAAAAAGAAATCTGAAATACCTATATCATTGACTTAACAATTTACCATTAAAATTACCACCGTGGTATGTGATATGGCAGTGTATGTTGAAAGATCATTTCCTAACTGGGCTCTTGCCTCAGAACCCTGACACAAGAGGTTTGGGAGCTCATACCCATGACAGTGACTGAAAGAGACGAAGCAGTAGGTGTTGAAACAGCAAGACATTTGTAGCTGGGAACTAAAATAAATTACTCTCATGCAGCACACAAGTTCCTGGAGAAAAGGCTCATTAACGTGAGAAACATTTGCTACAGAACAAAACTATGTAAACAAAACAAAGGCAAGATGTGCACAGAAAGTTATCTGTTGTTCTACACCATATGGGCTATCACTGCCAATAAAGTTCCAGAGACAAAGATTCTAAACAACTGAAACTTAAAATTCAGCTCAAATGAGCTGAATTCAGACAAGGAACCAATTAGCACCTTTACTTCAGTACAGAGCCTGTAAGTGAAAGGAATAGTCTCATAGGAATTATCCAAGGAATTGTTCCGCCTTAGGTGAGGTCCTATGGACACTCCTAAAAATCAAGAGTACACTTTTTCACACTTCTTGATACACTAGGATCTGGGAAAAAATAAAATATCCTAAATTAACCAATAGCACTACTGTTACAGGAAAAAAGACTCAAAAATTTATTCTGAATAAAACGTCTGAAGTCCATAGCTGTACATGTAACTTCCTTTCACATATGCTTAGTGGGATAATTCAATTCAGTGTACTTCCAACAATGACAGATGTCAAAGTTAAATTAAGAAAAGTTTTATTACCATTCATCACACCCTTAAAGACCAGAGCAGGTGAAGTTAAATGTTCTTCCTTGAGTTTCATGTGTAGCAGAGAAGTGCAAATACCATGGTAAACTCAGTGCTGAAACAGGCAAGAGGAAAGCTATATAAAGAAAGATGAGAAGAACAACTAGCTCACATTTAGACAGGGTATTTGAATAGGATTTGGAAACACCACAGAAAATTATTTTTTTAATACTTTGTATTCTTAATAGGAGATCATATCAGCTTTTGCATCTTGTAGGCAAACCTCTCTAGATTTAAAAGAAAAAAAAATCCCACACACCTCTGACTGTATGCGTTGCTCAGGAACAGAATGGTGACACAGAGGCATTGTCCTGCCTCATGACTGAGACAACCTCAGAGAGTCGCTATTCATGCTCTCAACACAAGGTTGGGCATATGTGGTGTTGGGAGGGGCCAAACTTAAATACTCATGAGCAGTCCTCATGACATTTTTAACACCACCTGATGGCATTCAGCCAGACCACAATAAGGTCTGATTTATAGAAAGAGAAACTACAGTACATCCATGCCTGTGATTTCTGCCATAGCTTCTTTTATGAGTGTAAGATAAACTATCTGATTTAAGACTAAGTAGCTTCAACAAGCCTCTTCCAATTAACCAAATACTACAAACAAACTCCTTTCCAGCTACCCCATCCGACAAAAGCAAATGCTTATTCTGCAGTTATCTCAGTGTGCATAAGCACACTACAAGAGTACAAGGATGGGGGAAATGACAGTAACTAAGGGACAAGCTGCTCACCAGTGCCCACTTTCATCTTTAGCAACTTGACAACTGAACTTGACACTACTTTCTGGGTGAAAAAGCAATTCATTCAGGAATCTCAGCATGGTTTGAGTTGGAAGGGACCTTAAAGATCATCTAGGTGCCCCACCATGAGCAGGGATGCCTTCCACTAGATCAGGTTGGTCACAGCTCCATCCAGCCTGGCCCTGAACACTTCGAGGGATGGAGTATCCTCAGTTTCTCTGGGAAACCTGTTCTAGTGCCTCATCACCCTCCCTGTGAAGAATTTCTCCCTAATATCTAATCTAAATCTACGCTCTTTCAGTTTAAAGCCATTACCCCTTACCCCACCACTACACACGCTTGCCAAAAGTCCCTCTTAAGGGCCCTCTTTAGTAATGGAAGGTGCTATAAGGCCTTCTGGAGCCCTCTCTTCTTCAGGCTGAACAACCCCAACCTCTGTGAACCTGCCTTCATACCACGGGTGCTTCAGCCCTCGTGTCATCTTCGTGGTTTCCTCTGGATCCAATCCAGCATGTCCACATCCTTCTTGAATTGGGGAACTGAGAGCTGAATGCATTTCTCCAGGTAGGGTTTCACCAGAGCAGAGCAGAGGTCTGCTGGTCACGCTGCTTTTTCTGCAGCCCAGGACATATTTGGCTTTCTCTGGGCTGAAGTGCATGTTGCTGGGCCCTGTGCTTGTCCTCCATGCACACCCCCAGGTACTTCTCTGTAGGGTTATTGTCAGTTCATTCTCTGCTCAGACTGCATTTGTGCTTAGGATTGCCCTGACCCATCTGCAGGACCTTGCACCTGACCTTCTTGAAGTTCATGAGGCCTGCCTGTCAAGGTCACTCTGGATGCCATCCCCTCCTTCCAGTGTGTTGATGCAATGAAGCTGACTTGTTGCCCAGAGTGGCTGCAATTCCTTTGTGCTACTCTTCAGGAGCTCTCCTGCTAACTTGCAATCCATCTCCAGGCTCTGGGCATCTCTTGCTGGTGCTGGCATCAAACTGGTAGGAGTAGGATGGATGGAAGTTCCCTTCCCCCACCAGCTTTAGTTTAAAGCCCTCTTCACATCTTTTAAGACAGCTCTGTTTTAAAAGAACTAGCTAATCTGTTCTTACTAGCAAATGTAATCCTTTACCCCAGCATCAAAGACTCCATTTAGCTCAGTTCTTGAAGTTTATAAAGAACTGAAAGGATACATGAGGCATGGAAATTAAAAACAAAATAGAAGAGAGGAAGCAGGCTTGCTAACTGCAGGAAATGGGACTTTTTCTACAGTCTCAGCCCCACCACTACTTATGTTTTATTCATCAATTCTACTTGCAGTTTTTCTCTTTAGGCAAAGACAACCTGGCAGCACCACCTTTTCATTACTCCAAGTCAAATATAATACCAGATCATTAAAAAAAGAGATGAAGTACCCTTCAGATTCTTATTAGAGACTCAGGAACATTGCCTTGTTACCCATCTATGGTGCCCATCTCTCGCTCACATTCCCAGGTTTAATTTTGGCACAGTGTACTGGTCCAAGCACACACAATGGAAGACAAATCCTATCCCTTCATAAGAGAGACAGAGAGGCAGTTTACTTTTGCTGACCTCTAACTCAGACCTATTTTTGTACTTCTCTGAGATGTCACCATCCCTCTTGAAACTGCGCATCCCTGCCTTCAGCACACTCCTGCTACTCTGACAGTCTCAGGAGTTTTACTCACTACATATAATACTCTTCTGGTCTTCACAGAACTGGTGTGCTGTCACTTCTCTCTCCTACTCTCCACCTCCTTCAAGACACGACTTTTTAAATTACTTTTTTTCAAGCCAGGTTCAAGCATTACTAATGCTGTATTACAGCAGCTTCTGTTACCAATGTGAAAAAGTCAATGATTTACTGCCAAATCCATGGAGCTACCAGTAAGAATGTGTAAGAGAGTCATCAAGTTCTACTGTAATGATGCATAGTAAAGTTGTGCAATGTCTGCCACATCAAAAGCTCTAACCAGATAAACTTTAGACTAGGAAAATTTTAAAAGAAAGGAAAAAAATCAACACTAACAAAATATAAGAACATGAAATTGAAAAGACACCAAGAAATAAACAGAGCAACTAAAAAAAAAATCAAGTTAGAAATGGTCTCACAGACACTGCTCTGAAAGTAAAGCTCACAGACGCAACACAAATCTTAGAAGTTAAAATACATGGCTGCTGGGATAAATATCTACAGCTCTCCTCACCTGCCCACATATTTAGACCGTTTAAGATTTTATCCTTGAGAACCAAGGTGATAGCTATCAACCTGAGATAGTTAGCAAAGCCTAAGCAGCATGATTTGAATTATAGAAAAAATAATGTCAAGAGTATAGTTCTTATATCTGTTAATAATAAAAAAAAGGGCATCAGAAATAGAAGGTATTTAGCTACTCTCTCTAGAGTAAACCCTATTTTTTGAATTCCGTGATCATGCCTCTTTGAACAGGAAATTGCACTTCAGTCTCTTACCCAAACCAAAACCAAAGCATTGATTTACATGTCACATATTTACATGCAGACAAAGGAACCATAAACATCCTTCATGCATGTATATGTTTGGGTTTATATATTTATGTATAGACTTATTTATGAGCCTAGATCTCCTGATATCCTCACTAGAATCTTTGCAGCAGAGAAATCATTCATGTTCCATCCAGAGGTGTCATGGATCATCCAAAGGTTTTGCTTCTGAGAGCTGCAAATTACACACAAAAACCTTTCCTGCCCACACATCTCCCTGGCATCTCGCAACAGTTCCTGCAAGGAGAAGATCCAGCTCTGCCACTAGCCCAGGAGTGGTTTCACCTCTCTGGTTTTGTTCTCCTCCTCCATGGTTTGCTGAGCCATCTAATCCTTGCATTTCTAAATGGAAATAACACATTGCCAAACACTAATGCTTATTATTACAGTCAACCAATTAAACTGTAATTCTACCATTATTATCCACCAACACTCTTCCTGCTTAAGTGCAAGCTATGTTTACTTTATTACTGAGAAGCTCAAACATTTTCTTTCACAATAATGTATTCTCTTCCTCCTTCCACCTAAGCCAAGGTGAATGCTCATGAATCAGACCAATAACTAGAACAATGTTTTCACTTCTACACCGACATGGACAGATGCAGAAAACCTGAGACTTAGTACTTTCACCAGTTTTAGGATCCATAGAAAGATTCTGCAAAAAAGGGAAAGATGGCAGAGATTTCAAAAAAAAACCAAAAAAACCCCTCTTCTACACCGCAAACACAGCACCACGACACAGAGTTGACATTTTATTATCTTCTCTTTTACAGTATCACTGCTGAAGCTAGAAGTTCCAGATCTAATGAAACAAATGAAATAGCCATAAAGGAAGAAATTAGATGGCAGAACAAGTAACACAGCTCTTATAAAACCTCAGACCTATTAGCACAGTGTCGATAAAAATATTTTTGGATTTTATTCCAATCTGCTCTGCAAAAAACCTCTCCTTTACCCCACTAAACAGAATCTGCACCAATAATGCTGGTTCACAATTACATAGGGACAACAGTTAAGGAAGTTGGAAACAATGCAGAAATGTCTTATCTAGTGGTAAGGCACTGGTGATTTTTAGAGCTCATTTCTAGCACCTTTACTTCTTCAGGAACACTGCATATATGATGAAAAGGAAAACTTAATCCTGGCACCTCATATTCACAGCTAAATATGGAGTGCAGTGCTGGTAACCCACACTCAGGAAACATGAAACACTGTTTTCATTATCCTACAGCCAGTTCAAAATAGCATCATTAAGCCGACAAGTGTACATCACCAGGAAAGGACTGTATTTATCTGAAAATCTTTACTCCCCCATCAGAGGACCTCTGTATATGCTGCTCCCTCAAAACTTGAACTGATAAGAATCAGCCCTAATCACATATGTACACTCAGCATGAGACTATTTGCAGATCACGAAACATGTAGAAACTTGCTGCTTCCCAGGAAATGTCCACAACCGATTCTCAAATTCAAGACCAAATGCTAAATACCACAAAATACCACTGTGCTGCTTATCTAACTCCTTAAACTGGGACCATTAGTGCGGTTATCTGAGCACTTGAACACAATTGACAAACATGCACTTTGCAGCATATCTCATTATTACTACATTTTTGTGGCAGGCAAACATACAGACGCTTCTCTTTTCCCCTCCAAAAAAGATACCTTCTGAACTCTGCACCTGCCCAAGACAGCAAAAGTGTTATTCAAGCCATTCTCCTAAGGTGACATCCTTACAACACATTCTAAGGATCAGAAACAAAATTACATCTACACAAGTTCCTACTATTTTGACAAGTCCAACAAATCGCTAGGAATGCGTGTTCTTAAACACATTCTCCAGCGTAGAAACAGCTCTGTGCTCTCCTCTGTGCCATCACCAGAAACAGCATCCAAGAAGGGAGGATGGAGCTGCCTCCACTCAGATCTACTTCTTGCTACCACGTCTTCTTTCCTCAGGCCATCGGGTGGGAAGAGCTGCCCGGCTCAGTTTAGTCTGCAAAAGTACTACACGTTAGTACTATGGATCAGTTTTGTTTTACTAAACAATATATGTCAATTATAAAAAGCATGCAGGACCAACATGAGACACAACAACAGACCACCAGTTTTCAGAAGGTGGAGAGGTCACCACCTCCTAAATACCAACCACCCTACAAAAGGATTTATGATGATTATGCAAAACTAGGACACATGTCATCCCACAAATCACTGGTTTTCCCCTCTCAAAGTAAAGAAAACAGTGTATCTACAGACACTTGAGTACTACAAAGAGAGCAATGTAACAGTTGCGCTTTGCTTAGGGATGGACAGCCCTGCAATCATCTACACAACCTCTTTCCCATATGATGTCTCACCATGAGGCATCACATGGTCAAGCTGTGTTTCATGGAACTTGCAGGGATACATGCTCAACTAGAAGTATGTTCTGCCCATGTAAACTTGTATTAGGACACGATTACACAGTAGCTCTTTTGTTTGTAGGAATCCTTTTCCTCATCCTACCACACAATCATGACACCATGCCAACTAATGGAGAGCAACGAGACAGGAGGACTGTGAGACTTCACCTTTATCTTCCTAGTAATCAACAACATATGTTACTCCACTACACTGCAAAGACACAGAGAGAAAGCAGTTCCTCTGCCACATTCTAAAACACTTTGGGGCTCAAAATACATAACACAGAACAGTTCAACATGTTTTCAAATAGGGGCTGTCTCAGACACCTGTGAAACAAAAGTCTGCCCAAATCAGGTTTGTATCCACCCAAATTCAAGCGTGAAACCTTCTGGCAATAGTCTTAATGCTTATATTCTGCTCTTCATAAAATGTCAGGGGAAAAAAAAACACAGACCAAACTCAAAACAATAAATTTGCTTTCTTGAGTGCTTATCATCAGCCCTGCCTACTGGACTCTAAAAACTGCCATCATGCAAGGTGTTTGATTGCTTAACACCAGAGGTTCAAAGATGGGAAGGTTCAACAGAGTCCAAGTGAGGAAATCAGAGTAAGTCCACATAAACAGACTGCCTCCCAAACATGCTGTCATTAACAAGCCTGTTCTACTAAGCTACCTACCCCCAACAAGGTAGAAAGCAACCAAAGGGTACCCAGAAAGAAAGGCCTTTATGATCTTGACAAAGGTGTTCTACTGTGCAACCACTGGTAAGATAAACTGGGGGGGGGGGGGGAAGGGGGGGGGAGGGGAGGCTGTGTGTGGAATAAATAAAAAGAAAAGAAAAAAGGCAAAAAAATAAATTATGCTACAATAGCAACAAAATGTTTGTATAGGAAAGATGGGCTATCAGCCCAACACTTACTAAATCCTGGGACTCCAGAAAGGATGGCTTTGGAACTGACCTTAAGAGAAAAGCTAAAGTATTCCTGGAAGAACAGGAAGAGCATGTGTCATATCTGAGAAGGAGATTGCTTACTTACCAGGAGTGCTTCAGCACACACATTCAGTAACAGAACCAGCCTACCAGTCTTCTGGATTGAGCATTCAGTGCTCAGTATCCTGAGCAGGAAAGCTAAGCAAAAGAATTCAGCTCTCAGATATGTAAAGTTCTGCTTCAAAATGAAAATATAGAGGGGAGTTATCCACATCTAGATCATTAATGCAGCTCTTAAGGAACATGATCTACACAAAATGAGTTAAAACTCAGTAGTGTGACAAGTCACCTGCAAGGAGGGAAATTCAAAAGGGGTACTGAGGTAGCTTGAAAAGGCGGCTGCAAATAACCCATAGAACTGATCTGATATCAGGATGTATTTAGTAATATAAACAAATAAGGTTTTCAGGATAAATTAGATAAGGACTTTGTAGGCAATGAAATAAAGATACTTAAAACATCCATTAAGAGCTCTGAATCTCATCAAGTACATGCTTCAAGCAGACTGCCTGAACAACCCCAAGCATTCAACCTCAAAGTGAGTCAGAAGAAAGAGAGTGGCTGGTATACTTGCTCCAGAATTAGACATGTGTCTGCCCAGCAAGAAAAAACATGGTTTCTTTTCAGGCAGGCAACTGTCCAGCCTATGAGATTTAAAAACTCCAACCAAGACCTCATTTTAGAGAGCAGACTCCTTTGCTTTTCACAAACTCCTTTTTTCCCTTGCTTCAGTTTCAGATTTTTTCATCGTTACTCCTTGCTATATTCTGCTTCATTATTTTCTCAGAAAGGGACCTTCTGTATTTATATGGTTAATACAAAGGCCTGAAAAACACAAGTACAGTATATCCTATTATGCCTGTGTTCAGTGTCCTGTTCCTAAACTACACCTGTTCTACAGAGCACCAAAAATAAATAAATTAGACAATCTGTATTCACGAGAAAAGAAGGCTTTGAGACTTTACAGGACGAAGCGGTTCAGTGGTTCCAGGACAGAAAAGCAGCAGCCGTGAGAAAGGCTCCAATCAACCACTCATCTGTGGAGCAACAGGAGAAGAGAACAGAACGAACAGTCAGAAGGTGAGCAGCAGGTGAGCAAAGACACCGGGTGGAGATTTTTAAACTTTTTTTTTTTTTAAAGCAGTAACAGAACAGTAGGCAATTTCTGATCTCCCTACAAAGCCTATATCAGGTACTCACCAACTCCACCTCAGCATGCACATGTAACACCTTTCTAGGTGGGTATGTTCTATGCAAAGAGTAAACCACTTTGTGGCACCAAGCACCACAGTCTGGGGTCTGTGTGTAGGTGCAGCAGAATGCTCTGCTGAGCATAACTCCTTATTAAAAGCTAAACACTGCTGGAGCAGAGTTTCCTCCATGTAGGTATGGGATTTATAATCCCCTTCCTTAAACCACCTGTCAGGGCTTGGCAGGTAAGCAGAAGTGTCAGGTGATGAGAGGGGCTGAACGGTAGTATAGAACAGAAGAAAGATGTAAAGGTTCAACTTTGCTCCACAGGTGGACACAGACAAGAAAAAAAAAAATTCCAACCCTGGGTTTGTATGATGTTATTTCAATCATGAAAGGATGAACAACACCTTGCAAGTGTCTTGCCAAAGTACAGATAGTGGAAGGTTTGTTTTTAATTCCTACCTCTGCAATTTACTATCTTCTATCAATTTCCCAAAATGGAACTAGTATCTGGGCTCTTCCCAACCTCCTCTCTTCAGTTCTCACTTCTTCTCCTAACTACCTGCAGCTTTGCAGGCTTCTGAAAGAAACATAAACCTGGTCTTCAATTACAATTAATATGTTTAAATTACATGCAGAAAGATCAGCACAAATCATTGTTCCTAATTATCAATATAGCAAGTCTAATGGCATACAATGAGCGCATAATAAATTTTAAATTATTACACCACACAAACTGACAATACTTTCTAGAGAGCTGTATACTCAATTCTGTGCCATGGTTCTAGCCACACAACACCATAGAGATTATGAGCAAATACTAACAGGCTTTCAATATGTATGCACACCTGCTACTACAGAAGAAGCATTAGCAAAATTGTGTGTTTGGGCTCAATTTCGAATTCATGAGGTATCAAGTGTTTTTAGTAGCCACTTACACCACTGCGGGCAAAACTCCAATCCTTTCCATTATTAAGGGGTTGTGCTTTGTGGGGCAGAGCACAGGGATTTGGTTTCCAAATGCAGATGTTATGGCCCCCATATAGGCAGGGTCAGAGAAAAGGCATGAATGTTTGGTGGTAGTAAGCAATCCTGTGGCTGAAACACTGTGCCATTAGCAGGAACAGCAGGGTCCACTAACTGTACACCTACTATATTTCTGAGGTCAGTGGGATCAAGTGGAAGTACGGTGACAATGCTACAGCAATTACACTTTCTATTTCAAAAAGAAACAAAGGAAGAAGTCAGATGAGCACTGAGGAAAAAAATGCAGCTATCAATTAACCCAGTGTATCTCCAGAACATCCATAAAGTTTATAAATGCATGTCACCTTTATATTTGTTTCCATCTTTGAAATACATTTGAGGCCACATATACAATTCAGATATAGCAAGAGCAGATATGGAACCTCTTGCCTGTCTCTTTCACAATGATTTTTAACTCAGAATTATGAAAATTGCTGCAGAAGTAAAATTCTTCATGTAAAAGTTGCTCAAAGGCAGGGTTTTTTTTTTAGATTTCATTAAAATCCAACCACCTAATATTAAAATACAAGAGTGCAACCAAAAATATCCATAGAAGGTAACAGCAACAAATACCTTTCCCCCATCCTGTGCATTCAATTATTGTTACATACCTGAACAAGCACTTGGTATTTACCCTGGCTCTGGAAGCAGGTTGAGCAAGCCACTAAAAGTCCCTGGCATATAACTATGCGCCAGCTCACAGTATCCAACACAGACTTTATCTCCCCACTCAATCTGGTCTAAAGAGAGCTCTGGGTACCTGCCCCATGGTAACTGTCAGCGAAGATAAAGTATTTGCTTTGTTCTAATGGCAGGCTCTTCACAATCACAAAAAAAAAAAAAACAAAAAACAAAAAACAAAAAAAAAAAAAAAAAAAAAAAAAAAAAAAAAAAAAAAAAAAAAAACCCCCAAAAAAACCACCAAAAAAACCACCAACAACAAATCTGCCAGGAAGAGAAGGCTTATTCCAGATACATGAAATGAGAACACTAGACACAAGTAGCTAAATCTCTAGACAGCTCTCCTAAGACAGAGACCAAAGTCTGGAAGCCCTGTTAAGCATGGCTGCTGAAGATAAAGCATAAGGATGGATATAGCTACAATGTCAGCATTTCTCATCTATAAGAGAGTATTTAATCAATTTATGAAATTTTTCTAAGGTAAAAAGAACATACAGTTACTACCAATGCTACGACTGTGTGCGAAGAGTCCTACAGCACAACCAGAAAGCCTCTCTCAAGTACAGCAAGTGCTCACAATGAGCCCAGGAAAATGAAGACCCCCCAGAGAAGTGCTGTGAAATGAAAGTACATACAAAAAAAATTCTGTGTAGCATTATCTTCCCACCCTCCTCACTCACCACACCACCACCTTGCCTCATGGAGCATAGAGCACTTAGAACTACAGTAGGGACCATAGTCTTCCTAGTTCCTCCCTGGAAGGTTCTGCAACCATGGATTTTATTTTAAACACATTTAAGCTTTCCTTTTTCCTCCAAATATCACAGTAGTTACAAGCAATTTTTAGTGAATTTGTTACTGTCAGCTGCCTGGTTCATGCTGCCACATCCATGGCACTCTGCATTGATAAATAACCCCCAGCCCAGGCACACAGAGCAGCACACTTCTGAGCCTCTCCCCCTTTCTGTGCTGCCACTGCTGTGGAAATTTTTCACTCCCCTTCCACAAATCTATCTTCTTCACATTAACATACTTATTAAGTGAGCAGGATGCTCTTGCAATATGTCCCAAACAAATTTATTGGAAAAAGCAATGATTTGAAGTTTTCCTTAGTGTTTTTTTCACACATCTTTCACTATAATCTACTCTATGCAAAAGGAAAAATAAAAATGTTCAGACAATGAAAACCTGGTTCCTCAGGAGAAAGGCTCTGCAGATACCCCCAGAGCTTAACAGGATAAACAGAAAAGCTCCCTAGTGGCAAACTGAAATAAAGATAAGTATGTGCGTGGTTCACTGTTATTTTCTGCATCAAAATTGAGATCTTAACAACTCTCACGCCACCCAGTTAACCCAGAATAACAATCACATAGCAGACTCTCCTCAACTTAACAGCAAGTTATAGAAGGTGTAACAATTCTCCAGCATAGTGCTACAAAATCATGTAAACTTCAAAGGCTTCCTAAAAGTTTGTCATCAGATTTACTTGTATCAATGTCAGTTCTTTGATCTGAAGACAAAAGAAGCAAGAGTAGACTTCAGTAATCCGGTACACAGCTTTCACCTGCCAGCAAGCAAACATCTGAAGTCTACACCAAGCCTTTAAATGAATTTTGAGGTCACTTCCACAACACTGATACACACACTCTGAAGAACATACACAGCAGGATTACATCACAATAAATGACTGAAATAATTAAATAGTCTTGTTTTCAACACTGAATGCCTCTAAGGGGCTGAGGTAAGATTTTTGTATCTCATAGCAGAGAAACTGGACCTCTTGCATCTTAAATGTACCATCTCCCTGTTTCTGGGTTATGGCTTCTATCAGGATAATTCCCAGCAAGTAAGATGGTGACTACATTATACACTGCTGGAGAAACAGGTGATTCTCCTTTCCACTTCGTACTGGGGTATTTAGAGGTTCAAATTTTATTCATGGAGTATTGACTGTTTGTCAAAATACAATGGAAAAAAAATTAATTTCCATAAGGAACAGAGACATTCGTAGCTCACTGAAGCTTTACAAAGTACTTGGAGCAGGTATCTCAGAAGTGTCCAAATATCCTCTAAAACTATAAAAAGATTTTGTTGGACCAGTTTCAGAATGAAATATTTCAAAATAAAAGTGCTCAGCTTTTTGAAAAAAAAAATCTTAATAAATAAGATGGTCTTTATTAGCACACAGTGAAATCTTTCTCAAAATCAGAAGAAATGTTTCAAAATTCATCCACAATCAAGATCTAATATCTTCGTCCATAAAGAACTGATCAACTTGGCTTCAAAATTCCATTCGATTTTTCCCTTAAGCTGGTAAATGTCTTCTTCTATGTCTACTCCACCCTTTTTAACACAAAACGGAACATTAAAAAGATACAACTAACACCTGTATTTAAGTCAGTTCAGTCTTCCATGAATTACAGTGTCTGAAATGAAACTGCTCAGTAGTAATATACTCCATCCTGTGCACTTATGAGAGACACAACAAGTGCAGTGTCATCAGCATCTCTGGTGAAAAAATCCATTCCCCTTGTTTATCACAGCACAAAGTTAAGAAGGAGCCTTGTAAGGATTCAGGGAACACAAATATTAATAGCCAAGAAAAAAAATCATTAAACCATAAACTGGAATATTTCTTCTATTCTACAGCTCTGAATATTGGTCCATCATCTCGTAACTAAAGTGTAATAAACCATATGTACTCTCCCAAAGCATCTCTAAAAGTCTCAAGACAGAATTAGACACTGAGTAACAGGAATCGGTTGTTTAATTTTTAATGTGAAGTTATTCACTGAGACAGTCCTTTAAAACCAAGGACTCTTTATTGTTAAACAAAGCTGATTTATCAAATCAATTCTCTAATTGTCACCATTTCAAATTAACACTAAAATCTTTGTCTCTGCCTTTCTCAAAGTGTACAGAGCAGCTATTTTCTTGGATGGTTATCATCCAAATTTTGAATAACTGGTGCTTACTAGATATAAATAAAATTTATTCTCAGTGAAAAAAACCAACTTATTCAAGAAAAATAACTATAAATAAAGAAAAAAAATAGCACATTCAGGAGCAACATAAAATATACACTGCAAGCAGCAGGCCTGTAGTGCTTCCTTCTTCTGCATTAAAGTATTCTGCAACTTGACACAAAATATTTCTGATTACTTGTTCGCATTTGCATTATATTCTAGAAGAGGAAGGAATGGTAGGTAAGATTGTCTCAGATTGGATAGATGTTTCTTCATCTTCTGGCATCACCCCTTCCTCAAATTATTTTTTACTATACAATTATTATTTTTTATTATACAATTTCACATTCCTCAAGAAATGATGAAGTGAAAAAAAGATAATGTGACTGGCAGCCACCTGATTATTTTACAGTTCTCATAAGAACTGGAGATTAACTATGAAAACGTCCTCTCAAAGCTTGAAGTGCAGACATGATAATCACTATAAATTTCACCACAAAGGTAAATATGCCCTACAAAAGTGAAGTGTAATGCCAGTGTTACAAAGTTACCTGATGTTTCTTCAGGTTTTCATTTCCCAGCTCTTGTAAATCTGCTGGTATACAAGAGGAACAATCCCTGCCAGTCCTATGGATACAGAACTGCAATGGGCCTCACCTAAAGCTACGCCAGCAAGCAGAGGAAAAAAGGAAAGATTTCTATCAGCTTTATGTGAGACCTTCAATCTTAAAACTGAAAAATCAGTTTGCAGCATTTTCACAGATGTTTGCTTTCAGTCCTCTCTTCCCAGAAAATATGAGACTCGGGCTTTACACTATTAAACACTTTATATCTCATCCTCCATATACTCAGCAAGCTCAGAACAAGAAAAAATTTCATGTAACAGAAGTACAAAAAATTATGTTTTAGTCAAACTTCAATGACACTTCCATTTTCCTCCATACAATTGATATAGTCTAGATTTTTTTACAAGAGTCTCATTTACATTTTATCACAATTTATATTCAAACCCAAAGAGTAAAAGAAGCCATACTTGTAAATGCAAAGTTATCCAAAAACCTGCTCTGCTCAAGATTACATGTGGGGGGAAAAACTGCTGATAAGATCTTTTAGTCAAGAAAGACTTTGACAGAAACACCTTCCTGAGATAGAAGGGCCTTCCTCACCATACCAACTTGCAAAGCAAATAACATCCTTGGAAAACAGATCCTTCCACTTCCCTGTGAAACGCATTTTAAATAAGAAACAAAAACTACAGTTGCAGAAGTACTGGACAGAAGATGAACCTTAGCCAACCGTAAGAAGTTGCTTTTCATGAACAATAATTAGTACTCCCTGCTGAGGTAAATGCACATAATTGTTTGTTTATTTTGCAAGGACACACATTCATGCACATTACTGGCAACTAAGTATGGGTCTGTCCTCTGATTTCCAGATGCTGATGAGAGCACTCCATGTGCCCAGCTGCCACATTACTCCTGGTGTAAAAAGCCTTGGGTTGAGATCTACCACCTTTTCAAAACAGCTGCTCTCAACTCCAAATGTTAAATTACACGTTGAGCAAATGCTGAGAGAAATTTACATGATGGCAGCCACTTAAATGATGTTCACGCTCTTGTGAAGAGCTCAGCTTTTAGTGAACACAATCTGTCATACAGACGTAGGTTTTCCAGGCCTTCCATAGATGTGTAGCCCCTCATCCTCATCTTTAGCAACATTCAACAGTTGCATCTTCTTGTGCTTGTTTTACACAACATGTGGTCGGCTCCAATATAGAAGCTGTCACCCCTGTCAGACTGCACTTTAACCAAGATGCTGCTGGAAGTCTGGGCAACACAGCAGTGGGGAGCAAAACCCACATTTCAGCAATACCAAATGCCATTTTAGCATGTGCTCACAGCCAGCTCATCATTCAACACCTCTAACTATCGAAGTGAGGACACCACATCGTTATTAACATGTTTGAGAAAATACTGAAAGGGACATCTTTAAGAAAGGCACGTGCATTCAGCCAATGGCTTGTTCAACTACTTGAGCCCTTTGCTGGGGAATCTGGCCCCTTGACTGCATAATATTAAGAACTGAAGTCACTGAAGGCAGCAGATGTCAAAGCTACCACCAGACATGGAAATCCATAAGTCTCTTTCTCCCTTCATATGACCTGAACTTTCCAGATGGGTAGTATTTTTGAAAGGTTTTGGTCTGTCTTCTGCAATTACTCTTTTATGGAGGAAGTTTTGTTTTTCCTGCTAATCCTACCACTTACAAAAGCAGCTGCCTCTGCTCCCTCAGTAAGTACTGTTGTGTTGCAGGATCCATCCTAGTATTTGGGAATCAGTCAAGCTTGATGAAAAGCTCCCAGTTCCAACAGCAATACTACAAAAATACCCCACTGAAAGCTATCCAAGACTGGGACTTCTTGCAAAGCTATGAAGAAATGTTCAGCAACAGCTGATCATCTTTTTGTGCAATTACTGTATAAGCAGATGGCCTTTTTTTCACTCCCTTCAAATTCTAGTATTTCAGTGCAATACAATTACCAAACTCCACTTACAGGTAAGAGTGTATTCAGATTTATCTTTATCTCTTCCACCTCTTGTAGCCCACCACGTCTGACATTCATTTCAGCCCACCACTCATTTCATTCGCATCTATTTCCTCAATGCTTCATGAGTCTCAGGAGAAGCAGGACTGCTCGTATCAGCCAAAGAGCTACACAGGTCCATACACATGTCAGCATTTATCACGAACCAAGTGAACACATAGAGCCTCATACAAACAGCAACCTCACCTGATTTTGAAGTACTTTACTAAAAATACCTTGCAAAAATTAAAATAAATTAATGGATGTTGTCAAAACCTGATTAAGAGATTCTGTTTAAATACTGACCCTTCAGCATCAAAGTAAACTTCATCTTAGCAACTAAGAGACTACCTGAATCACCACTCTAACTGCAGGTAGATTGAGGGTGAAGCAAGTTGAGGAAATGGGGAGAGGAGAACAAAAAAAAAAAAAGAGAAACTTCACCCAAGGTGTGACCCTCTGGACTTCCAGGACTTCCATGAACAGCTCAAAATGCCCCAGAAGACTTAAGTGTATTTTCAGAAACACTCTGTGGAAACAGTTGTGCTGGTCCCAATATCATAGCTGAAGACACTATGGGACTGCAGAAATGTAATAAAGTTTGCCATGTTGCCACAGCTGAATATTTGGCCGTTCAAAATTGGTGGGTTTGGGGGGTCTTTTTCCTCCTCTCTTGACATTACCAAGGGGAATTGAGTCCATTCCATTTGACAGTCTGCATCTGGCTAATTGTAGTAAATTTGGCCTTTGGCTCATGGACTAGAGATGTCAGAAAAGCCAATCAAACTACCTGCAAGGGGTCAGAGCAGACAAAACCAAGAGGCAGGGAGACAGCCTAGCAAGGCAGGCCAAAAACCCCCCTTCTCAGTACACTTGCAGATAAGGTAACAGCACTTCAGGTTGCTTGGATAACATGCTCGTAGAAAGAGCTGACAGAGAAGCATTTGCAAATCAGCAGTTTTAAATCAACATCCATTTCCAGCTGTGAGCCACAGAAAACATGAATACACAGTTTAGTAGTATTGCTACGGACTGCAGAACACAGTCTCGTTGCAGAGGACACCAGTAGGGCCCGGCCTGCCTTATGAAAGACCCCAGAGCAGTGCTTCCTAGTGATCCCAATCCTACACAAGTCTTGGATCTATACATGCAAAACCCAAAAAGCAGCTGATGTGCTGATGCGCACCCAGCACCACCTCAGAGTCGAATACTTCATCCAATGGCCACAACTCTCCTAGATTATATGCACTGATACTTTTTCAAGTAACCAGTAACTTCTTACTTGATCACTAAGATGTAGGTGGGAAAAAAAAAAAAAAACACCCAAGCCACACCACTGTACACTGAATTATTTCATTACAATATGATTATTCATTAGTATTATAAATAAAGAAAGCAACTGTAGAATTGCTCAGAAATGCCTCCAGAATGCCACAGCAGTGTTTCACAGAATCATGGAACAGGTAAGGCTAGAAAAGACCACAGTGGGTCATCTGATCCAACCTCCCTGCTTAAGCAGGGTCATCCTAGAGCACATAGGACAGGATTCCATCCAGATGGTTTTTGAGTATCTCCAGTGAGGGAGACTCCACAATCACTCTACACAACTTGTTCCAGTGAGTAACCATGCACATGATAGAGAACTACTTCCTCATGTTCAGGTGAAAATTCCTGTGCATCACTTTCTTCCCACTGTCTCTTTTCCTATTTCCTTATGCTAAGCTGAGGGTTTTCTTCCAAAGGCTGACAAAAAAAAAAAAAAAAAAAAAAAAAAGCCCTTGACTAAGTGTTTGCTCCCACTTTTCAGATACACAGTACAGCTCTGAGAAACATTCCTACCAGTGCTCCACTGAAGATGTGAACAATTAACCTATTCCATGAAATGTGGCAGAGCAGCAGCACTGCAGCAGCCAGATCCCCTAGAGCCGGTGCCATACACACCTCCCCACACACAGCTGTGTGCAGCATCAGGTTTGTTATCTGTGCTGTAACACCGTCTGCCCAGCAATCACCCACTTCAGTTTAAACTAATAATGGAATGTAACTCAATCAAGTTTTCTTTATTACTGCAGCACATGCTGAATGTCCAAAGCAATCTATTTTTATGTGGCATGTTACTCTTCACAATGTATGCCAAAAAATCCAGTCAATTTTTATAGCAACACATTTCAGCGTACACTTCTAGGCCTGTATGACAGCAAAAGCAGGACACTGTTTGCATCACCTTACTGAGAAAGTGATTCCAACATAAGCTCCTATTCAGAAATTTAGTCCTTTATTTCCCAGTTCCTTTCAGAAAGGTTAATTTCGTCTGAGTGCTTAGCTGGTGAGTTTTCGTAGATTATCATCCTTTAGGCTGTGGCAGGAGTTCCTCACCCACACCAAACCATAGAGCTGACCCTTCGCATAAGAAGTTCAGTATCGCTGGTTCAACTACCTACTGATTTTCCCTGTGTCTTATAAAGGTAACATAACATTGCCACATCTTGTATTCACAAGCAGGTGAAGTTCATTCACCCAGCTGTCATACAGAGGTGAAACATTAAAAACGAAGCACAAGCAACCTTATGTCATACCCCAGCAGTTTGTACTCAAATCAGCTGCTTGTGTGACACTACGTGCAGAGCCCCAGATGTGTGTCCTGGAAGTCCTGGCAAATGACATACTCTTTTAAATGTGTGCGTGTGCTCAATCCATAATGCTCTAACTTTGTGAAAAGGAAAAAGTGATCAACACTGGCTATAAAATTAAATATATAATTATTTTAAAATTACAAAATTTCAGCATTAAGTTCTCTTTTCTGTGAAGAAGTCTCAGAACAGCTTATTGGGACTCGAGCAGCAATGCACAGACCACGTGAGCAGGACTGTATCTTCTTTGGAAACCTGCGGGTTGTGGCACCTAAGGGCTGATAATCCACTCAAGGGACATGTTAGACAACTTATGAACTTTCATTTTGAGTAACTGTTTCCCGTAAGCTTTTCTGGTGTAAAGTGATGGACGGTACAGGAAAAGCTAAGAATCGGAGACTAAAAACCCCCAATATCACAATGGTACGCCTGCACCACGTCGACTCATAAATTACAGAGTTTTGTGGTATGTGGTTTTGTTACCTCATACTAGGCATCATGATAATTATGAGAACCACACCTTTCATCTCGCTGACCTATAATGCTACATTAATGTAACGTTACACTCGCAATTTAAGCTTCAGTGATTTTTTTCAGGTATTCAGGCAGGCTTATTAAAACTTTAATAAACTGAAATGCACGCTAGCTAGCTTCATCGTGTTGTAGCAGCACTGCTTCTTCATACTTCTAGCGAAAGACTTAGTCCCTAGGTACTTAAACTTCTGCGTTTTTTTCCCCTAGTTTTAAAACTTGGTCTGCTTCAAAGAACTAGTTCGGTTTTTGATAGCTTAAGCGCTGTGTTTTATTAGCAAAAAGAGAAACTCGGGAAGATGCAGATGGAAAGCAAGCAGCGCAGCAGCCAAGGCAGCACACCTGCCGAGGCGGGAAGGTTGCGGGGAGGCGGCAGCGCCGTGCACGGCTGCGGACGAGATGCTTTTGCCGGCAGACCCTGCGCCCCAGCACGCCTGAGGCCCGGCCGGGCGCGGGCAGGCCGGTCCCGCCGGAGGGGGGAAAGGGAAAGTTGGCGCCCGCGGCCGGCCGGGAGCCGCGCCGCCCCCTCCTCCCCTGGGCGCCGCCCGCGCCGCCGAGGGCCGGCCCCGGCGCCCCTGCGCACGCTCCCGCCCGCCGCCCATGAGGCGCCCGCGCCGGGAAGGCACTGACGAGTCATCGCCCCGCCGCGTCCCCGCCCCCGCGGCCCTGGCGGGACGGGCGGCGCAGGGGAGCAGCGACTGCGGGGGGGAGCCCGCAGGTGATGCTCCGGCGCGGCCAGGCCCTAAGCTCAGCGGCTCAGGGCGGCGGGTCCCGCCCGGCGCGGCCGGCTTCTTCTCCCGCCCGGCCGGCCCCGGGGGCTGCGCCGGCCCCGCCGCCGGGCGCTCCCTCCACGCCCACCGCGCCGCCGGCCCCGCGCTCCTGCACGCCGGTGCCTCCGCCGAGAGGCGCCTCCCGCGCTGCGGCGGCCGGAGCGCGACCCGTGCTCCCCGCCACACCTAGCAACAGCGCTGACAGGACGCAGTGGCGGCGGCGGGAGGAGGAGGAGGAGGAAGCGGAATGGCTGCCGCGGCGGCGGCTCCCTCCCTCCCCGGAGCCCTGACAGCCAGCGCCGGGGCGGAAGCAGCAGGCGGCGTGCTGTGCCCGTCCTCCTCCCTCCTCCTCCTCCGCCGCCGCCTCCTCCTCCGGGCTCCTGCGCTCCCTCCTGCCAATGCAAACTAACTCCCCCTCGCCAGGGCCGGCGGGCTGCACGCCTCCCCCGCACCCACCCATGCCGCCGCGCCGCACGCCGCCGCCTCCCCGAAGAGCGCTCTACGTCGCCCTCAGGACCTGCTCCTGCCACTCCACGCCCGCCGACCCTCCTCCCCCGGCGGCCGCCGCGCCCCGGCTCCCGCTGCACCTTGTGCCCCCCACCCCGCCCCGCGCCGCCGCCGCCGCACACGCGGCCCCCGCGCCCCCCGGCCGCCCTGCCCTGCCCCGGCCGCGGCCCCGCGGGCACTCACCGATGTGGTTGTCCTCGATGTGCTCGATCAGCTCTGCCAGGGTTGGGAAGTGGAGCCCGCAGCCCCCGAACCTGCAGGCGTTGGAGAAGAAGGAGGCGGCGGCGATGCCTGTCATGGTGTTACATCGAGATCCCCCTGCGGTGCCTGCTCTGCCAGGGCCGGCGGCGGCAGGGCGGGGAGAGGCGGGGGCAGGGGGGGAACGGGACGGAGAGAGAGAGATGGGGAGCGAGAGAGAGGGTGGGGGTGGGGAGGAGGAGGAGGTGGTGGTGGTGGCGGCGGCGGCGGCAGCAGCAGCAGCGTCGGGAGCGGCGGAGGGGAGGGACGGGCTGGGTGGGGGGAGATGAGGCAGCCGCAGCTGGGAGGAGGGACCAGCGCGGCTCTGTAACAGCTGTGCTGCCCCGGCGGCGGCCGCCGGCGGCGGGAGGAGCAGGGCACCCGCGCCGCCCTCCGCCGCCGGGGGACACCGCGCCGCCTCGTCCGGCCCCGCGCGGGGCTGGGGGGAAGCGGGGAGAACTTTCCCCCTCAGCCTCTCGGAGGCAGCGGCGGGGCTGGGGTCTGGTCCTGCGGCCGGCGGGTCGAGGGGAGATGCTCCGGGGTAGTTGCTGGGGCCGGGAAGGTGGTGCCCGCCCCAGGGGGCTCACCCCGCCGCGGGAGTTGGCTCCTAACGCGGCCGTCACCTCCCGGGGCGGGGAGCAACCAGCCCTCGCCGAGGTCGCTAAACTGAGGGGCGGTCGCTTCTTCCCCAAGGGGACCGAGGCCGCCGAACACAACCTTCACCTGCTCGGCGACGAGCCGCAGGCCCCGGGCACCTGCTCGGTGTACCGGGGGTCCCTCCGCCGCCGGGTGGGCTGCGGTCCCACTTGCCCCTGAGCTGCCGGTCACAGATCCCTGTGCCAGATCTTTCCCGTCTTCGCCTCCCGCTGAGGCGGGTCAGGGGTATGGGACTGCGGCCCTGGGGAGAAAAGTTAGCAGGAGTCGCACACACATCGCTTCCAAATCTTATTTTGACTTTGTCTCCAGAAAGCTATTCAACAGAGAGGCTGACTGATTAATTGATTTTAATGAAGGTCTCCCTAGGCTCAAGTTTGCAGACAGCTTTATTTAAAATTAGAAAAAAAAAAAACAGATCACTTGTCAGGAAGGCTCTCCTTTCCCCCCCCCCCCCCTCTGTTTCATATTAATCTTTTTTTTTTCTATAATTACAAGATTCTACGACATTGTTAATAATTTTGAACAAAAGTGGGGCTAAAAAAAGCTTTAGAATACGCACAGGACTCTGCATTTTGTGGACATAAGTGGTTCCGCTGAGCCTGCTGACAGATTACAGTCCCAAGCTGTTACCTCTGTAAAATCAAGCATGTGCACAAGAATCAGTCTAACCCTTGCATATGTTGTTACCTGTATTGCAGGTGAGGATGTTCGTAGCATTGCTGTGGGAGCCAAAGAATAGCAAATCCTAAAAATGCAGTAGAATAATTAGTGAATGAAAAAGTTAGTGTTTGCCCATTTCCTAAAAGGACGAAAACTCTTGGAGCTAGTCCCTGGTGTCCTGTATATCAGAGAACCCATCATTTGTGTTGAGAAAACAAGCTTTATACTGCAGTTTATTTTAGTCATTTTCTTACGTCTCCACTTTAATATTTTTCTGATGTTTTGCCTTCATCCACTTGTATTTTTCTGGATGTATAAATCCACTCCTTTTAGTTTACATCAAAGCAAACAAAGCCTTTCTAGAAAAATGCCATGTGGACAGAAGCCTTCTCTTACTTCAACACTCCACCCAAGCTGGAGTTTGTAAACAGAGTTTGCATAGCCACCAGATGCTGAAACATGGAACTATTACACTTCAGAAAAGAACAGTAACATGGATACATGATAGTCCACAATACATTTTCAAGGTTCATTGCAGTGAACATATAGTTTAGAAAGTTGGAAAACTGCTGCTTTTAGGCATTTCATGGAAATGAATAATTCTTTTGAATAATACAGAGGCACATCTGTCATTTGGTCCACCTGTTTCAAGCATAGCTAGTTCACATTTTACTATTCTTCTAATTTCTCCACTGTCTCTGGTGTTATCAAAGGAATTTGCGCACTGTGAGTTGACTCAGTAAAGGAGGAGTTGTTCCTACCCAAGATGATAATTCTGGAAAGTCATGCCACACAAGCTGCTGTCATGAATAATACCATGAAGTCAGGTTTGTGGAAGTGCCCTTGTAACCAAGACGTAAACAAACACGTAGTGAGTGTGGAAAAGGAGTGAAAAGGGAAGATAAGCATCTTCCCCAATAAATTGCAGTTTTAGAGACTAATTAGTAGAATCAAACTCATAGGCCTTTTAAAATGTGCAAGTAAAAATTCACCAGAATAATTCAAACAGAAATTTTCTAAGGCAGTAAATCAAGATTAATCAGAATGGCTATTAAATACAAGAATTTCGTGTGGCTAGTCTATCAAGGTAAACAGATATGTGATTTAGTGTATTATGAAACAGAACTGTGATGGACATTGTGTTATTATCAAAAACTTTTAATAGCTATTATCAAAGAGCACTGGTCACCTACAAAGAAATCACAGTATGTTTGTAGCTGACATGTAATAAACATTATGGTTAACCACCTGCTAGTAAAATACAATGTAATGATTGCTTTCTGATGTGTGAACATGTCCAGTTAGCTGCAGGTTTCTTTTCAATAATTGTTTGCTAAACTCTCAGAATTTTTGTGACCCTTTGAGGTAGAGAGAGAGAGCTCAACTCTTGCAGCAGTCAAGAAGAGCTGGAAAGCCAGGAGTTACTGGTATCCCATAGGGATTTCATGCGGTATCTTTTGACGAAATTACTCCTATTCCGTAAGGCCTGTTTTTGTACATATTCAACTTTGATGACTTCAGTAGAAGTTAGGATAGTTAAACCACTTCATATATTGTTTCCTATGATTTAAAAACTTGGAACACTCTCCCTGTTTTTCCATAGAGGTGGAAGGGATTTGTTCCCAGCACAATAAAGAAGTTTCTGCCCCTGGTTTTGATGTCCAGGCTCATGACAGACAAGCATGAACAGACCCAGTGAAGAATCCCCCCAAAATTAACTCTTCCCATCCCTGATTCAGTGTTGTTGTCATGTTACCATCTGTGTATTACAGACAAAATACATGATGTCCTGATAATAAGTGATGCTTGTAGACAGAACACCCACTCTTCCTCATGTATTTATTACTCTTTTCTCTCGTACCTGGAAGATGGAGTCATTTTACCAAACTTGTTATCAGTAGTTTATCTGATCCAGTATGTTCAGAAGTTCTTTATTATGAATGATCACAATGCGAAGTGTTGTTTGTCACGGGTCATTGTTGGGACTGGCACTGTCTAACATCTTTGTTGGCAACATGGGCAGTGGGATTGAGGGCACCTTCTGCATGTTTGCCAGTGACATGCTGGAGGGAAAGTTCACAAGCTAGAGGGACCTTGACAGGCTTGAGAGATGGGCCTGTGCATTCCTGAAGGAGTTCAACGAGGCGAAGTGCAGGGTTCTGCATGATCAGGAAAATGCCAGGCACAAATACAGTCTGGGCAGAGACTGGATTGCAAACAGCCCTGCAGAGAAGGACTTGAGAGTGTTGGTGGATGAGAAGCCTGACATGACCTGGCAATGTGCATTTCATCCCAGAAAGCCAAACGTGTCCTGGAATGCATCCTGTGTGGCCAGCGGGTCACACAGGTCACACAGCAGGAGGTGATTCTTCCCCTCTGCTCTGCTCTCCTGAGCCCTCACCTGGAAGGTTGCATTCAGCTCTGGAATCCCCAATGTAAGTAGGACGTGGACCTGTTGGAACAAGTGCAGAAGAAGGCCACAAAGATGGTCAGAGGGCTGGAGCATCTCTCCTATGAAGATAAGCTGGAAGTTGGAGCAGTGCAGCCTGGAGAAGAGAAGGCTTTGGGAACACATTTCAGTGCCTAAAAGGAGCCTGTAAGAAGGTTGGAGAGGGACTTTTGACAAGGGCACGTAGTAAGTAATAGGACAAGGGGTGATGGCTTAAAACTGAAGATGGTAGGTTTACATTAGATATTAGGAAGGGATTCTTTACTCTGTGTGGTGAGGCACTGGCACAGGAAGTTGTTGGGATGCCCCATTCCTGGAAGTGTTCAAGACCACATTGGATGTGGCTTTGAGCAACCAGGTCTAGTGGAAGGTGTCTCTGCCCATTTCAGAGGGAGATCTTTAGGATCCCTTCCAACCCAAACCATTCTGTGATTCTATGAGCATTTTCTTATTGAGGATTTACTAGGATAGAGAACTCACATATCCATATGACAAACTGCCAAAGTGCTCCGAAGCTGCTCTGTCATTTTGTTCTGTGAGAGAAATAAATGGAAATTAGGCCCAAGTGATTTGTCAAGCCAGAGCTAATTGCTGAGTAGATCCATTTCAGAGGTGTTAATAGCTACCGTAAAGGATACTTCATATAAAAGGAGCTGAGTAAAAGCTTAAACAGCTGGTAGGATCCTGTTTTGTTTGTTTTTGAAGAAGCTATTTTGAAGACCCCCTAAGACCCTTAATTTAATCATTCCATCTTGGACAGACTCTTAGGCACAACTGAGAGCAGGACTGCATGTGAGAAGGGTGTGCTGCTGCTCAGACCTCCTGTACAAGGGTGAGGGCTGATTAACTGAGTAGATTTCTAGATCATATGATTATCTGCTTTAAAATGTGTATGTTAGGACTGCATCTTTTCTTCACTAACTTAGTATCTTTGTGTCTCACTTTTAAGACCATTTTATAGAGTAAGGAACATGTTTAGAGTAGTTTTAATTCAGTTCTACCTTAAACTGATCATCTTGGACCACTTATCTCCTTGAATAGTCTGGCTCTTAGACCCTTTTCAGTGCCTTTTGACTGCTCTTTCTAATAAACAATTTTAACTAATAACTTAGCAGTTAGATTGTGGTAATCAGCTGCTGTAACTGCTGGGCCTTATCTGTGGATAGGTTATTACCAGCCACTCATACTGTTCTGGATTCCCAAAAGCCAATCATTCCGTCCTAATGCTTTCTGAAGGCTAGAGGTCTGAATCTGAAAAACTTGATAGTTGCTGCACTTGGTGCTTTGAGGGTGATAAGATTTTTATTGAAGACACCAGCCCCCTGTCAAACAGTAAGGAAAAAGCCAGTACTTTATTTAGAGTCTCATTTAAAGCATAGTTTAAGTACTTGATTTCTGCTGTATTTATAATAGCTGACAGCACAAATCAGTGAAACTTTTTAAAATTACACTTTAAAACCACATGTTCTTACACTACCAAAGTCATACTTGAAAATATTTACTTGTAGAAAAAACAAACCAAGGGTAATAGGATAATGCAAAGAGATGATTGGCCTCACCTTCCCTTAAAAGTTACTGATTCATTCTTCAATAACATTTTTAATCATTTTCTTTCTCCTTGCCTCTGCATGCTGGCCATTATCAGAAATGTCGCACAGTTTATGAAGATTTCATAACAGAGACATATCACTGCTGCAAAATAATTAACACAAGTAAACCATATTTATGCAGTTTGTGTCACGAGAATCCTATTTTTAATTTATATTGCTGAATTAGTTTTCTCTTGGCAGTGTACTGTATAGCTTCAGGGTGAAATGGAAAAACAAAATGTTAAGCTGGGAAAACACTGTATTTCCCACTAGTTCCAGATGCCCCAAAACAATAGATAGAAATCCTGCTTAGTTGAACTTTCTGAGAGACTTCACATTTTCAGAGGACAAAGCTTCAGATAAACAGGAGATCAAACTGCCTCTGTATTTCCAGTTACCTGTAACCTATAAAAGAAGAAAATTTTCTTATTTTGACTACTTCAGAAAATTCGAAGCTAACATGGTATAATAGAATAAGTTACTATTACAGTGTTGGTCTGCCCCGGAATTATAAAATGCCAGCTATTTCAATGGTCTCTTGTAAGAGCCCACAATTACATAGATATTGAATAACCTAGTCTCTTCTTACTAGGATTATAGTGGAATACTTTGCCAAAATCTTATATGTTATTTCACTTAGACAATTTGGGATAATTAGCACGTCCATTTTAAAATAACTGGCTAGAAAAGTAATGCAATTTTGTAAGCTTGTCTTAATGAAAGGTAAACTTGTTCTTTAATGAAGATTAGTGGTATAGAATGAAGCTTTCACTTTAATAGCTTTTACAGCATCCTAAAGCTGAAGAAGTCTATAATTTTTAAATTTTTGCCTTCTCACTTTTACTTCCTAAATTGAGTCCTCAAGTTGTAACCAGATTTCATTGCATCTGCTGACATCTTAATTTGCAAAGTCAATTAAAAAAGACAAGTTCTTTCCAAAGTATACTGAGATTATATTATCATTTTCACAAAAAACCGAAATCTTAAATTAGAGTGAGCATTTCTAAGTGTTCGTTCTTTGGACTGGAAGTGTCATCACAAATGACAGAGCATCAAACCCTTTTATCCCCCGGCCAGAATTATCATTTATGATGCTGTAGTTACAGAGTGATTTAAAGCAGTTTTAAGGCTATGACTTTACATCAGTGATCTGGAATCCAAAGACATGGGATACAAATCCCATGTGATTTTGTGCTATGTCATGTTATCCTTCCTGTTAACCTATTCCTCTGCCCCAAATCAAAGTTTACTTAAGAAAATCAAAGTCCTTCATTTCTGGATTTCCCAGTCACAAGGAGCTGTGTATTTTAGAGCCTGCAAATTCAGAACAGACTGTCTTCTGTTTAGCCTGAAAATTTCCCATTTAGAAATTCTTCACTGCGCCAGGAATACTGGTGACAGAGAGAATGCTGCACTGAGGCATGGATGCCAGCAAAAATCCGCTTGCTAAATCACATGTAGGGTCAGAGAATCCCTGGTGTTCAAACAGTCAATTACTCAGGGAACTCTCCCTCTTCTTAAAAGACATGCCTCTTCTCACTCTGCAGTTAGGTGGGGGAAAAGAAGGGTTTGGCATAAAGTTAACTTACAGCACTGGGATGGATGGCAGTTTCTAAAAAAAGAGAATCAGGTAACTTTGTTAACAGGAGGCTTGGCAATTGTTGGCTGTGGAGCCTGACATAATTGGAAAGGAGATGATCCAGAGTTCAGAATAATATTCATTTGCAAATGAAAGAAATGCCCATCTTAGTGAAACTCTCAAATCGTCTTCTGGGCCGACTGAACTGTCAGAAGCTGAGCTGCAAGAATATTGCAAATCAGTTTCTATCACCACCAAGAGTGGTTTGTCAAATAGACATGTATTTCTTGTGACAGCTTAAATCAGAGATACAGACAGTGTGCCTGTTATCATCACATGGATTGTGAGATATGAATATGGACACTTAAATTCTGAACAAAAGAACAAAAAGCCATCAACTAGTGGAAGTTTAGGTAGTTGTCCAGTAACAGCTGGAGACTTTCTAAAAAGATTCTCTGCTCTCCACTGAGCAGATTTCTGCCCATAGCTTATGTGGAATCACCTGGTCAAATCCACAAATACATTGTATCATTGGAAGTAGATATGGAACAGGAATAAAGGAAACAAAATCTTTGGAAACTTAAAGTGGAATATTAAAATTTTGCTGTGCCAAAAATCCAGAATGAGGAAATCAGGTGAATAATACAATGTTAGAAAAAATAAAAAGCAATGGGGGATAAAATGTGAATAGCTATAGAAACGTGGGGAAAGATGATCAAGAATGGGGTCTAACACTTTCACAGACAGTATTTTCTGTATGCCATCCTAGGCAAGGGATACAATTCCACATCATGTAATATAACATATGAATACCCACTGAAGAAAAGTGCCGAGTAGACCCAAAGGCTCCATTGTTTCCATCCAAGGAATGCACAGTTGGGAAGTCTTCAAAAGGACTCTTTTGATACCTGTCAATCTGTATTACATCATAAATCCTATGTTTAAAAAAAAGAAAAGAACAAAAAGTTGGCATGTTCCTACAACATTTATCCTTTTCCTCATCTTGATAACAATGTATAAGAGTTGGAAGCTGTGAGATACATAATAACTTGAAACCCACACTTATTTCACATACCTTCTGACTTGTGCACTGACTTCAGTGTGATCTTAGGTATTCAGCACTTTGCAGAATTTTGTCTGTAAACAGCTGCAGAAGCTCCTGCTTTACATAAACAAAAAAACTCCACTTATCATAGTTGCAGAAAGTCATGGGTTTCTTTCTAAACAAACAAACAAAAATGCTTGTGCATAATGCGGTATTTTGAAAGAAACCTGGACATTACTCACTCATCAGAACATCTTCTGATTTAGACACTTCACATGAAACACCCCCCCGCCCCACCCACCCCCCACCAAAAGTATCAAAGGACACAGTGAAACGAGAATCCTTATTCCCGATTTTCTCCTCTATATGGAACAAATATCATTTTCAAGAGCTCACTCACTTCTTTGTGCTCTTGTTTGGAGGTCAGATTGCTTGTACTTAATTCATTGCTTGTAACAATCCATCTTCCAGTATATAATTTGAACACCTAAAACCAACATTCTACCAGAAAGAAAAAAATTGGGGAGCTAAATAAATAGAAAACTTGATTAGCTCTTTTCTGAAAAAGAATCACCAATGCATACATGTGATTATATTTTTATTCTACAACAATTGTTACTACTTTGTTTTATATAGTTTTGGGGTATACAAGTGTGTGGGGTATACCCTTCTGTAGAAGAGTAGAATTAGAGGCTGCTTTTGTGTTTAACAGATGTGACTCCTTGTGATGATAGTAAAAATGTATTCAAGCACTGGCAATCAAAGTTCACGCTTTGTGTTTAACTCATTTGTGTAGCTCATTTCCAGTTTAGCTGTAGCTTGAAATGCCACATTTTCATATTGTATTGGAATGTTTCATATTTTATTGTCTTGGAAGTATAGAGAAATATCACCTCTAAAATTGTGCACCTGAAACAATTCTTTGATATACAAAAATAGAAAAAATATAATTTAATTTAAAACTCTTAGTATGTAACTATTTTCTTTCTGTCTCCTCACTAGATTAATAATCAGATGCTCCTGGTTGGCCTTTTGTTTTGATAATTGCTTTGTCCTTTGAGCATTGTCAAAATAATTTTTATATGCATACAAGAATAATTAGATCTTTGAACTTAGTTTATTATGTAGATTAGAAAGACTCTTTCAGCTGAAGTAAACTATTACAGAGCCAAAAGAGTTGTTGGAGCTTTCATTTAGAGTAGGAATTCAGAGAGAAGACTAGATCAGACTATGCAATGTGTAACTCTGGCCATACCTGAACCTCCACACCCCAGTTTTCCACTGGTGATGTAGGCCTGGATCATAGAAAGCAGATGGATTCCTTTCCTCCAATGCTTAGCTAACCCCAGGTGAAGTCAGAGGGGTTCCACACCTATGTGGTTTACACGAATTTCACAGCTGTTTTGCAGTGCCAATGTTTTCTGTGTACATCTCTTCTGTCAGATCTGCACTGTCAGACTTCACAAGATTGGCAGAGGGGAATTTATGATTCACTTTGTTTTGGTTTTGTTCTGATTTTCTTTTATTTCTGCTGTCTGGGAAAGCAAGAACCAAATTCTTTTTTCCTCCTTTCTCCAGGATGTTGGTTTGTTTGTTTGATAAACATATTCAAAGGACTGTTAGTATTCAGGCAATATCCTCAATTCTGCAGTGAGTGTCTTGTATACCTTTGATCTTCCACGACAATGATGATGATGGCTCAACTTGACTCTTGAGAGCATGATTTCCTTGGTGAAATGATGAGGATGAACCTTGAGAAGGGTCTGCATGCCATATTTTCCCACCTCCCAACAATGCATCTAGGACGAAAAAAAAAAAAAAGTGAGAGGAAGAGAAAATCCCTGGAGAACCACAGGAGGCTAGTGTAGGTGGTCATATTTCTCTTGCTGCTGCAAGTGACTTGCCTTAGTTGGTCAGGACAAATCTAGCACAGAAAGATGCTAGGTTTATTGGTCTACAAGAAATACAGACAGTTTGGTAAAGTGGAAGAAATTGGCCTTTATTTTATTCACCTCTTGAAGTGAATAAAATAAAGTTGAAGTTCCAGAGGGAAGCATTTGACACAGTACTGAGTTTTAAGGACCTTAGTGAATCTAAAGACTAGTTATCCTTGAAAACAACTGGTAGTATTGATTTAAGCATGTTACCAGATCCCTTCTTCATTCTACAAAGCAGATTTCTGCAGGCTGTTTTCAGGTGAGATGTCTATTTCATAGAAAGCTCCAGGCTAAATCTATTTCTGGAGCCATCAGGTCAGACTGATGCTTCTCATGCTTAACTTTCTGCTCTCACCACGGTACCTGCATAATCATAATCAGCAGATTTAATTTGGCTGGACAAGGTAAGTAAATCAAAACCATCATTGCTCAAGCAAATTGTTTGAATATCCTTCACTGCAGCAGAGCTGCCTCTATTTCATGAGTGATGCTTCTCAATTTTGTCAGAACTGTTCATTTACAGGAGAGGAGCAGAAGTGCAAAGAGGGTCACGTCTTCATTATACCAGCATTTTTTACTGGAATAATAGAAGTTTTGAGGGCACTTCTAATGCCCTTTAATGTTTGAGACTCATCTTCTTTTTCACTTCTGGCAGTGTTTGGGGGGTGTTAGGTCCCACACTGGCAGTAGTTGTCAGTGCTTTATTAAGGACCATAAACTTGAAGCACATGATTTCTTTACTGTCTAGTGATAATCCATTGTTAGTTATTACCCAATACTCTTCTTATTACCATATGCTACCTGGTGTTTTTTCATTTCAGTTTTGAGGCTGGATGGGGACAGTTGACACACTGTCTTTTGGCCAGAGTGCTCTCACTTCTTGGATCACAAAATGATTTTGTCTATGTTGCTATTAAAATAGTATGAGGTACCCATTGGAGGGTAGTATTCTTGCCTGGCTGAGCATTTCCAGTGTCCAGGTTGTCACCTTACTGAGATCCATACAGTATCTGCTGCTTTCCCTTTGTTTAATGTGTATAAGTGATTATTAGAGAGTACACATTCAGTGTCATTTTTATCCCTTTTTCACACTCAGTGACCAAGCTGCCTTTATTAGTAGCAGGAGAAAGTGCTTGTGATGGATAAGGGCCAGCAGTTGGATAACTGCAAGAGATAATGATGGTTTTTGTCTAATTGATTTCAGAAGATTTTGGACACCTATCTGCTCGTTCTCTGGTGACTCTCTTGTCATCAGGGATGGAAGTTGCCTGTTCAAGGATGGCAAGGCTATATTTTTTTTTGGGGGGTAGTTATCAATCTCATTCAATTATGAGGCAGGAGCCCATGGGACAGAGACCACAGTGCAAAGGGGAGCAGACAACTAGTACAAAGTAGATTGTGAATAAACCAAAAGAACAAAGCAGTTCTGTAATCTGTTATACACTCTGGTCATTTTATGTAGGCTACTTTGTTGAAAAACTTAATGTCTAACAATTTGGAGCCACTGCAGTGGCTCAGTGTTTTTGCTTATTAAGACATATTTCATTCCCAACTTCGTTGTAAGTCTACCTTATGATCTGCACTGTCTCCCTTCTGGTTTCTGGAGTAATTTTTAGCTATTAGTTGTGATCTGAAAAACCCTCAATAGGTCGGATTTCTACTTAGCTGAGATATTTAATCCAGATCCATGATATACTAAATCACCTGAGGCCAGGTGAGGCGCCTGGCTTGAAACTCATCATTTTTTAGTGTTTGCAGATCCCTTAAAACTTTTTGAGGGTCAAAGACCTTGTTTTTTCTTTGGACTCACCAGAAGTAGCATAAGGATTCACTGGCATATCTAAATTTAAAGTGAGTTGGGAGTGAGTGGTCTAAGGAATGAGTCAATCTTCTAGAGGACCCTGGGCTATTGGATCTTCTTTCCCAGACTTATAGTATATATTTCTGGACTACCATTTTTCCCTTGCTTATAGAAACTGAGTGTTGCTTGAGCAGGGATTTGAGGTTTGGGATTCTGGAAAGTATTAACAAAGTCAGGTTTTTAATGTTTATTTTATACACACACATTCATACATATACACATACACATATGCATATATATATATGTATAAAAATATGCACATATACACACACACACACATACATGTTTACATTATTTGTGATAGGGTTTTGATAGTTGGGCTTATTTCTTCAGTGGAGTGCCTGGGTTTTTGGACAACATGGACAAGAATGAACCTGCCATTCAACCAAACAGAGAAAGAGGATCATAGTTTGCAATTCTGGACTGCAAAACAGTGCCTTGTTCATCTCATAGTCCTAACTGGAGAGTCAAGAAATAATGCTATTAGAAAGCTTCAATAATGTCAAAGGCTAGGAGAATTAAAACAAAAACAAAAAAAAAAAAAACAACAAACATTGTTTCTACACAGCAAAAAGTTGAAAGGTAGAACTTATAAAAAATTATTTACAAATATGTACAAAACATTACAAATGTATTTTGTTGGTTTAGGTTTATATATATGCCTAATACAGAGGAAACACCTCTTAGTGATTGTCTTTCTGAGAATTTTTTTTCTTTTGTAGTAAAAAATCCCTTATGCATGGTCTCAAACCCTTAAACAAAAAGCAAAAGTAACTGAATCTCTGCAGACAGGAATTTAGTTCACCTACAGCTGAATCTGTTCCTGTTCAATGCCATCTCAAACAAAAGAAAATCAATCAGGTTGCATGGTCATGAAGCAATTCGTTACAGCTGCACAACTTTCATAGTGGGATTGGGTGTTTCCTTCCAATTATGATGCTTCCTTCTCTGAAAATAAAACTAGCGGACCAGGGGGAATTTACTAGGCCTAATTTACTCAAAAATGCAACTGAGTTTCCTGAAATTAACTTTTGTGGCTTTAGGACAAGGGTTTGTGTTTTGGGGTTTTTGTTTGTTTGTTTGTTTTTTGTTTGTTTTTTTTTGTTTTGTTCTGTTTTGTTTTGTTTTGTTTTGTTTTGTTGTTGACATTGGTGTTTTCAGTAAACTACTTAAAGTGTATATAGTCAAAGATTTGAGATTATCTAAAAGTTTCCAACCAGGAATTTGTGCTGACCTAAATACATTGTGGGGTTTTCTTTCTAAACCCATTTAACTCAAGCCAATGCAACTCCTTTGTACAAAAAATCTTTGTATAATCACTGAACAAGAACAGGCATTAATAAGTACCCAGGCAAGGTGCAATATCCTTTAGAAGTCTTTACCTTCCGAAATGAATGGAGGCTAGATTACTAGTGTGATCAGAAAGAGAAAAAGGCATTAGAGAAGTAAAATAATGAACACATACAGAACCCAGGATTCTGCCTATAGAAAATACCTATAGTACTATCTCAATACTATCTCAATCCCAGCTGCAAATACCTATAGTAGTATTCTGGCCCCATTTAAAACACTGGGAGGGATGCATGAATAATAATCAAAGCAACAAAGAAGTCTCTTCAAATAAAATTTTGAAGCTGTGTCAGGAAAGGTTTAGGTTGGATATTAGAAAAAAGATCTTCATCCAAAGGGTGTTTGGTCACTGGAACAGTCCCAGGAAGTGGTCACAGCACCAAGCCTGAAAGACTTCCAGAAGCATTTGGAAAATGTTTTCAGGCACATAGTGTGACTCTTGGGGATGATCCTGTACTGGGCCAGGAGTTGGACTCAATGACCCTTGGTGGTCAGTTCCAAATCAGGATATTCTGTGAGTCCATGAAAATTTCCTAAAGTTTCCTGACTTTTTCAAAAAGGCAGGGTTAAAAAGGTCCTGATTAATTGCTAAGCTGAATGATAATAAATAAAAATAATTTAAAAGAAAAAAGAAGAAGAAGAAAACATGGGAGGAAAATAGTGATTTCCCCCAAAATGCAATGCCCAGCCCCACCAACAGCCATTTCTGGTTTTATTCCACTATGTGGAGTTTTACAAAAGTTTAACCTGCTGTGTTATATCCACCCCAAACTGCTCTGCAGTTCTTACACTTTTATTTGGTATAAAAGTGGTTTGGTTTTCATTAGGTTAAAGTAGTTGATGTAACACAAGCTGAAAGAAGCTCAGCCTGGACCAGATTAAGCCTGATCTCACCACTTCTTGCACAAGGTAATTTACATCACTTAAGAAAAGGGTTCCCCCTCACAGCTGGGATACTAATTCTAGGAAAAATAGTAACCTCAAAACTGAAAGCAAGCTCTTTAGACAGACCTTCTCTGCAGAAGCAAGAAGCCATCCTATCCTAGAAGGAAAGAAACTTCAGAAAAAGCCTTCTCTCCTCAAGGGAATGCTCTTCCTTCTCAAGGGAATGCTCTGCCTTGTCACTGCCAGCCCGTACTACTGAACATTGGTGGTTTTTTGGTTTTGTTTGTTATGTGTGGTGACTGTATGAACATTCACTCTGTGTAATCTGGAATAATGGTGTGGTTGATGCTAATTTCCCAAACACTTAATGGCTTTTTAAATAATTTGAGCATTTTCAGAGTTTGGCACTTAGTTTCTGCCTTCAACACACAAAAGCAGCTACAGTGTGCATGATTTTTCACCCAGAATTACATGTGTTTGCAGTTTAGGAGCCACAAATATCTCCTTTTTTTTTTTCCCCCTCAGAAACAATCAATTATTTAAAGGAATATTAAATTTAGAATTGAAGTGAAAATAATGGTATAAAAGTAATGAGGCCCTAAAATTGAAAGTCTAATCAAGACAATACTACTTGGAATGCAAAGCATTTTTGCCTTTCCTCTCTCTCTCTCTCATATACATATATATGTGTGCATATGTAGTACACGTGTGGTATAGGAGAATGTGTAACAGCCTTTACTTGTCACTTGTGAGTTTTTCACTCTCCAGTATAAGGATGCTGACAGACTGGTGGGTTCATCAGAGAACAACCAAGATGATCAGGGACTCCTGCACATGATGTGTAGGGAGAGACTTTCTTTAATCAGCAGAAGAGACAGCTACGAGGGGATCACAGAATCACAAAATCACAGAACGTGTAGGTTGGAAGAGACCTTCAAGACCATCGAGCCCAATCCAGCCCTAACACCTCAACTAGATCATGGCATCGAATGTCACATCTAGTCTCTTTTTAAATGCATCCAGGGACAGTGACTCCACCACCTCCCCGGGCCGATTATTCCAGCATTTAATCACTCTTCCCATGAAAAACTTCTTCCTAATATCCAGCCTATATTTCCCTTGATGCAGCTTAAGACTGTGTCCTCTCATTCTGTCAGTTGCTGCCTGGAGAAAGAGACCAACCCCCAGCTGTCTACAATCACCCTTCAGGAAGTTATAGAGAGTGATAAGGTCACCTCTGAGTCTCCTTTTCTCCAGGCTAAATAACCCCAGCTCCCTCAGTCTTTCTCCATATGGCTTGTTTTCCAAACCCTTCACAAGCTTTGTTGCCCTCCTCTGGACGCATTCAAGCATCTCAACATCCTTCCTAAACTGAGGGGCTAGAACAGGACACAGCACTCAAGGTGTGACCTCACCAGTGCTGAGTACAGGGGAAGAATGACTTCCCTGCTGGCCACACCATTCCTGATCCAGGCCAGGATGCCACTGGTCCTCTTGGCCACCAGGGCACACTGCTGGCTCATGTTCAGCTGCTGTCACTAGTACCCCACAGGTCCCCTTCTGCCTGTGCACTGTCCAGCCACACTGTCCCCAGCCTGTAACGTTGCAGGGGGTTATTGTGGCCAAAGTGCAGGACTCGACACTTGGACTCAATAAACTTCACCTTGTTAGACTCTGCCCATTGATCCAACCATTCCAGAGCTCTCTGCAGAGCCATCCTATCTTTCAACAGGTTGACACATGCTCCCAGCTTAGCGTCATCCGCAAATTTACTTATGAAAGATTCAATACCCTCATCCATGTTGTCAATAAAGATATTGAACAGAACAGGCGCCAGCACAGAGCCCTGAGGGACACCACTGGTGACTGGCTGCCATCTGGATGCAGCACAGTTCACCACCACTCTCTGGGCCCAGCCATCCAGTCAGTTCCTAACCCAGCAAAGAGTGCTCCTGTCCAAGCCCCGGGCTCTCAGCTTATCCAGGAGTCTGCTGTGGGAGACAATGTCAAAAGCCTTGCTGAAATCCAAATAGACAACATCTGCAGCCCTCCCTGCATTGACCAGGTGAGTCACCTGGTCATAAAAGGAGATCAGGTTGGTCAAATATGACCTACCTCTCCTAAACCCATGCTGGCTGGGCCTGATACCCTGGCCATCCTGTAGGTGCTGTGTGATGACATTCAGTACAAACTATTCCATTATCTTGCCAGGTACTGAGGTCAGACTGACTGGTCTATAATTACTGGGATCCCTTTTTGTGAATGGGTGTCACATTGGCCAGTTTCCAAACGTCCGGAACCTCATCAGTGAGCCATGACTGATTATAAATGATGGAGAGTGGCTTTGCAAGCTCATCTGCCAGTTCTCTCATCACCCTGGGATGGATCCCATCTGGGCCCATAGATTTATGAGTATCCAAGCATCTCAGCAGTTCTCTGACTGCCTCCTCTTGGATAATGGGGGGACCATTCTGTTCCCTGACACCATCAACGAACCCAGGAGGACAGTTGTCCTGAAGGCAAGTTGTCTTCCCACTGAAGACTGAGGCAAAGAAGGCATTAAGCACTTCTGCCTTCTCCTCATCTGCAGTTACTAAGTTCCCTCCCTTATCCAATAGATAGCAAAGGTTGACCTTACCTTTCCTTTTACCCTTAATATATTTGTAGAAACATTTTTTATTATCCTTTACAGAAGTCGCCATTTTAAGTTCAAACTGAGCTTTAGCCTCCCTAATTTTTTTCCTACGTGCTCTAGCAGTCCCCTTAAATACTTCCTGAGGGACCTGACCCTCCTTCCAAAAATGATGCATCCTCTTTTTATTCCTGAGTTCATCCAAAACCTCCTTGCTTATCCAGGCTGGGCGTTTGCCTCGTCGACTCGTCTTTTGGCACACAGGGAGAGTCTGTTCCTTTGCCCTCAAAATCTCTGTTTTGAAGAACACCCAGCTTTCCTGAACTCCTTTCTTTTTAAGGGCTGCTTCCCAAGGAACTCTCTGAGTAAGTCTCCTAAATAGGCCAAAGTCCACCCTCCGGCAGTCCAATGTAAGAGTCTTATTGGTGTACCTCCTGATTTCACCAATTATTGAGAACTCTATAATTTCATGATCACTCTGCCCCAGTCGTCTTCCAACCACCACATCTCCCACCAGCCCATCTCTATTTGTGAACAACAGATCCAACATAGTCCGTCCCCTGGTGGGCTCACCTACCAGCTGCGACAGAAGTTATCATCCATGCACTCTAAAAATTTCCTGGACCGCCTCTTTTCTGCTGTATTAAGTTCCCAACAGGTGTTTGGCAGGTTGAAGTCACCTACAAGAACAAGGGCTGATGATCCTGAAACATTCTCCAGCTGCTTATAGAATAAGTTGTCCACCTCTTCCTCCTGGTTGGGTGGACGATTACATACCTCCAGTAGGATATCAGCCTTGTTGGCTTTTCCCTTAATTCTTACCCATAGGCATTCAACTCCATCTTCGTTAGTTTCAATACCTATGGCATCAAAAGCCTTCTTAAAAAGCTTTAGGATCTTCCTACTCTCCCAACCGACATCATAGCAGCACAGCCAGACCCCTCTCAGTGGGTTACAGGGACAGGAAAAGTGGAAACAGACACAAATCAGATAGGGGAAATACTGATGAGATATTAGGAAAACCTTTGTCACCATGAGGGTGGTCAGGCTTTGGAATGGGTGCCCAGAGAGGGTGGGCAATCTCCATCCTTCTGAGAGAACCTGAATTTGGCTGGACAAAGCTCCAAGAAACCTGCTCTTGGTTGGGCTCTGACCTAAGCAGAGATACCTTCTGATCTAAATTATTCTGTGATTTTGTGGTTTACTGATGCATAGCACACTACTCTACGCATATTCTAAGCCATAGTAATTAGGTGGTTCTAGCCACCTCCTCTCTTCTTGAAAAGTTTTTCAAAATCTCCAAAACTGAAAAAAAGATTGTGACTCTTCACCACAGAGTAAAGCTGATGCAGGAAAAATTATGAGTAATGGTTTACAACACACAGCATGGGATCATTATACTTACAAGTATGGTTATTATTTTTAAAACTCCTGTTATGAGTCGTATCTATCAAAGTAACTTTTATCAGTCTATAACTAAGACACGTGATGGCATCATTCAAGTTATCTGGCCAAGGGTTCTTTCATGAAATACTATTTTCCTTCAGAAAACCTTTCTTTTCTTTTCAATTAAAAAACTGGCCTATGGAAATTTTGAGATGTCTGTTGAAATAGTACATTTAGTGTACTTCCCTTTCCTTAAGTGGTGTTAATGCTTGTACCATGAATGTGTTTCATGCTGGAAACCATGGGAGTTTGGGTTGCACTGTGGCCTAAGTTTGAACATTTTCTAAGCATAAATTTTTGCCTTTTATATTTTCATTGCAAGTTCCGGTTTAAAGAAGAATCCTGGCAGGTTTTCTAAAGAAGATAAGACTATTTCTTGTGGCATATGTGTATTTGAATGGTCTTTTGTAATATGGAAACTGGGCTATAAATATCTTGAGTAAAGCCTAATTGGCCTTCAGGATTTGCCAACTGGATTTCATAGACTAGTACCTTTAGCCTCCTAATATGATAATATGATTGAATCAAAAGTTGTAATTTACTTTGAGTAAGTTATATAACTTTTCCAAAGAATTCAAAGCCCATGGGTGCTTTCAGCCTCTATGCTAAAACACAGTTTAAATACTTAAATATTTAAGTATTTAAATATTTTATATTAAATAAAATAATAGAAATATTATATAAATAATACATAAAATATTTATTATTTAATAGTAAATTAAATTATTATTTCTTAATCTTAAATATTTTTCTTTGCTTTGTTTTTTGTTTTTTTGTTGGGGCTTAAAAGTGGCTTTTTTTTTGTGTCTGAGGTTTTGCAGGTAACTGATGATGCGTAAGTTTTTCTGTAAACCAATTTTTTCGCTCTGTGGGTTTGCATATAACAAACTCTACCATCACTTTAAATAGAATGAAGTTTTACTGTTAAAGAATATGGGGCATTTTTGCTGTGAGGTGGGTTTAAAAATAATCAGAAAAATGTACTGATGTAATCTCTGCATGCAAGTTAAGTTAAGCATATTCAGTGTTGGAGGGGCAACAGCAGGTAACACAGGAACAGCCATTATTCAGCAGGTTTCTCAAGGACAGCAGGGGGTACTGCAAACTCAGGTTTGGCCAAGTGGCTCAGAGCACTATTACAGAGAACTGCTTTTCTGTGGGTTTAGGTCCATACTGATAAGTGCTGGTGAAGATACCAATCCCTGAAAAATACTGTCCTCTATTTATTTACAGGACAGCTGTTACATTAAACTTCTGGCTATACTGGCTGCCTTGACAGCATGCCTGAAAATCCTGTGGGAATAGTTAAATCTCTGCAGAACTTTGGCCTCTTTTGCTGCATAAGTCAGAGAGTTCAAAACTTTATGTGTTAAGTCTCTTTTTTTGGCTCCTTCGACTCTCATATCGCCTAGATGGAACAGAAAACACCGAATGAACAAAGTAGCCTTGTTGTTCTGGCTTGACTCAGATTAGTAAATTATACCTCACTTGCAGTACTTAACAAATAACACCCACACATAAATGTTAACTTTATTCTCTCTGCATTCCTTTCTTGAAATATGAGTTTATTAAATCAAGCTTTGCCTTTCTATTTAAGTTTACAAAATACACCTCATGGATACATAACCAAGAACTTGTAAATTACATCTGTTTCCTGTAAGTGATTGTACAATCAGGTGTTCTGTCTTATTCTAAAAGGGGTGGATTGCATATATGTGGCATAAAATTACCTATAAAATAAGAAAATTATAAGCTCAACTGGATACTATTCAGTATTTACTGTATAGTACATGTTTTATTTAGTTTGTGCTTCACTGTAACTTCAAAAAGGAAGGCTACATAAAAAAATAGAAATCTAAACAGAAAGTTTCCTTGGAAAAGTTGCTAACCTAAGTACAGTCAAACACTATAATTACAGAATATAATTTATTTTGGTTCTGACTCTAGCTCTGCTGGAATCTCCTTTAGAATTATAGGATAGCATGGCATCTTCTTATTTTTCCTTTCAATCACAGATCAAGAATATAAGCTGTTTGACAAGAGAGATCATGCTCTTCAATTCCAATTTTTGTTTTGATTCAAAATTCAGTGTAGGTAGTAATTAATGAACTTTTAAAGAAACATGTGTTTTTTAGGATATCTAAATTCCTGAAGATGCTCTTTTATAAGTTATATGATAGAAAAATATAATTTTTAACACTCTGGCTAAGGTTGTTATAAATTGTCATAAGTTGTATTTTCAACCTGAGATAAATAAGTGGTCTGACATTCACACAATAATTTGCCATTGCTTTGTATATTAAATATAAAATTGGATTTCTACAGGCAAAATACTCGACTTAGCTCAGAGGGCAATGAGAATTAAAATTCATGGATGATGAGGCAGAAGATGGTGAGTTCCATGACCATTACCTGAGGGCTTTTGGTATAAGTTGAGCTCAGAGATGTAGGTGGATAAGTGATTGCACTACAAATTACATAACAATGATTTTCTCAGCAGGGATCTTGCATGAATGCTTCCTCTGTACTAAGAAAACTTCTCAGAGATGGAAGGATTTTCTGTGATCAGTGGGTCAAGGGATACAATCAACACCCAAACAAGATTTCTTCACCTAATGAGTGAGGGACAAGGAGTCTTGAGGTCAGAAACAATGCAGAATCACAATGTTTCATTCTTATCTCACCTCTGCCTGGGGAAAAAACCCTCTAGTTGTATCAGATATGAAAAAAGAAAACAAATGAAAGGAATAAAGAAAATTATAAGTGTTTTTTGGTTTCTTTTCTTCTTTGGAGATACTCTAAGAATATCTACCAGACCATGTAGAGCTAAACTAATTCTATCTATACCTATTTCATGCATATAATTATATAATTCTATGTAATTCTATTCTCATCCCTAAAAGAGTTCAAGAATCAGTTCAGCATGGCACTTAGTGCTATGGTTTTGTTGATACAGTGGTGTTTGATCAATAGTTGGACTTGGTGATCTTGGATACTTTCCAACCTTAATGATTCTATACATAAGAATTTGGAGGAAATAGCTGCCCTGATTGCTTCCGAGGTGAAGCAGTTAAAGAGACAGTGTCATGGGTTCAAGCCTAACAACATACAAAGAAACATTAAAATATTAAGCTTTCAAAACAAAACTGGCCTCATTCAATGAGTGTCAAAATTCAGGCTACAAGAAGCATAAATCAGTCCTGAAGAACCACACTTTTTAACCAGTGGTCTGTAAACTACTGACGGACTACAAAGTTTTGTTCCTATATGTAGTGCAAAGAACCAAAATGGCCAAACCCAAACCTTGTGTTTGGTTATTTACTTAGACAAAGCAATCATGGGAGTGCTGCAAAAGGTAGTCCTGTGATTTTTTCAAGAAGCTTGGGTGGATCTTTGACTAAAACACAAAAAAGGACCTTTATGATGATATTTTGTGTAATATCTTTGTGATACAATTAGGGGGAGAAATAGAACTCCTGGCACCAATCCAGTACATTAGAAAGAGTAGCTTACTGTTTGCCCAATGCAATAAAAGGATCACAGAAAAAATATTATGTGATAGCCTGCTTTCTGCTATGCATAGAGGGTTAGAGTTAATTCTGACATTTTTAGTATTTATTACATAGGCAACTTAACTTAATTAACATTGTTTTGACTGCAGCAAAATTATGAACAACTAAAAGCAGAAATTTGAAACAGAGTATTGGAGTTGTGTATAAACTTGTTTGTCACAGCCCTGTAGGAAAGAAAGGAAAGAAAAGAAAAAAAAGGAAAGAAACAAAGAGAAAAAACCAGGCACCTGATGTAGCTGTTCAGCTGGTAAACTACATTTACTACCCAACTGCATAACTTCGAATGGATCCAAATCCGAATTCATTTCTCAAACTGGATCATGTACCACTGTGGTGGTTTAACATTGGCTAAGTACCAGGTGCCCACTAAAGCCACTCTGTCACTTCACTCCTCAACTGGACTGGGGAAAGAAATAAAATGAAAGGCTCATGCATGAGTTGAGATACAGACACGGAGAGATCACTCATTGATTAATGAAGTGAGCAAAACGAACTTGACTTGGGGAAATGAATTGAATTTTTTACCAATCAAAATCAGGGTAGGCTAATAAAAGGAGAGCAAATCTTAAAAACACCTTCCCCCACCTCTCCTTCCTTCACAGGATTAGCTCAGTTTATTAGAGCATGGTGCTAATAATGTCAAGGTTGTGGGTTCAATATCTCTAGGCACTACACAGTTAAGAGTCAGGACCTTCTGGGTCCCTTTCAACTCAGAATATTCAGCAGATGATATCTGTAGGTAACTTTACTCCTGATTTTCTACCTTTTCCTCCCCAGCAGTGCAGGGAGATGAGGAATAGTGGTTTCAGTCGTTTCATCACGTTGTTTCTGCCACTGCTTCCTTGTCCTAGGGAAGATGAATACTTTCCCTGCTCCAGTGTGGGGTCCCTTCCACAGCAGACAGTTCTTCACAAACTTCTCCACCATGAGTCCTTCTCACAGGCTACAGCTCTTCAGGAACTGTCCCAGTGTAGGCCCCTTCCACAGCATGCTGTCCTTCAGGAACAGCCTGCTCCAGTGTAGGTTTCCCATAATTCCAAGTCTCACCCAGAAAACCTGCTCCAGCATGGGGTCCTCTCTATATTTTCCCAGGCATATATCTCATATCTTACCTGTAGAGGTTATCTATAAAATTATCCATTTAGCTGTGCTAACCTGAAACTTCTGTCAGATATCCACTAGCAGCTAAGCTAGAAAGCAGCTCACTTTACAGAGATCATGAAATAATTGTGGACGAGTAATTGTGCTGTGATAATATTTACCTGGGCTAGATTAGAACGAGCAGCTGTGAGCCAAAGTGTCTCAGGTCCCATCACCCGTATAACGTAAAAAACCTTCATTCCATCTGTTGCTGTGTTTTTGCATGTGACACAAGGACATTACATTTTGTATGTGCCACATTACATTTTATAAACATCTTTTTCTAAAGGGCTAAGCTGCATTACATTCTGAAATTTTATGTGTCAAAGTCGACTCTTGATTAAGGCAGTATATAGTCAATGAACTGAAAACTGTTGATTTAAAACAGTACAAGACAGGGAAGAATCCATCCTACTTCTCCTACAGTGTTTACAATCTCATTTCTAGATCTATATCTGTAACAGACAGCACACATTTCTAGTGAGGATGCTTCCCATCTTTACACCTGTTACAAGCCCACCCTAATAATTTGTCTGCAGATTTTGATATTAACACAGTTTCTTCTATAAACTGTGCCATGTTGAGAATATTTGCATAGTTCAGAGCACACGACCTTCACATTACATCAGTAGCAGTGTGAGCTGATGTCAAGAAATGTGGGGTTTAATCTGACTAAACAAGTTGTTTTCTTAAACACTGTTTTGTCTTTTGGAATCAGACCACTTCCCTCTTGAGTCAGTGGAAAACTCTTGTGAATTTAAGCAGAACTTGGACTGAAGCTTTAAGCGTAAGCATGTGCTTCTTTTTCATTGTATGCCTTTTAGATTAGAAGGGGAATAAGAATAAGAATAAAACACACAGTAGAGTGAATATTAAATAAAAGGAACATTTGAAATCAGATGTTTTACAGTTTACTCTAAGGCATTTACAATAACATACAGAGCAGAGAGGCAACGGAGCTGGGAGTTCTTGTAATGTTATAGAGCAGAGAACATAGAAAGAAATGTTAATGAAAGATGAACAGTCTGCATTTGCTAGAAGGGGCGGCTGATGGTTTTAGTTTTTTTTAATCAAGGAACTTGGAAATAGCTAAGCAGACGTCTAACCTTCATCTCTCAGGCTGTTAACTGAGCCTGTGCTTTATTGTCCACATCATAGTACCACCCAGTTTGGCAAAGTTTCAGGCATCCTTTTTAAGGAAAGATCAGAAATGCCAGATTGCCTTAGTAGGAAAACTGCAGGTCCAGACTATTTCCCCATGGAATGCACTGGTGGTAACTGGCAGGATCCCAGCTGACATGCCACAAAACTGAGTGGCCTCTAGAAAATTCAAAATGTGAAAAGAACTGATCCAGAGCTCAAGCACATTAAGGAAAGAGGAAAAATGCTAAAAATCTCCAGTACAACAGTTCAGTAGCTTGCCAGGAGTAAAGTGAATATAGATGAATACTACCCCACTGAAGTAAGGGAGTGCTTTAACATGGACTTCAAGATTGTCATGGTGATCTCCATAAGTGAAAAAAGTCTTTGTAAAAGTGTGATCCCAGCCAAGCATGTCTTATTCCTGCAAGTAATCCCTTTCCTAACTAGTCGCCTTTCAAATGGTTATGTTCCTGTGATTTTCTCTGTGTATAAAGACTTGGCCTATAGTTTGAATTCTGAATTCACTCCTGCTAAGTATTTAAAAGTCTCCTTGGTCTCACAAGACCAAGGATTTAATTGTCTCTTTGCTTTCCAGTCTCTTCAGAGAGGCTGAAGCATGTGGGAGTAAAGGTGTATGTGTCAGTCCCCGCCATGGATAACTGAAAGACCTCCAAATTTCCATAACCATTGATATAACACTGTACAGCTACTAAAAATTGCACTATCTTTAGAGGAAAAAGTAGAATTCCCTTCATATTCCTAACTTGTCATCTTCTGAATAAAACACTTGTTTCCTCAGATGAGGTTTCTCTTAAGAGATAAGACATCTTTCCTTTTTTGCATTCTGTATTTAATAATTTCATCATCCATTATGTAGTCCATCTGCCCTCTTGTGGTTTCCTTTTTGATCTTTCCACTTTTTCTTTGCATTTTTCAGAGACTTCTTGACTATTTTATATTTCCTGTTCTCTAAGTACGGAATGAGCTCACAAGTCAAGTTTCACCTCACAATGTATTTTTCTAGTCTGAATAATTTTGAAATCCATTTTTAGTGTTAGATGAGGCTGGGAATTAGTTGCAGCCCTGGAAAGACTCCAGTGTCATGTACAGTACAGTCAGTTCTTTTAGGACTTTTCCCAGTTTCTCTCCCAGTCTGAGGGGAAAGTCCTTTCTCCTAACTCTCTGTTCTAAATGGACTTTTCAGGTTTTTTTCAGCTGACTTGTAACACCTTTTTTCTTGGAAATAGAGCCTTTACCTAAGAAATAGCCTGCACTTAGCCTGGTGAGCACTATGCATTAACATTATTGATGTCAATAGGGCTATTTAAACACTGCTTTTTAAGAGTGGCTTTATATTCACCTTGGCAAGTCAAACTCTGTTGGGCAATTGGAAGACATCTCTGTGGGTGTGGCTATATCATGTGATGCAGGATGCTCACTGATGATAAGGTGGAAAAAACTCCATCTGCATTATCCTTTATTCTTCAAATGGAGTAATTGCTGAGTCTCAAATCTTACCATCATCATGAAAGGATGTATTTGAGAAAAAGGGCTCTTCCCAGTGTATCATTGTCTTGTGCTCAACACAGATCACTGAAAGGAAACTTAAGATTTGATTCCTGGTTGTTTGCAGTTCTGACCTTTTTAAAATGCTTTTCACATCTGTCATCCCAGATGGGGCAGCTGAGGTGTGTGTGGCAGGTGGTTGGCAGGAGAGAGTCAGGGGTACTCTACAGCTCTTCAGAAGGGACAAAGTCTCTCACTGGTTCTCTTCTAAATACTGCATGATGCAAACTTCTTAAATAAACTTCCGGACTGCCTAAGGTGTGTACTAGGATTTGCTGAATGATGTACTGAGATTTACCTTATTTGACATTTGCTTTCTTCTTATTTTGGTTTCCAGGCATTTTTTATTGTTATCTACTTCTCAACCTCCTGTTTGACAGAAACACCATATACAATGCCATGAACCCCTCCCATTCTTTATGGCTCCTTTGAGACTTGCAAAATGACCCTGAACCTCGCTTAATGAGACCTGAGAAACGTATGTGTGGGGAAAGCTCGGTGCTGAAAACACCAAGTGTTTGTGAAAGATTGCCAGGACAGAGTTTAGAAAGTGAGAAAAACAAAAATGGACCACAGCTACATTTTTATATTCCTTAGCTTGGAAAGAACAACTTAATATATTGCTAAAAGTACCCCATAGGCATTTCTAAGCCTATATGAGCTCTGAAAATTGAGGAAGTGGGAAGCTGCTTCCAGGAAGCCTCAGGGTATATCTACAGAGAGAGTTGAAGACACATGGAGGGTACTCGTCCCACACTAAGTTTACTGGCTGCAAGCCAGCTGTGAGCAAGGGCCAGGTATGGCTATTTTAGCACTGTCCTGAGCTTCAAAAAACATGCTGTCTGCCTCTAGAACAGCAGGATATTGTGTGAAGAGAGATTTGTTTTCTTTTAGAAATCTTTTGAGTTGTTACTCTCATAGCCACTGAAAACTAAATTCTTATCATTTGTAATTATGTTACTAAGCCAATGCCAGCTTCTTTCTTTCCTTCTTTTCCCTTTCTTTCCTTTCTTTCCTTTCTTTCCTTTCTTTCCTTTCTTTCCTTTCCTTCCTTCCTTCCTTCCTTCCTTCCTTCCTTCCTTCCTTCCTTCCTTCCTTCCTTCCTTCCTTCCTTCCCCCCTCCCCTCCTCCCCCCCTCCCCCCCTCCCCCCCTCCCCCCTCCCCCCCTTCCCTTCCCTTCCCTTCCCTTCCCTTCCCTTCCCTTCCCTTCCCTTCCCTTCCCTTCCCTTCCCTTCCCTTCCCTTCCCTTCCCTTCCCTTCCCTTCCCTTCCCTTCCCTTCCCTTCCCTTCCCTTCCCTTCCCTTCCCTTCCCTTCCCTTCCCTTCCCTTCCCTTCCCTTCCCTTCCCTTCCCTTCCCTTCCCTTCCCTTCCCTTCCCTTCCCTTCCCTTCCCTTCCCTTCCCTTCCCTTCCCTTCCCTTCCCTTCCCTTCCCTTCCCTTCCCCTCTAGTTTCACTAAATATATTTCAAAGGCTATCATAGATTTTTTTAAGGTTGGAAAAGTCTGCTAAAGAACAGAAGAGTAGAATTTTCTTCATCCACATAGAAAGTTTACTTACTGCAGTTCCTCTCTCACCAGGGTGTTTGTGTGTTGATTTGCAATCTTACACTTAGGGACTTCTGAAAACAGAGATATAATAAAGAAAGAATTGTATTTATATTTATACCTTGTTTTATTAATGAAATCAAATTATTTTCAACCTAACAAAACCCAGTTCTTCAAAATGTGGTGCCTGGCCTTACAAAGCCTGAAATGAGCACTAACAGATCTACTCTACCATGCCTCAAACTTAGTTTAACTTTAGTAAATCATAGGTATCTGCTATCTCTGATTATTTATTGTTCTGGATGAGATAGTGTATATTAAGACTCAGAAGGAGAGAACATAGTTATTACTCCTGCCCTTTTTCCACAAAACAGAAATAAACTTATGTCATCAGGGTTATGCACCCTTCTAAATGAAGCTCCTCTGGTGTGAGCCATAAAGTGCAGCCAGCTGTACCTACAGACAGATGCTCCCATTGCAGAGATGTAGGGGAAAGAAGTGTATTGTCTGTGGAACCAGTAAAACAAACCAAAACAAATCCTATCCTGCAGACTCTCCAAAGTTAGTCCGTACTTTAAAGCTTGCTTGTTTTCATCAGAAACTAGGGGATACAGATGACCAAAATAAAGTAATTTAATTTTTTCAATTTGTCCTGAAACTTTTGACTGAAGTAGATTTTCTGTTCATTTTAGGACAAACTCCAGTTTTATGTCGCATATCTTGCCTCTAAAATCACTTCAGTTATTATTTCAAACATTTTCTAATTGACACTTAACCAGAAGGATATAAGCCTGCAGAGGTTTTGGCGTTCATGAGAATAACAATGCTCCACAAAAGTTACTGCAACAATAGAAATTCTCAGCTAAATTCTGTGATGAAGTAACTGGCATGGTTTAGTCAATTCTGTAAAAACTCACTGGGGGTTACTACCATGCAAATATATTCTGGCTTAATTTTTTTACAGCAATAGTTTTCATGTGGCTTCTGTGAAATGTAGCATTTTTTTCTTTCTTTTTTTTTTTTTTCCTAGCAAAACTAATTCGTAGTCAAATTTAATTTGTCCTATGATATAACACTTAAATTTAGTTACCAAAAGGTTAGTTTTCCTACGTCATTGCAGAGGAGTTTACTGGAATTCCAGGTGTAGGCTGTGTTTTTTAAAGAAATATCTGAGGTGAAAAAAGAAGTATTATAGGCAGGGCAATTTATTATTCTGCATTATCTTTAAGACTGTGTATGAAAAATCAAAGACTTTTGAACTGCTTCTATTCTGGCTACATTTTTCAAATGCAGTATTTCTGAGTTTAAGTAGAAGTAATATTTACTAAGAAAACACAAGCAGCAAATGGTTCTCTTGTGTTGCTTATTATACTCACATGATGCCACAAATATTATGAGATTGTAATATCATAGTTTAAGACAGATTGAGTTATACTTCTGCTGCTTTTGTGACTGTGGATACAGAGAGTTGGTGTACAGGAATGTTCAGTTAATGAACACCATTTTCATTACTCTAGTGTCTAGTAATGAACATGGGTAATGAACGCTAGTGCCATCAGATTTTAAAATTCTGATAGACAGAGCATATTCGTAAGATTACTACAGAATTAATATGATCTACTAGTAGCAAAAGTGTTGCCCTCATAAGACATATGTGTAGTGAGATCAGGCTAGGCCATTATGCCTGGAATTCAGCTGACCTTGAGCTAGCAAAATCACAAACAGCCCAACTAACAGCAGCAGCAGCAATTCATTGGTACCCCAACAAGCAGCAGAGTGCAATACTGTCAGAACCCAAGCCCGTTGCTATTATGCATATCAAAGTGAAGTCAGTGATTTTAGAATTGTGAAATTAAAACCAGGTGACTGTCAGCCAGTTTTTGCCAGCTTGCTCTACAAAGAATATTGAAGGCTCTGTTATCTAACACTTCAAGTTGGTACCTCTGACTTTTGCAGGATGAAAATAATATGCATCAGAAGACCTTTCAATTTTGCTAGCATCTAATCTGTGTCAAGTACTGTTCTTTAAAGTTGCTCATGTGAAGTTGTAAGCTAACTAAATGTTGAAAACTCCTGTTGTATTTAGGAGGAACTGGACTACCTCAGTGCTCACGTCCAATTGTGAGTACATATTTTTGTAGTAAGATATGGAAATGAAAAAACAGATAGTAGCAGAAGAGAACATGAGCTGTATTTTGTGTTTTTTTTTTTTTTAATTGCGATTAAAAAGCACCCTGAAAAAAAAGATTGAAAGACTTTTTGAGGGTTTTGTGTCATTTCTAGTAGTATAAAAAATAAGTCTGACAGCTCAGAGGAGCCAAGTTGTCTCCTAGTGTAACAATCAGTTGAGTCTTCCATTTGTGATTTGAATTTTGCCCTGAGGCTGGTACAAATGTTGCTACATATACTGACCTGTAGTAAAAACAAAGTTCCTATATATCAACCTTTTCTCTTTCATTTCTTTAAGGCCCTCCCTAACTCCCAGCACTTCATGGAATTCTGTTCTTTCATCCCACCTCCTTGTAATCTTTCAGCTCTTCTGAATGACTCATTCCTTCCTCAGTCCAAGGGCTAGAGACGGAGGACCTTCTAAACCCATACAAGGTGGGCCAAACATGTTATTAGGATAGTTAATGTTTTCAGCTCTATGTACCTATTCAGATGATCCTGGAACAGTTCCAAAAGATTGGCACTGGAATGGTTAAACTGTATTTAGTCTGTATTCCATAAGCTTTAGAACAAGTGTTGCATTGAAACTAAATATTTCCATCAATGCAATTTTAAAATCTCGCTATCTGAAGATTGCACAGGTGTGTAACAGAAAACTTAGTGGAACTGCATTTCTGCTTTTTTCACTGTTTCTGGTAGTGTTCTGGTTTTCCCCTTCTGTTCAAAGGTTTAAAAGGGTGGCTGTAGGGCTTCTTGTGAGCACATTAAAAATGTAGGTAACCATTAAGATGGTATTATCAAATCTTCTTGTCCAGAAGAATCCATTACACCTGAACTCATAGGTTAGGCTAGGTGCAGCCTCTCTGGCCACAGCGCTTGCTGTCCTAGTGACTTAAACCAGCAAAGCAGATCCTCTCTACATAACCTTACTCAAATGCATGGCCAGTGCTGAAAGATTTGTGTCTCATCCACGAAGGCAACATAAACTCTATCATATTTCTTTTGCTTTTGAGATCACCTATGTTGCAGGTTAATACAGCATATGCTCCATTGGGTTAACCCGACTAAGTTGATAAGACACAGGAAACTCTAAAACCACTGAAGGTATTTTAAGAGCAAACTAAAGGATAGCAGAGAGCACAAGTCTTGTAAATCCTAGAGCACAGTGGTGTCCTTGAGAGAGTCATCCTCAAGGGGAATGTAGTTGCTAACAGTTACAGCAGAGAAATCACAAATGGAATGGGCCTTATGAAAACACTGTTCTTTCATCCATTTGAGGTCGCATTGTGGCTAAAGTATATTGAAAAGGAAGGGAGAGTTTTCCTTGTGTCATCCCAAGATGAACCACTGGAACAAATGCCTTGCCTGCACAGGGAGGAGGAGCATATATCTGTTTCATGCAAAGGAGCAAAACCGGCATTTTTTTCCTATAAACAATATTAAATCTTGTAGTAGAACATGGTCATATTGGCAGTGCAGCAAAACAAACCTCCTTATGTGACTTATGCTTTTCTCTTCTGGCTACTGTAGTCTCAAGTACACCAGTCTTTGACTTTCTCCAGCTGTTAGGTTCACACAAAGGAGCAGTATAAATGAAAGCATTATTGCTGCCAATCATCAGACCCTCTGAAGGATCCTCTGTCCTCTCTGAGTACCATGGGGCATAAACATTAGTCACTACTGAGTATTGTGTTTTTAATGTTTACCACTGTAAATGCCACAATTTTGAATAGATAAAGACAAGAAGCATAATAACAACTGGACTAGATAGACAAAAAATGCCCTGATTATTACAAACATGCACCAGCTCAGTATTTCACATTGTGCCACCACCCCCAATGGGGAAGATCGATGCACCTCTTTTAAGCTAACTCTAAATTACTTTGCACACTTCCTAAGAAGATCTGACTGAGTTCCCACTCCTGTGGACCTCCCTTGATCGGTTTTCACTCACTAGTAAAGCCAGTCAGCAAAAGGCAATCTCAGGACCATATTCAGTGCTAAATAAGAAGAAAAGGCAACCTGATGAAAGAGCCCAATATTTCACAAACAATTCACACTGCCTGCATCTGTCTTACAGCCATTAACTTTGTGCCCTTGTCTTTACCAAGGAGTCCTGTAATCTCTGAGCAGCCTGATCACTTCAGGCAGGTTGGGCTGGGAGTGGGTGTGATTGTGTAGACATACCTATGTTTCCCCAAGGAACACGTCAAGAAACTCAGTGGTATTTAACTATACCACCATACTGATTTCTGAAACATGCTCACACATGCTTCAGTGTGGCCAAACTGTAAACATGCCAGAATGGAGTTGCATACCTCATTGATCAGCTTTTCTTCCATTGCAAGAGTAATGACTGAACTTCCAACATCACTCAGGGATGCTGCACCGACACACAGCGTTGTTTCATTACTGAAAGAGTCAGATTTTGACAAATCCACAAAACTGTAGAGGCCACAGAGGATCTTGTCTGAATGAATGTTTTTCTTCAATAGGAGTCATTCAAATAGGAGGAGAGGGGACACTATAATGTCTCTCAGGTGAAGTAGCATAAACTTCAAATCATTGCAATTGCATACCTAAACATGAATAGTTCCCAACTGCTCTTTTTCCTTCATTTCACCCAGGAACATTAAAGGGCAGTATACAGATACAGTAATATCACCACCACCATTTGGAAACAATTGAAGGAAATTCTACCTGAAATATCTTTGGGGTTTATTGTTTTTATCTTCTGTCCTACATCAGAGGCAGTTGAGTGTCTACTCTCCCCTTTGACACTGGACTTTACAAGAAGTTAAAAAAGTGTACATGGCTCCTGTATGCATTCAAGTGTGATCTAAGGACTGAGCAGCACAATTATTTGAAGAATTATTACTGCTTACTAAATCACTTTACTTTAACAATGTTGTTCTAGAAAAAGCAGACTGTAGCGCTTTTTTAACAGCTTTGCAAAATCAACACAGAGATTTTGATTATATGTATTTACTGCCACTCATCTGAGTCAAACTGTGCAATATGCCCAAAGGATAATAACCTTCAAAACTAAGCATGTAGATCTTCAGTGGCCTGGTCACTGTTTGTCTTACCTCCAGCTGGAACTGATGCTGCTTCAATAAAGTCAGTCTATAGACAGATCTAGAATATCAAATATAGTTGTGATTTTAAATCACCTAAGTCTGAAACCTGTATTACTCTCAGTCTAACTAAACTTGACTCTTCCTCCCCATAAAAATGTCTGAAAGAAGACTTCTGCAACAATTGCCTGGATCCTCTATAATACAAGTCATTGCTATGATTCATGTTCCTGTGGATGAAGAGAGAGTGCAAAACAGCCTCTATACCTTCAGGTACAGTTGCTGCTCTCCCTGCTGTCTATGTGCAGTTCCATCCAGAAATATGGACAGCATTTTTCCTGTCTGTCACAGGTGTGTCCTAAATTAAATATGCCCCAGTTCCCCTGAAAGGACAAGTAAATACTCAGTCTTGGTGAGCTTTGGCATTCCTGCTGAACAGGAGAGCCCATGTGAGGTAAAAAAGAAAAACAAAGAGAGAATTTGAATTTACTAAAATACAAATAAAGAAAGACTTGGAAAAGTATTTTCATTCTTTATCAAAATTTAATCCATTTTTTAATCCTTTGGCCATCAGTGTGAAGCACCATGCAGTCTTCTGAATGTAAGATGTAGAATTCCTTCCCTTCACATAGTTCTGCAGAATTGTAATGTTTTGTCCAAACATGTTCACGTATCACAGGCTATTAAAATACTGATGGGAGATACTGACCCTCCATCTCTGCTGGGAATAAAAAACTGTTGCATCTAAATGACTGTGCTATGAATAGTTAGAGCTGGTGATATTTCTTCAGGACAGCTCTTGCTGGCTGTCAGTGAGCTACCTTAGAAAAACACTTCAGAAATTGCATATTTCCTGCTCCATTGCTGGCAGAAAAGAGGCCAGGGTCCATAAAAGGAGGATTGTCACCAGGTGGCACATCTTGGGGTGTGCAGAAAAATGCCATCCTTGGAGAGACAGAATTTAACACCTGATGTAGCTGAGCAGCTTTTCTGGAGGAAGTTGCCCATGTTGGTGGCAGAAATTTGTGGCTATTGTTTGCTCAGGTGCTCCAGAAAGCTGAAGGGTTAATCAGCAAGCTCACATGAGATTTAATTTCTTTTAAAGGAACCTAATTTTTAAAAGCCATGCCTTCTTATGGAGCGTGGTATCTTAAAAAAAAAGAAATCTAAAAGTAAACTAAACTATAACAGGTATGAGTCCCCAAGCCCAGAACAATTACTGACCACTTGAGTTAGTCTTTGTTGTCCTTCTCCTCCTCCCATTTCAATGCTATATAAATCCAGAGCTGGGTCTAGTGTAGGACACCAATTACATAGGCATTTGGACCTGTGTTACATGGCCTTCTTGGCAGAGAAGTTGTTTCTGTCTTGAGGGTTGAGGGAAGTAAGGGTCTCTTCTGGTTTTGAGTTCATGCACTTCTACTTCCCATAATGGACAGTCAGAGATGGCAATGCAGTCTGAATATTGCAGATACACAAATGAATTTTTGCACCTAAAAAGATCCTAGATAGTAAGAGTAGACTTGTGAGACACTGACTAAAATTGAGGCTCATGCATCCTTTTTCACATCCTAGCTTTGCTGCAATCTTTGTATTTCCTATGCTAGGCAGGTCACTGAGAATAGGGGCATTTCTATCTGGAGGTGTAATTGCAGTTTGGGCTTACTTATGTGGGCTAACTTTAAATTAGCTCAGTCAGTTGTAACTGCCTGAGAATGGCAGGTTGAACTTTAGTGCACTGCTACAATCCCTTTGGGTTTGTGAATAGACATTCAGTAGGTTACACTTGTGATTTAAGCGTTTTGCACTGCAATATTTACTATTGTGCATAAAACCTAAGGAAGCAAATTTAAAGTTTTGACCTGGTGTAGGTTGCAATATGAATAGTATTTTAGGACTACAATGGATTTGTTCAGTTTGTTCTGCAGTTCCCAACTGTGATAGGGAAATATAAATATTATTCTTGCCCAGGCTTTTGTCTGTCTTGTCTACTTAAACAGTGACCTCTTTGGGGCAGGAAATGTCCTTTTTTTAATGTTTATACAGCAAATAAGCCTTGGATCTTCATTGTGATTTGGAACAGTTGTTGAAGTCATGGAGCCACCTCTTGTCTCCATCTGATAGTGTGTTGTTTCATGAGTCTCCTGCATGAAGCTTTTGATGGGATGCTTTGCTGAGCTCTCTTCTGCATGGAGGAAACCCAGCCAAATATAAACCATCCTCAGGTTTCTCAGGTTGTGTACTCCTTTTAATTCTCTTTTCTTTTTGCATAGTTTTGAAACAGTGCTTTGGGCTGTAGGGAAAAGCATTAAAATATCAATGAATAATGGCAAATAATATTGCTCTGTTTATACTTGGTGTTCCAGGAAAAATTAATAATTTGCATTGCCTTGAAACCCCACTGTGTGTGTAATGTCCACTGACCTCTCTTCTCTACCTTTTGTAGCAAAGCCCTTGTTTAATCATTAAGTGATATCTCTATATAATCAAATAGGACAAGTTGCTAAATGTCAGATTTCTATTTTGATTAGAGGAGAAAGGTTTATGGTCTGGCCCAAAATGCATGCTGTTCTGAATAGTTCCTAGTTATTTACCAGCTCAGATATTCTTTGTGTATGTTATTGTTGTCGACTGTGGTAGAAAAGAAAAACAATGTGGAAAGTTCATTTTCACTGTTTATGAGAAGAGGGATTCAAAAGTATTGGTGTCATAAATCACCAGAGACAAGTGAAATGTGTTATTCAGTACTTTATAATGTTGTAACTTTGCCATTGGAAACAGTTGCTTAGCTAGGAACAGAAATCTGTGTGGGCCACAGGTTATGGTAGATGGGCAATGACAAAAGGTCTGGCTTTATGGCTGATCATTTGTGTTGCAAATGATTTAGAGCAGACTCAGAGCTGGACAGGCTTGAGTCAAATTGAATGAGCTGGTGTCCACCCATGGCTGCACCTTTTGTTGGAAGGATGGGTGAGCACAAACATTTAACAAAGTGTTTCAGATGAAACTACTGTCCAAAGCATCGACAAATTTCTCAAGTACTATATATTTCAGCTTCAGGAAAAAACTCAGGCCAAGGCATAGATTTAGGATGTGTGCAAGGACATGGATATCTGAAGTCAGCACAGCTGTTAGTATCAGCCTCAGCTATGCTTGTTCACTGTGACTGCTCTGTGCGTGTAATATGCTGGACATTCATTTTGCACAGAGTATTTGGTACTTACAGGGATTTCCTTTACCCAGGGATTTGTAAGGGATCTATGTACCAGTGCTTGGACTGCAGAGTAGTACAGGATAATGTAATTCAGTTGCAGGAAGGACAAATTTTTTTTTTTTTAATATTTTTTTTTTTTTCCTCCTGATGATTTTAGAAGAGCAAGATAAAGTTCAGGCCTGGCCATCTCTAGAGTTGTACTGTTGTACTGTTTGTGCTGTTACTTTCAACTATAATTAGTTCTGTGAGGTGAGGTACACTGACAAATTCAGTAACATCATCCTTGTATTAATCCTTTTTCACAATACTTGCAATGAAATTCTAGAATGAGTAAACTTAACTCCATGGCCAGTTCGTGATTCCATCCACTGCTGTTTGTTTGTTGTTTTGGGGATTCTAGACCTGAGGACATTACAGTGTAATATGTTAGTGCTGCTGGAAGATTACTTACCAGGAATATATGCTGTAACTTTCTTCAGATTATAAAGTCTGATTTTGCGGAGTTCTCTTTATTTTTCCAATGGGTTCTGATCATGTCCTCATTACTCAAAAAAGATAATTAAGTTTTTTATGCTATTTCAAAATAGGCAGAATGAATGTATTTTAGGATCATCCATATTTTGGAATATTCCCAAAGCATGTAATTAAATGTCTTGCTACACAAGGCTATAGAATTGTTACAAAAGGTTGACTCTGGGCTAAGTCCTTGACTCTCCTCAATATACGGAAACAAATGACTTGAAAAACTTATTTTATAGGGTTTTCCTCTCTGTAAAGCAAAGCAGCAATTTTTTTTTTTGTTTGCTTTTTGTTGTGCTTGCATTTGCAAGTCTGAAGCCAGTAGTACATTTTTCCTCGTTTCCTTTTCTCCTTTGTTTATTGCTTAAACTCAACTTGGAACACCAAATTTAAAAAATCTTAGAGTAGAAGCAAACATTTCACATCCAGGTTTTGCTAAAACTTGATGAATTTCAGAGAAATTTTAAAGAAAATGTTACCCAGAAGGATTATTACTTAGCACACATTTATTAAAAGTATCCATGCCATATTGATTTAAAACACAATACTGCTAAAAAGTTGCCATTAAAACTGACAGGCACTGTTAGAGTAGATGAATCTTGCTTGCAAAGCAGAAACAGAACTAGGAATTTCATGGTGTCCCCCACTGATTATGACCCAAATTAGCCTGTTTTATTCTCCTCTGAGAAGACTGAGCACCCATGCTGACTGAGCTTGTGTTGTGGGACACAGTAACCTGCAGAAAGACAATAATTAACAGGTACATGAAATAACTTCACACATTGCTTCAAGTCATGCCATAGGTCCCCTACTCTGCCTTCTATTTTGCTGACAGTTACTTGCTGGGGAAAATGGTGTTGGCTACATGTAGGCTATAAAATACTTGAACAATATGAAGCTATTACTGTTGCATTTTAGAACCTTTTCTAAAAAAAAAAAAAAAAGGCTTTGTGTTTGTTTGTCTGTGTGTTTTTAAACAAGGCTCCTGGTGATGTGCAGCCCTTCATATTATCTTCTTCTATCTCATGACTACGCCAGCAAGTGTATTGAATAAACAAAATCAAAGTCACCCAAAAACTGGCACAAAAGCAAAACCAGTCTTGTAGAGGTAAGTAGAGCCTTAATTTGCACATTAATAATGGGTCTTTATTGCAGCTTATTGAAACAAGTTCACACAGGAAGACGGAACACTTGCAATGCAAGAAAATGCCAGTTCCCTGTAGAAAATTTGTAATTACTTGACCTCTGCAGATATGACCCTGAAGGACAAAGAAGTAGAATTGAAAGCTTGTTACAAGCCCCCACCCTCTTCTGTAGGTACTGTACTATTTATTCTAGTCTTGAGAAATTCTACAATTTATCAAATGTATGACCAAGGTAACCTGTGGCCAAGCCCCAGCTGAGATTGTTTGACTGTCCTCATGTGTACTACAAGACCACCGTGGAGGAAAGGTAACATGCCTATGGAGAACTAAGCTAAATTGCACTATGCCACATCAGCTGTATACTAGGAGTAAGCATCAATTACCTTTTTTTCTCATCTATTTAGGAGAATAAATGCTGCTCTTCCAAACTGCGTATACATAACTATATAACATAACTATGCTAATGTTAATCTATCTTTGAAGGATAAATTTATAGTGCACATATAGAAAGATGGCATCAGTGTTGCCTATTGATTCTGTAATAATTTTTGAAGACCGATTATGCAAACCTAATTTTTAATAAAGAAAATAAGTTTCTAATACATAAACAGCACAGATTAGCAATTTTCTGGAAAGAGGAGACAGCAAAAATGCAAACTTCCTTCTTGTCTTTACCCAACCTGAGCCATTCACAGAAAGCAATCCTGGGACAGCCTTTGAAAGGTGCTCATGTCCCATGCAAAGACAATATTGCTTCCCTGCATAATTGGTCTGGTAAGGCATCTAACTAAGCAGAACACCAAAAAATGCTCTTTTACTTTTAATATGGAGCTTAGCCAAGCTCTGCATCCTTTTTGGTCATTAACTGTTACCTTTTGATTATGTCTGAAGTATTTACAGTTTTTGCATGACGAAATGTTTTCAGGCTTAACAAAACCCACACTCTTCTCAAGTATCTATGGATTGTCCAGGTCTAACATTTCAAAGACTTGCAAGATCCTCTCCTTATGTCTCTGAGGATATAAATAGTATTCAGTTTAATTAACATCAGCAAAGGCATGTTGAAAATAGATTTGCTCTGTTACTGCCTTTCTCCATTTCTTAATTTCAAGATGTTAAGCCTTCTCAAATAATTTTTTTTTAAGGAGGAGAAATGTCTTCCTGTTTCTCAATACAGAGGAATTGTTTCAAATCAAATGTTCATTTTATTGGTGAGAAAAAGAAAGCAGTGAGGACGTGAAGTTATTGCTATGATGGACTAAGGATATAAGGCAGGTCAGGCCATACATGGCAGATGACATAATCCAAATACCACATTTCCCTGCAATCCATGTTTGCTTCTTTTTGTAGCACCATTTAGAGAAAAAGGGGAAAAAAGATTTCCTAATTCTTGAGCCAAATGTGAAGAGCTTACACTACAACGGTGACAGTGTAGCTCAGGACAGAGGGCTGGGCAATCTCGGGTCTGGCTACAGTAAATGACCGGCCAAATCTCATAATTAAAACCATTTTGAAAGCTGCTTCCAATTACAACAGCTGCAGTCGCACTGTGTTCCACCCTGTCCCTACACCTCCTCCTGGTCAAAGAGGAAAAGAGCTGCCACTGGAGCAGCCCCATGCACACCCCACAAACCCTTCAGCTGCAGCAGGGAATTTTGTCCAGAGGACATGGCACCCTGCAGTTGTTACCGGGACTTGCAACTGAAAGGTTACTTAGGAGGCAAGTGCTCTGGTTTCCCAAAAGCAGGCTTAAAAGGCTGTAGGGTATGTTTTCAAAGCAGGATTTCAGACATGTGACTCATTAATGTCAATGGGAATCATGTTGTTAAAACTTTGTGCAGCGCTTTGAAAATGTATCCCTATATGTCAGTTTTCTTTTCTAGGCAAAATTATCAAAACCAGACCTTGTGGGCTGTTTTTTTAAATGAAGCTTTTCAGTATTATATGCTAATAAATCAATGGTTTAGCAGGCTTGATCTTCTCTCATTTCATCCCGCTCCATCTCCACTTTCCATTTTATCATTGACTTTGATTTTATACAGAGTTATAGTAGCATATAGTTTTTGCAGACTTTGCCTGGAGGAAGACAACTGCAATATTTCAGGTACCGTATTGCAAATTGTGTGGAAAGCAACAATGGTGCTATAAAGGGAAAATAGTATTTGTTACATCACTTCAAATATAAAACAGAATCAGTAAGGAAAAAGAGTTGTATTTAGATTATTTTAATTACAGTTTTCGTTAAAAAATTGCAACAAATCAACCCTTACTTACTAAAAAATAATTAGTTTGAAGGATTCAGAATTACCTTTTCAGAAAATTCTGGGATCTACCAATAACAAAATATCAGATGACAAGACTGTGTGCTTAGCAAAAAGGTAAACTAGTATAATGAGATCTCTGGTTTCTCGGAAAGAATTATACTTCCTTTTACTCTGTTGAATACAGATAAAATTACCCTGAAATGCGTGTAAGCTTGAACTACAACAGAGGGATGATTTGTGTATTCCTGTAAGCTGTGTTTTGTATCTAGTCACTGATAGGTTTTACTGGAGCAGCAGGAAGGGGCATAATTTCTGTGCGCTCCAAAACTTTTCACCTTTAGATCACCAGCTCGCGTCTGTCCGGGCAACCACATCTTCATTTGAAAAAATGTCTGAAATAGAGTGATTGCTGTCTGTATGGATAGTGTATCATATGATTCTGGAGCTCTGTTTCTCAGCCAGCAGCTGTTCCATGCAGTAATTGCTCTTTTGCAAGTCTTAGCAAAGACACAAGACTAGAATCACACTCTCTTTTTCTCTCTAAAGTCAGTGTTGTGGAACAGGTCAGGGTTAGTACTGTTAAGAAAGCTTACATGCTGCTGCTTTGTGACTGTACATGGTGATTGGTAGTCCATCAGCAGGAATGTCTCTTAGATAATGTAAGCTGAAAATAACAGAGATCTCCCTTCATGATTGCAAAATAAGGGAATAAGGTACTGCCAGAATTCTCCAGCTACCCAGGCAAAGGTAGATGTAAGTACTCCTAGAGACCTTAAAGGAAGTGCACCCATCTGCTTACCTGCTTACTTTTATCTTCATTCTTTCTCTCCATAAAAAACATCACAGTTTTGTCCAGTCTATGTTCCTTAGCTTTCTGATAATATTGGGTGTTAGCTTATGTCATGTCTTAGCTTAAAAGAGTAGGATTATTTTATTCAATGATAATTCTGCGTAATGATGGTCTCCTGCGTTCCAAAGGCTTAAAACATGCTCTTTTTTTATGACTTCACAGAATGTGGCATGGTGCCATTGAAAGGTGGATATCTGCATTATAACACCAAATGTGAGGTTGCCACAAGTGTTACTTTGAGGAGAGGCAAGTTCCAGCGTATTTTCCAGTGGTCACATTTCCTCCTTTTTTTACTTATAATTTTTTTCCCCTTGCATGCAAAAGCCTGGTTGTCTTGAAGTGTTTGGGAAAGTTTAACTTCTGGACCCTCTTGCATTGTAAGTCATTTTGGTTTGGGGGAAGGCAGAACTCTGTTCTGTACCTGATAGTTCTGTAGTCATCCAAAGTATAATGCTTAGGAAAAAGACCAAGATGCAAAAGTTGCTTTAATTTGTTGTTTTGTCTGATGGTCAGTAGCAGTTACTTCAATGTAAACCCTAAAATTAAGAGAGAAAGTGGGAGAAGAGACCTTTAGATTCAGCTTAAACAGCAATGTGGAAACTTGAAACTCAGCTCAAGTCCAACAAAGTAGGGTTTGTATGCTTTTCTCTCATCGCTCTCATACTTTTGGTAGGGAAATAATTTCTCAGTTTCCATAATACTTCTCTAAAGCTCAAGGCACCCTAGAGACATGGTTGTGCTCTGTAAACCATGCAGGTGGAAAAACTGGCACATGTAGAGGTCTGTCTTCTGTCATGTTGCCCTTGAAGTCCCACCCATCCCTGGTGCCCTTGTTAGCCTTGTGGTTCTTGCCCTTCCTCTACTTGTAAGCCATCAATTTTTTCTCTGCAGAACACTGAAAGTTCCTACAGAGAGATTTTAGAAGTATTTAGGTTTGGATACCATGGTGATAAATGTAATACAAAACTTCAGTGAGAGAAAGAGTGCTATGTCTCTAAAAGTTGGGATTTGGGGCAGTTTTACAAGGTACCAAGAAAAGAAATTGTAATAGATTTCTATGCCCAAGAGTAGTAAAGTCACTTTTCTAAACTAAGTTGATATACTATGCATCTCATTACAACCATTTATGTTATAATCAAGTAATCTTAATAAAACATATTCCACTTTGAGAATGGGAGAATTCTATTTCTGCAATGATAATGCTAGATAATTTTATATTTTCGCTTTCCCCTTTCCTTTTCCCTTTCCTTTTTCTTTTCCTCCTTTCTAGAGGGAGATCTAGAAATGACAAAAAACATGTATATTTTTTTGCTGAACCCTGTTGCCCAGTGCATTTTCATTCTTTCACCAGGTGGACATGCTGCCTTATTGCCCGTTTTTCCAAAGAGGTATAGCTTTAGTCTCCAGGTCTAGAGGCAAAGCAAAATATGTGAATCTGCAGTAAAATATTGGGCAAGCTATGTTCTGTCTAATTAAGCCTAGTTCATAAAATCCACAGTTTCCTTAGTCTTTTCAGGGCTTAATGGGCTGCTGCTTCTCATATACTCTTTCTCTTGACATAGCAAGAAGTATGCACTGTCTTATGTATTTATTATTTACGTAACTTCAGATTATACTTGGAGTTTGTTTTCCATTTTTCTATCTGTTGGAGGTAGAAAAACATCTTTTGTCCTTATCCTCTGAATTTACAGACTTTGTTCTTACTAAGGTCTGAAAGCATGTTGACTGACGCATTCCCTGATGATTATGGTGTTTCCCCTTGAATCTGGGTATGTAACAACCAAATTCCTCCTAATAACATATGACTGGGTTGATGTAGAAATTGAATTAAAGGGTTGGGGACCATCACAGCTTGGTAATCCAAGTTCTTACTCTATCATACCTGCACAGGTTCTTAACCTGCCCCACAGTCCTCTTTCTAGAGTGCAGCTGAGGAGTGAACACTGGGCCTGTGGTCACTGTGTTGACAGAAGGAGAACTGTGCCCTGGATCTTTTACATGGATTGCTTTGGAGGTTTCGGGATTATCTTAGAAGAGCTGCATTGCTCATGTAGCTGCATGAGTAGCTGGAACTGGAGATGCCAGTTAGACTATGAGTTTGATCAAAAGCATGAACCAGAGCAGCAGGTGGAAAGACTGACACAAAACTTTTCAGTGATAATCCATTAGTTCTGTATTCTAACCTATTACGGAAAGAATTGTAATAGGTGCTGAGTTAAGTCAACTTGTTTATAGAGAAAATAACCAAATGGGAAAAATAACTCAAGATCAGTCACTTCTTTGGCAAATTCAGTTTAACCTCAATTAATGGAAAACGTGGAAAAGCCTGATGTGCTCCCACACCTTGAAGCTTTGCAATCCACAGACCCATGGGTCTGCCAAGGTCTGGCACTTTGCCTGGACTAATAAACTCTCTGACAAGCATGAGCACTGGGGATCTGTGTGCTGAGATACCCTTGCGGCTCATGTCTGGCAGAGCTTAATGAGTCAGGTTCAGCATCGTGTGAGAGCAGCTGCACTGCTGCTGGACCTGGTCCCAGAGCTGGCTCAAAGTTTCTCAACAGTGTAATGACTCAGACTTGAAGTGGTGGGTGAGAAATTTTGGAGCAGGTAAAGGAGAATGGGGGAGGGAAATGGCATTGGAACACTTATTAGGGATTTTGTAGTGCTTTTCATGGAGAAGCTACAAATTTTGCATTATGGTTTTGCTGTGGGAATGGACTGAGTGGAGTTGGCCATGCTTTGAGCTTATGAGTCCATTAAAGAACTGACATATTGTGGAAATTAAAAAAAGTTTTCTCTTTCCACCTCTACTTCTGGAACCCTCTTGGAGTTTTGTTTCGTGTGTGTGAAGCCTCCTTGTCCTAGGTCTGCATTCTGGAAGGACCATGGACCCTCTCTTCTCCCCTTGCATGCAGTTGCCTGCTCTGAACCCACCCTACAAAGGCAACCACTTCTCCTCTGATGTGGGAGGAAGTCCAGGAAAGATACTAAGGGGAAGCAAGTCTTGATTTTGAAGCCATTGTAGTGATCCTGGAAAAGCCCTGGGAGGTTTTCTGTGTCACAGACCCTGTTGATCCTGGGTGAACATCCCGGTCTAGCCTCAGGCCATAACTGTCCCCAGGGAGGTGCCTCATGCCCAGCTGTCCCCCCAGCTGCTTTGCTTCTGGCTGGGGTGGTGGGATGAGATTAAACAAGCTGAAGTAATTTACCGCTTGTGCTGCTTATTCTTATCCCTCTATAACTGCAAGGTAACTCTAGACTGTATGCCTTGCATTGGTTGAAAGTATTTTTTTAAATTCAAACTAATCCATTTAAAAGTGTTTTTCTAAATCAAGGTGGAAAATTTATGCAGCCAAATTCAGGATTATCTCAGATTTTGGTAGCTACAATATTTATGGTATTTCTAGACACTCATGAAATTGGCCTTGGTTGCCTTACATATTTTATTGAGTCAAACTTCTATTTTTCTTCTAGATTCCATAAAACTTGGTGCCTTTCCCCCCATATTTTACTTCTTTCCCACCCATAATCTTAATTTATTTATTTTCACCTATATTTCATTGGATGTGTCTATGTGTTTTAATTCTTCTGCAAATATTTTTAATGCATATTTTTTAACGGTTTAATCTGGTTATATATATTTTTTCATCTTGATAGAAAGGTAGGCAAATAAATGTTGGGAACAACCCTTGTAACAAAATTGGTTTCACTACTTGCTCAAAAATGTTGCAAAGTAATTAGTATTGTTGCAAAATTTGTTGAGCAAGTCTCAGAGTCCTTGTAGCTGCAGAGAGCAGGGTAAATGAAACTGAGCCTGTTTGAAAAGGTGAGCACAAGGTCAGCGGGCCATGGAAATCCCACTCTGACTCCATAAAGAATGGAGTTTAAGATGAAATGTCACTTCACCTGTAGATATTACATTAGTTTGCATTTTATTTTATTTTTTTTTTTTACTTTTGTTGCTGTCTCCTTTGTTTCTTCTCACTTTCTTCCATTTCCTCTTTCTCGTGCCGTTTACTCCTTTGTTGCATCGACTGCCTTTCTCCACCTTGCTCTCTTGGCTGATCATTGCCAGAGATAAAGGTCCACATGAAGCTTGATACAAGCACAAAGGAGCATTGATTTTGTTATTAGTCACTAAGGTATGAATATAGTCCAGTTCTCATGAAGACAGTTTTCACACATCTGACTCACTGGGGGACAATGCTGCAAGTAATTGAAATAATGAAGGTTTTGGTCCAGTTGCTGTGTGAATTGAGCTGCATAATTTCACTTATTTTCTATTCTGGTTTTTCTTTGTGTGTGTGTGTGTGTGTGTGTGTGTGTTAATTTTACCAATCTGGTTTTGTTTCAGGTGCCTCAAAGTTTTCACTAAGGGTGTTATTACATTTAAGTTCTTTCCCCATATTTCATGAAAACTACCATCCAAAAGATCAAAAGCTTCTCTGTGAAAAACAGATTGTTTAAACAGCTGAAATACTTCTTACATGTGTCTGCATCTACTGTAGATTTCTATGAAGTACTAAGTATCACACATTTAGGCATCTGCCATTGAAGTGATTTCTGAGTAATGGATGTGAACAAGTCAGCTCTTCAGATGGCAACTTTCCATAACTGTATTCAATTTTGGGAGTGCTGTTATTTGATACTGATTCTTTTCCTGGTAAATTTTATTTCCAAATTTCATTTTCATTATGTTTCTTTTTATACCATTTCCATTATTTATCCTAAAGGAGAAACCAAGACAAGTACTTTTGAAATAAGAGTAACAGAAACTACATTTGTATTCTTTTAAAGCTGGGGTTTATATCCTCTCTCACAAATCATGGAAATTCACAGCAACAGGCTCATCTGAGTTCAAGATGGATGGACAAACGTTCCATCAACTTCAGAAAGTTTTGAATCAGGACTTGTGCTGTGTTCTTTGGAGTATCAATGAAGCATTTGTGCTTCAAAATATTTCTGTAAATTTTCTTTTCTTGCATTTGTCCTCCTGTTTTCTTTCTGAATTTTTGGCTTCAGAAGGTTCCACAGGTGAGTTGTAGTTCTCTTCAACGATTTTACATTTACTGTCTTTTCTTTTTTTCACTAATTGCCTACCTAGATACATATAATGTAGACTAGGGTCAACATTTGTTTTTTTCCTGGATGTCTGGTATTTACTAATCATGGTTTGTAGTTAGTTTTCTTTTTGAAGCTGACATGTCCAACATTTTCAAGGTTTCTTTCTATGAGGTATTTCTATGTCTTTTTTGTTTCCAGTATTCAATTCCATCTAATTTTTCAATACCTTTATTGAGATGGCATTCATACTACTGATTTATTTGCAGAAGACCATGAACTCCTTAAATAAATAACAACATCAATCGTATGGCAGTATTTCTCTCACCTTTTCTTTACATCCTCTTACCTTTTTGTTTCCTTTTTCAACCTTATGTGGGCATTGAAGTTACTTGCCTAGCCAGCGGAATGTCTGTGTCCCTCTGTTTAAGTAAAACTGTCAATTTAGAACCCATAGTCTTTACAGAATTATTTTTAGATCTGTCTACCCACAGATAGTGGGCTGTCTTCCAAAATTCCTTGGTTATTCTTTTATTTACTGCTTAAGAGGCTGTAAAATAGGTTTAAAGTTTCTCACAAGAACAGGTCAATAAAACTCCTGAGCTGGTGGGAAGAACTTACTCCAGAGAGAGGAAGAGTGTTTTGTTCTGTTGGTTAAGAAGTTTTGTAATGGTGTTACGTATGAGGGTGGTAGTGCTGTACTCAGTTCTAATTCAGTGTACTCTTCTCTCAGAAGTGAAAATAAACATTGGTTTAGGACAACAATAGCTCATTTTTTAAAATTTGCTTGCAGTGAGGGAAAGGAAGAAGTAAAGACACCTGGATGCGAAAGTCTTCATATGTGTACAGATCTCTAATTAAAACAAAACAAACACAAAAAAATTATTTTTTGTTTCCCAAGAGTATTTGGGAAAAAAATTCTGTCCAGCTGAAATCGCATTCCTGGAGGGAATTTCTATTCTCAATGCTTAATATAAGAGTACACACCAGTTGCTCCTCACAAGACAGGACTTTTGTTGTTAACACTTCTTTGTTTAAAGAACAAGCTTCTTTATCCTGTATGTATTTGCTTACTCAGGTCTTTTAAGGGTTAACAACCCTCCTCACTGTTAATGGCAAGACTTTTCCTGATCACATTGGCATTTGGCAATGACCTTCAAGTTGTTCAGTGTTGTTGGACATTTCTTGAAGGCAAAGGAGGAGTAAATTGCTTAATCTTTCCAACATTGTAGGATCAAACTGGGATGGTTAAGAGTAGTGCTTCTATGGTTTTGTCTGAACATCCGAATTTAGCTGATGTGTTGTAATGTGATTAGTTACTAAAATTCTAAAAATAGTGACAGATGCTTTACCACTTCTTTAACCAACAGATTTTTGAGACACAGGTTGCTTTAAGAACAAAATAATATGAAACCTCTTAGAAGCCAATTTCTTTTTTCTGGCAGAAAAAGAATCAGTGGCATTTTTTCTTGGATCTGCTATTAGTCACTGGTGGGCCAGCTTCATTTAAAGACTAGGATTGCCTGGGTTCTTATAACTTGGCCATAGGTTTTGGAGGACATCTGCAAATCATTGAATGAATCAGAAAAGTACAAATTCACAACAGCTCTACTCTCTTGAGTTGTGTTTGATATTTCCTGTTTTTAAGGTTTCCTTGGTATCTAACACATAGCCTGCTCAACATGAGCAGTTCCCAGTGACTCAGATCTGCAGACCTTTGATCAATTTATCTCGTCATGATTAACCAATTTATATACTGGAAGAAGGATGTTACTATCTTTTTTTTTTTTGAGTAAAAATATTAGACAAACATCCTCTCTAATTCCGTGCAGACCCCAGTTCCTGATGCGTCCTGCATTCTGACTACAGGTCCCATTGTCCCCATTAACCCAAATCGTACCAATGACATGAGGGTTTTTTGGAACCTGAGGTATTCTCAGTGATGGATTGGTGTTGAAGTAGTGATTAAACCCAACTGCCTTTTTTTTTTTTTTTTTGAGTGTCTATTTTCTTTCAATTAACTTTATTTAAATATTTTGATTTATTCTCTGGAAAGAACAACGAAGAGGAACACATAAAAATGAAACAGTTACGGTGAATGCAACTTGTCACTGTTTACAAAGTAAAACAACTTTCTTCCTGTTCCTTAGTCTCTGAGTGAAGGGATTTTAACTCTTTAGACCTGCAAATGCTGTTAATGAACATGGAGACCCATGTACAACTCCAATACTGGTTCTGTTCAGAAGATTTTGAAACTTCAGGGTTCTGTGGATCATAAGCAAGGAACATGTTTATGAAGCATCATATGCATGAGAATGGTAGATTGCTATATATGGATATACTAAAAATAATTCCAAATGTATATATGCACATTTCGTCTATCTGTTAATCTGTTTTCTGCTACACCAGGTAAATTCCAAATCCACCCCGACTTGTGAAACAGAAGAAGTAGCAGCATGTGCGTTAAATCTGATCCTCCTTGACACCTACACACATGTTCATTTCAGTGGTTGAAATCCTTGATTCTGTTGGAGTCATTCCATTCTCCGGTCCCCTAACACCAATACAGATCAGCACATGCTTTCTTGGCTGTGTGCATCTCTTCAATGACTCTCTCTTTGCAGGTGTGCCTATGGACTCTTTTATTTTATTCATTTTATTGAGCATGTTTGGTATATAATAATTCAATAATTAGATTATATAAACAAATATATTCTAATCTTTCTTCAAACCAACAATGCACTAGTGCCCACATCACTCTGAATACCAAATTTGAAAATAGTTTCTATACAATGCCATAATGAAACTTTTCACAGCCATTATGCATTTTTTAAATTACTGTTTTAACAACACTACTCCTCAGAATGGGGCATTAGCCCAAAATGCAGAAGTTTCATAAAGCTAAAAAAACACTGGATTATTCTGGAAGTCTGGTCTATAGAAGAGGACTGTTGAATGACTAGGCTAGTGATGTGTTACCTGCACCAAAGCTTTCAATTGCACAGGCCGTATCAGGGACACTTGCCTGATCAAAAATGCATACCACCATTATGGACTGGCCTTTACTCCATTGGGTGTTCAGTTCTCAGGATCCCAGTGTGCCAGAGGAACCTCCCTTCTCTCTCCAAAGTTAGATCTAGAGAGTGAAGAGGTCACCAAGCAGCAATCTTCCTGCTTCTCAGTTATTACAACCATCCCACATGGGTACGACACTAGAAGTCCTCTTTGCTTAGAAGCCCATGATCTAGTTTGCTCACAACAAAATGTTATTTATCCATCTATAGATATTTTCAGAAAAAGTATCCAGAATCAGATCTTACTAAATTTTATCTTTCATTGTAAATTCTGGGGAAGTCTTATCTCATATATGGTCTCTTCAGTCTAGCAAACTTTATCTCAGTACTTGCTAGATTTTCCTCCACATCCCTTTTTCCCCTAGCCTTTTTTATTTATCTAATATTTTATTTCATTAGAGTATTGTCTTAGGACTAAAACATGGATGATGTAAGCAGCAAGTGTTTTCAAAAAAGTGGTTTTTTTTCCTGCCGTTCTTAAGCATTGTTGCATTTCTTATTGAAAAAATGATCTCTCAGCCATCCATGGCTTTGTCTCCTACTTTCTTCTCCTAGTGACACTTTCTGAGGCAGCTCTCTGTAAGCAAACAGGTGAGTAATAAGGAATCTTTAGAATATTCGTAATAAAGAAGCTGATAGATTTCCTTTATCCCTCAGTTCTCCCCTTTTTCTTCTTCCCTTTATCTTCCTGTAGAGAAAAGAATTGGGCAGGGTTTGTTCTTGGAGGAATTCCTCGTTCCTTATCTCTTCTTAGGGTATCTGGGGTGTCTGGTGCTGTCTTCAAATGACTTTTTCATGGGAAAATGTTTCCCCAGGTTTAATAGAAACTTTTTCAGAGTTTCTGTCAGGTCTTATGAAGGCCTTACAACTTAGTAGCGTCCCCTTACTACATCTCATTTATTATTCTTTAATGTTTTGTTGCAGAGTGCATGCAGTCAAAGAGGTAACACATTAGTGGACACTTTTGATAATACCTGGACATGTTGAAAGGAATTGGTTTTTTTATTTATAGTTTACCATTCCATTATTGGGATAACACACTTCTGTTTTTTTATTGTTTTTTATTCATTTAATCAACACTGCATTTGGACACTTCTTCAGTATTAGGCTTTCATTTTCCTGTGATCAGTTGAAATTATCAATTGTATTGGCACATGCCAAGACAAATCCCCTGTTCCTTTCAAAAGGCCAACAGTAGAGATGTTGAAAAGTAGCTGAAGAAACCTAATGCTCTAAGTATTAAATCAGGAAACTGGGAAGACCTACACATGTTCTGAATGCTATGCAGTCTGGCTGGAGTGCCCAACAACATTTTGGACTGCCATTTCTGGTCCCTGCCCAACAGCAAGCATGTGTTGCACATCACTCAGCTCATGCTAATCTACTCACAGGCTGATAATTCCAGCCACATGGGCACCCGCAGTTTTGGTGATGACCATTGACTCTTTTATTGTGAATTGATCTGCAAATCCACCATCACTTTAATTTTCATCTAATTAGCAGTAATCTGTCAATTCTTGTTTGGCACATGGGGTCTTGTTTCCAGCCCATGAGAACTGACTCAGCAGAGCTGCTGTGCAGCTTTGATGTTCTTGCTTGCTTTTCCCTTTTATTAATTTTTTAAAATTTATTTTTAGTTGCTTTTGCATCTTTGTATTCTGAGAAAAGATTTTTTGATTCAACTTCTTGAGTCTCAAGAGATGTGAAACATCTTTACCTGCTTCCTTCTGCTTGAAAAAGCACTTTTTTAGAAAGATGCCTGTGTTTTGTGAAACATCTTCCCCCCTCAAGAATATTTCCCTGACTTCTCAGAGTAAAAGGTCTGTCAGGTTTTTTTTTCAGTTTTATGAAGAAATGACTGCTATTCAGCTCTTTCAGTTATTGCAAAATATAGATGCCATTCCATAAAGAACAATTTTCCATGAATTGCTGTCTGCTTACCTTGAGAACAATATAGAGGTAGTATTGAACTTAACTGTTCTTTTTGGTAATATTTGTACCGTGATTAGGAATTCTAAAAGAAAGGACGGGGAGTATCTGAAAACTGCTTGTGATTGACTTGCTTTTTTCTGTCACTGGTCTTCTGATACTGTCAACTCATCATCCTTTGGTATTTATTATAATCATGTTGTTATGTCTGAATCAGGTAGCCTCTAGTACAAATTCCCAATGAAACAATATTACTGGTGGTTTACTTTTGTGAGTTCTACACTAAATTGCATCCTTCACGGAGTGCAAATAAAGCAGCACAACACAAATTTCCTACGGTGGATAGATATCAAATATACTACTTCGTATGACATCAAACATACATCAAATAAAATGAATTTGTATGATATCAAACATTGGTTTCATCTGTGGTTTCTTAAGGTCTTCGGCACTAAAAATATAAATCAGACTTGCCCTGGTACTAAGACTTATCAATAGCCAGAGACCAAAAATAAGCCAGACCCTCATGAGAGCAGCGTTTTCACAGAAACTTAAGGCAGCCATGTGTATGAGTACTTCATCCACGTATAATTGGCATCTCTTTACTTTTTTCACACATTACATTACTGAAAAAACCAAACAATCAACTTCTAATTTTTGGCTATTTTTCTTAGTAATTTTTAAAGCATCGCAAAAGCTCATGGGGAAGCAAGATCTCTAAGAACTGAATATCAAGGCTTTTGAATATCAATGCAGGCCTTTTATACTTCACTTTAGACTTTGTTACATTATAATAACATCCAGGAATTTTTCTAAAATTAGTCCTGCAAGAAATATTTGATGTGAAATTGCTTTGATTTGAATAAGAAAAGTGGCTGTAAATCAGCATGCTTTGGACAATGATCTGTGAGGTCTGTAAAAAAATGCTGTCAAAGCTGGGTATAAGTATCATTTTGCATTGTCTGGAAGTCTGGAAGCATTTATAAGTAGATTCTATGGGTGCATTTGACTTGGAATGTTTGTGAAGGGAGTGGACAAGTGAAAAAATTGCAAGCCTCAAACTATATGTATTTCAAATCTAGGCTGCTCTCAGAAATGGTGGCTGCAGATTATTTGGCTTCTTTTCTCTGTGAAAGTACTGCCTTGGGTTTTTGTGATCTAATCAACAAAAATAAGCAAAGAAGTGCTTTTTTTTTCCCAGGTGGGTGGTAGGAGCTACAATATTTCTAAGAGTTTTTCAAGTAAGTGTGTAGGATCTATTTATCATGTAGCCATAAGTCATACTACAGTGAAAGATTCAAGATTCAAGACAGTATTTTTTTGCTTTCTACTGTAATGTATCACTGAAGCTCAAAAAGAGGGAGGAAGGGTGGGGGGAAGGGAAGGAAGGAGAGGGTTGGCCTGGTCTAGACACAAATGAGTTAGAGCCGATAAAGTGAATCTGTTCCCTCATTCGTAGACATTCAGCATGGGGCATCACTGTTGAGAAGATGGGTGAGAACAAGGAAGCCTTGGAGATAAGGTGCAATATTCCAGTCAGAGACTCTGGAGATACATATAAATGTTTAGATTTTTTTTTGGGATAATCTTTAGGTTCTTTGGGCTTCTGTCTTATTCATCTGCAGAGATGAGCATAAGGGAAGGTGTTCTGCAAAAAGCTTGACATGTCTTTAAGTCCAAATACTTTTTGCACTGTGAAGAAGTGGGACACGGAAGCAACACATCCTGGGATTCAGGACAGAGGAAACTGTAGACAGTGTTTAAAAAATCTGACTTACGTAAAATCTGCCTTCCCTCCTGCTTCTACTCCCTGGGTCTTCTCAAAGGAGCATATGACTTCTGTGAATGGACAGGTCACGCAGTGAGTAATGTTTTGGCTCAGTGTTTACAATAGAGGTAATGGATGGTGGCAGGGGAGCACACTGGGTGATCTGTCCCATCTGTTAAGATCTGCTATGGACTCCGCTGGAGATAGCTCACTGTATTATCTTTCTATGAATCATCACTGCTCCTCTAACAGTGTGCAGAATTCAGTTCAGCATAGCTGATAATGCCTTGAGTACACCTTAGGTAAGAAAGCTATTTTCTACAATTCCTGCTCTGTGCTGCTGTCTTATGAATCTTGCATTTGTAGCAGTTCAAGGAAAGGACCTGCAATGTAATGTTTTATTTCTTTTTGTTACAGTTTTACTTGTTTCTGAGCAAATAGAGTAATTTGAGAGACTTTTTTCCCAAGTTTGAACATACCAGGGGTGAATTTGGCCTGAAGACAGAATGTAAAATAATGGACAGAATTATTACCTTGGAGCTTAATGAAATCTGAATGACCAGTGGAGTTTCTCCAAACACACTTTTTAAATATAAAAAGTGAGTTTTTGCTCTCTTGTAATCAGATTATTGGCTAAGGTTCAGGAATCATTTGGCAAAATTATGTAGCTTATTCAAGCTGGGTTCTCCTAATAGTTCATAATGGAGGAAAATCTTGCATCGTGCTCAACTTTCAAAATCACAACCAACCCTCAAAATTCCAGAGTAAAATATAAAGAACCACAGAAACGGATATAGCAAAGCCCAGAGAAATACCTTTATTCCCAAATAGCTCAGCTGTAATAAGCAGAGGTTGTTGTTTTAAATAATAAGTTTAAACCTTCATAATGTAATGAAGGATTTTAATAAACAACATTCAGCCTGTATTGCCTTTGTATAGTTTAGGTTTTTACTAATTAAGTAAAAATATATATTGATTACAATTAAAGATTACTTTTATGCTTCATCTATTACTTCTTTTTGCTAACCTACCTTTTCTTTTTGCAGAGTGCTTCATTTTCATGTATCAGTGGAAAGAGGACTTGCCTTTTAGACCATGTGGAAAAACCCTAAATGTTATTATGTTAAAAAATAGTAAATGACATCTCTTATTTATTGGAATACTTATTCGCTGTTGGACAGAAAGAGATAATCAAATAACAGTGCAGAAGATCAGCTTTCTGGAAAAAAAAAATCTGATCTGCCAAAGAAAGAGAAAGAGTATGGAATATGCTGGATGCATAGGAAAAATGTGATTCACTTAAAATTTCTTTCTTTTAAAGACATTTTACCCATGAATGATTGAATTAATATTCCTGGCCATTCAGCTCTTCAGAACTTTAGAATTAGCATGTCCAAGCCCCTCAGACTTTTTTATTCACAGCTTGGAAAAAAACCCCCAGATTTCACTATTATCCAAATCCAAACAAATTTCTCAATTTGAATGAACTGATTACTGACTTGGCAAAGCTGAATAAACAGAAATGAGGAGGACATTATCTCTGGAGCTGCAAAAGAACCTATATTGGTCATGAGTTTATCCCTTAACATATTGTGTTTCCATGGGGTAAGGAAAGGACTCCTCCAGTTCTGTTCCTGTTAATGGTTAAAAATAACCTTCAGCAGATATGTATTTCTTAATTGTGATTATTAAAAAATAATTTTAAAAATCAGAATTTAAAATAGATAATAGGTGACCATAATTCCAAATTAAACAGCTACAATTTTAAAAGGAGAGTACTAAATAAAAAAGAAAATCTTATATGGCAGAAGCATTTTTGCTATTTGTCCAAAAATTTTTGTTGCCTTGGATAATACACAAGTGTTCAGAAATTGAGCCTGTGGGCACCATTCTCCCTAAGACTTCCAAACAAGGATACACCCTGATTCAGGATACACCTGTCCACAAGGGTACACCCTGAATCTAGAAATGCAGAGTGGCCTGCAGCATTTTTGTGTCAAAGGGAATTACCATCTTGTGCATTAGGTGTCACTGCTGCCTAGTCACTTGGGATGAAGCCTCCTGCATGACGAGCTAAGGCTCAGTGGCATATCCAGAGAGATACTGTGGGTGGTCTGTAGATAGACCCTGTCCCTTTCCTCTTCTTCTCAAAGCTCTTTTGTGTTTTTTGAGGTTTATATATTTTGGACCTGTGAATTCCTTTAGTAAACAGCCCTGGGCTAAGAGTATCTAAAGTGTGATGCTCAATAAAGCTTTTGGAGAGACAGAGAGCCTGGTCATCATGGCCCATGAGGTCTGGGCAGAGCTGCACCACTCAGCTGTAGTTTTACTCAAGAGGGAAAACATCCTGACGAGCCAATGTAGAGGAGATTTCCATTTCACAAGCAAAAAACCCACAACTGATTAGAAGAACACTTAGCTCCAAAGGAAAATGGACATTTAAGGCCATTGGGTTGGACTGCAGAAAGAGACAGCTACATAAAGGATAGTGTAATACTAAAGGGGAAAAATGTCTGTGTTTGGGGCAGAATAGGAAGATTTTCTGGGTTTTTTCATGAAGTATTAAAGTGCTCTTAGATGTTTTCTTTGTAGTGTGTGGTAGTCTCACAACCCATGGGTTTGAAGCTGTTTGAGGTAATATTCACTAGTTTGAGAGTAAAAGCCAGAATCCAGGTTGCACTTCAGGCTATAACTTTTTTGTGTGATAATGCAGATAAAAGCTACTCTCCTTAGTGCCAAAGCTTGTCATTACCTCCCCACAGTTCCTCCACAGATGTAGTTTCCTGACTTGTTCTTGTTTCCTTAATTACACATATGTCGACTGGGGCAAAGAGCTTGCAATCATCTGCATTTCGATGCAGTTCTTTAGTGGAGAAGAAGACTTTGAGAATTCTTCCTCCTAACATTCTGCTGATTACCTAGTGGATATTGCCTGGGTTCAGGTGGGAAAATGAGAGAGACCAGCTGAAAATTTGGGATATCTTTAAGAAGTTAATGGCAGAGGTGATATAGGTATCAGCTCAGTGAATAAAAGACAACCCATGGTATTTGTGTATGTGTGTATGTGTCTGCAATCAAAAGATTTTAAACATTTATTCCCTTATTCCAGCCAAGTCAAAAGATATGGAACTTTTTTTCTCCCATGAAAGTGTGGTTAAACCATACAAAATAACAAGGATAGTACCTTCCTTACTCTTTCAATACTAAAAATGCAAAATCCCAAAGGAAAAAGAGATTTGTCCAGGTTTTAGATAAGATCTGAACACCTTCCCATAAAAGCAGTTAGGCAAATATCTCTCAGAAAGGTTAAAGTCACCAAAGAGCTGTGGGGTTTTACCCCTAAAGCATGTTTCTTATCTGTGTAAACCTGGCCCATCAGTGTGGGGTCCTACAACAGTGGTGCAGCTTGATTTCAGTCGGACCAGCTGATGGCCTGGCATCAATAGCAGCAATGTGCTACACTGACACTTTGGAAGAGTTGTCATTGCCTGGCCGTGCTTGGGTTTTGGATCCAAATGTTCCAGGTCTGAAAACAGTCGACCTAGAGGCAGCCTAGGACATCTGAGAGGAACACCTTGAAAAGAGCAACAAAGCTGGGGACAGGGCTGGAAGATGTCTCCTGTGAGTGGTGACCTCATTGCTCTTTACTGCTCCAAGGGGAGGCTTATGCTGATCCCTTCTCTCTGGGATGCAGTGGGAGGACACATTGGAGTGGCTCAAAGCCGCGCCAGAGGAGGCTCAGACTGGATATAAGGAAATATTTCTTTACCAAGAAAGTGGTCAAACACTGGAACAGGCTTCCTGGCCTATGTCCTGCACCTGACAGTGTTTAACAGGCATCTGTACAATACCCTTAACAACCTGCTTTATCTTTTAGTCAGGTCTAAAGTGGTCGGGCAGTTGGACTGGATGATCGCAGTAGGTCCCTTCTAACTGGACTACTCTGTTCTGTAGCTAATCTTAACATTTCATCTAATTTAAGATGTTTACTTCCAGAGAGGAATTGTGCCCTGGAAGTGCCTCTGTATTCCCAGTGAAAGCTAGCACCCCTTAAACACAGATGTAGATACATATCAGAGTTGATCAGAGGAATCCCATGCTTGGTAATTTGAATCGCCAGTTTTACCAATGATATAAAGAGTAAGCTTCTATTTTTAAAACAGTGATGCTCAAACTTTTTCTGCCTTTTTATTTTTTGCTTTTCCTGTAAAAGGCTCATTTTCATTGGTTAGAGAAGCAGTTAAAACAAATTAACACTTCAAGCTCAATTTGATACTTGCTTGTGGTTTGGGGTTTTTTCCCCCTCCAAAAGGGCATAATACATCTGGAAATGTTTATATAGCAATTAAATAGTTTAATCTTTATCCAGATGCTCAATATTTATTTATATTTCTTCATATTAAGAAACGGCCAATAAAGCATTTCTTATTTACTGAATTCTAATTTCAACTTTGGATTTTATCAAGCTGCATTTCGGTGGAAAATGTTAATGGTCAAAAGCTAACATTATTAATTTTAGTAATTCACTTGTCAGAAAGTAGGCAGTAAAGAAGAAAGCTTATGAAATAATTGTTTTGAATGGAAAATTAATAAAGCTAATGAATCCATGAAAGAAACCATGATGGTGCCACAGACTGGGTCTGTGCACCACAGGCGTGGTATCTAAGAGTCATGTAAAGTAAACTTTGTCTTCAGAAGGGTTTCTGAAAATGCCCAGCCAGCTCAGTGCTCAGCTGCTTGTATAGAAATTGTTGAGGGACGAAGTCAGTGTGAATTGCATCCTCTGAAATCTTCATGTGCTCTCATGCCTTTGGGAAGCGGTATCTTCACCAAGACAATGATTCTCTCATTTGTGTGAAGGATATACACTGTTCAGTGATTTAAACAAGGATATAAATTTTCTTGCTTTCCCCCCTCAACTGTCTAGCACATTTCTTAGCAGTATAAATGGAAGAAAGATTCTTCCCACTACTGTGAGCTAACTTAAATGCCCAGGGGAAATTCAGGCAAATTTTTTAAATGCGCAATGGAATCTGAATATGCCTTCAGTCAGGAGAAATGTAAATATCAGAAGTTGCTTAATTGAAAAGACTGAAAATAATGTAAATATTTAATGTAGTGCATGACTTTGCAATGTATTTATAAGGTGAGTTGACCTCAATAGTTTCCTTAACTACATGTAAGAGTAGCACCTTTTATCTCATTGGAGTTTAAGGAGAGCTCATTGATTCAGAATATTTTTAAAGTGTACACGAGCAGTTTTCAGGTATTAAATCTTGGCCTGAATGTAGGGTGTTATAAAATCAAATGTAACCTTAAACAGGCCTATTTTTTATAATAAAAATATGTTTAAATAGGAAAAAATATTAGCTGCTATAAAGCAGCAAATGTTATCCGTCTTGCTAGAATTGTTTGAAAATGCATCGGTTTTATAGGTTATTTTGGCTCATGTAAATTAAAATTTATCAGACTGGCTGCAGCAGGTTAAGCCAATGGCCTATGTCTTTCTGTCCAAAGAACTAAAGATCTGGTAGTTAGACAGTGAATTTTGAGAGGGTATTTCAATCTTGGATTTAGAATCCAAGCTGAAGGCCTTAGACAGGGAGACTATTTACTGCCATGGCCAGCAAAATAAGAAGGCATTGTGGAGGCTGACAGACTAGCCATGTAAACAATTCCCTTGACTCCAGGGCGATCTCAAGCCCACCTTCTCAGCAGGGAGTGGATGACCAGGTGGGAAACCAAGCCACATCTTCATTTGAAGAAAGAAAATATGCCTTGTGAGAGACCTGGTGGCTTGTGGAAGCAGGTAGGTGCAGAGCCTACCTGCATGTCCAATGCGTGGGTCATGGAAAAATCTACCAGCAGCTCCTAGGTCCCTTACATAGCCAAACCAGCACTGCACTAAGAACACCTAACACAGCTCAGTCACACTTGTCCTTGTGGAGCTTTAATCACCTTTTACATTGCTCATACAACAGCAGGTAAGTAAATAACCAAAAGGATGCAATTCAAGCTGAGCAGTTCAACAACCTCCCATGTCTCCTCTGAGCAGCATTATCAGTTGGGCCTTTGCCCTGGGGCCATATTTTCTTATGAAAAGCCAAGAAGATTGCTATGTCTGGACAAAATACTGCTTTTCTTTGCTGACATTTCTCTGTAAGGAAAAGGTGTTTCGAAGAAAAGTTAAGCTCAGAATATTAAGCCTGCTTCAAATGGATGTGTCACTTTTATTGGAATTCTAATTAAACATAGACTCATAAAAAAGAATACCTTCCCAATTTAAATATGGCTAGCTCTCATGTCTGTATGATTCCACAACTTATGATGACAGATTAATGACTAGACTGAAAGTCTGTCATAACCTGGTAGGATAAAGCTATTCTAAATCGACTATATGCCATGATTTAATGACATAAAGTTATTGAAAAGTACAAGAATAATTAAGTGGAAATATAATGGAGGAAGCATTTTTTGAGCTCTGGCACTCTGGTGGACAGTCTGCCACCTGATATGGTTGGTTAGAATAGCAGGTCTGGAGCAGTAATGCATTTTTATGCTACTTTTTAAAGAAACTGTGGCTCAAGTAGTCCCTCAGTAAAATTAATTCTAAAAAAATCACGACAGCTTTGGCAGTTATAAAACAGAGCTGCTTTGTTTAACTGGGTGATGCTAATTACAGGTAAGATCTCTAAAAACACACTCCTTTATTCTCTGGAAGCTGGACAATATAAAATAAAATGCTGGCATAACAGAAATGTCATCTATAAATAAATAGAAAATAGGATTTTAACTGAACACTGAGAAGAAAATAAGTTAGGGGAACTTAATCTTAATTTTGAGGCTTTTTTTTTTTCTTCCGACAATGCTATTGAAAAGGTCTTCGGAATATCTCCATCTGGGCCTTTCAGTGTTGTTACGTGCAGGCTGAGCTGTGCACTGATCCAAGCTAGTCAGCTTCACAGACTAGTTATTTTGGTCCAAATCTCTGTGTCTCCTTAAGACTGGCTGCAGGCACAGCGCAGGTGCTTTTTCTGATGGCCAATATCAGAGACAGCAGAGTCCTATCAGCATTGGGTTCTGTCTGAGCCAATGAATGCTAATAAGAAGCTGAATTCAGCTTACATTTTGTTTCAAGACAGAGCTAGGATCCTAGCACAAGTCCTGTACTCTTCCACAGAGACATAAGAGCTTCATTAATGCTACCTGGATTTGCCTGCCTTGTGTTTTCCCTTGCACAGAGGAGATGTATGCTGAGAGATGTCACTTTCTAAGGTTGAAGTGAAAGTGGCCAAGTACAGATACCTATTGATAGAGAGAGATCAGACTGTTAGCAAAAGATTAAGTAGTGGCAAGTATTATATAAACTGCAGATGAAATTCCTCTCCAGTATCCTGTACGTCTGAAATCTACATGAAGTTCATCTGTGCTATTTATCCAGAGTTCTCTGGAGTTGGTGGAGGGAGTAGTGCTATTCCAGAGGATGAATTATCAGAGTATGCCTGAAGTACGGTTGGTACGACACGCTTTTCCAATGCTTTACACACTATTTAGGACATCTGGCCTTAATATATTTCAGACACTTTAGTGCAAACAGTATTTTAAGTATTGCCATACCGAGTATTAATGCAGGACAAACTAAAATGTAGAGATGTTGCAATTAGAAATACCTATTCTGTACAGCTGAAGTATGTTTGGGATGGGTGAGAGAAACGCAAGCAGCAGAAGTCAGGGTGGTGTATGTGGCTACTTTGACAGATGCTGAGACACTACAGTGCTGAGCACAGCACAGCCCCTTGTCGTGGATTTTGCAAAGAGCACGTTATTCTATTCCATCTGGGTGGAGCAGAATTGCTTATCTTTGCCCAAATGGGTCGGTGTCGCTTATCAGATGGTGGAGTGTTACTTATCTCTCTTCATTGTTTCACTACTCCCATGGGGATATCTTCTGCTAATGGACCGTTAAGAGCTCACCAATGACATGACACATTACATCATATTATTGTAAAATGGTCCACACAGGGAGGAGGAGCCAAACCATCTTAACCTAGATAAAAAGGAGCCATAGTGCCACAAGGTATCCAGTTTTCCACCGGATCCCTGGAGGAAGACTGGACCCATCTCACCATTACTGGACCCTTTTTCTTCAACGGGACCACCTCTAGTCCAACAGAACCACATCTGCCACTCCAAGAGGGCTTACTTTGGACTGCTTCCAACACCCTGACCAACAGGGTGTCAGGTTGTATTTCTGACTCTGTCAGGGTTTTCTAGGATCTCTTGTTTGTTTGTTTGCTTGCTTATTCTTCTGTACTACAACATCTGTATTTTTATATCCTCAGTAAAGAACTGCTATACCTATTCCCAAAATCTTTGCCTGACAACCTTTTAAGTGCAAATTTATAATAATTTGGAAAACGGGGGAGGGGCTTACATTTCAAGGGAGACTCCAACCCTCCCTGGCAGATACCTGTCTATCTAAACCAACACATCCCTGTAGAGCAGGCTGGACTGTGCCTGGCAGGCCAATGTTTCATCACCTGAATGCACAGTGAGGGAACAGATAAGATGTCCCTGTTCATCCTTGAAAGCCTGAGTTCAAACCATTTCTTACCATTTCTGCAGAAGGGCTAACTCCAAGTCACTTTGAAACACCTTCCTCCCTCCGGTCCACCTCTCATTTCACCACATTTTGGAAATCCATCTGCAGATCTCTGTGGTGGTAGAGGTGAAGAAGCAAGCATTGAGCACTTCGGATGAAATGAACTTTAGAGGTGTGAAGAAAAGTGGCTTTGAGCTCTGTTTATGGGATTTTTGCAGTCTGCCTCAGGGTCCGTTTTATCAGGAGTGATTTCCAAACGCCTTTTTACTCCAAATCCCGTCCTATAGTCCAGACTATATTTTAACAATCTGGGAAAAGTTATTGTAACTGTCCTTTTGTAAACAGCGCCAGCTCCAGCGATGCGGATGTTCTCACAAGTCGTGTTGGCCATCAGTCACAAATTCAGTAACAGCACGGTTGTTGTGGCTGACACAACGGTAAGAACCTGCTCTCCTTCAGCTCCTCCTGCCTGCCTCCCCATGGCAGCGGCTGGGGCGCTGTCCCGCGGCTCCTGTCCCGGGAGCGCGGAGCGGCGGCAGCAGCAGAGGGAGCTCTGCGATGGGGAATGGCCCGGGCACGGCGCAGCGCCGCAGCTCCGCTTCTCTGCCGGCCTGGGGGAAACCCAGCGAGCCCGAGCCCTGCGGAGAGCCCATCTCCGCCGAGCAGTCGTGGGCAGCGTTGGGATCCTTTATCTATTTAATATTGCCAACCATCCTAGCCGTCCCCAAACTGCGGTATCAGCGTGTCTTCAGCTTTTTCCCGGAGTTCGGCTCTGCGGCGCACGCCGCGGAAAGGCTGCCCGGAGACGGCATTTGTGTGGAAATCCTGCCTGTGGGACATCAGAGCGAGAGCAGATGGGCCATAGGCAGCGTGGGCATGGAAAACCACCGGGGTGTGCTTGGCAGCTGATCCACCTCGCACGCCCCGACCGGGAGATGCGAGGTGAAAAGCCGAGGGGCAGCAAGCACAAGAGCAGGAATACAGCTGGAAGCCTGGGTGCTTTCCTGGGATCAGAAAACACGTTTGTGCTGTTGGGGATGAGGTATTAAATAAATCAGTTAAAAAACCCCAAGTGTATTCCGAGTGGGTTTTTATGCCTCTTTAATTGCTGCACTTAAATTACCAGGTATACCTCTCATTTCAGCAGACACTTTACCAGGTTTTCAAATAATATTTAATTGATATTTAGTTTCTTTTAAACTACTTGCTGAAGAGCAATAACAAAAATTTAGGAGAACTTCTTTTCAAAACAGAACCAAACTAGGTAGCTTACTTTTAGAAAAGCTGAAATAGCTGAAGTACTTGGAGCTAAGCAGCTTGCAGAAAGTGTGATAGTGTGATAGAGCTTTGTAACATGGATATAAACATGAAGTTTTATGTGCCTTTCTTATATTACCAAGTAGTATATTTTAAAACTCTAGTTCGCCCCGGAGTTGTGAAAAAACATCAAAAATGTTGCCAATTGGAAATATGACTGTTCATTTTAAGGGTCACCTGTAAATTAAAAATTAAATAGAAAATCAAACCGAAAAGAGGAATTCATTAGATTGAAATAAGCCCAAGTGAATAAGTGCAATATCTCACTCAAATGAAAAAGCATAGCGCAAGAGCTGTAGCGTTCTTGTCCTCCCTATGTAGATTTTGCCTGACATTTGTAAATGGTATAAATAGTGTAAATACCCTTTACCATTTGTAAATGGTATAAATACCTACAAGTTCTGGGTATTTTCAATTACTATTGTTAGACAGAAAACCAGTTTCAGTTTCTTCAAACCTTATTTCACTGAATGTGTCTGAGTCATAGGAAAAGTCATTCCATCATGTCTAGAAACTGTTTTTACTCAGAGTACTTGTCAGGAAAGAAAATAAACAAGCATTAGTTCCTGCCACCATTCATTTCAGAACAGTTACAACCAATATAATTAGGTCTCCGACTTTTTTTTTTAAAGTCTGAATGAAAAGATATAAGATTATATATGTCAGTTGCTGAACATTTGGCATGAACAGCTTTTCCAACACTTGCTCTGGTTATTATAAGGCTTGAGTTGTAAATGACTGCATTCAGCAGCAAACCTGTCAGGTTGGAGAGCTTTTCATTAAATGTTTGATCCAGAAATTTTTAATCAGTGCACAAATAAAACAAATTATTAAAGCACTACATCAGCTGCAGTATGTGTAATTGGGATGAACGGGGTGATGTAACTGGTGGGGAACAGCACAAGCATTCTTGACAGAAGGCCTGGAGCTACAGAGCTTGTTACCACTGGAGATGAAACATAGCCTGAGTCTTAACCTGTATCTTGAAAATGGTGAGATGCACAAATTAAAGATATTCCCAAATCACCTGGTGATAAGTCATGTACCTTGCAGAGCTTTGTTGGAGAAGCTGGGGTGGGATCACCTTCTAGAACACCTTGTGTTTGTGGAATAAAGCTGGGATGGACAGTGTACTGAAAGCATATGAGATTTTATTTATAAAAGGAAAAATAAGCATTTTATATTCTTAAGTTTTTACTGCTGTTCTCTTTCTTAAATGAAGGATCTTTAGGAAGTTATCTAGCATAAACTTTTTAATGATTTCAGTATATTAATCAGGGGTAGTAGTTGTAACTGTGCTGAAATCAATGGACCTACTATGTCTTCAGTAGTTGAGATGCTAGTACAAGTTATACTAACATTTTAGCTAAAAAAAGGAGGCTTTTTAGCTTGTCTGGTTAGTGTAATTTCTGAAAATATCAGCAACGAGGTGCTGTAAATAGACTAACAGTGAAAAGGGCAGCTAATTTAGATTAAAAGCCAATGCCACACAACAATCAGATACAAATTTTAGGGTGGTTTTGCTTAACATTTATATCTAGACTAAGATACAAAATTTCAAAGTTTTTTTTTCTTTGAAGAGCTTAAATTAGGAAAGAGTAGAAAAGCAGGGAGTAACATTTTGCTCAGAAGTCTGCAACAAAGCTAATGTTTCACAGCTGAGAAATCTGCCTTTTGTCACTCTACCAGAGTGTGTTGCTGCAGGTTTGTGTACTTGAAGTCAGCAGTTGAGGTGAGTCAGTGAATTTTCCTATAGTCAGACTCAGGGGTGAAACATTACCCCCATCCAAATCACCAGAATTTTAACTGCTTTTTTCAGGGGAGCCAGAACTTTGCTTTAAAACATTAAACTTGGGATCAGCAAAGGATCGCAGCAAACCATGTATCACAAGGGTTACTGTTGGCTTTGTGCTGGGATGCCCGTGCAAACTTCTGAGTGTTTTCACCTTCAATCCCAGATATGGCAGAGGTAGAAAAACTTGAGCTCTTCTTCTGATCCAGAGCCTCACAAGTCTGAAGCAACAGGAAGAGAAATATGTCTTGAAATTGCAGGATCTGTCATGGTTAAACACAGCCCTTGTGACAAAAACTCAGTGCAGAAACCAGATCTGGCTCTTGGTCTCCAGACACATGCATTGGCTAATGCTCACCACATGGGAAGGCACCAAAGGTAAATGAAAACAATTTTTGGTCAAAAATCTTTCAGCTCCCACATTTTAATTCTATATGGCTGACAGTCTTCGGTGGTGTCTCCCTGCAGGATGAGGGACCTGGAGGTATTGGAGCACCAGCTACAAGGGCAGGAATGATGCTGAGGGGCTGTTTTTAGGTGTCTTTGGAAAAATATGTCTTTAGTGCTCTGTAAGATAAGCGGATTAAAAGGTTATAGTAATTGGTTTGATGGAAGCTGGTTTGGCTGTGGCTCCCTAGGCTGCAGGCAGCTCCATGTATAGCTGGGCAGTCTCAGTTGGGTCTGCAGCTCCAGCCCTGATAGAGGTGTTGTGTTTTCCTCCCATTGTGTCCTTCTAGACCACTGTAGAGATTTTCTGTAGAAAATGTGACTAATAAAATTTGCCATCATCTTTAATTTTTACTCCCACTGTATCTTCAAAATAAAGTGTTTCTTTTGTTCTTTTTTTCCCTGTAATTTCTTTTTATTTTTTTATTTATGCCTTTTGAACAGCAATTTATATCCTGTGTGCCTTATCTCAGGTAAGATAAAAATAGTGGCTTCACTCCATCAGTGTAATCAGTTGTGTTAATATCTCTGATTGCAGGCTTGGCTCAGAGTTTGCATTACCCCATACAGGCTGTGTCTGTGCAGGTACAGTCTACAGATACCTTTAAAAAATACCAAATGTTGAAAAAATCTAAATGATCAGACAGTAGTTTTTAATATATTTGAGAACAAAAAACTTCAATGTTTTCCTTCAGATTACAAGTCTTTAAAACTTATCACTTGAAATTGAACAACTCGGTGTATTTTGTCTCATTTCTACGTAACTTGCTAAACATGCTTTAACAGAGTATAAGGCAGTGCTTATATACACTGCAAAAAGTTCTCAGTTACAGCCTGAAAATCATCATTTGTTTCTCTATATGGTAAACAAGAAAATAATTACATGCTAGAATTTGCTGCCTTTGAAGAAGGTTGGCTTTGGTATGGCCAAGTATCTAATAATATACCCGTTGACTCTCATCAGTTTATTTCTTCTCTGATTCCCTGAAGTCCTCCCCACATACTACATCTCATACTTTGCCTGGCTATTTTCTGCTCCACTTGCAAGATGAATGCTTCCAAAAGAAATTAAACTACTTAGGAAGTGCTTAGCTCCCTCTTTCAAAGTTGTTCTTTCTTTTCTAGAAACACTCAACAGCAGCAGAGTTCTAGACAAACTTTCTCTTTATTATTTCATTCCTGAGGCATGGACAATCTCAGCATTTTTCTGTGCATATATTTTAGTAGCTCACAACACTTCACCATCTCTTATTGTCATACCTGCTGTTCCCTGTACGTCCTCCCCAGTGGGGAAAATCTGGGATGTAAACACCAAGTCAGCAATTCATAGTAAAACTTGTATGAGAATTGCCACATCTAGGATTTCAGCAAAAGTCTTTTTTTCCCCCTTACACTTCCAGCAGGCTTTTTGCCATCTCTTAGGGCTTTCCACAAAAAATTGATGTCTCAATCAGTTGTACTTGCCTTCTTTTATTCTACTCTCCTGCCCACAAATAAGCTGTTACTTTTTTTTTTTTTTCTCCTAGGTATTTTTGTTAAAGAGAACCAGCTCTATCGTTATCTGGCCATTTGATTTCCATTCTAGCCCTGTGAACTTTACAGCACTGTTTATTTCATAAATACTTTGTGCTGAGTGTCATCGGATCTTCTGGCAAGGGTTGTGTCGTTTTTCTTTCCTGACATTAGCTATTTATCTTCGCTACTGAAACAATACTTGAAACCCTTTAGGAGTACAGCTTCAGAAAAACAGGTTCTCCCTTATTCCACGATGCAGCTTTATTTCCTAAAGGCATTTCTAGCAAACCTTGCTAGAGCTGAAGGATTTTTAGTGGTGCCGTTTGCTTAAAGGATCTAGGTAATCCATCCTGGATATATAAGTGCATTCATCTTTTCTAGTAGCAGAGACTATGAAAAGCTGTTTTATTTCCCATTCTGATTTCTCTTCAAGCTCAGATATGTTCACTCCAGCTGTACAAGTGGTGACAATGAGTACTCGCTGCCTGGTTTGTATCGTGGTTATTAAGGTAAAATTGAAGTTAAGTGGGCTTTTTTGAGCTAGAAGGATGTATTTAATTCCTATGCTTCTCTATTGTCTGCTCATATAGACCCTCCACCCAGCCATGCTTCTTTATAATTTATTGACAGGGCCTTGTGAGGCTTTTATGATGACAAATATTCCACGGATTCACTTTTATTCTTATCCTTACAACTGAAATATATAACTTTCAACAGAAGGAGTTAATTTACAGTCTTGTTTGGTATCAGGTAAGTCTGAATTTAAATTTCTTGCTTATTTCCATATCATGTTAATTTGGTGGCTAGCACTGCTATTAGCTGAAGTTCAGCTATGTCTGAATCAGGGTCTTATTTATGCCTTTGAGTAATAAGCAAGAAAAAACCCTCCTTGAAAATGTCACTGCATTTCATGTACCTTGTATTTTAGAAGACTGAAAATGTGCTTGCCTTGAATGTCACATTGAGAATGTAACTGCCACATGCAGTGTGTTGCTTGATCTGTGAGGTGTGGGGAAGGAGAAGGGGAAATCAGGTTCAAAATGTGTACTGTGTCTCCTGTCCTACTTCTCAATTTACTGTTGCTTTCATATGTCGTTTCTTCTTTTTCACACTACTATGCTGACGATGGAGACAAACATTGTAAAATCAAATATATTACTTGAAAGTATTTATCTGTTTTATTTTTTTGCATTATCATCTAAGATTAATGACTGTCTCCATTTCAAAAGTGAAGATATTTGAATGTTTCCCCCTTTCAAATAAGAAAGAAAACATGCAAAAGAAAATTGCATAATTAAAAAGCGAACAATTCATAAAGAGAATAAATTAAAATCAATGTATTTTTTAATACCAAGTATTGAATATGCTTCAAAAATCCAGTCTGGAACTCACCTACATACAAATACAAGTTATGTAAATATTTTCTCTAGGAGTAACTAGGAGAGGCATTAATCCCTGAGTCTCAAATCTCCAAAATATTTGCAAACTACTTGAAGTATTTCGCTGTAATTTTTTTCCAATGTAGTCATACCTTGGACCCTGTTACATTTTAATAATTGATTACAGACATGGGATGAAATGTTGGCCCCACTGAATTCATGGAAGTTTTCTTATTGACTTCAGTGAAGCCAGGATTTTACCCATGGAGTTACATCAGTAAAACACAAGCCTGATCCTGTACTTCAGCTAAAATAAAATAACATTCTGTGTTACAAGAATGAAAGCAAAGCTGTACCCATTCTAACAAAGGTTTTGCGCATCTATATGATTTTGACTAAATGAATGTTTTAGCACCTGTTAGGTTAAAAGCAATAAAAAGTAAACCTGCTATCATTGTTTTGGAATGTATATCTAATTTTATAATACATACCACACTAGTTCGTCCCTTAATATTAAAAAAAATTGCAAGTTAAATTTTTTTTTTTGTACACAAGTAATATAATCTCTAAGTCACATGTGAAAGTACCATGTAATTTATATAGTCATGATGTCAGCAGTATATTATGTAAGTTCTTAATGGCAGATGAGGTTTAGTAGTACAGGCTGATTTTTGTTTTACTTAATGTGACTTTTGGTAATTTTCCTCTTGAAAGAAAGGCTTTTTAATCCTTGGGTCACCATGGATTTTTTATTTCTTCCTCAGAGGGCTGTTATTTACATGTGTCTAAAGAAAATCATGCTAAAAAAAATTTACTGATTTTCCTGACTGATGTGTGGATGATAAGCTGGCAGTGTTACATGGCAGCAAACACTTTACTTCTCTTGCTGCAGTTTCACAATTAGAAATTTTGCAATTACATGGGAAGTGCTGGGATCATCCCTCATCATCTCCTTCTCAGTTTTTCAGCTAGAAAATAAGACAAAAGTTTGATTCACCCTGCAAAGCCCATCTAAGCAGGCTGTACAGACAACAGTAATGAATCCACAAACTGTGGGAATCTCCATTACAACCCCTCTTCAGTCCTCATCTGTAGGCCAGAAAATGAGCCCCTGATAGTTGACACTGCTGCCCCAGAGCACCTGCACATTCTCATGCAATGTATTTTCTCTCATTCTGTGTCCAGCAGCAAAACCCATGAAGTGAGTAATGTGAAGGAATGAATGAGTCATCTTTATAGCACATTTAAAGGAGGAGGAACACCTTTGTATCTCTGACATTCATGACATCCCCAAGAACAGAACCAGTAGAAGGCAGTCTGTTAAAGAAAAAAATTACACTTAAATAATGTCTCTAAGACCTTTTTGCCACAACATCCCATGATTTTTATCAGTAAATACAGCTATATTGTTATTTTATTCCATTAATAACCAGAGATTGGACCAAATGAGACGGATAAGTATTTGTATTTTTTCCTTCTTGTTTAAATACCATTTCTAAATTAGGCTCTCAGTAACATGCAAAGATGGTATCTCTTTCAACTCCTTTTTTTTTTTTAACCTCGTTCTGTTCTAAGACTAAAATAACAACAACCCACCAACTGAAAAAACAGCAATCCAATAAACTATAACCAACTAAAATCCAGTCAGAGGCCAAAAATCTACCTAAACCTCCACATGTGTCTAACTGGAGCTATTGTACCTGAAAATTGTTTATCAAATCAGTCTTCCATATCATGCACTAAACAAGTTATTACTAGGAGAATTCCAACAAGCATAGCATTAAAAATGGTAAAATAAATACAAAAGAAGTCATGCAGGATCTCTGTGGAAGAAAAAAATTACAAATAATTTTGTTACTTCATCCCAAAAAAACCACACAATAATGGTGTCTGAGTACAAAGGAGACAAACTGTTCTTTGAATTTTTGCGAGTGTAGAAGGAAATACAAAGTCTGTCTTTCTGGTCTTCTGGTACAGAACACATGGCACAGAGCTACGGTGAAGAGATCATTCAGGTATCTGAGATCTGACCTTCTTGGAGAACTATTGTGTACCTGCTTGTCCACAAGAGGTGAGGAGTTATGTGGCATTGCGTATCAGAGCTGAGAGAACATGTGTGCCTTGAACAGCCATCCAAAACAAATGTACACTGAGATCTTAAGGAGGGGAGGTTGGTCAAACTGTGCTTCCTGACATGCTGGCATCACTCATGAATGGAGCAGAAGAAATGATGAAAAAAGAGGAGACAATTCTCTCTCTTGCAGTTCTGGGCCTCATGTGCATCCTCACTATTGTCACCAGGCTGAGGAGGCCAGCACACCCCTTTCTGCATGAATGAACTTCAGTTTGGGTCTTTTCCATGGGAAGGACTGTGCTTCTCCGTTATTCTGCTCATTCCTTTTATGTTGCACAAGCATGACCCACAGCTACCCTTAACTTTACAAAGAGAAGGGAGAAACATGGAATAAAACTGATTTTGGGTAACTTAAAAAAAGTGAAAAGCCATCATTTTAAGTGTTGCTTAAATCCCAGTTAGATGCACCCAACCAACACATCTTAAACAATAGTTAAAAGCCTGTAGGTTTAGAGCAAGCCTCCTTCCACCGGCTAGTTCTGTGGCTTCTGAGTAGTTAACACACATTGATTTTTTCCTACAGATACTCAGCAGTTTAGTTCAGACAGGGGAATTTGGAGTTAGAGTGATTTGATGCTTCACAAGCAGCCTTTCAGGAACCAGAAGAGACATGGCCAATTTCTGGACTGTGGCTTCTGCAGCATAGATGAGGTGGAACATGGAGAACTCCTCCTGCTTGGCTCATCCAACTCCAAGTCACTTTGCCTTTGCAGATAAACTCTATCAAAGAGAATACGAATCCCCTCTTAGATCTATTCTCAGTGCTCACACAATCTTGTAAAAAAAAAGGAGATACTGCTAGGCATCTTTATTTTCAGAAGGTATAGAACTGTGGCAATTAGTACTGTAATGGGACAAAATGTGCTCTCATGTAAATTTATATTACAGATGTATGTAGAAACTTCCCCTTGCAAAACATTTCCCTGCTTTACCTGTGCTCCTACTGAGACCTGACTCTATTTTTGTCACCTGCTTAGGACACAAATGCCATTAAGAAAAATAAGACCATCAGATGAATGAGTGAGGAGGTGTATGTAGAGCACATAAATGCAGACGTGACTTGCTTGGCATCCCACAGGACTGTTTCACATCCCTATGATGTATCACACTTCCTTTCTTCTCCAGTCCACTCGAGAAATGATACAGTTGAACAGGAACATTGCTTAACATTTACATTTCAGCTTAGAGAACTTAAAAAAAAAAAAGTTTGATACTACTTAACTTCTGGTTAACTCGACTTATTCACCAGTTTCTGTCTCAGCTTTAGGACTAATCTGGTACTTCTTAGTGAGCTCCTGAAACCATAGAGAATACTTAGTTCCCTTCACTGATATCCCATTCAGTCTGTTACTAAAATAAGGAGAGGTGAGGTCTGAACAAAGATGTAATAATAAAGAAATCGAGCATTTAATAAAAACACCAGAATTACATTTGTTTGGGACATCACTAGGATTATTATACATTAAATAGCATAATTTGTACCTCCTTTTAAAATGTATTTTACTATCACCATGGATTAAAGTGTATGTTAAGATCTAGAAATCAATTTCCCCCTTACCATTTTATTTCTTAGGCTTCATTTCTGTGTGACTAGCACTGAATTACTTTTTTTGTGGATAATTTCACGTGATAAATGGGGAGAGCTGAAGTTTTAGTAGCACGTAAGGAGGTGAATAAATTACTGTTTGATTAGACTATAGGATATTGCTGAAAAGTACTTGTAACAAGATAATTGCAAGTGCCAGGGCTGAGAGTAACGCTCAACACTGGCAGCAGCTTAGTTAAACATGTGGTTAATGATGTTATAGGAAGAATGGGTATGTAAAATATTCATCTCTACCAGCAGTAAATATTCATTTTATGTGACAGCAATAGTGACTTGCTAAGACTGATATTTGACATACAAAACTCCTATAATTATTTTAATATCTTTACTTCTCAATGATTTTAATGATATGACAAAGATTTTAGGTGTTTGCTGAAACAGCACAGCTGTCATTTGCTATCAGTCAAACAAAATGTCATTCTAACATATATCACTTCAAATGTCTGAGTAGTTTTCATACCCATTAAGCTACTGTTGTAAAAAGTGTGTTCTTTTCAGGTTTTATACTTACAGACGAAAACTGACAAAGACTGATATGGTAAACATTTGTTAGAACATAAAATATAGAAAAGTATTTAAGTAGGGATTTCGCCATCAGAAGAAAGCAGCTTTATAAAAGCCTGAGTATAAAAGTAGAAAAGCAGCATTTGACATTGTACCTTTTAATTAGTATATGAAAAAAACACGTAGTGCCTCATGGAGTTGATTGCTCAGTACTTTTCATTATGAGTTTCTTCAATCTCTTAAAAACATTGCCAAGTTTTGAACCATTCAGGATGGAGTTTTCCTGCCCTAGGCAGAAGTATTTTGGAAAGCAGCTTCCAAAATTCAATCACTCCTGAAGCAATACTCCATAAAAAGGAAGTTTCCTTGCCTAACATTAACCCATATTTCACAGGTAGATGTTTTTTGTTCGGTGGTGTTTTGTTTGGTTTGGTTTTTTTTTTTTTTTAAACATATAGTGCTTTTGGAGCATGAACCTGAAGTTCTGCAGAATGATCATTTTGCTGTTCCAGGAGGTGCCTTTGATTAGCCTCTAAGATTTGTTCAAATTTGTCCCCTGTATAGAGCACGTTCTCAAGTTACGGCTTGTCAGCTGAGCTGTGGTAACTGACTCTGAGTACATTCCTCATTTGCCGAGTGGAATATGCTAATTTAAACCACCTTTAGAGGAGTTCATATTAAAGAGTTGTTCTTTGCAGTGACAGCACACAAACAGACATCAGCACAACTTGAAAGCAGCAACTTTGCAGGCAGAGGAGCGTCTCTTTTACTATCAACATCCCACAGTTCAAATCAAGAAAGAACTTGGCAATTACATTTTCTCAATGTCCCTTCTCTGCTCAGTGTCCTCAGGCTGAAGGCATGGACACATTTTCTTCTCTGTGAACAGCTCAGCCACCAGGGATTAAAGTGAGCATAGAAAAAAACCAAAGCTGCATCTCAGTGCTCCTTTTCACATCTCCATTCAGAGATCAGAGTGGTCGCCACAGGACAGAAAGAAGGTTGGTAACAGGCAAAAGAAAAATGGAAATAGAGAAGAGCTGGAAGAGAGAGGAGAGCAACAGAATCTGAGGGTGGCAAGTGAAGCAGAAGTTGGGCATGGGGAGAAGCAATAATATGTGACTCATATTGAAGCAGATTTCAACCTCAGAGGAACCGTTGACATTATTCTGTGCTCATTCTCCCCCCCAGGACTACAGCTCATTTCAAGAGTCTTTCCTCAGGCCCTGAGATTCATATCAGGAACCCAAAACCTCTCTGCTCTGCTGTCAGCGAAAACCAAGGTCACAACAACTCAAAGCATTTTGTCATCACTCCGTGGGGCAGACACATACAAACTGCTGCCACAAGCTGCCTATCTCTTTAAGTGATAGAGATCTGTCCAAATACGGATGTGGCAGGCGATGCTATTGATCTGAACAAAGTGTTGGTTCTGTTCATTTTGCTTTTAGGATCTTTTTTTGCCTTGACTAAGTCTTACTACAGAGGTAGCCAATGGATTTGGGCCCTGTTGTCCTTGACTGGCACCTGACGTCTCCATTGCCTTTTAGTTTGGTCTCATTGAGAAAACTGGAGAAAAAACACACTGCAAACCCAGGAAAACCCATTGATCAGCCACAGTGGCAGCTGCATTTCTGTGAGAAGTGTGAGTACATAAATTGTACAATGAAATCTCAATGAGAGACGCAGAACTGTTTCCTACACTGAAATCTTTTTGTCATGGTTTTAAAAACTGCTGTGTTTGTGTATGCTAAAACCCTTCCCGTGAGACAGAAATAACTGCAATTATTAATTTAGTCATCTGTGTAGTTTATAATTCCAGGACATTTAGAGGTAAGGCACTTCACATTCGATATGCAGTTTCCAAAGATAATACCTGACAAAACGAAGGCTTACAGTGACAGCATCATTGAGCTTTATCCTAAGGAGTTAAATGAGTTCAAAACCTATCATCAGTCACTGATAGGATCCGCTTCTATCTGCTTAAATCCTGCATAAAGTGCCAGTGAATTGTTAAAAGCTGAAGATGATAATTAGACAGCCTAATATAAACCTGTGAAAGAATGGTCTTATTGGGAATAAAGTGCTGTATTATTGCCATTTGTAAAGTGGTTCCCAGTTTCAGCAGTACGTGTTATATTACTCTCTCCTCTCTTAATGGAAGAGCAGAGAAAAACCAAACTGAGCAAGCCATTGCCGATTGTGAGACCCTCAAAACACTGAGCTTTCCTCTTGAGACATTCCAGGCTTAGGTGCTAAAACACTGCATAAGAATTAAGTCATACCTCCTGGCATGAATCAGCTGCTAAATCCAGTTCAACCATGTGTATCTTTGATATGAATACCTCCTGGATAACTGCAGTGTGGAGTAAGGTGCCAAAGGAACCTCCTGACCCATGTGCTAGAGACACTGCTGAGGAGCATTAGGATGAGAGTTAAAAAAAAAAAAAACCAAACAGAAAAGGAGGCACTGAAGTAGTTACAGGGTGTAACAATAACTTTGTCACCGGCAATCGTCCCGGACGACGACACAGAGACACTGTCAACTAGACGCAGAATGTTTAAATGTTCAAAAAAGCAGTGAGACACTCGGTCATATCAGTTAAGATTCTTCGTCACTGCGCTGCTCCAGCACCACTGGGGTTCCGCCGCGGCATCAAACCCTGCCAGGCGGACACCGGGCACACCTGGACATGCGGACAGCGGCGCATCCTCGCAGGGCTGCAACTCGGGACGGAACTTTCCCTCCCTTCTCGGGCACCGCGTTACTTCTTAGACATTTTCTAGATAAAGAAACTTAAGCAAGCAAGCAAACAAACAAACAAACAAACAAAAAATCCGAAAGACTTCGGGGTTGCAGGACCCGAGTCCCAGCTGAGCGCGGGCCTCCTCTGCGGCTGCCGCTCAGCAGAGGCTCCGCGCCTGCTGGAGCTCGGCACGGCCAGGGGACCGCTTTCCCCTGGCACCCCCGCCCGGCCCGGCTGCGCCCCTTCCCGCTCGGGCATCGGCGCCGGAGCCCGCGGCAGCCCGGGGCGCGGGGGGCGGGACGCCGCTTCCAGGCTGACTCACCCCCGCTCCGCCCCGCACCCCCGCGGGGGCGGGACCGCCCGAGGCCGCGCCCCCGCCCCACGCCCCCGGCCCCCCCCGCCCGGCACGGACCGCAATGATTTAGAAGTTCAGGAATCCCACGTGACGTCACGGAGGGTGATGTAATGCTTCTCTAAATAGAACGTATTGTAACCGTCCCTCAGTCCAACGTGGTTCCTCCGGCCGCGCTGCCGGTCCCGTCCCCGCCGCGCCGGGCGGTAAGTTCCTAAAAATACGGGGCTGCCCCGGGAAGGCGCCCGGCGCGGCGCGCGGCGCACCCCGCAGCGCGCCCCGCACGGAGCCGAGCGCAGCAGCGCCGGGTGCGCGCCTGGGGAAGGGGCAGCTTGCGGCTGCAGGGGCTCTTCCCTCCGCCACCGCATCTGCTCCGGAGGCGGCAGCGCCGATCTCCATCGCGCCGCTGCCGGGCGCGGGGTCCCGCCGCTCCCGCGTCCCCGCCGTGCTCGGGGAGAGGGGGCGTGAGCGACCTCGCGTCCCGCGGAGGGTCGGGCAGGGCAGAGCGGCGGGGGGCGGGAGCGCACGGTCCCCGAGACGCGGAGAAGCCGGACTCCCCGTCCGCACTTCAGGGAGTTTGGGAAGTCTGTGCGCTGCTTCCCGGGACGGGACGGGATGGGATGAGATGGGGCGGCTGCCGCGGAGCGCAAGCAGCACCCCGCTGGTGCTGCCCCGAGCGGAGCGGGCGGGTGGGCAGCTCCCGGCGGAGGCACCGCGGAGTCCCCGCGCCCACGGCGGGCTGGACGGCTCCAGCCTGCGCGTGTCCCGGCGGCACCCGGCGGTGACAGCTCGGCGGCGCGCTGCCCAGCCATCCTCTCTCTCCGCCGCCCCCAAAACTTCTGCATAAGTTTCGCCGCGGCGGCCGCGCTTCCCAGCGAGCCGGGAGCAGCCGGCGGCGGCCGCGGAGTTGTGCTCGGGGTGGTGCGCGGCCGCCTTCCCCGTGAGACACCCCGGGTGCCGGGCTGCTGCCGGCCCTTACGTCATGCTGCGGGCCGGTGCGGGGCTGATGCTCCGCTTCTGATGCCCTCGGGTGCGGGGTGAGGGCGAGTGTTGACAAGGTCCTCTCTCTGCAGCCCTCCTCTCCCTCTTCAGCCCCTCTACTCCGCTCATCATCCCCCTCCCCAGCTCCGCGTCCCCCCGCTACTGTCCTCTCTTACAGGGGTCTCTCTCTCCCCAGCGAAGTTTTCAGGACGATAAGCGCCGCAAGAGTGTAAGGGGAATACTTGCTAAACTCTGCCTCCTCTATTATTTATGTCCGAGCATGGTGAGTGATCCTTCATCTCCAGGGCTCAATATAAACTTTATAATTGGAAAGAGAGAGGTAGTTTCAGAGATGGGGGTACGAATAAAGGAAAATGAAAATGAAAAGGAAAATGAAATTGTTTGGTTTTTCTTTTTTCTTTTTTCTTTTTTTAAATCCAGACCGATGAGAAGTGACTTAAACAGCAAGATTAGAAGATTTCCATATATTATTAGTAAGAAACAGTGCTTAGCTAATTGAAATTGAAGCTTGAACAGAAGAATAATAATTCCTGTGAAGCATCTTTCTTGGGCTTTTTTTGAGACTGCAGTTTTTAGAGAAAGATTCACCCGCTGATGTGCACCAGACTTGTCTGGCCATTTGGACAAGCAGCAGTGCGTCAAGGAACAGTCGTGTAGGAAAACTTTTTTGTGAGATATATGCAGGGATAATCCAGAAACTGGACTGAAAGAAAACTGAGAGGTGGAAGGTGAAAGCCAAATGCAAAAACATAGGGTAATTTGTGGGAATTTTGCTGAAGGTGGTATGCTTCCATAAGGGTATGGTTTATTTTCAGTGTAAAAGTGTACAGTGGTGAAAGTCCCCGCTCAGTGTTTTGTAACTTTCATGTGGTGAATGAGGTTGTCGGTATCAAAAGCTGGAAATTCTTAATAAAAAATGGCTAAACTCCTTATTTGTGACTCCTTTATCCTAAAGGGAGCTGTACAGGTCGCAAAGCACTAGGGAAAAGTGTGATTAATGATCAGTGATTAGTGATAAGTGATTAGTGGTTTTATTCAAACTGTTACCTCTGACCAGAAGCACACATCAGAGGATTAACAGGCTCTTTAGATAAATGCTCATTAGTGAAAGGGGGAAAGCAAAGATAATAGGCGTGAACACAGGGACAACTTTCTAGGAAAATCATTCCTGTCTCTGGCATAATAAGCTCTATTAGCAGAAAGGCTCTTTAATTTAAAAGTTGCTTTTATCTTGTAAATCAAAGATAGATGTAGAAGTTTGCTGCGCTATTATAGCCTAGATTTTCCCATATCCACTAGATGTGGATTATGTCAGTATTGATATTTTATTAAAAAACAAAACAAAACAAAAAAAAACTCCAACCCACACCACAATTGAATCTGTAAGAAATGGAACATTCCCAAGGGCTAAAGCCCTGCATCCCGAGGCATCTGCTCCCAAAGCCTGCTGCTGGCAGCTAACTAGATGGCGCAGTCCTGTTGTGTGCGAATATGCACTCCTGGGTTATGAACTTAGCGTGTAGCAGCTTGCTAGGTGTCCTTCAACACTTGCAACAAAGTTGATTCTGTGCTGGGTTGGAGGCTAGACAGTGCTGTGAGTTTGTAGTCACATTTTCCACTTCAGTTAATCTAGGGAGTTAAAGGCTGCTGGAAAAATTAGTATCATTTACTGAAAGAGATGGTGAGAGAAAGAAGAAGAGAATGAGAGAGGGGCAAATAGCTACAGCCCGGGACATAACTCTTGATTGCACTGTTTAGTACTGCTTAAATGAAGTACAGTTCTGATGGCCCTAATTAATGAAGCCTGAAAGCTCTTGGGAGTTTTTTTTCCCCCAGCTATCACTGACGAAGTGAGTCTTTTATTTTTTTTTTAATAAGTCACTAAAAAGAAGGAACAGTTGGTGTGGCGGTTGAACAAAACAACTTGGGCCTGACTGTGCTTTACAGATTGTGGTAAGGAGCCTGTTTTTAAGATAACTAACCAGGGATTTTTCATTACTCTTAATTATACATGGCTTGGGAAGAACTGGTATCTACTGCTGTCGATAGACTTGGGGGTTTCCGTTGTCCCATGAGCTTGCATGGGATTTATGTTTGGTTTCAACTGTGGAGATCATCAAAGTTTCAAAACTTTAAAAGAAACACTTGAGTGAAACAGGAAATAGAAATAATGAACTTATGGCATGAAAAAGAAAGGGCTGTAGTCTCCTATTGTTACATCTTTCATGGGAGACTCTTAGGAATAGTTGGGCTAATGCTTAAAATCAAAAAGTTTTGTAATAGCATATAAAAAAAAGCAATAAGCGCTGTCTGCCAGTCTTGAATATTGGATGGCACTTTTCCAGGATTTAAAATTGCAATATTTTAAAAAGTTTACACATTTAGAACAAGTGGAAACCTTTTCCGCCTTCCAAAACACCCATTTATAGTTCAGCTTCAATTTATCACACTCCACTTCTGCTAGTTTAACCCAGGGAATCTAAGGGGAAAGAAACCATGTATGTACATTTAAAGAAAAGATAGAAGCGAGATTGTACATGTAATTTTATTTATATCACCACTTAGCAGAATGACTTACACAGATAAAGAGTAATAGGTGCTTTTTAAATTTGTTATCCACTTCCTCATGCTGGGAATCTAAAATGTGCTGAAATCACACTTATCCTGTTCACTGCTGAGGAATCATCTGTAAGAGATCGTTGCTGCGAGAGCTAGAGTTCACACTGGAGTTGATAAGAGAGAGGTAATCTCCCAGTGCCGTCAGAAGGCAGCTTTTACATACTAAACCTTTCAACTTTGTGTGGGCAGAATCTCTCTGAGCTCAGTAAGTCTTGCAGCATGATTTGAAACTGGGTTATTAACTTGTCTCCTTGTGGCCCCCTCCAAAAACCTGTCTCTGTGCCCCTAATCAGGGTATGAGGATCTTAACTATTAGAAGAATTCTTGCATGATTGTTGTTGCTTTTAAAACAATTTCTTTAGTCAAGGACTTCTCCTCTACTCTTTGTCATCCCGTGTCTCTAATTTCTGCCATTAGTTAACTTTCTGGATTTCCTATAAACCTGTTGCTTTGAGGGTTTATACCTATGCTTATGCATTATTAGCGGTCTTTCAAGCTTAATTTTAATTCCAGTGACCGTCTTTCTTATAAACTCTTTATCATGAGAAAGCTATTTCAGGACACGATTTTGCAATAAAAGAAAAGCAAAACTGTTTTTACTTCAAACATTTAAAAATCATTATTAAGGACCATGTGATTTATTATAGGAACAAACTGGTTTTTTTTCTCAAGGCCCGTGAACACTGATTTTTCTTGTAACTCATTGCAGGAATACTCTACTCAGTAGACGCAGTTGCTGGAAAAGCAGATGTATAAAGCAACAAGTCTTTCAGTTCTGCGTCACGGGTCTAGGTGATTCTTTTGCTTTGATTCTGTTTTGGTTATCTTATGCTAATCAAATTAATAGGCAGACATATATAACTATGCCAGCCTTTTGGGCCTTATCTTTCATATGTAATCTCTCATTGATACAAATTCATAGGAGCCCTAGTGGAAATATTTAAAATGCTTTGTGATTCTGTCAGTTGTAAGTACTAACTTCAGGGTCGATCAGAGAGCTTAGTATGTCACTCTGCAATATCTCAAAACAATTTCTGTTGATTTGCCCTCTCTCTATGCTGCAAGCTATTCAACCCGTTTCACCCCCTCCATCCTTCCCCCCTTATTGTTTGGTAAATTATCTCAGCAAATTATAATTCTCCAGAACTTTTAGGGCTCTAACCTTAAAAAACAACTTTTAGGGCTTTTGAATTTCTCTGCCTTGAGAAATGATCAAAGTTGATCACAAATTTAAAGCAACAGTTTGGAATAAGAACTATGAAAATATATTTTTTCCTCTCACCAAACATTATATTACTATGCTAATTTACAATTCTGAAGGTGTAGTATTCTCTAACACAGACCAAACAGTGATCTCAGACAATATGTTATCATGCTGTTTTTTAAGTTTAGCTGTGTTATAGCAGTACGTACAGAAATTAGCTTCTGTAGACTTGACATGTAAAAACAAAATCCTGTTATGGAAATACTTTTTTGTTTTGGTTACACGTACAATCAAATAAATTATTTAAATAGTCTCAGGTATACATAACAAGTACAACATTACATACTTTAAATAATTGTTTTGGATATGTGATGAAAGAACTTGTTGAAGCAGATAAGCTCTTGTGTCTTTTTACTTCCATGGAGCTCTTGTGTTGGTTTGTGCACTGGTTGTTTTGCTCCTGTTATGGCTCAGGTTGATGGGGCAACCCTGAAACTCTAAAATAATACTTGATCTACTATTTTTCACTAAGGTGTTATTTTTGTCTGCAATTAAAATTACCGAGAGTCAGCATTTCTTTACTAGCTGTTGCATGGGAAATGCAGGTGTTATTTGCCCTTAGAGAGTTAAGAAAGGGTTGGTTGCACTGCTTTGTAGGTTTTTAGGTTGTGATATCAAATGCTATTTCATAAACACAAAGAGATTGTTCAAGGATTTTGCTGAAGGCTGTAGGATTTTCAAAGTAAAACATTGAAAGCTTACAACAATTTCCTTAGCTTAAAAGATGTTTTGCTTTTGGTTCTTGTTTCCGTCTTATACTTTTTTGAGAATTTGTTCAAGAAGTCAGTTCCACAGACTACTCCAGAATAAATGCCTTAACACTGTCACCAGCAGTGTTTGTGTAGGTGTGTGGTTTTAATAATCTCTTCCTTTGAGACAGCTCACGTCACTGTCGTGCTGCCCTGCCACGTAAGGTGATTTTAAGGTGTGGGGTGCAGCCCTCCTTGGCCAGAAGGCTCCACTTTGTGAGTGATAAAAATGGCAATGTCTTTAGAAGAAGCCAGAAGGAATGAGATTTGAATTTGATTGAGAAAAAATACTACAAATCCTCTCTTACCTTTGCCAGCTGATTCTGCTTTTCTTTAGCTCTGAATGTTTTCATTGTGCTTACTAGGGTACTGAGACCTCTGCTAGCTCAGGAATTGGGCATGGTTTGATCTCACCTGCAGCTTTTTACCCCGCATAAACTCTACAAATAATTTCTATTGCCTTTTTAACCTTTGCAGTGTTTTCTCAAACAGCTTGCTTTTCTCTCATCTCAACTTCTTTCCTTCCTAAAGGCCTTGTCTTTGGATGACACCATTCAGTGAACATTTCAATGCAGTTGAAATGTCTGGTCTCAATCTCAGTGTGTTTGTGTATTTTAATGTTTTCTGTCCAGGGATGTTCTGAGTTCAAACTAGTCATCCTTAAATACACTGCCTAAAGTTAATACAGAGATGTGTAATTAATTTGGCCGATCTTTTCTCCTTTAGGGGAAGCTGCCTTTTTTTTCCTGTTTACTTTGTGGGCTTGTGCACTGTTCATTGCCACCTTTTTCTGAGCTGTTGGCAAGTACCCAGAAAGGAATTTTTCTTTTCTGGGAAATTAATCTGGACCAGTGACTCCTAGGTCTAATATCTGATTTTTTTTCCCGGTGGTCTAATGTAAGGACTGCTAGTCAATATGCTCAACACAGGGGGCTCTGTAGCACAATAAACAGAATCTGAGTTTGGATTTGGGATACGTTATATGGAGCAGCTATAACAGTAAGCAATAAATTGAGATATTACTGTGTTGTACTCTATCTCTCTCTCTTTTTCCTTTTCTGTCCTTTAAATCTCTCAGTTCTGGAGTGCTGAAAATACTACCTGTAGAGTAATATTTTGCCTAAGTAAACTCTCCAAGGTATGGATGATGATATTAGTAGGTCATTTGGTCATGCCCTGATGCTGCAAATCAGCTGCCAGTAATTCAGTCATAGCTGAACTAGTTTGCAATCATTCTCAGTCCAAATATACCTCTCACTTAACTTTTAAAAAAACTTTTGTTCAACAGCGATGCTCTGTTACTATGTGCAGAACTTTAAATTATGAATGGCCTCAAGTTGCACCAGAAGAGGTTTAGCTTACATATTAGGAAAAATTCCTTTACCAAAAGGGTTGTCAAGCATTGGAATATGCTGCCCAGGGAAATGGTTGAGTCACCATCCCTGGAGGTTCAGTACAAGATGGGTAGATGTGGCAGTTGGGGACATGGTTTTGTAGCGGTTTTGGCAGTGTTCGGTTAGTGGCTCAACTAAGTGATTTTAAGGGACTTTTCTAACTTAAACAGTTCCATGACTCTTTAAGAGTAAATCATACCTTCATAGGTACTACTCTGAATTAACTTTAGGCAATTGGTTTGGTTACATCTGCTTTTGGTTCTGGTCAAGTCAGTGAATGAGTTTATCATGATTTTTTTTTAGGTGCTCAGCAGGAACTCCAAAGGTGACCGGAGTGTGTGACGGCAAAGAGCTTGGAATTGTGCTTGTCCAGAAATGGCACTGTCTGTGTTAGAAATTTGAGCTTGCCAGTATCTTACTTATAGAAAACTACTTTTCTCAGGATGGTTGTAAAGCACAACCTGAAAAAACTAGAAGCAGAGCAATGGAGTAGAAACAGATCACCAATTGCTTTGTTCAGGACTATGTTTTCCTACCTATTGTTGAACTTCATTACTGAATGAATGCTTTAGGAAGAAGAAATTTTGGTTAAGGGTTTGTGATAATTTTAATCATGGCATCAACTTCATTTGTTGTGACTTAAAAGAAAAAAGCTAATTTTGCTAGTGATGATTTGAGTGGGGTGGAATGGCATTTGCATATCTTTCTTAAAGATTAAAGATATCAGGATCAACATCTATAGAGACCTCCATAATTTTCTAGAGTGCTCAAAATGAAAGAAGAGATTCTGTAGTTTAAAACAAGTTAAAGAATTTTCTTTCTTTTCTTCTATATCCTTAAGTATATCAGTGTAGCACTTAAAAGTTGTTTTACATCTGTTATTAAATAAGGCAAGAATAAATTTCTTTTACTGGATGTGTGACAGAAAAGTTTTTTAAAAAGGCAGTGAGAGAACAGAATGAATGATGTAAAACTTAAACCACCTTCTACAGTTCCTGTACTGCCCTTTCATTCTTCAACGCTAGTAAAGCAGTGCATGGACTCAGGCATAGAAATGGGTTAAATTCAAGTAATTGATGGTTTCTCACAAAAAGTGAGAGGAAGCAATAATTTAACTATTTTGATGAGAATATTTAAAAGACAAACTTCTGTAAATAATTTGCTATGAAGGTAGAAAGGATCAAAAAAGCCATGGGTTTTATGGCTGGGTAAGTAGAATTACATTCTTGTGGATTTAAAAAATATCATAGTAGAGCCTAATTCTCCACTCACCCTGATACAAATCTGGAGCAACTCTATTGAAATCTGTGGAGTTACCAACTGCAATAATACTCATTGAGAAGAAAATTAGATTCACGGGGTCTATTCTGAACATAGCCTATCAGTTGTGTGCTGTGCAAATCCCATTATTGAAGTAATAGCCTTACATGTCACGTTAAGGACGGCTGTTTCCCCAAGATGAACATGTTTGCAGCTCTCCTCATCTTATGGCTACTTTTTAAGGGGGCAGGGGGATATTGAGAATACTTATTTTCTGCTCAATTAATATTCCTTCCGTGCACTCTCCCTCCTCTCACGCGCTTTATGTGTGGGTGCGCAGTCTGCACTCTCCATCATCTATCTGTCTGTGTCTCTTTGACTGTGACAGTCACCACTCTGGCTTCAGGCTTGCACAACGTAGATGAAAAGCCCCACCAAGGTTTTCTGTTAAACATGACAGGATATAATTCTGCTCCTAAGCATGATGTGCGTTTTCACTCTTAACAATGCCGCTGTGAATTGGAAGTAACACCTTAGACTTCAGTTACATTTTATCTTTGGAGGTTTTAGGTTTTCTTTTAGTATTTGAAAAGAAAAAAAGGTGACAGAGGGTGAAAGAAATGAGGAGGCAGTGTGGCTCGGCAGTTTTAATAAATTGGAGTATTTGTCTGCAGCACTGGAAAACAACACCCAGGCCACTCAGGCATCTCACATAGCTCCCAAGCTGGCCTGAGAGTGGGAACAAAGTCTTTGAGAAATGGGGGAAAAATATCATCACTGGCTGAGCCGCTCTGATTTTGTTTTTTAAACAGCAATAAACAGGGAATTTCGAGTAAAAAAAAGCACATTGTAAAGAGTGATAAATAGACAGTGTCCCGTGTACAACCCACACTTTGCCCAGCCCTAATAACGTACACTTATTTTTTTTCCAGTTTTCTTCATTTGGCCCAGCATATGTGGGGTCACCTTGTTTCTTTTGAAACTGGTATAAATTGATTGACTTCTCTGAAACTGTGTGAAGTGAGGGTATGGCCCATGGTTGATTATTAATGGCACACAAAGGGCAACTTCACTGTATATTCTTTTGTGAGAGGCTATAACAAATATTTTTAGGCCCTATAACCACCCTGGTGTGCAAAGTCTCTGGATCCTTAACAATCCAGAGGTTAATTTATAAAAAAAGAAAAAAATTAAACAAACCCACAACTATTATTTCATTGCCAAACATTTTTAAAAAGCACTATTTATGTAGGCCCTATATAAGCACACATTGTTTTATGTTCCTTCTGCTGGCTTTGCGTTTGACTAAACCATTATTCTCGGAGCACTGCTGTGCTGAGATCATCAGTGATGATGGTGTGAAAACAAACAAGTTTTAGCATGAGAAGTCACTATATAATTTGACAGTGAGGTTGTCAGCACCAAAACATCTACATTCATTTCATCTTTAGTCAAAATAAAAATCAGATGGCTAATGGCAAAAAATGCATTCTTAGGTGGAAGGGAAGGGGGTTGGATCTAATACTGCAAGGTGCTGTGTCAATCAAAAGTAGGACCAATCTCAATTCCCACTGAGGACAATGGTTGTTGAGGGCACTTGGGGGACTAGTGGCTTTGGGCCCCTTTTCTCCAAAGTTTAGTTAAACTGCTGAGATGAAACATAATTCTTCATTAATTCAAACTGCTAACAAGTTCTTGGGAGTAAAGCCTCTTTGTTAAAGATCAAGATATTCTTCAGCTCTTCAATAGAGAGCTAATAAATATGTGCTCTAATTCTGTAGCCTTTGAGGAGTTCTTCAACATGAAGGGTTCTGCATATACCTTAATGGTACAAAAATCCTGCTTTGGGGAAGAACATCTCTGGCCTCTGTTACATTACACTAAACAGGGAATTTTATTCTTTTGAAAGTGACCTGTAATGTTATCAAGAATGATTTTGTATTCTCTAGTGTTAAGTTAAAAAGCTTTGGGACTAATGAATGCAGCTATGTGTAGTCAAATAGGTGCTGTGAAAAATAAGCTATCAGCTATGTACATGCTCCCCAACATTTTTACTCTGTTCCTCAGCAAAAATGATAGTGGTCTGTTTTTAACAGAAACACTTAAAGTCAATGGATCCCAGAGGAGTCAACCAACTTAATAATACCCTAAAATTTAGGAGTTCCAGATAGTTTATTTTACTGCTATGTGGTGGCCTTACACTTGAACCTCTTACCGGATTATCTAAATTGAGTGGAGCTTGCAGGATACACAAGGAAACATTGAAAAACATTGCTCCCTCTCTAGCAGTCAGGGTGCTACATGTATTTTCTCTCTGGTGCTGTCTGGTTCTATTCAAATTTCCTTGCCAAAAAGTTGCTATTCCAAAATATTGAGACAGCCTATTTCTAGGCTGTCAGTCTTCCAGTTTTCATTTCAGAGTTTTGAGTCAGTGCACTGTCAGCCAAAAGCTTTTCAGCAGGCTTAAAGCTTTTAGGAGCAGAAGGAGCTTAGAAGAAATATTTTCAGCTTTGTAATTAATTCTAACTTAATTTAAAATGAGGACAATAAGAGGCATGATGATGACTGTTTTATCAAGCTAGTCATGAAAATAGATTTGATTTTCTTTAAAAATTTGTGTCAGATAGTTTGAATGTACTGAGGATGCCTTGCAAGCGAGGTGTTGCTGGATATGCAGAGCTCCTTGTTGTATCTCTTCTTTTGAGGAAACAGCCTTCCTTGGGCACGGAAAAATGTGGCATTGGGAGTGCTGCTGAGCCATGGAGCCCTGTGACTGTGGCAGTGGGTTCTACCTTATGCCTCTCCCAACTAATAAAATTGCAGCCACCAGAGTTCAGGTCTTTTCATAAAGCCTGAGCAAGATTTGAAACAAATTTCTCGCTCGGCTCCAGTGCTTAGAAAATCCTGGACAGGGGAATGCCCATGTCTACATTTATAGAGAAGTATGTGCTCATTAGCACCTGGAATGGACAAGTATTGCATGGAGAATGGATTTTGTAAAATATCAATTTGTTTTGTAGCCTGACATCACAGAATTTTAAGAGAAAAACCCGGTCTGCAGTTTGGCAACTGGTTTGTGTGGATAGACTATGTGTACATAGTAAATGATACACAGCAGTAAATTGTGTAGCTTTCTGTTAGGTGAGAAAGAGGTAAAAGCAAGTGGTCCTTGCCATGGAAATAGCAGTTTTGGGAAAGGTTATTTGCAAAAGAGTTAAATGAAAATCCAAACAGGAATACTTTTTTCACCCTTTTATAATTCTGTGGATATCACTTCCCTCACATACCTTGTGCTTTCCTACTAACCATCTTCAAAATATATGTGGATATCCTTTTGGGGCCCACATTAAAATGCCAGTTATTTCTCTACCTAATGACTGACTATCTGTGCTCTCAAGTATGGTGCATGTGAGATGGTCTGAGAAGTGGCAGGGTCCTGACAGAGCCTCTTGTCTCTTGCTAAGCCCCATATTTAGCACAGAGGGGATTTCCTTGCTGCTGTGCAGAGGAGACAGTTGGGTCACGGGGTTTTTTTCTGCACCCCATCCAATCTTAAGTTAAATCAAGCAGCAGTTGCCGGGGGTTAAAGTTGGTGCCCTGTGAGCAGCGTTTGTGGAGGGGAATACATCTGACCTTTGCAGCCAGGCTAGTGACATTTTTTTGAGGGAAAAAAATGCTTATGAAAGACTTTCACACAAAGAAATTTACTGAAAACAATGGAGGCCTGAAAGTATTCATAGTTAAAGATTAAATTTTCTGAGTAGCTTCAGCCAAAATAAAAGGAGAAAATTATGTGAAAAAGTCAAAATGCTCTATTTCAACATTTTTTCAAAATGAGGTACATCATCTTTGAAAATTTTTATTAAGGAAGACATAAGGCACTACGTTTTTCAGAGGTTTTTCTTTGTTTTTGTGATGAATAAAGTCTTTCAGGTTGAAGCAAACACTTTCATGTTTATCTGCCTTCATTTGTCTGCTCTTGGCTTGGGAGGCTGAGGTCTCTTTATCTTTCTTGTCTGAACAATATAGTTCTTTGCTTATAAGACAGGGACAAGCTCCTGGAAGGCTGTGCTGTCTCAGAACTTCAAATAGCTGTGTAGAGGCCTTTTGTTGGCCACAACTCCCAAATATTTCCTAAGACTTGGTCTGGTCTGATCTGACTGGAACAGGGAATATGATTGACTTCCCTGGAAGTTATTGCAAAATCGATGTAACAAACTGATGGTATCAGATAAAGATTGGCTGAAAGAAACCAAGTCTTTGTACAGCACCTTTGCTGAGAGAAAATTTAGGAGAGGCTGTCCTCTACTAAGAATACTGTCAGAAATGTCTTGGACTTTTTTTTAATTAAATCATTGCATAATTGTCAAAATTCAGAAACTGGAGTAATTTTTTTTTTTTAGTTCTGCCACTGGCTTAGGCTTTTAGGGTCTTTTAAAATGTATTTCTTTTTTACGGGAAATGTAGATGATTTAAATGGATTTCTCTTAATGGAAATTATCTGGTGGAAGTTCTGATTAATTTGAATATTCAAGGATGGATTAAAAGGGAGCTGAAGGAACAATTAATGTTTCCAAGGTATGGTGCCTTTTTGTTGTTTTTTTTTTTTTACCTTTGAGCAAATTAATTTTTCATTTTTTATCAGGAGACATTCTAGGATTTGATGAGGAAGAAATTCTGGCTTATTCTAGTTGTGTGGAATTGCTTTTTTTAGATCATGTGTAGTATTTAATCTCCATGTGATGGCTCTTTAACTTGTCTTTTCAAGTGTGTGTTTTGGTGGTTTGATGGTATGTAGAACATTTCCTTCCTGTACTTCAGCATTTCTAACCAAAATCTGAGCATGTTTGAAACCTTAGCTTATTCACACTTCCTAATCATAATCCCCTTGGTTTCCTTGTCAGCACCTTTGTGGTATTTCTCTGGACACCTCTATCTAATATCTCCAGAGGTTATTCTACAGAGTAACCTTTGACAAGATCTATTACTTACTACTTACTGCTTTTAGCAAGGTGAAAAGAGGTCAGTCTCTGTAAAAGGCAGGCATTATTAGAAGACTGCTGTAGAGTCTCTTGGTGGCTTGTCCATCTCTTCTAGCAATACTGCAAATCAGCTCAGGCACCTCCTCTGCAGCACAAAAAAAAAATACATTCATGACTGGGTAGGATCATACGTAGGTAATGCATGTCCTTGGGAAAGTGGCTACTTTGTGCATTACAAAGCTCCAGGTGATTCCTCTGCAAAGATTGTAGCACACTGATGTACACACTGGAATCTGTGAGATTTTTGCTGTCAGCTTCAAGGATTTCAGCCTGTTAGTTTTTGAATGATCCATTTAATTGAAGTTCATGGCCAATGCTAATGCCGTTTGCTGCTGCAAGAGTTGAATTGATAACTTGGTTACCCCTCCGTCAGAGTTCAGGATCTTCTAAATGAAGGTTGGTGTTGTCTATTTCTTTAGCCAAATAAAGATGCAAAAATCTTTCTGATTTGAAAAACACAGATTGCAAAATCTCGTTTTGCTAAAAGAGTAACTACAAGATCATTTTGGCTGACAATACAAAATCCCAGAAATTAGACAAAACATATTTTCTTCCAGATTAATTAAAAAGATGACAAATTGTTCAGGAGACTTTAGACAGATCCCAGAAGTATTGAAAATACAATTTAAAATGAATGTCTAGTCAGTTTATCTGCATGCAACTTGTTTTTTCATCGTTTCTGTACACATAAATTCTACAAGAGCTGCTGGTGTGCCTTTCATATGCAAATAGATATAATACAGGGAAAAATGCCCTCTATCTGAGGTTTAACAATAAATCATGAAGGTTTTTCCTCTCATCCCCAAACACTGAAACCCAGACTAACTTGTTGCTAACATGGCTTTCACTTTCTGTCCATAGTCTACCAATTTAAGCACATGCTTAATTAAGACAGTGACTGAAATGCTCTGTCTTGGAGTAGAATTTAAATTTGATTTACCAAATGGGAGTACTCATTGCCACATGACTATTGTATGTATATGGCCTGGGCAGCTGGGCCTAAGCTCTTTGCAAAAATTAGGCATGATAACTGTCTGAGAATATTTAAAAATAAATAGGAAGTGCAGGGTATAAATGTGAAATATGTATTACTTCTTTTGCTTCAAATAAGAAAATGAATAAAAAAGAGAAATAATGCTTTTTTTTTTCCCCAGTGATCATGCAGAGGTTAAAATATAAGTGAGACCAAGAGGTTGTAAGGCAACTGAATGCATCAACACAGCAGAGCAGGAGAAGTATATAAAAATCCTTAATAACAGAGAGGTGGAAGAGCTTGCAGAGAATTTCCTGGTCTGTTTTTGGAGTGAGAAATGTAAAGACTCTCTAGTGAGAATGTTGGAGGCAGGAGGTGGCACAGAATCAGCGTAGGACTAGCTAATAATGGGTGAAATCTGCTTCTTTCTCAAGGCCTTTGGGTTTTGTGGAGGCTCTGAAAAAAGCCATGAAGGCATGCTCCACAGGTGGAACCCTTCCCTGCTAGAAACTGGTGACCTTTTACAGTAAATTAAGTCTCAGGACAAATTTAGTACTTTGTGCATTGTAAGTTCCAGCCACCAAAGTAAGGTGCTGTCAGAACAGAAGGTAATTGCTGCTCTATTTTCACCAAGATATGGTAACTCACAATTTGCAGATAACATCTGACATATATTCTGTCTGAAAAGCTTGTATATGTGCTTCTTTGTTTATTTTATTTCTCCCTCCAGACCACAAAAACACTACTGCTCATCAGTGGAAAACCTTGCACTGACTGAAGGGGGAATTCCATGTACAATTGCCCCCCCGCCCCAAAAAAAAAAGGAAAAAAAAAGGAAAAAAAAAAAGAGCAGAGCCTATAGTGAGGGAGAAAAAAGGGTGAAAAAAGTCTTTCTGCTTCTTCTCATCTGTTTCCATGCTTCCTTTTACTCAAGATTTTCAAATATTATCAATGTTAGAAACTCTGGATGCCCCATTTTTGTTGGACTAATGCTATAAACTGGATTTGCATGGATTTTACAGTCTGCTTCAGACAAGAAAAAAAGCCTCTGCATGATGGCCTAACCATCATTAAAATCAAACTCCTCCTGGTCAGTTCCCTGAACCGAGTGGTAGGCGGCACCCAGCTTTGCTACAGCCCTGGAATTTGATATCTGGGCCTGATGAGGTACCAAACACCCTAATTAACTGTAAAACACTGTGAAGTTGTAAATACAGAGAGCGTAAGTAGCTGCAGTGGAAGGTAAAGGCCAAAGAAATTTAGAGTTCAAAGAAAAGAAGGAAAAGACTCAATGAATCCTTGCATATGTGATGACTGAGAAGATTGATTCCCTTGATGGTTAACTTTTGTTTGTGCAGAACTTGGGGAAAATTTTGACCAATCTAAATGCATTTTAGGTTTAGTTTAGGGTACCTGCGTGGTGGTCAGCTTTAGGCAAATGAAATTACAGCTACAGATCTGTTAACTGTGGAGAAACTCACAGCTTTCTACCTCTCCACCACATGTACCTATAATGAGTTCAAAAAAAGGCATTTCTTTACAAAATATTTGCTTTCACTTCAAGTGAAAGTTGGAAATGGGAGGTCTGTTTGGTCTAGCTGGGTGCCTGCTTGTCCCCATGGGTATGGCTTTTCCAAGTGATGGCTGAGCTCAGTTTGAATTAGCTGGAGCAGAAATCTGGGACCTTCAGGGACCTGAGGCTCTGCATCAACAGTTTGGGATGTGTTAGCTCTTGCTACTCAAACAACTGTTTCCTGATTAGGAGGATGCATCTGTTCTCCCTTCACTGGTACCTGTTGGATAGGGGGAAAGGTACATCCCTTGGCCTGCTTGTCCTTGTAACTCTCAGTACGTGGTCTGCCTGGGACAAGCTGTTCCACATAAATCAGGGAATTCCCCCAACTCTAGGGTCATCAAAATTACATCTAAACCTGGTGTCTTGCAGTGTTCCTAACAGAAAACACCAGCTTATCTGAGCAGAAAGTGTGTTTGCAAATTTTGAGAGGTATTCAGAGGTGGCAGGAGTCGTGTTAGGTGGATGAATATTCTTTCTCCATAAGCTGGACCACATTTGGAAGATGGGATGTTGCTTTCTGGCAGACTGTGCTCAAGAGAGGACCAGCTCTGTGCTCCTCAAGCAGTGTTTTCTGGTGGCCTCTTGTGCTCTGTCTCTTAAGGCTGCTGAAAAAAATCTTGGAGGAAACAGCCCCAGGTGAATTGGAAGAAGGGTGAAAGTGAGGAAATGTGATATTTCCCAATCATGATGTTCTCAGCCCCTCCCATGTCTCCAGGATAAAGTTCATTTGCCATTAGATAAGGTAGGTTTTCTTATCATGAAAGAATACTTCAGGAAAACTTTGGCTTTTATTTCAAAGCAAAGGGAAAATGCGAATACAGATCAATCAGAAAGTCAGTGAAGGTGTTTTGTGTCAAAAGACAAGTTCTTTTTTTGGCTGTAAACATTGTTACACTATTTACAATATAATACTGTTTATACTTCTAACTTTTTGCCCATTAGAACAAATTTACTTTCAAGATGATTAAAAGCTTTTAATTTTAAAACATTCTCTTTACCTGGTTGTGTAGTGATTGTGATTTCTTTGGGAATAAATTTTTGAGGTTAGGTGATATTGCTGTGCCAGCTGGATGGAAGACCTTGCAGTAAATCGGTCTGGTATTAAATCAGATTGCTGCTGTTTCTGCCATTGAGCTGGGGTTCTGCTCTAAGATGCTTGTAATTTCTGCATTTCCAAAGGCTTGGAAAAATACTCTCATGAGAAACTAAACATAGTGGGTAATGAAGGCTAAAATTGTTTATGTTAATCACATCAATTGGAAAATGATCTTCACTCAGCAACTCTTCTACCAGCAAATGAAGACAGCCAATGAGAACATTGGTGTTGGGGATCAGTTTTACTTTCCAGTGACTTCTAGTGGGCTCTTGGTCTGCCTCAAAACAATGTGTGCATCTTCTCTTCTTCTGTAAGGGCTTCTCTTCTCAGTTAAACGGTTTGTGTAACAAGCCATTAGTATGTATATGCTGCATTTTGTATATGCTGCAATTTGTTGCAGTTTATCCAGCAGAACTCCGAGTTTGTGGTCTGTGCTACCTGGGCTTTTGAAGGGTGACTGCAGGCTGTGCACATCTGCCTGCACCTCAGTGGTGCCTCTTCACATCATTAAACATGGTTTTATGGTTACCTTTCATAGGTATCTTTAGAAAAAAATTCGAAAACCTGGGGGAACTTCTCGCATACTTTTCTAAAGAGTAGGAAGGAAGAAAATCACAGCACCTCCCAAGGAAAGTACGAGCGGGCTTTTGTCAGCGTTTAATGCTGTGCAAGCGCCCCTCGCACAAGCAGAGATGTTCAGCTGCGGCTGGGGTAGCCGGCTCGGCGCTGAACGTCGGCCGGCATGCCGGTGCCGGATTCCCGGGCCCTCTCCCTGCGCCCGGTCGCCAGCAGAGGCTGCTGCCAGCCCGCGCCTGGCGCCGGGAAGGGGCGGGAATCACCGGCCCCGCCCGGGCAGCGGCTCCGGCCGCACCGTGCCCGCGGCCGGGGACCGGGAGCTCTGGGATGGGCGGATGGATGGATGGATGGATGGATGGATGGATGGATGGATGGATGGATGGATGGATGGATGGATGGATGGATGGATGGGCGGGCTCACCCACGGTGTGAGCCACGGGTACACACACACAAAAACTGAACCACGAAGTTTCAGAGACTAAGGTTTCCTGCTGTGAAAACACTCTCTTAACAAAGCCCTATGAAATGGGGCTTATAAAGGGGGCTGTTGAGTTTGCGTTAAGAACTCGGGGCATTTTTCTCCTCTGTACATTTTCAATCCATTCAACCTTTGCTTTCTGCAGCAATATTTTGTTTAAAGCAGACTCTCATCTCTCAGTTTGTTTCATGTGTTCAAGCATTTGCTAACTCAAGGGACTCAACATCAGATGTACGTAAATCTCTCTGAAGAGCAGGGAAACTATACAGAGAACTGACTTTTTGCAGGATCAAGACTAAAAGGCAACAAATTAGTGTGTTTCTGCTTTGGAGCATTAAAAATGCTGTTAATGTTAGCAGGGATCCCAATATTTTTGTGACAATATGCTACTCTTTAAAAAAACCCGAGCATGATAGGTGTCAGTGACTATTTTCTATGGACAAATGGGAGTTCTGTTTTTTGTTGTTGTTGTTGGTTTTTTTTTTTTTTAAATTTTTTTTTAAATTTTTTTCCCCCCAGGAGTGCATGGAGTTTAATCAGCAAGATTTAGATCTTGGGCTTGTTCTCTCAGCATAGTAGTAAATCATTCCTAAATCTTAAGGAGATGTGCCACAAATTCTACTGACTTTCAATGTAAGCCTTCACATCCAACAGCATTGATTTAAGGATTGGTCTCTTGCCTTTTGAGAATATACCATCTGCTTAAATTGTGTTTACTTGTATGGCAGAAGTCAGGATTTTCCTGGTGAATTATAGAAAAATGATAGCCTGACTTAGTCTGTAAGTGACACCTGTTTAGGAATAATTTGTTAATTGCTACTTCGAGGCTGATTCTTGTGTTCATCAACTGAATAGGTTTAGTTAATATCACATACTAATTTACTGAATAGCTACTCAGTCTAATGCAACACTAATAACATGTAATTACCTGCTGCGGTTACTCCAGTCTCCTTGCAGGGCTCAGCTCTGGGGAGAGAGAATTACGTGGGATAGAGAGGAGGTCATATTCTCTACTGGTGTAAAGTCACATTATTCACTCATGTCAAGAGATTGCAGTTTGTAAATCTGCCACCCACTTACTTGGTTTTGGGAGCCTTTCTCTGAAGGAGCCCTGCTGAGGTACAGTCCTGCTTCCTGCAAAGAGGGCTGCCAGACTGCAGTGCTGGTGTTTGCATAACTGCTCTTCTGAAGCATGCAACACCTTCATTTTAGTCCACTTGCAGTCCTAACTGCTAGCCCATGTTGAAAATTACAGAAAATTTTTCCTAGTGAAACAAAGCATGTTTAATACTTTTTGTGAATTGTGCATATCTTCCTTCTATGCCTGGTTTGCACATGAGATTTATATCTGACATTCTAGCAGACTATATATATAATATGCATTAATATACTTTTGGTATTTTTTTTTTTTACTTAGGGTGCATGTAAAATTGTTAACTGTGAATGTGGAACTTCAAAGTGAAGCTGGGCACATTAATGAAAATTGAAGGTGCTCTGTTGGGTGTACACTGCTCTTACTGTTGTTAGTTGGAAATGCAAGTGCTCAGTCAGTGAGGAAGTTTGCTTCAGACATATGTACTGCTGCTGCAGGCTGGATTTTGGTCTATGAGAGTCTTTGTATAATTGTAGTGAGATCTTTTATTGGTGAATATTTAGTCGCTTTGCTCAGTATTTTGTCACAGTGTGTACCATACACGCCAGTAGCACAGGCACTGCAAAGTGATATGGTTTAGTGCAGGACTTAAATTGTATTCCAGTAATGCACAGGAAAATGTATCAGTCACTTTATTACAGGAAATAGATTTGTTTACATAAAAAAGTATGTGAGCAAATATATACCAACAAGTACAGTATGTGCAGTACATACAGGGGAGTAACAATTGCAGCAATGGTTGATTTTGCACTTGCTTCTGGGTCTATGATGGTTATGCATTTGGCTACAACAAGGAAAACTACGAGGTAAAACGTTTTGTTTTATAGCTCTTCCTTTCTATGCAAAAGGTACTACTGGGAAACTGGAGAGGGACCCCTGCTGAAAAAGTACAGTGGCCACAACAGAACAAGTGGGCATTTCATGCACAATATTGTGGGCATTAGCATGAGTGGACATCATGTTGCAAAGAGAAGATGCCTTTAGTGAGACAATTATTTACAGGGGTACTGCAGCTTTGGCTATCTCTAAATCCAGGTGCACATAATGCATATGCATAAGCTGTAGTCACCTGGGGGGTCTCACCAGTGAGTTTGGCTTATTTTGTTTATCTGGGGGAGCCTGGGTTGTTGCTCACTCATGACTGGTGAGTGAGCTTGGGAGTGCACTACTGAGATTTGTCTAGTCCATCTTAGCAACTAGGTATTTCTCAATTTGACATACTTTATATTTTTTTAATGTTTAATTTTTTTAAAAAAATGTTTTAATTTATCTACCTTTGCCTGTTTTCACTATCTGGACTTCGACTTGCAGGCTCCCCACCACCTCCACTCCCTGTGCAAGGCTGGATTTTAACTGAGTACGAGCGTCACATTGCTGATGCATATCAAATCTGGAATGACGGTCAAATACTCTACCCACTTGTGTCTGGGTGTTTCTTGGGGGTCTTGGATTTCTTAGGATTTAGGATTGAGTCCCCATGTCCAAAGCAGGAAGTCGCATACCTTTTTTATTTCAGCTTAACAGTTTTCTGCCTCCTATTCTGTTGTGTTTAGGAATAACTCAGACTGGTTCTTACAGTCTTGAAATGCCTCTTCCTTAACATCTTCTATAGTGACAGCAACACTAATACACAAGTCTCTTCTCATGTCTGGTCCAGTTTACAGTAGGCAAGCCCTTGGTGCTTGTATTTGCTAGCCAATAGATGTGGCACTGTTCCAGACCTACTTTTATCGTCTTCAACTAAGACGCCCTGAATATATCATGATAATATTACTTCAGCTGGTGCTAATGGATTTTGACCTCTTTGCTCTGCCTTTTTTCTCAGCAATTTTGAATTGGGGTAGAGCAGGTACAGCCTCTGATTATTTTTTTTTGTTTTATTTTGCTAGGATGGCTGATCTATTTTTTGCTAGTTTCTACAGGTACAGTGCTTTTTTGCAGGGTTGCTGGATTCAGTAGCTCTCCCAAAGCATAACACCCCACTTGCATTTTAGTGGTTTTTGTTGTTTGTTTGTTTGTTTTGGTTTGGGTTTTTTTTGGGGGGGGAGGTGTTTCATTTATTTATTTATTTATTTATTTATTTTTGCTTGGCTGTACCTTGTTTTCTAGATGTTCTTGTCTTTGAAACCTAACCTGTGTCTTCAGCCAGAGGACTGCATGACCCACAGTGACTATTCATTCCCAGGGTATTAGATGAAGGAGTTGTGGTGTTGTATTGCATTCAAATCAGTGTCTTGCTCTGCCCCGTTGCCCAGCGGTGGGTGGTACTCCTATGAGTCATCTGCTATAAATGCCAAATGATAGCATCTTTTGCTTCATGATGTTCTTGTTGGCAGCTTTGTGCATCACCAGCACTTGGTCACATTTTTCCTGTTTAATATTGCTGCTCATCCCAATTGTGATCATGTTGCATCTGGCTCCACAGCCCAGCTGCAACCTAGCTAGTTTTTTTAATCCAGGAGCACATTTGCAGATACAGCTGATGCTTTTGTATAGTATTTGTACACAGGAGCCTTTTCTTAAGTTACGAGTCCTATATTCTCCTCCTAGAGTGAATTTTTCTGTTCTCAATCACTGCCCATACAACTACATTAGCTACTCACTCACCCCCTTCCTCAGGATTACTATGGCATTAGTATATAAAGCAGTTCTCTTTCCCAGAGTTGTCCATAGTTTGTGTATTTTTTTTTCTTTCAGCCTTTTCTGATGCTTTCCAGATCCTGTGCACAGGAGCCGAGTGCCAGCAATCTCAGTCTCTATTCTGCCTTCTAAATTCTTCAGACGTGTCTCTATGTACTTAATCTTCACTAGAACTTCCCATTGTTTTGATCTTCTCCCTGTGTAATTCAGTTGCCTGTGTTCTTTTCAGGTACTTACCCGGGGTTAAATTCGTTTTCTTCTATTGATAGTTCTACAAATGCTCTTGCCATAAGTAATGGTTTTTATCTATCTAAACTTGAAGTGGGTGGCTGCATTCTTCATTCTCTAATGCAAGCATCTATTCCTTATTCACGTCTAAGGGCATCAGGCTGAATTTTTTTCCTACAGTATCTTTTTATTTGAGGTCACAGAACTCACTGTAACTGATTTGTACTCCACAATATTTCCAGAATTTTAAACATAATCTTACTCACTTTTTGTCTATTTGCCCCCAAAACTATTCACTGTTAGACTGGGCGAGTGATGGGACAATGCAGTAGAGCTTTTTAAAGTTGGCACAAATTCAGGTCGTTCTCCTAATACTTTGGAATGTGTTTTATATGAAAATTTTAACTTTTTTTGTAGTCTGAGTCCCTTCATGTTGCCAGTACTTTCTGTTTCTGAAAGGTATGTGGGTCTTTTTTTTTAACTTTCTGGCTATCCCAGTAAGCTGGTTGCTGTCATGTTTTTGGTATGTTGGGCACTGATTATTGATGCTGGAGGATTCTGTTCTGAAAGTGAAACTTTTCAAAACTAAAAGCTAGCCTGCTACTTCTGTAATTGCAAAATGCACTTGCAAAATGCTTTTACAGAATACCTCTCTAACTTTCTGAACTTGTGGGCAGTGTTAGTGAAGTCAGTGGGCACCAGCTGTTCTTCCTCCTCTGGGCCACAGCTGCAGGGGGGTACCTGACACACTGGGTACACCTGGATGGCCCGGTGCAGGGATGCTGCAGGGATTTAGGGCAGGGCAGTCCAAGTCTGTCTGACTCATGGTGGACCACGCTCATGCAGCCCTGAGTGTGACAGAGCTACTCAGGTGTCACTAGAATATATTTTCTGGCACTTTGAGTCCTACGTGGGTAAATTTCATACAACACAAACTAGTCTGCCTTGGTCTCACGATAATAGACTGAGCAGAAGAGCAGTGCTTGAACCACCAGCCCAACCCCAGAGCCTCACAGGCTCCATGTAACACCAGGTACTGCTTTTCTCCGTTGGGAGCACAATTGTTAATCCACTGGGTCTGGAAAACCACCTATAGATAATTGAGAGCTGAGAGTGCTGGTGTGTGCTGAAACTTAAGAATGCGGTTGAGAGCTTTGATGAATCAGGGCACTGATGATTACCCAAGGCTCAAACCAGTAGGGAACTGGAACCGGGATTCCTGGGACTTCAGTGGGAACATGGAGAAAACAAAGAAATAAACCAGATTTTAAATCTGAATTACAGAAGTGGGTGTGGTAATCCTGCAACTGTCTCACTCTAGTGTTAACTTGGGAACACCAAACTCTTCTTTCCTGCAAATTTGTATTTCCTTCAATTTTAACTTTTAAACCTGTCTCATTCTTAATCTATTCTAAACACAATACTTCGTGGTCCATCATATCTTGTTTTAATTTGTTCTGATACTGATGTTTTCTCTCCCCTGATGTTCCTTTGCTCACGCACCCTGTCAGTAGAACAGAGAAAATACCACCTCTGCACCTTCTAATGTTAAAAGTTTGTGGTAATGTTAAAAGGTGTCAGTTGGCCCCATGCAGCCCCTCACAGTCCATCAACAGAGAGGAGAACTGGAAGGGTAAAAGTAAAAAAAACCCTAATGAATTGGGATAAAGATGACTTAATAGGAAAAGAAAAAGCTGCACACACAAAGAAAGCAAACCAGGGAATTCAGTCACTACTTCCTATGAGCAGGCAGTTATTCAGCCATCTTCAGGAGAGCAGGGCCCCATCAAACATAATGGTGACTTGGGAAGACAAACATCATCACTCAGAATGTTCTCCCCTTCCTTCTTCTTCCCCCAGCTTTATACACTGAGCATGGCATCATTTGGGATGGAATATCTCTTGGGTCTGCTGGGATCAGCTGTCCTGTTTGTGTCCCCTCCTAACTTCTTCGACACCCCCAGCCGCCTTCCTTGGTGGGGTGGTGTGAGGAGCAGGAAAAGTCTTGACTGCATCAGCACTGTTCAGCAGTAACTAAAATATTCCTTCTATTATCAACACTTTTTCCAGAGCAAATCCAAAACAAAGCCTGATACCAGCTAATATGAATAAAATTAACCCTAACCCAGCCAAATCCAGCACAAAGTTTATTTATGCTAAGCTCTTTAAAACTGAAGAGTTGTTGTTGTTGTTATTATTATTATTATTACAGCATTTTACTGTGAATCTCCTAAAATGTTTTAACTATTCCAAATTATTTTCAAACTTTCATTTATCCTGCCTTTGCCAAATCTTGAGACTCTAGATTCAGAGCCAATAACATCACTGTTAGTCAGAATTTGGTTGGAATGGGGATCTCTTTCATCCCTTCACCATGGCTTTGAACTTGAAAGGTGTTTGCTCCTTTTCTGAGCATAATTTCAAACACATTCATGCCAAAAGGAGAACAAATAATTAGCTAAAAACAAGTGATCATAGTATATCTTTAAGAAGTCATTATGTTAAGTGTCCTTGAGGGACTTCCCTTTGGATTTTGTGTAACTTATTTTTTCAATAATAATAATAAAAAAAGTTTCTGTTGGCTCAAAAGCCCCCTCACTGATTATGAAAGGGTTGGTATTGCACTTGTAGTAAATTTAGTTTTTGGTTTGTTTTTATTTTTTGTTTGTTTTATTTTGTTTTGTTTGGTTGGTTCAGTTTAGTCTTTTTATACACCAGAAGACAATGAGTAGTTTTTGAAATTAAAGACCAATGAGGAAAATTCAAATATTCCCTTGTGCTGGAGTGATATATTTCCGGGGAGAAACCAGGCCAGGAGTGGCTTTCAAACTTCTAAATCTGTTTTATGTGGTGTATAAGAGATTGCTGTCATCACCCAGATGCAGGAAATACCAGTGCTGGGCTTAAGGGGGACAAAGTAAACTCGACAATGGACTGAAAAGAAAAATAAACAAGCGACCAACCGTTTTTATGGCTTGTTTTTTTCTCTTGCTTTAACAGTAACATTCACCTTCATTTACCAGAGTTCTGTGAAACATCTGTATCAAGCCTTAAACTTGCTTGACCTTAGTTTAGGTTCAAGGTTCAATATATTCCATGTGCATGGATGATTGTACAAATCCACAAGCGCTCAGAGTCTATGCAAACCTTTTTCCCTGTCCCAGATTTGGCCTCTTTCTCGCTAAATAAATCCAAGGACAACTTTCTCTCTCTGTCTTTCTTTCTCCAAAGATTGCTGCAGGGGTGCCCTTGGGGCTTGCAGGGTGTTACAGGGCTTAGGAACAGAGAGGGAAAGTTGCCTTAAAGGATGAGGTCAACCTACTGTAACAAATGCCCTGGATGGAATCTTCTATAACTTGAAGAATTGAATTTAAAGGCTTCATTTTGCTAAATCTCCCAAAACAAATGGTCCAGCATTTGTGTAATTCTTAAATATGTGCTTCTTCTCTCATTTGTAAAATCAGAAAAGATCTCTAAATGGATCATGGCAAGTCTCTGAGCTGAAAAATTTCTCTCCTCCTGCTGCCTAGCCATATTTCTTCCCAGGGCTTCTGTGGGTTGCTTTAAAACTACTTAACAAATAGCTGCCTGTATGAGATACAAAATTTGGGTCTTAAAGAAGAACTTGGTGGCCGCCAAACCTCGAAACAGAAATTAAGTTTTGAATTTATTGCAGTTCCCAGTGCAAACTATATTGATATGATTATCATTTAAATCTATTTAAAAAAAACTTCTGTATGCAATAGCATACATGCTCAGTTGGCATCTCAAGGTGATACCTTGCACACTTGTTACCTGAACGCAGATGTACTTTGGGGAAAGAAGGAGGAGAAAACATGACTTGTTTTCAGTGTCTTAGGTATTCTTTAGTACTCTGGATTAGCCCCATAGCATGAGATGCCACACCTTGCTCGAGGTCCTGCATTGTGGTGGTTTTCCACCTGAGAAAGGTCTTCACATACTCAGCTAGAGGGTTCTGGTGTCGTTAGGGATGTCACCATGATAAGGTGAGGCATTCCTTTCACATGGGATGGTGTAGGGTATTTCCTCTTGCTGATTCTAGCCAGGCCCATGGCCAGGTGGTGTCACTTGAATGAAGTGAGGAATTTGGAGTCAACCTTCTGCTCTGGTGACAGCAAAACTCAATCCAGCTGCGAAAAAAGTGACCTATCTTGAACAGTTTCTGAACCTATGATTTTCTCCTTTAGCAGTGCTTTATGAATATGAATAGCACTCTTCAGACAGGCAGCCAGCATTATTCTAGCTCAGACATCTGTGGGAACACTGGGTGTGGAAGAGTTGGTTTTTCTGACTGGTATCTATGTGGTGCCTGAGTTAATCCTACAGTCTTCTTCCAAAGCTAGTAGTGAGAAAATGGCAATTGTAGCTCATAATTCCTCTCTTCTTAATGGAGATATCTATATCAAATGGATACTGTTCATGTGCCTATTTCTCTCTGTTGACTGTGGAGGAGGTCTGGAATGACTGACTGAGATGGAGAGGCTGAGGATGCTTAAAGCCAAGATGATCATGTGAGTGTCATACAAACCAGAAACCTCTCAGATAGGTGTGATGGGCAGGGTTCTGTCTGGAAGGAGCATATCCCCATCAGCTGAAATCTGTGTTTAGCTCCACTGAAAGATGTGGCTCATTAGCTCAAGAGCACTGTTGTGCTGGTATTACTTCCACGATGTCAGCTGGTTATCTCTGCCCAGCTCTGCACTGTGCTCAGCCACGTTCCCTCAAAATCAGCTTTGGGTATTTTGTGTGGCACAGCATTAGCCCAGGCAGAACTTCTTGAGGCCACAGTAGAATTTACATACCTACAGGCATGTTATTAAACTGAAGGGGTTGCTCTCCAGAGGGCAGGAGTTTTGTTGAAGAAGCACATAAGGCACTGGTATTTGCTTTTATCCCCAAGTGGAAAATGCCTCCTTGCAGAGAGGCAGGAGACAGCTCTTCTCCACTAATGACTTTGATGTCATGAGATGTACATGCCTTATTTATCAACACACCTCTGCGAAACTATAGATCCCTCCTGTCCTTTCATTTCCCCCACAGTCAATTCAATTTTTCCTTGAAGTAAATGAACTTTTAAAAGAACTAGGGTTTATGGAAGAGAGTTCATGGAGCTGTGATAAAGCACTTCGGGCTGTAACTTACACTTGTTTCTGAGGCTTCACTTTTATTGCTTGAAAAAATTCTCATATGATCTCATTTTAGAATTGGGTACTTCAAAGGTTGTTCAATCCATGTTCCTTCGAGGCTGCCTGTGCAACCCTGTAATTTTTTCCCATGTTCTGTTCTTTTTTTTTTTTTTTTTTCTACTCTCCTTTCATCCTTATTAACTGGAAAACACCAAAGGGATTTTCACACACCAAAAAGAGTAGCCTGGCAATATTGTAGCCATGCTGCTTTAAAAGTTACTGTAAAATCAGTCCATGATGGATGTGCATTTACAGGTTTGTACTCCATTCCTAAGTGCCTGAACTAGTCTTGCTACCCAGACTCTGTTATGGTAGATCTGCAGGCAGAGCTGCTCTGGTAAAGCCTTCAAAAGGGATTTGATTTAAATTAGAAATAATTGTTTTACCAAATGTGATTTAGCACATGATTACAGCCTTCCATCCAAAAAGCACAAGCTATAAAGTCTTTGTGAGAAGGGACGAAGGCAAGAAGGGATCTTTCCCAGCATATATGTAGTCTTATTTTCTTTGCTTTTTCCTCCTCACTTCTTAAATATGGAGTTGTATTCACTGGTGAAATGAACTTGACCTCTCTTGAAATGAGGTTGGGCTGTTTGGGTCCCATGTTCTCTGTTTGGAAGTTTTGATGGCCTCACTAATGTTGTCTCAAGTCCTTCAGAACAGATTTCATTGTCAGTCGTATCACATGTGTGAACTGAAGAGCTGACCTGGAACTATAAAATTCCCTAAAAACATCCCTGAGCATGAAATCCAAAAAATTCCTGAGTTCTCCTCTGAACTCTGTGACACAAACTCCTTCACCCAAATATTATTTCACTGTGGTTTCAGTTTCTTTTCACTTTTCTTTTTCAGTAGGAAAATATGAGAATGGAAAAGAGATTGCTAGAGAAAGACATTAAGAAAAGACAGCAAACACTTCCTTAAAAAAATCAACTCCTTTCCTTTAGTTTCTTGTTAGTGTTAGGGACCAAAATGTCAGGTTTTTTCCTTTGCTCTGACACTTACTTGCCAAAGTGATTCATTTCAGTCCTTGTACCTAAGATTGAAATCTATAAAGAACGATGTAGAGTCTACTTAAAGACCTAAGCATTAATGCTGGAAGATGTATTCACAACCTGTGAATACATCTCACAAACAAATGATTGAAATGAAATAAGCTTTCAGTGTATTGATCTTTGTTCCTTTATGTTTGTTAGAGCTTAGGTAACACTCAGTGGAATTTTTTCAGGTTAACTTCAAGTAGAAGATGCAGCCTGTATCTCCACATATGTCTTTTGTTATTTGTGATGTGATACAAGAAGAGACCCTTGTATTTTAGATTTGTTAGTTAGCCCAGATGTTCTTACATGAGTAGAGATATTTTGCTGCTTCTTTCCTCACCATTGCCTACATAAAGGAGAAAACTATTTATGTCTGCAAGCCAGCCAAGAAAGCATGAGAGGTATTAGTGTAATATCAAAGTGCCTTGGAGATGGACCTTATTTTTTTTAAACACTGTAACAAAAAAGTTCATAGCACACTGTGTACATAGCATGCAAATGCATGCTATGAGGTAATACAAAACCTCATAAAATAAACTGTTATATATATAAATGCAAAATGAATGATCCAAAATCAGAGGCTTCTTCATTTCAGACCAAGGCAATGCTTGAGAAAGGTGAACATGAGGGAGAAGGAGGCAAGTGTAGCATACAAGTCTGCCAGAGGAGATGGATGGTAGTGCTTGGAAGGAGATTCATGACAATCCTGTTTGTTCTTGAAGCTCCCCAAATATTTTTTATTCTGCGAAGAATCGTATTATTTGGATGATCCAACCAAAATGCGTGTTAAACATTTTTTTGCCTGTTTTGACACATGAGAAGATATCACCTATTTATAATTGCCACTTACTCTCTTGAAAGAAAATCTAGCAGCATTAATATTCTAAAAGCTATTTGTGGCATTGATAAATGCAAAAGCATTAGTCAGTATCTGTAGCTGTCCATAAAAATATCTCCTTCTGTGAAGAAAACTTAGCCTTACCTATAAAAATATTGGATACTATTTCACACAAGATTATGACAACTAGAGTATATAGACTTAATGGCCTTCATATCATTATCATATGCTTGGAAAAGAGTATCCTGCAGTAATATGGCTTTCTGAGAAAACTCCTGACTTCTCAGGTGACTCATTGGAGGCAGATGATGCATGGAGAGGACCTGTCAAGTGCTTAGGATCAAAGTGTCTTTCAAAAAGTACATTGCCTTTCCAGATACTGAAGCCTGCATTTGTTATCCCTTTATTGGAGGCAGTCACTGATATTACTACCCTGTGAAATCTGCCTCCCTGGGACCCTGCCAGCTCAGCTATGCCTTTATTTTCTGATTATGTTGCCTCTATAGCATAGGTACTGTATACATAGATCTGGGCAGTTGGTGGAAGACATCCCTAGCATGTTTGCTTTACAGGCACGTAGATGGCAGTAGGCTTAGTGATTCTCTATGGTGCTTTTGTTTGGTGTTGTGTTTTTTGGTTTTTTTTTTTTTTTTTTTTTTTTTTTTTTTTTGGTGGATTATAGTATCTCTATTATTAGGGAATGTGAATGCTTACATTTGAATTACTTTCAAAATAAGGCTATGTTTTTCACTGTCCTGGTACAAATCTCTGATTTTCTCTTCTTGCAAGGAAGGGAAAAGGAATTATGTATTCATATAGTTGCTAGACCTTCAAAACAACTTATATATTAAATTCTCCTTTTGGAAAATGAGGCAATTATATGTTGAAATAGCTTTTAAAGTTTTTTTAAAGTTCTATTTTAAGTTCTCATACAAAGTATTCGTTAGTCATAACTCTCTGCACCCTAGTTCAGAATGAGATAAATTATATTAATTAAAAATGGAAAAGCCAGATCAGTCTATGCAGTCCATTCCCAAATTAATGATCTTGCAGTTAATCAGTACATTGTAACTATAAATATATATGTATTTATTTCCTGACTTTGCCACCAACTTTGCATGACTTGGGATAGAACATGTAAGCTAGAATCTTCCAGATGAAACTGTAGATAAAATATATTTAAAGCTCCTTGCAGTGAATTGTGATTGTAAGCATCTTTCAGCTATGTTCAAAAGAATTAAAAACAGTCTTTAAAAGTGTGTTTTTTAGCCTCTTGTCTATAATTTTGGCATGGTATTGCATCTTTGTGTTAGAGAGGCTACTGAGGGAAGAATGAACAAAATAATGTGTATGTGTCAGACTTTTCCTTATTTGCTTACTCTCAAAGATAAATATTCCCTAAAGGGATATAATTGGAAGAGGGTGTGTGCAGTAGGAGTTGAAAATGAAGCCTTTTAAAGTATTTCTGATTGGACACATAAAAACTGGAGGCGCTCAGTATCACCGCTTGCTCTTGAAAATCTTAGCCAAGATTTTTTAGTTTTTCCCAGAAGAGCTATGGCCAGGACGGCTGAGGCTTGAAAGCTGTGTATTTACATAAGCACAAGTTACAAATCTGTGGTTTTTAGAGATGTTTGAATTTCACCGCTTTACACTTGCAGTGTGTTATAAGTTGCTGTGAGTAGTTCACAAATTGTGGATGTACAGCCTACGGAGAATTACTCCTCACATTGCCTCCTTCTTGTTAGGAAAAGTAGTAATTTTTTCATATGTGCTGGTTTTAAAAGTTCTTGTTTGTAGTTATGGATTGGTCCCTGCCAGAAATGTGTGCCTAGTCACTGATTAGGAATTGCTTAATTTTGATGTACTGCCTCCTTCACTGAGGCAATAATCCATGGGCCAGAAAGGCTGATTTTTAAAATGTGATACAGCAGTCTTCCGAGAAGAGTTCTGCAGTCTTATATTGCTGCGGGGTACTTGCATCCCTGTAGGAGGAAAGGAAAGGTTCCTTTGCACACTCTCACCTACCCCATAGACTTGCATGTCTGTGCGCATAGACAAGCACAGTCACTCCTGGAGTGCAGAGCTCTTTCTCTGCTCCTGGGAGGGTCTCCCATAGTTTGCATGGACAAATGATGGGTGCTGGTTCAGCTGATTCTGGAACGCAGACTCAACCCCCTGCCCAACCACTGGTAGCAGTTCACTTTGCACGCACTGTATTAGTTGAGGACAGAGTGGCAGCCCACGTCAGATACCACTTTCTTGTCAAGTGGCAGTGGAGCAATAGCCACATTTATATCCCTTCTGCATCCCAAATCTCTCATTCCTTAAGGTAGGGTTTGAGGTCTGAGTAGGTAGAAGTACACAGGCTGTGTATAACCTGTCTGGGTTTGTTGTAGAGCCGTGGAGTGCTCCCAAGGGAGCAGTAGCTGAGCAGCATCCCCACAAGTGCCTTGGGCTGTGCTTCTGCTCTTCCAGTGGAGACCACCAGAAAAGCTCGATGTCAGGCACCACGGAGGTCTCCCTGGGGATGAGAACCTCAGAGGGCTCATGGGGGTGTCAGGATAGGATCCATCCCACCTCCCCTGCCAGGGAACAGGACAGCCCCAGCTATGGGCATTGGAATGTCTCTGCCTATCCTAGAGCTCATCTGAGAATCTGATAAACTTGAGCTGCTCTTCTGGTTATGGAGAGGGATGCAGACTTGTTTGTCTCACGTGCAGCTAATGTATTTGCAGGGCATTTTTGTGCCCTGGGGAGGTGCTGGGGACTGGAAGAGCACCTCCAACCCTCAGGAGTACTTCTGGAGCATTCTCACCCAAGGAGAGTAGAGGGATCACCACTTTTGTGCTCAAAGAAAGCATATATTTGCAGAAAAGCCTTTGAAGACCTGTGTTGGCTTCCCATCAAAGTTAGCCCCTCTCCTGGGTCCTGACCTTTAATGGTTGAGAAGCTTGACCCAAGGGTTGCGGACACATCCAGGGCAGAGGAGGCAGCCAGGGCCTAGCTGGGGGGTCTGAAGGAGGGCGGGGGGAGCAGCACAGAATGGTTTGGGCTTTTTGTTTTGTTTTGGATATCTGCCAAGCAGTTTGTGGGCCATTCTGTTCCCTTTCGAAATCAGGTACCTGAATTGCTGGGGCAGATGGTCCTCAGCCTTCTCTCCAGTGCTGGCTGGAAGGAATTGTTGTGGGGGACTCTGCCACCAGCCTTATGACAGGGGAGGAGGGGTTTCTCTGCTGAGCCTGCCAGCCCAGGGCATTGCTTGTTGCTCCTGGTGTTTTTGGTGCTGGGCTTTGGTAGTGGCTGATTTCAGAGCCCTGGGAGCAGCCGTGCCTGCAGCACAGCACAGTTTGTTGGTGATACCTGCATGGGACAATGTCCTCTGGCTGCTGATGGCGCTGCTGGTGCTCCAGAAGACTGAGTCTAAAATACCTGCCCTGCCTCCCCCAAAAGGCTTTCAATTACTATTGTGAATCATTCTTCTAGTTCAAACTTTTAACTCTTTCAATGAGCTGGAAGACTCCAGTCTCATGAACAACCTCCATAAAGAGGTGGTTGTAAGGTGTAAGTGGGCCACAACTTATGGGGACAACCTTTTTAGCAGGGGCTGTTGCAATAGGACAAGGGTTAATGGTTTTAAACTGAAAAAAGGATCAATTTAGAGTAGCTATAAGGAAGAGTTTTTTACAATGAGGATGATTTAAATACTGGGATAGATTGCCCAGAGAGGTGGTGAATGCCCCATCCCTGGAAATATTCAAGGTCAGGTTGGAGGGGTTCTGATCTAGTAGATGATGTCCCTACTTTATTATTGGGGGTTGGAGTAGATGACCTTTAAATGTACTTTTTGACTCAAAATATTCTACGATTCTATGAAAATATAAGCTCTTGTTTTAATGTCTGCAGCTTCTTTGAGTGAATATTTTTTTCTAGGTTATTAGTTCAAGCCAATCTTTGCTTACTGCTTTATTTGTGTACTGCCCTTTCAAAGTCTAAATGCATTGTGCTGTATTCAATGCAATGGATGATTTGGAAGCAGCTTTTTAACCCAGTCTCAGAACTAAGGCCCTCTTGTTTTTATGAAGGTATTTTAACAGCAAAATGATTCCATCTTTGATTTCCTAAAAACATACGGATAAGCCTAAATCCTAACAAAACTTACCTGAAATAGATTGCTACACTGCTGTTAGTAAAACTAGCTATATGACTGGTGAGAAACATGCCTGAAGGTAAAATGAGTGTATCTGAGATGTGAGAACCTTCACATGTACAAAGTTTAAAGTGTTGCAGATCAGCCTGCCCTTGATTTGTCAGGGCTGAAAAGAACAGCCCCATTTCCAGTTTTTAGTGTCTAAAACTCTCTAGTGCTGAGTCTGTGGGCTACTAGTGTTCTCAGCAGAGATTTGTTACCCTGAAGGATTTTATCTTATAGCTAGAAACAGTGAACATTGAAGGTTTGATTCAGGATTTTTTTTTTTTTTTGGTCATTTTGCAGAGAGAGAAATTTCCCAACTTAAAAAAAAAAATCTTTAAAAATGGCAATTAAAAATTGGTGAAAGTTAATAATTAATGGCTTGTAGCTGATTTATTAATAGCCTCATTTTTCTATGTAATGAAAATCTTAAAACTGTCTTGTATGTTAACTATAAAACAAAAAAAAAACAGAGTAAAAAGTAAGATTGGTTTTAGTTTAAAATTATTTTAAGCATTCAGAATTGCAGAGTTTTATCCATAAAATGTTTAAGTTTGTTTGCAGAGTTCTGGCTTAGCGATTATTTTATATAATAAAATATGGAAGGATAATTTGGGCTGGCAGAATTTTCAAAGCTTTTAAAGCCCCTAACTGCTGCTGGTATGAAAGTCAGCTAAGCAGCCTTGTGTTGTTGTTTCCCCCAGGATATCTTTTATGCTTTCTTTTTTTTCCTTCCTTCCCTTTGGAAATCCAAGTGTTTATTTGCATGCAAGTTAGGTGAATTCTTTTATCTATTTGTGTATCGTAAACCAAAGCAATTAGCATACTGCAGTTACAGTACACTTAAAAACCAAAACAACCCTACAAAACCTTAAGTCAATATTATTCCTGGAGGGAAAACTCTTAATTAAATTGTATGCAAACTACAACAATAGGCAAAGTCGTTTGGTGTTTAATAATAACTGTTTGGGGCAGAGGTAAGAGTGAAAAATAAGTGTAGCAGAGAGCTTTGCATGCCATTAACCCAAGGATAGAAATGAGGTCAGCCTTTGAAGGGATGGACAACACACTTATCTGCCAGCATTGGAAAGTCCCAAAAGATTAGGTTATTTGCCAGATGTTACTGGGAGTTCATCATTGACACCCTCTGCTTCATGGGCTTCATCTCTCACAGTTCATCTCACAGTTGCAGTTGCCTTTTCTGCCCTTTGGAGGCTTCCTGGAGATCTTCTCCAGTGCATAATGCTTGTTTTTTTTTCCTTGAAGTAGTTTTTTTGTTTGTTTGTTTCATAGCAATAGGCATGGTGAACCATCTTAACTTGTGAAGCTGATCTGAAGGCTCATTGTTTTTCTTTCATACACCCATGATAATCCTCTTGGTGTAGGAACTATGGACATGAAGCACAGTGACTGCCACAGCTCCAGGAATGGGACTGTGTTTGTGATGGGATTTTTAGAAGACAGACTACTTACCTCACTTATTACTGGTAACCTTTTGAAGATGAATGAAAATTGGGGCAGACTTCCTCATAGGCTAAGAATTTTCTGTTAAATTTTATCCCTTTGCCTGAAAAATAACTGTAAATCAATTCTAAGCCGACCATTCTTATATTATTAGCAACTTTGTAATTAATCAAATATCACACTGAAGTGTATTTAAGTGTGTAACCCACCAAAAATTGGTAGTGAGGGAGGGCAGGTGCTGTCAGATCCATGTTAGTAGTGACTGTATGAACCTGGAATGGTGTTCCCTGCATGTATCTTCTCCTTTAAATCTTTCAAGAGTTTGGTAGTAAATATTGATTTCAGCTAATGGTGGTTTTAACTTTGTGCACATGCTTTGCCCCAAGGGACTGTGTCACGTAGAGGGAGAAGCCAAGACTTGCTCATAAAGAACAGAGCAAATGTGTTTTTCCTTTAAAATGCTAGATGTTAGCGGTGGTCTCTCAAAGCAAGATTCCTGCCACTTGCGTTACTGCAGTTGTTTTGCAGTTCTGCCACCTTCCTTTGAGCAGAAAAATTTGTGAGATGGACAGTGACCTAAATGAGGGCTGTATTATCACCATGTACATCCAGTACATTGTATTATATACTACATTATCAAAATGTTTTGAGTAAAAAAAGCCTCAGTGTTAAAGCTTTTAAAATAGTGGAGAGTCCTTTTGTAGTGCACCATTTAAAGCATTTGATCTTTCAATCTTTCTTTCAACATAGCACATCCTTCCCTCCCATTCCTCCCTCTATTCCCTTGCCTCTCTTATTCCCTTTCCTCCTTTTCCTCCCTTTCCTCCCCTTCTTTCCATTTCCTCCCTTCCTTTTTCTCCCTTCTGTCACTTCTTCACCTTCCTTCCTTTCCTTCTTCTGCTTTTCCCCATTCTCCCCCCACTTTTCCTCCTCTTCCCTCCCCCTTTTGTCTTCCATCCTTCCCTCCTTCCTTCCCTCCCTTTCAAGACCCTCATGTCTAACTTAGTCTTCTGACATGAGCACTTCAGTTAAATGTCTGATGATACAGGACAATTACAGTATTTGTTCAGGGTAAGATAAACTTGACATTCATTTGCTGTTTGACTATCCACAGATATATGATGCTCTCCCTAACATTTGTTAAGTCCACAGACCCAGATACTGGTTTTACTTCAGTAGGTCTGGATTAGCTGTTGAATTTCCAGCACTGAAAGGCAGAAAAATTGCATGTAGGGGAAGTGGAGAAGTGATTCAGGTGTTCTTTCTGTCTCTTGGTGTGCGAAATACTGTCGTTGAATAGTTCCTTTTCCTTAGTATGGTACAGCTTGTGTTGCTGCTTGTACTGTTATGCAAGCCTCTGTGCTGTCAGCGAGGTTCCAGTCTGGTCTCTCATGTGGTTTCAGACTTGTAACAGCAGGTATTAGGGTTATTCTGCAAATGCCATCAGTGGGGGACAGTTGCAGAACTACAAGCCTGGGCCATTTCCAGGTTAGACTGGCCCTGTTTGGCCAATCACAGAGTGCAAAATAACCACATTATTCCTCAAAGTGTTTTTCCAGAGTTGAAGTAATAGTCATCTTGCCCTATAAAGATCTTTTTTTCTCCTATAGAATATTTCTGTGCTGAGATAACTTTCATGAACTGTTTTCAAAAGGGTTTTTTTTGGGGGGGTTTTTTGGGGGTTTTTTGTGTGTTTTAATTTTAAAGTCACTTTTCACCTCTGTTCTCCTATTTCCATTTTTGTCTTCTGTGGCCCGTGCTTAGTAATTCTGTGGCCATTTTTGTAAAGCACCAAATCCATTTGCACTATAGCAAGTGAATCCGTGATGGGTTTCCTATACTGAAATGGGGAGTCCTAGAAATGGAATCAGTTAGACTCGTGCATTTCCACTAGACTTGAGTGACTGATCATCAAGTGCAGAGGACAAACTGTGCCCCCTACCAAATACTTGCATGGGTGATACATGGTGTTGGGCTCTCATGCTGCTGCTACGTGGGAAGGCAGTAGATCATCTGCTTTCTATTTTGAGTTTCTTTTTCAGAGGTATCCTTTTACTCTCCTCCTCTTCCTCAGCCCAGTGGTTTGCAGTCCTTCTATTACCTTTCTCTTTTACATTTCCCTTGTGTTTATTTCTCCCTGTATTTCCCCCACCCTCCTTAATTCCAGAGTTTTTCAGCATTCATTCTTGTTTCATTTTGAAGTATCCTATATTTGCTTCATATTCTTTTAGTTATCCTCAGTTATGCTCTTTCTTGAGAAGAAAGCAGCTCTGCATAAGCAGAAGAAATTCAGGAAGCAGCTGTTTGGCCTTCTTTGATAACAGAAACAGTGGGTTTTAGTGGACAAATGCTGAATTGGGGGGATCAAAAACTTTTCTTCCTTGATTGATTTGAAGGTGAATGGATATACCTGTATATATCCAGGTATAGAGAGAAGGGACAAAACCTTAGGACTGCTGGGGAACCTTCCCGGCACTGGATTTTGTTTGGGCAAGCAATAAGTAAACCATGTGGCCATTTAAAAAGAACTAGGGTGTTTGGAAGCAAGGAAAAAGAATCTTTTTGATATTCCTTTTGCAAATGATCCTGAAGCGTGTCAGTGGCTAGTGACTTCACAGATGCCAGCCATGGGGAAAAGACCGAAGGAAAGCTGTTTGCTGTTGAGGCAATTCACACATCAACTGCTTTTTGAGAGCACTCAGCTCTGCCTGAAGATTTATGGGCCTCTCTTCTTTTGAAATAAATGAGTAAAGGACCAAGCTGAGTGTTTTTCCACACATAAATGTCATAAATGCAATCCCAAAAACATCACTGGAGTACCAGCAAGGGCTCAAGCCCCAGCTCAAATGTGCATCGTGTTAAAGTCCTTCTTGGGGACTCTGGACACAAATTGGTTTCCAGCATCCAGAACCATTTGGAAATGCTTTAATCCTGAAAACGGGGGTTTCTAATGGAAATGCTGACAGACCCTTCGTTGTAGCAGCTGAAGCAGGCAGGGCTGTGATAATGAGCCCTGTATGCCTGCATGTGGAAAGTGTGGTGCTAGTTTAGAAAACAAGCACTTCCACTGAAAAACCCACGCTGAGAAAAACCACTGTGCACTGTTCCAGCACAATGCTGCTTCAAATTGGCTTTGCTCAAGCAAGTACATACTGGGAACAACTCTAGGCATTAACCCTGCATGTATTACACTTCCAAAACCAACAAGTCTTAATAGCATTTCTAATAACGCTCTAATTATCTATAAATAGCACTGCACTGAATAGCCATGACTAGCAGTTCAGAATGCTGCATACATCCACAGGGTTCTTTGCTATTCACAAGTGCAATGTAACCATGTCTCCTCTCACTTTTTAAACATTGACCCTAAAAAACAGGTGATGCTTCATTTATTGCTCATGTCTCTGCATACCGCTGCTAACGCTAGAGACCGTGTGTTTTGTACCTGTATTTGGAAATCACAGTGACCTTGGTCACAGCAGGCTGAAGAAACCTGTCTTGCAAGCATGAACCCAGGTGATTAATTTCAACAAACAGGTTGCTTATAAGAGTGTAATTACTCACTTGTGCAAATGGCAGGATGGGTGCACTGACCTGCATTAGACACATTGTAGTATAAACCTCCCCATTGGTTCTTTTTCCTCTGTTAATCAGAGGCCTGAAAACCCTGCAACATTTAGACAGCTTGAGGTTGAAGGCTGAAATGTCACTTTTAAAAGAGGGTTAGAAAGGTCACACAGCTGCAAATAATAATAGCCCAATGAAAATCAGATTCTTACTGCAGCCCACTTCAAGAATAACATTGAAACAGGAAACAAGCCTGCTTGATGTTTTTACCAGTATGGCAGTAAGATTACTGCTGAGTTTAAAAAGGGGGAGAGAGAGACAGAAAGGAGCATGCTTTCTTGGTCTCAGATGTAAGAACAGTTTTTCTGGTTCAGAAAAGATGATCCTGGGGCTCTACAAAGACTCCTTGAGGAACCTGAGGACATGGGGTACTTCCCTCTGGATGCTGCTGAGAAGAGATGTAGTTTGTTGCTGAGTTCTGAGGGTGGTTTTGTTTCTTCTGTTTGCTTTTGTTTCTTTGTTATGTTTTTGCATTCCTCACTGTAGGCTTCAGTTTTATTAATTATAATAAAAATGTTTTAGAAGATTCTTATGCAAAAATCAAGGAGTAGAAGAAAATCTTGACTTGCTGCAGAACTACTTGTTTCTCTACCACGTGACATGGCTTGGAGGAGTCTTTCTCTTGTATCTTTATTTATTTCTTTTTTATAATTAGAATACCTTTAACTTCTCCTGAGCAGAGTGATATTTCAGGACGATGGCAGGCTACAACAGCATAGCAGATTTGCTCACTTACGCATTCTGCCAATAAGGTTCTTTACGTGGTCACAATAGGGCAATAAATGCTGACAGATGTTGTTAACATGTCTATTAAAATTCAGCCCCCTTTTCTGGTGGATTATAAACTCATGGCTATTGTTTATAATATGAGAACTAATGCTGGCACATCCATAATAGTGTTCACTTTTATTTACAATTCTTGATTTGTTTCTTCAAAAAAGTCACAAAGTTGCAATAAATTAAGCTATTGATAACAGAAGCAAAGAATTCAGACTGGAGCAAATTTTTAGCTTTACAGTCATCATAGATTTGTCTGATATTCCTCATGTGCATTAATTGCAGCAGTTATTGATAGAACTACAAGAGTTGCATGAATGTCACTTGAATTTTTAAGATACCAAAGGCTAATAAGCACCCTAATTTAGATGGAAAGGCTGCTGTGATATAGCTTTACTAGGTGAAGTCGAAATGTTGCCATTGGTTGTGTTATTTCCTTCCTTCACCTGCACACAGTGTGGAAAAAGAAGATGTGGATTGTGTGGCCCAGCCACACACGTGAGCCATGTGAAGAGAAGCATGCACCAGAGGCTGTGTGCAGCTGTATGAGCTGGAGGATGGGAGATGTGTGCCTGCACCCTGAGAAGGGTGCCATGCAAGCTGTGCTGAGCACAATCAGAACACCTCTTTTGCTGAGAGCCCTCATCCTGCTGCAAACCTGGGGTGAGGCCTGGTGGTGCTGGTGCATCTGCAGCTTTTGTGGAGTTCAGTGGGGTTGAGGCACGCAGGAGGTTCACACTCACAGACTTTCAGCTGCTTGTTTCTGGTCAACATTCAAGCATAATGCTGGAATTACTGCCATATGATAACCAAGCACCGGACAATTGCAAAAAGTGTAGGCAGCAGGCAGCGTCTTTCACTCATTTAGTGTTGTAAGAGAGTCAGTGGTACCACATTCCCAGCCGCAGTGATTGCATCACATGTAAACACCAATTCTGCACGGTGCAATTTGTCTTGAGGGCACTGTACTACCTGGTAACACGTTATATACGTCAAATTCTGCTAGATAGTACCTTGGAGTGCAGGTGATACAGCCGTTCTGGATTATTACCTGTTTTATGTTTAGTGTCTGCAAAGAATGATTCTCATGGAAACAAGCAATTGCTTGTACATTTGGGGAAAACAATTTGACGTTAAATCTTATGCCTTTCCAAGTACTGAGAGTAAACACCAAATCCATGTTTTCTTATAGTCGATTTCCTGCATCTGATCTCTGCACTCAGATTGTAGTCCTCATCTAGTATGTTTTAGTACTTAGTCCATGCTTATCCCCCTAGATAACCTTGAGAATCATTTAATTGTTCTCAGAGCATGCACTGGTGGATTCAGGGACTAAAGGCCAAGATCAGGATGGGGAGGGAAGTCTTATGCTTGCAATACTCAATAAGAAATCAAACTCCGAATAATTCCTGGTAATGTTTTGAAATTCACTTGGACATTTGGGACCAGAATTGTAACTATCTTGTTTTCTTTAACTGAGTGTCATCTGTTGTTTTGCTATTGAAAATGCTGTTGTCACTGTCCCCTGAGGAGGGGAAAAAGGGGTAACAGAAATCTTTGGCAGTGCTTCAGTTGCAGGAGCAATTGAGATATTAAATAAAGCCTCTCATTATCTATGTGCAGCTTTTTTTTTTTTTTTTTTTTTTTTTTTTTTTCCCCTTCTTCTTTCTGTGTAAAGGAAAAAGTTGTCTTTAGGAAAGACAACATGCCTGGGGTCACATCCCATAAATAGAGGTGGATTGAAAAATCTTACTTAGCTGGAGATTTTGGTTTTGTTTTTTGCGGGGGTTTGTTTTTCTAGTCAGTTATCTCTCTGCTGCTTGTTTCTTTCAGACAGGATAGTGTAATTCAGAGTATTTTTATGGCTTCATCTCTGAAGAGCTTGTCTATGCACAGTCTGGAACTGAAATAACTGAAATTAGAAGTAATTTAACACCTTTAGTTATTTTAGTATGTGAATATACTCTTTAATTTCTGATTATGAGTATCCTATTTCAGTTTAACATAGCTGTAAGTTAAATCAAAACAGGATATGAATAATCTTAAAGGAGTAAATTAGGTACAATTTTAGTTATTTCAGTTCTAGCCTTGTGTGGATACATAAGTTATGCCTGAGTTAGGGTCTTTCTTGACACCTGATTGTATTATAAATCACTTGTCCCAGGCCAGGTGTTGGTAGAGATGCCCATATCAGGAAGATCTGTTGAGGCTTATTTTCAGCTTTTGGGAGTAGTGTCCTTGTGGAGGTTGAAGGGCAAATGAAAGTAGAGATCCTTCACTTTTGGGTTCTGCTTCTGCAAGTCAGTGGAGTGAGACAGAGTGGATTTTTTTATGTCACAATTAGGAAAATATGCTGTCAGACTAATGTTGTCCACCAGAATGAAGTTTAATTAAAAAGAAAATGTTATCATTCGGTGAAAATAATTGCTTTCAAGTACAGGTCTGGCTGATGTACAGGTTAATGGTGAATTACACTGTCAACTGTAAGTGTGCTAAAGATACTTCTGGTGATAGAAAGCAATGAACTGTAGTTTGAAAAGAGATCAGTGGGTTTGAGCAACTTTACCACCTGTTCTTCTGCAGATTTTTGTATTTTTAAAATCAAATTCTGCTTATCCACCCAGATGTTTCTCTTTGGTTCATGAAAAAATTACCCAAACACAACCCAGATATTTTCCTAAGAGAGGCTGTGGTGAGGCTGAGTTTTAAGGGATTTCAGGGAATCTCTAAACATAGGTGATTTGCTGTAAGATGGGTCAGCCACTACATTCTAGCTGGTAAAAACAGTTGTTCCAACAGGCTGAAAACATTTCTGAAATAAATGACTTACTTATTTTACTCCCTAGAATTTTACTGGTTTTTTTTTTTTTTTTTTTTTCTGCTGAGGGACAGTGCCCTAATATTGACTCAAATTCAGCTGCATAACTGCATTCTGAGGGTGAATGTTTCATCCTTTGCCTTTATTTAAGACTTGGGAGCTTTCCCCCAGGGTTTAGTTCAAGGTTACACGACTGTAATTGCTATGGGGAAGTGCAGTTTTAGACAAAACTTCACTGCTAAAGCTCCTGAGGCTCTAGTTGACCTTTTAAAGGATGGGGATGCACAGTTACCTTGTGTGTATAGAGAGCATGTATGTAATGTATTTAAGTTATTAATATCAGACAGTATGGATAGAGAACTTCAAAAAGTGGGCTCTTTCTCAGAAGTAACCTAGATGTCTGGTTTTAATGTTGTTCAGCAGGAACTGAAGGAGGAAAGGTAAAAACCTTTAATTCAAGATATTTCTGAGAAGACACAGTCTTATCTAATAACAACACTGAACACATGCTATTTTCTGAGGCAGATTTATGCTGTGAAAGCTGAACATTTTTTTCCTTCTTAAAAGTAAATTGTTGCTCAGGATGGAGCAGTAAGAACTTAGACTATAGGGAGCCTGCTGAATATTAGCAAAATTAGTACTCTGAGTATGAAGACTTTGTTTTGATCTGTTTGCAGAGTTTGAAGTCAAAGCACAAACTGCGATTTCTGTATGTTGCATGCATGTGTGAAGTTTAGAACGTGTATATTCATAGGTTCCCTTTCTTTCCCCCTCCCCCTTTTAACATGTAGATTTATGAGGAATCAAAGATGAACTTGGAGCAGGAGAGGCCTTTTGTCTGCAGTGCCCCAGGCTGCTCACAGGTGAGTGGAGTCAGCGGTGGTATTAATTGAGTCCTCAGCACTAGCTCTGGCTTGTATAATGCCTCCTGATATATTAACACACGTCTAATAATAATATGTGTGTCAGGGTTTTTTTGTGTGTTTTTTTAAGACCTGCTTCCCCTCAATTCTCCCCTTTCCCACACGACAAAATATTTCAAGAAAATACAACAGCCAGTCAAAAGTGAGTTGGTGCAAGTGCTCCTCAAGCTGCTTCTGTGCCTTTTCTCATCCCAAAGCCTAATGTTTCAAGCCAGGTATTGCAGATTCCTTTAGGGACTAACAATAGAGGACACACTAGGCAGGACACATGTATCTGTCTTCTGCTGAGATATATGATGGAATTTATTATGTTGCTGTTGGAGGTGGTAACCCTCCTAGGTTTTTTTTTCCATTTTAAACGCTTAAATACAATGATATTAACTGATCTTTATTTATTTATGTGCTTATTTATTTTTAATCTTTAAGACATCTTCCTACTAAGCATTTGCTGTGGAAAATGCAGCCTGTAGATAAATTTTGCCCCAGGATGTGCATTTGGGATTTCTGTCCTGTTGACTGGTGCTCTGCCATGTGTCTCCGAGGGCAAAACCTGACCTGTAGCATTAGATATTTTATGAGCTTAAAAAAACCTGAAGTGACAAGGATTTTACCTGCTGAGATTTGAAATGGGGTTTGTGTGGTTTTTTCAGTGATTTTGCAGTGGTGAGGGATGTTCCCCCACACGCAGTGATGAGGGAAGTTCCATGTGTGGCACTTCTGACCCTACTGTATTTCAGTAATGAGAATTTGTGAGTAAAATCTTCAGACAAGGGCATCTTTTGGGCTTTTGCCACAGGCTTCCTGTGTGCATCTATGTCAAGTGATACAGTGTACCCATTTCCCAGAGTCCTTCTCTCTTAATTAGTGAATCTTTCCCCTGTTTCAACTGTACATTGGGAGTTTTCAGCTGGCTAATATATTTACAAGTCTTTAGGTTCTTCTGGCAGAGGGATGGGTGTCTGCTAATGAAGTGTAGGTGTTGATTTTGCCGGGAGCTGACATAAGGAGAGGTGGAAGCCTTCAGTCCAGTTAACAACTGGCTGAGTGGCTTTGCTGTTTCACTAAGTGGGAGTTTTTCTATGGGAGGCAGCAGGCATCTTTTGGATTGTCCCTCAGGCTGAGAGTATGTTCCTTTAGATTTCCACATGCAGAGTTAAACTTTCACTGTTCTGTCACAGAGGTAGAATAAAAGTATCTGAGTTTAATTGTCACAATTTATTTACATTTTTGATGAAACTAAATTCCACTGAAACCAATGGTCTTGAGTGTTTTCATGCCAACTCTTAATTAGTTTCCTCAGTGGAGGAGAAGCTGATCCAGACAAGCTCTTTTAGGTGTTCAGAGAGCAAGTTTGGTGGCATGCTGTTACAATTTGGAAAGGTGGCATGCTGTTACAATGTAGGCATGACATCCATCTTAAAAAACATTTAACTTCCCATTTCCTAACACGGCCTCTGTTTGTTGTAAACGAGGACTTGACATCAAGTGCATAATGCAGAGCTGGTTTCCAGCTAAGCTGTCTGGGGACTGGCTTCTCTCTTGGCCCATGCAGATGTGTGCTGAGGGCTGATGGAGTTGGCCTTCTGCACAAGGAGGAAAGTAGACTTAAAAAAAAAGGCAGAGAAGTCTGGGCTGGAGGAACAGTTTCTCCTCTGTTAATCCATGCCCTGTTTAAGCTGGCTGATTTCATCATGGAGATAGAGCATGGCATCCATGAAGAAAAACCCATTTCCAAGAGAAATAGATGCGGGATTTTATCCCCCCCTTCATGATTTCATTGAGCAAAGCCTTTCTCAGATATTCCCTTTGTTCTTAACAGAAATTCCTACTGCTGCATTTCTTCCAGATGAGTAAGCAGTGAACCAGGATTACACAGTGAGGAAAAGGTCTTCGGGATTTCTTTTTTTTTTTTTTTTTTTTTTTTTCATTTTTTTTGTTTTGGTTTGTGTGGTGGGTTTTTGTTTGTTTGTTTGTTTGGTTGGTTGGTTTTTTGTTTGTTTTTTTGTGGTTTGGTTTTTTCTTTTTTTTTTTTTTTTTCCCCCAGAGAATTCAATTCCATTATTTATGCTGCTTTCTCTATGGGCTTAGAGAGATTCTCAGAAGGTGTAGCACATGGCAATTATTTATACTATAGCCACGAGCACAGTCACTTAGCCAAGAGTATACTGTGTTGAAGGCATTAGATCCCTTTAGCTGTGTTGTTGCCTTTTTTTTTCTCCTGTGTACCTGTTACTTTAAAAAGCTGTTTTAATTTTTTTTTTTTTAATCAAGCCTTGGTGATACAACTTTTGGCTTTTGATAGTCCTGAAATAACCCAGTTGAAACCATCTCAGTAGCCAAGGTCTGTGTATTCACATTCTGGTGAAGGAAACTTCACAGAACAACTCTGCTGTTTGAGCCCAAATGTGCTAGTGCTTGAGCGTTTATTCAAGCTCATCTCTTCTTTGTTTTGTTCAAAAGAAGCTATTTCTTGTAGAAGTCTGTAATCAGATTGTAAAACAAATTTAGCACACTGATTAGTTTCTTACAAAAAACATCTCTTCAGCTTCTCTGCTTGACAAAGGAGAAGAATTTGATTTAGTATCATAAAGGGTCATAACTAGTTGCTATAAAACTGTGCACCATTTCATTGACACTTCAAATCAAGTCAGATACTTCCAAATTAAAGACGTGTTTTGCCTGAATACTTTTGGGTAGAGAAAAGCTGGCTTATTTAGTTATTTTTATAGCTGTTCATCAGATATATGTTGCAGAAAGACACAAAAGCAGAAAAATCCAGTAAAGTGATTTAAGATTTGCCTCATTACTTAGCATTTGCCGTGGGCTAAGAGCACACAGAACAGCAGTTATCGCATCCCCGGGCACGTGGTGACTTGTGAGGCTGTAGTAGCTGGAGTGGGTGTCTGAGACCCTTAGAACCTAAAACTTGGACAGTAATTTTTTTCAAGCAGTTGCATGACACTTTACAGTTTGTCTTCCCAGAGAGCACGGCAGCAAGTGTGTTTCTAAATCGAGTACAGCTATTTGTTACTCATACTTACTTGTATTTTCAAATATTCTGTTTCCTGTGCCATTTGGACACATTTCTAGCTGGATAAATTTCTTTCACTCTCTCATTTTTGAAATTCTATCCAATGCCAAAAATTTATTAGCGAATTAAATTCTTCTTTTTTCTTTTTTTTTTTTCTCTCTTCCTGTCTCTTTTTCTGTGTTTGCCTGACAGCGTTTTCCAACAGAGGATCATCTGATGATTCACAGGCACAAACATGAAATGACTTTGAAGTTTCCTTCAATAAAAACAGATAATATGTTATCAGGTAAGAAGACATGAATTCAAGAGTCAAGATAACTATTCAGATGATGTTGAAACCATGACTCCTATTGGAATGCTACTGGCAAAATGACTCCAAGATTGGTTTTAAAAAGCCCCTGCTCCAATTAAATAACAAGGAGAGATGGATTAAGCTAGAAATCATATCTTTGAACGAAAGGACAGTTGCCCTTCCTCTGGCTTTGTACATGTTTGCCATGAGAAGGAAAGAAATCACTGGATCTCAGGCATGTTGGCAGCTCTATCATTGATTCCCAGTGAAATACAGGCACTTAAGTGCATGTCATTTGGGAGCCCAGCAGTGAGAGTGTTAATGAAGTGCATTTGTGGTGCTGCTGCTGCTGTAAGACTTGCTGTTTAAGCTGGCCAGACTCTCTTCAGCATCTGGAAGAGGTCACATTGCATGAGCCACCTGTGTGGTGACTCAGGAACTGCCCACTGTAATTAGCCATAACCAGAAAGGTGAATCAGGGGCTGATATCCAGTACTCCTTCCCCATCTCTCTCTGCACTTCCCGCTTCATAAACAGGGTTTATTTGGTATTATGTGCAATTGCACACTATAATTTTTTGAGTAGTATATTATGTAGTCTTTTTGTGCTCTTGTCTGTGTAACCACATTGCCTGCTGGCCTTCAGCCAGTGCTGGGTAAGGTCAAGCTAGCCCTTCATTTTACTTCTTTCCTCTCCTATTCCCTTTCCTATTGTTTATTTTTTGGGCTATAGTAATGGACTATGTAGAATAGTATCTCTAGAATTTTTCAGGTTTCAAAGCAATGGTAGAAAACCCCCCTTTGAAGCACGTGTGTGTGGATGTTTAGCAGTGTTTGATATTTGTCTTTAACAATGGGCTTCTTCAAGGTAAATTGTGCCATTTCAGATGCAAATGTATATTCATTAAAGGGACTCCTGCAGACTAATTCTTTTATGGTTAAACTGCTTGCATTTTTATGAAAATCATAATGAAGTAACAAGGGTTTGCAAATATTTAGGTCTTTGTTTGTTTGGGGTTTTTTTTGGGACTTTGGGCACCAATGAGGAGTTAGGCAACCTTTTTCCCAAATAGAATTTATTTTGCTTTTACATTTTAAAATGCCATAGTGGATTAAGTTTAGAAGGAAACAGTGCATAGCATTTTGAAGAGTAGATCTTGTAAAGTGCCTGAATGCCAGCTATGCCCACAGAATCCTGTGTTTGCAAGCACAAATGAGAAAAAGCTGCTTTTGCGTTTGGCTGAGTCCTTTGGCAGTGAAACTGCTCAAAGACATCTGTGCCGTGGGCACATTCACCCTATGCAAGTGCTGGCTTTTGTTAAAACTTTCTGTTTGGTAAGACTTTTGTTCGAGTGCAGTTTCTAAGGAATCTATTCTGTCATCAGGAGTCCCCTGAGCAGAGTAGCTCCATTTGTGTTTGGTAACTTCTATGATTTGAGGTCCTGCTTCTTCCAATGGGTTGCTTTACCAAGCAAAAAGAATGACTGTTTTCCAGCACTACCACTGGTATTGGGACCCCTAAACCTGCAGTTAGCCAACTGAGCACACTAATACAGAATTTTCTGCCCAGAATGACTCCGAGGGATGTTTTCTTTGAGATTTGTCTATGATGATCCTTTGTAGTAGTTAAAGAGTAAAAAGCCACATGTGTTCCCAAAGACTGTGGCCCATGTTCCTGACTGTAATGGCCTGGCAACTTGGTTCTGCAGAGTACTGATTCCTCTTTTTGTGTTTGTTTGCTGGATTTGTTTGGCATTTTGCAGTCCTTACTCAGGAAGCATCATAGATCATCTACTCTCTGCAGGAAGACATTGAAAAATAGTTGATTCATTACCCATTGAAACCCTGGGGAAATCTAAATACCTTAAAGTTCAAGATGTTTTATTCTTAGATTTCAGAATGAAAAATTAATGATATATGGGAATAAGAGACAGACATTTCTCTTAGACATTTGTCTTAATGTCTTCTTTGTTTTTTGCATTTTTGCTTATTTGACTTTTTTATAAAATTGTTCCTGTCATCAGTAGGTTCAAAGAATTGCAGCAGCAACTGCCCTGTAATAAGCCAGGTGCGGTGTTAGGTTTTTTTTTCCCCTCTTTCTCTTAAGCTGCCTAGAAGTCAGACTTTCAAAATTTTTTTTTCTGATATGTTGTATACTATCTTTTAATTTGTTGTGTATGAGCCATTTATTATTAGCAATTAGTCATGAAAAATAACACATTGTATGCTTTCAGGTAGACATTAGAATTACCTGCTCTGTTTACAGAGGTAGCTTAATCCCCAGTCTGGGTTTACTATAATATCAGTAATATTTAACACATTCAATATGTTTTCTTTATCTGTTCCTGGAATTAGGCACTGAAACTGTTGGTCTTGTACAAGACATCTTAAAAACTAAGCAAAATATGACTTGGGAAGAAGGAACTTGTTTTTTGTGTGAAATCTGTGTTTGGGTCTTAAATATCAGCTTCTAAGGGAGAGGTAAAGTTATGTTATATGTGAAGTTATATGGTGTTATGTAGGTGGGGTCAGTGTCTAATAAACAATGGTGCATGATGTGATTGCAACAATTGGTGCTATGCTGGTTTATCAGGTATGTCTTTCCCGGAGCTTCCAGTTATCAGCTAGCTTCACTACTTTTTCTACCATTTTTTTTCATGCTGGCTTAAGAAGAACAAGTTATAATAAATCTGGTGAACCAATCTCTTGAACCATATCAGAAATTCCAGATACCTACATACACCAAACAGCTTTCTGTTCTCTGACTGTATAAATGGAAGGAAAATCCACTAGAGGCATTGAACTAAAATTCAAGGGATACTTTTGTTGCACAACTTGACAACACAGTTCTGTCTTTTTATATTAATGTTATTTGTTCCTCTTTGTTGTATGTATTTTATTTTTGTTTGTTAGAAAGTCTTGTTAGAAAGAGTATGGATAGAGAGTCATTGATGCTTTCCATTTCCATCTTTCCAGCCAAAAAAGATCTCTTTGAGATAACACAGAATATCTTATGTAAGTTTTGCATGCTAGTCACTGTTGCGGGCAACTTTATAATTAAATTGACTGAAATATATATCAACTCTTTGCTGTCGTGCTAAGTGAACAGTGTTTACATTGCTTTGAAACTCTGCAGTTTGTTGTGTGATGAAGCTTTTGTGTTTAAACACCAAAATAATAATGTCTGTGGAATAGATTGTTTCCTCCAGGGAAATACTAAAAGCCCTGTGGGACTGAACTTTGGAAACTGGGGATTATCTACACAGAAAAATTTTTCCTTCCTCACTCTTTTTACTGAAACCAGATCCTCTAGAGTTTTGGTGGTAAAGCCCACTGTGGAGGTAGAAACACTTTTCTCTAGATGGAAGACGTGCCTGTAATAAAGGTAGTGCAAATGTATTCCTTTTCCCAGGTAATGCCTGTGTCAGTGAGGTAATTTACATCACCCTTGGTTGCCTTAATTTTTTTTCTTCCTTATAGTTTACACAGAGAGGTTTATAAAGACATGAATTTTGAGGTGTGCAAAATGATTTGGTATAAGGACTCATACTGTAGTTTTTCTTGTTTGCTTCTGCGTCCCCTGCTTTATCAAAAATAAAATGAAACATTTTCCTACATTTACCAGTCAGTTTCAGAGTGAGCAGAAGACTAAAAATTAGTTGTATCCAGTATGTATACCCCTCCAGGAAGGTCCAACCAGTGCTTTAAGGAGTACATATTTAGGCAGTAAAGTTTCTGGTAACCATCATCTGGGCGGGAGCATTTTCACTACCTTTGTTTGGGTGCACATCTTCCTCTCCTCTTTCTCTATCTGGCTGATGATGTTGAGCTCCTCAGTGCGCTTGGGTAGAAACCTGTGAAATCAATGAAGAAACCTTTCTGAACTTCTCAGGACATTCCTCTGTCTTTGTGGCTGCTTGATGGGCAGCCCTTCAAATTTCTGTGCTAGCCCCATTACTCTGACTTTGTTATCATTGTATGAAAATACAACATGAGTAAGTGTATAACTTCAACAGAACCCACAGCTGAACAAGCCAAATGTCTATTATTATTGCACATCAGACTAAACAATTTTTTTTTTTTTGAAAGAAAAATGAAGAATCAAGTTACATGCTTTGGAGCTGTGCTGTTAGGTATCTTTTTACCGAATCAGAATTTAATTTTTTTTTTTTTTTTCTCAAAGTGAAAGCTTGTTTCACATAACTGTCCTTGGTTCTCTGGTTTTAAACTGGAAGCATACTTTAAAGTTTCTTTTTGTGTTTTGAGGGATGAAACTCAGGAATTCAAGGCAATTTAACAAAATACATTCTGGAAGAATCAAGTTAGTTTCTCTATAGCAAGCTAATGTTGTATTTCCTGAGCTGTTGTTTTGAAAACAATGTATGGAGACTGAGTGTCCTTTCTGAGACTATTATTTCAATCCCCACACCCCCAAATGAACAACAACAAAGAAACCCCCATGCATTGCCAAACATTGTGAGTACATAATGGAATCTTTTGACTTCACTGAAGACTTTAAGTTCCCCACTGCCTTACCACATATATATATATATATTTATGAGTCTGAAAAATCAGGCATCACTTCAGACATTGAGGACAGGTTTTCAAAGGTCAGCAACCGAAATATATACAGTATGTGAAATTCTGGTCAGAATATGATTGCTGAGTGCATCTGAAATCCCTTCCTGTAAGATACAGTAGGTTAACTTGGGATCTGCACAAGTGAGATAATTTGGGCTTGCTGTGTATTGTCCATTTATATTTTTGAGGCTTATTTAAACTTAATGTTTCTTGCAACCTTTATGGTCAGGACTACGTCATCAGAGAATCTGCTTATTCCCCTGAGTAATAGGCTGAACAATATTTTCACTGCCTAGTCTGAAGCTTGACAAAATCTGTGTTTAAGCTGATGATAAAGTTAAGATAGGGAAAACTTCCTAAGTAATTATAAGATGACAGGTTTGCCTATGAAGTGACAAATAGCTAGATGTAGATGCCTCAAAGGACAGTAAACTAGTTCTAGAGGATGGAACTAGTTGAGGATGGAAAGATTTTTACATGTTGAAAAATGTGACTGGCTTGGGATAGCTGTTCAGTATAACAGGCAGGTATCTTGGGTTAACCTAGATAATTCTGTATCCCAAGCTGCCAATACAGTTTGTGATATTAGAGTCCTGTGTTGTGTAAGTAGCAGTGTGCCTGCAGAGCAGCTTCCTACGTATCGTGTGTCCTCAGCAGGAATGCTGAGAGTGATGCTGGCTCTGTCTGAGTTTTGGTCCAGATGGGTCTGGCTCATTCAGTTGCTGAAGAGCAACAAATCAGAGCCCTGCTCTTAGTGAGTCTGCAATAGTTGTGGGCGCTGATGATAGCAACAAAATCTTTGTTTGTACCAACAGGGAACAATGAGGTCAGGCACAAGCTGTTGGAACTATTAATGCATTTTTAAGTGCTGAGAATTAGGAATATTTTATTAATTCTGGGAGTCCTGATTTTGTAGCTTATGCTAGAGTCTCCTTTGTGATACTCTTCCCAATTAAAACAAGAAGGCTTGCCTAATCTAGCTAAAAGAATTTCTGTGCTATTGACAGTAATTTCTTCTATTAATTTGCCCACATCCTAAAGGAGAAGTTGTGTTTTGCAGAGGCAAAATAGTTGCTTGCTCAGGAGTAAATCAAGCTCATTAGACTTGGTAGCCTTGAAATCCTGAAACCAATGAGTGCAGTGTATGTGCACTGTAACTACTTGGCTACAAAGAGTCTCATCATTTCAAAGTCTGGGTCTTTATCAGTTCTGCTCTCACACAAACAGAGGTTTTACAGCCTTCTGGTTTCTGTGAATGTTGAAGGCTGACGTATTAGAACTAGAAAGGCAGGTGTTGTTTTACATCTGACTGAGCTGACTTCCAGGAGACCTGTGGATGAAGTTTAGGCTGGTTGGTCGGTGGTGCTCCTTTCTCAGTTCAGAGAAATGAGGGGCTGTCTGTTTTAACAAAAATCTTCATGTGCTTTCCTGCCAGTCTGATTTCTGGAACATAGGAACTACAGCAGCAGTATGGGGAGACTGAGGTAATAAAACAAGATCACCATCTCCATATGTAGGTGGTGTAAACAGTGTCATTATTAGTTTTGATCTTTTGAGATATTAAAATAGTTAATTGGAAAGTTCAACTGTAGGCAACACCATTGGTTATCTTGGGGTGCAGAAGACAGATTTTCAGCATGAGCAGAGAAAAGAAGCCATTGAGGCCCTTGTGCATTTGAAGTCACACTCTTGCTCCGGCTTGCTTTTTTTCACTGTTAAAATGGATTTACTTCAATGAGATAACTTTTTTGGTCAGTTCTGGGCCCAAGCAACTCTGAAGAAACACAGGATTTTTGATTCTAGTGCAAGTGGTGGCATCAACTTCTTCATGAAACCATAGTTTCTCCTCTTGCCCATGAAATTGATTTCTTGCTTATTTGATATGGATATACCACTTCTAACAGTAAAACATTTCCTCTTTTTACCTCACATTCAGATAATAATGTGCCCTTTGTGTCCAGGAAGGCTTAGCAACAATTGTCTTTGGTTTTCTACAAAACAATGGTGTTGTTCACTAAAGTAGCATTTTAATCCTTTTTGGAAATTGAATCTATTTCTCCCGCATTTTAGTGCACCTCATTTTCAGGACAAACTTCAGTCCAGGGGCCAAAAACATCCCTGGTGTAAATCTACTGAGTGTACGGAGGTTACTCTAGAGATTTGTTTGGCACTGCTTATTTAGGGTATGGACCTGTAAAGTGCTGAGTGTCCTCAGCTCCCATCAATGCCAGCACCTTGTCGACTCATCTCCTTATGCTGAGTTCTTGCAGGATTCTTAGAAAGTTATGTTTCTAACTCTGGTAATAGCAGTAGTTAGCGGTGAAAGCTAATAGACAAATAAGTGTGCATTCCCAAATACTTGAAGTTTGTTTCCTTTGAGCTCATAAGTAGAATGCTGAAGCCAAAAGAAATGAAACAAGAATTTTAACATTAAGGATTTGCATTCTGATGTTCCATCAGAAATATAAATGCAAATGAGCATCTTTGCCCTTGGATTACCTGAGAAAGTCAAACCTGGAGGAGACCATGCTCGATACAGGTGGAAATTAGCTTCTCCTGGCTTTATAATGGAGAAGGCTGGTCCTCTTTCTTAGTTTCCAAGCGAAAACTGCATTAGTTTCCAAGAGAAAAATGCCTTGCTTTTGTACTGCTTAATTAAGGCCTGATGTGCATTTCTATACTGATCATGTAAAATTCATTGTGTCAGGTAACTGTTTGCTGTAAGGGAGTAATATTAGAACTTGACCCAGCTTAGCTAGGTGCAAGAAACTAATTTTTTCTTTGCTGAAGCGGCAAACTTTTTCTGAGGTCAGAACTGACCCAAAATGGGCAATGGGGTTTAATATGACAATTTTCATTCTTTAAAGAATGAAATACAAACAATAGGTAGTTGTCAAGGACTACACTGAAGATTATTTTTTAACAAAGTGAGTCTAATCTTTCTGTAACATCAAGTACAAAGCATCTCGGGCTGGAACAGAGCCTTGGGAATAAGGAACCAAGGTGGAATAATTAAGAACTAGGCTCAGAATGAATAGAGGTGCCTCAGAGCTGTGCTTTGGGGAATCTTTGGTTCCCAAATTTGGGCTCGATTTTTCATTTCCTGAAGAAAGACCAGCTGAGGTCATCACTGAAACTACAGTCTGAATGGCAATTTAGCTTCTCTGTCTTGCAGGTTTTTGAAAAGGTGTCAGAAAACCTTGTAATTTCTTTAGTCCCTCCTGCCTGTGGCATTAAAGAGAGTACTGCCCTTCTTGTATTAATTCTGAGAGGGCAGAAGAATCCTAGAGATGAAGACAGTAATTTTTTTTTTTACTCCAAATTTCATGGTTTTGCATGTATTATCAACACTTTCAGGAATAAAATGCAAAAGGATGCTTCTTCATGGGTAGAATTTCCCTTCTCATGGCTTTTTTTGATGTTTTTTTAACTCTTCCTTCAAAAATTGTGTTGGAAGCAGAACTGCTTGCATTGGTTACCTTTTTTGCTAAGTATGTGTATATTTGAGGTGGTTTTTTGAGCACTTGAAGGCATTAACTAGTGTGTATCCACAGCAGGTAACATGCGTGCTGTGGTGTAAATGTGCATTACGTGATGTACGGTGCGTTGTTCTGCATGCGCCTATTTTTGGAGGTTTTTAGAGGGTTCTAACGACCACTTGCACACGTTAAGGGTATGCACTTGTGCTATGTGCCCTGGGAAAACCCACGCTGTTGTTTTTCTGCCCAAATGATGTCTGGTTTCGGACACTGATGGCAAGAACTTGCTGCCTGCAGCGTTTAGTGTCAAAATTCAGCGCCATGTGGGTTTTTTTAATGATGGTGTGGTAGGTACAGGTGGGAAGGCAAAGAGAATTTTGGTTAGAACCTCTCTTTTCCTGGAAGACTATTTAATTGTCTCCCTCTCCTTCTAATATTAAGCACCAGTGATGATTTCTTGCCTTGTTCTCAGATCAGACCCCTACACCAACACGCTTTCTGAAGAACTGTGAGGAAGTAGGCCTCTTCAACGACATCGACTGCTCCCTAGAGCACGAGTTTAGGAAGGCACAAGAAGAAGAGAACAACAAAAGGGTGAGTGTGAGCATACAAAACCTTTCCTCCACTTTTGATTCCTGGAAATGTTAAAGGAAATGTCCTTCAATCTGTGAGAAAGCAGATTGAGCTCTACTACCTCATAGTAACATTTTGGTTAGAAACTAGGTGGCACTATAAATTGTGACATGCTTTTTTTTAAAACTATTGAAGCAGTTGACAGAAATAAAAACCCCAAACCAACAAAAACCCAGTATTAAATAATAATAATAATAAAGTGTAACTGTGTTTGCCAGGATTTGATCCCAAGTTTCTGCTTTTAAGTAAACCATAACACAAACCACACACCTCTTGAGGGAGAGGCTTGGGAAAATTATATCATCTTTGAAGTGAGGATTGCAAACTGACTTAAATACATTACAGGGAAATTTGACTTATGAAGAGGCATTTATTTAAGAGCAAAATTTTTTTTTTTTTAAAATTCCTCCACAACACAGTGGGCCCTTGGATTTATTCATCATCAATACCAGCTTTATTGTGTTTCTTTATTTCTCATAAAGCATTCAAGTTGACCTGGAAACTTTAACTTGAAATACCTAGTAGATAACATATCCCATTTTCAAATTTCTTTTAGTTTATTCTGAAGTTATTCTGTCAGTATTCTGAAGTTCAGGTTGAATTATGTAGTCCAGCTTGTATGTAAATGTACTCCTGTACCCAAAGATAGTTAAAAGTGTTTTCAGGGATCCTAAAGTGCTGTTAAAATTCTTAAAGAATTTTGAAAGAGTTAATGCACTAGAGAGGCCAGCAAGAAAAGAGGTAAAGCTTCCTGCTGAGGTGCAGAACAGGAGAAGAGGCTTGTAGAAAGAGAAGAGAATCCAGGAGCAGCTTGGTTTTGGCTTATAAGGAAGGGAGATTAGGTATGGTTTATTTGTGGTTCATAAGGAAAGAGTCTGGGACAGATAGAGGAGGAGAGAGGCTGTGTCATGATACGCTGAGCAAGGAATAGGAGTGTCCAAATGTGAGAGAGTTCAAGTTTTGGTCAAGTATTGGGAAAATAGCACAGACTGACCCTCACATCTTTGTGTGCTGGACAAACATTAGGAAACAGCCATGTATTGAGATAAATGTGTCTAATTTTAGACTTGTTAAAAATTTTGTGGTTTAGGTTCTGCTGAGGGGAGTCTTAGAATCAGAGAGAACATTTCTGTACACTCTCACTTCTTTGTGCATTAGGGAATTTCAAAGTTGTTCTCTGTTCCCGGTGTTTATTTTGCAGGAGTAGGAGAAGAGGAGAAATCTACTGTGGTGGACCTGAATGCAGTTAGCCACAGATTGCAGCCCTTGATGTTGTAGGGGGATTTCAGCTTGTGAGGGATATTTCCAAAATCTGATTAAAACCTAGACAAGGGCATCAAATTACCTGATAATTCCAGCTGTTTAGCAGTCTCTGGGAGTCTTATTCTGCCCTCCTACCAACCCCTGCAGCTGCCATTGGTGATCTCCAGGGAGCAAATAAGTGATCATGGGGATGGGAAATAAATTTTAAAAATTAAAAAAAAAAAAAAAAGAGGGGGTGAAAAAAAGAAAGAAAGGAAAGAAAAAAAAAAAAAGGGGGGGGGGCATAAGTCCCACTGGCTGGCTAACCTGTAACATTTGCTCTGTGTTTCCAATTAGTCTGCTGTATGTTCATTCTTACATTACTGACTGACTCTCAGATAGGAATCTGAAGCAGGCCCCAGTAGGGCTTTGCACAAATGCAAGAGACAAAGGCCAAGACAGAAGGAGACTCCTTGGGCTGGAGCTATCCCTAAGGAAATGCTTCTAACAGCCTGCCCCTGGAATATGAGTGTGATGTAGTGTTGGCCTAATGGACCTACCAACACATGGAGACTAAGGTTAATTGCATGGAAATCTTACTCACTGCACAGAAAAGTCTTCCAAAAATATTTTTGGTCATATTAATTTCTCTGGACTGTGAAAGAAACAGCTTTGTTTATTTTACTATATCACTGTGGCTTAGCACACAGCTTGACACTGAAATCTTGTAACAGAAAAACACTTTCATTTCTCATTGGCTGTTTTTGCTCCTTGAGAGTCATAATTTGAAAAATCAGAGGATAAAGTTCAAGTAGTCGCATTTTTTTTTCTTTCTTTCTTATTTTTTTATTTTTTTTAATCTTCTGTGTGGGATCCCATGGATAATCCTTGAGAATTTGTTGTGATGAAGTTGATTATGCAGACTGGTGACTTTCCAAACTAGTTGTGAAGCTGTGAGTGCAGGGTTTAGGAACACCATGGGTACCTTTTCTCGCAAAGGTACTATTGAGTGGAAAGCACTTGCATTAATATCCCAGCTTCTTATCCTGGAATAAATCACTTGACATCCTTCTGCCATGCTTGCTCATGTGTAAAGTGGAAGAAGTGTCTCTTTATGCCTCCCATACTTGGTATGCCTTATGGTTGTAAGATCATCTGTCCAGGACCACCTCTGACAATGTATGTGGCTAATGCCTTTGCTCAGGGACTGAGGGGACTCAAGGAACAACAATGATGATGATGACCTCCAGGACCTGAACTGAGAAAAATAAAGCTGTAAATGGAAGTCAGTCTTTCAGCTGGTTTTGTCTTCTCTGCTGTTTATACAATCCTATATTAGCTGGAAGTCTCTCCTAGAGAAAGGCCTGCTCCCTAAATGCAAGGGATGCTACAGATCAGCAATAAGCATATGGATAAGCAGGTGAGAAAGAGGCTTTTTCCATCCTCTTGATGGAACTCTTCCTGACACAAGCGTCCTACCACCCAAATTCTCCACCAAAATTAAGTAAAAGCATACCTGTACTATATTTCTACTTGCAAAATTGTAGATGTTAAAGTTCTTGGGAGCTTGAGGCAGACAGCAACTGACAGCTCAGACCCAGACAAAACTTACAACCCAGCTCAACAAGGCAGGTAGTGCTGGCAGATCACAGGACCACTGTAGCCGGGCTGCAGGTCTTAGGCTTGCACTGCTTGGAACATTAGGTATCCAAAGCATTTGTAGTGGGTTGTAATTGCAAGCACACGACCTTTGCAGCTACTGGGTAGGCCCTGTTTTCACATCTTGTTTTGAGCATTGAGTTGGGGCTGAGAGGATAATGTCAGAAATGGGAAGAGTCAGTGTCTGTTTCTGAATAACTTAGTAGACCCACTTCATTAAAATGCATCTAGCCTGACCTGCCTGTATGGAATGAGAAAAAGTGGAAATATGCTGATTGTAGCAAGTAGAGTATTGCATCACATAGCATTTACAAATAGTAAGCTGAATATTTTCAACATGAGGCCATGTTTGAAAACACATTCTGTGTATGCTAGAGTTTGGATGCATCATTTCCTAAGACTTATCCTGAAACTCTGAAATCTTCTAACCAGTGTTGAGTGCTGCAAGATAATGTGTAATTTATGCAAATGAGGCAGGGAAATGGCTATTCTCAATTACAGCTTGGTTTTAATGTGGTTTGTTCAGTGTCCGTTCAGGAAGCTCATTAGTCCTCTACATGGCCTAATATTCTAAGTATACTAATATTCTAAGTATATTATCCTAAGGCAGGCACCTCACTGCTAGAAAGGTGTGAGCAAATTGAAGTAGTCTGGTAAAGAAGAAGAACAAAACCAAATACCAAGCCTTCAGTGATCAAATAATTTCAATCTGCAGAAGGAATAAAAAGCCTGAGTATCCAGTTTAGTTGTGCTAAACAAGGGATGATGCTACAGTCTGATGTGTGTTTGAAAGACATATATTTAGTCTGTACCTTCTAGGACCTCCTTCTACCTTGTATATATTTCTGTGTATCAGCATAAGAGAGTAGATAAAATGCACTTGTCTAGCTTATAGCACATCACTATTTCATGCTGAACTCAGTGACCCTCTGCCCTCCAAAAGAAATTTCTTGCAAATATTTGCTGAATGTCATAGTTTGGTACTGTAGCCTATGAGTATAGGGAAGATGATATAATTCAAAGCAAGCTGGAAATGATGGAATCTGTCTCTAGAGTAGTATAGTTTGGTGAAAAAATTAACTTAATTTCCACACCTTGCTTGAATTTCATGCAATGTGTATCTAGCCCACAGGTTTTCCCCTCTTCTGAAAAGTAATACAGAAAAATCATAAGGAATTTTGCCTGTATTTTATAGTTGACATTACAGCTGCTGAAACTAGCAGTGCAGTAAATGGGGCCCTTATGCAGAAAAGGGTGATATTGTACCTTTATGTGAGAAGAAAAAATATTTATATGTTGATAAAGCACATTGTATAACTGTTTGGGTTTTAGAGACCTGTATTGTAATACTAATAGGCTGTGTGGTAATGCTGGCACTGCACTCCCTTGGTGAAAGAATAGGGATTAAGGGCTCATTTTGGTGGCTGGCTTGGCTGATGGGTGACAAATTAGCCCCAGTTTTCCCTTGTAGGTACTCTGAAACCCCAGCAGGGTCCTGGAGAAGAGCAGTGTGCTGGTAGGTGTTTCAGAGGCAAGTGCTCTGAAAGGGCTGAATTTCTCTTGTGAAATAATACCAACCAACAAACTCATAAGCCTGTTCCTGGAGCACTTTTGGCTCATTGTCTGACAGTCTGTACAATGGAAGGAAAGGCCTAGGTTTAAATGCTTACTATTTTGATTTTTTAAAAAAATTATGCTGTCTTAAATGTGCACATGTACATTGTCCCTGGATTCGTCTAAACATGATGCAAGACCATCCATATTGTTTTAAGTCGAAGGGCCCTCTGATTTCTCATTTTCCCACTGAGATTAAGTATTTTATATACTCAGTACATCATAGTAGACACAAAATAAGACTAAAAAATGTTTATGTTAATACAGTGCTTAAGGGCCAGGGTACCATTGTTTTATTTTATTGTAATAACTTCAAGCTGTTACTTTATCAATCAGTTAAGCTGTTGTCAAGGTGATAACTCAAAACTCTAAATTTCAAAGTCCAAAGTATCACCCTGGATTCGAAGGTTTCAGTATAGTAGTTCTAAATAGAACATCTATATCTGTGAATATGCAAGCATGCTCACACCATAGCATTTTTTCTGGGTGACACATTGAAGTACTGGAAAGATACACTGTAACTCTGTATCTATGTTTTTCTGAGGGTTATTCTGGGTTTTCATATGCATTAATTGCATCAAGTTATTGATCTGCTTTTTGGGTTCATTTTTTGGTTTGCAACACCCCTTCTTAATTAGATTATTTTTTTCAGTATTCCTATGAAGAAGGTAAATGCTCTGTCTCTTATTTTCTAAGGGAAAAAACAGATTCCAGAGGACATTGCTTTCCAGAGCTCCTTTGTGGTGTGACACCAAGCCCTCGAAGGGATCACATATGTGGAGTGAGAATTGCAGGGTATCTGCGTCCTCTCCACCATTCTGCCAAGAGAGCAGCTTTCGGTCTCTTTTGGTTCCTAAATGCCTATAGCAGCATGGCCCCAAAAGATTGATAGACACCCTCAAAGACATTTTGGAGTCTTGCTCTCACTGAAACAAAGCAGGACTAAATCAGAGAGCTACCATAAAGGATCTGGGCTCAAGTGACATGCTGAAAATTGCACAGGAAGTCTGTGGCAGAGCCTCGGATTGATTCCATATCTCCTTGGTCTCAGCATAGGGCATCCCACAGGCCATGTGTGTTAAAGATTTATCAGCTGTTGTTCAGTGTTGCTAAAGACAGGAAGAATGCTCTCCTCCTCTCTCCAGATGGGTAGGCTTGCTGGATTTTAACTTCTTAACCTCTGTAGATTTCATGGTAGACATGTGGTGGTTTGTTGTACTTTATATGATGGCAGCTCCACAGTTGGCGCTTCAGTCCCCAGCTTTATGAGTCCTGTTTTGAGCACCTATCTATTTCCAGGCACTTAGTTGCCACACTGAACTGTGTTACAAAAGGGACACTTTCTGCATACTGGTGCAGGAAAGCTGTCAAGACAAAACTGTTCATGACCTCGCAGACATATTCACAAGAATAGGCTTTAATTTAGGCTTGTTGCTGATGGTACAGCATCTTATCTGCTGCTGGCAGGCAGGTATATCTTATCTTGAATGGACTTTTGAGCAGATTTACAGGTTTAGATCCTCATACTCAAAGAGAAGACCTGAATGTTTTTCCAGCAATAAGTGACTTTATCATGCAGAAGGGCAATTCTTGAGGGCACACGTTTTTGATTCAGCTAAACCTCCCCAACCATCATCTTTCCATGTTCTTCTGAATTCCAGCTGATGAATCATCCTGCAGAGCTCAGTCAGGACAGGCCACTTTCCTTCTTCTTATTATTGTCTCTGTCCCAAAGAAGCAGAGTCACCCTCTTGTAATGTTTGGAGGTCTGTTATGTTTTGTGTATTTTGGCTACCCCCCAAAAAGTAGGGCCTATCTGATTTCCTTTTAACATTTCTTTCACAGCAACACGGCATAGTTGTGCCTTTTGCCTTGGTCTTCCTTGGAATGTTTTTAATGGTACTGCTTCCTAGTTACCAGTTCAGGTTTCAGCAGCATGGACTGGATGGCACATGAAAAAGGGATAAACCTTTCCTGTAGTGGCATTTTTATAAGTCTATCTGTTAGGTAAAGCCCCTAAATCTTGGCAGTCTCTTTAGAGCATACACTCTGCTATTAAACACGAGCTCTTTGCTCCCCAGAGTGGGCTGCAGTCTCTATGGTTGGGTGGGTAATAAGATACTGCTGATACACTTCAGAGCAAGGTGCACTTTTCCTTTATTTATGAAGATAGACATGCTGGTCAAGGGCTTAATCACAGCTGATAAATCATTTTAGAAAGCCTATTAGAACCATATGCTGATCTTTCGTATTAACGTGGTGTGTCTGTTTCTAGTCTAATAAGGCAGGGTCTCTTTGCCCTCTCCCTTCCCCCTGCTTGGTGTGCAAATTATTTATCTGTTTAAGTGCTAGTGCTTGCTTGGGGGCATTTCTCTTTATAGGTATTGTTAATAAAGCAAGGTGAACAGAGGAAAGAAGGATTTTTTTTTCTCCAGAGGGCAAAGCTGAGTGGTTTTGGCCTCCTTTGCTGAGAGGGGGTTGCAGAGCAATTGTCTGAAAGCTGAGGCAAAGAAACCTTTTGGTTAAAGACTGGGACACCGTGGCACGGCCTTCACGGCAGCATAAGGTTGTCATTTTGGCCCAGGTGGTTACAATCCTGGAGCCCAAGGACTGCGAGGGTTGGGTGTGCTGACATTTTGGTTACCTCACCTTTCCCTCACTCGGAGAGGGCTGCTGCAGGAACAGATTCCACAGCCATCTAATGAGATCCACATTGGTGAAGTTATCCAGAGCCAAGTCCTATTTATCATTAATTGGTGGGTTTGCTTGCAGATCTTTCCTATTATTTGCTGATTATACCCCTACACATTTTATTATCTTGCCAAAATTCAAATGCTAATAATTTCTTGATTTATTGTTTATTTATAACACTGTCTACTGCCTAAATAGACGTGGTTAGAAGATTTCAAAACGGCAACAGCTCTTTTGCTGACTGGGTTTCTTTCACGTTTTGCACATGGCAGTCAACTATTTATAAACCTCCATAGGGACTCCTAAACCTTTACAGTTGGGTTCCTCCCACAACTTCAGCCTCTTTTCTCCCTTGCTCCCCCAAGGCAAGTCTTGTTTTTTTGGCATAAAGACAACGGTGGTGATTGTTAGGTGGAGAAAATGTCCCCAAGCTGTGAACTGTGGGTAAGGATTTTTAATTTGTACATCAAGCAGGATAAATTGGAAGTCGGAGACATCCAGTAGAGTAAGGATATCTTCACCATGAAATTTTCATCTGAGTTTTAAGTGTTCTTTAGGTTTACAAAATATAAACTGAAAAACTGAAAATTCACTTGTAAAGTGAGTTTGTTTGCATGCTGTAGCATGTCCCATTTCCAGTAGTGCACAAATTTAACTTTTAAATCTGATATACTTCAGAGTAAAGAAAGGAATAGTGGAGAGAAGAAATAAGCCAGAACAACTGGTCACATGTGATGGCAGTTAATGAACGCCAGAGTGGGATGTATAGCCTCATACATCTCTGGGGCAGTTTCATTGACTTTAATGGAATTTAAATTTTTAACCTATTACAACTAGGCAAAGATCTGAAGGGAGAAAAGCCTTGCTCAGAGACCAAAAAAACCTCAACTGTGGTCATGATGTGAAGTATCTGTGTAGTCATTGATGTCCCGCTAATATGTAAAAATAGGGCCTTTTGAAAATCATACCAGGGAGGTAGAAATTATACATATTAACTGTTTCCTCATTCTGGTTTCTCTCTCACGTGCTTCTTTACCAAAGTTGCCAAGTCCACTATTATTAAATAAATATCAGCTTTTTTTTCCCCCCTGAAATGTGAGTAAACTGTGTGTGGCTCGGTCTGGTCCCTGGGAAGGGAAAAGACATCAGGTTGCCATGTGAATGTACATGTCAAAGTGCAGCTCTGCCAGCCAGTCTGGGGCTGGGTGGGGAGAGACACGGGGAGAATGAACTCAGTATTACAAACCGTCTCTTTTGAATTTCTACAACCTATTAGTCACAGCAAGCTGCCCTTATTGATTTTGGTAAGAGAGGTCACTTTTAATCCTCTAAAGTGGAGAGAGCTACATGCACTCTCCATAGCATGACATTAAAATTGACACAGCTCTGCATCAGTTCTATGAAAAAGCCCTAAACCTAGATGGATTATTGCCTTGCTTTTCAATGGATACAAGCTGCTAACCAGAGCATGCTAACCTAGATTAGGTGTAAAAGCTTTAAAATGCTTCATAAGGAAAGCACAACCAAAAGAAGCCAGAAAATATGAGAACACACTAAAAGAGCTGCCCCGGCAAAAATAGGCCATTAGTCTTCAGATACTTATTTTCTCCATTTTAAAACATTTAAATGTCAACACAAAAGAGTGGAGATTATCATATAAAAGAACAAACAAAAGCTGACCTTACTCTATGATTATGAAGAAAGCTTTATTCTGGCTGATACCCCTTGCTAGTTTTGTTTATGTTCTTTGGAGAACTAAATCTTTGAATACAATTAGGACTCTCCGACTTGAATCTTAAGTGTGCCTCAAAATAAACAGCAGAGGTGAACTCTCAGCAGTTTTCTTTTCATCTTTGTTATCCTTGCTCTGACCCCTTTTTTCCTGCCTCATGATCCTTTGTGGCATACTATTATTAAGAGAAATCTTGATAGAAAAATATGCTTAATGTGGATAGGAAAATAATTTTGAGCCTGGAAAAGTTGAGGTTTTTTTCTTTCTTTCTTTGGAATTCCAGAAAATGACTAGTGCCCCTTTTGATTTTATGCTAGTTATTTATTTGGAAATTTGTTCTCTGAAGGTTTTGCTGGTTTTCTTTTTTTTTTTCCTGTGAGTCTCAGTAAATATTTATAATGTAGTGTTTAGGGAAATTTGTTGCCTTGTCATGCAAGCTTGGTGTTCTCTCTTTTCATTAGTTGTAATTTTTCCCAAGTATTTCTTACTGAAGGTTAGAAATTCCCTTTATATATAAAAGACAGCTGCAAAAGAAACAGTGACAAAACCCATCAAGGTGCAAGGTTGAAGTCTAATCTGTGGAGCCTGTAAGAGATGCCACAGCAGCTTTCAGTAAATCTTAAAAGTCCTCTCTTGGTAGTTGGTTGAGAAGGTCTCTGAGCTCATTCTCAACAGAGATTAAAGTACATGTGTGTCTGTGAGGCCAGCTGGCTTCCCCTCCTACATTAGGAGATACTTACTCTTCCTCCCCTTCCTCCTCACCTGAGATGGGTGTGTGGGGGGGTGGTATTTCCTCCCTCCCAGTGGATTTAGCAAGGCCTAGGGAAATTCAAAGCAGGCTTTGAAGGGAGCTGGCTTTTGGTTTTGTTACTAACGCTGAGACATGACACCTAGAAGAAAAGGTGAAAGATGCCCAATCTGCAGACTGTCTGGGCTTCTGTCTGGCAGCTTATTTTTGTTCTAGCCCTACCTTTTCTTCTCCTATCAAGGAAGCAATAAAAATAAGGTACCTTGCCAGTCTCTCCTTCTTTTTGTTGGAAGAGTCCTTGCTCCTGTCCTAGAGGAGAGAGAAAGAAGGAAGATGAGAAAGTAGGGGTTGCTAAGGGAGGCAAGAAATAAAAGGAAGAAGGAGTACCTTTATTTTTTACATATATAAAAAGTGTATTTCTACCCCAGATCAGACTTGTTGGGGAAAATGGGAAGGAAAATTCACACAGAAGAAGAAGGAAAATAATATTACTAAGGCATGAAGAAGGCTGAGGGAGACTATCACGAGGCTGTTCAAGTGAGAGAGATAGGGTGAAAAATCTGCACTCTTGTGAAGCAGACATTAAAAAGACAGGTCTTTTTATTTTTTTTTTTAAGAAGTGGGATATCAAAATATTCCTGTGATGTACATGTTAGCAGAATTCAGGGAACAGAGATTAAGGAGTTGAAAAGTAAAATCTGCTTTTCTCCCCACCATGCCCATCCTGTCCCTTCCACCCCCAACCCAAAGAAATGGAATTAGTTTCTCAGCTTAATGTTGAAATGGGATGTCAAGCGATGTGGCTGTACAAGAGAAGAGGAGGCATGAAGGTGCGAAGTTGATGTTGGATATTGGAATAGCTTTTCCCTGAAAAAGCGGAAAGGAAAGTCAGTCTGGATGCTCATGTTTCTGCTTTCTTCATAGTCTTTTCTAAGTTATTGTTTCTCTCATCATACTCCTGTCTTATCTCTGAGATCTCTGTGTACGTCCCTTGGGAAGTATACATCTGTGTAAGTGCTGTTTCTGTAATGACAATGTAACCATGTAACCATGGTTCTTTCCCATTTATGCTGTTTTATTCCAGTACAGTAAACTCATGCAAATGTAAATGCCAACATATATGTTTCAGGAAAACCAGGAAAACTATTACACGTATTACACCTCTGCACATAAGTTCTTATTTTGTGGATTATTGAGTGGCTGGAATCTTTTTCAGGTGCACCTCTTATATCCAAATTTCTTTTCTTTGCTTCATCCATCTCAGCCAGTTAAATGTGTATATAACTGATTTTCTGAAATGGGGCCAAAGTCCATGTACTTCAATAGCTCTTAAACATATGGTTAACTCCAAGCATGTGTGCAGGGGTTTGCTGAAGAGAGATAGTTTGCTGAATCAGGACTTCCCAGCACCAAGATTTTAAATTGCAAACAATCCTCTATTTTAATGTGTTTTAATTACTGCCTCAACTAAGAATAGTTAAAGGTAACTATTCTTAGCTGACTCCTGCAGATGAAGCAAGTTGTACTCGGATGAACAGAAATGTAAGGGTAAACCAAATTTCTCTGACACCCTTCTATGAGAACTATTTTTTTTACTTCTTCCTAATAAATAATTATTTAATATGAAAGGGAATAATGATAATAATTTCATATTTTGATTAAATACTTATTTTTTTCTGGGGGAAATAGAAAAGGTCCACTACTAAAAAAAAAAAAAAAAAAAGCCGCTTGCTTTTTTTTTTTTTTTTTTTTTTTTTTTTTTTTTTTTGAGATTTCTGTATTTTCTAACTAAATGTAGTGCTGAGATAATAATATATGTATGCCATCATTGACCAAATGAATATCACTCAGCTACCTGGTCTTCTCCATATGTAAATCTATGTGATTTGTGGAGAAAATATTTTAAAGAACAATGGAAGTGTGTATATATGCTATAAAAAACCCAAAACAAACTAAAAAGGCCCAAACCAAATAAAAACAAACAATCCAAAACCCACCCAAAACCAAACCAGCCCAACCAAATCCCTCCCCCCCCCCCAAAAAAAAAGCCCTGAAGAAAAAGGAAAAAACAGAACAAAAAAAATGGAGTTGCCTTTCTCATTCACTCAAATTCTTCCATGTGCAGGGATAAATGGGATAGGGCTACTTGCCCTGTGTTGCTGTGGTTTTCTCCATCCTGGATCACAGGTAGGGTGGGATGGAAAGTAGATTCCACAGAGTAAATGCATCTGTTGGAAGGTGCAGGCAAGGGGAAAGAGTCAGTGAGGGAAATGTTCTTTTCAAAATAGTACTTAATATGCTGTTAGTGATGGAGTGCTCAAATTGCCTTCTTGTTGACAGTTGGGTAAGGAAAAAAAGGCATCTTTTACTATTGGAGTTGATACACTTAATACATTGTTTTGAAACAAAATGTTCTTCCCTTGTTTTTGTGTAAGGTGGTAAGACTTAAAAGAAATTGGGCTTTCTTCTCCTTTTCTTCCTACTTTTCAATATTCGTTTCCTCATATTCTATCTTCAAACCAGCTAATCTGTGTCCCCTTCTTCTTGAATAGCATTATCCTGACAACAGAGCAGTGAAAAAAGCCAAGACTGCAGGACTTCTAACAATGCCAGAGGGCCCCAGGAATAGGAATGCCCTGAAAAAAATGTGCTTCTATCCAGCTGCCCTTCATATTGTTGTCTCCCTATCCAATTTACTAGAGAATTTCCCACTGGCTCTTGGCTCATTCCCAAATGAGAATGTAATCTTTTAAAGATTACGCTGCATAATGGAGGGACAAGGAGCTCTTTATTAACTGGGATGGGGAGTCACTTGCTATTAGGCAAGGGAAGGGGATGGGATGTGGTAGTGTTTTGTGAGCTCTGCTTTCTGCCCCTTCTTGTCAGCAACAGGATGGGAGTGGGAAACCACTGCAGCTGCAACGTAGAAAAAGAAATAATTGAATGTAGCTTATGATTATGGCAATTACTTTTATAACATGAGGGATTATGCCATAACTATTATATTGCCAACAAGATTAAATTACTAACCTAATACCACAACATGTTTTCCAGGAAAATAAAAAAATAATTCTGCTTGCTCCAGAGTTGATGCATTCAAAGACTATTAATGCAGTGTTAAAGAGCTGAGCAACCAAGGAACCTGCAGGGCTGTCTGTACAGACATTGTCTGGATTGGATCCCTGTCACTTCCATGAACTCTGCCAGCTAGACACCCTCACTCTTTCTGGGATGTTAAGCAATGTGGTACTGTGGTAATTTTAAATGCTCCCTCTCCTGTCAAGCAGATAAGCTTCTGCCAGTAAATGTTAATAAAGAAATAATCAGAAGCTACACCTGCGATGGAGAAATTTTTGAAACATGATGAAGAGACCAATTTTTCTCATGTAAACTCACTAAACTGATTGGAAGGCTTAAACTTCAATGTATTTTCATACTGGGCTCTTCTTTTTACTACATCTTTTGAAAATATTGCTTTATACAATGGATATCTGTTTGTAAAATAATTTAACTTCACCTCTGAGGTAATTTTTGCTGAAGTTTCTGAAATATGCAGTGTGATTTTCAATGTTTTTTAAAAATATTTTTTCTTCCACATGCATAACAAGGTCATAGATGACAACTTGTCATATAGCTGGTACAGATACAGCCCCATATAGACTGTTCATGATAGGAGTATAAGCTAAGTTAATTATGCAGGAAGAGCAGTTTCCTTTTGTTCATCAGCTGGAAAATGAGTAGAAAATTTAATTTTGGAGACTTCAGAGATACATCATGTGTTGGTCATTATGAGCAAATTAACTGGCTTCATGGAAAAGCCAGTTCTGATTCTGAAGAGAAATGCAGGTTAACAATATAAATATTTTTATTAGTTTTTATTTGGTATGTGATGAATGGTACCTCAAGCAGTTGATTTAATTTTTGTTGTATGTACATTTAAGTCTTTTCACACCACTGTGCTTTATGAAAATACCCGTTATTACACAAAGCTATTGGATACATTTGGAAAGACTGGACATATATTTGTAAATCAACCTCTTCTTCTTTTTGTGGTGAAGAGTTAAGGATATCAAATTGAGGTCAAACAGGAGCACGTTATTGTAACTGTACTGTATTGTCAGGCTTAGAAACCTCTGAATGACAGCCTATATTTGATTTTATTCTTTTTTTCTCCTTCCTTCCTTCTGAATACGTGAACAGAAAAAGAAGCAAATATGATTTCATGGTGGATATTTTTGTTCTGTTGCAGATACAACCAGTGCAACACACAAACTGTTTGTTTCAATGACACTATCTCTTGGCTTTTTGACCTTCCTATTCATTTGAGCTTTTAAGAGACACCTTAGGTAAAAGATGTTCTCAGTTACCTTTTGGGTCTGAGAGCTCTATTAAGAAGGTCTTACTGTAAGTTGGTTTCATAATTTCCTTGTGTCTAACCAGCCGAACAAGGTTATAGCTCTACTTGATAACTACAAAACATCTTTTAGTCAGGTAAGGGTGTATTTCTATTCCCATGGCTTGTATCATTTTAAGATCGTTGTGTTTGCAGTGAGACATCCTGTATTAGTTTCCTCTAAGGGGTTTTTATTTTTGTCCCTGGTGCATTAGTTCCTCCCTGGTACAAACAGTTGCACAAGAAATCAACCTGTTTTCTTACATCTCCTATGCCCAGGGCATATTAATAAGTCTTTGGTTGCTGCTTGCTTTTAGAAAGAAGGTCAGCGTGGGTTTATTGCACATCTGCCAGTAGTTTGCAAATGCTGGATCCTCGTAGTGACCCCGTGTGCCCACCAGGCAAGTGTTACCTTTCACAGACCGCGAGGAGGGAATCATAACCCATGGAAAGGGGCCCACCAGACGCCTGAGGGCCATACCTCAAGCTGTCACAGGAGTTTCACCAGTTCTTGCTGTTCATTTGCTTTCCTGACCTCTTTGCATCGTGTGCTTAAACACCTTAAAAGCCAGCCTGTGGCTCAGAGCTTTAACTGCAGGCGGCACTGCAACATGATCTGCTGGAAATTGTAAAGTCAGTGATATAGATTTGTGTGGACTTCTGTGTGCCCCCTCACTGTTAGTAGGTAATAAAACATTAACATTTCAGTGTGACAAGGGATTTTTTGGTGTGACCCTGTGTTTAACCACCATCAAGACACAGGTGTAAATTTTTTTAAGATACATGAGAAGTACTGGAATACCACCTAGATACTGGCGTGTTCGGAAGGTCTGGCAGTAATATTGGATGGTTTTCTTCATTTTGTTGGTGTTGCAGCATAAACTAGTTTGAATGTATTTTTTTCTTTCTTTTCTGCAAATATTCCAGCGGAATTATTTTCAGTGCCAAGGGGAAATTTCTGTAAGACCTTGTCATAAGCCATGTTTTTGCATTTTTCTTGTTTTCCTGCCAATCTGTAACTTCCCTGTCTTTCTAACACTTGGAAAACTTTCTGCATATTAATGTCAGTTTCTGTGTCAGCTGATGTTGAAATAGGTTTCAAAACCACAGCCAGAACTTTTATTTACCCAAATATTTAGCTTTCAGTTTAACCTGACTCTAGACTGAGTACATCGGAGTTAAAAGTAGCCCAACAAATCAGCTACTTTCTACCTTCTGACATGTGACAGGCTGTGTGGATACTTTTATCTTGTCCTAAATATTGTGAAGGGAGGGACAGTAGTTTATTATAAGCTGCTGTGACTCAATTGTTTTTGCTACTCTGTTTATCATATCTCAACTGGAAGATGCTAGGGAAGCTTCTGAGCTTTCCAGCAGTTAGAAGAAGCAGGTCTCACCGGTTTTTGTTTTCATGAAGGAACAGGGACTTTGAAATTGCTTGCATGAAGCATGCTATTTGCTATATGTCTGCAGAAGACCAGTGTTTGGATCCCATCTTCAAGTAATACTGTGGTGCATATAACCTCTAAATTATGATCCTTATTTTTACATTAAATCTTTTCAGCTGGATGATTTTTTTTTGCTTTAAACAATGGGTATTTTTTAAAATACATGAATATAATATAGAAAGTATTCAGTTCCTTCCAGTGATTTTCTTGCTGGATGTAGAGACACAGCACTAGCATCTAGCAAGCAAATACATTCCTGTGGTGTTTTCAAAAGCATATGAGAAACCATATGTTTTCATAGGAAAACAGCTGTTCCCAAGCATATGCTTTCTGAGATAGAGTGACACTCACTAAAGGGGCAAAGTAGGACCATGGCTTGTCTTCTAAGTTGAATGAAGTTGGCAATAACTGTCTCTTTCAATGTGCAGTGGCACTGCATGTAGATATCGCCATGTGGAGTTGTAACTGGTAGGAGGGAGAGAGATTAACCTCTACAGTCTGCAGCTTGGAAGAGACAATATAAATCTCTGTCCTGCTTGGAGCTGTGAATGCCTCTGTAGGAGTTATAGTAACAGACAAATTAGCATAATGTAATTGGCTGGCAAGGTCAGCCCCTCTCCAGGAGCATTAGCAATGTTTACTGTAAGAAGAGACAGACCAAGTATTGTAGGGTAGTACATTGTCTGTCCTTTTTGAAGGAAGAATAATCATTTTGGACTCCCTACATCACAGACTTTACCATATCTTATTAAAATTCAGACTATCATATTTCTGCCTTAAAGCAAATAATCTAATAGAACAACAAAGTATATTCTCTACTATAACACAAATCTTTATTCTTTTTGTTTTTGCTTTGAACCTCATTAAGTTTACTTTTCTCTCTTTCTCTGTTGAAGAGCTTTTCTCTGGATGTTAACTTCCATATGCATCCCTGCCAATACCTAATAAATCTTGTTGAGGGAATGAAAATTTATGGTCTTATTACATGGGACACAATTAGTAAATCCAGACAAACTTAGCAGCTTTCTTGTTTGGCTCTTTGAAATGAAAATTCTGAGCAAAATTCTGGGCCAGCTCTAGCAATCCAGACTCACTGGATTCAGCTTTGCAAACCTTTTCACAGCTGTAGGTGAGAACTGTGAGATGATGTGTTTTGAAGGAGACCTTCCATTGAGTCACAAATAGCTCTGGCTTTTCAGCGTTTGTTGTCAAAAATGAAAATTGGTAGGAAGCATTTGAAATTAGTACAAATGTTCAGTTATGAAATGTTTGGGAAATGGCTTTTAGTATATCATACAGGGGTCGCATTGCCTTTTCTTATGTAATCAACAGAAATGGTGAACATTGTGGTATTTAATACTGTCTGTGCCACTGTAATTTCCCCAGACAACTGGCAAAAAGGCTAAAACATACACAGAATCACCTTCTGAGCACTATCTTACTGGAAAACCTCTTTCCTTCTGTTTAGACAGTGTGATCCAATGAATTTCTAGAGCACAGTCTATTCTATGGTGACAAAGAAAAAACAGGTAGCATTTCCTGGACCCTGCAGTAGCTATTTTTTGAGTCTTGTGTATTATAACTGTAAATTAGACTGGTTTAAAATGAGCAGTGTTCAAGGTTGAAGGGTAATATTGCTCTTCTTTAATGCTGATAGCCAGGAGCTAGCTGCTCTTGAGGACAGGATCGTGGAGCTACTTGTGCCAGGCTGGTACTCCTAACCTTCTTCTTCAACTTTCAGGTATCACATTGCTTAGGTTGTAAACATCACACTGACAGACACTTTCTAGGCAAAAGCTGCTGGGTGAAGGAGAGCACTCAGAATTTACAGTTCTCCAAATGCAGCTAAGTTGTTGCTCAAGGATGCCTGCCTGCCCTGTTTCATTCATGGCTTAGCTGAAACTCCTGCCTGAATTGTGTTTTGCTTCCTTGAATGAAATTATCTATCTGGCTGGGTCACACCAGGAGGACCTATCATTTTTTTACTTAGGAATAGGAGCATTGTGGCTCCTCAGATGCAGTGAGAACTTCGCCAAGGCATTTCTGGAGCATGTGGTACTCTAAAGGACTGGTATGTGATTTCCCCAGGATGGCTCCACACCACATTTAATTAGTGTGACTGGAAGCGTGTACATCTGGATGATTGTCTGGTATCATTATCAAATATAGTGCAGCTTCTTTATTTTTCTCTCCATATCCTCCATTCAGAAAAGAAGCCCAACCAAACATATCCTGCTTTTACAACTGAGAATTCACCCCCTTCATCACCACCACCACCATAGAACCTCAGTAAGATTTTTAGCCTGACTCTTCTGAAATGGCTCACAGTTTTTAGTGCCCATATTTGGATGTAAGGCCAAGAATCCTTTAACTAGATACAATTTTCTGCAGATGATGAGTTCCCCTTTTTTGAAGAATAGATCTGCAATCCTGTCTGGACTTTCAGGACTTGAGTATTGCAGTCATTATTCTCTTTTACTGATTATATGTCTTTCTCTCATGTTTACAGCCACCAAATAACTGTTATTTTGTCTCACAATTCTTCAAATGGTATTAATCATATAATTATTTTCTGTATTGGTTAAAGTATGTTGATTATGATTTCTTGTAATTTTTCTGAGTTTTAAATGCATGCTGCTCTAAAGTCCTGTAGAGTTCTCTTACAAAAAACCCTCTTTTGCTCTGTCACTGCTATGTTATACTGCCTTCCTAGGTATACTGTGTTGTCTCTAAAGACTATTCCCTTTTTCGTCACTTCCAAGCACTGTGTAGCTTTGAAGGTCTTTGTCCTGTTTTACATGTAAGGCAAAAGAATGTGAAGTAATTTGATCAAAATCATGCAGTAAATCTGTAGCAGAGTGAGGAAAAGAATGAAAGTGCAGTTCCCAGTCTACCTGACCTGCAGAACATGTTTGTTCTGCCCAGGGCTGCCCAAGGAGTTGAATTTCTGATTTTTTCTGCTGTCCCCGTCCTGGGAAATTGTATGTCCAAGCTCCACACCGTTCTTTTTCCCATTAACAATAGCTCATCTTTCAGAGATCTCCCTCTGTGTTTAAGACCAAGTCACATGTCTTCATCTGTGGATGGTCAATTCTGTTTCTTCTGGTGCTAAAGGACCACCATTGGTTTATCTTCCAAGCATGTTCATTCTGCTAGTCTTACCTTTTTTTTCCCTGCCTGTCACTTGCTGAAACCAAGGAAGAAGTGGACAAGGGTTGCTTCTCCTTAACCAGACTGCTTTGAGGATTCAGAGGACACTTTCTTGTAATCTCTGTTCATCTGTAGCCCTTGCTGTACTCAGTAAAAGTCAGCTTCCTTTAGGTAGGAGGGTATTTAACTTTTTGCCTTCAGTGTAGAGACTGTTTGCCTTTCTAGACCTTAACTTTTTTAACTCTTACAGCTATAAAGATTGTTAATTTTTGTCTGATTGCTTCCAAATTATGTACCTAATTTTATTTAAGGTTTTTCAGTTCAAGATCTAAACTAAACCAGCTCTCCTCTCCCAAAGCATCAACCTAAAATCGATTGAAGGGATTGTGGATCCTGAAAAAGTGCATGATGGCCTTTGTGATTACTTCCCAGGAGACCTGGTGAATTAACTTGACATCTAGGTGCTCCTTTTATGACTTTCACGGATCAAAATGATTTTCCTACTAGCTCACTTGAAAACCCACTTTACTGGTTAAACCTATGATTGCTCGTTGTGTTGCAAACGATTTGTCTGGGTCTTTTTGAGGCCACACTCAGCCTTCACTCCTGGACCTTTCCCAGCCTTTTGTTTGAGTGCCCATGTACTACCAGTCTGCCTGGCCCAACACAGCTGGCACAGTGGGTTGGGGTTAACAGAATATTTAGGAGATGCATTTTATTGCCAGGGTAGCAGCATTTCCACTTGACTTCTTAGCAGAAAAGTTAAGCCTGCTGGTATTCTGCTTGAAACTGCCTGAATGGAAAATCACTGGCAGTTTTGTTGCTGCCATCCTTGCTCTCTTTACCAACTGCTCTGTCTAAAAAATGTTCTGGTCATTGAGTGCAGTCAACAGCCAGGGCTGTAACTCATACATGATGCCAATAACTTACACCAGTGAAATCAATGATGAGAATTTCAAAGAAGCTTTAAATAAAATACAACAAATTTAGATGTTGAAGTGCTGTCTCTATGAATTTGCTATTAACAGATTATAAATGGTTTGCATAATGTTGAAAAGCCTAGTGCCTTCACTTCGCAGTATCAAAGGCTTGTTTAAAGCAATTCCTGGAGGAGTGCCGCCCTCCCCCTCCCAGCTTTCTGTTTCACGATGGATAAAAACAAAACTCCTTACAATAAAGAAAGGAAAGCCAGGTTTTCAACTACCCTCTGACTGGCCTCCAGATCTGGCAGCTGCTTTTGGATGTCTAATTGCAAGTCCTGCAAAAGTTGACATGCACCTACTTTGAGAAGGTTCTTTGAGTACCCACTTAATATGTGCACTCTGTCTGATTTACAGAAATTAAATGATAGTGCTGGAAAAAACTCAAGCAGAGTTTATAATTCTGTTTCTTTGAAAAAAAAAATGATTACCTATTTATTTAAACTTTTCTGGTCTTCTCAATTCATAGATAAGTACTAGATGCAAGGAAACAGTGCAAAGTAAAGGACAAGGCACTGGACTGGGAGAAAAGAGCTCTTGCATTGAGTCCTGATATTTGGCTGAACAAATCACTTTCTCTTTTTTTTCTTTCCTCTTTCCTTGTTTTGTCTCTGGACTCTGGGCAAGTGTTGTCCATCAATGTGTCTATACAGCTTTTAGCACAATAAGGCCTTGATTTCAACTAAGGCTTTAGGAATTATACCTAGTAAGTATCCGGGCAAATTTCTTTTCTTCTTTTCATGTTTCTTACTAGCCCTTTTCCATTTGAAGTGCATGGCAAGCTCCCTTGTTTACAGCAATCTAATGCGACCATAATTCTGTCCCCAAGATAACATTACAGATATAAGCCAGTTTTGCCTTAGATGAAGTTCTATGGAGAATGTATTTTCTTATAAACATGCTCTTTATAAAAGGGTTTGTTGTTTTGTGTTTATTGGTGTTCCATCTGCTCTAGAGAATACATTTGAGAAAAACTAGGTCCAGCATGACATATAATGTTTCATTAGCAGGCATAACCTTGTTTATTTGCTTTTTAAAATTGTATTTAGAAAAGGAAATCAGTTTGCACCATTGACATGCTGCCAGGTTCCTGTTTATAAATGTCACAATAGGCAACTTAGAAGAAATGAAATAGTCAGTTTATGGCTTTTGCATAAAGAATGAGAGAACTGGGTAGAGCCAGGCGGCCAGTTGTGCTCCCCCTATTTTTTAGCCTCCCAATTAGCTGGAGTTGATGTAGTGTTAGCAGTGCAAAACACCCTGAGTGACCCAAACTGGGCTTTGCACACTAAGTCTAACCGATGTTTAGTTGAACAGAAGAAGCTCTTTGTGCTATGTTGCTTTAGTGGCTATCTTGGACAAGTAATTGTGCATGAAACAAGCAACCCTGAGGAAAAATGGGAAATATCTGTAGGAAACTTCAAGACATAAGCATGCAATCTGATGTCATCTTTTTCCCATAGAGAAGTTATTTCCTTTCAAACTCTGGTGAGACCAATCTTGTAAAGTTTCCTTCTCCTTTAAAATATGTTCCTTTACATCACTTTTTTTCCTTTGCTCTAGTAAATGGTTTATCATGGGTACCTCTGGTATAGATCATATATTACTTACTGTATATGTAAAAAAGGCTTCGTGTGTTACAAGCTTAGTCTGGGCAGACATGCTGTAAAGGGCACGAGAAGGGTAGTGGGGGAAGAGGGGAGGGAATTGTGGAAGACAAGGGTCATCTTTCAGTATTCATTTCTACTGATAATTAGAGGGCACCACTGAATGACTGTAATTAGATCATGTCAAAAAAATTAAGATAAAAGACCAAAAATTCTAAGTATCCTGCATTTTGTTCATAGTATCAGAGGAGTCAGAGCATTTACTTAAACCAGCAGCCGAAGTGGAGGACAGGCAGGGAGGCTTCTCTTGCCCATGGAAGAAGTCCATGGGCATTTGCCCAAGGAAGGGACTGGAGGAGGTGATGGTGCTCCCTGGGTGCCCCGGGGGCACAGGCCCAGCAGGGCAGCCAGAGATTGTCCTGCAGTGTGAGCAGCATTACAGAGATTTTGTGCAGGGCTCTCACCCTTCAGGCAGCGGCCTTTAGAGGATTAGTAGTGCTTAAATGGGCCCTTCGGACTTTGAGTTACAGTGGTGACTGCTAGAGCCTTGAGATGGCTTATACCTGGCTTAGCACTTCATATGTCTGTCCTGTGTCCTGTGCCACGCTGCTTAGCAGCGCTGTGTAGTTTGCTGGAGATTAGCAGATGAGGTTTGCATTACTCAGTGTATCTCAGAAAGCCTCTCTGATAACATACAAACAGCTATTGAAAGAAAATAGGAAAAAAAAAATTATTTATGATTTTTTGTGGGGTTTTTTGGGTTTTTTGGGGGGTTTGGTTTGATTTGAGGTTTTTTTTTTTTTTTTTTGTACCTCTTGAGGAGCAGCCAGCATGTCTATGTTTAAGAATAATCCATTCTTACTTAAAACATGAAAGTTTCCCTGCATGTTCCAACATAGACATTCAGGATAAAATTTTGCAAAGCTCCTGCCAGCCCCAGTACGCAAGTCTGATCAATTAATTAACAGTAATTATCTAAAGCTCCAAAAACAGAAGACATCTTGGAAAAAGGACAAGGGTTACAGAAGTTCATAGATACCTTTAGAAACGTTATTTTTTTTTTGTCAATAAATTCTAGCCACGGTGCTCCAAAGCCGTATTTGGGTGGCAGTTAACTCTGGTCTGTGAACTGCTGGTGGTTGCAAAGCTGTGGTAAGTCATCTGCATCTAGTCTGTGGAACCATCTTGCCTTAATTACACAATTTATGATAAGAACACAGGGTGCTCTGTGTGAAATTCAGAGGGTTGACAGAGGTCTGTGATCCAAAAAATTGGAAACCAGTGGCTGAGACTGATAAGTACAGATTCAAAGCTTTATGATTTCAGTGAGAGCAATGTTTCCCTTTTTTCCCCATCTGCCCATCATTACTTGTCATTCTTGAGTAAGGAGTTTAATTTTTCTTTACATTTTTACCCCTTTGGAGATCAGGTTGATAACATTTGACTGAGCAGCCGTGCCTGGGGTTCAAGAAGTCAGATATACCCATACTGCTCCTGGCCTCTCAGTCTCCAGCGTGGTGTGGATAGCTGGCTGGGTTCAGTTTAGGGGGAGACTTTGGATGGGGGCCTTGGGGGCAGGGAAGTCTTTCCCCATTCTGGGATACATCATGTCTGCTGTTTCTTGTAATGTGCCATTTTTATCAGGTAGCTGTTAAGTGAGCATTTGCCTTTCTTTGAAATGTTTTGAGGAATAGATCCTTTGGCATGAGTTCTGTATTTTTACGTGTCAGCCTCACTCAGTGACTTCATACCTCTTGCTAAGTAGGGGAGTTAAATGGATTTTAGTGGTCTGCAATAAGATCTTCATAGTGCTTTGTCCTTATGCTTAATGTTACTACACAGCATTTTCCAGCAGTTTCTTTCTGTGTCGTTTTTTTTTTTTCCTGCTTTTAGTGCTTTTCCTCATTCAAAGCTCTACAGATGTTACAGTTTAAAAAAAAAAAAAGAGGAAAAAGAATTGCATTTTAGTCTCCACCAAGTTTACACTCACCCATCTCTTGCATAATGGAACTTTTTCCTTTTTTTTTTTTTCTTAATTTAAATCTTGATAGTAGACTTTCTTTTTTTCTGTAAACCTTCAGTTGCATTAGTAACATAATTCATTTTTTATCTCTGGTTTCTTCTCTGGCTCCTCATCTGTGTTTACTGGCCTTGAGTGGGCAGCAAGCTTAGTTCTGTGCTTACAGGAGTTTAGATTTTGCATGTCAGTTACAGATGAAACAGTTGTGATGGGCTGGTGTGAGGGTGTTTAGCTTCCACATTGATCTGAATAATGAGAAAATAAATGAGTTGGTGCTGCTTCTGGGGAGACCTGGTAACTTTTGTTTTGAGATTACCTTTTTCTTCTGTCAGGAGAGAATTCATAGAGGCTCAGTAATTTTGATGGAGATTATATATGATTAAAATAAATTTGAAGCCTGCCATTATTTGCCACATTTAATGTATAATTTTCTTTACAACAGTGTCTTCCAAGTTTTTAGGCCGGCAGGTCCTTTGGTTGTGTAAGCAGTATGTGCAGTGAGTGTGTGCCACTGGAGGCTTCCACTCATGTATCTTTTATATATTGAGAAGTTAGGATCTTAGTAATTAGGCAAGATATGACTGTATTAGAATTGAAAATTTATAGAATAGTCTGTAAAATACCTTTATGTACAATTGGTTGTAGCTTACAGCTCTATTGATCTAAAAGCTTACCTAGAACAATCCTGACCAGTCTGCAGTTCATGTAAGACTGGTGTTTTCAATTTTGGCAAGACTCACAGTTAAAAAATAATAGTAGGAAAATAAAAACAGAAACCAGATCTTATAGTTTAAAACCACAAACAAACTCTGAAACTCAGAATATTACAGTAGATCGTAAAGGATGCATCAGTTTTCTTAATCCTTTGAGTTCAGTAGATGGTGATGCTGTGTGAAATGGATAGGTGTTTCTCTGGAAGAAGCAGGATTTAGGGGAATTGGCGACTGCCTGGGTGTATTTTGCCTGTGTCTGCGTAGCTGTCATTTCTCTGCTGCGTTTGCCAACAGGGTGTGTGTTCTTGATGTGTAATCCTCTCCACCAGAACATGGAAGCATGACTTCAAGAAGTTTTTAGCCTTTAGAAAAAAGAAGTGTGTTGTCTATCCAAACTTAAATGGTTGCACGTGGGAGAAAAATGCTCAAATGTTTTCTTCAAAGTCTGAAGCTAAAACGGGCCATGAAGTGTAACTGGGGAGAAGTTAATATGATGATGATCTGTGTGCTTTCCTCTTGCAGCTGGAAAGGTTGAGAATGAGCTCGTTGATTTAAAAGTGGTTTGTGGATATGGTTTGTTGCTTTTTGGTTTATTTGTTTGAATGCTAAATATGGATGGAGAGTACTGCATGAGCACATGGGCAAGGGGAGCATTTCTGTAAAAGCACTTAAGTGTTTCTAAATTTCCCTAGTTTCTGCTTTAGTGGGAGTGACTGGAAATTTTAGTGACGATGAAACTTAGTCCTAAAGGACATAAATTCCTCTTCATGTATTGGATCTTAATTAAGATTCAATAAATTGATCTTAAGATCATTTCTTTTGTGTCTCTGCAGCTCCTGACATATGGGTGGCCTGTTCCCTGTGTGAAAACTTGGGTTCAGTTTAATAAAATAGATAATATGATAAGATCATATGTCCTCTTCTAATGCTGAAGCACACTTGAGAAGATACCTGAGAAAACTCTGAGTATGTGTAGATGTGATACTCTCTCAGAGTATGGATGGGTTTTGGGAATGTTAAAAGCAGAGGGAGAGCTCAGTCTGTCCTTGCTCCTGTAGACTTCTCTGAGCTGGAATGCTGGGTGGTCCACACCTAGTACCAAGTAATCTTTACCATTGGCTTAAGAGCTGGAGGATAATGAAAAGGGGAGTCAAAGGAGATCTTATTCATGGATACCTGGTGAAAAAACATAAAGAGCTCATAAAAAGTAGACCTGGAAGCAACCCAACCAAACAACAATTCAATATATAAAGTGGAGGTCTCAGTTTCAGCCAATGTTGCTGAATTTTTCCGCTTTCCATAAGGGCCCAAAGTCGAGTTTGCAAGGAGCTTATTAATGTCCTATCCAGATCCATTCAGAACCAGACACAGGGCTCAACACAGCAAAACCATTTTGGGAGTTCTGGAGACTGGCTGCATCACACGTGTAACGAGCCTAGTCTTGCTGTGCTGGTGATACAGAGCCATTGTGCATGTCATGATGCATACAGCAAGATCAGATGGGCTTAGTGTCAGATCTACTTTGCATTACCTTCCTGCTGCCTTTCAAAGCATACTTATTGTCCTAAAAGTATGAACTTGCTTGAACTTCTCCGTAGATTCACAAGCATCTCACTGATGTAAATTATTCTGAGATTGCCAAATCCTTTTCTTATGAATGTCAGAGTCATGCTGAGTTTGACATTTTGTTGGGAAAGCTTAGGTTTTCACTTGGCAGTGTGGTATACGCTTGCCCAACAGCAGTGCTTGCATCACTGAGAAGAATGGACATCTGAAAGCATTGACAGGTTTTCATCCTGCTTTTACTTTCTATGCATCACATACTCAACCTACTTTTTTAAAAGATGTAGCTTACTGGAAACTGTTAAAACTTTGAAACAGTGTTGGAAATTTATGCATGTAAGATAACAACTACAATATCTTATAGGCAAACAAAATTTTGCATATCCATCATAATTCATCTGTTCGTACCTTAGAGAGCACTGTAATTATAGGAGAAAATGGAAAGAGAAGGAAAAGAGAAAGGAAATACTTTATTTAGGAGGCCAGGAATCTGATATCAAATCTTTAAGGTCTGCCCTGCCATGGTACAACAAAACTGTGCAGTAAAACTCTGGGCAAGTGCTATAGATTTCCATACTGTCCATTCCCAGGCCTTGCAGACTCATGGCACCATACATGTTTCCTTTACAGATCACTTTAGGAAGTGATAGCATTAAAATACTGACTGCACATGGATAGATAATAGATCTATTTTGGAAAAATCTGGCCATGATCAAAAAAGCAGCTTTGAATCCTGAGCTAGATTTGGCTGTATATATATATTTTTAAACCAAACAGGCTTTTCATCAGAAACCAGAAATCTGTTGAAGAAGTGGCATTTTAATAGGAATGTGGTAGGTGAAGGAGAACTTCTTTTGGAGAAGTTTTCATATATCTAAGGTTATTGCTTGATGGTCATGGCATAATACTATGCTATGAAATATTACATTTAAGGTCCTTGGTCTGTCTTCCTCTTGCAATTCATGCTCCTTAAGAGAATACTTAAGTGAATAAGGAGCTTCCAGACCTGATTCATAATGTGTAAATTATTTACTGGAAGAGAAACTCAAAGCTGTGTCCTCTTTATTCCAGGTGAGGTGGTGTAACCATTCCACTGTAGGCACCACCTCTGCCTATTTATGTGTTATTGAAGACTGGAACAAGTCCTGTAAAAGAAACAAAGATCCCTATGTCCACACTGTTCTGGGAAATCACATGAAATACATAAAACTGGGAGATAAGGGGATAACAGCTAATGCTTTCAGTTGGGGTCCTCTAATAATTTGCTCTCTGGTGGTTGTGTATGCTTCCTAGATAAATTGACTCATAAATTGGAATTTTGAATGAAATAGAACTTTGTTTTTTAATCCTGATTATTGCAGTGGTTAGGAAGGTGCTTTGTGTGAGTCTTAGTGGCAGTGTGCATATAAGGGTTTTTCTTGTCCCTGTTTTCCTCAGCCTAGCATGAGGTGACAATAGAAAGTTTCTTTTCCTCTTGCTGCTAACAATTCACATGTTGATGCCTGATAGGAAAAATAATGCTCTCAAGGTTACCATATTTTTCATATGTATACATTGTGGCTTATCTCTGGCTTGAGAGTTTTGTTTGTTTTTAAACGCAGGCCAAGTCAAACCCTGTGGTTTAGCAGCAGTGTGTATTGTGTGTACAGGCACAACAGGAGAGATGTGTTATTCCATGGTTCCTTCCTTAGCAGTATCCTGGTCTCTTGCTGGTTGTTTGCTCAGTGGATATGAGTTATCTGTGAACTTCTTTTCTTTTGTTTTTAAGAACTTTTTAAGAGCTCTGAGTTACCTGGAGCCAAGGTTATATGTGGTGAAATACAGTGTTATTCTAAGCCTCTGGGATATTATTGCTCTACAAAATCAATGGAGGCTAATAGAAATGGCTGTTTCATGATGTGCCATGTATTGTTTGTTACTTTGGGACTGTAAAACTTGATTTGCTTGTCAGTCTAAGCATACACAGTACACAGTAAACAGCTCGTGCAGTAAATCAAGGTGTCCTGGACTCACATCATGTTCAGTTAGGAGAAATACGTGCTAAATATCCCCATTATAAATCACAAGACAGAATAACAGAAGAGTGATTAGTCAACCTGTGGGTATTTTTCCATTTATATTGCCCTATGAAAGTAAATGTTTATTTTTCATTTCTTTATTGTCATTGGTTATAACAAGATCTATTGACTTGGGATTTACCAGGAGTCAGTAACTTTTAATGCTGTTGATACTTTCAGATTTGTAATAGAATTCCTGTAGTGCAGAAAACAAAGATAATACATTTATTTATTTATTTATTTATTTATTTATTTATTTATTTATTTATTTATTTTCATTTTCTTCCACCATCTCCCATTACCCTTCTTTTCACAGAATATCTCCATGCATAACACAGTTGGAGGAGCAATGGCAGGACCTGGATCCCACCAGCTGACAAACACAAGGATGCCAAACCACGACACCAGTGTTGTGATTCAACAAGCCATGCCATCTCCACAGTCCAGTTCTGTCATTACACAAGCACCTTCCACAAATCGGCAGATTGGGTGAGTCCATTTCCATTTTCTCATTTCTCTCGTTCTCTGGCTCCTTTCTGTAGGACCAGATGTTGTCCTCATGTTCTCACAGTTCTTAAGGTCCAGCTGCATGCAGGACCAGATTTTGTTCTAGTGGTTTTTGAGGTTACAGAGTTTGCTCTTGACCCTGCCAGGATGAGCAAGGACCCCTGCGGCACATGTTGCAGACTGTGGGGAATGGCCAGGTTACTCCAGATATGGCACGCTGGTTCAAAAAGGACAGAGTGTTGTACTTACTGGAAAGTCCTGCTTTCTGCATCCAGTATTTTTATCTTCTTATGACCATAGTGCATGTTTTTTCTATAACTGCTCTGGGAAGAAAGACAAAGTGTTTGTCAAGCTGATCCTTTAACTTACTTCAATGGGAATTCTGGGTTTTCTATGGGATTGAGCTATTTTCTATGTCCTCTGTTTAAATGAGGAATGCTGGAAGACAAAAAGACCGTCAGGGTACATAGAGTTTGGTACAGTGTGAACAGCTGCTCAATTTGCGATGATGGATCCATATTTATACCATAAATTGACAGTATGGATGTTTATTGTATTGGCTTGAATGCCAAATGAGTGCTAATGTCTGGAGAACTGTGTGAACAAAACCATCCATGTTTAGTACACCTGGTTACTTCGAGCAAGTATGAGATCCTCATAAGTCACAATAACTTGTTTTTAATTGTACAGAAACTGCCCCAATGGCTTGAGGGTACAGTTTTTCATCACACAGCTCTGAGAATTTGAGGGCAGGGTAATACATGAAAATATATAGATAAAAAGATATATTAGTGCACTAAGAAAGAAACAGTAGTATGGATCCATTATCTGTCATTTGTAATTTGGTCACATCAATTAAGTGTTACGTGCAAAAGCAGTCTCTGTCCCCAGTCATAATCTAAATAATTGATGATCAACTTTCAGTCTTTTCAAAGTAAAAACAAGAAGTGAAATCCTAGCACTGAAAACTGAAAATCCAGTTATTTTTGAGTTTTCTTCCAAGATTCTTGGAGAGGGCCACAGGCTCTGTACCTCCCATGGTAGCTGGGATGGCCCATGGCACCAAGCTCTGGGTTACCCAGCCATGCACAGAACACAGATTCCATATGCTGCCCTAGTTTTGTGCTCCTGGCCAAGCTCCTCTATTTTCCTTCTTACTACTGTTTCAGGGTTTGGTTCTTCATATATAAATCTGGTAGGATGGGTCAGGTAAACCTATTTGATAGATGTGCCCTTTGTATATGTTACATCTTGGCAAAACACAGTATACACTGAGATTTCACATGCAATACCATTTGCCTGTGAGTCCAGCAAAGTTGTTGTCTTATATACGTCACATTCTCTTCAAAGACAGGGGGCTGGGAGAGAGGGAGGGAGGGAGGGAGGAAGAAACAGTTTCTTTTTCATTTTTTGAAAGAAAAACATTAACTAATACCATTATTTGCGCTGAAGATGATTAAGCTCCTGTTCAAATTGTGACTTAATAGGTCTAGTGGTAATTATGATCCTAATTTAAAGTATAAAAAAACCCCAAACAGTGGTGAGGTGTTTTATGTAAGACAGTACTTGGCTTCCAAACAATTGTTTCTATATAATGAGAAGAAAACTGCATGTGGTTTTGCAAGACCCTGTCAGTCAGGTTTTTGGTTTGTGTTGGTTTGGGGCCATGGTGATTAGAATCTCCGAAGTTGGAGGGGTTGAGGATAAAAAGGCCTTTTCCTAGTCAGTGATGTGTCTCATTTGGGAAACTTTGTCATGACATATCTTAATTCTTCCCTGTGACTGAATCACACAAATGTTTCCTAAGTCTGAGTCTAAAGCTGCTTTATTGGGAGGCAATTGTCAGCATTTTAGTCTCTGTGTGAGTTGGTGTGTGAATGAGACTTATGGTGTGACCTCCAGCATACTCTGTTCCCCATTCTTCCCTCTTCCTAGGAGGTTTTGTTTTTTGTTCATGGTGTGTCCTAGGAGATAATTGCTGATTTTTCAACTTCCTCTACTTGCCAAAGTGTTGAGCATCCTTGTTTTTCTTCTTTTCCTTCAGCCTTTCCCCTGTGGTGTCTGTTATACTTATTCAAAAAACATATCTTGTCATTTCCATTTATCTTCATCTTATCCTTCTAAACGTGGTAAGAATTATACCCACGACTCATTCATGAGGAATACAGACCGGACAACCCTTCTGGTATTAAACAACTGAAAAGAAAAAAATCCACATGAATTCAGAAAGTATTTGAGTTCTTCAAAGTTTGGTTGTTTTGATTTAGCCTTGCAAAATTGAGATTGTTTAGCTATTTAACTAGCCTGGATTCTGAGGTGCTCAAATCAGTGGGTTTTGATTGAGTTTCCCTTTTTTAAAAATCACCTGAATCTGCCTCAAAGGGTAGATGAGTCTTTACCATGAAGAATTGTGCCAGGGAAAATGCCTTTTAATGAACAATAAAACCAGTAGAGAGAAACTGGGTAAAACTCTCACTGAGTTCTGTAAGAGCAGGATCAAGCCCTAAAGGTTATATAGAACCATCTTGTAGCAATATTCTGATTTTTATCACAACCACAAATATTTTAGTGTCAGACTATGGCCAAGCCACCTGCAAATGTTTATGATGGCCTTGCTCCAATGAAAACATAGAACAGCAATGAAAGTCTTCATTTAGCCCCTGTTCGTAGGCTGTGCTCTAGTAACAAAGAGTGGGACCCACCTGTGCCCGCACACAGCTCATTTCATGGTGAGGAGTGGCGAGTTTGTAGCAGCTGACATTCCCAAGGGATGTAATTTTTCCCTACTTTCTTTCTCTTTCTCTTTCTTCTCCCTCTCCCTCTAACTTTCTCCCTGCCTCCCTCTCTCCCTCCATGCCTCTCTTTTTTCCTATCCCCTGCTCTGGGGGCTTGCACATAAAATGATATATTGACACAAGGCATGGGAAAACACGACAGAATGTGCATTGTTGGGCAAGCCTTACTGGCACAGTATATATCCACACATTGTTTCAGGTATTAAGCTTCAGCTACTACTGAACAGGCACCCAGCCAGATTAATTAGATAAAAGGAAGAGCATGAAGGTTATTAACTTAAAAAAATAAGACAGGGTGCAGCCCCACTTTCCTCCCACCATGTTCCTTTTGTTGAGAACAAACAGCAACATTACTATTACAGCAAGCTGGCAGGTTGGTGTAAAGGTCCCAGATAGTATTTATGTGGTGAGGCAGTCTCTAACCTCCTTGCCATCCCTTCTCCCTCCCTGCCAAGCCTTCAGCATGTGGGAGGAATGCTGGAACTAGTAACTACTTGTGCTGATGAAAAATCAGTTGAGGAACACTTAGCAGTGAAGGGTGTCTTTGGCTGATTAATAGCACATCATTTGTAGATAAGATACATGGAGGAAAAGCAGTATGGTATATGGAGGAAGGCAAGAGAAAATGATATAAGACATACATTTGTCAAAGGTATAGAAAAGCAGATAAGCTGAATCAGCTCAAGATATGGGTCTCTGAACTAGGCTGCACAATAGCAGTGCTTGTCTTCTTTTTAAAATAACTGCATTTTTTTCTGTGACTGAATATACAGCAGTGTGTGAGAGAATTCTGGGCAGAAAAATTGGTGACAACACAGCGTGGTGGTTGCTCTATCTGGACACATCTTTTGCTAGGGAAGATGCATTTTTCAGACTATCAAATACTGTAGGTAGCTGCAAACTATCAGCATTCACAGAGAAGGTAACTTGCTTTCAAGCTAGTTTTTCAAGCTAGTAGTGGACATAACTAGTAAGTATTCCAGCTTGAAATTCACTGGTACAGCTCTGCAGCTGATAAAGAACATGGGAGGATGGAGGATTGTCACAGATGCAGTAAGTTGTTAACATTGTAGTAAATGGAGAGTGAGTCCACTTACAGTGAACTCAGGCTCCAAAGTGGACATAGAACACTAACCATGTGATGTAGATTATCTGTTTTTAAAGTGTTGTAGAGCATTTAAATCGAGATAAGATGGTCTTCTGGCACAGCATCAAACGGGAAAAATTGCAACCACATTTGGCAAAATGCAAGCAGGTAGGAGAAAGCAACAAAAGGGGTTTGGAAGATGCCTCTGCTGCCTTGATGTTCTGAAGAATCATGGTACCAGTGGGCGAACACCCTTTCATTTTAACACCTATGCACTGCCTTATTGTTCCTCTCTCTTTCCTCTCATGATGCCACGTGTGTCTCTCTGGTTCCAGTTTATCATCTTTTCATGGGTTTAAAGGCGTTTCAAACGAAAGGGCATGGGAAATGGAGTAGTCAGAAAAACTGACTGCTCCATGCATGTAGTGGGAATAATACTTGGCCTTACCATTTGGAAAATGAAAAAAAAAACAACTTCTCAGTCTTAACTGGAGGGTCTCAGATTGCAAAAGAACAGACTGTCTCTGTGGCGAGCACAGGAGTTTCATGATAGCAAAAGCTATCTGAGACTGCAACTGCAGTTGAGCTCTCAGAGTATCCAACTATCATCCTTTACAGCTTAAGGAAACAGAAAAGACTCGTGTAAGAGACAGTCACAGGCAGAAATCTTTCCATAAGGCAGCTAGTTCTGGAAGGCACTTGGAATAGGTGGGTGACTTAGAAGGGTCTTGGTACATCCAAGAAAATGTCTCTCTTTAAGCTCTTAGTAAGTTGGTGGAGTGTGTGGCATCAAAGAGGCCATGGAATGATGTCCTTTTATTAAATTCAAAAACTAGTTCCCTTTCCAGGAGATCTGTGATAAAAGCCTCTGTTTCAACTCATGTATTTGAACTGAAATACCACAGTATGTTATGAGATGAGAAGAAATGTGCAGTGAGAGATGAAGTGTCAAATGACCACTGAGTCACTTGATCAAGTCCATTCCATAGCCTTGGTTGTGCAGCATGTAAGAACATCAGTGAGATCACTGGAAGGGGAGGAAAAGGGAGAGGTGGGAAGAGAGAGCATCTGACAATGTCATTCTGTCCCATTTTTTTTTTTCTGTCTTTCTACTAAAAGTTGGGCTTTAATTCCTGTTTAATAATTTTGCTCCTTTTTCCTCTGTTTATGCTAAGACATGTTTTCTGTAGTCCCTTCTACCACACTGACCTTGGCCAACCTGGACATGGAATCCCATCAAGCCACATGTGAGCAGCAGCCACAAGTCTCTGGGAAGCTCAGGTGAATTATGTAGGAAATTATTACAAGTGAGCCATTCCCAGAAACAAGTTGTCTCATAGCTTAGCTTAATAGAGAGGGTGATGAGGGAGAAAATGAGCTGGACCCTCTCAAGCTGTTCATCCCTTTTAGCAAGCAGCTACCCAGGTCCACACATTGACCTGCAGGCTGAACCATGCCGCTCTGTCTGTGATGTTTAGAAGCTTTGTCTACTCTCCAACCACCTCTGTTGTTGTTTGCATTGCATGTTCGGGAGCTGCTGACTCAATTTTTCCCCATACTGCTGAGTCAGGAAGAAAAGAAGCAAACTGCGCAGGTCTGTGAGTCAGGCACAGCACAAGCAGGTGTTTTGGTTGTTTACAACATCTCCCCTCTACCCTCTGCCTTCCCAAAAGCTCTTCCTTGATCAAAGGTCTAGGAAGGACCTGGAAAGTGCTAACATACATCAAGTTGACTTTTGAAAGACTGAAAGGAGGATCATTAGCCAGGTAACAAATAGCCTTTAAACCTGAAATGAAGAGAGTTAAGTATGTTTCTTACCTCTCTTGAAGTCAGCTATTATCCTGAAAGTTATGCACTTGTTATACATGTTGGTTAAATTTATTAATGAACACAGTGTTTTACACTTCGTATGTTTCTACTTGACAGAAGTTTGTCCTAAGTTTGTTAGAAATTTTGCTTTCTCACATCAAGAAAACCAAAATCAAAATGTGTGAGGGATATTGTGTGACTTGCTGCCCACTGACTCTTCCTAATATTGTTGTCTCCTGTTATGAGAAGAAACCAGCCCTCTCCCTCTCCTGATATTTGTTTGAGATAGGCAGTGAAACCATGCTCAAGCCAGTTCTCATGCAAGTGATTTCTAAGAAATGGATCATGATGTTTGTGTTCTGAAAAGCTTGTTTCACCCGAGAACTATAGGAAAACAAGGTCGGAATAGTGTACTGCACCCAAAATTTTATCTGAGCAGAAATACTGAGCTTTCATATGCATTGGTTGGCTCTCATATCAAAGTCATAAATAGGACTTAAACATGATATACAGAACTTGGAGAATCTAGCATTGGTTCCTTAATTTTAGTGGTTGGTATCTCTTACATACCTCCCATATATATATATGTAATACACACTGTATAAATCTTCTTTAAAGGTGTCATCAAAATTTATGGGCAGAGCTTCTGATTTATATGACTCTTTGAACTAAAACAGATGTAAAATCATTTTCGGATGGAAGAGGATCTCAGAATTGGAGTGGGTTTGATATGGCAGATCAAGCATCCCCTAGACCAGAAAAAGATCATTAGGGCTTTGCACAGCTGAATCACATAGCTCTGCTCTTCATCACAGGTTTGTGCTTAACATGCCCTGATGCATGATTCCAGTATGTGTTTTATCCAAGTGTCAGCCTGTTTGACAGGTAACTAAGCCGCAGTAAAACACTAACTCAAACAATACAGACTTTGTTTGGTGTAAGGCTTTTTAAAAAAATTCTTTTCATTTAAGGGTCTAATTTGCAGGTTCCAGAGAAGTAGCAAGTTTTGGGATTCTGCTTTATACCATGTCAGTTCAGAGACTGGCTTAAAGGTTTGCTGGGGATGGCACAATGGCTATAATGAGTAAAAAATGTAGACCTTTATGTGCGAAGAAATCTGATGAAAGATTTGTTACCCACTAAGATGTTGTGTTTGTATCTGTTTCAATAAAGGAATCGGCACTGATATCCTTAACAGAGAATGCCTTGATTTTACATTGTTAGTCTTGCCAGTGTCTTTTTTTGAGCACTTTCAAAGGAATTTAAAAACATACTATAAGTTATTAAAGTGTTAACACTTTGGTGGTTTTTTTTTTTTTTTTTTTTTTTTTTTTTTTTTTTTTTTAAATCTGGTACCTGGCTGCAAACCAATTACAATAGTTCAGAGGAAAGTGCCTGAGGGAAAACACAGGAATTAGAGACTTTGTGTAAAGTGTATGGATCCTATTTTACCACCTGTAAAAGTAGGCCTCCTTATTAATTGATGACTTGAGTTTTCAAAATCAATGGTACAGTATAGTTCCATTTAAGGCATATATATGGTTCTGTTTATACTTATGGACAGGCCAAATATGCATTTGAAAAAGAAAAACAACAAAACAAAACAATCCCCCAAAACATCAACAATTTGAATTAATGGCATGGAAAAATCTAAGATGACAACACTAGCAAAATTAGTTTTTTACTAAATGAAATTATGCTTGATTTAGAAGGAAAAAAATTAATTTAAATACATCTGTTATTTAGGAATCCTTCTAACTAAGTTCTTCATGGTAAACCATAAATCTAAATTCTCTTAGCTATGTTTAGTGAAAAGCTGCTGGGTTGAACAAGGAACTGATGGCTAGACAGAACCTGCAGGTAGATTGAGAGTGCAGGAATAGTGTTCCTTGGAAGAAGGAACAAATTAGAGAGTGTGTTTTAAAAACATTTGCTGCTATGAGCATCTGTGTTCTGCCAACAGAGACGTTTATTCTGAGCTCACATAAATGAAGTGGAATTTTGCCAGTAAAAGAAGGGGCTGTGTTACTCCAGTCGTAGGATCCAGGTCCTAATTGGTTTATGAAATGAAGGGGGCAATCTTTGAGCTATTACCAGCTTCCTCTGCTGCAAGTGAAGTAAATCGCAGCTGTTCTGATAGGGTCCATAAAACTTGGTGAGGTAATAAAATGTTTGCAGTGAACAATTCTCAAAATGAGTGAAATCCAAATCCCCAGCTTATTTGACAGTATTAAGAGAATTGAATTTACTTCCTGGGGAATTCTGAATATTATGTTACTTTTATCTAGTTTTTAACTATAAGATCCAGGCTCACCGGTAGTGTAAATAGAAGGGCTCAAAGTAACATTCTTCTTTTTTAACCCTACAGATTGAAATGCAGTATGTGCATATATACACTCATGTGATACAGGAGAAAGATGTGTTTGTTGCTCATTTCCTAATACTTCTGGCTTTCACTTTTTACTTTTTTTATGCTTTTTTGTCTCCCCATCTCTTGCTCTGTTTTGGTGAGATTTTAAAAAAAACCATGGTTAACATCAAACGATCCTATACAGAAATAGTTATAGTGCTCCTAGTCACATGATTTCTTTAATGATTTCTTTAATTTCTTTAATGAAAAATATTGTTGATTTCTTTAATCAACAATAGCTGTTGATTTTTTAAGTTTTCTTCAAGCAACTTAACATTTTCATGACCTGGTTGGAAGTCAGATATGTGAATTCTAACTTCTTAGCAGAGTAATTGCTCTGAACCAGTTGTTCAGTTCATAGGGGTTTTGACCTAAACATCTTTGATAAGAGTTCCAGTCCAAACTGATTTTTGGTATCATTGTATATATTGAGGAATTCACAATTTTCCTTGAAAACCATTCAGTCTTTGTCTAGAGTTCTGTTGTTCTTCTCAGCATTGCCAAAATTAAGCATTTTTATGAAGGGCTTAGACATCTTTACACTTCTTTTGGTTTTCCTTTTAATTCTTTGCTTTATAGAAATGTCTGTGATTTCCCAGGCAAAGACAGGATGATCACACATTTGACAGTAAAATGACCTAAAAAGAATACAAATAGAGAACATAATGAGAAGTTTCTTAGAGTAATGAATTGGGTTTCCAGGTTGGTTAAGTGTCAGCTGGTTGGGCTTGCTGCTCCCACTGCTGTGAGCATTGCCTTTCACACCTGAAGCTGGGCACTTACACAACATAACACTGAAGCTTCCCCCTTTTTATCAGTCCTTGTATGACAGATGTTGCTCATCGTATCTCAGACAGGTCTCAGGTGTCTGGAGAGTGACCAGCCAGCACTTCAGCCACAAGGTGCTGCTTTAAGGGCCTCTGATCCTTTAAGCACTTTGGAAGGAAGTGCCGGTAACAGTGGAAATATCTGGCTTCTATTTCTGATAGGTGGTTGCTCATGCCATATATCCCTGGCTTGTAACATGCAGTAGGGTTGTCCCAGGTATTGCACAGGAAGATGTGCAAGAGATGCACAGATCTGATTGGTGGTGGTCTCCTGGAGCTTCTCTTCAGAGCCGCATGCAGAAAGCTTTCCTGACATACTCAAGGGCTAAAGCTTGTGTTCTCAGCAAGTGTTGTTGAGCTGTTATTAGCAAATGTCCCTGGAGAGGTGTACTTAATGTGCTCTTTGGACGTGCTGGACTTCAGTAATTCCTTATTGCTGTGAGTGGTTGGTGTAGCTTTTGTTGGGCACCACATGTGCCCACCAACATAATGAAAGTGGGCAAAAGAAGCAGTAGTTTTTAAATATTCAAACAAGACAGTCTGTTAAGCTCAACATGTTGTTATGGATGACTGATTCTGGTTGAAATACAACTACAATATTTGAAGATGGTAACTGCAGCTGGTAACCAAAGAAGACCAAATTTGAAGTGATCTCGTATTATTTTTCTCAATTTGTGCTTGTTTCAAGCGGTTTTGTCTGAGATTATATGGCACAGGTAGTAAACCAAGTTCAAACAGACAATATGTATTCTATAGATGACAATTAGAGCCTATCAATACATACACCAAATGGAAGAGTTGTGTGGAAAACTTTACCTCTTTACAATTAATTTCCTTCTTATTCTGTTTTAATTTCTTTTCTTTCTCTGCAGCCTATTCCAGGCCCACAGAGGAAAGAGACCTAGAGTGTTGTTGATTTTTTTCTGATCTGTAGGGAAATAAAATAGGAAGCAAAATAATATTTCTACTCTGAAGTAGCAAAGGAAGTTGAAGGAAAACAGTCGGTGAGTTCCCTTTGTGCCATACTAAATAGATGTGGAGAAAGATATGGAATCTGGGCTCCATGACAGGGAAGAAAATCCATACTTTCTTCCAAATTTTCCCCTGGCCTCTATATTGTTCTATTGTTCCAATAAGAAATCTGTGACTCAGAGGATTTATTCAAAATCTATATAAAACATAATAGGCAAAGTTCATTCCAGAAGCCATCAAGTGAAACTATACTTCTCTATGGGGAAAGCTGGGGTCCCTTCCAGTCTGGTCTTTTTCTGTACACAGCTTGGTAGCATGGAGCTTTTTGTTGCACATTAATGCAACATCAAGGGTTGTGGGGCCCTAAGTCCTATAAAGTAAATGCTAGAAACAATACTGGACCCAAGCAGAACCCATAAATGCAGAGGGAAGCAAAGCCCCATATATAAAAGAAAAGTGTTTGAGAACAAAAGCACAAAACCACGTTTCAAGCCTCAAGGGGGAAAAAAATCAGTTTTTGTTTTGGAAGAAGCATCCTTGGAAATGTTCAATTTTCCTTATGACCAAGTTAGGAAGCGGTAAGTTGTGTCTTTGAAGACAGTGTAAATGACTCCAAGCCAAAAAAACCTATTCCATGTTGACAAGAAAACCCCACCACTAAGGTACACATTTCCTTCTTACTCCTGCTGCTTGCCCATTAAATGAACAGGAAAGTAGAGACACCCCTGCCATGTTTACAGGCCTTGCCTTGATATTTGTGTGATGGAAAGAGAGCTAAGAGCTGTGTTGCCAACTCTGCTTATTGGAAAAACCTGGAAAAAATTAAGGGACCTCATTTGTTATTGCTTGTATGTTCAGTGGTGGAAATTACTTGAGAGAACAGTTCTACTGGTACAGAACAGTGCTTGGTAATAGAACTGTAGAAAAATGACAAAGACAAAAACAGCTTTGGGCAATGGGATGTAAAATATTATTCTAAAAAAATTTGTACATTGGTTTTGAAAGGGTTTTTTTTGTGTCTGTGTGTTTTCCAGTAGAGCAAATAGAATGTAATTTGCCTGAACTAGAGGATGACTTGTAATGTTTTTACTTGTTACTGATTTATTTACTTGAATGAAACATATGAATTACAGTGGAAGTTTCAGTTGAGTAACGTTCAATATTGTGTTATTTTATTACTGGGTCTGCTGAGCGTTCCTTTCTATGGTGTCCTCTTCCAAGAGCTATGAGTACTGTGAATCTTTTTCATATTACTTTTTCAAAATCAAGGCTGTGCATTGCAAAACCAGCTACCCAGGCAAAGGGACTTTTAGTATTTCAGCACACTGCTCCTTTTCTACCTACATTTCTTCCGAGCTGTCTGCTTAATTCCAGATCTGCTCCCACAAGCTGATACAGGTCTTTGTTTACAAGCTGGGTCACAGGATATGAGGTGAGTGTATCTGTTGTACAGTGCCTTTCTTGTTGTTGTTGGGATATGATGTGCTTTTCTGGGTGGGAAGTGGCAGTACTGTTGTTTCACTTGAGCAAGGCATAAGGCAGAACAGTGCAACAGAGAGGAGTGTTGATGAGTGAACAATGAGTCATTAAGATAAAGCAAAGTACTGTCAAAAGAAAAAGATGAACAACAAAAAATCAGCTCAAAATCAATATCTGAAGATGACCGGCTTTGTAGGAATTTCTCTTTGCAGTTGCTTCTCTGTTATGTAGTGTGTGTTGGATGCATTCTCTGTTGTGACAATGTGAGGCATACATATGTTTGCATGCTCATGCAGTTTTTCCAGGAGGTGTGATCACTTAGAGTTGCGTCTATGTGCTCTTGTTCCCTCCGCTTCTCTTGGTTTGCAGAGTTGCAAGGGGACACAATCTTGTACTATAAGTTGTGACACTTCTGCTTCCAGTTCAGTGGTGTCTCCAGGATTCAAACTTGCAGCCTAATAACGAACCAGGCTAAAGGGCTGTTACTGTCAAGAATAAAGCCATGTACTGTAACTGAGAGTAATCAGTTTGGATCGCATTCGCAGATTCTTTGTATTAGCTTTATCAGGTCAGGCCATCAGAGAGCAGATAGACAGGTAAGACCAAAAGACCTCTGAACCCAATTAAAGTTGTACCACAAAGAAATCAAATTCATGTGGTTTACATTTCAGAGAGTTACATTTGGTGGGCTGTACTTACTTTTATTCTGTAACTTAATGCAGACCATGTGAATATTTGAAACGCTTTTAACAGTTAACCAGCTCAAATAACACAGAACCAGAGCAGCAATAAAGAATGAATTAAGACTGATTGCAACTATAGCCAATTTTGTTTCCTCATAAAGAAATATAAAAGGCTGATATATTTAAAAACTACTATATATATAGTAATTTTGTCTTCAGGTTTTAGCCTGACAATAGCCATTCTCTTATCCTTTAAAATTACTGTTTGGTTTAAAAAGCAATCCTAAACCCACAGTCTTTTTTCTATTTGCAGTGTTTCAGGATGAGTTTGGATGTGCTGTGGAACCTCTCATAGTCCCATTGATGCACATAGTTTGGGAATTGGTCATACAGCTCTGAGATAATTCCGAGGAGCTGACATTTAAAATACTTGGCACAATAAGAGCATGAGCATGAGCAGGATAAGAAAATAGGTGTTTTATTAGTGTCCACTTTCTTAAAACCCATAGATGTATGTTCAGCTTTTCATTCACAAACACGTCTTGCTTGCTGACATTAGATAGGCTTTATATGTGGAGCAACTAGAGGTTTAGCTGGTGCAGACTGCTGTCTTCAGTTTTCCTATTTTCTAAACAAAGAGCCTGAATGAAAGTCTTGAAGCCTCCAGGAGACTAGGCTAGAGGAGAACTGTGTTAAATGTGCCTCTGTCCTGTATCTAACTTTAGGAAAGTGATGTGGTTTACATACAAATGAATGAAAAGTGACTGGCTTGCTTAGCAGCAGAATCATTCAGTTGAATCAGTTTCCTCATTTTTGCTCTGAAACGATTCTTCAGGGCTTTGAGAGATATTCTTGGTGTTGGGGAAAGAGATCAGGCCCACAGCTCTTGCCATTCTCTCCTGAAGAAAGAAATTCCTACAGCCCCAGCTCTTTCCTAGGGTCCCCAAGACACTGAAATGCAAAGTTTGTGCCATTCTGCTTTCTGGCACAGACCCACCTGGCTATCAGCAACCCAGCCCAGCTCCCATGCTCTGGAGCATGATTGCTACCCTAGGTGGGTACAGTTCCTTTCCTTCAGCAGCTGTCCTGATGTGTCTTTGTACAACAGCTTTCCTCACTGTTCCTCACGTGGAGCAGGTTGCTCTCCTGTCTTTGTTCCCCACTTTCCCATAAGCTTTTGGGGCTGATGTGGCAGAGAAGGCATAAACGCATGGGGCTTTCAATTTGGCTGGACTGAAAGCTAAGGTTTTATATCATCCAGACTCTTTTGTGGCTGCTGTTCTTCCTGTGGGCCATAGAAGTTGTCCTTCTCTGCCTGGGATGAGCACCTTGCAGATCTGTTGTCTTGCTTACTTTTCAGAAGCAGACAAGTAGAGAGGAAAGACCTGGGTGGATTTTTTTTTTTTTTAAAATTCTTAGTTAAATATGTAGCAAACCACTTGTTTTCTGTGAAGGAATCACCATTTCCAAGCAGTGAGTGCAAGTCATGGAATGCAAGCTGTGTCAAAGTGTACATGTGGGAAACTGGGGCTGCCACTGCTGATTCACAGAAGTGCTGGGACTGGAAGAAAATCTGCACCTCCACCAAGGCACAGAGACTGTTCTACTGTGCACAGACCAGAACTGGTGGGGTGAGAGGGAACACATTCTTACGCTCTCTCACTATTGTTGTGTGCTGGGTTTGGCAGCCTAGTTCAAGATGCTTGCATGGAATTAGTAAAAGAGGGATATATCTTGGGAAGGTTAAATGGCTGCTGCTTCTAGTGCTGTCCTGTCACTCAAAAATGAAAAAAAAAAAACCCAGAAGACTTTGTCAAGTTCTTTACAGAACAGAAACTGTACAGGGGGGAAACAGTTGAATTCTGATTATTAGAACAGGTCAAATCAAGAGGATGTTGGACAGAAAGCAGTGGCAGAAGTTATTAAAGTGCTAGTCTGGACCTAAGAAAGTTCATTTTGGTTTCTAGTTCACCACTGTTGTCTTTTGGCAAATTTCTTAGTCTCTCTCAGATGCAGTTCACCAACTATAAAATATGAAAATAAATACTCTCTCACTTTACAGGAATGTTAAAATGAATTTAGGTATTACAGGAGAAAAACGTAAATAGGTTCCTCTGATACAATGTCTTGAACATTTGATGTAATTAAATGTTAGGGGTTTTACTCAGTGTATGCATCTTTTCCACAGAAATATAGAAGAATAATGGTGTTATGTAGTCATGTAAAAAATAATGTGCTATTAATTTCCTGGAAGCTAAAATAAACTGTTGAAGAGTGAGACAAAAGAGTGAAAAAAATGAGAATGCTTATACTAGACTTTCTCCAGGCATCACGTTCATCTAGTGCCCACCTATGGCAGAAGGGTTGGACAAGATAATCTTCAAAGAACCCTTCCAGTGCAAATTATTCCATGATTATATGTTTTGCAGAAAAGAAACTGAAATGAAAGTTAATTATCAGACATATTTATTAAAAGAAACAAATACTAATACACACAAAAAATATAACTTAAAGTAATTTCCTTTAACTTTTCAAAATCAAGATAAGGCAAAACTAATAAACATTAAGATCTGCTTCAAAGCTGTTCAACATATTGAAGTGCAGGAAGGCTTTTGTTTTCTTTCTCTTTCTTCTTTTTCAATTAAAATCTGAACTTTTTCATGAATTCCATGAAAAAAGTCCTCTTAAATCTGACACTCACAAATCCTGTAAGCACTGACTTTTCTTTTGAAAAAGTATTATGCTTTGGTTATTTTTCCTTTTTTTCATTCCAATTAATTAATTCTATTATAGCTGCCCTCAAAGACTCTAAACCAGGCTCCATTATTTGCAAAATACTCAAAAAAGAGTGTTATGTCAAGAGAGGTACAAGCCTGAAATCCTCTCTCTTGTCTTCCCTCTCTCTATTAGAGGCTTTCTTCTATCTCTTTAGAAGGTATCCATTCATTCATCCATCATCTTTTGTGTTTGTATTTTCCTTGTTTTCCCTAGACTGGGCTATGCAAACAGTCTTAGTGGCAGACAGACTCTGAGGAAGCTTTCCATCCTAATTTCTTTCTATTAATGGAAGTTAAGAAGCACTGCCAGTGTGAATACTGCCTGTAAACAAGAAGTGAGCGAATACAATGCACTTCCCTCACCCCTCTCCTCCATGGGGCGGGTCGGACACCAACAGATAAAAGTGACGCTATGACAACAAACGTCGGAGGCGTATCCATGCAGACTATTTAAATGAGACAAGGCATTTTAGAAAACAGGAGATGTAAGGTTCCCCAAACATCCAAAGGAGCTCCTTTTGCTTCCTCCCAATGGGAAGAGCCTGCTGAATTCCTGGAGTTGCTGCATTACCTTCAATGGACAGGGCAACTGGAAAGGTGATTAGAGACTGTAGTAAAGCACTCCATGTGCTCTCACGCCAGGGAATGTGAGCTTCTCATTTGGGTATGAGAATAGCAAGCTAAAAGAGTAGGAGAGGAAATCCAGTGTGCTGTACCCTGAAAATATCCAGCTTCTATGAGCAGGGACATACCAAACACAAACACTGGACTATCCTGCAGCCCTTCAAAGTCAGAACCTTTCTAAAATAACTTCCACCTGGTGCACTCCTAGGCTCTTAGAACAGATTGTTCCAAGAACAATCAACTATTTTAGGTTTCTTCTAGAAAGAGATATTAACAGCAGATCAAGAATTATACCTTCCAAACAATTAATGCAGCCTATGGCCTAACCAGAAAAATCATTTTTTCCAAAAAGTTCTATTGACAGAGTGCCGCAGCAACCTTTCAAGGCTGCTCCCACATCTGATGACAACAACAATAAAACACTGCACTATTTTTTTACCTCATAAAGTTGTCATCTCAGCACAGCTAAACATCTTAGTTGCCACCCAGCCTGTAAACATCCTTCTGTGGGGAAGGTTATCAAATAGGTCATGGAGAAGCAGCTCTCCCATTATCTACAGTATTATCTAGAGCCCTCAGATTTCCTGGAGCCCTTTCAATCTGGTTTAAGACATGGTAAAGTTACAAAGACACAGCTATTTCTTGGCCATTGCTAGTCTCTGATTTACTAGCCTCTACTAATGGATAAAGACTTAAGTGCTCAATCTAATCTGACCTTTCAGGCGTGCTGGCTGTCAGAGTATGTTTGCAGCCACCCCTTCTATCTTAACACTGTCCCTCTAGGAAAATGCAGCAATCTCAGAAGGAGAATACGCTCCCTTTGGGTTAGCAGCTTTAATTCTGTGCCCTTCACAACTTCTACTGTTAAACAGAATACTGTGGTGGACTTGGCTGCTGCTTCTCAGAACAGGAGCAAGCACTCCACTGTCCTAATCCTCTTATAGCAGGCCCCATTTCAAAATGTTCTGCATTGGATAGGTAGCATTCTGTGCAGCATTTACACCGGTTTCATAACCTTCTTTAGTATCTATTTGCCATGCCAGCCTCTAGACTGCTGGCTGACAGGCACTCTCTCCCCTGCTTTCGTCAATGCTACTAAAACAAGGAGACTGCACTGTCCTCTTCTGCAGATCCACTTTTAGAGGTTCTCTAATCAAGTTTTCTGACATTAAAATTGAGGTTGTATGAAATATGGATGCCTTGAAGTATTAAAAAATGAAGTGGGCAGGAACATTATCTCTAAACATCAGCTTTAGCCATTTAGAAGCAATTCCCAGATTCTGGGTCTCCTTAAAGCCTTCTCTCTTTGCACAGCCAAGTGCCTGCACCTCATCAGCAAACAATGGAAAAGTAGCAGGATCCTGCCCAGTTCACACTTATTTAACCCTTTGTTGCCACTATATTCTTTTCACTAGCCTTCCTCTTTATGTCTAAAACAGATGCTGAGATTGTTGGTGCCAGAGAGTTAATCTTATTAATAGTTTCTGTGTTTATTGTCAGAGGGACTTGGTTGCAGTCTCCTCTCTGGGCCAGCAGGTCAGGGGATTCAAGTTCCCCACTGAGGCTTGGAGCAAATCTTGGTGCTGACTGTGCGCCTTATACTGGAAGAGGGGGAATGTGCTGCAATGGTACAGATCTTGAATTTCCAGTAAGACATTAAAGCAAGGCCTCGCCTGTCTTTTTCAAATATATTCCAGGTAGAAATTACTGAACCCTTTCCACAGCAGGGAATCTGTCTGCACCTCACCCCTTTTACAAGATGGGAAAATGTGAGTTTGTGTACCCCACACCAAGAACCTGATCTGGCTAATTTACTACACTGACATCCAGCAGGGAAGTGTCCCGTCATATACCTTAGGAAAGATGGTGGGTAGGCAGAGCTTTAGGTGTCTGCGAGCAGATCCTGTGCACTTGGGGTACAGCGATCTGACACACTTACTTCAGACCAGCAGTAAGTAGCAGACATATGTTGGAAGGAAGAAAAAACTCTGAGTCAAAACTCTTTCAAAATATGGAGTGATGACTGAGTAAAAAAAAGGTGAAAGGAAAGGAGAAAAAGCTCAGGAAGATGTTTTCTTTGGGCTTTCCTTGGAACTGTCCCTCTGTCTTCACCAAATGGAAACTTCAGGAGCTCATCTCTGCCTTTCACCCACCACTCCTCTGTGCTGGGAGAAAGCAGCAAATGGGGTAAGAATGGAAAAGTGCTTGTGCTCAAGTGTTTCCAAATGTTTCACAGCCATAAGCATTTATTGGTTCTCACCCTCCACCCTATCACCACTCCCTCCATATAAAATCAGAGATTGAGCTCCAGCATCCAGGCAAGAAGGAAGCCTTCTTCTCCTTTTAAGAAACCTACATGTTCCGATGCAATGCTTATAATGCATTTGGACTCGGCTAGGAGAACTTGCCAAAAGGCAGTGTCAGAAAGCTGCTGAAAGAAATGTCTTTCAAAGATATCCCAGAGAGTCAGGTCATTTGGTGTGGAAAGCAGGCAATAGTTCTTTCTGGGTTCATGGATATAGGGAAATTCAGCTTGACGGAATTGAAGGAATAGCAAAATTATCCTCCCACTGTACCCCCTAATACAAACCTAGCAGTTACTTTCCACTCCACTCTGTGTGTAAAACAAGGCTGAAATATGATATTTAAATTATTCCCAAGGATGCATTTGCTGAAAAGGAAGGCACGAGCCAGATCCTCCCATGTGCTTGTTCTTTGTCAGTCTTGAATTTTGGATCATTATATGGAGGGAGAGAACACACTAATTCCTAACATTGCTAGTGTTTCAATGAGCACTGCTATCAATCATTTAGATTCTCACTCTCTCCTAAGATTTGAATAAGTAAAATTGCCAATAGTGCAACAAAATCAACCAAAGTCAGCCCACAGGAATGAAAAAAAAACAAACAACCACTGCAAAACAATAGGCTTGAATGTAGTCCATTGTCTATTTCTGTACAGAGCAGAAATAGTAAACCAGCATGAGAAAAGCCTGTGCTTAGATGGAGCTGTGGCACAGCAGATGAGGAGCTTATAAATACAGGCTGCCATACTGCAGTCCCACTTTACTGCTGGCAACTTGAATGGCTGGTTGTGTTGCCTGGTCATTTGAACACTCCGGGTCCAAATCCAGCTTCACTGCAGCTATTCTGTCTGCTTTATATGAACACTGCAAAGAGACTTCGTTGATATATCCAAGAACTGAACAGACTTTAGAAACTTTCCCTCATGCCATTATTTTCAGAAAGAAAGATAACTGCTGCAAACTGCATTACAAACATGCATTTTCTTCTTTCCAATTAAGCCTGTTGCTGTTCTTTGTATTACCAATAAAGACAACAATATTGGAATAGCTAGTACTTTTTCACATGCAAGATTTCAAATAAAACAACAACAACAGAAAAAAAGAAAAAGAAAAAGAAAGAAGAGAATGTAGGGGCTCTAGAAAGACACCAGAGCTATGTGCCCAAAGCAGGGTACTCCTTGTCACAGCATTGCCCCTGAGAGATTTCTTCACACGTCTTGCAATTTGTAGTTCGGTTCATTTAATGAAGCACCAGCTTCCACATTTCTGCAACTCTAGGAGATGTTTATCTCCCATTTTTAAGACATTTCAAATTCTTACAGTGGGAGATAAATCTTGAAAACATGAGCCAACAAGTCTGTAGGAAGAGCAAAAAAATATGTTTGCTTCTTTTTAATCTTTTTGGCTCTAATCAAGAGTAAGGCACAGACATTAATAAAATTGATAATAAAGTAGGTGTTCCTTTTGCTTGACATCTGGTTTTTCATCCTGTGGGGGTATGTTGAAACATGCTTTCAAGTCATACTTTTAAGGTTTTCTCTGTGTCCATGAGGGCTAACCATGTAAGTTTTCTTTCTAAATGGAGCATCAAAGTCTTCCAGAGCCAGTATTTGAAGAAAAGAAAGACACAGGGATGCTCTCAGTAATAACACTGGCATTTGAACTGAAATGATAATAATGGAAGGCCAGAAAGGGTCTCTTATCATCCTGGCAGAACTCAATTACCTCTTTTTTCAGCATCTGTCTCCGTACTGTGGCTACTTTCCATTTCTACTTGTGTAGCTTTTGACATCTTTTCCTTAAGTGACAGAACCAAGTGAACTATTATATATGAATGATAGAGAAAAATATATTGAGTTGTTTGACCTAACTCTGAGATTTCATGATGCCACTCTACAGATTTGGTGTGGACCTTCCAGTGAAATTTCTGGGTTCACTTTCGGGATGGTGGCAGCCATCTCCACTGTGTGAGCTGTGCCTGGCAAAGGGCTGCTGCCTGGATGCCTGTTTTCACCAGAAATTACTAACACATGAGAATAAAGGGGATTTTTGCTTGTGTTGCAAATGTGTGTGTGGGTATTTACTTTGCATTTTATAGTGGTAAGCTGCAGTTGTGGGGAGAGAGAAGTGTAAATGATGTTAGCAACTGTCAAAGCCTTTGGCGCATTCCTGGAATCCCGGCTAATGCCTGGATGGTTATGGAGGGTAGATCATGGTTGAATGGTGCGCTTGCTTTTTGCTGTTGCCTTCCCCAATTAAGGAGCTTTCCACCAAAAGGAGATGACTGACTAGAAAGGATGCGGACCCTGCTTTAACATCTGCTCTTTTAAATGAAAAGGAGAAGGAGAAGAAAAAAAAAGAGCTGGTAAATAGTCCTTGCGCTGGTGCAGGGATGGCTGGAGCACAGCTGCTGCTGAGCACAGCCTGGCCCTCTGGGCAGGGAAGGAAGGGTCTGGCTGACATGCTGGCACTGGCAGAGTGCTGAGGGACTCATGTCCAACCTCCTTGGCTGAAGGGGAGTTGACTGGGAGAATCATTAGTCCTTTGGAGAGGGAGGGGAGGAAGCAGGAATAACCTACTGGCTAAGACATGGTAAAAGGCTTCCACCTCTCAGCTCTGAAAGTCTTAAAAAGCAAAGTCTCATGTGTGTATTGGCATTCACATAGTAATGAACTAATAAAGTTAAAAAAGAAATTAATTGGGACAGAAATTAATACTTCTATTTAAATGAATGTATGTGTCAAAACACATATGGAGAGTTTGGACAATAACTAATGTAGAGCTAATAAATACCTCATTGTTTTGAAATGATTTGGAAGTCAACTTCTTCTGCTGGTACTTAGCTACTGGCAAAACTTTGGTTTCAGCATAGTTAAAACTTCTCTGTTACACAGAATATCCTTTCTGGGGAGCAACCCAGCATAATCAAATCTACCAAGACTATCTATTTTTGTGAGAACTGAGAAATGGCATCTGCATTTAAAAGGAAGGGCACCTAAGAAGATCATTTTGTGCTGAAAAAATTAACTTTTTCTTTGTCATGTTGGTTGAGTAGAATTACCACAATATTTTTTTTCCAAACCTGTCTCTTTTTGGTGTATTCTACAGAATGTGCTCTGTGAAACACAAAATATCAGGACACAGGGTTTCTGGGCTATGTCACTGGTTGAGAGAATTGTTTATCAGTTCTGACACAGGGGCATAGATATTTTCTTATATTTCTTCACCTAGTCCTAGACAGATTCCCCCAAACCCCCTCTGCTTTTCTTCTCCATTCATGTTTGCCCTTCCTCTCTATCTGGAATCAGGATGTGGATTTCTTTCAAGTGCTTTTTATGTTCTTTTTGTCTTTTTTTTCTTTTTTTTGCCTCTTAAATGGTTAATAAGTCTGAAAGTTAGTAGAGATGAAAATATGGGACTTAAGCCATGTTATTGCAAGCAGAATGAAGCTCAATTTAATGGTTTAAATTTTGGAAAATGGAAGATGAATTCTAGAAAATTAGTTAAAGAGTGACTTTGATAAATGCTGACAGACTTGGGGAAAAACTTAAAAATGTGTTTTAAAGAACCCTATTTCCTCTAAAGAATTGCTTTTTAACTGTGGTTGAGTTTGCCACAGCTGACTTCTTCTTCTCAAATCATATTTCAGAAATACTTACTCTTTCCCTTCCACAAAGCCCAAGCCAAGGAGTGACACATGTGGTGCTCATCGTATTATCAGGACCTCTGTCTGAACATTTACTCAAAGCCAGTATAGCACTTTTTTCTCCATGTTCACCATCACTGCTAATGTAACACCTTTCTCTAACCATGGCCATGACCACTACTTTGCCTTGAAACCACTAAATGGACACATTGGTTTTGTTCTGTGTCTGGCTTGTCAAAATCTTAGTAAAAGAATTTTGTCATGGGCTGAAACTTGTTAGGAAAAGGGGAACAAGAGTAAAATGGTGTAAGATTTAAGTCAAAACTATTTTGAGGCTGTTGCAAATTTTTTCACAGGGTTTTTTTTTTTTCCTTCAGACATTCCCAGAGCCAGGTCCATGTCCAAATCTGATGCGGCTGAAATTGGCTGTTTTCAGCTTCAGGACATCCAGCCAGGACACTGCAAATACTTAGGGATGTGCAAACTTCACACATTTGCAGCACTACTTACCTGCTTGCAGTGAAGCCCAAGCTGAAATAAGTTACTGCTTCAAAGCTATATCATACTGTTTTGCAAGAACTTACACTGTACAAACTTACTTGTCAGTAGTCTTACTGCCTGAGGTCATTCAAAACACCAAATTGAAATATATTCTTGATGTGTTTGATAGTGTTTTAAAGAAGTTTTTTAATTTTACTGAAAATTAATTGACTATTTTCCTAAATAAATTCTGAAAATGAATTTACTTATCTTTACTGAGCCATAACACTAATCCTGCATTTACCTAATTTGATGTTCATGTAGTCACATCTACTTCCACATGAACAAACTTAATGCAGCTGCAATCCCTGTGACTGTAGAACTGATTTTAAATCAGTCATCTGCTTACTTGCTGTCCTTGAGCATGATATCTGCAGTAAAGATGAAGAAAGAAAAATCTTCTGCCTCCTGCTGCAAGGGACCTCCCCCTGACATGTCAGTGGGGCTGGTACCAAAGTGTCCACGATGACAGCCAGCTGCTGCAGAGCATGGTGCCTTGTGCCGGCAGTGCTTTGCTCCCTCTGTAGTGCCCTTGCTTTGGTGATAGCTCAGGCAGGCTATCACTATGCAGCATGCCTTATCTCAGTCTATCAGTGCCAGCTCCATAGTGCTCTCTGACCTTTTCCAGTCCTGATGTGTGTGAGCTGATAGCATCTTAGGACAAGCTTGTGCCAGGATATTTTTTTGTTGTTGTTCTGTGATGATGGGTGAAACATGATGTAACTCAGCCTTGTGCTGTGCTCTTCTGATCTGCACAGTGAGTGACACTGAACTTGTCAGAGTTCTAAGAGTGTTGAATTGACTTGTAAATAATGGGAACAGTTATTAATAGCCACTAAATACTTACTTTTCTGCAGTTCTGTCATCTTTGTTTATTCCCTTTTTTTTCTCGGCTTAAAGCCAGAAATTGGTAAACAAGTGAAACTGCAGGTTTCTGCATCACCACTTCAGTCAATTTAAAATCCAGTCCTTGAATTTAACTATCTGTAAGGCCTTGGATGCCATATTTCAGTTTATGGTGTCTACTGAATTTCTTTTAACCATAATCTGTCTTAAAATAACACTTATTTCCACTTGTCTTGGCTCTGTCAGGAGCCCAGCTGTGAAGCATCAGCAGTGGTTTGGTCTTCCACACCAGCTACTTGTGTTGTGCCACACTTCACCATACCTGTCAATCCCCAGCCAAATTCTCTGTGTGCCTCACGTGCTCTTGGGGAGCAAGCCCTTGGGGTGGAGCAGGGGTGTCAGAGTGGGTGCCAGAGAGTGGTGGTCACGGGCAGAGGGGGCAGACTGCTGGGAGGACGCTGCTGCCAGTAGCAGAAGAGCTCCGTCATACAGCAGGAATCTCTGCCCTGGGTGACAGGCAACGCTGATTAGAAAAAGGCTAAATGTCAACATTGTTCTGAACTGGTAATTGGCGATTTTCCAAGAGCATTTTAGACATGAGACATTAGAGTTTTTCTCCTCCCAAGCTGCTCTCCCTTCTCCTTGTCCTCCTCCTCCTCCTCCTTCCCCCTCTAACCACTGTAACTCATTCTGTCAAGAACTGAGTGCTGTCCCTTCAGACCTTCAGATAAATTCTGTACAGCAACAATTTTAAAAGCTGCTGTAGTGTCTCTTTCTGACTGTCTGTCTTTCCTTCTTGTCTTCCTCCTTACTAATTTATTTTGTGGCAAGGGGAAGGTGGCCCTGTGAGCAAGGTGAGGGTGGGGCAGAGCAGAGGGGTGAAAGCCATGTTTTGACACATGTGGCTTTTCATTTTTGCAGAGGTCATTAGCACTCTGCTTAGTGACCAGAAGTTGATTACAAACACTGTGCAGCACTGATGCTTTGCCAAAACATTTGGAGAGGAGATCTGCGTTTATGCTCCCCTTGTCCAATTTGTCTTAAAATATATTATTACCAAAAAGATTTAAGGAAAAATTTATTGCTTGCAAAGAGGGACCCAAATCCCCAGGGCAGAATAAATAAAATAAAAACATGAGAAGTGCATTTATAGTCCTCCTGAAAACAAGAGTGCAGTCTTAAAAAGGTTTCCTTAAAATGAAAAATGAATGACTGAGTCGCCAACTGCTACTAATCTAAAAGTTAGTGCTTTTGATAGTGATGACTGTGCTGCTAACTCTTCGTTAGCAAGGGTATTTGGTTGTAGAATAAGAGTGCTTTATAGAACATTTGCTCCCCTGTGGTTTAGAAATTAGCCTGTATATGGAATAAGTGAGCAAAGATGGAATGTATTTTCCATTGCCCTAGTTATTCCTATGCATGTGTGTGTGTGTTGGTGTGCTTTTGCATGTGTGTGTCTGTGCACTAATAGCTTTGTGGTGATGATGGAGATCATCAAGATGATACAGAATGGAAATACTGTGTGATTTTCTGGAGTCAACTTTAAGGACTCAATTTAGATGGGAAAGGTAGTGATTTCTGGAAAGCAGGTTTGCCAGCAGGCTGCACTTAAGACCCTTAGATGGTATTTACTGCAGAAATGTACATTACTGTGACGTGTTTGAATCTGGAAATAATTTTTTCCCACAAGGGAGAAAACACCTTGTCATAAAATATAGCGTATTTTACTTGTTTATTCAGTGTTATGTTTTTCTAATAAATTGTGGACTTAGCCTTGTTTTCATTTATGTTAGTGGAAGATTTTCACATGCATTCAACCTAGTAATATTGACTGTATCTAGCTCTGATCCTCAGTGTGAGATTTGCTTTCCAAAGCTTATACTGGCATTTCTGAGGGTCAGAAGCTGCAGCTGTTCGTCAAGCCATCAACAGCAATGTGAGCCCCAGCAGAAAACCTGTCAAACCTTTTTCTCCTACACACAGTTTATATATTTTCAGCCCCTACCACACTTTGGCTGAAGGATTCTGTCCTCCACCCTTGCTGTGGTCTCTGGGCAGAAGCAGCAGAGACATTCAGGAAGAAGTACACTGGTATTTTCCTCCAAATGTGGCAGAAAAGCAATGTGTGCCGGTGGGGTAAGAGCCAGGGAGCTAAGTGGGCAGAACTTTCAGTTCAGATCTGCTTTTTGAGAGCAGCTGGTAATGGGGAAATGAGTTGTTCAACCTGACTGGAGTCTTGCTTGTACTCTAGAAAATGGGTCTATTTTCTTCTAACTAGGGTCTACTGAAGGGAGTACTGTTTTCTGCTCTTTCCTGGCAAAAGAGCTAGGAGAAATCCCATTTTTCCATTTTATTTGTTGAGCTTTCCCCTCTGCAGGTGAAGTCAAGCCTTTCTCTGTACCACCATACACTTAACCTCATCACCTTTTTGTCAATTGGTTACGGTGTTGAACTGATCAATGGCTTCTGCTGTGGGGCAATGTCTTAATGCAATTAATAGCAATCCTTTAAGCAAAATTTATTTTTCTTTAAATTGAAAGTGCTGGTAGCAGGAGGCAAACCTCCCCGTAGGACCCGTGGTGGTGAAAAACCTTGGAGTCAAGAGGAGAAGGCCTCTTGAAGAGACTGTACATACAGTATCACGTCGGCAGCATGAGCTGATTCCATTTTCTCCATCTCAGTGCAGTGCTGGATGTCCTTGGCAGGGTGACAGCCAGGCCTTATTCGTTGAAACCCTTCCTGGCACTGAGGCCACAAGAACACCCCAAGTATTTTAAGTTAGCTACGTAGGTCCTATTCTTAACTTTTCATCTCATCAGATACTTTTCTTATTAGGACTTGAGAGCCTTCCCTCCAAGGTAATGATGATGTACATTAAACATCCGTGATCAAGTCCTAGCTTGCGTGTTTCTAATGTGTTATGACTGTGATCCGTGCCATAGCTGTGCTCCAGCCCTGCTGGGCCATGTGACATAATGGCGTTTTTAATTTCCTCCTTCCAGTACGATTGTCTGTTCGCATGTAGGAAATTACTTTGTTTTTCGTGTTAATTGGTAGCATGACCTGTTTCAGCAATTCACCATCTCAAAGGTATGTCTGAGATCTCCAAATGACTCACTGACATAAATGCAGATGAGCTAAAGCCACTTGTGTTACAGAAGGGCCGAAAGCCAAAGCAGAGCATCTTGATATCCGAGATAGCCTTTTAGCCTGCAGGACCGTGAGCCCATGGCCCACTTTGTTAATGACTGCATTGAAGTCTAGTGGCAAATGGTAGGTTGTAAGAGGCAGCCCGCAGAAGTAGTCATGTTAAATTCATGGCCTCTAGCTCACTTGATCAATTGCAAGCTGGTAGACATTTATTTAAAATTTATACCACATGAATGTCTGAGGTAATAGGTGAATACTGTAAAGGGTTTATTTAAAAGAATATTTGACCAGTCGGGTCTTTAGAGATCAAATATTTCATTTTCAAGGCTGTCCTGCGTATTTGTAGAGGAGGAGGGGGAAGTAAAGAGGGATTTGGATAATGCGAAATACCACAGAAAGCAAGATTTTCCAAGGAAAACACCAGGAAGCTTGGTATGAACATTTAATGTATGCTGAAGTTTTTAAAAGGAAACATTAATGGTGAAACATGCCCTCAAAGGACAAGCCAGCAATAAATTTTGTGTCACAAAATTACCTGTCAGTGAGATTATGTTTAAATAACGTAGAATTGTTCCTGCTTCTTGAGGGCTTGGGAGAAACTTCATGGGAGATTGTTCAAAGTATTCAGAATTATGTGCACAAATCCCATTAACAATAATGGGATTTGTGTGTTCAACCCTGCTCAAATGGCATTGAAAAATGCGGCTGTTGGTTGTTCTTCCCCAAAGCACAGACATGGCAAGGGAGCAATGAAATCCAAAATATTTTCTCTCAAGATTTTTTTTTTTATTACCTTCCAGATGCAGAGTATCTGACTAGCAGCGTGTGTGTACTGCATTATGATTAAAGCCTACAGGCAATTCTCCTTTTCTCTGCGTCAGGGGTGGGGTGGGATATAACAGCAACAGCAAAAAAATTCCACCAAACAGATTTGACATGTCAGTGTTCCCACTATCTGTGTCAATGGGGAACATTATTACATAAATGATCAGCAGGACTATGAGCATTTTTAAAGAGTGGACTCCAGTAAAAGGGGTTTGGTGTTGGCTTTTTTTCCCCCCTTAATGTCCTTACTTGAAAAAAATCATGGTCTCTTTTTTGATGTATTGTAGATGACACCAAGTTCTTACAAATTAAAGCATAAGGCAGAGAATGCTCCAAAGGTGGAAGGCAGAGGAAGAAAGGGGAAAAATATACAATTAAGTCAAGTATGACTGAACATGTTGCCATGGGATTTGATCTTATCCTATTTACAAGAGAAAACTTATGACTCATGGGTTCTAAATGATCGAGTCATTACTCATTTATGAAGTAAAAAAATGGATACCTTTTATGGGATTTTTATAAATAATGATTACTTCCCCATATTTGTGAATACTGAGCAAAGACATGCTGCAGTCATAAAACTCTCTGCATGCGTGGCTTCTGTGCAGACTTTTTGAGAAGTATTTAGTGTTAAGTGATTGTTTCTGTTTTCAAGCTTTATTCTCCATGGGGTTCTGCTCGTAGTCTGTGCTGAGTTGCAACACTTATTTCACAAAATCACAAAGGGAAGGTAGGATAGGTTTTGCCAAAATCCAGACAGATGATGCCTAAAGTGCAGTTCAGGATGGACATGTAAAAGATATATTTTTTAAAACTATTTTCTTTCCACCTAAGCCTGGGAAGGGTCTGCAGGATTCCAGCAGTTGTGGTTGCCAGTGGTCCGTTGTGATGGTCATGATGCTGCTTACCATGTACTTTTGCCTAGTCAAGATTTTTCAGCTGTTTCTGAGGAGCTTAAAACACTTCGGGGTTGCACTGTTTCTGGACACTGCTGACTTGTGCGTTATGCCCTGTGGCTCTCTGGTCCAGCTTTAGTACTGTTTTCTTCTGCTGGTCTTTGGTAGGTGCAGTTAATGCTTTCTTTTGTCTCTTCCACTGCCTTCACTCACAGCACTATTAAAACAAGAACCAGTATAATCTGTTTTTGAACTCTGTCTTTTAGCCCTGGGAGGGATCCATGCTCTTGTCATGGTGCACGTGAAGTGTTAACCTCTTGTGCTGCTAACCTTCCTATGTGGGTTGAAGAAGTGCACAAAACCATTCATAGGAAAGAGATATCTGCATATCAGATTAGAATGTGATTTGGTGAGAGGGAAGTCCATTTAAGAGCTTGTGTAATGGAGACAGTCACAGAGAAATGAATCCTTTTTAGAAATTTTGATGTATGACAGCTGGGTAGATACATCAGGAAAATGGATTTTTCAAGGGGAGCAATTGTAGTTTTAAATTTTATTGTTTGATGCAAAGCCTTTGCAGTAACATTTCTCCTTGGGTGGGCAGTAATTTTATGATGGCCACAACTGGCTTCTGACTGAGTTCAAATCTAGAGTGTTCCGGATCCTAGAGATCAAGCCCAGTTATAAATTTTGCATTTGAAGTTATGCATGTTTTCCTGAGGGAGAGTATGTGAAGAGGGGAGGATGTGGGAGCAGTGAATGCTATATTCAATTCTTGGGTTACAGTCTACCTATAATATCTTTCCAGTTGTGTTTGTGTATCCATTTTTTTTTCATATCCCTGAAAGTATTTCTCTCTGAAAATCAGACTTCTATGGAGGATTCACAGATGTGGATTCTTAGAGCAGCTGGTCATGGTATTGAGATAATCTTCCAAGGTTTTACTTGATTCTCTGGAGAAAAGAAACAATTGGAAGAGAAGCATAAAACGAGTACGCTTGTACAACAAAGACATCCCATTGATGTAGAGATCGGAAACCCCTTGTTGAAATTCATTCCTAACACCTGTCTAGTTGTGTAGAGATGCAATTTTTAGAGATGTGTGTTTTAGGTAGATAGACTCTGGATACCAGAAGAAAGTGGAATCCACTTCCTTGTTAATTCTGTTTCTGTGCCAAACTCTGTGCTTGTGGGAGATTATGGCTTTTAATGTACTGAGCAGTAAAATCTAGTATTTGACTTAATGTGATTCTAGCTGGCTTATGATGTCCTAAGCGTTACAATACATTCACACATTTTAGTGGTTGCTCCAACTCCTATAAGCAGTCAAAGAGAGCTACTTGCTGCCCTTGACATGGTAACACTTGTCTCAGAAAAAATGAGAATTAGAATTTATATTTTCCCCTTTTTTTGATATATATATATGCACTTGTACCATTGAATTGCAATCTGTAGGGAATCCTTTGAAGAAAATGGAAATTACTACTTATGGGAAACTATGAACAAAAGACAATACCTTTGCAGAGAAAAAGAGAGAGGATACTTGCAGCCTGTATGGAATAGCAAAATCTTTTTAGTTTTAGTATTCTTCTATTTGCACTACCCAGTGCTCAGAGACCCTTTTTGTAAGTTAAAAGAAGTATTAAAACATCACACATGCTTTAACCTGAGGATGCGGAGAGAATTCTGGATAGCACTATGGTTCCTGTGAGCAAAGCCAATAAACTATTATCCAAATCCTCTTTCTGCTTTGGTGTCAGACAAGGAGATCAGCCAAAATGCTGGACTTATCTGACATGTGTTGGGTGTCAGCTATGAAGAAAATCTTGGTTCTAGCTACCAGAGTCATATCTCAGAGCTGCTCTCAACAAGTAAGATCAAGAAAGCTGTTAGGTTTTTTAAAACATTCTGCTCTGTGCAAGTGAGCTAATGTCAGTTGTGTTCTGGATGGCTGTTGGACGTCACAGCTGTAACAACAAAAAGTAAGATTTTCTTTTTAACATCATGCTTCAAAAGTTAAATTAAAAATTCTCTTGCAAAAATAACTCTGTAATAAATAGAGTATGCATCAATAAATGTACCAAGGAAGAGCAATCTGCACCTGATATAATAAAAATATTCCTCATGAAACTTCTGTTCAAAGAAGTGGAGGATTTAGTTGTGATGGGTAACTTCTCTACAGAATTTTAGAATTCAGTTATGGGATGGAATTTCTGTTATATTAACGTCCCATTTACACCATTTTGGCTTCATAAAAGGTGCTCAAATATATGGGAAAATCTGGTCTATAGAACATTTTGTGCTCTGAGAAGAATTCTTCATTGAATTTAACAAGTTGCCACAGTTTTCAGGTCCTTTTCTGTGGAACTTAAAAATTTTAATCATTGTTAGTCTAAATATGGTAGGCACGTGTGGCTTTAATTTGCAGCAAAGCATTCAACACCGCCTGTTTTAGAATTGCACTTAAGCTCAGGCTATATTTGTACTTACAACAGCACAGAAAGATGCTGAATTATCCTGAAAACACTTGGCAGCATTCAAACTATATAAAACCAAAATCCTGCTCTGGTCTGCTGGACAGAGGTGATTCTTCTGGCAAACTTTTTTTGGCTTGTAAATACTTAGCATGTGGTAAAATCATGGCCTGATTGAGAACTGTACATGGGAGGAAGGGATCTGACCTTGCACCAAGTTGGTGTTTTAAGCTGGTTTTTATTTTCTCTCTCTCTTTTGGTCCCCCACTGTGGTTTTCTAAATACTTGGAGCTCTTCAACTACAGCCAATAATATTATAATAATATTCCAGTGTTTGAAAAACAGCCTAGATTTAAACCTACAGGTCCATGTATGTGAACAACTGGTAATGTTGCATGAAGGTTCGTATAACCTTATTTATTGAGAAATTAAGATTTTTTTCTTATAAGTGAATACACTGGGTTTTTTTTTAGGATAATAGTATATTAACTACTGTGACGCAGTCTGCTGTGAACTAACTTCAGATGTTCACGTTATGTGATCTGAAAAATACCTGTGTGGAGTTGGACTTCAAAAGCACACATGATTCTGCAAACCAAACCCAATGATCTAGCACACTTTAATCAAGAGCCATTTCCACTTTTGTGGTGTACGGCAGTGTCTCCTGTTACAGAAATAAATATCATATCATGATAAACAGAGATAGATTTTTCATTTGTTGTAGAAACAAGATGTGCCTTGATAACACAAATGACTTACCAAGTGCCAGAAGATTTAGTTTCCATCCATTAAACCAAAAATCTGTAGAGCTATGGCCTCTTAATACTGGTATGAGTGGAAAAATGGAAGTGCCTGATTTCTGCTACTTGTACTGGAATGATGCCCCAGGAAGGGTGTAAAAAGGTGTGAGGTTCTGCAAGCCTGTGAACCAGGATATACTCATGCTTCTAGTCTCTTCTTGTGCTTGAAATCCTGCTTACACACCTTACTACTCACTTTGAACAGGGATCAGTTAGGGGGAGGGAAATCTTTCACAGTCTTACATCAAGAAATAAAATAAAAGATTATGGGGAGCTGTAGGTTGCTGTCAAAATTGGAGAGAATGCCCCCACTGTCTCCCATGGATCCTGCTTCATACAGGTACCTCTATGGTTGTTATATCACAGCTCCTGACACTGCACCACATCTGTTCATCACTTTCTCTTCAGTTCCAACTGAATTTAAAGAACTTTTGATTTATTAGATATTATTCTTTTTTATCATAATTGTTATATTTTTCTATTATTGCTGCATTTTCATGACAGAAGAGCAAGATATTGCTCAAATGTGCTGCTTTTTCCCCCTTCACTTAAGGATTTCTCTGCCCTTTTTCCCTCTCCTTCATGTCCCCAGATTACTACCCTGAGAAAACTTGTCTCTTCTGTCTACCAGGATAGCCTTTAGATCAGGGTATTGTTTACTTCATAGCCTAAAAATGGCTCTTACTCCTTGATCTGACTCACTGTTTTACAGTACAGTCACAGATCAGTTTGGTTTCAGATTCTCAAAGAAACAGATTCTATGGGAATCTATTTTTTCTGATCAAGAGATGTACTAAATTAAAATACACTGCTGGAGGCAACATCTTTTCAACTTTTCATAATTCATTTGAATGTCTGTTTCACCCTTCTGCAAACATTTTGGGATCAGTTTAAGGAAAAAAAATGCAAAAATACAGACACTCCCTTGTCCTGTGAGGCATGTAAGTTATTGTTTACTGCTTTTTTTCCCCCTAGATACATAGGTAATTTCTTTGTGCATAGAAGATTTTGCTCCAATCTGCTCTATGAATTTTCTTTTTCTAACATTGGAGATGGGTGTGGGGGGGAAAATCCAACCCCACATTGTCATACAATTGTCATTTAGTTTTGGAGTAACTGTTAAGCAGTTATGGTTTTCTTCGTATTTTTTAGCTCAAAAGTGGAAGGGTTGGGAGCACTGTGGTACACTCGGTGCTCACTAAGTCCTACCTGACAGAAGTGGTTAATTAATGGTTCTTTATTTATTACCTGACATTTCTTGGTTTTTTTGAAGAATGGTAAATACTGCAGAGAGTTTATATTGGTGTATCATAGCTACTACCTGACATATTCCTCTTAATACTAGATTTTTCCTTTTAAATTATTTTTGCCTTTTGGATTTTTAAAGAAATCATTAATGGAAAGATATTGGTCTGCATGGCAAAGTAACAATATACTGTCTGTAAGAAAGGAGGGAGTCCTTGGACCTACATACTGCAGACCTCTAACATTCAGCCAAGCCCCATCCAGATGCTGATACGTGATTGAATGTTTCTGTCTGCTGAATCCCAGACAAGCAATGAAAATATCCTGCTGTGCAGTAGATCCCCTAGGGAGAAAACACATGTACACATCTAATTAAAAAAAGAAATCCACCCCAACCCTGAGTACAGCCCTGTCCTCTCTATTTTAGCTGAGGGTGTCATACTCTTGAAGGATGTGAGGAATGCTGTAACAGTATTTAGTAGTACTATTCTTTTGTGAGGTACCTGCTTGCTTCAGATGAAGTTGCTGTTATCCTAGGCTGTGTTCCTTACAATTGTAATGTAAGGATAACTTCCTCTCTCCCTGCAGTGTTTTAATTATTATTCTCACAAGTTAATGTTAGAGTTAAAATATTTTTCTCAGTACATTAAAAGGGTGACAGAAAGACAATTTAATTTTACCTCTTCTTGTGGAAACTAGTGCTTCAGCCTTAACCTGTGAACACGTTTTTAATACGAGTGACACGCTCAAGGATAAACAGCTTGAACTTGCTGTAACTGGTAAATAATTTTTTTTACAGGAATGGCAGAAGGCAATAGTTTGCCTTTTCTTTTTTGAAGAAAAAAAGGGAAGGAAAATAAGGAAACAAAACTAGCCATGCCTTCTCCTCATGAACAGAAGTGCAGAACACGGTCTGATAAAGATGACTTTCTAAAGCAATTGTTTTCCTTATAAGAGAAAGGGAATAAAACATGTACAACAAGTTTGCTTACAGATTTTCCTTTTAAGCGTGTTAAGGAGAGAACATATGGATTTACATCCTTGTATAGCAGCCTTTTGCAATCCCTCTGGCTCTTGCAGAGACTATTCCTTTCTATTTGACTTGGTCTTAAGCACCTGAATGTCCAGATTGAGGACCGGGCTGGGGTCTGCCATATGCTGACAAGAGGTCAGTGAGGTGAGAGTGAAACACTTGGGAATCACACAACATGTGCTCCACAGATAACCCAGAAGGAATTTTGGCTGAGTTAGGGTTGTCCTTAGGCTATCCCAACAGCATACTCCCTATGCTCTTTTCAGCTAATTGTAAGAGATAATGCTCTCTCCAGGCTTTTAGTCTTTTTCTGTATCCCCACAAGAGAATCTAATTAATGCCTATTATAGCATTGACTCTGTGAGAAATCATTTAAATGGGACTATCAATCTGCTGTCCAGCTGTTACAGATCCAAGTGGAATTTGAATTGACAGAGCCTGAGAGGAGCTGTTTTATCTCTTTACCGTTTTCTGATCTACCAGTTTAAAAGCATGCATGGCGATAGATAGGGTTACCAAATCTATATTTCGGGACTGACTTCCAAAGCAGGTGAACACCTGCATCTTTCATTGAGTTTTGCTGAAATTGCAGATGATGCCTCTGCAGGCCAGGCTCACTGGAATTCTTGAAACAGAATTTCAGATGTGTGGTCTGTGGGCAACTACAGCCAGCGATCCTTCTTGATCACCATTGCTTCTCACATGTACCAGCAGGGCTACCACCACAACCACCTCCTTCCCTGCATGAGTGAAAATGGGAACTGAGATCCCTCAACAAGCAATTCAGCTTCCCCTTCAGATGACTAAAGCTTCCTTAATGCAATGGTTGCCAGTCATAGAGGAGAGTGACCACTGTCCTTCCTGCCCACACTTCATCAATGCCTCCTGTTTCATACTGTGCTAATTTTTGAGTTACAGGAAAAAATCACAGAGGTTTAGTGGAGGTCAAAGCAATAAGCCAGCAACTTAAGAAAATTTAACCCTAAACAGAGGCAGTGGAAAGGAGATGCCCTAGGGTGTGAGAAGTAACCAAGCAAAGGAAAGCCCTTTGAAGTTGGGAAGAAGTTTACATGGTTGTTTGCATTTTGGGCTCTAGGCAGTAGGAGATGGGAATGGAGGAGAGGGAAGGGAGGAAGTTCATGAATTCTTTAAAGATTTTGTTCTTTTCCTAGAAGGTGGTATTTTTCAAAGGCCAAAGTTCAGTTACTACCCATGTGCTACCACTTCAAGCCTATAGCATTTGTCTTTTACAGTGATCCATTAAAAAATTTGTGATCCTTTTCTGTCGGTGATGTACTTCTAGAGTACTGCTAATGAGCTTTGGGACTTGCTTAGAAAAAAAGACCTTTAACATCTTCAAACTGTGGACAACTTTTGAGGTGGTGTTGGTGGTGGTAAAGTCCTGTTACTCTGGCTGTGATTTAAAACCTGTTGAAGTGAATGGGAGTCTTTCCACTTACTTCAACAGGCTTTAGATCTGTATCCTATAAGCAGAGCTAAGTCTAAACCATTTAATATTTGGAAGAAGAGAGCAACACAGATTACATTTCCTGGCTCTGGCGTTTCCTTTGTCCTCAGGTCAAAACTTGTCTTCAAATTCTGTCTCTGCAATGTTTATTCTCAGAAAAGGAGATAAAGGTCTTTGTTCCTCTAGAAGTCCCTAGATGACTAGATTGAACAAACAGAGCAGTAGTGTTCTCACTGTTTTCCATCACCTACTAAAGAGCAGAACCTTCTCCCTCCCCCAGCGTTTCCATTTCCTCTACTTCCTGTCTTTGCAGATTGGGTAACAAATGCTGAATATTTCCTGAAGTTGACTAATGACAGGACATTGGTGTCTGCAGCTGAGCAATCTGGTTAGTGCTGGGTTGAATTCTTGACTGAAAGGAGGTGCTACAGCTGTGTTAATTGAGTCGTCGTGTCACCCGTCTGCCCCCTTATGCTTCTGTCCTTTTAACACCCTTAGGGTATGGTATCAGCCTAGTCTAAGCATCCTGTGGGAAACAGACTTCAAATTACTTTAAATTTTATCGCACTATTCTTATTCCCTCAAAAAGATTATTATAGGCCAAGCTGAGATACAGTGTTTATATGTTTTTTTTTCCACATTTTGCTCAACAAAGGCCTTAATGATTGGGGAAATTCAGTCTCTGAAATGAATGGTTGTATTTGGCTTGTTCAGGTTTTGAAGCAGGGCTGGCTACAGTGGTGGCTTCTGTGAGAAGCTTCTAGAAGCCTCCCCTGGTCAGAACCAATGCCAGCTGGGTCCAAGATGGGCCCACTGCGGGCCACCATCAGTGATGGTGATAGTGCCTCTGGAATAACAGATTGGAATATAAGATTGGAAAAAAAAGTTATTGCTCAGAAATTATTACATCCAGAGAAGACAGGAGTGAGAATATGTGAGAGTAACAACTCTGCAGACACCAAGGTCAGTGCTGTAGAAGGAAGAGGAGTTGTTCCAGGCGCCAGAGCTGAGATTCCTCTGCGGTCCCTGGGGAAGACCCTGGTGAGACAGGCTGTTCCTTGGCAGCCCATGAAGGTTCATGGTGGGAGTAGAGAGTCACCTGCAGCTCATGGAGGAGACCCACGCTGAAGTAGATAGATGCTGGAAGAAGGGTGTGGTCCCATGAGGAGGCCATGCTGGAGCAGGCTTGTGGCAGGACCTGTGGATCCATGGAGAGGGAGCCCCCACTGGAGCAGATTTGCTAGCAAGACTTGTGACCCCATGGGGGACCCACACTGGAAAAGTCTGTTCCTGAGGACAGCACCCTGTGGATGGGATCCTCCACTGAAGCCGTTTATGAAGATCTGCAGCCCATGGGTAGGAGTCACGTTGGACAAGTCCATGGAGAAATGCCTCCCACAGGAGGGACCCTGCGTTGGAGGAGGGGAAGAGTATGAGAAGCCCTTCCCATGAGGAAGAAGTGGCAGAGACAATGTGTGATGAACTGATTGCAGACCCTGTTTCCCAAACCACTGTGCTGCTAAAGGAGGGGAGATAAAGAAATAGGGAGTAAAGTTGAGCCCAGGACGAAGACAGAGGTGGGGAGGAGGTGTTTTAAGATTTGATTTTATTTGTCATTATCCTACTCTAATTTGATTGGCAATAAGTCAAATTATTTTTTCCTCTAGTCGCTTTTGCCTGTGATGGCAACTGATGAGCAATCTCTCCCTGTCCTTATTTTGACCCATGAGCCTTTTGTTATATTTTCTCTCCCCTATCCAGCTGAGCAGGGGAGGGACAGAGTGGCTTTGGTGGGCACTTGGCATTCAGCCACAGTCAATACAGCACAATGGCCTTTAAAATTAGGAGGAAGAGAAGATAAGATCTTCCACAGGTGGAAATCATATTGAGTTTGGTTTACACAAAGTTTGGTTATGCACTCCTGAAACTGAGAATGTTTTGAACTGGGTTTCTTAGGCCTCCTAGCTATCTTTTATATTGAGACTGTAACTGCTGAGAGGGAAAGGAATTTTATTTTATAGCTTAGGCTTTTCTTCTGAAATGGCTAGACTGTCTCTCCTTTTGTCTGGGGGATTTCTTTCTCATTATGTCATTAAAACTTCAGTTGCTCCATTTCTTTGGTGCTGACAGAAATGCATAGATCTGTGTTTCTGTACATATCAAATTATATGGTCTTCTATGAGAAAAAAAGTGAAATATCCATGTGTCCCTTTGGCTTGATTAGTAATGGCATTCATGTGAGCAGAGAAAGTCCAGTGGCAAAGAAAAACAGATTATTTCCTTAGCTGATATGTGATGGCTGTTGATTCCAGTGTCCTAAAGTGCTACCAGATATGCTTGCTTTGGAGCTGGATGCACCTCTTCAAAGACAGACAAAGATCAGCAAGCAAAACAGTGGGCAACACAAAAATTTAAGCTCTGAAACAAGGAAGGTGAAAAGATGGGATAGAAATGAGTTGTGCAGTGATATGAGAGTTAAGATAATCAAGGGATTACTAGGAATCTTTCCCATGTGGCAGCAATGTTCATGGATCAGATTGTTGCTTTGTATGTGAATCTAATGAATGGAATTCACATCCTGATACCTGCTGGCAAATATACCTGTGAAAAAAATCTTAAAATGAGTGCGCTTATCTGCTGGCATACTACAAAATCTATTTCTTTAATACATATGCTTACTTTGGCACCATTGACTTATTCTTGACTTAAATAGGATTAGAGCCTTGTTTAGTAAATGAAAGTAGAAGACATATTTGGGTTTTTGCATAAGTTGAGAAAGATTAGAGTAATCTAAATTTATCATACACATAGAACACTTGTGACTAGTTCTGGGGCATGTTTTTACTTGCTGTAACTGTTTGTCCTTTTTCACATTGAATAATATCTTTGCTTTTATATAAATGTTTGTATGCTAGCTATAACAAATGTAGGAAAAATGTGCGGTTCAGTAAAAAGCCCACACACCATCAAATCCACAACACTTTTCTCTCTTTTCTCCATCTTCTCCATAACTGTTATTAATTTTTTCCTTTGCTATGTTCTGATTCTCCAGTGTAGTCTTTCAAATGAAAGTTAACAGACGCTCTTCCACACAATCTGACTGCTCCTGAGGGGAGCTTGTTCCCACCAGACGTTTTACAACATCTGTTTGAAGCTAACTTCACGTTCTCTCTGTTCCATCTCAAACTGGAAGCCCTGACGAAAAGAGATGAGAAGGTACATGTTCAGAGGAAGGGCTTTGATCCGTGATGCCACACACTGACTGACATTTCCACTTACATTGAAACATGCTGCTCTCAGATACATGGTAATAAACAGGACTCTTCAGCTGGCTAACAGAGATGGTGTTGAATCTGCAGGGAAAAAAATTCACCTTTGTTAGCAGAAAAGTTTCTCTATATGTAAACCTTGGAAATATATTGCATTGCTTATATCGTCTGGTAATGGGTTTTTGGTTTTTTTTTTAATTCACACACAGCATGAGATTTTGTGAATTTACTGATATGCTAGCACACTTTTTCTAGTGGGTTTGCTGGATTTTGTAGGCGGAACTTCAGGATTTTTCCCTATACCAAATTTTATCACTTCAAACTTATGCTGCTCTGGTGTGTAAATACAATTTTTTTCTCCATTAGAGCAATGCAAACTTCATTGTTCATATTAAACTTTTCTCATTCCAACTATTTTTGTCTTTCTGTTCTTAATTAAAATTAGTTGCCTTTGAAATTATAGCATTCAATGCTGTCTCTTTAAAAAAATAGGGAAACGAAGATACACGTTTTTCAGAGGGGGGAGGATATTGCAAAATTGTTTTCAAAATTCTTCAATACATCTAAAAATGTAACACTGCAGAAACAAAGAAATTATTTCATTGCAGCACCATAATACAGGCAGTTCTGAAGTCAATTGAAATCTTTTCCACCAATACTGATGAACAGAGTTTTCTAGAGTTTTCTTTCTTTTTTAAAAGATAACTTTTAAATAAGTTATAAAATTTTTTAAATAATATTTATTAATTTATTAACATTACATTAATTTATAAATATTGTAATTTTATTTTATTTTAAAATAAAATATATTAAAAGATAAATTTTTAATGTTATCTTTTGAATGCTGACTTGTGAGAATAAAGAAATTTTTTGCAGCATTTAAAAAACTTTGATAAGATATATCTTCTTTTCCCATTTTGAAAACTGCATGTTTTGTTATTGTAATTTATAGCCTGAATGCCATTGAAAAATGGTGAAAACCTTAAGTTATTCTGGGCATCTTAAGTAAAGGTTCTGAAGTGACCTAAAAGCATATGTATTTTGAAAATTATTAGTAATTTTAACAAAAATTCTCTCTGCCTAGTGATCATGTCATCTCTCATTCTGTCCTGGATCCTCAACCTTTAACAAGCTGTTTGAGTCCTCTAAGAGAGGAATTTAGGAATAAATTGGGTTCATCTTTCAAAGTAGTAATATTGACCAAGTAATAATTTTAATAATGTTTCTTTCATCCTTTATGTAATGCTATGGTCTGTTCCAGTCCTTTTACTAATAAGTCATCCTCCTGACTTACTTTCTTCACCATGTTGTGTCAGTGGCTGCTGGATACAGGGATGACCAATGATGAAGCAACCCTGCCATGCCTATGAGAGTCATGGCACTTCCCAGACTCAGTATTTGAACTGCTTTTAGTTGAAAAATCACTCCTAAATTGTCTCCACAAAGTTCTGAATGAATCTTCAAGGGTTCCCAGTTGCTTATGTACTATATTGCATACATCTCGTAACAGTGAGAGTCACACAGTCACACAGTCACACAGACTGAGTGTCTACTTGAAGGTCATCACTTGATCTCACTATGATGGACTCTGAGAGACAAAGGGAATTTAGGGAGCTCTCTTACTTTGTTCTTCTGCAAACTAAATATCTTGGACCAGTGGTATCTCCCAAGATCAGCAGTATCAAATCCATAAGCCAGGCAGTGGAAGTTGCTCCAAGATCTGAGAACACAGTACAAGAGTTTCTAGTATTTTAGGATATTTGGATTTGATTGAAGCTGGTTTTTGAAAGTACTGAGAATCTTGGCTGAAGTATTGACAGGAGGCCAAAATGAATTTCCCGGTCCTCAAGATCTTTTGTGAATTACTGTGCCATGGGAGAGAGAAAGTGTGATATTATCTTGAGATTCAGTCTCCAAATCCACAGCTTCTTCCCTTCCTAGATTGTTGACTCCAAGAAATATTGGAAGTTTAAACAGTCTGGTCATGTCACTTCAGGTTAGTGGTGGTAGATCTAGCAGCAGTGACATGGATGAATGACTTCAGTAAAGAAGTACAGTGGAATAGCATCTTCCACAAACCTATTTGTACCATATGTCATGCTCCCTAATGCTGCTTTAGTAGAATCCACAACCTTGGAGCCTTCTGCTTGTTGTTAGAAACATTTGGTGTGAATTCCTCACCATTTTTGGTGGTGGTGGTATGGTTTGGTATGTGGGGGGAACATGGAATATCTGAAAACAGTAACTCTTACTCTGTTCATGGACATAAACCGGCTGCCAGATCCTTGTGGGACCCAGGCTGATAAAAAACAGGGAAAAACTATTTTATTTGCAATGTAAGGAATTTTAGCCTGTGGAGATTTTTAGTTCAACAGCAGTAAAGGTAGGGACAGCAACCAGTGAGGCTGTTAAAGGTTACATTCTCTCCCACCCTCTCTTTTTTCCCAGTCCCCTGAGTCATAATTAAAACTCCAGAAAGTGAGAAGCTGTTACTAATGCTAACATACAGTTTGGCACAACAGAATCATGCATTTACTGACTTGTGGTTTTTATTTAATTTCATTTTTTATAGGTCAGGCTGAATTTTTATTTTACTATTTGGTTTACAAAGGCCTTTTTTTCTGAATCTGGAACTTTTAATTTGATTTAAGAGTTTCCCAGGTATAACAATTATGGAAACAAACACCTTGTTCAGCAGCCTGACAATAATTATCTCCTAATGGAACAATTAGGCACTTTAATCAGATGTGACTTTACTGCTGTAAAGTTAAAAATGCTGGAGATGGTCTCTCGTGCTTTGTACTGTTTAGAATTTCTCCCAAGAAATTAGCTGGACATGGAGATGAATTAGTTACCCTTTGTATCTTTCTGAGAGCTGTTCAGATTTGAAGGAGTGGTTTCATAGTAATGATATTTATATACTATCTTTTCCAGGACTTAAACAGTATACAGGGTTACTTAGAAGGTCCCTACTCAGACAAGACTTTGTGAATTTGGTGGGTAAAGTCTGAGAAAGAATTTAGGAATTTTTAATGCTGCTTTCAGCCATTTCCTTAATTCTCCAAAATGTTTTGTGACTCATTGATAAGAAAGGCTCTCTGTCAACACAGGATTCCTTTGAGTACCTGCTGGAGAGGTTTATTTACACGTCTTTATGGCTACTCATGTCTGAAGTTAACTACTGACAGGTCTTAGAAAGCCATTCCTCAGTAGGAGATGATTATTTTTCTGAGACAAACTGAAGTGGAAGGCTGTTGCTAAACCCTGAGACTCGTATATGAGCTTAAACTTCCCATGTACAAATATCACAGAGGCAATTTAAACTGGTCAGGGAGATTCTTGGAAAATCTCATGATGAAGGAGAAAGAGTTGTTGGCACCTGTTGGATCACCATTGCCATTTCTTAAAATACATAGCCCCTTTTAAGGTCATCTGTTAAACTACTGGCCACCCTGACCTTGCAGTCTGGTGTGAATTCACCCCAAGGTAATATGAACTACTAGATTAAAAAAAAAAAAAAGTGTCCCTCCCACTGCAGATACATTTCAGTGCTTAACAGCCATTTGTGTTTTCTTCTTTCCCTTTCTTGTCTACGGGACAAGATAACTTTCGTCTCAGGAAGCCTGGAAAGCCTTGGACTGCAGTCCACCTGATGGCATACTGTTCACCAATAGGTCCCAGTTTTTCTGGTGTACTGAGACCACCAAGTTTAGACCAGCCATTCCCTGTTTCCTGATTTGACTTTGCTGTGCAGGATATGGCAAACTGTGAGGTACGAGTTTTCATGGATTTACAGCAAGACTCCTAATATGCAGATGCAAAAAACAACAGTATCTCTTGAAATGAAGTTATAATCCTTGAAGAGTACCCCAGCTGCCATCCTCATTCTCACTTTATTTCTTGATGCTGCCATCTCTCCAGTCTGACATGAAAAGCGTGAATTGTGGGGAAAGTTTGCCTTGCTCTTGTTCCAAGGATGGTACATGAGGATTAAGTCTTCTCCATAGGTTGCCGCTTACCAAAGTCTTTTAGATCAAACTGCTTGCAGAGAACATGATGTTGCAAATTGTGAAATCAAAGAGTACTTCCCCTCTAGTTGTCTAGATAGCATATCAAAGTGTAGTTGTTGCCATATTTAATAAGGCAGAATTGAAATTCTGCATTCAGTAATGAGATTGAATCCTAAATAAAAGTGGTTTTTACCTACTAAGATAAGAAAAGAGAGCAGAATTGCTTGATAAGCTTACCTGTGCTGCTGCTTGGAGTACTACTTTGTAGTGCTCATTTTCTACAAATATCCATTCATCCATTTTTAAAAAGAGTGACTCTCAGACCAGGATACCAATTTCCAGATGCATTTTTGCTATCCTGGAGAGTGTTTATTTTCATTCTGAAACAAAGTGAACTCTACTATCATTGAATATTTTAAATTAAAACAAAAAATCTCAAATTATGTATCAACACAGTGCACTTGTTTCTAAAAACCTCAGAAGAAGCCAAATAAGTATCCGTACTAAGTAAACAGATTATTTGCTTTTTAAATATTTTTAGCTTCTGGTACTGCTCCTAGTCTGATCTCTGGCTTCTTGATTATTGAACCCTGAGGGTAGGGTCATAGACTCAGATGTTCTCTCTCTTGTTTTAGGTCAGGAGTTGAGAATACTTTTTTCATGTCTTCACGGTTTGTGACCTGTAGACACCACCATAATATAAGTAATAATAAACACACTGGTGTATGCCTGGTGGAACTCCTCTGAAGCCAATGGGGTTATGTTAGTATAAGGTAAAAATTAGACTGATTATTTGCCTTAGGGGCATCCTACACTTTATGTATCTGTAAAAACTATTAACAATAACTCTCTGGGTAGCATTTACAGATATGGTGCAGCTGTATGAAGCTTTTCTGAAGGTTTTCATATTTTTCTGTGTCAACAATATTTAAGTATGTGCTGTCATGGAGGATTTTTAGTGCATCCCTGATATTGCTGAGCACCTTCTTATTCCGTAATGGAGCGGCATTATAAGTGGGAGTCTGCAGTGCCCTTCACAGTAGTGTATCCCAAGCTCCCAGGACTGTTCGTCTACGTGCCATGACAGGAGATGGCACTTGGATTGACATTCCAACACCTTTCTTGCCCACACAGCGAAGCTCCAGCATTGCCAGCTGACACTTTCTTTTCACACTGGAATTCAGTAGTTATAACTCAGTCTGTTTGCATGTCTCAACTTCTATTTTTAAGCACCACTAATCCCCAGCTAGGGGCCAGCCTTCATCTGGCCTTACAAGGGTGTGCAGTGGTGAGGGAGGTGGTGAGGAGGGACTGTCCCAGACCTTGTGTGGTTGTCCTTGAGAGCCAGGCACAACTGCTACCTTAAAAGCACGGACAGACAAGATGCTCTTGCCTTGTCTCCCCACTGAATACAGAAATGCCAGCACCTGGAGGAGCTGTGCCCCACCACATCCCATACGCCCCAGAGAAAGAATGTTCCCTCTCTGGAGGACGCTCTGCAAATGGCACTGTGAGCCTACTGCTCACTTCTATTGTGAATGTTGTCTGCAGAGGGCAGCTGAGCTTTGAGGTGGTTGGATATGTATTTTTTTTAAACTATGAAGGTCCTCATTTTGTGTGCTTTCCCTCAGGTTCACAGAATTGTAGAATGGTTTGAGTTGGAAGAGATCTTACAGATCATTATGTTCCAGTCCCCTGCCACGGGCCAGGGACACCTTCTGCTAGAGCAGGTTGCTCAAAGCCCTGTGCAATCTGGCCTTGAACATTTCCAGGGATGGGGCATACACAGCTTCTCTGGACAACATGTTCCAGTGCCTCATCACCCTTACAGAAAAGAATTTCTTTCCAATAGCTAATCTAAACATATTCTTAGTTTAAGCCATCAGCTCTTGTCTTATCAAGGTTAACAGTTGTCAGTTCACTCCAGGAAATTGGGTCTGCGGACTGTGCAGACCTATCTTAGCATTTGTTGCATGTTTTCCTGAACAACAGGAAAGTAGAGATAAACATAGAGAGTGGAAGTCATGTTGCAAACTGAGCAAGTAGCCTGTGTGCTGCTAAATGGGTAAGGAAATTCTTCCGTCTGTCAGGGAGATATTGTTTCTGCTGGAAAATTCTGTTGGAAAGGAGTAGGGCACCAGAAGGGCAGAACTTAAACAAATAATTGTTTCCTTGAGAAAACCCTACTCTTGTTTTTTTTTGTTGTGGGGTTTTGCAATCCATCTCCTCCAGCAGCTCAGTGAGGATGATGTGGAAGGTGACTTTCCTGCCACAGACTCTTCCGTCTACCCAGCTGCTGTTGCATCCAAATACACCGTGGAGACTGGAGAGCTGATTTTATAGTCTTTTGAAATAGCTGGCTTACTGAAGCAAGGAAGGATCAAGCCTGCTCTCTTTTCTCTTCTGGGAATGTTGAAGACCCTAGAGATAGGGAATTACATTGTGCTTTCCAAAAAAAAAAAAGAGGGTTAGTACATGCTATTGCTTCCTGGCAAAGGTTCTTGCTCATTAAGTGGCCAGCAGGAATCTAACTGCTAAAGCTTGAAAAAGATACGGTTTCAGTGTGCTTTTCCAATCAAAGTAGCTGAGAATGATATGGTCTCTTGGAACTTTTATTCACATTCTGTTTACTTGATATCGTTTTTAGTCAGATGTTGAAATCTGTTCCCTGCAATGTCTTAAGAAGCCCATCTAAGTCTGGAGCAGCTGTTTTTTTAGCTTTGTCTGATCAGTTGGAAGAAGGATGGTGTTTTTGAGGACACAAAGAAGATCACATCAGTATTGATATCAAAGTCAGCCAAACTGGTGTTTGCAGGATGTGTACAGAAAGTCTCAGTGCCTCTAGGTTTAAAAGCACCTATCCATTAACATTAACCCCTTGTGGCAAAGTAAAACACATTCAATTAACTTCTTCAAGTCAGAGTTTGCAGTTAAAGGTTTGTTCATCCAGGCACAAGATGGATCTTGTGCCTGGATCACTGATACTGAGGGCCAGCTGGGGAAGCCTATCACAATGCAAACTCATCTGCCATGTATTGTATCCAAGGTCTAAGAAAGAGGGGCCATGCATCCTGTGCAAATTAAGTACGTTTAATTTCCAATAGTTGTCTTTCTACTCGTGCCAAGCAAGTATCTTGAGACTCACCAATTTTTCTATTACTCACTTGCACTGATGTTTTGCAGGATGGTAAAGGTTGTGGAATTTGTTGTGCACTTTTTTTGATATTGTTCTGCTTTATTTACTAACTTCGGTTATAGTATTTCCTTGAGTGATGGCAAACTAGTGTGAAATTGTCCAAGTCTGGACCTGAACGAAACGTACTCATTGGTATCTGCCTCAAATCTGATTCAGTGGTGAGTAGCACACAGTGTTCTGAAAGCACCAACTATTGAAACTTCATATTTTAATTTTTAACAGTAGAAATAAAAAAAGGAAATAATTGGTACTCTGTGTATGGCGAAGCTACTAACAATAATTTTCTGTTTATTATTTTTACCTTTTTATTAGGGAAACAAAATATACTATACATTTTGTTTTGCCTGAAATTATATAGGCAGTAAAAGTTTGTGAACGAAGGAGCACATTTTGCACTAATACCACAGCACTTCTATTTCATTTTATGATTTTTTTTTATTTCACTTCTGAGACTACTTCTTCTGAATTCAGGGAACAGTAGGAAACCCACCCACTGGCTAATTTAACCTTTAAAATTTGTCTTTCTACAAGTGAAAAGACTAGTAGCCTGCTGACTATTTTATGTATCTAATTTCTGTTTCCAAGATTGTTCATTCACATCCTGCTGAACTTTGATTTTGGTGGTTTTTGGTTGTGGTTTTTTTTTTTTTTTTTTTTTTTTTTTTTTTTTTTTTTTGATATTTTTCTTGGTTTTTGTTTGGTTTACTGTTTCTTTGATTTAGTTTGTTATTGTTTGTTTGGATGTGTTTTTCCTCCATTCATTTCATGATGTATTTCTGCTATTAATCTAAACTAGGAAAAAAGAGCCAAATTAGATATGTGCTTAGAAATTCAATCAACAAATGTGCAAAAAAGATTAACTATATCGATAGATCCAGAATCTATTAAAAAAAAAAAAAAAAAGAAGAAGGAAAAAAGGCCAGCTTTTTTCCTGGTCAAATAAAATAAGACAAAAACCAGACTGGACATGGGATTCTATGAGTAAAAGCATTCTAAAAGGAAGACATGCAAACATTTAACCCTATTTTTGTATGGTTAGTCTCAATATAGTTTATATAGCGAGCCTTACTGACATGCCAGCTTGTCTAGGTAAGACAACTTTATATGGGTTATTTGCCCTATTACCAGTTGTCTTTTAAACTCCCATGTGGAATATTTTTGATCATCTGTTATAATCCTGTTTGATGCTTATCTGAAAGCATTTCTTCTCATTTAAAAATGGAATGTGTCTGCAACATTTTATTTTACTTCATGATTGTTTTACTGAAATGTTTGGGTTACTTTTCCAGAGCAGAGTTTTCTTTTAGCTATTTTCTTTATATAGTCACTGTAGATTCTGCTAATCAGATAGTCACAGCTATGGAGTTATAGAGTAAACTTTGAAAACAGAAGAGAATAAGGATTTGAGTTTTACATTTAGTAGACATCTTTATACATTCCTTTTCTATTACTGTGCTTTAGTCCGTGATTCCAACTAATTTAATTTATCATAAGAAAAAAAAATTCCTTGTTCTGCTCCTCTTACAGACACATGCATTCAAAAGATTTTGAGCCATCATGTTCCTTACATTATTTATGACCCGCAGAAAACATGCTTATTTAGGAAGTTACGTGACTTAGCCAACAAATGCTGTTCAGTATCCAGAAAACAAGCTGTGGAAACAAAAGAACTTTTATTTAAGAAAGAGCTTGTTTGATGGGATATTGTACTGAATTCCTGGAAAATTGTGATTTTTTGGTTGAATTAAAATTTTTAAAGAAGTTTGCAACTGCATGTGGAATAAATGTATGTGAACATGCACAAGTAATCACACAAGCAGTCACCTCAACCCTGCCTACTGGGCTCCATCTCTCCTTGAAATTAAATGAGGAATCAGTGAGCCTGTGTGTAGCACTGCAATAGGTGGGGGTTTGACCCAGTCAGTTACCTGGGATGTTAATACAAGTTGGGCTGTTCCTAACAGGAACAGGAGGTTTATACTACTGATAAAGATGCATTTTAGGGTGGATTATGGCATGGTTCCTGCCAAGGTTTTGCTCTTTGCTTTTACTGTGTGTCAGACTGCTGCCTTTTGCACTGCAGGACAGCCTGGTGTGTATAGCTGGTGCTGCTGCTTTTTCCAACCACAAGGGTAAAAGTTGATGTTTTGTTGTTGGTTTTGAGCATCTGGCCTGGGTCATGAGGCTGAAAAGAATGATGTTATCTCCTTCTTTCCAGCTCTCTGCCCTCAGTTTGGGTCAAGGTAAGCTTAGCTTAATAGCAAAGGAGCCTTGCAGGAAAGCAGTCTGAAGGCTGCTGTGGAAAGCAAACGGAGACCCTCTGGTTTTCAAACACCATAGAGCAATGGGTGGCGTCATGTGTAAATCTTTGCTGTCCACTCCATCTGATGTGCAGAACTTTCTCGTGTTCCCCACCCTTCTTTTTTAGTCCTTTCAATTCTTTAGTATTTTGTCAAGCGAGCCTTGTGTGACTACTCTGTGGTGCAACATGGTAGGCCAGCCAGAATTAACAGTTCAAAATCTGTGATTAAGGGGAGTACTCTACCTAACTTACCTACACAGAGGCTCTGTGAAGAGAAAAAAATTATTTGAATTGGTACTTAAGATTGAGAATAAAGTGCTAAGCATAAGTCTTATGAAAAATGATGGGGGATGAGCATAATTGCTTCTCTAAGTGGTGTGGACTTCAAATGTAATCTTGCATAGCCCTGCCAAAAAGCTCCTAATGCCAGTACAAGGATTTGACTTGTAGTCAATTGACATTCAGCCAGTTTTGACTCAGAGGGTAGAGTGCTACTGACTGAATTGTTAACACTGAGCAGTTCCTAGGAGGCCACTGAGCTAAAAATATAATCTTGCACAGCAATGCAGTACTTAATGAAACATGATGAAATCATAATTTCATTTGCTGTGGTCTCCTTGAGGCTGATAACTGTTAGGACTTAGGTGGCCATCAGATCTGGGCTGATGAACTAGCTTTCTAGGACATGAACTGTGATGACTGCAAGGTTTGCTTTTCCACTTTTTGCAGCTATGACTCTTACCTGTAAGCTGGGAACATCCATTCTGTGGTTTGTGTAACTTCAAACAGGCTGGCTGAGCTCCTGTCGTGCCTGCAGGCTGTGTCACATGGAGGGTAAGCGGGTTGTGCATATTGACCTCTTTACTGTGGACCTCAGGACTGTGCTGCTAACAGAGCCTGACCTACATAGCATCAGACTGACTCTGCATACCCTGTGAGTTACAGTCAGCACAGCAGAGACTTAATCCAAGACTGTGGTGAGAACTACTTGGATCAATACCAAACCCAAAGGAATACAAGTTTGGCAGCAGTGTAGCTTTTTACCTTGAAATATTTAGTTTTAAACCCAAGTTATTTTTCACATCTAAGGTATTCCCTTACTGTCATTTTATGACATGGCTTTTGAGCCAGCAGTGCACGTGAAGTTCATGTTTGTGTTTTCTGTACTGACACATATTCAATATCTCTTTCTTTATAATGATTCCTTGTCATTGCCATGAAACCTGTTTGGCAGCCTAGGCTTTTTTCCGTTCCCTGTAGAATAAATGACTAGTATGATCAGTGGAACACTAATCTTTAAATAGAGTTTGCCAGATTAATATGTAAATGGTCTCAAATACAGCCTCAGTTCATACCTCCTACTATTTGACCCTCTGCATCTGGAGGTGTGGTTTGGACTGTGTGTCTGTCTCAAGTTACATTGATGGTGGGATGGTTTGTTGTTATTTGAGGCTCTGAGTTTTCCCTTGAATAATTCATTTTGCAAAATTCTAGCTGATCAATCTCTTGTGCAGTATAGTAGAACCTTCAGACCTCTTAAACTGGCTGGTTAGATATATGGTATAGCTGTTAGTGCAGTCACATCTTTATTGACTGAAAAATTCTGAGATGTTTCCAGTGCTTTAGTATATTTGTAAATCTCTTTGTGCACACCGAACACTGAGCAGAATGATTGGCCACTAGTTATAATTCCCAGGCTGTTTACTGAGCAGCTATAATGGTCCAGCTTATGACTCTCTCATGCTTTTCAATCAGCTGCTGCTGAGACTGTTCACTCTGCACCTATCACCTCTTTAATGAATTGGCACAAGATAACATATGTGGACAAGACCATGTCATATGCTGCTTGAGCATTGCTGGTAGTTACTGCTGGTGAAATAATAGAACGTGATGCCAATTTTCTGACTTGCCTCCATCCATCCATCCATCCATCCATCCATCCATCCATCCATCCATCCTTCCATCCATGTGGTTTTCCAACTTCATGCTTCCCTGTACAGAGCTATATTGATTATCTCATGTTCTAGGAGTCCAAAAGTAAGCCCCCTTTCAGACTTCCCCAGAGCATTTTACAGCCATTAATAACAGTGGCTGCTAATTTCTGTACTTTTGGATATAGTTTCAAATGTGCCCCCTTGAAATGCCTGGCCCTGATCATTTTTTGCTCTGGACCTAGCCCTTGTGTGTCTTTAACATATCTTTTAGTTTTCACTCCTCTATTTTCTTCTTCCTGAAAGATCACTCAGATCTCACAGCTGGGCTGGAGGGCTCTGGCACGTACCAAAAAGAGCATGGCTGCACTGATTCACACAGAAATGGAGAAGACAGGATCAGATAGACAGCTAGATGAGGTCTAGCCCACTGCCCCACAGGCAGCTCACAGTGCTCCCAGGAGGACTTAGGCTGGGTTTCTCAGGCTCCAAGCTGATTAAAACAAGAGGTAATATAAAGGCCATAGCGAGTCTCAGTTCTGGGGCTGGGGAAGAAGCTGACAGCTGTCTTGCAACTGGAGGTAAAAGGGCCACAGATAGCAGCCACAAGTATGGGAAAATCAACTGTAGGAACTGATAGTCAAGAGCAAATTAAATTCTGGTATGCGTGTGGTTTTTTTCAGGATATACATATATTCACAAAAGAGTCATTACTTTTCTGTGTAGACTTTAAGGGTCAAAATTATGTACCAAGTTCTGGGCTTACTGTCTCTTAAAGCAGAGCAGTTCTGGTTGACAAATTTTAAGTATAAATACTGCTGATTTACTAAACACCACAAGTGTGTAGTGTTGTAGAAAACACATGATGTAGACAGCCCCTATAATAAAGACCTTATAACATATGCTGTGTCTGACACAAAACCAACAGAACTCACTGGGAATAATTAACATACAGTCTTAACATGTGGTGGTGTTTATGCATCTTACAGTTGTGATGAGAATTGTCACAGGAGATCCTTTTGAAAAAAGTAATCTGGATGGTTTGTCCTTGGGCATCATGTGAAAGTATCACCTCTTTCTGAGGCATAGGGGTAAAGTGAGGCAATGTGTTAGGAAGGCAAAAGCAGGGACTGGTTTGGGGAACTACAGAGATGCTTGTAGGAAAAGCTGGATATTGATGCTGCTGGCAAATCATGAAACTAGAGATAATTATCACTGTAGAAACACAGGCATGTTGTTAAAATAAACATGTTTAGGTCTTTTTACCTTATAAACATACAAGCTGTAGGAAACTCAAATCTGAAAATGTACTGAGTATGGCATGGATGGTTGGTAATTGCATTTCTTCCCTACAGATTTTCTCCTAAAATATCATTGCTACATTGCAAAGTATCTGAGAAAGTTACGAAAGCTCTGGTCAGATTTTTAAAGCAGGTACCAAGGCCCATTGAAAATGTATGATTGAGGTTTTATGCTTAGTTTATCTCATATTACGTCCTGTAAGGTGAGAAGCTTTTAGAGAATTTGTAATGCTGAGTCTGAGAAATGCATGAAGTTCAGAGAACTTGCAGAAAGGGTTTTGATTCCTTAATGCCTGGGGTGTGAAGCTATCAAATCTTATCATCAAACTTGTGATTCTGTCTAGAAGTCTCATCAGTGACTTCAGTCAATAGCATTTCTACAGAAAGTTAAGCATCTCTGAATTTGATCTCTTAGATTTTTTTTGTTTCTGAAAAAGCTGGTGCCTAACTTACATTCTTATGACTCCTCCAAAAGGTACAATTAAGTGGAGTGATAAATAGCCAAAGACTTAACCATTTTCTCAATGTATTCTTTCCTAACTGACTTGCCACTGTCCTTTAAATTTTCTGCCATGAAGATTGTTTTTTATAGGTAAATTCAAGATCGTGTGGCTTCAGTGAGATTATTGTACAGTTTGAAGTAAAGGCTGGGCTGAAGTCCCTTTTGCTGTAGTTCTGGGTTTAACTCATCACCTATATAGTCCAGGCTTAACTGCCAGAATATAGAGCAATGCACTGCATACTGTACCATCTCCTTAATTTTTTTACCTGGTCCCTTAGCTGTCTAAATAATGGAGAAGAGGAAGAATATTGACTGCCACCCCTTTCCACTAACCTCTCGCTCTTTGGCTACTTATTCTTTATAATATAAAGCGTCTCCAGCTCCTGAAAATGACCACTATAGCTTGAATATCTTTTGTAGCAGGCAGATTAGTACCTGCTCTGTTAGGTTGCAGGGACTTAGAAAGGTCTATAAAACACTTCTTTCTCCATTCTGCAGTTCACTAAAATCACAGTGAACTTTACAATCATTCCACCAGTAATTAAGGCTTTATGTCAGCCCTTTTAAGAATAAATGTATTTTTTTAAGAAAACCCCATCATAATCAAACCAGCAGATGTAAAGATTACTGGCCAGTGTAACGTATTCCTGGTATTAAAAAAAAAGAAAAAAAAGTTATTTTGGCTGATTTGAGTGCAAATTTCTACTCTACTTTCAATGTACTTGTATTATATACTTCAGCCATCTAAATACTTTTCAAAATGCAGCCTAGCTTTGCATGGTTAATGTCAGATCTCTATGACATTGAAATATGAGCAATTTTTTGCTGCAAGCCCTGTAATAATATTACTATTAGCATCACAAATGCTCCAAAGTAGCATACATGACAGGTAATAGTGTACTCAAGCAATAGCTAATAGAAATTTTAGGAGAACTTATTCGAGAGAGTGTAGTTTCCTGAGCAGGATCTGAGCTGTGGTATCAGCCAGGCTGTCTCAGGAGGGTGGTGTAACCATGGGATTTACTTTTAATTTAAAAAAATATATATTTTGCTCAGAAATAAAATCAAGCCAAAAATTTCAGTGGGGAATATCTGACTTCTCATTCAACACCCAATAGTTTTGCAGCGTCAATTTCCTGTTGGGCTGGGGAAATAAATCAGGATGTTCTTGCAGAAAGCAAACTTTTTATTTAAAAATGAGAAAGTATGAAAGTTCTAGTTTTTCAAAGCTTCTTTCCTCTCCCCAAATTTAGGATAATGTTTTTAATCATCCTTTACCCACACTGTTATATTGGCACGGGTTCTTTAGAGATCAGAGACAGACTCCATGGTGTCTAGTGGACAGAGAGGATGAAATGCTTGTTTTTCTAGCTTAATATCTTTTCCTGATTAGTTAGTATCTTTCCTGATACAATGCTCAGAAAGCACAACAAATGTCTTTGCCTAGTCTATGCATGTACGAAGCTGATTGATGTGGCTGGGATTTCTTTCAGAAGCAGATGTGAGGAATGGGAAATGCCGCTGATTAGAAACGTTGCCTGAAGGGATGGGATGTACATATTATGAGAATAAAGGAGTGGCTAAGCTGCTTTCTTAAAAGGGAAATTTACCCTAAAGTGATTTTTACAAGCTGTCATCCTGAAAGGAGTCATGCCTTATTTAGGAAATTGAATTTTAGGAGCAAGGAACGTGTAAAGTATACACCTTGGACTTTACAAAGTATTAAAGAAGCTGAAACAGAGCAGAGAGACAGAATGCTGCTATGAAGAGCTTGGGAGTTGTTGTCACTGGTAGAGCTTTTGTAGAGGCTGAAATAAATCTGTCTTCTGTGAAAATGTGGTGCTGCAAATATGTTACCCCAAATGTGGTTTTACAAATATTAGTTAGTTAGCCAGACTTTAAGTATAAGGAAGACCCTTCTCTTTTCCAAGTTGCACATTGACATGGCGCATGTTTGGGAGTAAGTAATTGCAGTCACGTCATGCTCTGGGTGTAACTTCACTGCAGAGTGCAGTGGGAAAGGGTGGTACCTATTTGCTGAAAAACCAGCAAGTACAAGAATATTGGAGTTGAAAAGATTTCTTTTTTTTTTTTTTTTTTTAAACAGAGACATGATATACTGAAATATGGAAACACAGTCATTGTTTTGTCAGTATACAGTTGGTCTTGTACATCTGTTTTAGACATTTCATCCATGTGCAAGAAATTTAGGGATGTGCCCCATTCACACTTGGAGAAGGAGGAGGCAGTGTTGTTCCTGTGCTTGGACTCCATCAGTGCTTGCACAAGGGACTTTCCACATAACCACAGGAGCACTAGGGCCATGCCTGCCTGCCTGGCTGCTTCAGAGTCTTAAAAATATGTCCACAGGAGATTTAGTCTGACTTTCTACAAAGCAGTTCCCAAAGTGCATGTTCTGGTGTTCTTTCAGCTTGTTTTGAGGATTTCCCACCCCCCACCCCCATCACTTGAAGGGCAAAGACATTCTGCAGGACAAATTGCATACGTGTTGGGAGGGAGGAAATTAGTTCAAGGGTGCATAAATGAGAGAATATTACTGAAGTGAGTTTGGATTTATAAAAATAGCAAGAATTTGCCTTGCACCCTTCTGATTATTTTGTTATATTAAAAAGCAACTAATCTATTTATTTTTCTGGTCACAGAAAACTGACTGAACTTTATTCTTTTCTCTAGCATGGCAGCACAGGTCATATATTTCTGTTGTTATTTTTGAATTGCTACCCATTTTATGTTATGAGCTTTCAAAAACGCGTTGTAAGATAAGACATTTAGATTAAAACCACAGCAAGAATCCCACATGCCTACACATGCATATAAAATACAGTGAAAAAAAAAGGAAAGTTATGAGCAAATGATAGTTGTCCCTGAAACAACAGGCAAACCAGCCAGCTGTGAAGGAAACTAACATGATGTACTAAAGCAGAAACACAATATAATGGGGAAATGCGGTTCTTTGTTCAGATCCGTTTCCTATTAACACTTATAATGTTATGCTTGTGCATGCCATCCCCTGAGGACCACTTGGTCAGCCTTAAATGAATAACAGTGGAATATGTAAAAACTGCTAGATGCATAAAACTTCTGTGCACCCCTAGTCTGTTGTGTGTATGTGTTCCTTTTAAAGGAAATCTGAGCTATTTATTGCATGGAAGTTTGAGTTAAAACACTGTTGTGTTGCCAGGGGCCAGCCACTAGCAGTAATTTTAAAGGGTGAGAGCAGAGGAGATTAGGGCAATTTGAGCATGATACTTAAGGTCTGTCTGGCTATTAGTGAAGGAGAAAATGTTTTAGCATTGAAGGAGGGGAAATGGACTTTGTAATGCCACTCAGCTGGGCTGAGAGCAGTGGGAGAGGCTTCTGTGAGGGGTTGTAAGTCTGATGCCCTATCGAAGTCTTCTGTTTCTTTGCTCTGTAGGGTATTGAAGCAGATGCTAGTCAGGTATGTGATGGAGATTCACAAGGAAGGCTGCTGTGAAACATCTTTCCTGCTGATTTGAAGCTGAAGTGGAAGATGTAAAATAACTGTCCATATATATGATCTTACATCCTCTGCCTAATTTGGGGGTAGATGTTGAAGTCAAAGGAGTAAACACTTCTTATTTACAAAAATGCATTCGAGTGGGCATTCACACAAAAAGAAGATAATGTGGAAAAATGTAAGAATACCTGTTTTATTGGCTGTTTTAGTTGCAGAACTTTCCCCTGGTATTAAGAGCTCACCATTTCAGGTATTTAAGCATCTAGCAACCATTAGAAGTTTAACACTGTACATAGTCTCACTGAAAACAATTCTGAAAGAAGCTGAATGTAACAACCTGAACTATCATTGTCACAGGAGCTGCCATTTATATTCTGAAAAATAAGTGCGTCTGTTAACTAATACATGGGTTGCCAACCCATCCAGAAGATGCTCCTCTGGAGGTACACTGTCTCCTAAGGGTGTTTGGTGTTTTAAGGACTGTCCCACCCAAGGCTTCACCAATGCTGGTTGATCCAGATCTGTGGTCTTCCCTGAAAGGCTCTGTGATCAGCACAAGAGGATATGGTACCCATGGTTTGAATGTAAACTATTATTAAAAAGAAAGTATTTTTCTGTGTTAGCTGTCTGGCTTACTTAAAAGAATAATCAATGGCCTTCCTTCTAGGGAAAAAGTGAATTTATAATACATTCAAGTAATAAAATAACATTTTGCTGTTTAGTCTTATTTTAATGAGGAGGGAAATCTAGGGGTTAAAAATAAAACATGCCCTTTAAAGTGTAACAAAATTGGGATCTCAGAGTCTACAAGGGAAAAAGAAGTGCATTTTGTGTCTCAGCCAGCTAACTACCTTATTGATATCCCTTCCAAAAGCACAGCTTCAATATGTCTATAATTAAGCAGAATTACTCTCCTAAAACTCTCTTACCACAAGACATTCTCTCAGTGTCTCCCTGTGCAATGCTGAACACTCATCATGTCCATTTCTCCACCCTGAGGTATGACTAGTTGAGACTGATGAAGTCTGAACACAGACTTTGAGGGATTTCTAATGGTATAATCAGGAGGTGGCTTTTGAGCTTCAGAACGTGTCATTTTCAGGCTTCAGTGTTTGTTTTAAAGCTTAAGGGGCACCTTAGGATTTCTAAAAAGTTATTGAACAGGGCCTCCCAAATGCTCTTCTTGGTGTGGTTGGTGTGGATGGTTTTTTTTGTTGTTGTTGGTTTTTTTGGGGGGGGGGGGGTTTGTTGGATTTTTTTTTTGGTGTTTTAGTTTTTGGGGGGTTTTTGGGGTTTGTTTTTAGTTTTGGGTTTGTTTTTGTTTTGTTTTGTTTTGTTTTTTCCAAAATTGACGCATAGTCAAGAAGCTGTTCGGTAAAGGAAATAAATATAATGGAAGAGCAAAGAGTGGGAGAAGTGAGGACTCCTGCGGTAACATATTCCTCCTGGATGTCATAGTCCATGTGCAAATAATGAGCACACTGAAAGAAAGGCAGAACCTGTTTAAGTATTGTGTCAGGAGAGCCTGTGATCTCAGGCTATTAAATACTACAGCACTCCTTCAGAGCATCATAAATTCAAAAGGAAGGTGACAGAGTGGGTACCCGTGAGCTGCTGCCTGGCATTGGGCTGGAAGGGAGGGGGGAGCAAGATCAGAGCAGGCTTTGGGATGAAAGGAGGTTATCTCATTTTCATAAGGAAGATTGCTCGAATACCTGCTTTGACCCCTTGTGTTAGAGCATGAATTTCAATGAAAGGATAAATGGTGACACCTCACCCCTTTGCCAGTTTTTGAGGATTGGGCTGTGTTACATTAAATCGTGCTTGGAAATCTCTGGTTAATACATTTAGAGAAACAGCTCTCAGAAACATCTACCTCCCTTCCTTCCTCCTTAAAACAGTAATGAATCCAAATTGCTAATAAAATATAAGAGCTCAAAGATGTTGTAGACAGACCATGTTTCTGTGCTGAGTATTTTTTTAATGTCAGTTTTCCCACAGCTGTTAAAATGTTACAATCATTAAGGTATCAAAACTGTCTAGCCAAGAAGAGAGACTTTTCATTCTTTACGCTCTGGAATTGTTTGAATATTTTGTTTAGAAGGGCTCCATTCTTTGTTTCATTCTGTGGAGAAAGTAAACTTGTAATCTCTCTGTACTGTAAATCTTAGTTAAGAGCCATTCATTGAGGAATAAATTATGCTTTCTCCTGTGAGGCTATTTTTCTAACAAATAAGATTACGTGCCTGCAAACGAACAAAGGAGATTAACAGATACATGTTGTCCCATATGCATTTTGAAATGGTTTTCTTAAATCATAGGAAAAACTCATTCAAAGGTTATATTTATTTAAAAAAATATTTTAAAAAATACTGACATCCAGGATTTATTTCTGCTTTGCCATGGGTTGCCAAGCAAAACCAGGGAGGGTGTGCTGTAGTTTGGAATTAGAAAAAGACTTGTTGAAGGGATCAGGAATATTTTGAAGTGTATGTATTTATTGCAGGAAATTAGGTTCTTTTTGTATGAGCATGGGGAGCAATCAAAAGAACTAGGATGTCTTCCCTTCTGCAGCCCCGGACCCCTGTACTCAGCATCCCGACCCAAGAGCATGTTTTTTCTCAGGGCCACATGCCAGTTCTGCTCAGGCCGTGTTTTAAACCTTTCTTCTTATTACATTTACATGCCGCCTCTTCATCTCCCTCCAATGTGACAGCAATCAACCCACACGGCTTTCCCTACAAAATAACTTGGCAAAAGCTTTTCCCCCAATCATCCTTTTTACTGAGTAACTTTATACTTTTTTTGTCTTTGTTCAAAAGAGAACAAAAAAGCATCAACTGAGAAAGAAAGGATAGTTTCAAGGTACTTTAACCTGGACTTTAGCAACGTATTTTCTGGGAGTATGTTCATCCTTAGGTTTTTTAACGCAGGGTGCAAGAGGCCCTGTCAGCAGAAAGGGTTATCAGCTAATACCAGCACCATAATTTATGCTCCAGAGGGGTGATCCAAATTGCCCTGAACTCAGCAGCTAAACAGGTACCCAGCTGATGAGAGAGCCCCCAGGAAAAGTTGGTGTATTTCTTGAGGTCATATATAAACATTGGGGAATGTCTTCCTTTTCCCCTTTACCCATACTTCCCATTTTTATTCTTCAAATGAAAAAGGATCTGACACTTCCACAAGCATTAATAAATTTTTTCGTCGTTTACAGCATTTTTTAATGACTTAGACATGAAATTCAGATCTTCTCTGTGACTTTTTGAGGAAATAATGGTGGAAAACTGGTTACATCTATGTAAACAAAAAGCCAAGTGAGCCAGATTGCAAAACAAATTTTGCTTAGAAATTTTAAGAAAGGATAATTTTTGCAGTCATGCCCCTAAAATCATGGCACAGTTTTTAAAGCCTATTTAATGTCATGTGTTTTAAGCTTTTTTTTTTTTTTGGTGGGGTGGAATTATTGTATTAAAGTTAATATAAATAGGAAGAAATTTGTAATCCCAAAGCTATAAATATTTTGCTTTCATAAAAATTATGGAATCATTGAGCTATATGGCTGGAGGGGACTTCAAGTGTTCATCCAGTGCTCTGCCCAAAGTAGGCTTAAGTAACATCTACATCATTTATGACAGAAATATCTTTAATATGTTTTTGACAACCTCCAGAAATACAGAGCACACATCCTATTGCTGTGCTTAACTCTACTCACTTTGAGACAAATCTTGCTTTCAGGCTAACCCAAACCCTCCCTGATGCAAAAGCAAAAGTTCCTTTTATTTTTGATTCTAGATAATATAGAAATGATGAGAGATATTATTTATTCATTCTGTCTTCAGCAGCCTCCTGTGTATTTGAAAACCCATTATGTACAGGTCTGCCTTATCTTCAATAGAACAACCAGGTTGCTCAGTCATCTTCTAGACTTCAGAGTATTTCCCCACCTGTCCAAAGGCTTCTCCTCTGCCTGACACCCCCTTTAGCTAGGAACAGTACCTGAAAGTGGATGTGGTATTTCCAATGGGACCTACTGAAGCAAAGCAAAGGATTCATACACCTGTGGTCAAAAATTTGGGTAGGAAATAAAAAAGTCACTTCCTGTTGGTGAATACCAAGAAGTCTAGCAACACTTACAATGGTTCCCATTTTGAAATGCAATGTTTGCCATGGAAAAAGCTAGAAATAAATTCTTTCAGCTTATCTGAACTAAAGGAACTCTGCAGAGAGGATTGCTCAGCAGCAACAACTTCTTTGTTTTTAATTGCAGAATCCATAGCATCACTAATAAAACATGACAGAGTGACAAATGACACATCTCAGCTGAGGACCCTGCCTGAAATCCCATTTAGTTAATGGTGTTGCACCTACCAAGGTTTCCGCTGGAGTGGTTGGTTCAGAGCTGACTCCAGGGGAAGTGTGCCACCTACTGAATCACCAGCTCTGCTTCCTGAAGCACCCTGGGATTTCCTTGGAGGGCTCCCAAATGCATTTGGCCAAGACCAACCCTGTTTAGCTTATGAGAGCAGACCAGATCACAGCCTGAGGCTGTTATGGCTGCTGGCCATATTACTCATTGGGGATGTTTAGTCATGTATCTCTATGAAGGGAGACCATATTGCATTAAATGTCTCAAGTTAGTTCTGCATATATTGTTTGTAAATTGCTTTGTGAGCCTTTCTGAGTGGAAAGAGCTGCATATGTATAAAATATTAAGACTTAATGGAGTGTATATAACATGTATGTATACTTTGAGGTAATTTTTATAATAACCATTCACATATAGCTGTGTCATTGAAAATGTAATAAAACAGAGCAGGAAGGCAGCCTCTCAAGTTCTGCTGTTTCAGTTCTGAATTATTCTGATTTAACCGTTGAAAGTCTGGCTTTGATACTTAGATGTTGCTAAATTTCAGCAACATGATTGTTTAAATCTAATGGAAGTGAGTACTGGGATAAACACTCTACAGCTTACATTAATTGGAATGCAATTCCACTTGACTGAAGTAAGTCCTTATTGATATTTTAATACATTCACAAATGGTAGATGTCTTTGCATTAACACACCTCATTTTCTCATTCTAGGCAACACGCTTTACCCCCCTCCAGTAGGTAACTTACAGCAGTACTGTACAAGTCTCCCAATATTAGGAGGAATTATAATCTTAAGAGAGTGGATGCTGCTATACTGTATGAGATATTCGCTCCCCATCTCTAAATTTTGCAGGGGATAAAAGTTAGGCAAGACAGACACTGGTAGCTGAATATCTTCATTATAGGGTGGAGTTGTACAGTTGGTCGGGTTTCAAAAGTACGGATAAACCCCAACAACTACAAACTGGCATACTTTAGATCTCTGTCCGAATTACTAAACTTGACATTAATCTTTTTTTTCCTCTTTTAGAGGTACTAGTGTAGGTACTAGCCCTAAAATATGTCTTGTCTTCTGTGAACAGTCCCTGATCCTGGCATTAATACCCTTTATGACTTCCCTGTCTGCCGTCTTTGCCTGATTGTACCCCTGCTTTGAGTGTGTACAGCAGGAATTGAAAATAAAAAAGCATTAAAGAACTGCTGGCACCTTGTGGTAAATGTTTGAAAAACATTTTTAGCAACAGTTTATACTGTAAAATATATGAATTTTATCAGTCATTGAGACTATTCTGATAAAAAAAAGGGATCCATCTTATTTTATTCTATTTACTTCCCTTCTATGACACTTCAGTACATTTTCTGCCTGTTGCCTACAACACTACCTGGCACACGCCAAAACCAGCTCTTTTAAAAAGCAGTTTGCAAAGTTACAGTGAGACTGACTGCTTCCAAATGTTATAATTTTGTTTGCAGGGCTACTGACTGAGAGGCAAGACTACTGAGCCGGAGCAGATTTGTACGCAGGAAAGAAAGCTTAGCTCAATGGAAATATGTTTAGGCAGAGAAGATAACTCAGATGTTTCCTTGTGCTGGTTTTGCTTCTTATTAACTCAGTGCAGGGAGGCAGTATGAAAGACGTGACTTGGGTGGGATTTGAAAAACGCAGAGCAGTGGTTTGGTGAACTAAGTTGGGAGGTTTTGCTCAGGAGAAAGAGGAATGAGATTTCAAGGAGCCTTATTTCAAGGGAAGAGTTGGGGTGGAAGGGAGCAGAACTACAAAGGTCACAAACGTATCCTAGAGTAGGCCGAGTAAATGAGAACAGGAAGAATAAAATTGGTATCATAGACCAGGAGAGCCAACAGGTTAGATCAAATATATGTGTGAAGAAGACTAAACAGAAAGCTCTTATATGAAAACATTTCTTGGGAATGAGCTGAGCTGTGTTTCAGACAGTATATCAGCCCAACTCTCATGTGTGGTTGTTTCTAAATTCACTAGCACTCTGCACTTTACAGACCTTTTTCTTTCTATAAATTTTTATAGAAGCAAGGTTAGCTGAAATGAAAAATGGAGTTGTTTTTCTTAGGTGCATGATTTCAAGCTTAGCGAGAAAACTTAGGGAAAATATAATCGGCCTGAACAGAACAAAACTTTGAAGGGCTTCACCAAATGAAATATAATTTTTATCAATGCCCTTTTAAACATTTTTTTAGTGGACTGCTTTCATGGCAAAGTTCAACTTTGTTCCCAGGGTTTCTGGCTGAACAACTTTTTACACTTTTTGCTATCCTTATGAAAGACAGACAAAATGGTTTAAGGAAATATTTTTTAAAATATTCATTATCTGGCAAAGACCAGGCCTGCTGTATTTCAGCCTAAAAAGGGAAAGTTTTGGAAGTTTTTAAAATTAACTAAAAAAGGGAAATAGAATGAAAATGAAGATACAGCTGTCAACTTAAGATTTCATGTCATTCATCCTGCATCTTTTAAAAAAGTCAGCCTTATCTTTTTACATAATCATATTTATTATATATGCATAATTCTTTCTGTATGATAATATCTGTTACCTAGGTGTGTGTTTGTGAGAGATATGCCCCTACATATGGGTGTTGTGAGCACAGCAGTGAGGCAGGTGAAATCAAAGCAGTCACAAGCTAGAATTAATCCTGGTTTTGCTTTGTATTTACCCGATTGGCTCTCAATTGACTCAATCCTTGGAACTGCTTTTGGGTAGCTGCAACTTGCATTTCTTTTACAGTACTTGCAAGTACTTAATATGTTTTTGTTTGAGCACTATGGAAATGCTGACCAGCTAAGGAATGAGATGCAACTGAATAGAGATTTTCTGACTTGACTCCAAAACATAGAGGGTCGAGAATCCTATAAGCTGTCCTGGGTAAAAGTTAGGTGAGGACTGTGAGGGCTGCTCATCTTTATGTCTCTTTAGGCTGGAGACACAGAATAGCTAACACAGATAATCAAAGCAAAATAAAAACATGAGAAAGTGAAGACATATTAACTGACCAATAAAAATAATAACATCCATGATAATCAAGCAACCAGACTGTAGTTTGTGCTCTGAACCTTGCCAAATTTGGGGCTGCTGGCAAGCCACCAAGAATAGCACATCCAGCAGACAAGGGCCCCTCATCTGAGACAGCCCGCTGCAGTCTCCAGAGAGCTTTGCCCTATGAACCGACAGCAAGAGCATCGCAGCCGGTCTGAGCAAACGGCATGAGATCGCTGGGAAGGGAGACTCAGCTCGACTTGTGTGCTGTGTGAATTGAGATTAAATGAAGGGACTCAGTTGTTATTTAGTAAAAACAGTTTCCTAGGTTACCTTGGAGCAATTTTTACTGTGTTGGTATGATGTAATCAGCTGGTTTAACATTTAAAGCTAGTAAAATATGTGCATGTAATTTTTTTTAAAAAAGATGTGCCTAATCACTTTCATTTTGCACCCACTTAGTTCAATATTAATTGTTTGCGTTGGCTGAGGATTTACAAACAGGCTTAGGAGTGTAATAATTTAGATTTCTACATCTGATGGCCTAAAAGTTAGAGGGAGTGAAGAGTTTTGTCAGACTCCTAGATCTTTCCTCCCACACATGCTGGCCACCAGATAAATCATGTGTATGAGTTTATAGTGGAGTCAGTGCTGGATGTTAAGCAACACCCAGAAGTGAAGTTCTTGAAATAATTTCCTGTGAAAGCAACAGTAGACAGATTTGTAATCACAGATCACGACATTAATCAAGTAAACAAACCATCCATTTTTTCCTGTGACATTATTGAAATCCCTTTTAGGAACACTGAAAATTGTACATAATGACACTGCCTAATAACAAGCATAACTGGAGCAAAATGGGACGCAGTGCAGGCAGCTTCTCAGGTCTGTGGAGCACAGATGTAAAATTCCTTTCTAAAACATGCTGAGTGCCAGCAGACGTCTGAAATACTGTTTAAATATTCTAGTAGTATTAATGCAACTACTTATCTCCATTGTAATTAAAACATTTTTCCTCTTTAAATTTTTACAAAAAGTTGCTTATTGCACTCTTGTCAGCCAAGAGAAATTTCAGGCAGGGCTGAGAGTGAACCTGTAAATAAAGGTAGAGTTTGTCCTGGACTGTTATTCATTCTGATGAATTCCCACTCAGTAAAAGCTGCTGACAACTGCAGACTGCTCGACAGCTGCAGCTAATGTGGAAGAGTCTGTCCTAGGAAATAGGACAGGTAGGTTTCACTCAATGTGCTTTAAACTGAGCTTTGCTGGAGGGGATGGACCTGTGTGGTGTTGAAAGGGAAAGGGCCAGGTGAGGGGAGGCTGCTTGTGGATCTACGCAGTGTCCAGAATAGTCCCGGTTTAGTGTTATGCTATCATCAATGATGGTAGTGAAAGTATATCAAGTCCTGCTGGTGACGCAGGCTTTGGAGACATTGGCAATACCAAGACAGACCTGGACATCATACAAAAGAAAACAAAAAAGAAAAACCAACCCAAAAAACATGGATGAGCTTTGAGTACTGAAGTAATGGCAACGGAATGAAATTCAGTATTTAAAAATGCAAGGCTGTGCCTTGGGGGACTAATAAAAATTTCTAGAAGCAGAAGAAGAAGCTGGGAGCTCATCATCTGGAAATGTCTGTGTAGGAGGAGGGCTCATGGATCGGGGAAAGTGGTCATGGAGTGGCAGCAAGCTTCTGTGATGATCTGCTCATTTCCTAGGAACTAGTACTTGTAAATAACACTGCCTCAGGAAGATGGCTTTCCAGAGGGGATGGGAAGTATTAGACGGCATGGTGGATTGATCTGCAGCTAACTTTTAATACTGATGAAAACATGCTAGGGAAGATGGGGGAAGATGGGGGAAAGTGTTTATCCCTTAATCACCTAAGGAAAACTTGGGTGATTAAGGGATATACAGAGAGGGTTGACATGTTCAGCAGAAAGGGCTGGGAAAAAGGTCCTTGCAGCAGGAGCCTGGGCAGATATGAAAGAGGTACAATTACATTGGTAAAAGCCAGAGAAAATGATGTTGCAACTATTGACGTGCAGGGTGGTGAGACATATGTTCCGGTTATGAAGCAATTACAAGAATATATAAGCCCTGAAGTGTTTTCAAGCTAAATTCAGGTTCACATTCCATCCCGAACAATTAACACACAAAAGCTTGAACATAAAGAATGAAGACAGTAGAAAAAATTCTAAATCCTAAGAAATTAAATTAATGCTACTAAAAAGGAGGAAAGAAAGGGAAAGTTTTGGGCAGACAAGAGAGAAAGAGTAAAGGCTAAAGGTTTGGAAAGTTAAAAACTGACAGGACAGATCCCAGCTAAGAGGAGAAACTGACTGAAAGGCTGCTTGTCTTGCATCAAAACTATTCAGTTATAATCACAAAAATGTTCGCTTACATTATGTCTTGGGCTGTGAGTGAACTCTGCAGGTTCTCAGATGAGTTAGTAATTATTGTTTTAATCTGTTTATCCTGTTTCCATAATAAATATATTTTTCCCTTTAAAAAAGTTTGAAGTCTAGTTTGTTTGTTGTTTGTTTTTCTTTAAATTGAGCTGTGGTTTATTTTTCGACCTGGTGCACTTTTTCCAATAGAGAATTTGCAGGAGTGCCTCATTTGTATGGGCTGCAGTCACTAGGGACAAGCAGAACCATTTGGGTTTGTACAGCAGCAGGAACAAGCTAGTGCTAGAGGGTATCCAAGCAGAAGACTCTGTAGATCTAATAGAAACAGTTTGAGTGGAATGTGTACGTACCCACTGTGTACTTCAGAGTACATGCGTGTTTTGTACAGATACTGTCTTTATTCCGGAGCTTGTTTGGGTTTTTTTATGCAAGAATGGGAAAGCTGTATGCTTTGATTCATAGAAACTGATGTTGAAACTAAAGCAGCATCCTGCACCACAGAATGTGAAAGTGAAGTTAGAAATTATTTCTCTTTCATTTATCATCACAGTAAAACTGGTGGTGTAACTCTGATGCTTTCCAGTCAGTCCTGAAAGGATTTATCTGAGTGTCTGCAAGAGATCTGTTTGGTTTTAATATGTTTGGATTTAATAGATAGCCATACTTTTTCAAAAGAAAAGCATTGGAAGACTAAACAAGTATGTAAATCCTAAACCCGTAAGTGGGTACAGATGGACCTCACTTGATTTCAGAAAGGATCTATCAGATAATGATTCTGTGGCTGGAGAAGTTCCTATGAAGGAAACTGAAATGGGATTTCCTGGTTAACTCCTATTAGAAAAAAAAAGGGGAAAAAAAAGAGGAAAATACATTAATTATTCCCTTTCAAAATATCTAGTCATGTAATAGACTATGTTTTATCAACTACAGAGTTTTAATTCTTATGGCTGACTTGTGACAGTGGAAGCTTTACATCACATTATGTTTCAATGAAAGTGACTGCGAACAGGGAATTCTAGGCTGGCCCTTGGTTGTGGCTGCATCTCAGTTTCTGTCCTGCAGAGCTGTGTGATTTTTAAGAAACATTAAAAACTTCTAATTTGCACAAGAAGAGACTGGCATTTAGGTGTCAAGATTCTGGATATAAATTAATTTCAGATTCTTGGATAAAGCCAAGTTGAAAATGGTTCCTCTTGGATCATGAATTTTTATCATCCTGATAGTGATTGAATGCTGTAAAGCCTGTGTGTGAGGATGAAGGAGAATCAACAGAATTACTTGGCTACTTGTAATTCATGGAACTCCAAAGCTTAAGTCAGTTTGTTGAGCAAGAGTCCAGAAAAATTTCCTGGTGTGCTGTTATTGCTGTTCATTTTCAAGGAGGAAATATTCTACTATCAGCTGGATTGCTAACAAAAGAGGGCGTATCTTTAAAAACAAGTTATCTTGTGTATGTTTTTATCAAATAGCACTATGAATTTGCCCTGCTGTAATGAGGTTGATCCAAGTCTGAGTATTCTCCCTTTCCAGTTGGAACTGAGTTCCAGATACTTGCCTATTCTAAAAAAAAAGGTTTCATTAGAACATTAATTATTGCTATCATGCTGAAAAATAAAGATGAGAGCTAACAAAAATGCATGGAGATGACAGTTTAGGGGAAGAATAAAATTTGGTTCAGTGCTAAAATTTGTTTTAGAGCTGTAGTATATATTTTTCAGTGCTTACCACACTGTACTTCAGAGCACATATTTTTAATTACAACATATAAGTTCACTCTCTTAATCCAAATTTTGCTATTTCAGCTTACTTTTCTGGCTTCTAGAAGGGAAAGGAGGAAAGGGCATCAACATCAGATCCTTTTTCCTGTTGCAATCTTTGAGATGCAGCTATATGTGATAAAGTTTTCACTGTGTCCAAGACAAAGCCTGAAGAGTTTTGACTAATGATTAAGATATTAGAGATCTAGGGTCAAGATATTTAGTGTAGATGTATGGCAAAGCTTCTTTGAGCAATTCTAAAAAGAGCAGTGGCTCCACATTTTGACCAGCACGTACTAATTATCTGTTAGAGTAATTAGAATTGCAGTGGGGGTAAGGAACCTCCTATTCATTATGCATGAATATCAAAGATTACACGGTTTTTTACCTAACTGCAGCTGTTTGCTTCTGTGCTTAGTCAACATCTCCCCTCTGCACTCCTGTGCCGTTGGCTGGCTGGCTGTGATCTCCTGTGTTAGGGGTAATTGCACCACGTGACTTTCAATGGCTGGCCTGCAAGATGCTGTGGGATCTTTCAGGGTAGAAGGTCCTACTGAAATGTAAAATGCTATTAATTATTTTGCATAAATTGCTACATTATTTGTCTTTGGTATTTGCGGCTTACAGCTCCAATAAAAGAGAAGGCTGCTCACACTGCATGACTCAGTGATGTGTAACTGGATACAAAGTTCTTCACTTCCAGGTCAGCCACTTGCCACTGGCCCATGGCTATTTGGCGAGTATGAAGTAAGTCGCCTCTTCTATTTCCTAGCAGCCAAATGTTCCCAACACAACCCCCCCATGATCCCAGGTGGCTATAATGTGCTCAGAACAGTTAGTGGGAAAGTTTTTCTTGAGATCATTCTTGAAGATTTAGTGCCAAAATGTTTTGGGGAAGTCTAGTGGCCATCATGCCCATTGCACATTTCTGTCTCCAGAGAAGTAGGACCCAAAGTTTGGCAGTTCTTCTTTAAATATTTTCAGTGAGGGTTTTCTAATTTAGCATGTCTGTGAGAGTGGGAGATCTTTGCTCCAGGTTTTGTTTAGACTTTGTCCAATCCAGTGTCTTAGAGTGCTCATGTTCAATAAATCTGGGGCAATTCTTGCAGAGGATATTTCCAGATATTTTATTTTATTGCAATTTGGAGAGTTCATAGGAAAGTCTTTGATACAGCTCAATTCTGAGCACTTTGATTTGAGTCTTCTTAAACAAACAATGTCTTTTTCTGAAGAACCAAAGGGATTTGGGAAAAGGTACCCCATTTTCTTATGAGTAACTTGAAGAATCCACTCTTAGCACTGCTTTCCTTGGGTTTCTTCTGAAATTGTGGATATTTACATTTTTATGTCCTTGCTAGTGACATCTAGCCTGTCCAGATAGCCTCCCTTGTGCAGACATTTGTGCATACTATCCCTCTGTCCACTACAAAAACATGGGACACCCAAGTTGAACTAAATGCTGAATACCACCACATGGGTTTGCAGTGGTCTGTAACTGAAAAGGTTCACTGGAAGCAATTTGCAAAGAAATCCTTAGGAAACCACCTGGATGGTTATTTTAAATTAAAAAAGGAAGAGATGCCACTTTAAAAAAATAATTTTTAATACTGGGTTTAAGGTTCCATACATGTGATAGTCATTAAAGCTTATTTAACCCTGAAATTATCTGGCCTCTTTAATTCCACAGGGACTGTAAGGCTCTTGGGTTAGAAATGAAAAATAATGTCAGAACGAAAACGAGACTTTCCTGAGTGCAGGACCATTATTACAGAATATTTTCTTAATCAAGCCTCTTTAAGTGCCAAGCAGTGGAGGAAGAAAATAATCAGGTTATGCTGCTTTTATCCACAGGGTCTTTGCTGATGCTTTGGGCCACTGATTGACATAGGCAAAAGTCAGTCCCAAGAGCTGGATGAGATACGCTCACCTAAAATGCGTGTAGGACCTGTGATTTGCCCATCCACAATCTCAACTGCAGTACACCCAGTTCCTTTTTGCAATACGCATTTGGGATAAGCCCAGTGCACTCTGACGTTTGGGCTCTTAAAAGTCAGACCTTTCTGGTTGTTGAGACTGGAAACTTTCAGCAGAAGCAGTGATTTTTGTCAAGTTTCAGTTACACCAAACATCTGTGGTGTGCCCCACCACCCTTTCCCCAAGGATGAAACATTCTGCAGGGAGGGTGTTGCAAGAATTCCTGAACTAAACAGCTAAGCTGGAGTCATAACTGTCCTGGCCAGGGCCCTAGTTTGAGGAAGGCTCCCATTAGAATTAAAACATCCCATAACTCTCATCACAACAGGCCTATTCTTGATGAACATGGAAATCTAGGGCTGGGGTTGGAATGGGGGGAGAATGAAAAGACAGACAAGTAAACAGATAAAGAGGGAGCTCTTGCATGCAAGTGGAATTTCCTCTGAGCACAGGACATTCTTTATCATTAACTGGTCTGTCACAGGAAGGAAAAGGGGAAAAGAGTGTTTCCTGTTAGGGGGAAGAAAAGATCAATAGGCTTTGGAAATACCTGCCTGGAAAGAACTTTTTGTTTTCTGATCAGCAAGAGCAAATAAGTTTTTAACTCCTTTTGAGCATGATGTCTGTTTTAAAACAGTCTATTTTTTGAAATAGGACTCCAGTGTAAATGTGTAATTTAGAAATGCAGTTCAGACTGCTTTGATCTTTCTTGTTCATTTCAGAAAATGCTCTTACTCCTGGAAATATCTTGTATAAGACACTGTTTTGAAAGCAGTTTAATTCTTCTCAGTTTGTGTCTTTGAAAGTAATAATAATTAGAAGGGCCATTTGCCATACACACGCAGTCACTCTGTGATATTATGGTTAAGATGCTCACAGATGGCCAATGGATCTGCTATTGCTTCTGGTGAACAAAATTTTCTTTTGGAAAGAGAAGACTTACCAAGCAAGTGCTCAAAGCCTCAGGAGGACAGTGAATTACCCTGCACCTCCTTCATCATCTCTTTGGTTGCATTTTGCCTTGAATATCTATGGTGGTAGAAGTGTGGGTTTTTCAGAAGAGTGAGAAGAGGCCCAAAGAGTGCAGGAATGGATGTATGTGCACAAGCAGCCCCATGGTAACCTGAGTTGCTCAGGGTAATCCTTTTTCTCTTTAGGTGGTAGCTTCCTTCTTTGCAAAGCCTGACCTGGGGATTTAAAGTGGTGCCTTAGTTGTAGCCACATTCCCGTGTTCTGAGCCACAGATCTGTCTTGAGCCCATGACAAAGTTTACAGCAATGTCAGTGGTTAACTGAAAGAGCAGAAGCTATGTAATCCAGCAGTGTAAATGTAAGAAGACAAAATAAAAAGAAGGAAGGAGGGAAGATGACCTCTTAGACATGCACAGAAAAACGGGTAGAAGTTTCATTTTCTTAAATGGAGAGGGAGAAGTGGGATAAGCTTAAAATGAAACTATCGGCAAGGCTGGAATTAAAAGAGGGCTTTAGGAATGATCTAACTTTTATTTTATTACATGACAGAAGACAAAAAATCAATAGCTGGTAATTCAGACATAAATGAGTTATACAGGCCATTGACACAATGGACCAAACTTTATAACAACCACATCTGATGCTGTCAAGCCACAGGCTTCAGTGGCGCCAGTAATAATTATGGCTGATCACCTCTAATTCAGAGCTGCCTTGCTTGATAAAGGTGTCACTCTGAGTGGCTACAGCATCAGTATCAATTGAGGATGTCATCCAGCAGGTCAGGTTGCTGTAGAGAACTGTGGCGTTTTTTAATTGAATAAGGCAAACCCCTAGTTTTCTCCTCCTCTCATTCTGTCTGTAAATATCATATATATCTTAAAAAATCATTTGAATTCATGACTGAATCTACTTGAATTCAAAATCAAACTATGACAGAAGCTAATAGAAATATATGCTAAAACTAATTTAAAACCGTAAGAGTATTATCAGGAAGAGACTTTGGTACTATACAATAATCTCTGTCGCACTGCTGCTGTGATCAATTAAATAACCTACCCCCAAAAAACCCCAGTGTGGTAAAATGCTGCTAGGCAATAGAAATTGATTTTCCATAAACTCACATCATCATAAGGAAGAAAAGGAAGCACACTGACATTGCAGCTTTTCTACTGTTTTCTAAATTTGGGGGGCATAAGTGCATCCACTGAGTGTTGGAAAACTGAGTTTCACTCACAGATATGAGGTGTGAAGTGGTTCTGTGAAAAAAATTCTTGATCTATAAAGAAAAGAGACACTTTAAAATACCTCTACGGTGTTTCACATGCCATTAATACATCTGCAGTTTGATGTTGAAACTATTAGTCTTTGAATTGCTCAGGGATGCTATATGTGCTTAGACATTTTCATTTATGATGATGATGACGATGCTGCTGCTGCTGATGATGCTGATGATGATTACATAGATTTTGCATTCTTTTGTGGACCAGCTGCTTGGTACTGCATTGACTACAATCAATTGGGAGTGATGAACAGTGAGAAAGCCCTCTGTGGGGGAGGACATGAGAGGTATTTCAGCCACAGCCGCTGTAGCATTTAACATCAAGAGAACTTTGATGAGGCAGAGCACTTTGCACCACAATAGCTTATCCTTGCGTGCGTGAAAGTTTATTATAAGTTCCATTTAGAAACATTCCCTGTGCTTAAGGAAACCAGACTTGTGAGAGAAACGCTGGAAAGACAATAAGAGCAGCACAGCAGTGAGTTAGTTATAAGCTTGCTGTGCTGTATGGCTTTTCTAGTACTTTTTTCTGTTGTGGGGAAAGAAGGTGCCTTGCACCTGTGTGTTTGCATACGGAGGAATACGATGCAAGAAACGGCCCCGTCGTTTTCCACCAAAAACCTGGGGCTCAATTCCAGCTGCGCTCCGGTGAGGCAAAGAAATCCCGGTCTAAGGCATAACCTGCAAAGCAGCGCTCTCCACCTCCCAGACCCCCCCCCACACACGCTGCTCCCCGGCTTCGCCGCTGCCCTCCCCAACTCAGGCTCCATCTCCTTCCTCTTCCAGTGGCCGTATCTTCCCGAAGCGCGGACCATGCGGGCGCTGGGGAGCGATGCGGGATCTTCTGGTGATCCCCAGTCAATCCTGTCAGCCCCGTCCCTGGTCCCAGGGTTTTCCTGCGCTCCGGCAGGCAGCTGCGCAGGCCCTTCACAGGCAGCTCTGTTTCTTTCTCTGTTTACTCGTTTCCAATGGCAATTGCACCACCGAGTCTCAGTACGACTGGAACTTGGCCTGGGGCTGTTTTGGTTACATTGAAGTTTTTGCTTCAGCGCTGCCAGATTTAAATGGTGACTTCACCAGCACTGAGCTAAAAAGGAGAAAAGGGGAGGAGGGAGGTAGTGCAGCGAGCGGGAGCGAGGGAGAGGGCCAGGGCATTACATCATCGCTTGGACGGGAATCAAATGGGAAGGATATGACTCACTCGGGCTAGTTAAGCTTTGGCTCAAGTTCTACATACACTCATTCCAGGGCTCTCATGTTCTGCACCTCAGCAGGGAATTCAGGCTCAGTGATGTCCATGAGGTTTGTTTTTAATTTTCTTTTCCTTTTCTGATTTCTATATAGTTTCTCCCCCTCCTCGCCTTCCTCCTCCTCCTCTCCTCCTCCCCTCCCGAGTCCCCCTTTCCCACTCTTTTTCCACTTCTACAGAGTTTGTTTTCTGGTGCGTGTAACCTCAGCTCTTAGGAGCAGAAGCTGTTTTTTCGACCAAACCAAACCCAAACAAGGAGCACGGCAAACTTGAGAGAAGTTTGGTAGTTTGTTGTGGTTCGGTGTCCCCCCCCTTCCATCATTATGTTGCTCCTAATCGGAGGAGACAGGGAGAGAGTTAAAATGCGGGAACCAATGGCTTGGACGGTGATGTAATGCTGGAACTGCAGGGTTGTTAAGTAATGTGAGAGGAAGGGGGTCAGGGTTGCAAAGCATTTACCTGCTGTCAAGGGGCTTTAAGTTTATTATCAATTGCAGTGACTGTAACTGGCTTCAGACTGCACTCTCTAATTATTCACAGACTCCCCTTTTTTATCTTTTATTATTAAAAGTAAAACTATATTACAGTATTTAAAAAAATGTGATATTATCACAGCTGCGAATTATTTTCCACCGGGGTTTTTTGATATTTTTTAAATGGCTTGAAACTGGATGTCTCTTTCACGAAAAGCCCGGAGAGAGCAAAAAGAAAAGAGAAAGGCAAAAAGGGGTGGGTTCTTCGAGCGTGGCTGGCGAATTTGAAACTGTTTGAAGAAAGCAGTTCAGCCTCTGCCTAGCAGAGCGAGTAAAAGCTTCTACTGTTGGAAATCCGCTGTAGAAAACAAAGCGTTTAAGGGAGCCAGTTTGTAGAGCTCATCTCAACGAGTCTCAGCTTTTCATCCCTAACATTTGTCGGCAGTATTCTGATCACAGCTTACCCCGGGCTGGCGGCTGTCTTGCCTTTGCTGGGACCGCGGAGGTCCCGACCCTGCACAGCAGATCCCTTCCTGTCACGGTTCTGCTCTCTAGGGCTATCAGGGTCTTGGGTCACCTGCCTAAATGGATTTCCTATCGGGACAGAGCACTGTGCTTGTCTCATTAAGTCTGTCAGTCTCCCTATAGACCTTTTAGTCTTTTTTCCACATAGCTAACAGTCTCTAGGTCTGGTGTGGAGCGAGGAAAGGTACCTCTTCCCCGAGTTCACTGTGAGTACTTTGCCCTTAGGGTGGGCCACAGTTTAACACTATGCCCGTGCTCAGGCATCGGTTGTGGTTAGGTGTGGGATGAATGTGAGCTATCAGGTGTGTGTTGGTGTCCTGAGGATACCCGTTCTGCTCAGTGCAGCTCTGCGTCAGGTTTCTGTGTCAAGAGCTGTCTGCTCTTAAGGTATGACTCTCAGAAGTGCCTCTTTCAAGGGGAATTTTTGTCTCTCAGGGAGGCACTGTATTGGTACCCACTGGAATTGCAGTGAACTACAGATTTGCTTGGTTAGCTAAAGATAGCCGTAAAAATGCTTATGAGGGTTTAGTGATTTTTAAATTTTTTTTTTTTAAACAACCTGTATTGGGGACTGACTGAACAAAATAACAGTGTTGTTCTGCGGTTGGTGGCAAAACCTCCCCCTCTCTTTCTGAACAAGACAAGAGCCCGTGGCCAGCTCCTGACTCCCCTTCCCTGGTAGCCCTCTGCAAAGCCATCTTTTGTCGACCTGTTACGTTCCTGCACTTTATACACAGGTTTTCCCTAAGTGCCCAGATTTTCAAGCTTTTCAGTCAACTGCTCAAGCACAAACAATTACTCAGGGGCCGAAGCTTTATCATTTGAGAGCCCAGCGCTAGGCCGCACCCGGCCCTGGCCCATGTTGCAGTGCAGATATACCATATGGACTGGGTTGCGCAGTGCTCTGTTGAGGAGGTGTGGGTTGAGGAGGGAGCTGCTGCAGGAGTTCCCGTAGGATTTCTGACTCATACTTTCTCCTAGAAATGTTGGGAAGTGCAGCTCCACAGACCATCAGAATAAAGCATAGTAGATTCTTCCCTTTGCCTGCTTGCTTTAGATGCTGGGATGGACTTGTCTTCATTCTTTCCCTTCCTGTCTTTTCTGGCTGGAGACTTTGTTCAGGAAAAGTCCGTCGGTGTTGTCCTAGGATAGTGTCTAGCCATGCTGGCAAGATGCTGGGCAGAGGATAACAGACTGTCACACTTAATCTTTCCTCTGCAGAAATGCATCCCTGCTATTTCTTTTATAAAAACACATGTAAAATACGCTGTGCAGCGTGGCCTGAAAGTCTTTGGGTATCAGATAGCATTCCACAGGGGATCAGAGTCTCACTTGTCTGGTACCAGCTATTAACATTTCACCTGTCTGGATGGGCAGCAGAAGAGAACGTCTTGGTGCTCTGGACAGTGTGGACTGACTGAAGACCCTGCTGTGTACTGAAACTTTCACAAATTTCCCACCCTGATGATTCATGCTCGGTGAAGTTAGGTGGGGAGTGTAAAGATGTAAATCCTTGCCTTTCAGAAGTGCGCTGCAACTCTTAAGTTACAATTTACTGCTGCCACTTCACTGATTTCAACACAGCACCACAGGAAAACCAGTTGTAAAAGCTTCTTGCAAAAAGCTGCAGCTCTGAATTCCAAACGCATACACACATTGGGGTGCGTGTGTGTATGTATGTGTATGTATACTAGGTGTTGAAGCAACAAAACGTATAATGAATGAAGTATAACTGTCCAGATGAGAGTCAGACAGCTCTGGTTGTGCTAGACAGGTGCTTTTGAAATGTACGTTCTTTTTGGACAACAACAAAGAAAGGAAAGTAGCTGCCCATTTGGATTCCTCTGCTGCTAGTTGCTGGCACCCAATGTGCAGGTTTGCTGTGGACTTGCAGCTTCAAGGTCAACAGCCCTGACAGTCAAGTTCCACACATTTGAAGCTGGGTCTTTTGGTAAGGGGTTTTTCTTATTGAAGGATGGTATCTCTAGGGACCTAATTTTTAAACAGCAGCCAAGAGAAATGTTAACAGTGCTCTGAAAATGAGCATCAGAAGATATATTCAGAAGCACATGTAACCTGTCAAACAAACCAGAGGCCAAACACACCAGAGCTTGGGAGTGATGTTTGCACTGGAGAGCCAACTGTGCGTGGTCGGCCTGTGAAGAAAGGCAATCTGCTCTTAGCAGAGCCTGGCTGGACGAGTCCCAGTAAATTTTCCCCACCAAGATCCCAAGTAACATTTCCGCCTGCATTGCTGAATGTGTGCATTGGCAGAATATCTGCTCTGTAAGCCGTGTGATTTTAAGCCATAATTTGGTGCTCCTTAGCTGGTCTCTGCATGCACAAAAAGAATTGGCTCTGTTGTTGCAGTACAAAAGCAAGAGGTAAATATCAGACAGCTTGTTTTTATTGCACTGAATGTGATCCCTCTGCTCCTGAATTCCTCAGTTTTTGTAGCTCTAACTTGAGACCTTTCCCTTGAACCTTTCTGGAAGACTTGGTCGATGTTTGTGAAGCCCTGTGAAGCTTTCAGAGCTGGTGTCCTGTGTGCTGGGATCAGAGCAGGTCAGGTGTTGGACAGAGGTGGTGGCAGGGCTGGCCGCTGGTCAAGTTTTGGACACAGCAGACAGGAAGACCAAGTTGTTTTCTGCACTTGTGTGGAGGGGGGCTGGGGAAAAGCGTCCTCCTGCGCCCTTCCCCATCTCTGTACTCTCACCTTCCCACTTTTCTTTTGTTCGTCCTGCACATGCCTGGGCCGTGCTCAGCCCAAACTGTTGAGATCAGCTTTGCTGAAAATTACACTTCAGATCAAAATGTGAGTTAGGTTCCTCCAGTGTGAAGCGAATGCTTGGTCTTTCTCTGCAGCTACAGATGAACCAGATAGGAAGGTAATTACATCTCATTCCTATCTGACTCTCTTATTTACCATAATCTCTTTTAATCCCTTTGATACTCATCATAATAATGTTAATCTTAATGAACTCATTTGGTATTAATGCGGATGTGATTTGTAAGTTCAGAGCAGGCTTGCCATCCTTGTTTAGCGTTCATTAATATCCACTTAACTCTGTTTATGCTCTCTTTCTCCTGCAAATGGACTTGCATATCTTTGTCTTCCACCTCGATGATGTGGCAATTTCCACAGTGGAACTCTCTTTCCACACTCAGGTTTCTATTTCCTTTCTGTTCTTCTCCCTACTAACAACATCACAGAGCAAAAAGCTGTTGGAAACACTGCATCCATCTACTAGCGGCTCTCTGTACCCTGTTGCTTAGTCATTTCTTCCACTTTTGACTTCAAAATTGAAGTAACCCTTATTCTCTTGTTTCCCATTCATGTAGTATTCCTTCTTAGATCCCTTCAGAGATATTACCTTACTATAGCCCTCGTTTTATTGTCTCTGAGGGTGAACAAGTAAGAGACAAAACCTCCAGTCTTGGCAAAGAGACAGATTATTTGTTGCTTACTACCATACTCTCCCCAAAAGCTCTGTTTATGGGTGGGGTACCTTGCCCAAACAGTTTCCAGTGTGACCAGCCAATTTTAGTGAGTGAGGACTACATTTGGATGTTGACCCTGATCCGAAGCTTATTGCAGTGAATGGGAGAGCTGAGTTGATAGGCTCGGGATAAAATAAGTGGAACTAACCTCCTTTCAGGCCTTTCAGCACCCACGTATTTTTCAACATCTCTAGTTTTGGAATGTGCCCTCTTGAAAAACTACTTGTTCAGCCACAGTGATCCCAGAGACTGATGAACCTTGGATCTCTATTAATGTGTGATTTCCTCTCTACGTGGGTGCTTGTGTTTGTTTTTAAACGTGGCATGGAATTTTTGTGTTGTGGTTCTTGTTCCCTCTCTGCTTCCTCCTGTATTGTCAAATAGCATGAATTATTTTTCAGTCCCAGTGACACACATTTTGCTTTTTAGGTCTTTTGAATCCTGACAGAGCCAGGAAAGTATCATTTACTTAACACAACACTGTTTATTACATCCTCACTTCCATTCTTTATTTTATGGCCTGATGTTTCCTTGTAGCATCAACTTCCAGTGTTAAAATAAGTATCTCCATTGAAAACATACAACTTTTAATCTACTGAAAGATTTCTGCACATTGTAATAAAACTAGCCATTCTCTTGGTGAAAACTGCTAATTGAGAGTGAGAATCATAGTCTTTTAGATCAGCACAAGCTTTTTTTCTGTGGTGGTCTTTAGTTTTACGTCATATCTTTAAATCAAGAGCATTGCAGGATGTTTTGAAAGTTGCAGCCATCAGTCAAACATATTTAAGTTCTGGATTAGTATAAGTACAAGGTGTATTAGTGTAAATAACAAGATGGAGAGTTTTACTGCAGATACCTGCAACTCGTGTGCTGCTCCATTACCACAAAGAATATAGGCAGTAAGCTTCACTATTTTCTATAGATCAATAAATCTGTGCCCATCAGCAGAAGACAAAAAATTATAGTAATAAAAGTTCATTTTCACAAGCTCTGTCAACAGTAATGTCAGTTGAATGTTCTACCACACTGGAAAAGCTCATCGGCACCAGTAATTTTATATGTCAGATTTAACATGAGCTAGTTTTTTCCAAATGAAATCTTCCAAACCAGAACAGAAAAAATGTGTTACACCAGATTCTTCCTTGACCTCAGTTTAAGGCAACTCAGTATCATGTCAGAAAAGTTCCAGTACTGTGTTCTTTGTTATCATTTGGTTTCCAGGTCAAAATGAACTTTTCTTTCACTACAACTAAGGACACGAGCTCTATTTCTCTTGTATCACAGAACTGCAGGAATTCTCATTGCTCTGAAAACTGTTCAGTTTTTTGATATACTTTGAATAAGTGAGTGTCTTTAAAAAACTCATATAGAAATAAGATTGGCTGAAAATTCAATATAAACACTAAATTAAGGTTCGTTTTACAGTTTGCCTGAATGACCAGATTCCTTGCCATTGGAATCCAGTGTTGACAAGTACCTCCTGTGGCCATTAGTATGAAAGAGGGATGTGTTGCACAAAGTGCAGATTGGCACACAGATCTCTGTATGTGTAGATCTGGTTTGGGGGGGGGGAGGGGTGTGTTTTTCCCCATCTTTGAGACTGCAAGGCAAAATTAACTTCTGCTATTCCTAAGCAATCATATCAGAAGAATTTATCACCTGAATAAGATTTCAAGGTGCACGCCTTAAGGTGGTGATATTGGTATATAAATCTGATTGATGGTTTCTTTCTTTTTGAAACTGACACTCTATTAGCACCTCTCAGCTCTCCCTCACATTTCAAGCTTTTCTTCAAGAATGAGAAATCAAATTTAGGATATTACTGTGCATCACTAAGTGTTTGGTTTGGCTTTTTACTTGTTAATCTTGTGCAGTATGGAACTTTTCCCGGCTACTGCAATTCAGTAGATATTCTAATATTTACCAATTAATTAAGCTTTTTTTTTTTTCATTTAGTTTACACTATTTTGGCAAGACTTTGTAGTGCCCTATGAAAAACCCTGCAGTATATAGTATATAGTATATAGTTCAGGAAAAGTAAAAAACCTTACCAGCAATATTTGTAAAACTATGCAAAAATAAGTGAATGTTAAAGGAAAAAAGTGCATAGAGACAGTTGGAAAAGCATGAATTTATAAAGGCCTTCTATGGAAAGCAAAATGCAGCTGACTGAAAAGTTTCCAATGAGGCTCAGTTATTATTAAAATTTGAGCTTTTGACAACAATTTTTTTTCAAGAGAAATTTGGATTTATTTTGCTGATAAATATCTTTTTTGTTATTTAAGACAGGTCTTGAAAAATAATGTTTTTTACTTGTATGCACTGAAAGATGATAAAGCTTTGTATATTCCATTTTCTATTTGATATTCAGTGTCACTTCTAAATGGTTCTGATGGTTCTGTTACTTCTTATTTGTTTCTGTGGGCAAATGCCCAAAAAGTGTGACAAGTAGCAAATGATAAACAGGCAATAATACTCTGGCATTTGCACATGTTACATTCTAGAGTTTTAAACTTTGGTCTCACCTGGTCTCGCCCAGGACGAGTCCTTGATTGGAAGCACAGCCAGCTGCAACTCTAATACCTCTTTCTTTTTTCCTTCTTAATAGACAGTTCTTTATCTCAGGGAGACTTGTTTTAAAGATGCAATGCTCCAATAACAGGATGTTTTGGAGTGTAGTTTGGATTGAGCTGGACAAAGGAAGGGTCTGTGGCTTCCCCGTTTAGCACTGAGCACAGGAGCGCTGAATTTCAGCAGCGCATCTGCACTGGCGTGTTTCTTGTGGAGCGGAATTATCGAATAGGACAAACATTACATATCATAATTAACTGATTGGCTTAGGGTCAGATATTAGGGTACTGCTAAACAATACCCAGAGGACTCAGGAAGATCTCTGTTGTGAGGGGAATACAAAGGTTTTGCACCCAACCAGAGTCTGGGGCAGTTTTGGATGAAATCTGCTTGGACTGTTGAATAAATCCAAACAAACGAGCACCCCAAAACTGCACCTGTGTTTTTCTGTGAGTCTGCAGTGACATACCGGAAGGTGGGTCAGTTGCACAGAGGACTGATAGCATTTTGGACATCTTCCCTAGGCTGAAGGGAAAGAATAGCCATAGTAGCAGAGATCAGGGGAACTTGGTTTATTTACCCTGCGGAGATGGCTACCGGGGGATTTAATCGCAGCTTTTAGCTACATACAGGGTAGTTACAGAGGAGACAGGGTCTGCCCCACTTTGCAGCATGAAGACGGAAGACAACAGGCTCGAGTTTCGGTGAGAGAAAATTCCATGAGACGTAAAGGAAGTAAGGTTCCAGCAGGAGAACTGTGGCAAGGCACAGCAACCGACTGGAGTCAGTCTCTTGCTACTGCAGATTTTCACACTTAGTCTGAAAAAAGGCCCCCAGCAGCCTGCTCTGATACTGCATTTAGTCCTGGCTGGAGCAGGAGGCTGGACAAGGTGACCTTCTGGGGTGCCTTCTGACTGAAACTATTCTCTGGACTTGCATTGGGCAATGATGGCAGCACGGGCTGTCTGTGCAGGGGGTGGAAGCAGGAAGAATTTTGATGAGCAAAAAGCAATAAGAAAAGCAAAAGGTGAGATAAGAACATAATGTCACCTACAGCATATCCTGTGCCTGCTTGTGTCCACATTGACTTGAGAAATAAAGAATGCATGCACTTGACGTAACACTCTAAATGTGGACTCTGAATTACTCTGTGCTTCAAGGTGCTTAATTTCCTAACTTCCCCATCACACTGTAAGTACAGGCACTCAAGTTTTAGTAGATGCCTGATAAACATGCAAAGATAAAACAGTAATAATGAAAAACAGCCATTTTTTTTGGCTGAAATGTTAGACAAAATACTGCAAAATTTTTTTTTTCAGTTTATAAACAGCTAAAGGGATTTTTTTCCTTCCTTTACTAAGCATCTGAAGTTTTTGCTTATAGTGAAGAATTGCAAGAGAATTCTAAAATCCTATGAGAAAATCCATCTCTGATGTATTTCCAAATTAGTCAGCTCATTACAGCTCTCCTTTTTTTTTTTTTTAAGGTGATGGAATTAAAATATAACCAAAAAAAAAAAACTTTTCAGCATGTTTGGCAAAACTAGGAGACAAGTAGGTATGGACTTTGTCCATAACCATATGAGGGATCCATTTGCTAATATCCCTGTAAGCTCAAATGATGTTTTACAGGAACTTAGCTAGCAAAAGCTGTTCCCTCTATAAAAGTAATGGCAGATTAATGTCTTTTTGCAGTGAACTCCCTGTATACCTTATTCTGCATTCATATTTGTCCATTAACTAATGATTATCCAATATGCTGTCACTACTATCACATGTAAAATCAAGCATGCTCAGTTATTTTATTATTGCAAAATTAATAATTTATTATCAAATAGAACATGAAGACTGAGGATCTATATATGACTCTTCACTGACAATATTTTCTGAAGTGACACAGACTCAATCTTATTTTTGTCTTGAGCTAAAGGGCTCAGAGAAGGGTATTCAAATTTATGAAGCTTGTAAAAGTGCAGTCCTAGAGTGTACAGCCCTGTTCTCATAATGCCTCTGGCACCTTCTTTATTGTCATGCATTCACCTTGTTTGCAAACTCCTTTCTTGTAATCAAGACAAGCTCTGTCCTCTTAAGGTGCTGTGCCTGACGCTTCGGTAAATGTCAAAGATGATTTTGCACCACTGTTGGATGCAGAGCAAATCACAGAATCTGGACGTATGGTAAAAGCTTCCTGGCTGGAAGAGCTAATCTCCTTGGTAAACAAAACAAAAAGTCCCATACTCTCCTGTAGAATATCATATTTTCCCTTGAAAACAGCATTCCTACCCAGTTAATTTATTACTGAATCTAATCAGTCTTTAAGATAGCTTTGAAATACCAGTGTTTGTTCTGTTTTTCATTAATACATTGATATTGATGTTCAGGTTTCTAACTGGCTGTGAAAATCAGTTAGGAAAAGTCTAGGAAAGAAGACATAAAAGAGGAATGAGTTGGAATATTGGGTTGTTTTGAATAGAGCAGGAAATGAATAAAAACTGACAGATTTAAGATTTCTTTTGTGTTACTGGTGTGCTTCATGCAGGTGAGCTATAACAGTAACCAGTTTTATGTGAATAACAAGCTTGTTGACTTAGTGGCTGAAATTAGAAATAGTAATTTAAGTCAATATGATTTAATTTCTTAATTATTCTGTCCAAATAAACAACAAAGACATTCTTGGGTTTTCAAGACAATTAAATTTTTAAAATAACTAAGTAAATTTACAGACTGATATGGCATTTCAAAATTGAATGTTTAGAAATGCTAAAATTTTCTGCTTTACCAAAGATTCTATTCTTCTCCACTTCCAAGATTTATGAAATACGATTTGTTAGTAAATTTAATATTTTTGGTCAACCTGAAAGTGCTGCTCTAGCTTTTGAGCTTGGCTGCAATTTTCTGCATAAATCACAGCAGTTACAGTGCAAGTGAATTCACTGTGATAGAGTATATTTAATTTGCACATACTCTGTAGATAATTGAAGTCTCTATCCTCATGTAACTTCAGGGGTTTCAGTCAGTATCAGGAGCCTCTATGAAAAGCTTTCTGTCATTTTTAGAACAAGCATGGCACCAGTCTCACGATGAAAAGTAAGGGGGTTGGTGCAGAAAAGGCTTTTGCAACTTAATTTTTTCCAGTATATCTTTGTCCTCACCCGGTGCGGGTTTCAGGGCCAGCACTGCATTGTGCTATCCTTTCGTCATCTCTTCCCCTGGTAAAACTAACTACAAGTTACTGTGGCGGAAGAAATCTTGCAAGGTTTGTAAAACCAAGGAATATTAAAGGAGGGCATGTAAATTCATGTTGCTAGATGATTGCAGGATTGGAGACTAGACGTCCATAGAAGACGATGGAAAAAAAGTTGTTTTTTCACCAGTGACAAATGCCCAGTAACTCTTCACTTTTTACAGCATGTCCAGTCTTTCAAGACCTCTGGGAAAGAGCTTCTTTTTGTGGAAACCTTGTGACTTAGAGAGTAAAATAGAGAGTTAAATCTTCTCTTCAGTGCCTTTATTCCCTGGAGTTTCAGTGACTTTTTATTTTGTCTGTCTGGGGTTTTGATGATTTGAAATACCAAAGGGACCCTGTGAGGGCTTTCACTTTCACATAGTCATAAGGACTGGTGGTCAGTAGGGCAGGTGTGACTGGATGCCCGCAGTGTTCATTGCATTTGAAAATCATGTTTTTGTTCCAATGGCGTGTTCCTCAATTACTTTTTTTTCTTCAGGTAAGAGTTGGAAGTTAATGAGGAAGCCCAAAAAACTCCATTTTAAGATTGCATTCTTTAAGCCATAAAATGAAGGTCCTTTGGGTGAGACAAAATGTACTAAATACTAAACACATCATTCAGAATGATTTTTTTTAATGGTCTTTTTTCTCAGAAAAGAGCACAAATGAAAAATATGTAGTGCTCTGTCTAAGAGGAAATCTGTCAAAACCGGTCAGGTTTTCAGGTGTTTTGTTTTTGGGGAAGAGCAAGGTTTGTCCATGATGTACTTTCAGTTGGTAAACTTTATGTCCCATAATGTGGAATTCTCATTTTGTTATTTCTCTTTGCGCTGATCCTTGATATGTTGCTTAAAAAAACCCCTGAGCAGTTATACCATATCTTTATATCATGTCAAAATGTCCTAATGCCATGCTCCTAATGTCAAAATTTTAATTGATTTTCCCGTGTTCAGGGTTAGGACGGGGCTGTATCATGTTCCACTACGTCATAAAAACAAAAATATTTAAAATATGTTTCAAATAAAATGAAGGGGGAGAAGAAAAAAATGCTTAACTTAGAAAAGATGTGGGATTCATTAACAAAGAAAAATACTGGCCACGGACCAATGGCAAGCCAAATGTTTTGCCAGCAGTTTGCAGTTCACAGTCATCATTGCCTGTCACTCCTCCTGCTGCACCAGCCCCTCCAAACATATAGGCCTTCCTTTTAAAGAGAAACCTGTCTGGTTTGAGTTGAATAAATTAATCTGGGTTTACTTAGTTTAAAAACAAAAATATAGAGAGCCCAATTTTATTTCATTATGCCCGTGGGTAAAGCAGTCCAAGGTAATTACAACCACAGTGCTGGTTGCTCTATCTTAATTAAAGAGGGTTTTTTTGCACAGAGGTTTTTGCACAACATAATAAAATAGTTTGTGGTCTGGCTAGCCTCAGTATCACAAGAGTGTACTCACTTGAGAAATTGTCAGGCTTTTCCAAAAGCTGAGGCCCTTCCACTGGAGAGGAAGCATGGAGCTGCTCAGCAGCTCAGCAGAGCACAGGTAGTTTACAGTAAGGGCACCATCGTAAATCATGCAGCAAACAACCTTTCATACGGTCTCGTACACTAAGTGGTAGGCTTGTCAGCAGCAATGAATCTGGACTTCAGTAGGTCTTTAAGCGATAATGTGCTCTGCAATGTGCAACACTGGTTACACACCTGTAACCAAACCTCTTATTTTTCCAAATTTTCCTGGTAGAGTTTTGGGGTTCTCTCTCTCTCTCTCTCCCTCTCCCTCTCCCTCTCCCTCCCTCTTTTTTTTTTTTTTTTTTTTTTTCTTTTTTGGTAGGGGTGTGTCTCCTTTGCAAATAAATATGACTTACTGCTTAGCAAATGATTTTAAAGAAAAGGCATCAAAGACATTTAAATAATGTACTTGGCATGCTAATTAAAAAATCTCTGAACCCAAATTTCAACAAGCATGAGTGAGATGGCCTGTTATTAGAAAAGTCAAAAGAGGCATGTTTGCTAGTTGAATAAATCAAGTAGCCTTGTAAAAACACTGTCTCAGAGATGATTAAGGGTAAGTGATTTTCATTACTACATTAAGTTCTCCTTTCTGTTGTGGTGCTTTTTATATCACTTCAAGCTTAGGTATTTACTTATGCTGCTTTAAAAAGCCTCAGCCCCTCACTTAAATCATGACCCAGTGCATCGATTCGGAAAGACAGCAACCCAAGCCAACTTGACTTAATGTTCAGGAACCTGACACGGGTCCTTCCTTTGTGAGTCCTCTCTCTACAGTTGGTGAAACTGACTTAAGTTTTGCAAATGCTTGTGAACCAGACACCAGGGTGGCTCAAGTCAGTAAAATTTCACTGCTTTCAACAAGTTCTCCTCCCTACCTGATGCTAGTCGTTTCCTTCAAATTGCACAATTTTCTTTTTTTCATAGATTTGAATACTACGGTATTTAGAGCCACCAGTTGTGCTAAGCCAGATCATAGTTGGGCGTATTGGCAAGGGCACGGTTCACAAATATTTATGAAACTAGCGGGAAGGGTCTCAAGGTTGGCATAAGGAACGTCAGAAGGGCCATAGGTGCCTCACTCAGGGAGTGACCAGCAGTGGATTTTGTTTCTTTTTGTTGGGGACATGGATTCTCCTACAGAGGGACAATTGAGTTTAGCTTCAACTGCTTGAACTGGCATAGTTTCACCTGAGCTTGCATTTTTGGAGAAGGAAATCCCAACGGGGTGTGCTCTGTACCCCAAGATAGGACTCCATCCAATGGAGGGACAGCCCTCAGCTGCATTTGGGCTGCTCTGAAGCACCACTAGCAGTGGTTGCCTGCAGGACAGGGGGAGCTGAAATGTGGTGTTTGACAAAGCCGAAGTATCTTCCAGCCTTCTTAGGCATGGCTGTGGTCCTTGGCAGCACTGACTGCATAAGTCTGGGCATGTGCTTATAGACAGCTGGGCTTCCTAGAGGCCTTCAAGCCTAGAATTAGCCATGTATAAATGGGGAGAATTAGCCTAGAGGTGGACCAGAGAGACTTCCATCCTCCCCTCTTAAGTTCAGAACAGGAAAATACTGGCTTACTTTCCACTCTGTGTGGCAAGGCTGAAGCAACAACATCCAAATACACTTCTAGGATGCAGCTGCCAAAGAAACGTTTCACAATGAACACAGAGGGGCATCCCTGTGGCAGCCTCAGCTGAGGTGCTAATGATTTCATAACCAGTTCCTTTATTACACAAGCTGTAATACCTGCTGAGACTGTTCAGCACGGGAGTGCCTGCTGCCAGGGCAGGAGCCAGGGTGCAATGGTAGACTGATAATGGGTTTGCATGTGGAACAGATCTGTAGTGTGTTTTACATACATGGCTTTGAAACTACAAGAAAACAGCCACTTTCTATTTCCATTTGCTTTAGAGGCTTCTTATGAATATATGAAATAGACATTTATTGTGACCATAACCCTACTACAAATTAAAATCAGATTGCAAGACCCCTGTGTAAAAGAAGCTCATTATAACATGCGGAGATGTCAAAAATGATACTAAATGACACTTAACTTTAAATCCCAAGCACTGTTTATCTATAACTTAGGGTTAAATTTACACTGGAAATAAGACCAGGAGCTTAGCAAGGTTTACAGGGGTGGGGGATGTCCCAGTAGATGTATAGCCACAGACTGAAGAATAAACAGCTGGTTGTATGTGTCTGCCAAATACAAAGTGTCTTGCATACATACTGCTGCATTTTCTTTTCTCAAGTCACAGATTACCTGTGTTACATATCCTGCATGGACTGGGTCAGATTTATATGAGGTGCAATGTTGTTGATTCACATGGTTTGTTGCTATAGAGAGAGATAAAGGCAGATTTCTGGTGTAAAGGTACACATATTCCTAAATGCTTAGTTTCTCATCAAATTTTATGTACGAGCCATTTTAAGGACTTGGTGTCTGGTAGGCTAATACAAGGTCTAAATCCATGCTTCACAAAATACAGAGACCAGGGGAAATAAAATACAAATATGCTGACCTGCAATCTGACTTTGCCACTATTCTTTATGCTCATCATACTTGCCTTTCCCAATTAAAAAAAAAAAAACCAACAAAATAAAACAACAGCAGAAAATGTAGAGTGGAGTGAGTAAGCCATGGCTTCCGACCCCTGGAAATCAGCCATACTCACTGCTGTGCAAATTCCTGCTGCTCTCTGAGCTGAGATCATACTGTTGGAGATGGCAAGCATATAGAGCACAGATCTGTATCTTTCTTCCATTGCTAAATATTAACAGTAAAAAATAAATGCAGGTGATGCAACAGGCTTTGACGGGGTCTATTTATGTGACTGTTGAGATATTTTAAACAGATCAGTAAAATGTCTGACTCCCTGTGACCAAATCAAATAGATATGATAGTGTAAACTGAGTGGAGCTGCCACTTTGCTGTTTAGGAAAAGTTAGCACTTTTTAATATGTTCACCTGCAGTGTATTGATGTGTCTCAGGGTATGTGGGGCAAACACTTATTTTATAGGAGACATCTGGAAAAGGGCACATTTCCATTATTCATCTTCTGCCTTGTCCCCTCCCTAAGTTGTGAGTCCTTTTTCCTCTGCCCTTCCAACTGCTCCAAGCAGTTTAAAAAAAAAAAAGCCAACAAAAAAAACCAAAACAAAAAAACCCCTCACAAAACCAACTAATGTTTCTTGAATGTCAGCATGCACTGACTGTCAGGCCCGCAAGACAAACAAATTACATTGTCAGAGGCCTTCCACTGACAGCTCCAGCCTACCCATTCCCACAGTATAAATCTGGAAACTCTTGATGCAAATGCTGCAGTTGAGTCTGATGGCTATAGTGGCACTTCACTGAAAAGTGGTACTTTGGAGTTGGGTTTTGCAGCATTGGGAGTTGATGGGAGTTGAAACCATGCTTGTGTTTCTGGGAGGACATTTTCAGTCCTGCATGTCTAAAGGAGACTCAGGCCATGTCAAGATCCGTGGCATTACTGCAAATGTACAAGTGCAGCAAGAGGGCTCCTTCTAGCATGGTCAGCCTGGCCTTTTTGAAGTATTTTATGCAAAGATTATTTCTTCTTTGCTGAATTGTTGTGTTGAGAACTGTGGGGTACAATATCTTAAAGTTATCCAGTACCCACAGAATTTCAAAAATCACCTGACTCAATTTTTTTCTCTGCTGATCATAATGCTGCTCTTTTACTTCCTCTGGCATGGCAGTTTTCTAGTTAAAGCACTGTTTCAGTAGCAGTTCTTAAAGGGAAAGAAGTGGAGGAAAAAAGAAACAGTTCAAACCATGGCTATTCATGGAGTATGCATGAACACTTATGGTTCATGTAAAGACATTAAATAAACAATTAGCAGTGTGTTAGTTCATACTACAGACTCTTGGAAGCTGGCAGGATGACCTGGGCGTTTTTTACATATGACTCTCTACTGACCATTAAGTCCTTTACTCTAAACTGGTGCAGAAGATTATTTTAATCTTCAGTGCAAAGTTCTGGTTTGAGAGAATGTTTCCTGTTTAAGACAGCCTTTCTTTCAAGACGAAGATAAGAGAAGATAAAATAAAAAAACCTCCAAACAACAAACGAACAGAAAAACCCCATCTGTGAAACAGTAAACCAAACACATCAGTAGAAATTGGAAGGTAAAGATGTAAAATAACCTTTGTTTCTTCTTAGTATGATGTACCATGTCATTAGCAGTCATTAAGTCAGTATTAAGTCAGTATTCAGGGTATAATTTAGGAAAATGTCTTCATAGGGGTCATACCTTTTAATGGGTGTCATTCTGTTCTAAGTGACTGTATGAGCAGCACGCCTGTGAACTTCAATGGCAAGAGCATCATGCCCAAAAGAACATCTGCCACCTTGTCTTTCTCAACTCAACAGTATGTGCTGCACAAAGCAAACAGGCTGAACAGAACAGTGGAAAGGTTCTTTGCAGATCAGCATAGGCTTCAGTGATGGTATCAAGAAGAGCAAGGGTAGAGTTTGACAAGTGCTTTCAGGAGAAATTTTGTGAATATGGTGATTCCTCTGCTTCACTTCATAAGCTAATCACCACCAGGGATCAGGAGAATTTGCTTGGTAGCAGTCCACAGATGTCAAAGTGGAAGATGGGGATTTTTGTTTTCTTTTGAAGCATAAGACACAGATCAGTGTCAAAGCTTGTTTTACAACTGGATGTAGTGCATGTTATATACTGTCTGTTTATGGAGTGTGCGTGCATGTGTGCGTGTGAGTGAGATTCCCAGTTGGTTTAAATCCATTGTCTTTGGCAAAGCTGTGTGCTGTGCACCATAGAGAATTGGCTCTCTTGCTATTGATATATTCATTCTATTCTTGTTTTCTCAAATGATTGTGTTAAGTGGGCTACAGCTCATGAGGTCTCTTTTTTTTCAGGTTTATATTTCCTCAAATAATTTGGTCATAAATAAGCACATTTTGAAGATCACCCGATAGACTAATGTGAAATGATTCTTAGGATAAAAGTTTTGAATATGATTTTTGAATATTGTTTGTCTCATTTAAAAGAATAGTTCAAAAGAGAACTTGGTTAAAAATTCCTGATTCAAAAAAACGACTTGGAGATACTTACCTTTTCATATTTTATTCCATTTCCACTTGCTCCTATTTAGAACATTTCATAACAGTAAGTATCCTTTCTGCTTTAAGCTAGAGAGTTAAAAAAAAGTGTGTTTGGTATTTGCATTACTGGTCACTTAGACTTGCTGCTTTTCATCATGTATATTGGCTGGTTTGTATGCATATTTCTTAAACCAAGATTTAAGATTTACTTGTTATCTGGAATTTGATCAATAACTTGAGAGGCTACTGTAGCCACAATAAGAATGAAAATAATCCCAAACTGTTGAAAATTCAGCTTGGAGCACCCGAAGTGGTAATGACTGCAATTGTAGTTTTGTCGATATTTATAAATCAATGCAAACCAGAAACTGGATGTTTTAATTTACTACAGTTTCAATGTAACTGATACCCTCAAGTTTAGAGCTTTAAGCTTTCTGAAGTGCAATGTTATTGCAGGGCATGCATCCAATTTTTAAAACATTATATAGATTGGAGACAGATGAGCTTTTCAGAATTATTTTAGGCCTATTTTGATTGAATGCCTGAGATGCATTTTCCAGTGGAAATTAATTGCATTGATGTGAAAACAAATGAACCCCAACCTCAAAATTAGCTACAGGTTCCTGCTTGAACCAGTACTTAAAAGAGAGGGAGTGGGCATGGATAGTGACTGGGAATTACGATGACAATGTACACTTTGTTGGTAGAATCAAATAACCTTTCTTCAATGCCTGGTCTTTTTTTGCTGTCTCTCTTAGCACGCATGCGTGCGTAGAGAGAAAATTTCCCATGTATCTGTGACTGGACATGAGTGGACAATGGCTTTTATTTGCTATCATTGCTTCCCTTTGCGTGCTGCTGGAAACCTTTGCTGGCCTGTATCAGCAAAGTCTCCCTCAGCCACTGCCTGTAGCACTTCTGTTGTTGTCATGGGACATTTCTGGAGCACACATTTCTTGGGGATTGTGCTAGGTGAATTTATTAGTAAATAGCAGTTACCATGATTTCTGCTCTTCAGTGTAATTTACCTTAGCTATGCAAAAACTGCCCTTGTGATTCCTGTTTCTTTGACTGATGCTCGCAATCAGTGGATATCTCCCAGTGAGAGGCAAGCAGGGAAGGCAGTGTGAATCCTTTAAATTACAAGAGCAAACAACATTGACTTGGAGCTGATCTCTGTTGAAGTACAGCTGCAGCAGTTCTCCATGACTTTGTTCTGTGTGCCTTGAGATTCACCTCTTCCCTGTGCTTCTCATCATTTGTACTAATATAGCTGTCAGCTGGGATTTTTAGCATGTTTAAGAGATGAAGCGTGTGCAAAGGTTCCTCCCAAGAAATGGCATTTATTCATTTTGATCTTCATGAAAATTTGAAGGGAATCAGCGAAGTGGGTTGGGGGTGGGAAGAGGGTCACTGAAGATACATAGCTATTTGGCAGCATTAAAATATTTTTACCCCTGGAGATGACTTGCTGAACAGATAATTGAGAGTACACCCTCATGTGTGTGCTCTCCTGCCCTCCTCCCCCGCTGCCACCGCCTGAAACAACCAGCAGCTTTGAGACACTGAGCATATTTGGGGCTGTGACCATGGTGGGCCGTGCTAGCTTTCCTCCAGGCTGTAGAGAGAGGTTGTCACTGCAGGAACAATGTGCTGATGGCAGAAGTGCTTGGGAAGCAATGAGCGTTTAAAAGCACAGAGTTTCTCCATGGTATTCTTGTTAAAGGATAGGATTAAGAGCCGGATTTTGGTCTGCCGCTGATGTCACAAATCATCTGAGAGTTTTTCAGGCTTCTAATTTTCATTTATTTGCTTATTTCCTATTTTGTTTATGGAATCATTAGAATTATCTTATATAATGCCTTTCTTAGAGATTTCTACAGTATGTGTTACTTTTGTAGTATTTTTAGTGTTGAGTGTAGAATTTAAATCTCAGTAAATAAACAGTCTCACATGTAGATACATCTGCATACTGTCTTCATTAGTGACCGTGCTTTGCTAACCAGAGCAAACTCTGCTTTCCATAGTGGATAACAGAAGACTTGTGTCTTGTCAGCAGGAGACAGAGTGAATCTGCCAGTGGCAGATGATGGACTGGTTTTCTCTCATTTAGGCTGTTTTCTTTAGTCAATCTGTTTTATAGCAAAATGGTAATCAAATCTCTGCTCCATGCCCAACCATAGCATTGTGGCTGCATGTGCTATGAGTTGTATTGCCACATGATCTTGAGACTCAGTAACACTTGGAGCCACTGTCTTTGTACAAGCTCTGGACTGATGAGCATGAATGAGAAACTGATGGTTACAGTTTTATTAGTTGATTAATATGGAGCTGAAGAAATGCAAAGATTCACATTAATCACCTTCTAATTAATGTTATTTTATATTTAAATTGCTGGAAGCTTCTTTTGGGGTCAACTTTGTCTTTTTGTCAACTACCCACAGCAGCTGTTTTTCTGTGGGGACCTACATTAGGTACCTGAACTGAATTAGCCATGACCAGAAACTGGCCTGCAATTTAAAGCCTTCACTTAAGTAGCAATCTTAATTTGATTAATTAATGCAGGACCCTTTTCCCAGCCTCTTTGTGCACAGCAGCCTTTCCGCTCTAACTTTTACAGCGTGGGATGTGGGGGCCCACGGGCGCAATGTTGAGGAAGAAAAAGTCAAGAGAGGTAAAGCCACCCAAAATATTAGTATAGCAGTCCTGTCTGCCTGCAGGCACATGAAGACATCAGCAAGTACATCTTTCTTAGGCACCCAGGCAGGCAAACATCTCTGAAACACGGGGGCATGAAACTGCTGCCGCAGCATCCATCATCCTGTGAAGGACAGTGAAAACATGTGCTGTCATCTTTGACATTTTAATTGAAAAGAAAGCTTACACAGATTTCGACCTTAAGCAGTATGTTTATACAAGTGTATACAGAGAAATAATCTGTCAGTTCAGTGCAGGCTCATTGCTATAGGAGTTGGTTTAGTAGCTGAACAATCCAACATTAGCTCACACACCTTGCCTTGTTCCATGCCTCAATAATTTTTAGTAGAAATACTTTGCCTAGAGGCATGCAGTTATTAAAAAAGAGGCTCAGCTTGCTTAAAGTCTGGAATTATTAGCTCATGGTAACAAGCCTGCACTGGAGAAACTGTTGGTTCTTTGTTTTCATAACTTTGCTGTAATTCACCATCTTATTTTCAGAGACAAACTTCTGCATTGTTTGGGAAGTTAAAAAAAAAAAGGAAAAAAGAAAAATAAATCACTTCAAAAAGTGGGTTTTTTTTTTTTTCATTTTTATTATAAAGAGGGTTTACAAAGCTCTTTTATCTTAGTATTCCTATTAAATTGCACTGGTCCAAATAATAAGGGTAAATAGAAAGACAATTTTGAGAAATTTGTTTTATCTCATTTCCAATATAGGCATCAGTTGGTAGTGACTAATCAGTGAGAGCTCTCTAAAGATCCTCTCCTCCCTTTAAGAGTAAAATGTACTTTTTCTCCATCCTTTTTGCAACCTACTGTCCCTTTCAGATGCGAAGTTGTGAAGGTCGAATAAAACCCATTTGCACTGCTGTAACATGTGTGTGAAAGGAGTCGATTGAGTGAATGAGGGCTCCAGCACCTTTAGATAGTCCAAACCTGGCAGAAGAATTACTTGGTGTAATTCAGTTGTCACTTTATCTGGATGCTGCGGGTAGGTTTCTCTCCAGCTGTTTAACCTGTTGATACTTTTCCTCAGTGAGCCTCAGATTTTCAAATTTTCTTGATTTTGCTTGTCAGGCTGGAATCTTAAGCCCAGATTTTAGAAAAAATGGTCATGTTAAAAAGTGTTCGTGTAAGCTTTATTGCCATTATTATTCCTGGTTTTAAGTCAGCTGCCATTTGATATACTTGTGTGTTATAGCTACCTATTTTTTCAATGAAAAATGATACACCTTTATTCGTGGGGCTGCAAAATTATTTGTTTTCCTGAAGAACTAAGCTTGATTCTGTCTGAGCTGAGAGATTGCGATGAGAGTGGAATCAGTTTGACATTGTTGCTTGCTTTTATGATCAAATCCTATTTATGTTGCAGCTTTTTGGGTTTATGCCACTTCTTTTTTGTTATTTTAATACAAGAATGTGTTTTAATGTGGGCTAGTTCTTTATAATCCTTGAACCTTCCTTTTGCAGCATTTCCCTGTTTTGCTTTAACTATGCCATTATCCTTCACATATCATTTGTGAGTTCCAGCTGTGTGCATAACACTGTGCAGAACATAAACTTCTCCAAGGAGGTTATAGTCTAAGAAACCATTCTAGCTTTTCTTATTTTTCTTGTAATGGGTCAGGCAATAAGACCCAGTGAAATATTTAGAGGGAAAGAAAGATTGAAACCAGCAGTTTCTAAGACCTGTGAGAGCCAAAAGGCAAATGTTAATGGGTTTTGTGAGGCTTCCAAGGACCTGTTGGTCCTTGTACTTGTGCTGAATTTGCACAGGTTCCTCAAACGTGTTCAGGAAATATAGGTGGCATTAGCACAACTGGAGTTTAAAGGCAAGATTTATCATTGACTAAACCTTTAAATACATTTTGCCCCACTAAATATGTGATGGGCCTCCTGATTTTTGGGGCTTTTCTCCTACTAGCTCAGGTGAAAAGTACTGAATTTTTAACCAAACTTGAAGGCATTTTTCCCACAGGATGATAGGATTTTACTGTATATATATGTATATCTCCATTCTCTGGTGTTTGTTTCACTTATTCTTTCCCTTCATTTGGGTGTTCTGTTCTTGTGTATTAGAGCAAGTGATCAAGAATGCACTTCTGATGGAGTTGCATTGTTTCCAATGGCTTCTCCTCAAGTGACATTGCTTCCTCCTCAGCTGAATTGAAAAGTGACATCTCTTTAGTTGCTTTTGACTTCTGTTCTGTATAATTTCATATCTGTATGCTGCATCTTGCTCCTTTTGTCATGCTTGTTGCTGAATTTCTTCTTCCTCTGTGCCGTTGTGTAGCTCATTACCTTAATTGTGCCAGCTCTTCTGAGACACTTACATGGGCTTTCCCTTCACTTCTGAATCAAGCTTCTTGTCTTTAAGACTTTTCCACGCTTAGCCTTATCTTATCTCAGTCCTCCAGTTTCCCATTACGGTGTCAAGCATCACTTTCACTTTGCCAGTGTCTGTACAATCAGCTGGTTTCTGTTTCCCAGGCAGAAATCTCATCTTGTCCAACACTAGGAAAATACCTAAAGATAGAAAATACATGAAGATACATGGACACCCCATTTAAAAATCCCTACAGAAAGCATTGCTTTGTCTGCATGCTTCCCAAATCCTCTAAGTTATGAGCCACAATTTTTCCTCTCTAGAGTGTTGCCCTTCTTGTGTCTCAGTCTTAGTTACTCCCTTCCTCTTGCAAACTTCTCAGTCCTGTCATTTCTGAGCATACCAGTTAAGTAAAAAACAAAGAAACAAAAAGGCAACCAGAGTCGTGCCTCTAAATTGTAGCATATTTATTTGCTTGTGTGTTCAGTCTCCCTCTTCTACTTTTCATCTGGCTTGTGTCCGTAGAATGTAAACACCCTCTGTATGAATTGTCTCTTATCTGTGTTTGTACAGTGCCAGGCTCAATGGGGTCCCGGTCCTGACTGGGACCTTTGGGCACCACCACAGTATAAATGTCTGCTACTGATAATAATAATCTGCCCACATCATGCAGATGTCTGAATTATCTGAGAAATACAAACAAGGATCTTTACTAGGTTGGCAGGGAGCCATGAATTCTAGGTGCCAGCTTTCTTTTCCCCTGAATATGGCTTGGCTCCCTGAAAAATCCTGGTGACACAAACCTCCCACTTCTAGGAAAGCTTGGCTCTCTGGTTGTGATGTGATTAAAATATCATTAAACATGGGATACAGCAGGTCAGGTGAGGTCCCTTGCAACTATGCGAGGTATTTCAAGTACTGGTCTGATGCTTTGTTGTTCCTTTCTCTTGTGTTTATTTTTTCTTTCCTCTGAATGACAAATGGATAAATTGAAACTAGACAGAACTGCCCTCCTTTGAGGGTGGGAAATAATGGATCACAAATGAGGAAAGCTCTAGTTAGACTGATAGGTTTAAATAATGAGTGTGGATCAAAAATCAGCAGACAAGTAGCAAATGAGGCAGCCCCTCCAGTCAGAACACATTTCTCAGATTAAAACATCCCCTCCATGTCTTTGCTTCTGACTGAATTGTTCAAGTATTGAAGGCTCAGGACAGCATTTGGGCCAGGTACTGTGGCTGCAGTAGCTGCTGTAAAAGCAGTTTGCAGCCGGTCTGTGGAAACACATGCTCCAGGAAACTTACTTTCTGCAATGACAAGTTTAGTTGTGACAGTACCTGGCTGTCAATGAGACTTTCAGAGGGTAGACTGCAGCCAGCTGTGCTTATTCTCAGTATAGTAGGCTACCTGGGGGCTTCAGCCTGAAAACCACCCAAACCACATGCACATACTGACATCCCTTGAAAAGATCGAGGCTGCAGGCATGCAGTGATTGCTCCTCATTACATTGACCATAACGATATCATTGCTGCCTTATTCACCTCTGTCTCCCTATTACTTCTACTCACTCTCCCTCATTTTTTCCTTGATCTCCAAGCTTTTTGGGGTAGAACCTCACCTCACCTCACCTCACCTCACCTCACCTCACCTCACCTCACCTCACCTCACCTCACCTCACCTCGCCCACATATTTTAAACCAAGACTACTAGGCACTTTTGTGATAAATATGTAGATGCATGTTTATACATATATGTATATAAAAATGATGAGAGTCTGATCAAGTGTGTTGTGTAATGGCAGTGTGGTACAGAAATACCCCAGCCAGTGTTGACCTGACATGGCAAATTTCCACAGCACAACCAGCCACCTATGAGCTGCTCTGGTGTGAGCTGGCTGGGTCTGAAGGCTATGGAAAGTCAAGACAAGTTCCTTTACTCCAGTGCAACTCAGTATACTTCTGGCTAAACTTTTTCCACCCCAGAGCTAGCTGAAGTGGAACAAATGGGTTGTGATGTAGGTATTCTTGATGACCTTGCACAGATGTTATGTGCAAGGGAATAAGGAGCAGTAGGGAGGTCATGGTAAGACCCACTGACCCAGAGTGCTTTGCCATAATAGAAAACATTCTGCAGTGATACTTTAAATAGCATCTGCCCAAATTGTCCTTGAAGACTTCTAGTTAAGGGAAGCCTAGTCTTTTAACAGTCGAGTATAATGTTTAGTCATCAGCAATCAATTGCATCATATCAGACGGAGTATTTGGTATTAAGGAGGCACACACTGAAGTATATATCCTAGATATTTGATTGCATTTGAGGAGTTATCTTTAATCATTGGGTAGAGTCATATGATGGAACATGATCGAGTCATCATGGCTTAGCAGGGTGCCACCCATCTGTTTAAATGTTAATAAGGGTGACTCATGGTGTTTAGCACTACCATGCAGAGGAAGAAGAGCCAGCGTGGTCAGTTACAGCAGCTTGGCAAACGTGTGGTATTTTACTAAGCCACTGTAATGCTGACTATCCAGGCCACGTATGCCCAAAGAGACAGCATTCAAACGCTGACCAAGACCCCATCGTGTTCAAGAGCAGGCTTCTACTGGAACACAATAAAAATTCTTAGATTTTGGAAAACTTCCACAGATAGCCAGATTTTCAGTGAGGTTGAGCATCTGCCAGTTCTCTGTCTTATATGTCCTTTATCTGTGAGCTGTTTGCCCAACAGCCCTATTTGTTTAGCAACACAGGTGCCAAGGAATAAAAATCTCCCAGTCAGCAATATTGATTGATAGGCTGCAGGCAGTATGTCCTCAGCATTTACAAAGAGAGGAGCAGATTCAGTATGTCCACCATTAAAAATGACAACTGTAAACTCTCACTGACTTTCTTTGCTGCCTGATAGAAAGCAACAACAAAAGAGATTGTTATGTCCTTGGAAGAGATGTCTTGGACAAATTGAGTACCTCAGCCTGTACAATTCTGTGCCATACACATTCCCTGAGCTCTATGAGGGTGGGTGTGCAGGAGCACATGATAAATCCATGACCTGTGTTCAGTATAGGAGCAATGGAGGTATCCATGAGTACTGGCCAATGGCAGTTTCCCTGATATGGGAGGGGGGAATCCAGAGTGCGTTATGTAGCACTTTTATCGATGGCAGGAGCACTACAGGCATTTCAACAGAGGCTCAACCTTGAAGTGCAAGGTTTCTCTGACTGCTCTGCACCTCTTTTAAAAAACAGGCTTAGGAAGAGATTAGCAGGAGTGTAGTAAGAAAACATACCTGAAGAACTGAAGATTTTTTTTTTCCCTTTAGCTCAGTGTGCTTTGTCCTAGAATGAAGCAGTGTTGAAGGTAAAACTGGGGACAGCAAGGAAGCTTCTTTGCCATTTTAATAAATACCAATAATTCCCTTTTGCCCAAACTCATTAAAGCAACTTTGGAGATTTTTTTGGCTCTGGAATATATAAGCAAAACCCAAACCATGCAGTCCCTTGAGAATTGCTTGCACAGATTGTATAGGTCAGGCCAAAATAAGTTTCTTTCAAACAGCCTAACACCTAAGCTTATTATGAAACTGGTGAATTGTACAAAGGGTCTGTATGTTGGGCACTCTCAGATTGAATAAAGATGTGGGGGTACTTGTTTTATTTTGACCCCACTGAAAACTCAAGAGGTATTTTTATTGAATGCATGGGTCTGGCCAGTGCAGTTCCCATAGATTCTGTTCCATAGATCTAAGGTCACACACTTCTGAACTGGTGGACTCAGAGGGCTGCAGAATGGGCAGGTGGGTGCACACCTCAGTCTCATTCCAGGCCAGGCAGAAGAGTGCACCAGTGCTTTCTCCTGGACTCCCCACTCCTCCTGCCTGCTGTCTGGTGCAACTCCACGTACATCCCCAGCTGGGGCTGCAGCATGCTCTGTTCTGGCCCTCAAAGGCCCCAGCATGGGGTTCCAGCCCTTCTGTCTGGCACATGCACTTTAAAGCATGAGGTGGAGAAGACCTGTTTGAGTTTGTTGTCGGCTGCTCTACCGGCCAGTAGTTCTCAGTACGGGCCAGTGGGAAGTGGACCCTGCTTGTGAGGGTCTCTACAGCCTCTGAAGCTGAAACTGAGATCTCCTCCTCACATTCAACCTGATATCTCCTCACTTTTTTCTTTCCGAAAGAGCACTGAATCTGCTTTTCATGCTATTTTGACCCTGTCCTATTGGTTTGTCAAGTCCTCATGTGTGAATGAGTCCTGGTACATGGAGCAGCTGAGTTTAAGTGGACAGTAGAATGGGTCAGGGTCTGTGTACTTTGAGTATATTTTCTGAGCTCATTTTTCCTGCACTGGATCAATTCCACTTATGCCACCTCTGCATCTTCCTCGGCTTAGCCATGTGCTAAGCTGACTGTAGAGCCACATATCCCAGAAGTTCATTCATGCTCCCTCACAGAACTTAGTGCACTCTCACAGGATTCCGCCACACATTTGGAAAATGTTGTCTGGAGTTTTTTTAAGGTGATACGAAGATGTAAGTACATCATACTCCTCCATCAGCAGATAACCAGGAAGGAATAGGAAGAACTCCTTGCCTGTGTCTGAGATACATTTGTTGTTATTTTTGGGTTTCTTTCTTCCCCTTCTGAATAAGTACTGTATGTGTCCGGGAGGATTTTTAAAACATCCTTCAAAACACAGGCTTTTTCTCTCCACGGAGAACCAAGACAAAAGGATGGGTTCAGTTGTGTGCAGCTGCTAAAAGAGGGCAGCTGAGGGCAGAAGGGTGGGAGGAGCAGAGTGTCTGAGTATGAGGGAATTGTCAGGGCAAGGATTTTGAGGTGGCATTTGTTAGGATAGAAATGTTTCAAGGGAAACAGGGTTGAAAAGGTGAGTTTGGAAGGACTGCAAGTCCAAGGATGGGAAATACTGTGGAGTTTTAAAGAAAAGGGGATTAGGTGCCTTGAAGTCTTGGCAAAAAAGGAGACTTGTATGTCTGAAGAAGGTGGTTTTGCCATCAGACAAGCACCTAACTTTGGGACCCTGGATGTGGTGTCCTCCATACTGGATGTCTGTGAATTCCATTGCTTTGGGCTTTTTGCACATTGTTAGATAACTGGAAGTGGCAGCTAAAATTAGAGGAGGGCTGTATGTATTCATGGTTGCCAGTACCACTTGCAATTGGAGGGGCAAAATATAAAGCCCCATTATTTGGTGTGACACAGTTCAGGCCAAGCAGGATAGTCTTACCCCTTGCTCCTCCAGGGTTATGACCGCTTCCTCTGACTGGGTTTCATCCCAGTTTTGAGGCTTTTATGGCTAGTTGTGGATTCATCACTGAAGCAAAGGATGCTTCTGCCAAGATTTCCATGATAGCCCCTGCAGAGGTGCTTCAAAATCCCAGATTATGCACTCTCTTCTCCAGTCCATCTTGTACCTTTAGGGGCAACTCTCCTTCCCAATAAGCAGTCTAAACCATGTGCCATATAGAACAGCATCCTGTTCTCGGAGAATTTGACACACCTACTTGTACTGTCAATGTTTGTTGGGACACTGTATGTGAAAACTTTATTTTCAAGCTTTTTGAAAGCTTGAAAAGGTAGCAAATTACACTCACCCAAAACTTCAAGCAACTCACACTTTCTTAAGAACTAGAAAAAAAAATTCCCCAAAACAGCAAAAAACTGGTAACATAATTTCCAAGGCCGTGTTCTTAAAGACTTTTTTCAAAGTGTAGTCCCAGGATTGTTTAATCCATTAATTTTGTGATTCTACTTTGTAAGTGAGTCTACTTTTTTACATGCAGTTTTCCCTGTGCCGTACTTAAAAAAAAAAAAAAATTCCTTCTAAATATTTTGGACTCCTTTTGCTAAAATAATTCACTCTGCTTTTTTGTAGTCCATATGTTTTTCTTTCATAAACTGCTTAATCTGAATGTAGTTTTCCTAATTTTATTTCTACTTTTTTTCCCCCTATTTTTTGTGTCCTGGTGGTGTGCTAAGTGGTAAAATTAGTAATCTTGCTTTGGAACAATGGCTTGGTAGATTTTTACAGGAGAGAATATCAAGAGTGATTTGAAATCCTCATTTTAGAGTAACATAAATAAATAAAATTGATAAAATTTCAAAATAAATTTAGGAGTGGTTAATTTTCTGTCCTAGTCTGCAAAATTATCATCCAGAAATTTTTGTTCCTGAGAGCTAAACTTACAGCAGTGCACTAATGCCAGCAGATTTTTCTGGTTTGTCTGTAGAAAATCTGATTTCTACCATCTTTTGCTAGCTGCTGTACTATGCAGAGGTGCTCAGACTGAGACCAGCTGATACATTCACATTCATGTTATATCAGATGAACTATATTGGTGCTTTAACTGATAAAGAGAAGAAGGAAAGTGATTCATCTTCTTCTTGAAAACTTTATGTTCCACTGATTTATGCAGGAAAGGACAAATCCTGGATTGGTTTAGCTGCGCCTGCTTGTCTGGAGCTGCATGTGCCTACCAGTGGCTGGCAGGGTAAGGCTTGTTTTGGTCTCCACAGCCCATGACAGCTTTCTTTTCTTTTCCTTTCTTCTAGGCCTGTCCCAGGTTCTCTGTCTTCGCTACTGCACCTACACAACCGACAAAGACAGCCTATGCCTGCCTCTATGCCCGGCACCCTGCCCAACCCTACCATGCCAGGATCTTCTGCTGTACTCATGCCTGTAAGTTTTCTGATTTGGCATTTTTGCAGGGTGGAAAGTTATGCTGTGTTTGATTCAATCTAATCAGATGTGAAAGGCTGTTGGATTTTGTAAAACCCCAGTGTAATAAGGAAGCTGGACTTTCTTTGGTGCTTCACCTTAGACTAGAGTATTTCTGATTAAGTTAATGGCATGCTAATTAGTGTGAGAGTGATTAGAAGCAGTTTACATGAGACTACAATTTGTGATTCTCCTATTTGTTCGTGTAGGTGAGATCAGTATGTCTGTGCTGGAACAAAAAGATTTTTCTGAGTTAAGAAAATAAAAGGAAAAACAACGTACATAAGTTATGTCAGTGAACTCTAAGTGATCCTCTTGTGTGCAAGATAACCAGTTAACAAGAAAGAAATGTGATTTGCTTTTCTGGCCTGTTAACTTGCACTTATTGAGAACTAGGTAACAATTGCTGCTCATCTTTCACCATTTCTGTAGGGATTGGAATAATTCACATCTTACCGAAGCCAAAGGGCTGCTTTACTATTGTAACTTCAAATTTTAAATTATTTTAACCTCTTCAGTACAAGACATTTAGGGCAGGTTAGGGGTGGAGAAAAGCAAAGATGACTTGGGGAAGAGGGGATGGGAAAAGGAGAAGTTTTTGCTGCATTTCACTGTGTTCAGTTTGCAAGACAAACCTGAGAGCAATTGACCATGGATAGGAGAAAAGCACTGCTTGTTCTGGCTTTGCTGCATCAAGGGAAACACTCCACAGGGATACAAAGATTCAGGTTCAACTGCTATTTAAGCAGTCATGAATAAGTTATTAATTATTAACTTGTTAATAAGGCTCTCCTGGAATATCGATCAGGAAGTTTAACAAAAAAACCGTAAGACCTGTCATTGTGGGAAGTTTTTTTCAGGCATGATTCCCAAGGAACCTGAAATGCAACAAACATCTAGCAACAGTGTAAGTTCAGTGGCTTCAGTCTGCAGCCGGGGAGCCCTTTGGGCAGCTTTACTTGCAGACGTGCAGGTGTGCTCTGGCCGCGAGCCCTGGAGATATGAGCATGGAGGCGAGACAAACCCTGTCAACACTGGCTGCTCCTCCTTCCCCATAGCAGTCCTGAAAGGGCTGCTGCAGGGGAGAAGGCAGTGAGAGCTGCTCCTACCCCATGGAGAAAGGGTAAGGGGCCCTTGGCAGCCTTTCCCTGCCAGCGAGCAGCGGGATATTCACATTTCCCCAAAGCCCGGCACCCATTCTTGCAGGCATCATGGAGAGTGGGAGTCAATGCTTCACCACAGGGCACAAAAAAATACCTCCCTTGCTTGAATTGCTCAGAAGGACCCAAAAGTGTCTTTTTAGTAAGAGCCAAAGATTTGGCAGACTGCCTCAAAGCAAGGTGGGATGCTCGGTTCTGTCTGGAAGCAGCACCATAACCCTGCTTTACCACCCCTGACAAGGTCTAGCAGCATGCGGGGCTTGTCTCTTTCTGGGGAATCCCCTTCAGGAAATTATTTTAGAGAGTATTTACTGCCATTAGGTTTTGTTTGTATCACTCCCCCCCAGCCTAGTGAGACTAGCTTGCAGAAGGGGCTCTAAACAGCCAGGAGAAGTTTTGCTTTGTTTTTTGCTATCTCAGCAGTACATGAAAACTTCCCTTACAAGACATGTGGAAAAGTCTTCCCAGCTGAGAAGTCCGAGTGAGGGAAAAACAGCCAACTTGTTTTCCATATGCTTGAGATTGTAGATTTTTATTTATGCTTTTAACAAGCTAAGTTGGGCTGCGCTGGGAGGGGAAGCTACAATTTTATACATTGATGCTTTTAAAACCACTTAACTCTGAGTGTTGTTAGGGAGAAAATCATTACAAAAAAGTGCAAACCTGGGTGGCTGCTACATTTGTTTATTAAAGAACCCCTTTCTTTATAATTGGCTGTGAGCTTTCAGGGCCGATTCTGATGAAACACACGCCTACGTGCATACACATATGCAATTCATGACACAGTTTGTTATTTTCCCAGTCTTGACTTGAAGAAATAAAGCTGAGTCCATTTAAATAGAAACCGAGAGTAAATTCTTGCAAATGTCTCCAGATGTTTTCAAACCTTTTTTTTTTTCTTTTAAAAGATGGAACGACAAATGTCAATGAACTCCAACATCATGGGGATGCAAGGGCCGAACCTCAATAACCCATGTGCTTCACCTCAAGTTCCTCCAATGCATTCAGAAGCCAAAATGGTAAAAAGAGAATTTTTTTGAAATTACTGTATTTTCTCATATTGCTGTTGCATACCAGTTCCCCAGACAGTGGGGGGGATGTAGCCAGACACTGCTTACTTCATTCTTAGTCATACGTAATACTCTTTTTTAGTATGCTGCAGTAAATTGCCTTTGTGTCTATGAACTTTCAAGATGTTTTTAGTCCTAACTGATCTCTTGGTGAGAGGGAACTGAAGGGTGAACTGTGTGATCATACTGTGCTAAATAGGATTTTTGGTGCAGGTCAGTAGAATTTAAACAAATGGTCTGGCTGCTGATCTAATGGTGTCTGTGCTGCACAACTTGATCTAAAGAAAATTGTCAGTTAGTAAAGAGTGCAGTATAAAGTGGGTGCTGCAGAAGGAATGTACATAGTCCTTGTTTTTTTCCAGATAGGTGCATGGTGTATCAGAGAAGCATACCAAACTACATATATCTATATATCTATATAGATATATAGATATATAGATATAGAGATATAGAGATATATAGGTATATATCTGTAACTGGGATATTTTCTTTTTCTGGAATGCAACAAAGATGTTCCCATCAAAAAAAAGTGTTAGAATTTGGACAAATGTAATTTATTTATGAGTCACATGCCACAACAAAAAAAAAATCAAAATTGTTTTTTTTTAAGTTGTTCTGCATCTTAAAAGGTTAAGGCTTCTCAGGCATATGTACTGATATAGGATTAATATAGACAAACTAAACTACAGGTGGACATTTGTAAGTTTCCCCCAGCTTTATATGCACTGTTGTGGAGGTATTTGGGACAAAATCCTTGGAATCAAGTTATCAGTGTAGAAACACTTTGGCTTTTTAAGTTTCAGAACTGCCATTCGCTGCTGTCTCATGGAAATATGAAGACAAAAGTTTTTGGTTTTAACCCTGTAGGGTTTTTATCCTCTCAAGATATCTCATCATAGTGAAACACAGGAGTAACTTCATTGAACTTTTTTCAGTGGCATTTTGCCAAGGTAAAATTGCCATAAGTGAGAGAATGAAATCAAGCTGACAAAGATTAAGCAACCACATATTTTTATATATTTCTACTTTGCATGACTGGTACAGCTTTTAAAGCTGTTGTCATCTGTCCTGAGGCAAAGAAAAATATCTACTTGTCTATAGGTATGGTGCATACAGGAGACTCTGGCTTAAGAGCAACAACGTCTACGAGTTTATTCTACCTCTGTTTTCTTAGGTTGGGCAGGTCATGCCTTCGCCTCACTGTTGGTCTGGGTTAGGCTGTTAACCCAACCTCTGTTAACACTCTCTCTAAAACCGCATTCCGTAAACATGCAGCCATTTGGCCGGAGGAAGAACGATAGCCAAAAATGCTGGCTTCCACAGCCAAGGAAAACCTGTGGTTGAGAGTTCTCTCTGCTGTACCACACAGTGACGGTAACATGCCAAATGGCAACAGCATCTGCAGCAGAGCTTGTTAAAAACTTTTTGGAATAGGCAAGTGTTTTTTCAGTGCAAGTGTAGCTGAGCCAAGCTAAATACTCCTTGGCTGAATAAATCCAAAACTGGCATCTGTTTTGGGGACTAAAGGTTCTGTAGTTTACTCTCCCCACACCCCCTGCCTCTTTTTTACTGGTAGTGTGAGGCTACTTAAGAACAAGATTAAATTATTGGTGCATATGGTGAGAATTCTGTGCTTTAATAACTGAAACTATACATTAATACAAATTACCTTTTAATCTGGGTAAGCAGGTTTTGTCCCTAAATCTAATGTATGAAGGCATTTTAATGCATGAAGAAATCGCTATCAGTTCCAAAATGTGGTGTAGTGAGCAAGCAGAGCCTTTACTCCTCAGGGCCTTTCTGCCACTCTTCCAAGGGCAGAAAAAAATCTGCATATTAACACTTAAGAGGTATAATGCAGAGTTCCAGTACTTTTTCCTCTTTTCAAATGCAGGTTTGGAGTTTTAAAAATATTTTGTATTTCTATATTCTAGTTTTATACTTTGTTTCTGTATGAGCACACATGCAATGTAAATTGCCTCTTCATTTAGCCACTGTTTTGAGGAATATGAATCTGTTTACAGTACTCTGCATGAATACAAAGTTAAAAAAGTAGGAAATATTCAGAGCAAAATCATTTCTTAGATGTAAATTCATGGATTTTAAATCAGAATCATCTGTGTTACAGGGATGTTTGTTCTTATTGTTAACTATTTCACTTTTCCTCATGCATAAAGCATGATACCTCACATACTCTGGTGACTTAGTTAAAAGTTAGTTAAAAGTTAAAAGTGAGGGTGCTTAATTACCTTATCATGTGTCCTGCATTAGGAAAGAATTTCAGATTTCCCTGGGTTCTGCTAATGCTGTTACTGCTGGTGCATTCAGCATTGCTTATTCTCTTTGGCTGGCCCCACCCCGAGAAGAACAAATGCGTCGAACACCAGACAGAGTCATCCAAGATGCTTGTAGCTAGTGACTGAAGTAACTGGAGAAGTCCAGGGGACTTCGGGCCTGATTCATGAGGTGCCCAAATCCATGGGAGTATCAGCACTTCTGGGAGGCCTACGTGAGAGAATGCAGGACAGACTCCTCTGAATGTGAGACCCAGATGTGAGACCAGATGCTTCTGGTCCTATGGCAGTATGTACCTGAGAAGTGCAAGCACAGTTTGGCATGCGGCAGTCACAACACTGCTTGGTGACACATGTGACTTAATTTGCCTCTGTAAAATGCATGTGAATAAATAATATCAGTAGGGATGCTGTGTGACGCCAGGTTTTTGAAAGAAAGCCGATAGATGGCAAAAGATTCACACCCTTGACTGGTTCATAACTGGTTTATAGTGGGAAATGGAAGCCAGTCTGAACAATGTATACATTATCTGATATACAAGCACATCTACACAAAATATAGAATATGTGTGGCATTAATGTAATGTTTCTATAATAAGCAATGCATATTTTAATCACCTTGTATCACCTGGAATTTATGGAAAGCCACACTCTTCCACCCAAGATGCCTGTTTCCTGGTTTAATTTTTTTCAGGTGAACATTCCATCAAGTATTAAGGTATTGTAGATGATATCCCAGAACTGGTTTAATTTATCACAGCAATCTCAGTTTCCCTCACAGTATGCCTCTCAATTAGGTTATCACCTAACACTTTAAAACTGTCCTAGTAAATGAATGAGTGAACATCTAAATCAATACTGCTTTCTTCTTAGATTCACAGCCGAGTGGATAAAACCCTTTTGCTGCCCACCAAAAACACACATTGATTTTATATTAAAATATATTGCACTGGAAAGAGGAGGAAACATATAACTCTTAAGCGTACATGGTAAAAAATTATGCAGAGTTGCACGTGTAGCATATTAACATGTGGTTCAGTAGGCTGAAAGTATTATGGAGTTGGAACCGTTGGCGGTGCCTTTGCTTTAATATACTGCCTACATACAGCTTGGTTTTGCAGTTTCAGAGTACTGGAGGTTTTAAAACTCGGAAGTGCAATACTGTATGGATTACTGGAGTGAAAGATAAATAGTGTGCACTGAACCACTGGAAGCCTGTGTGACAGCAGGTCTTTTCGATGGAGTTGGTGCCTTTCTCTCTGAATTTTGCAAGGCATTGATCCTTACCTGCAGAAATTCATGGCCTCTGAAAGGAGGTATAAAAAGCAGGCTGGCAATGAAACAATTGAATTTAAAAATACGGTTCTCAATTTTATCTATTAATTTTTTCTTTTACTATTTCTGTCTGCCACTTACTGGATATGTAGTTTTATAAAATTTAAATTAAATTTTATATGTGTAGCTTGCTATGCCTGTAATCCTGACAGAACCTGTATGGAAGAAAAGGAGAAAGGAGAAAGGAGAAAGGAGAAAGGAGAAAGAGGAGGGGATGGGGAGGGGAGGGAAGGGAAGGAGATCATTTCTGTATCAGAAGTGCATAGGACTGTGGGCTGTTGTTTACTAGCATTAGTAAGTTGAAGAGAAAAAAAAAATAAAAAATTGAAAGTGTCTGTCAGATGAAACAGTGAAAACTTAACCAGAAAAGAAAAGTTATGAATTGGTAGAGTGCATGTTCCTAATTGTAATAGTAAAATAACTGAACCTCCTAATATACCTAAGAATGCTGGACAGCTTTGGCAGAGGAGAGAAGTGAAAGAAATTAAAGTGAGCCAGTTGTCATCAGCAGTAATTTTTATTCAACCTAATCAGAGGTAAGGGTCCAGATCCTGCTGGTGGCTGTGTAAATCCCAGTGCAAGCATCATTCAGCTCTCCATCCCAGAGGAAAGGACAGGCTGTCTGCAGACACCTGGCTGCACTATGTATGCCTCTAAGACAAGCACATCTTGCTATCTGCAGGAACACAACATGCCAGCCAAACGAGAAAGGCTTGGCCACAGAGGTCGAGGGCATCCATCAGATGCAGATTATAGTCTGAGTTTGGATGGAGTCTTCTGCTGCTACTTGTTTTACAAATAGCATGTGTTTCTGTGCCTGTGAGCTGTGGTGGTGCAACCGGTGCAAAGCAAGAAGCAGCTGGAGTAAGCTCTCACCCTGCTTCGGTACTCAGCTCAGCCAGTGCAGCAGCCCTTGGATGTGAAAGCAAAGAGTGCCGCCCAAACAGCAGTGGCTGGGACAGCTGGCAGCCTTAGGAAGGACATCTCTCCGGATTCCTGCTCTGGGCCCAGGTTTGTGAGGTTTCTGTGCTGATTTCAGGCAAAGGGCTGACATGAGCTGCCCAGGCAGGATCAGAGCCACTGAAACTCTAGGTTTAGATACTTCACACTTTGTGACTGAAGATACTTTGTTGAACAAAATAAACGGTTTGAAGTCTATGTTTTCCTATCAAGCTGGCTGGGAATGGAATCACTTTAGTGGAACAGCACATACTGCTTCAGGGCCAGAGGGCTTTTCTTTACATGGATTCTGGACTGCTGAACAGAAAGAAAAATGTTGCATCTCTGCGGATCTTTCAAAAGCAATTGCTCATCTTGTACTTCACGATAAAGCAATGAAAGCAGCAAGAGAAAAAAAAAGAGTGCAAAGCAACGTCTTCCAAATAAAAACTAGAGCTGTGATGAAATTTCCTGTATCAGTAACTGAGAAGTGTTTTTGCAGAAGGGACTGTTGTATAGTTTAAACCCATGGTGCTTCTGCAACTGTTGACAAAACTCACTATTCTGAAATCATATCTCCTGTTACATTTGTGCTTATATTTTAAAGTCCTCCAAGCCAAACTTTCAGCATGCTCTTGATCTGTGCTTTAAAACCTTTCCTGGGCAGTAGCTTTGCCTGCAGACAGTGTGCCTTGCTGTGGATTAAGGTATTATTGTGATGGGTGAAGATAATCATATTCTGGTTTGTTTACTGAAACAGGACCTTGTACCCGTCATGCCTAAATTCTGGATTATGTGCTAGACTGGGTAGGAACTAATTCTTCTTAAGCTGTCAGTGGCTCAGTAAGTTCACTGGAGAAGCAAGGCGGTTCAGTTACTCATTGCTGCTGCGAATATGTGCCGAATGTCTGATCTTGCTTCTCCCGAGTGCATATGAATTGCGTTGCTTCTCGCAGGCACAAGTTGTAACAATTCCTTGCATTTTTCTTTCTTTGTGTCACTTTATCCCGTGGTGATCTTATCAGCACTATTTCCCTAGAAGAACTTGGATTTTTATTATTTTGTTTGCCTTGATTCAGCTGAGTGTTAAAGTGACCTCGCTTTCTCCCCCACCCACCAGCCCTCACCCTGTCTCTTTCTCCCTATTTCTCCACCACCCTCTTTCCTTAGAGGATTTGCCGTCTTGTAGATTTGTTTCTCTTTCTCCTTTTCTCCCCAGTGTCCACCCTGATTTTGTAACCATAGCAATAACTGAAATACAATCCTAATATTTGCTTGCTGTAGTTATCATCTAGCCCAACTGATGAACTGTTGACTTTTGTGTGTCATAAAGTTTTGAAACTTAAGTCCAATACATCCATATATGTAGGAGTAATTTTTTTGGTGCCCAACTGTCCCTTACAGAAAAAGTTTTGTTTGTGTAAAGTTGTGTGTCAGTGGGCACTGTTGCAAGTAAACGCAAGCCCTTATGGTAGTGATGCCAGGGAAGGAAGCTGTAAAAATAAAAACATGGTTGCGTTACAGGGAAATTCTGCTTCACACAGATATATTTCAGTCTCTTGCTTGGAATATGTACAGCTTTCATTTTCCAAGATTTTTGCAAGATCCACGAATAATAGAAATTGTTTGGAGCTTCAGGCTGTTGCACATTAAGGCCAGCATTTGATTGGGATGTGCTAGTGCATCTCATGACAAGTGACGGGCTTTCGTTGGAGGAGATGGTTTTACACACTTTACTGGCCCCATATTTTAACCACTGAGGACACAAGAGCTGGGAGAAAAATTCTCATGGCAATCAATCTCTTCTTTATGGACAGGCTTAAAAACTATTTTCTAAAAACTATGCAGCAGCTAATGAAGCAGTTTATTAATTGGTAGTCTTTCTGTGAGATAAATAATTTCAGACAGTTGGACTGAGAGAGAAAATTGAAGTGACTCAGTAGAGGCCACACAATTTGTCAGTGGAAGAGCTGAAACAAGCACAGAAGAATTTCTGGCTGCCAGCTCCAGAAAACACATTTTCTGTCTGAGAAAAATGTATGTATATATTTTTTTTTAAAGTTAATATTAATGTTGGTAATATCAATATAATTGTTGAAATACACTGGTTTTTCATAACTAGTGAAAGAATGGGAAGACTGAACTCCTCAAGCTTAAAAGGGGGTGCAGGCTCAAATTTAGGATTTAATCCTAAATGAAGGTAGTGCTTTGTATTTGGATTTAATGCCCCTGAAACTTCCTGAACTTTACTGATGAGATTTTTATTCAGAATGACAAAAATTAACTGATCTTCTGAGAATTCTGTCATCTGAGATGATGGAAGCCTTGTGAGATCAGCTTCCTTGGCATTGTGGCGTTCACTGAAATCTCAGGAGGGCACTTACTTTCACATAATGTCAACCATATCCAAACCAGGACTAACGAACACCCCTGCAGAGCTCCTTCTGAGATCACAGGCATATTTGAAACCCTGCTACAAGCTGTGTGGAGTCTGAGGGAATGTTCACAGCATTTGTTTTTTCTTCTGTCAGATATGGCCAGTGACACTTCTCAGTGCTGGGAAGGATATATACTGTCTTCCAGATGTTCATTAGTGCAATTTCTCATTTATGTTCAGAGGAGGTAATTTAAAAACTGAGACAGGCTGGGTCTCCCACCCTGGAAACATTTATGCAGCAAACTATGCTCAGCTCTGGTTTTTACTAGCAAATTGCTGGCCAATAAAATTTATCTGACATTTTAGTGTGTAAAATGCTATGAATAATCTTCCCGAATGTGCTCTGTGGTCAGAGTGCATGGGATGTAGCATAGTTAGTTTAGTTAGTTGTGTCCTCTGCACGCTGTATCCCCTTTATTCTGGCTGCTGCACGGCCCACTTTATGGGCTGTTCCCCCCCCCCCCCCCCCCGAGGACCTGAGCTGCCTTTGGTGCTCATGTGCTGAGGACTGACTCTGGCAATGTGGGCACATCCAAGTTACTCTGCTTTAGATAGTTTCCTTCATTTCAAAGAACGTAGGTTACAAAGAAGACGGTGAAATACTGGACATAGCTGGAATATTCCAGAGGCAGGGGGAACATGGACTTTGACCAGCTGACGGTGAACTAGCATGAAGATTTGACTAAAAAACCGTCAGGTTTTAAAGGAATAGAATTCAATTTAGGCAAACCCTTCCTCTTCTAGTCATGGATGTTCTTTTTTTCCCCTCCCATTTTTTATTTTAAAGCCACACTGAAACCTACTTCTTTTCATATTGAAAAAATGTTCCACAAATATTACTTTAAGGTAATATCAGATTATTCATTTAGTAACAATATCAGTGGGGAAGTACTTTAATTTAGGATTGTTACCTTCATGATATACGTTTTCATTCATGAAAGCTTGGTCTTAAAATTATGTTGAAAAAACAAAAAAGGAAAACTTTTGTAAAATGGAAAACAGCAGACAGGATTCCTCAAGTTTTTGTTGTTCAGTCTACTGGAAATGATTTGAAAGCAAATGTCCACCTTTTCATTGCAGCTCCTCTCCCTCCATTTTAGTTTTCCAAAATGAATATTCAGAAAGGAGACAAGCCCCATAAGCAACTTAAAAAAAAAAAAAATTCATAATCTTTAAAATACCAGAGTCAAGATTTTTGGTATAGTCAAAGATTAATTTTCAACTTTATCCCTGATCCTCAGCTGTAAACTTGGATAAATGAAATTGTATGTATCATACATACAAGTCATACTTCAAATGAATTGTATGTTTTTTTGCATCAGCTGAGGATCTAGTTTTTACTTCTGAATCTCAAAATTTCCTTTAGGTGAGATTTGGCCCTTCCAGAATTTGGTACTGTCAGGAAAGCTTTTTGTTTATTTTGGCTTTAACATTTTTTTTTATATTCATATATAATATATTCATATTCAGTATTTTGCAGAATGTTGTACAGACTACCTGCATTCTGACTACAGAGCATGTGTGGGAAGGTTATTCATAGCATTTTATACACTAAATATTTAGTATATATTTGCCTCTTATTCTTGCACACTGGTGTTTTGACAACTGCTCCAGAATCTTGTGTGAACTTTATCTGACTTCATTTTTCAACTCAGCTTCCTGTAGGTGTTCATTACATAATATTTGAGGGTACATTATTTTCTCTAATCCCCAAAATAATATCAGAAGGTTTTTAGAATTGATTCATCATACCAAACAACCACCATCAATTTTGTGACAGGTATTGGTATCTGTCCCTAGTGATTCATAATGAAAAATAGCCAGATATTTCTTTGAAAGTGATGGATGATTCATCTTGTTATATTTAGGTCACATTATTCTGGAATGTTTAAATTAGACTACAAGCCACCTCTGAATATACATGTGCAAACATAGAGTACATTTTTAGTTCCCCATCTGAAAATACATATAAAGTCCAGGACTGTTTGCAAGTTGCGAGAAATATTGTTATATTTTTATTTTGGTATTTCAGTTCACACTCGTACTAATATGAAAAGTTTAGTAATGGCATATCCTCAATACTGCCCTTAAATGCCAAGGTTACATATGAAGTCCAATGGGATCTAGCAAATGTTTAAACTTTTATTAAGGCCCAAAGCCTAAAATAGACTTTACTAGACCTGTACAAATTATTTTAAATTATGTAAATATTTTTAATATGTCTGGCTTCTGACAGAACACCACTATACACTGAAGTATGACATTTGCCTTACCGTGCCAACTTTTTTTTTTTCTTCCCAAAATACCTAGCATCATTACTGGATTTGACTAGACTCTGCTTTATGTGCTGCTTGAGGTTCAGGAGAAATATATGTGAAGAAGATGGACTGTGTTCCCCGACTGTTAACAGAGGCTCTTTAGCATGAGGTTAAGCATGAATTTTGTTTTGGCTGCCAACAAAGCAGCCAGGAGATACCCAGGGTAAGGGTGGGGGAAGTCCTGATCTGCTTTCCATCTAATGGACGTGTGCAGCTGCTCTGCAGCCTAGTGTTGGTGTGACTATGTCAGAGAGAAAACTATTTATTTGGAGGTTTGTAACAGATACTGCTCTAACTTCATCTTCCAGGAATTTTATTAAATTGAAAAATCCTGCCAAAACATTAATATATGGATGTGTACAAAATCTGGAGTTTTGAGTACTTCATTCAAACTAAAGGCAGTGGTAGGCAATAGTAAAAGCTAACAGTTTGAAGAGCCCTATCTAGGTTTATTGGTCAGATGTTTGAATGTGTGCATGTTTGTAGACGTGTCCATTTTTCTTTCCTGTGGTTATGGTGGGTCTTTTTTCCTACTCCATCCCATGCAATTTTACTATACAAGCATAATCTTATCTAGGCCTATTTGGCTAACTTTGTCCATCTATTTACTTGCGTATTACCTTATCTTCTGTTTAGAAACCACTTTTCCTGAAATGCTTTAGAATGCCAAAGAAAAATAAATGTCTGAAAATCCATGTGTGTTATCCAAAGAACACTTTACTAACACTTAGGGTGACTACCATTTGCACAAAGAAAAAGTAATTTGTTCAGCTGCGTGAATTCGCTGAGGCTTGTCAGTCTTCTAAATCATGTTAGTGGTGGATTAGTTTGATTGGAAATTTGATCCAAGCAGTGCTTGAATTAGTTGCACACAGAGTTCCCAGAGGTAATCGAGAGTTTATGTGAAAAAAGGTATATAACCACATCAGTATTGAGAATTAAAATCGGAATGAATTGCCCTTGTTGAAATTTTTGGTTACTGGGATTGTTCAAAGATACTGAAATTCTACATTTAAATAAGAAATAAGAAAATAAGGTAGCTTAATCTCATTTTAAACATTTTAGAAAGTAAAACTTCGTTTCCTACTACACTTAAAATTCAAGATGTGTTTATGCTAGTCTTAGTAAAACTGATATATGTGACTCATGATGCTAGTTTAATACTGCCCACAAAAATCCAAATGACATAGCTATGACTTGTAGTACCCATTCAGTATGTTCTTTTCTCCTGCAGGAGTGAAGGAGGAAAGCTATCCATAGGGCTCCTGGTCACCGCAGCCTGGGTGATAACCAGCTGGATAAAGTAGCCCTAAACTTCTTCCGATTTTTGTTTTGTTCCCTCCATGATAGAAAAAATCATGAACATACATTTCTCTGGAGCCTGTAAGATCTCCCTGCAGGGACTTTTCAGGTCTGAAGCAAAAGTGAAGCTTTCTTGAGTTGCAGGTCTGAAGGAGATGATAAGGAACCAGTGTTCAGTCCTGGATGTCTTTGAACAGGTTTTAAATTCTGTTTGAAAAAAATCTGCTGTAGATTCTGTTGAGCCTCCTGCCAGTTGCAGGACAGGAGAAATCATGATGCGCATGAGGTCGGGAAACAGCATTTTCCTGAAGTCATGAGGTGCCTCCTATCACTCTTCATCCTTTGTTTCTCAGTGGGATGGTACCATCCTAAGTGATGGACCATATCCACACTGATGGTGACAGCACTATGTCAGGAGCTTCCCTGCAGAGACTGAGGCAAAAGGGAAGGAGGGGAGCCCAACAGGCTCTGTTCAGGCTCCAGGTGCTTCCAGTGCTGACACTGGGCCGCCATACCCAGTGAAGAGTGTCCTGGTGCTCCTGAGGTGAAGGAGCATATGTGTCACCTCATCAGGCAGTAAAGCAGGACTCTTTGCCCTACAGTGTTTGTAAAAGACTATGAGAGTTCAGTTCTCACCAGCAGACATCTCCTGACCCCTCCCAAGCCTTGGTGTAGGGTAGGCAGGGGCTGGTGTTGGGCTTTGCTTTGCAGGACAGACAGCAATGCATCCGTATCTCTGTGGCTGCTCCTTTTCTTTGATGGAGAAAACCACTCAGGACACGCCCCCAGTCCCCTCTCCTCTGGTTTTGCACACCCAGCAGGTAATGTTAGCATGGTATCAGTGAAAACCCTACCTGTCCACTTGAATCTCCATGTAGCATTTGATGAATCTCCCATAATAAATTATGTACTTTGAGGAACAATAACAATAGCTGAGATTCTTGAGACAAGAAGAGTCACGTTACCAGAAGTACCAAAAAGGCTGATTAAAATTAAATCGTAGCAGACAACAGTTGTGTTACAAAGGAAGGCTCGATTACAGCCACATCACTTTCTTTGCTAACCTCTGACTTATTTATTTCTCCTGCATACTGCAGTCTGCATACTCTTTCTGATTGTAATGAGCATTAATTGATTAGCTGGATCTATGAAGAGCTTGAGCACTCGTAAGTACTATCCCAGTGGGTACACAACTAAATAGTTTATGAGGTAATTAGTATTTTAATGCCTTTTCTAATGAGCCTTTTCAGTAATGAAATCTCATGAGAACATTATTGGTTCATATATATTTCTTCAGACAAAACAAAAGGTAAGCTAATGCTATTAAGAGATTTTAAAGCTAGTTTATAAAATGGTTTTCAGTAACTTATTTTTGAATGCTTGTGATGGTTCGTTTTGCTTTATTAATTAAAAAAGTCATCTTAGTTTTTCCCACTACTCTGCCTCTTGCACTCCTCTCTTTTGACAGAATTCTTACACTATACTGCAATTTCAAATAATTGGGATAATTTCTGAGGCTGCTACCCGATCTCCTAAGCTCAGCTGTAAGTAAATAATACCATACTGTCTGAGCGTGTTGTTTCAGATGTGTTCTCATCCTGGAAAAAAAACCAGCTCTGTGCCTGGCTGCACCGTGCCTTGGATTTATGACTCTGTCAAGTTTGAGAGAATGACCAACCTCTACAAAGCTTTTCAATGTCAAGCTGAGCTCTATTCTGGAAGCTTGAAAGCAGCGCAGAACTTGCAACCATACAGGCAGTCTTCGGCTTTGTTGTACATACTCCATTTTACCTATGTTTAATCCATAGTGGAAAGGACAAGTCCTTTGCCTTGAATTTTATGTTTCAGGTACCTAAAAGAAGACAGCTGAATATGGCTTTTATGGGAAGAGTTTTTTCAGTGTATAAATGGTTTATTTTATCATTGGCCACAAAGATTTTTGTTCTCTAGTGTTCACAAGGTCTCAATAGCTTTTATGTTCTTATGTCTTATGGTTCACTTCTAGATAGAAAGTGCAGTCTTGTCCTGTGTGGGACTTCAACTGCAGTTTAACAGCAGATAGAAATGGGAAACAGCCTGAGCCAAAAAATGAAGCATCTGTGTTTTGGAAACCTGTTTCGTAAATTAGTTTTACATAATCTAGGTGATGTATGCCTTAAAATTCTCTAGAAAGTTCATTTAGAGTTACGGGTGTACAAATCCTATTTAATATTAGAAGCTGTAGGAATAAAACTGTAAGAAATTCCCCTATAGAGCTCTCATTATGTAATGTAAGATGTAATGAGTCTAATTCATCCTTAGGGTATCTTTAATGGTGTCAGCACAGTTTTTGCAAAGGATGGATTTGGCCTAGGGACATCATCGCCATAAAACCTGTCTTCCACTGGCATTTCTCTCTCTGTCTCCAAGGCTTTACTGAAACATGTCACTATGATATATTAGTAGCCTAGTACTTTTTGATGACTCTAAGTTAGTAGTCGTATGTTGTTTTCTTAATTTTCAGTTAGGGCTACCCTAAAAGCCCCTCTAGAACATAGAGAAATGGTATCTTTGGCTTCATGTGTGTGACATTGCTTGCAGTACCATGCATTAGCAACATTTATGAAATGAAGAACGCCCAACCCTGACCACTGCTTTCCACATTGCCTGCCATCTCCACACCCTTTGCAACCCAAAACCCAACAGTGCAGGCGAGGTTGACGCCTCCTGTGTCAGCTCCTAACAGCGCCCGTGGATTGTCAGGCTCTCAGTGCTCACCCACAGTGTGCTGGAGCTCTCTTGTCAAGGCGCAGCCCAGCAGACTTTCAGGATGGAAGCTGAACAGCCTAATCTGTTCCCTTGGCTGAGATGAGGTAGCTCCTTTTGTCCATGTTAAGGGTTTGTTTAAAATGCAGAGTGAATCAGCTTTGCCTGCCTTTGCCTTCCCAGGTGAGCCAGCCCCATGGCTGCTCTGGGACCCTCTGCGTGGTCTTCAGGCTGCAACCACACCAGTGCTCAGAGAAGAGAGTTCAAGAGAGAAGGTGCACATCAGGTTACCAGCCCAAGAGCAGAGGAAAAATATCCTCAGAGAAATATTTTGGTTTCCATTCTGGAAACTTCACAGAGGGTGTTTCTGCTCTATATTCAGAACCTTCCTTAGGGGACAAATATCCCTCATCTGTCTGAGGGTAGGAGCTCCTAACTGTCTGTCTTTCACAGCCTTTGGACTTTGCTGAACACTAATGGAGCACAGTAAGCATTAAATTGGGGTGGTGGGAAGACCAGTTGCCAGATGTTGCTTTTGATTTGGTAATATTTCTTTTAAACTTGAATTGGGTTGCAGTGTTTTCCTTACTTTTTCAGAGTCTCTCTCTATTTGTTTGTGCTTCCTGAGTCATCACCTGTCTTTGCCAAGACTTTATTATATCTAACAAAAGGTATATTATTGATGCCCTGTGGCATGCACAAAGCCTTTCTATGAACTCCACTAGACGTGTTCCTTCCAGATTCATTTTACTTCCTGTCCCTGCTCCAGGCTCTGCTCTGACAGTGTGTAAATGCTCAGCAGGCTTTGACACCTCATCTGCTTGAAAGCACAGCTTTCTCAGCTTTTGATGCATTCAGATCAGTCCTCTTACCTTTCTATAATAACACATATGTATATACATGTAGGCACCGAAGAAATGTCTCTATTAGAAATCCTTGGAAAGAGCAAAAGGAACTTGAAAGAGAAGTTTGCCACTCTTTTTTTCTTCTCCTTGTGTATACCATGAGGTCATGATTAATGGCTTTGGTGATGTTGGGAGGGCAGAAATCACTTGTATGTTCAGTTCAGGAAGACCTCTGAATCGGCAGGGCCAGGGGAACCGGCAGCTCTGGGGCTGGAAGGACCCATGATGTCATCTCATGTGGCCACAGGGGATGCAGATATTGCTTCTTTAGGCATTACTCTTGGATAGTACTAAGGTGTGTATGGGGGGGGGGGGGGGGGTTTGCCTTGCAAATGCATTTGTTCTGCCCTGAGCAATGGAAAGATTCCCCACCCTCTGGGGAGGCTGTTTAGGATGGAGTGAGTCCTAATGTGGAGGACAGGGGGCTGTTGAGGGTGTGCATGCAGGATAATCAGAGGACTCTAGACTTTGCTGATACACTTCTAGTGATGCAGACTGAGTTCAAAGAAATGGGAACCTCTAAATGGAGTGTACTTGAAACAAAGCTACTACGAGATGGAGAAGTATACACAGTAGAGCGGTAGGATATCTTGACACTTATTCATGGCTTTCCTGGGATGTCTTGGACTGTACAAACTCATTGCCATTGTGTAAGTGAAACCCTAGATTCCCTGAGGCCAAAATTGTTACTAAAATTTAGCTTCTTTTGCTTTGAATAAAGAAAAGTAAATTTATTACAGTAGTGTAACTCCTGTCAATCCCACACATAAAGGAATTATGAAAAATATATAATTTAAGAAATTATGGACAAACGCACAATTTTGAGACAATTTCCTTCTTTCAATTTTGAGAATAAATATTTTCTGTAGAGATGAAGGAGTGGAGTTGAACACTTTCTTTTTTTCAGCCTCTTGTTTCAGTAAAAGAAAATGCTATTCAAGACATGTTGGGTAGTCTGTCTGGTGTCATTGAAAAGCTCTGCAAGAGATATGCTGTCTCTGTTTTGCTTTTGAGCTAAATGAAGACATTCAGAAGGCATGGATAGTGTAAGCATGGTATTCTCAGGAAATCTTATTTCCTTACAATCTACTAAACTTTAATTCAGAATAATTGTGTGTTGTATTTACAGTTCAATTTAGATAATGTTTACTACTGTTTACATATTGTGCCTGGCTAATAGATGGCAGATATAGAATGAAATTAAAATACAGAGAATCCAGGCAACAAACATCCCAGTTCACAGTTAGACTGTGAGTCTTTGTGCTTCTTCATAGTGTGATTTCAGAATCTAATTAAGCAGATGCTCAAGTAGCTTGGGGTTCCAAGCCTTTAAATTGCTCTATTAAATTACTTTTTCCCTATCAGCATGAGCTTAAGTGTCAAGAATAAATTTCCAATAAGGAACAAAAATTTAGGATGAAAAGAATGACATCAACTAAACCACCTCAAAAAGCCAGAAGTAAACTATTTGCTAACAACATAACATGCAAACCGGAAATGTGGGAAAGTACAGTACATTATACAACAGGATTGCTTATTGTGAAGAAGCAAAAAAGGAGATAGAGCAAAAGAAATGTTTAAATGCCTGAATTGTTTTCTGGGAATATGGTACTATTTTGCATGCAGGTGTTATTTACATTACTGAGTAGGTTCATTTCCTTTCCCACCTGTCAGTCACATCCAATTCAAGAAATTGTCCAATTGCTTTTGGAAGGCCAGGAAAGAGCTAGTGGCATATAATTTAAACTTAGTAGAAGGAATATAGTAGTTTATGTGTAAATAAAGTAGAAATTGGGGATGTCTTACATTGTGATGTCTCTTTATGATTATCAGTGCTTTATTTCATTAATGGTATTACTCCTCAGCAAATAAAAAAAGATTTCTGGATTTGTAAATGAAGCTGAAACCGTGGGGTTCGCAGTATGAGGGTCACCCTGAGTACAATGTCTCCATTAATCCTTGCTCCTTGCACAGAAGGCTGGAGCTGCCTGCCAGACCTAATGAATGGATTCTGACTCTGCCACGTTAGGCTATTACCAAATACAAAGGCTGGTCACACATTATAGTTTGTCTGATGGCTTCAGATATAAGCATTAGAAAAACATTTGTTCAACAGTAATAATTAGTCAGCGATAGAAGCATGTTTTACAGATTGCTTTGGAGCACTGAGGCAAATGTGACTTTCTGTGGGAAAAAGTGTGTTGCCTGTCTAGTGATTCATAAAAAGCATAAAAAGGCACTTCAGTTGCATCTCTTCTAAAGGTGAGACCAAACCACAGCATTTCTGCAAAACCCTAATTACCTCAGTCTTTACTGCAAACACTGTGGTGTTTTAAGAGCGCTACTTTTCCCTAGTTTAACAACAAAAAATCTTACTGGGGAGATGTTCCTATCTTAGATTAGGGTCATGCTTGTGCAGATAGAATGCTTCACTGAGTGGATTCTTTTTAGCTTAAACCTTAACAGTTAAATTAGAAGAAAACTCACAACTGGCTCAGCAAATCACCAGGCAGCCTGGGCTGCTGAGATGCTTTCGTTCTTTAGCAGTGAACTCATACCTTGGGCTTTTGTATTCTCGGGGAGAAGAAGCCATAGTTAAGAGAACTGCTAGAAACAGGATGGTTAAATGAAGCCCAACAGTAAGCAATTTGTGTTACTGAAGCATGTCATTGAAACTTGGCACAAGTGCTAGGTCGGAGCTTGTGCTGTGGAATGGCTTTAAGTGCTTGTCATCCCATAGATACCGCTGCAAATGTTCTGTATGGTCTCTCCTTTCCTGCGCTGTCTGGGAGAGTGAGTACAAGAATACGTCTATGCATTTTCATTTGTTTGACTTTGAGTTTTCTGTGCTTTGGTTTCAGTAGCATGGCTATCAGATGAATGAGGTTGAATCCGTGCCAGGAGGGATGCAAAACAGCCCATTACTTCATTGTGTGGTTGATTTGCTTGTTTGTTTTAAAAGTTTGCATGTACTGGTGAATGTGAGGGGATGATAGCATCTAATAATTGTAGTACTGGCAGGATCGATGCAAGTTTACCCACACAGCCTGCCAAGGTACCTCTAGTCTGGCTTGCAGCACCTTTATTTTTTTTCCCAAATGGTTGTCCTGCTGCTGTAGCACAGACCCAGAGAGCAGCTTTAAAGTACTCACAACTGGTGTATGCAGGGAGACCACCAAATTAATTTTCCTTTTTCATGTGATTAGGTTTTGACTGCTATGTTGCCATATCTTGTGCCAAGGTATTTAACAGGGGGCTCCTGCTGTGAGAGTCCTCATTTCCACTTTTGCGCTGATGCAACTAAGGGGAAATTATTCCCTTCCCAAGATGATTGTTCTGCAAAAGATTTTCAGAGGGATCTGCCAAGAGCAGCAAGTAGGAATAGATTAACAAATGCTGGTAATCCCTGCATTGCAGAAAGATGGACTTGATCTCTGTATATTTGCAGGCTAGTGTCAAATAGTCCAGAGAATATAAGATTGTCATAAAGAGCTGGTAATAATTTCAGTGCATATAGTTTGCTTTAGTTCTATCATTCTGGAGTTCCGAGGATGAATTACACGTGTCACAATGAGGGCTTCCTCTGCTGCCCATATTCCCTTGGCGTGGAATCAGGCATGGTAAGGACTTCACTGCAACAGTGACTTCTGTGATATAGAGCAACAGAGCATGGTTGGTCATTAAATAATCAATTGTTTTTAAGGACATCCTTACCAATGCTAATTAAAATACCTGTAATTACTAAATTATTTCATTAGTTAAGATAAATCTCCAGATTATTTTCTGTTTACTGGGTTGCTAGGGGGGTACCTAATACATCAGGATGTGTAGAAGTGTTCAATGAGGCTGCCAGGTTTTTTGAAAGAGTTTTACATGCTTCAGAAGTAGACTCCAATTGGCTAAGGAATTGGCCAAAGGCTAAAAATGTGACATCATTCTTGGCAAGTCATAGAGATATTTTTGTTAACAGACACTATATAAAAAGTGTACTATACTACTTCTAAGCAAAAATCTGGGTATAAGAAAAATGAAATATCTTCTAGTCAGGAATCATTTTTCAAAGAAATGCAATTTATTGACTAGTCCTATGTATGAGTCTGTTAATGCAATGTATTTGTTTTTCTATATCTTCCTTCTCTTTAAATACAATTAATGTATATGGCCTGAATACTTTTAAATCAATACCATTATTTAGCAAATAAATGCAATTATTCCCTATTAATTCTTCCATCAATGACATGTTTGTGTAATGGACATACTGCAATTGTCTTCTTGAGTCCAATCACAAATTTCAATTTCCAACAATTATGTTTTAACTTAATTCAAATGACTGATTAAAACCATGTGTATTCAGGTTTAGATAGATGTGCTTACTACGGGATTGTTAGACCTGCAGAAAATATGTTTTTAATAATCCATTAGTATTTAATTAGCATGCAATAACTGTCTTATTAAATCTAAATTAAAACCTTTCTGAAGCATGTAATTGAAAGTGCCACTGGGTAAAACCTAATCTGTCAGGGACGAATTTACGTTGAATAACAATGCTAAAATTTTCTTTTCTGCAGCTTTTAGAGTCTTCCAAACATTTGCTTAGTCATCAGAGTGGAATCTTGCAACAATCAGTTTTCTGCAAGTGCAGCATTTAAAATGTGTTTTGGGTCAGAGTTGTCATCTTTTGAGAGTTCATCCTGATTTGAAAGATGATTCTTTGGGTGGAAGATGAGGGATTCTTAAACCATTACCAGATGCCAAAACGTGTGTGAATGTTACCCACTAGACAGTGAAAAAGGAGAGATGGTTTGCAACACAGACCACGTTCTTAGGTGTCCCTCAGCATACCCTGCAAATATGAAAGGAAAAGAGGGTTTTGTGACTCTACCTCTTTATAATAGAAAAGTTATTATCATGTGTTGCTGTTTAGGAGAGGGCCGCACAACACAGCTGGTGAGAGCAAATTACAGCACATTTAGACTATTGCGACACTGATCTGGGATAAGGGGGATCCATAATCCATCCAGAAATGTGAATTCATAAATGCTACTGGCTGACTTGCTTCAGCAGGACAGCTGGAGGGTTCTATGTAAATTATCAACCCAAATTTCTTGTAAAATTCTAAACATCATCAGTTTGAGATTAATAGCTATTAGAGTCCCTGTAAAGATGTGTTTAATTAACTGGCTAACAAATTTATAGCAAAAGTCCCCTCTCAGATCTGCTTTGCAGGGTCCAAGTTTGTTGTTTCCTTTTCTCGTGCTAACCTTGTCCCTCCTTGACAGTAACTGGGAAAACTGCAAATGCAGGAAAGGCAAGACAGAAGAATGATTTATCAGGTGAATCACGGGAGATAATTTTCCACAGGTACTTTGTATTGGTGCTTACCCTTTGTCAGCCTCAGTCTTCACTGGATGCTGAGGGAGGACTCCATGGTCATCAAGGTCCCATTTTGGAGTTAAGCATTATCTTGTTTGCATTATTATTACCTTGGTCTGGGTAATGTCCTCATGAACCTGAGACAGTTCACCAGATTGGGATTTGGCAGTACTGGATGGGGTAATTCCAGATGTTGATGGGGCTGTCTAAAGATTCAAGACTGTGGTTAGGGAGGGAATAGAAGATTACCAAGGATGGAGAGCATGGGGAAGCAGCAAAATATTTTGCTGATTCTGTAGACAGTGTTGGCCAGCAACGCCTAGAGTGTTGACAGACCTCAGTTCCTGAGTTGTGGTGGACAGTTCTGTCCCTTCTCAAACTGCTCACAGGACAGAAATTCATATCCTCTGTTTTTTATTAACAAGCTGGGGAGGATGAAGACCAAAAAAAAAGCATCAAAGAAGGATGTAAACCAAGGAAACTTTCAAAGGACAAGGAAGAAACTTGAGAACAATCTTATCCATGGACAGAAACTTGGCCTTTGAAGGAGGACAGGAATTTTCAAAGACATGTATAGTACAAGTGAGCTGAACAGAAAGGCATCAGGGCTGTTTTGAAGAGGGCCAAGGAAAATTACGTATCCAGTGATGGGAACAACCCCTAGAACTACCCAAGTCAAATTAAATGGTTCTTTTTACTTGAAATATGTTTATGCTTAGGCCACACATGAATGGCTATCATGGTGAATGCACTACGCATGTAATCTGTGATCTGTTAATTTGAACTCAGACTCTTAAGTGTTACTGGACACCCATGAAAAACTGGAGTGCTCTTATTCTGGAGCTGTGAAAAGTGTCACAGTTTCTGTAAATAGCTCCATTTTGCTGCACTTTACTCCTGCCATCTGTGTTGTGTGATTTCTTATACATAGCAGCATGTGATGGAAACTCTTGTTATGAAGAGGTACAGCCCATGAAAAGCTCATGAAAACCCATGTGCAGCAGAACTTAGACAGACTACCTAAACCATGTAGTAGTAACTATCCAAGTTCACAAAACACAGTCAACACAAATGACTGTACCCCATGGAGCTGTTCAGAATCAACACTGCGATGTTGGCATTGGGGGGTGGGGGGAGCGGGTAGCTGAGGCTGAGAACCACTGAGCAGAGAAAATAGGGTGCAAAATTATTTAATTGCTCATCTTCATTTGAAATTGGTGGAATTTCAGGTCAAGGTATGGAAACTATCTGAGGTTTATTTACATAGCCCAATTTGAAGCACCTGTCTAAATCAGGAGCCAAAGTTCCTAACAGGGTTAACAGATCACTTAGGTTAAGAGCTAATTACAGCTTAATGTGAGGTTCTCTGAATGGCACTCTAGTGGCACCAGTGGACTGCCCAGCCAGGCAGCCAATTCAGGTGGTGTAAGCAAGCACTCAGACCCTGAGCTTCAGAAAGTTCAACAGTGGAGTAATTCTAAATTAATTCTAAATCAGTTCTATAGTTTTCATGACAACCTGCATGGTTAAAAACTGTACAAGTGACAGAGGGAAAGACATTAACCACTTTATGAAATGGCATATATGTTGTTAGCAGCTTGGGCTTAGGGTTTCAGCAAGGGGTAAGTAGTATCTATAGAGCTGTGTTTACTTCACCAACACCAGTTTACACCTGCTGAGAATCAGACTCAGGGTTGTTTTTTAAGAATCAGTCTTCTATCCACTCTTGATGTTTGCATGTGCTCTGTTTCCCTCTCTTGCTAATATTTTCAAGCAAGAGAAGGTGCTGAGGCATCACGTAGGACAAGGATATTAATGTCGTTCTTAGAGAAATTTTTACATGTGGTTCATTATCTTGTTTTTCAATGTTTGCCTGTAAAATCAGGATTACTAAAAAAAAAGTCTCTTGCAGACTGCAAAAGTAGAAGCATTTGACTTTCATTTCTAATCAAACAGGCTAAATATTCATGTTTATGTGCCTAAATGAAACTTTTGTGTGCAGTCTTCCACCCCATCTGCATGAATAGTGGCATTGTAACAGGGTGAGGTCACTGCAGAAGGGAAAGTGAGGTAAGAACACAGCTGAATCTACAGCCTCTCTGCTACATGGTGCACCAGCTTGTGCTTAAAGGAATACAGTGCTTTCGCCTGAGTCAGAGTCGCTGCAGGCACTGCCTGCAGGGCTGAATGCCTCTTGCAGGGCTCTAGATGCATTCCTGGCTTCGGTGTATGGTTTGATGCACAGTATAAGTTTCCTCTGCTTTTACAAACTGCTCTTCAGAGACCTCTTTACACATCTAATATAAGTGAAAATCCATATGGTTTTTTTTAAAGCCTTCATTAAAAAAAAATAAAATAAACAGTTCTCAGTCCTCATTCTGCTTTGACTTATGTGGCATAAATCCTGAGCAGTCTCTTTGTAATATTCACTGATGTTCAGGATTTATGCCAGCATCAGGGGGACCAGCATTTGGCCCATCAAAGGGCTTTTCCCCTCTCATTCTTTTCAAAAGAAATGACTCAACTTTATAAAGACTGATGGCTTCCTATTGGCATCACCTCTGTCCCTAGTGAGAATTCTCATATATAGAGAGTATGGCATAACCCAGTGTGTGCATCTGAGAACGGGGCAGTGGAAGGGTGAAATAGCAGAGGAGTGTTTGAAGGAGTGTGAGATTTGCTAAATCTGTGTGTCAGTTCATATTTTACCTATTCCTTGCATTAACTTTAAAGGCCATATAAACAGGTTGCCAAGGGTACACTGGCAAATCGCCGTTCCTCGCCCACCATCATAATTAGAATTCTGAGAACTTGGAAAATCCTGCCTAGTGAGCAAGCCCTTCTCACCCTTTTTCCACAAGATTCTCCAAGCTCACAAACGTGGGTAGACTTGGAGCAGCTGCTGCTTCAAATGAGACTGTCCATCCTAGTCTCACCACCTAGCACAGGAGCCAACGGGGCTCTCTTTTCATCCCACGCTGCCTGTTGCTGCTTTGGCTTCCCAGTGTAGCTCCCTGAATTTCCAACAAATTTTTCTGAAATAGAAATACCCTCTTGGTCGCCTTTGCCACATGATGCACCAATGAACCCAGTAGTCTTCCCAATCCAGATTTACTGGAGCAGCCAGTTTGATAGTTTTCTATCTCAGCTATCAAACTCTTCCGTCAGTTGCTGATAACCTTGGGGTTAGGCCAATATGCTGTCAGATGTTTCAGAAGCAGGACAGTACTATGTTCCTGCTGCAGCAGGCTCAGTTCTGATCAAGCCAACACCAGGGCTTATTAACCAATTCTGGATCTTTTAAATTTTTTTCCCCCCTCACATCATGGGCAGTGGGTTGAGCCATGAGTGTTAAGGTAAAATTTTAAAAGTTTTAGAAAGTTTTTTCAGCTCATTTGGTACCCTCATCTTTGTGCAGCACAGGAAAAACAGGTGGGAGCTGGTGAGGCAGTCTGCAAAGCATGGAAATCCTTTTTTTCTGTGAAAACTAGCCATTTTTTGGTTACCTGTGCCAAAACCTTGGTGGCCCTAGGTTGCCAAGCAGGACAGTGTGTGTGTGTTCTTTCTGTAGAAAAAGTAGCTCAGAGGCTCTTTTATCTTTGCTCCATGAATTCCCCGAACACCAAAATAATTTCTGTTTTCCTGACCCCGCAACATCCAACTTACTCATAAGCACTGGAGCTGAAAATGGCATCTGTCCCTGGTCAGTCCTGGTCTAAAATCTTCTCTTTCCTTCAGCCTCTCTGACCCATCTGGGAGTTTGGGATTGTGGCAGCACAACAAGAGAAAGAGAGAGAGAGAGGGAGAGGGAGAGAGAGAGAGAGAGGTATGAGCCTGGCTGATGGGGAAAGTGATAGTGGGATGTAAAATGGCATAAAAGTAGGGGAATAAGTGAAGCAGAAACTTCAAAAAACATGATTGTATAAAGACCCTGCAAAAGGAAAAGGGTGTTCAGAGAACTGTGGGCGAAAAACAACTATCTGGGTAGCATTTCAAATAGCCACATTCAGTCTATGGTAGCTAGACATGCACCAGAAGCTGCTTTTAATTAGTAAAGCACAGTAAATGCAACACAAAAGAGTAACTGCTTGTGCTTCTTTCCAGTTCTGTCCTTTGGTGTAACTTGCATCTGACTCTATTATAGCAAAGGAAACATTATGGGGCGGAAGCAAGAGAAACTTGCAGGGCTGCCGGAAAGAGCAGGCTGTCTGCTTCCCTTCCCTCTCTTTCCTCCTCCTCCTGCCTTTGGCCACCTGTTAGCATCCCCTCGCCCCCTCCCCCATCATCCTCACTCCTGCCAAAACCTCCCTTTATCTTAATGTGCATTTTGAAGCCTGGTCTTTTTATGCTTTAATTATATTTTCTAGTGGCTGTTGCTTCTTTCCCAAATGTCTGTGGCCTGTTTTTGTCAGGACAGGAAAGGCTGAGAATCAGAAAGTGGAGGGGGAGGAATTCAGGCTTGTGCAGCCCAAGCATAAATGAGCCTTTTGCTTCCAGGTCAGTAGTTCAAATCCAGCCTACAAAAGTCAAGCTGGAAAGTGATAGCTGCTTTGGAGCCTGCGTGTAAAGCATTAGTTGGTGGTCTCATTTGGGTTCAGAGAAGACAGGTGTCCAAATCCCTTCTGGCCCTAATCAGCATCTTTGCTGGCAGCATCAGAGTCAGGGCCAAAGATGTGTGGGCACCGAGCCTGTGATGCCCGAGCCTGGGTGGTCCTCCTGAGTTGGTGTCCAAGCAAGCTGGCAAGGTATCCAGGGGGGCTCAGACTGCTGTTGTCTGTGTTGCACCTCCTGTGTAAATAAACAGGGATATTCAGCTCTGAGTGCTGTTCCTGCAGCTTTGATTCCGCTTTCAAGAAAGTATTATTATTGCCTTTGCATTAATTTCTTTCTTTTCTGTATTTTACCTTTGAAGTAATTACACGTTGAGGAAGCTAATGGATTAGAAGTGTAGAACTAAATTTACAGAGGCAGCGCAGGCAGGGACCACATTTTGGGGTGGCTGGTGGAGATGGATAAACTGGAGTTACCGGAACAGCCTCAGTCCAGGACATTTAAATTACTTTTGTCTACCAAACCATCTCAGCCATGATACCTTCCTGTTCCTTGTGTAATCAGCCTTGTGCAAGTCCAGGATCAGTGAATGTAATTTGGAGCAGAATTTTGTCTTTATGGTCTGCAATGTATCTACACCGTCTACCTCTTTCACTTATAAATCGTAGCTTCCAAAAAGATAAGTCTCTGTAGGGTTTTTATATCCATTTCTGAAAGCCTCGGGGAATCTTAGTTTAAATATGTGTACTTGCATCCTTCAGCTTCCCCCTTTTTATTTTCTTTGCATTTATGCAGACCTGTCAAGTCCTGGAAATGAGGTGCATGAGGCTGTGTGTTGCTGGTCTGTGAGGAGGGCAGGCATGTGAGTGCAGATTTTGGTGCTGGTGTCCTCCAAAGACAGTGATGATGGGGTGATAGAAGTTGTCAAGCTGTTCCTGAGGATTATGATATCTTTTAGTTCTGCCTGGTTGCTGCATAACCTTCCAGTCCTGCTCCAACACCTTGCGTAGTCAGGTAGCTACTGCAGGTAAGATTTCAGGCCATGGGAGATGTGGTGGTGTCCAGATGAAATTCCCTGAGACTCTGGTGGCTCCAAAAAATGGAGCAAGAGATGAGGCCAGAAGTTTTGAGTCACTTGGGAACTAGCAAGTCTTTGTGCTCACTGAGCAGAGTAGGGTCAATTTCCCTGGCCCTGATGTACAGGTCCCTTAGCCCATATACAGGCAGTCAGGATAAACTAAATAATCGCAGTGGCCTCGTGGTGCTGCACTCATCTCAGGGATGCTTGGAGAACTCTCACCTTGTTCTTGCCCATGTGCCCTACAGTTTTGTCTGCCACAGCTTCCAGAGCCCTGAAAGGGACAGGGTTGAGCAGCCTGTGGACAGAGTCATGTAGGAGTGTTACAGAAATGGGGAGCACTAGGAAACATCACATGTGATACACTCAGCTTTGCCTGGTGTTGCAAATCATATTCCCAGAGTGAATGTAAATTGTCACTGATTGACTTCAGCGCTCTTTCATCCACTCACTCCAGGTGTCGTTCTGCCCCATAATCTTCAAAACATTAAAAAAAAAATTCAAAAAATATTCCCCACCTTTGCTCTGCTTTTGTGAAGCTTTTAAGCCAAATTCTGCCTGGGCCTCAATGAGCATGGTTGCTTCTTGTAGATTATTTAACTCTTGCAGTGGTGCTGTCATTGCAGGATCCTGTAAAATTTGCTTTTTGTCGTAGTCCAGGGTATTGTTGCTATTGGTACATTTTCATCTACAAGTGCCAAACTCCTGCTTTAAAAAAGAAAAAAACCACCCAACCACATGCTAAATTCCTTGCTGTGGAGTAAAGATTGATTACATGTGTTTATGTGTAATTTAAAAATGGTTCATTCAGGAAGTGTATGGTCTTTTAAAGGCAAGTTTAAAATCTTCAATTTTACCTAAGTTTATTTATATTAGGGAAATGAGCCTGGAGTACTAAGCAAAGTCCCATGATATATAGGGTTCAGCCTGAGAATTCTCTGAACTGTTTTATATATATTTTATTCTATCAATATGCCCTTTCATGGCTACTAATTAGTTTTGTTAGTTGACTTACAGAAAAGCACATATAAAATAAGGAGTATGTGATTCCATAGCACTAATAGTATTAATGAAAAGCGCAGTCTGGAGGCAATTGTAAAAGCACTTCTTCAACCAAAAAATAATTCTTATTTGAATTATCATGATTAATTGCATAGATTTTCCTTGTCACAGCACACTGAAATTGAAATAGTGAGGATGTTCTAAAACTTTCAGTGTATAATTCTAGTATGTGTTAGAAAAAAGGTGTATACAGATTGTGTTCACATACGTAAAATAAAGATATAAAGAAACAGGAGAGACTAAACTTCAGATCTACTTTTAGCTGATCGTTTTAACTTGAAGCAGTATTAGATTTAATTGCAGAGGAAAGTTAATGTGACTGTAAGTTGGCATTGGTTGCTCCTATGTCATGCAGAGGGGTATTTGGATCCCCCAGCTTTTGCACTAATTGGTTTACATGCTGGATGCAGTCATGCAGGGTGCAGCTGTTTTGCCTGGAGGGGTGAAAGAGGAATCACCCTGTTTGTTTCTTCTGCATACTATCTGTAGTATTTGCTTACTATGTGTATTGACTCTGTAAATGTCACACTGTTTGCTGTTTCTGAGTGTGGGTTGGTGGAGTGCTGCCTGGGGCAGATCGAGGGTGGTAGCAAGGATGGTAGCAGGTGTTATTGTTCTCCTCTCCAGCCCTGCACATCCTTGCAGTGTTCCTGACATGCCCAGGTTCCCCTAGGCCTGCGGTGTGCTCTGCGTGTTTAATATGTGGAAAAAAAAAAGGAAATCTTGCCAATCCACATCACTAATGCAACTTTGTCAAGTGACATCAGCAGCAGAGGAGAATTTAGTTTCTAACTGCATGCAAATAGGTCCCAGACTGCTGGTTGTGCCATGATGTCAGCTCTGATTTCTCATCCATAAATTTCTGGGCTTCAAGATATGTTCAGATATCTTTCATTTTTCTCTCTGCCCGTGCAGAACTTCTGGGTTTGTTTTGGCTTCATTTGTGAAAAATATGTTTTGAACAACAAACATACTTTCTTAGGAGAAGTTCATTTCAAGAATGATTTCCTACTCAAACCTTCTTTGTCTTTGTTATCATTTTGCATTATGGTGAGCTGTTGATTACTAGAACATTTCAGGTATTTTCCCAAGGGATTAAACTAAGTGTTGGTAGTAATTCCAATGCTCTTTGTCAGGAATTGGCATTAACCTTGTTAATAAAGGCCACTGCATTATTTTGGCCATGTGAAGCATGTCAGCCTGCCTGTAGGTATGCCAAGGCACAGCAGCAAAGCAGGTCATGTCATGCAGGTTAACGTCAGGTTAGATTTTACAGCACATAGGACTGCTTGAAATGGCCTGGGTCTCCTGACTAATTTGGGGTACTGGGACATGGAACTTGTCACTGCTGGGTCTAAGGATTGAAGACAGCTGATCTATGATATGTGTGTCTCCTGTCACCAGGCGTTAGCTGTCTTTCCTAGCCTGGACAGAACTCCTCCTGTTAGTGGTAATCACTTCCTGGGAGTAATTCAGCCCTGGGACAGAGGATGGCTGGTCCTCTGCAGAAATAATCTAGATATGTGTTCTAGACTACTGAGCCCTTGTTGAGCTCTCCCTAAGAGGCAGTTCACCGCCATTTAAAAACCAGTTCCTTTTTTTCTGTATCTTTCCCAGAGAGACAAGCAGGGCATTGGCACCTTCTGAGCATGGGCTACATCCCTCTGCCTGCCACTCCATAAGACCTCTGCCCTAAAAGGACTCCGGATTAGCTGCTCTTTCAGTGAAGAAAGATGAAGAACTTGTGATTACTTCATGATTTTTGGATTTAGCCTGGATCTGTTATTTTCAGAAGAGAGCTTAGAAAAGGTGGGAAGCAGGGAAACTTATGCAGATGTCACAAGCAGTTTAATTTGGTTTTCAACCAGAGGTCTTTGGGTCACTTAACTTCACACAGTTCTGCACACATGAGTTCAAACTGTTCCCTTATAAGGCATTCTGTAAATAGTATTTCCAACACAAGGGAGCTTAAGTCTATTTGCAAAGCTACTGAATAAATACACAATACCAGAATAGAAATCAAATTACATGGGCTGATGTCTTTCTAACGTTGCTTAGTTCAAGTAGTGGAGATAGTACAGGCAAGTGAGAAAATCCCCCCAATCACAGATGTAATTCATTGTCTATATTGACAAAAAAAGGAAAGTATTTTGACAATAGTTATTTGGAGCAATTATGATTTGTTCTTTCTTACAGCCCCAAAAGGCAAAAGCAGGAATGTAACTACAATACGTTGCCCTTTTTTCCCTACTTTTTCTTTTCGATCAAGTCTTAGAGCTCACATATTGAGTAACTGGGACAGATGCCAAAAACATTCCCTTTACAAGTGATTTTAAACTATGTATGAGGTGTGTTTTTTCCTTTTGTTTCATGGAAACATCTCTGGTTTTGGCAAAAGTTTTCAGTTAGGAAATTTGGTCTATGATTCTGCATTGCCAAGGTTTCAAGACCAGGCCTAGATGGTCCATAAAACTATTTCCTCTTAAGCAAGAGTTCCACCTTATTAAAAACAGAAACTGTGGCCATCCCATGCCTTTCCCTGGTTGCCAACTCTCCCTTCTGGGGATGCACAGATGGTGGGAGGTTCAGCAGCCTTGCATCTGCCCCTTCCTTTTGCTGGAGCCCCAGGATCTCTCTGAGGTTAGTGCTAAGCACTGGTTTTAGGGCAATGGTGGGGTGGTGCAGAGGTAGAGATGGGCGTTCCTGCCCTTGGGACCTCGCTGGTGTTTTTGGGGATACTTAGGGAGGTCTTGAAGCAGTGGGCGTCTCCTGTATCTGCTGTCATGCGGTCATGATGGGGACCGTGCCAAGAGCCACATGCTTTCAGGGAGGGAGCTGCTAAAAGAGCTGACGGGGGACAAATCCATTATGGCCCTTCCCTTCAAATCTGCTCAGGCAGGAGCATTCCTACCTCAGGCCTCCCCCAGGGGAGGAGATTCAAGGGAGAGTCAAACAAGGGAGGCAAAAGTCTGCAAGTAACCGGGCGTCAACCGAGCGGGACTTGGCCTCTGGCTCCAGCTGGCAGGTGTCTGAAATCATATTCTGAGAGCTGACTGCAAGCCCTGGCTGTACCATCGCTTGCTCCTCACGCCTGACAGACAGACGGTAGTGCCCTGACTCACAGACAGCTCACAGAGCTCACAGGCAGCCAGCACCCGCCTCACTGTCTCCACGCAGCTTGATGGAGGTGCAGGTTTATGAAATGGTAAAGCTGCTTGGGTTGAGCCATCCCTCCTCAGGGCAGTCAGTGCTGTATGACCCAAGTCTCTGCTGGGGGTTGGATTTCTGCTATTCTCAATCCCAAATTCCTTATCTGTTTACATACTCATTTTTCTTTTCCCCAAACATTTTTGCAAATTTATAAGTAATCACCAGAGCTGAATAGATCTCTGCAGATGATTGCTTAACTAATTCAACATAAACAATATGCACGAATAAATGAAAAGGGCATGGCTTTATAAGAGCAGGAGTGGTAAATGAAGGATTTGGATGTTTGTTTCACAAACTGCTTATGGTAGAGGTACAGACAGAGGCTAATCAAGGAGAATGCAGTTAACCCAGGAAGAGAAATCAAGAATTGCTTGTGTCTGTTTCAGAACTACCTGTGAGAGCTTGTTGGGTGCTTTAAATGAAAGCCACCCTCTTATGGGTGGCTTCTTATTCATCCTGATCTTGACAGATTGACCCAGTAGCACATGGGATATTGGTTGAGGTTGCTGAGTGCACTTGTGTCTTGTATTTGAACTTCTCATGTACATGGTAGTTAATTACACCCCCATTAGCAGAGGAAGAGACAAAATTTGGTTTCACCCATGCTTTTTTCATGTTTGCAGCCTTGCTGCAATTCTTCTGGGTTTGCTCTACCCTACATAAATTTCAAATCATATTTGTGATATGGACTGAGGTGAAAATATCACTGCTTGATTTATTTTGAGGAGGAGGGGAGAGGCTGATGCATATCAGACTTGATACAGGCTGAAACCCAGTGATATTTTTCCTCTCTAATTTATATGAAAGATTTTTTTTTAAAAAATGCCTGTTACTAATTTTTTGGTTAAAAATTGATGTTTCCCTTTTCTTTTAATTTGTCAGCTGCTGGAAGAATGTTGATACTTAAAAGAGTAGACAAAATGAATCAGACTAGACAATGATGCAGGAGGACTGTACAGATCTATGTGCTCATGAATGGGGGCAAGTTACAGCTGACCAAAGTAGTTGCCAGGTCCTCTTCCTTAGACCTCTCACTGGTTTAGACCTGGACACACCTTCTGAATTGCTGCTTTTCAAGTGCAAATGTCCCAGGCTTGATGAAAGAAGTGTCAGAAATTCAGTGGGATTAGTCACTGTCTGGAAGTGCTTATCCCTTGCATAGGCTATAAAGGATGTTTAGGTGACAGGGTTGAACAAATTTTCTTCTTGTGGATGTAAAATAGGATAAATACTTTTAAAAATAGGTTTACTGCTGAATAAAAAGGGCCAAATTGCTACATTTTATGTCTGTCTAACCTGATTGGTAATACTGAAGTGTCTGCTGGTGATGCATCCTGCTGGAGCCTATTGTACATTGCATGTTCATTTCCATTGAAGTTCCAGGTATTTCATCTGTCTCTTGAGTTCAGAGAGGGAGTGGATGCTGTATGTTCATATAAAAACTCGTATCAGTTTTTTGTTTCATGTGAATGCAGGCAAGTATACATCCTTTAAAGTCACTGTTGCTGTTGAAAGTCTTAGCAGTACTTCTGTTATTACTTCTCAGCACCTCGGAAGGGCCATGTTAAAAAAAAAAAAGGTAAATACATTTTTAAAGTAATACGTTTCACATGTTATTTCACGTCATCCATTCCCATGAAGGTTGGAAGCAAAACTGAGGCTGATGTCAGTGGGAACAAAGTTAAGTTTACAATGTGGAGTTCAGACCCCAATTTCACTTCCTGTTAGTATGAAAAGCAGTTTGAACTTGTAGATTATAAAGTCTTTACCTACCATATAACCCACTATTTTCTCTGATACTTCTGTTGTTCATAAAAAGATCTTTCATACTTTACCTTAGAGTAATTGGAGACTGGAGATCTATATTGCTCCCGCTATTTCCACATTTCAGCTGTCACCTAGGAATTTATATCTCTACTTAGGATAATGAGATTTAGTAGGGTCATTTACACTCTGTGAGCATTCTATAAATCACCATTTACCCACTTGTGTATCATATGGCTTTTATCTTTTCTATCATAGATAAATATTTTATACAGACTGTTACTATTCATATTCTCTTCATAAAATTCAGCATATACTATTCATTTAGATGATGACAACAGGAGATAATGTGAGGTCCAGTATTAGTCATTGGACTGCTGTTTGGGGTTGTTAAATAAAAAAATAACTGAAAGCATAGGTTGCCTTTCAGTGCTCTATTTATTCTTTTCAGATGTTAAAAAGGCTCTTGCTGTACTACAAGCAATGGTTGTAATCACTTGCTATCACTGGAGATAGTTAAAGCAATTGTGTTGTCAAATTACATTTTAAAAATCAAAACAATAAAGTAAATTGCAGTATATGTGATCATTCCCAGGATATCTTTGATAAATATCCATGGCAACACACTTCATTATTTATTCCTTTAAAATTCCTCTTTCTTCCTTTATAAATAATGAAAATCTCTCTTTTCCTACCTAAATTAATTCGTAAAGTCCCTTTTAGGGTCTTTACCCTATCTTCTACAACTCTGACTCCAGCAAAGCGAGTAAACATACTGATTTTATTTTATTTTTTTGTTCTTCTTGCCTGGGCTCTAATTTCTAGCAGAGCTGTACTTTACTATCATTTGCCCAGACTGTGGCACAAAGGAGTGCCAATTTTTAGTGGGGCAATGTAGACTCACACAGGCAAACACATTTGCTAGCAGAGGAGATGAGAAAGCACTGCCTCTCCTGTCCTGTTCTGCAGTCCTGTTCTGCAGTCTTCACTGGTTTGAGAAAACTTTCTAATTTCCTTCATGTTCGCAACTCTAGACAAAAGGATGGACTTGGGAGAACCAGACTGCACCAGGGGCAGTGGGGGGCAGCACAATTCACCAGAGCAACTGACCACAGCAGTTTGGTCTGACCTTGTGTCCTGGACCTGTTCAACATCCCTGCATTGCCCTTACCCACCCCCAGATTCTGCAAAACCCAGTTGGGCTGAGGAAAGAGTGCCACCCTTCACTCTGTGTGAGTCATTTGTTGGTGATCAGTGGTGGTTTGAGGCAGCTCTTACTTTGCCATCTAGATTGCAAAGACATAGAGAGAAAAGACATGCACTGACAGACATTCCAGGGATCCAAAACTCCTGATTGCATTGCATTTTGACAATAGTCCTATTAAGTGTGAATCATTCTGTGTGTTATTCTTATTACTCATTCACCTCAGATAACAGGCTTGATCCAAGCACTGGTGAAGTCTTTCCACTGACTTTAGTGGGAGTGGGATCAGGTCCTCAGTGCCACATTAGCTGGCTGATTCCATGTCCAGTTGTAAAGCTTTTGTTTCACACAGCCTGGAACAAAAATACAGAAAACATATCCTTAATGTTAGCTGAGTCCTTTTGCCCTTGTTAGCTTCACTTTTTTTTTTTTTTTTTTTTTTTTTTTTTTTTTTTTTTTTTTTTTTTTTTTACCAGTGGAGTAGATTGATTTACTGATAACAAAGAAATGTATCCACATAATGATCCAATTGTTTAGGTACAAGTTGTGGCAGGGGAGATTTAGATTAGATATTAGGAAAATTTTATCACAGGCTGATAAAATTTGAAAGGGTTTTAAAGCATTAAAACAGGCTGGTGGAATCACCATCCCTGGAAGTGTTCAAAAGACCTGTGAATATGGCCCTTGGGCACATGGTTTAATGGTGAACATGGTGGTGCTGCTATGCCGATGATTAGACTTAATGATATTAAAGGTCTTTTCCAACCTTGAGGCTTCTATGATTTTATTATGAGGGACAGAAATTACTCCGATGGCATTCAGAAAGGAAATGGGTACTTTGGGTTTTTACCATGTCCTGTTTGCTTTGACCTCTGTAGTCAAACATCAAAAATGGCTCTGAGTGAACTCTCTCTGACTTTGATACTGACATATTGGAATAAGTTTACTGGACTTATCTATTTGGAAATACTCAAAAATAGTTGTTAGGTTGAAATGATGCAAGTCTCTACAAAATAAAGTTTTCACATCCAAGAATCAAATTGTGAAAAGGAATATTGATGTTCACTTTAGCAATATCTGAGACATTTCTGCATGTAGTATCTTTCCCTGAATATGTCTCTTTTTACCAAATTGGGCCAATGAATTGTGCCCATTAAATGCTAAATTTACTAGCTGGTGTTTGCTGAATCTGGCCCTTATTAAATGTCCAGACAAGCTTGTTGTAGTTTATTTTGTAGGACGTCTGGTTAGAACATTAAATACAACAAGGAAAAATAAACTTAAAAGTAAAATGGTTCAACTCCTGCCCTACTGGGAATTTTTTCCTTGATTGGATAGAGGCAGAAACAGGTCACTGTTTCCAAGTGAATTATCCCAAGTTTAAGAATTGGATCAAATATTTTTTCAAGAGATAAATCTTAGCAAGAAACATTAATCTTTTTTAAAAATTTGGGGGTTTTTTGTGATTGTTTTGTTTTGTGGGGTTTTTGGGGTGGGTTTTTTTCTTTTTTTCTTTTTTTTTTTGTGCTTCTGGTTCATGTGATTAGATTTTTTTCTACTAAATGGGAGGATTTTGCTAGAACCAACATTTGATAGTAAAAGATTTTTTAAATAACCTTGCAGTATTTCTTAGTAAAAGTCCTGTTTCTATTCATTTTTTGCTCATCATGATTAAAGTTTTTCTTCTAACTGAGATTCTAGCTGCAATTTTTTAAAAGATAAATGAAAATTGTAGCCTCTAAAAAATATTACATGTGTGCCAGCCCATGACAGGCTATGCATCTGCCACTGAAAAAAAAAAAAAAAGAAAAGAAAAAAAAAGCTGTTCCTTTAAATTTTTTTGCCTTTTCTCATGGTCTGATGTCCTCATCAAATTTTTAACTTATCATCAGAGTGAGCAGTATTAGCAATGAACTTCTGTATTTCTTAAGCAGTCTAGTAGAAATTTCCACATTAATTTTAATTACTCAAAGATTTTTAACAATCTGAGATCTGTAAAAGTCAGTATTTCCTCCAGTTACTACACAGCAACAGCAATAATATCACTATAATTCCCAAATTTAGCATTTCTCTGTATTAGACTGAAGGGGAATGGACTGTCTAATTAGGAAGTTCATTGATAGTAGGTCTGTAAACCCTGTAGCAATTTTTTTTTTTTGAGAATTCCTCAGTAATGTGTAGTTACTATAAATATCACATGCACTAGTACACTCAGCAAGCTGGGATGTTCTCAATAATGAGTCTTTGGTACCCTGTGTTAAGATTTGCAACATTCCAACACAAAAGCTGTCAGAGCAGTTGCAGGGAAGGGTTGCCTGCTCTGTCACCCTCTTTCCTTCTCAGTTTGAATTCTGAGCCTTGGGAAATGTTTAGTTTTTGGTTGTTTTGAAGTGGCTGGTTTTGTTAACTTACTACTCCATCCAGTTCTGATTACACATCTGTCAGGCCACAATCCTGCCAGGTTGTTTATGTCTTCTTATTCCTAATCTTCCTGATATTTTTAATGCTTTGCTTACGGTTGCAAATACTTTCACATGATGTTGAGCAAATTGGGTGAAATGTTCCATGGTTTTGGATACTAAAGACTCATTTCAATCAAAAAAAGTTCTCCTCATGCTTTGCTGAAAATGAGATGTTTCCCACTCAGATGGAAATAAAAATGGGTGCAGTGATAACAGTGCCAGGCTTTTCCACACATCCCCTCTGCACCTCCAGGACCAAAGCAGCATCCTTAGTTGGTCACCATGTGGCTCTCTTGGTAAAACTCTAATTTGTTACTGCCTCACCTTCTCCAGAAGTTGCTGGAGAAAGTAGGATGGGTATGCAAATGTGTAGTAAGGTAATTATTATGTATCAGTATTGTCATAGTGCCTGAAGAGCCCAATATATTGTTCAGAGAATCTGTGGGTGGATGCTGAAGTAATAGGAAATTACAGTGACTGTGGGTGGTAGAACAGAAACCCAGAGGTAAAAATACCATGAAATGGGAGATATTAATACTGAAAGTATGAACCAGGAACACAAACCTTTCCTAAAGCACCCCCTGAGTGTTTCTCTAAAGCAGTGTTCTTTCACATCTTTAAAACTGTCAGGGCATCTCACTGTTACGAGCTCCATGGATAATGTTGCATCTCACTGTTGTTTAGATATTGGGCAGGGAAGGCAGGGGTGGCACTGGTGTGATAGATGAGCTATGCAGCACCTATTGTAAACTGAATATTACTTTGTGAAGTAATATTACAAACATGTTAATTAGACACTAACACAAATAGGGCACTCACTCCCAGCTAGAACCCTGCCCTTAGACAGTGACCTCTCAGCTGCACCGTAGCGTGTGCATGAATTTCCACACGTTTCATGGACCACCTTCTGAGGTAGACCACCAGTTGAATAACACTCCTCCAGGACATCCTGGATTTTACCCTACAGGCATTTGGCATTTACTTTTTACACGTAGGTAAGACAACGTCTTCATTGCTCAGGTGGTGGGATGTTGCACTTTACGTGCGTCCAAATGACTGTGTGAGAAGCAAAGAGAGTTAGATGTGTTGTATTTCATGTCAAAGCCTTTAGTAAGCTTGAATGACTTTTTATACTAAAACGGTTTGAGGTACAAAGTTGTAGCTTCTTAGAGAATCAAATCCTCTCAATAACTTCAAACTGAAAAGGGGAATGCGTGTTTTAGATTTGCTATCATAATTTTAAGGAGGTAGTGTACGGATATTCTGGATATCTCTTTTCATGTGACCATTCTCGGTAAATTCTTACATCCCTTCAGTTATTATAAGTGACCCGGGCTTCTGTGTGAAAGAGAAGAGGAAAAAGTGCTTTCCATCAGTGAATTTCTGCCACCCCTCACCTACTGCGCAATGCTGGGCAACTGTTTTTTGCTAAAAAAGAAAGCCGCGTGCCAGCTGGATGTCTTCCTGCGGTAGCTAGGTTTTCCTTGGAGGTTTCCCATCTCTATACTAACTAGGCTTGACTATGCTTGGCTTATTAGCTTTTGCAAACACACTTGCCAAGGTGGGATGACTGTAGGCAAAATGAGTGCAGCAGGGAGACAGAGGCAAATAAGTAGGAGTGATCAAAGTCTAGAGATTTGCTGGCAGACGCGCCTCCTTCCTACGCGCTACAGCCAGTGGGTCCAGTGCTTTCCCCTTCTCCTACGGATGAATCAACACATCCAGGGAAGCTGTGCCAAAGCAGGGGGTGGGTGGGAGACAGCCTTAGCACTGTACGACAGCTGTTGTTTTGCCAATATATTCAGTAGGAAATTCAGAGCAAAACTTGCCTTTTGGACCACGAATCTCATTAAAGTTCACCAATGACTGGGAGAGAGCAGACTTAAAAGGTTTTTGCCGCTTTTACGCTGTTACAATAGAAGACACTGTAGATGTTATAAAAGGCTGTCTTGAAAGTTTGGTGAAGGTGTCTGCTGCCAGTCCTAGTGAGATGCTAGAAATGGTAAAAAATTGAATTTGCCAGCAAGAAACATTTATTACTGCATGGCAGAAAGTGCTTCCTGTTGAAATGACAAATTTGGCAGAGATGTTGAAGTCAATTCCCTTTAGTTTCTTCACCAGGGTTTTACAAGAAATCAGTGGTGAGAGCCAATAGATGTAGAGTAGCATTGATACTCTCTCACAGTCTCTTTATTCTTGGTCTCTGGTTCTAAATTCAGTAAAAGTATGTACATGTATTTTTACGTGAAAGTGTGTAATATGTATTTTACATGTATGCTAAAATGCATACATGTATTTTTAATTATTTTCTTTTGTGGCAAAGGCCTTAAAAGCCAAAGTTACCCAAAACATAGAAGGAAACCTTTAGCTGGCACTGCATGTAATGTTATAGTGCCAACTGCCAGTTTGCTGGGCAGTTAGCTTTTGATTTATACTTTCACATATGGGTTTGAGTGGGTGGCTCACAGCTTTTTGATGCCTTATTTTCCATATTTTGTAACTTTGGTTAATGATTTCATTCACTGCAGTCCCTGTGTCCAACAGCAGAGTCCTACCCTTGATGGGGTGGCATGTTTGTAACTCTTCAAGCACTGAGCTCCTCCACAGTGTTAGTTCCCCGCCTTCCCCCCCCCCCCCCCCCCCGGTTCCAGTAATGTCTTTTCCTTGCTATGCTGGAGGAGAAGGAGATCCTGTGCCAACTCTTTGAGCTCTCACTCAGCTGCTGCCTTCTCAACTATAAACGTTACCAAGCGCCCCCGTTGTTTTCATTCTCCGTCCGTATACTCTATACTCACTTGGAAGTGAACCTTATGGAAATTCTGGGTTTGTGAAGAGCCTCGCAGATATTTCCACTTGAAATGCCATGGTAGCAATAACACACTGTGCTTGCAGTTTGCTGTCCACCTAGTGACCTTGAACTGCTTTGCAGCAGCTGCAGAGTGAGATGCTGGGGTGGTGGCAGCTGTGCCCAAGGACCTATGAGGGCCTGAGCAGGGGGGCACAGGAGGGTTTTACAAGGGGGCAAATAAAAGGGAGTACAATGAAAAAGGTACACACACACACACATACGGGTGCGTGCACAAATGCAGAGTCTTGAGTCCAGGATGAAGGGAAAGACTCACTTCAACTACTGTCAGACACATACGCAGCAATTCACCCCTGCAATCTGTGCGTGCAATGACTGACAACACAAATTCAACAAAACATTTTCCTTCTCCATCCTAAATGCCACTATGATCATTTGCAATCTCATATCCTGTCTGTTGTTGAGACAACACTGTCCTTCCAATGCTAATGCAAAACCACATCTGAGCAATGTGCAAGGTGACCTGCAAAATGTGTGTAAACTCTGTGTCACACCACTTGCATGAACAGTGGAATTTCTGGGATGCTTGCTGGCAGTTTGTACTGGGCTCGTGTTGATCATCTGTACTGAAGAACCATAACCTAGCTGGAAAAGTTGGCTTTGGTGGCAATGATACACCAAGGGGCATGTATAATTCTGTTCAGTTTGCTGCACCTCTTGCATATCGTCTATAGAATTCAGAGTAATGCACACAAACTTTTGTGAAGTAAGCACAATCATGCTCAAACTCTGTGTACTTTGTAAAATCTCTTTACCCAAATTGCTTATGTTATCTAGTTCATTCCTAGGGGGTGTTAGGTTTGGGTTGGTTTTTTTTTTTTTAATGATACTGCTTTAGCACAGTATTTTGAGGAAGAAATTGAAACAGAGGAAGATAAAAGGTGTTCTGTGGTTTCTTTTTAATTGGAGACCGGAGGCAAAGTGCCTCCAGATAATTTCTCGGAGAAAAGTCATTGTCTTCTCCCACTCTTGTCATTAATCTCTAAAATTATTGCCCAATTTCTGTTTAATGTGCTAAGATTTCTTAATATGTTAAGACAATGTGGAAAGAAAAATTTGAGCAGGAGGGAGCATGTTTCTTTGAATGCATAATTTTTAATTTTTTTTCTGAAGTCTTCATCTGTCTTGCCAGGCCTTTTGCAGTTAAAAATTTCATCAAATCCAGTATGATTAAAAATATGTATTTTTATAATGGCAATTCATCAAAAGAACTGAAATTGCTACAAATATTGAGAATGATGGCTATTCCGATTTTGTGTCGGCACAGATTGCTTGTGCTGTTCCTGTGTTAACCATCACTGAAAACAGGGATTCCCAACATACGTCTTACGTGATACTTTCAGTTCCAGAGTTTTTTATTTACAAAAACAGTAGTGAATGTCAATGTATGCTAACGCAATATGGGCTTAAATGTAATAACATGCCTAAAAAAATTGCAGTAAATGTGTGTTTTGCTGTGTTGCACAATAGCCACCATATTGTTTCCACAAATAAAAATTTGGGTTCCCTCAGTCTAAATTTCTACTTCTATAATTTAGTGTGTTGTTGCATTAGTGAAGCCTTTTTAAATCAAAAAGAATCTACAGGCCTTAATTTGAAGTATGCTGTGAATCCATGGAGTCCTCATACAAGCTTTTTTGGATGGTTTGACCCTCATGTTAGTGTGGAATAATTCACTTGGATGGTCTCAGTGAGGACTCCCAGATTTCCAGAATGAGGGCCACCAGTAAGCTGTTATTTTCCATTCTAATTCTGCTGTCAGCCCAAGCAGTCTTATATTTTTTGTCAGCACATCACTTTGAAGTTTAGTAAGTCAGTGCAGGTGTCTTCGTCGACATTGTGATGTTGAGCATCAATCAGGAACACCAGCTATTTGAACATGACCATGGCATTATTTGTAAAAACAGTTACTCTGGATTTTCCCCCTCCCCCAGATCACTTTCACTCCCTGGATTGTTCTATATCCAGCTCAGAAGGACATATTTATAAGACTTGTTATTCTGACTCACTGAGTTGAACAGTATTACACAACTATTTTTTTTGTCGGTCATGGGATAATATTGCCAAAACCTCTCAGTGGCTTTTCCTATGCATTTGCTCGTTTTGGTGGATGTTCTACTACTCAGCAAGGTGGGAAGTATTAAATGGGTATCAAAACACAGCCCCTGCTGCTGTAGAGGGTTACTCAAGCAACACTGTATAATTTAGATGCTCAGTAATCATCTCAGGGCATTGCGACAGTTTGAGTTGTTTTTGTTAATAGAGATCAAATTATGGGTGTAACTAGCTGGCAGTCTTCAAACAGACTTTTGCAAGCTGTTTACTCAGCTGTCCCACGGCAACAACTGCATACGTGAAGTGAATTCTTCCAGTATCTCTGCTGTGGTATATTTAATTTATCCTATTTTGCCACAGTGTGAGAGAAACAAATCTTGAAGAAAGTACGATTCATGTCAGATGCTGCACTGCAGACAGGCTGTGAAACTGGCTGCACAGTTTGACATCGTGGGTGAAGATTTTGTTACTTCAGAGTATACTCTTATTTATTTTCCAGTCATTTAAACCCCCAGAATCAAAAGGAGGAGGAGACCAAAGAAAAATAAATCATAGTATGTCTAGCATAGATGAGGTTTTTTTTTAAATCAACATGGCTAATAGTAATAATAGAAATACCTGCTGGAAGCAGCTGCTGAGATTTGTCTAATTCTAGTTTAAATTAGTATCTATCTAGTTTAAGTAGACATTATTTGGTCCACCCAAGCATTTCCCAGTTTATGAAACACTTGTAAAATAAATCATTATTTCCTTTTCGGGGGGGGGGGGGGGGAAATCCTGTTAGATACATGTTGCTCTCAATCGTATCACGTCTTACTTAAAATATAGTGATTTTAAGATCAGAAAAACACATTCATCTATGCCTCCATGGTTTTCAGTCAGAAGAATATAATATAAAAAATATCCTTTTCACAGTATGGACTTTGAAGATTAGTGAAATTATACAGGACCCTCCTTTAAAAAAATGAAAATACTAAATAAGTGAGGCTGTCCCTTAATCTTACTAAAATATTTCAGAATGCTGTTTTAATGGGAAAAATTGCTGATAAAAATGATGGGAAAGAATTGGGAAAAAGTTTAAAACAACTTGCAGGCAGTTTTAACTGCTACTATATCCCATTACTTTTTCTCTTCCACCTCAAATGTAATGATAAATAAAATAGCAATAGTTCTTCAAGCAACAGCAACAGAAAAGAGCTTGTGGTAAGAAATAATACTGAGTCAGAACTGTACAGGGCCAACCTGTGTGTAATACTGAAATACAGAGCAAACATGCTTGCTGTCCTGTGCTAAACAATGTGTGTGACTTGATGGATGTTGTGGTCTGAGGCATTTCTGGGGCAGGGAGGGAGGAGAGCAGAGGGAGAAGAGAGAAGGTGAGGCATTTGTAAGGAGCGAGGCCAATCGATCACTTCTGTCAGCTGCACAGAAAATTAACTACTTTACAATTCACTGGTGTATATAATATGTCATATTCCTCAGCTCCAGATTAAAAAGATGTAGCAGTGCCACAGCTAGAGCCGAGACTAGCTCACTGTCTTGGAAGTTCACTTGAGCATGTGGAGCTAGTTTTGAAAATTTTTAAAAAAATAATTCAGAAAAATTTTAGTGGGCTGCTTTTGACATTGTTTTTTAAAACTTGGTAATGTCTAGACTAATTTCTTGCATTGCAAAACACACTGAGTGTCCTTTTCCCTGAAAAATGTTCCTTATGATTCATAGGTTCTGGACGCCCGGGTCCCTTTGGACCTGGAGTACTCAAGCTATAGATTTTCATTGTCATAAATGTGATAAAATGTGTAAACCTAAACAAAAATACCCCTGGCTGCCTTCTTAGAACTCAAACACAACCAGATGCGGTGTTATCCGGCAACGCTGGCATGGACTCGGATGGACTGACGTGTCCAGGTTCTCAGATGACATGGAGCAGTGCAGCTGCCCTGCAGCCACCATCCAGCTGGCAGGGGAGGGCAGGGGAAGGGGGCAGCCCACCTGCCTGCCTGTCTGCTGCATTTGGTCTGGCAGCGCTCGCCACACAGAAAAAAAATCAAATAAGCAGCAAAAACATGGCCTCTTTGTTCAGCTTTACTTTTTTTGATGAACAATTTATAAACTGCTTTTTGACCGCTGAATGATTGTTTATAAACTAGAGAGAGATGAGAGACAAACAAAGTGAGACTAGAAAATAAATAAATAAATTTTAAAAAATAATGATTTAAAAAAGCAAATACCCAGCCCCTCAAATTCAGAATCACTGTCCTGCCAGGTAGTGACAGACTTGCTTCAGACTTTGTCTTTGAAGGTGCATTGCTTTGCTATACTGACAAGTGAAGAAGTGAATGTATTAGCTGCTGAGTGAGCGGGGGTACCTCATGTAGAACAGATAAGCTGTGAATCAGAGGGGAAAGTTGTGACAAAGAGTTTTTCTCTCCAAAAAAAGAAAAAAAGGCCCCTTATCAAGTCCGTCTTAGTCAGAGCTTAGGGGAAGCACAACTGCTGCTGAGCTAAGAAGGAAAGGATGTCAGAGAAGGGAAATAACTTACTAAATTGTAGAGCAAAGTACACCCCTATGTACACCCCTGTGTTCATACCTACAGCCCTGTGTACATGATCTGTTTATCTGAATAATTATGTCTTTGACACATGAGAAGAATTATACATTCACTTTATTTGTTAGATGAGTTGTATCATTGCATTTTTGTTTGTGTGATATTGACTACCCAGAGCAGCCACCTAGTTAAAGCTAAATATATATATATATACACATCTACAGTTTTTCTATTCTCTGTTCACGGATTTAAGTTACTGCCTCTAGTAAGGCACAAGAAGATTGACCCATTTTGCATCCTGGAGACTTGCAATACCATTGGCAGGAGAGAGTTAAAAGGAGCAGCACTGTTGCCTGTTTGTAAGAAAGTCTGCTCTTGGACTGTGGTTCTGGCTCTGCCACTAAGGATTTCTCTGATATTGAGGCAATCTCAGAGTTTTTTAGTTCAGTCATCTGTAAAATGGATGTCCCACCACATCTAGCGACACTGCCTTCATCTTCAGAGCAGTGTGAGGAGCAGCAAACATGGACCTATGCAAAGAGTCCTGGCAACTTCCACAGTTGGGTCTGGTGTTTACAAAATGCTTTAGGATTCCTGGAAAGCATGAAGGCTTGTTGTTCACTCACAGCAGATTGTGTCACCAGTTCCCAGGGCAGTTGCCTCATAGACCTGAATTAATCAACCCAGCACTTGGACATATAAAATATTTTAAGCAGTGTGAAATTGTGCCTGCCATTGGGGAACACTGAGACAGCTTCCAGCAGAGACCCCATGAGTGCTGGCAGGTTCCTTTCTGCAAACTTCTGTTTGAAGATGGCCACCACCTAAGTGGTGGTAATCCTCTTCTAAATTAGGTCTTTGCTAGATGGGTCTTCATTTTCCTTCAGTGTCTGCCTGATGTTTGAGTGAGCAATATGATTACATGTGGGTTTATTGAAAACCTAGGCTGCTGCTGTACTAAATAAAACCAATGAATGCTCAGAAATGTATAGGACAGCTTTGTATTTAAATTTAATATTTTAATTTCACATTATACTGCTACATGTACCAAATTTTCTGAAATATGGCAGCAAATGCTTATCTTCTTTTTCTGCTGTTGGCAATGCAATACCTGTAAACTTTTGGTTTTGTCTTTGGGGTAGTTGCTTATATTTATGATAGCAAGGAGTAAAACATATTGAAACAGTCATGGTTACAATATTTATAGATTCTGAATGCATATTAAATTAGGAGCAAAGGAGAAGCAGAATTACATTTGTTTTCTAACACTGTACAGTTAAAAGGCCAGAACCACTCCTGCCAACGCATCTGCAAATGCTTTAGCTCGTAGTTGAGAGTCAGAGCAACATTGCTAAACATGGGTGGATGGTGTAGCACAGCAGAAGTGTCACCCATTGAATGAGGAACCCCTCAGAGAATCTGGCAAGAGTAATTAATGAATCCATTTGGAAAAGTCAGTGCCCTTCAATTAGCCTGAATGTAGCAAAGCAGATGGGATCCCATCCTCCAGGGAGAAAATTGAGAATGATCCTAAGAAATACTGCTTTGGACTGATTTATCTGGGTAATTATAAGCCTCATTTGCACGAAACTGTTCAATATGGCTGCAGTGAGAAAATTAAGAATTTATAAAATGTTGATAGGTGGTCTAAACTATCAGTGGTAGTGAAATCATCTGTCAAGCAGGATCTTGGTTCAGAACATTAAAGTAATCATCAGCCAGGAGAAGTAAAAGCCAAACCTGGCTGTGAAACTGAGGGGCGGAGGAGATGTATTTATAGGCAACCTTTTTTTTTTTTTTAGAGGCTCCTTTGAGCTTATGCATAGTGGAAACATTCACTGCCATCCTTATTAGATATGGTGCCCTGCAATTAAAATATCCTGCAAGGGTTCAGAAGGTAGAAGAGTAAGTCTAAAGAAACTTAAAGAAAAAAAAAAAAAAAGAAAAATGCCGATTTTCCTTAAACATCTGGTGGTGCAGGAACCAAATGAGAAGAGCAATGAAAGAGCATTTCAGAGCACGTGTGTCCTAGCCTTATCTCATGGAGACCCTTCTGTCCTTCTCAGTGGTCTCATTTTTAAGTCAAAGCATTGCAGGACTTACTTGTATGAATGGGAAGCCATATGTGCCTTTAATGTAGACACGTAAAAACTGGAAGCCAGTACATCTATATTCCAACTGTGTTTATGTATGACAGAAAAAGAAGCAGGATGGCTTATAGAAGCGAGAGAAAAATAAACACTGTTTATGACAGCATCGGAATTGCATAGAAATGATGGTCTGCAGTTTGTAGGGCTGGCGGATGTTTTTGGCTATAGGGAAATCACACTCCAGCACCTTGGACTTTCTACATATCTTGTGTTTTTAGAAACACTTCAGTTCAGACAGCTCTAAGCAGCATTTTGCACAACATTTTCTGAGTCTGGAGCTTCAACAGACAGAAGTCTGAGACTTTTTAACAAGTGGCAAAGAAAACTTGTATTCCTAGACAGGCTGAAAGACGAAGCGGCCTCACCACTCTTCCAGCCCTCCTAGCTCAGGGCATTTCTCTGCCATTCCAAAGCCAGCCTTTTTTCCCCCTGTGTTTTCTTCCTCCTCCACAAATGTCCCCTTGTCAAAGATGACAACTGTTGGTGTGTACCTGGGCAGCATGCTCCTTGTCCTCTCCTACCCTTTCCAGCAGCCCTGTGCTATATTAAGGTGTTGGTTTGGACACTATCCCCATTGAATTCAAAATTCAAAGTGTATTCAACTGTTTTAATTAAGTAAAGAATTCAGTTCTGGCCAGAATGTCAGACATAACCAGTACTTTTAGGGCATGGAATTGGTGTCATCAAAGCTGTGAGGCTTTGATTGTAAGCCCGCTTTGGACATTCACTGGTGTGCGTAATGTGTGCTGTTAGATTTTTTATTTTATTTTTCACCCTTCTAATCTCAGAAGGCCTGAGACAATGTGGGGATGAGCACACCGGCCAGAGCGGTGGGGGCAGGATGTTCCCACTCCGAGTCATCCTCTCAGCCTGACAGCAGGCAGTCTGAGACTGGCACAGTTTGGCCTGTGACTGCACCTTCTCGCCCTCCACTGATAAATAAGCAGGCTAATTGAATTAATAAACAGATAGCTCTTTTCCCTGCCAGCTGGAGCACCATCAAAATGTGTGATAAATTATCTGTCAATGCTTTAACTGCAGGGAAAAAATGAAAAGAAATAGCTGCCTCAACATTTCCTCTCCCAATTCTTCTCCCACTTTTCCCCTTCCCCTGTCCACCCAAGCACCCAATTTAGTTTGCCTCAACCCTCCTTGCCCCTGGTCTGTTGTCCTTTGGCAGAACTCCAAAGAGATGTAGCAGTGAGAGGTTCACTCATTTGGCCACGCTGGTAATGGGTTATTAAGACTGTAGGCAGAGCAGACGTTCCTGTGGCTCACTGGGAAAGAGGAACAGAGGCACATTTCTGGGGCAAGACTGCCAGTGTCTCAGCTGCCAAGGCACAGCCATTTCTCAGTTGTGACCTCCTGTGGCTGAGACACAAGCCTCACATGAGGGGCAATGAGGGTTGCAGTCAAGCAGGAAGGGCTGTTGTTTAATGTCTTCATCACTGCCACAGACAGAGGGGTCAAGTGCACTTTCAGGTTGGCAGATGGCACCAGACTGAGTGGCACAGTGGAAGCACCTGAGGAATGGGATGCCACCCAGAGGGACTCTGGACTTGCTTGAGAAGGGGGCTCATGGGAACCTCATGAGGTTCAACAAGGCCAAGTGCAAGGTCATGTAACTGAGCTGGGGCCACTCTCAGTATCAGTACAGGCTGGGGGGTGAAGGGATTGAGAGCAGCCCAGCCAAGAAGGACTTGGGGATATTGGTGAATGAAAAACTGGACGTGACCCAGCAATGTAAACTTGCCACAGCTGTATCCTGGGCTGCATCCAAAGCAGCATGGCCAGCAGGTCGAGGGACACGATTCTATCCCTCTGCTCTACTCTTGTGAGACCCCACCTGGAGCACTGCATGCACCTCTGAGTTCCTCAGCACAAGGAAAGACATGGGCCTGTTGGAGTCAGTCCAGACAAAAGCCACAAAGACAATGAGGGGGCTGGAGCACCTCTCCTGTGAAGACAGGCTGAGAGAATTGTAACTGTTCAGCCTGGAGAAGAGAGGGTTCTGGGAAGACTTTACTGTGTGGCCTTCCTGTACTTAAAGGGGGCCTACAAGATCAGGACTTTATAGCAGAGCCTGTTGTGACAGGTTTTTACAAACAGTAATGGTTTTAAATGAAGAAAGGGTAGCCTTAGACCAGATAGAAGGAAGAAGATGTGAAGAAAATTCATTATTATGAGAATGGTGAAATATCCAGAGAAGTGGTAGATGTCCCTGCTTACTGCGGGGGGGCTGGACTAGACAAAGGTCCCTTCCAACATATACAGTTCTACAGTTCTATGATTCTATGAAACAAGGCATCAGAAAACTTTACATTGATTTGCTGGCATGCCAGACAAAAGTGGGAACTTCATCATAACCTTTGATGTCACAGATATGGGTAATACCTGAAACATTTTTATTTCAAAAGAGAGGAAAATGATGACACAGAAGGGGTCAGTGATTTTCATCATACAATCAGAATGTCCCTGCCATCACCTTTCAAAGTGGTGTTCCCTTTTGGAAATATCTGTGTTCCTCAATATTCCTAAGTAACAGGAGATGAGAAGGATTTCACTGCTTCAGACTCTTAAGTAGGATGTAAACAGCTAAACTTTCTGTGGCATTACCTTGATTTCCAACACGCTCGTGTAAGTGCTTGTGTACCTTTGCTGGTCTGGTTTCCCATTACCACATCTCCTCTGTAAGTTTCCCAGTAAGCAAGCTGGAAAAGCTTCCCAGTCCTTTTTCTAAAACAGCAAGAAATGGGAGGTTCTGCAGAGTCTGAGATGGGAATGAGATCACAGTGTTATGTTCTTGTTCAGAACATGACATTTTTTTTTCTGGTGCATATGTCAAATGAATCAGACAATGGTGGTGTCAGGAAGATGTATAATGCTGTCTGCAAGGCAGGGAGAGGAGACAGGAAGATGTGTTAAACAAGATGGTATTTATGCCTTTCTCTCTCACTCAGTAGAAGTACACAAGAAATATTTTAAAAAGAAAGGTAGGGTGATAGCAGGAGCAACTAGATCCCTGCTGTGCTTTTCAGAAGACTCATTTGTGCTGTGAAGGACAGTGAGCACGGACAGATAACTGGTATGCAGGAATTGTCTCCTCCCAGGATGCTGGCAGCTGCTTTGGGTAGGTGAGGAGGTGTCTGGTTCTAGCATCACCTCATTCCCAGGTTGGTGCTCACTCAACACATGGTGTTCTACCTCCCTCAGGGTGCAGGTTGCTGCATGGACCCGCCTTCTTTCTGTCCCCAGACAGGCCACCTCTTCCAGGAATTTGGCCTTAGATGGTTATTTATGCCCTCTTTCCACTGGCAGGAGGAACAGGGGAGAGTCCACAATGAAGCAGGGCAGGATACGCTGTACCTGTCATTTGGTGCTGGAAAGGAAATCCTGCTCGTGTGACAGCCACTGCAACTGTGGGTTTAGCCAGGCCCCTGACCTGTGCAAATTTGTTCTGTATCCTGTGGTACATGCCAAGGGAAAGCCAAATCCAGCTGTCCAGAAATGACCGATTGAGTCAATGGCTTACCACCATGGAGCGTCCTTCCCTTTGCTGGGGAAGGTGGTTGTTCTGGTTTGATCTGTCACATTACTCTGAAAAGCAGCATTGCCAAAGAGTAAACATGCCACGTGCATGAGAGTGAACTGCTAATATATTGCATTTTACTAAGTCATTGGTTGTCAACTGAACCATGGGGAGTGTGTGAGGATGCATTCCTAGCCCTTTCAAACACAAAGTAAAACCCATTAGTGTAAATCACCAACTCCAATAAAAAAAGAGTGGTTGAAGGCTTCATTCTTTTTCTCTCTTGTTTCACACTGTAACTACCCTAAAGTGTATTAAAAAACTTCGTGGCACTGATAGAGTAGTAGTAGCCTCAAGTGGCTTTGAAATTCAATGCTTCTGACCCAAGACATCACTGTTTGAAAGCAGCTGATACATACGAGGTGGTGAAAAACAAGGCAGCAACTTGAGCTGTCTATGAACAAAGGGGGGTGGCATTGCAGGTGGAGAACAAAAGGAGCACGGTGGAGGGCAAGCAGCTTGAGGGATGGAGTCAGGGAGTCAACATGGGGAATCCTGGAAGGGCATAAGAGACCTTACATGGGGGCGTAATAGGATGCCCAGCAACTTATCAACACCGCTGTGTTCTGTGCTGAATATTCATGATATCCATTCATATAACTCTCAGCATAAATTATATTTATTTTATAACTGTGAAAATGGACACTATATTAACCTGTTCACACATTTTGTGGTTTGTATCTACCTACTACACGCTATACTGGAATGCATGTTTTTAAAAAGCCACTGAATGTTATGTTTTCACAGCTAGGTAATTGAAAGCTGTCTGCTGAATTAAAATGATATTTTCATTCTTTTGGGTTAGATGAGGAAATATAGCTTTAAAAAATGTGAAACAGCCCATAAGAACCCTCTCATTTTATATGTCCCTGTACTGTACTATATATTCTAGTAATTTCTTCAGGAAAAAAAAAAATCCGTGAATGCTTTAAAAATGTTTCAGGAATCCCTTACCTTTAGAAAGGAAGAAGAAAAATAACTTCACCTGAAATTGTGTTGTAATGAGACAACGTCTAATTACCTGCAGTGAAATCTTCAGTCAGGCCAAGGGGCTAATGAACATCAATACTCTTTCATAGAGAGCCCTGGGATCTCTAATGGCTGTAAGTGGTCAGGGCTTGAGTTTTACATTTCAGAGTCTGGTTGGTATAATCTTGAAACAAAATCTACAGACCAGATCGTGTCCTCTGTGCTGTGTGTGTGTGTGTGTGCGCCCTTGAGCAATGCACATCTGGGATGAAATCAAAGGACTTTTAAGTGCACATGTATCCGATTTCTGGCTTGCTAGTAGCCCCTTAAATGTCCTGGGTTTAATCCAGGAAAAACGAGTATTCAAAAATCACACCACTGAAGGGAAAAAAAAAACAAAAAAAAACAACAAACAAACCCAAGTTTTATGTACTTGGATGGCATTTTTCTTTGAATGTGAATGACTTAATCATAATCAGCCTTAGTGAGAGGTGGGTGATGAAAGTTCAAAAATCTTCTGACAGGAGAGACTTTGAACCTGCCCTTCTTGTGTTCTTGGTGTGTGTTTTATGCTCCTGAGAGGGAAAAGGAAAGTAAGCAATTTGCATTGTCATCAAAAAGCTGAAGTACACATTAAGGGGTCTCAAGGCTTCAGAGCAGTATTCTGTAGGGAGAAATTTTTGCAGTGTTAATCCCATCTGATCTCTGAGAACAGATTAAAATACACAAATCTAGTGTTTCTTGCAGTGTTAGAGTGCCCTGGTTTGAGGATTTGCTCTATATCTAGCTTGTATAGGAAATTCCCCAACTTCCTCTGAAATCAATTCCCACTTTTCTTGTTAAATATAATCAGAAATGTTGTGTTTTCAGGCAAGATATAGATATAGATATAGATATAGATATAGATATAGATATAGATATAGCAATACAAGCACTCTACAAACACTTTCCACTTGCATTGTCCTGGAACATGGAAACATGATTTTAGAAACTTAGTTAGATCATTTGCTTGCAGGAGTGAGGAAGGCCTGAGCTTCAACTCTCGGCCAGGTACTTTGCTAAAAGTACTTTATGTCCAATGTGAAGAAAGAATCTATGGTCCCTTACCTTGGGAATGAGCTTTAAAATGGATCTAAGAGAACAGATCTTGAAGATGAACAGTACAGTCTCAGGTTCCCTTAAGCCCAAGTTTTCATAGTGTCTTACAGGGCGTGATTAACACTGACTCATTTTATTGCCACTTCTTTTTTCTGTGTTTTCTACAGGTGACAGCATAGCATGCATGGGAATAGCCCATAGATTAATCTGGAGGACTAAGCAGGCAAAAGACTGACTATTTGGAGAACTAGAATGCAGATTTGATATGTGCCTGCCTACTGATAGCTTGCAACTCAGCCCCACAAAGCTGTTAGCTCACTTTCTCTTGGTGGAATGGGGGATTGATTCAGAAGGATAGAGGTGAGAAAATGCATTAATTGAGATAAAGACAGTTTAATAGGTAAAGCAAAAGTCACACAGAAGCAAAGCAAAACAAGGAATTAATTCCCTTCCATGAACAGGCAGGTGTTCAGCCTCCAGGAGGGCGGGGCCCCATCAACCATAATGGTGACTTGGGAAGACAATGTCATCACTCCAAGCATCGCCCTCTTCCTTCTGTTTCCCCTCACTCTATATCCTGAGCAGGACATCAGATGGTATGGAACATCCCTTTGGTCAGTTGGGATCAGCTGTCCTGGCTGTGTCCCCTCCCAGCTTCCTGTGCACTGCTGGCTGGTGCAGCAGGAAAGGCTTTGACCTGCTCAGAAATAACAAAAATGTTTCAGTGTGTTGTCAACACTGTGTTCAGCACAAATCCAAAACACAGCCCCATACTGACTACTATGAAGAAAATGATATCTGTCCCAGACGAAACCAGCAAGCAGGTAATTAACCCCCAAGTGTCAGGCATTTTGCTGTTGGAAACTGGCCTCTCCAGGTAGCACCCAGTAGCTGCTTTTCTTTTGGACTCTGGCACACAGTTGGGAAATCAGTCAGAAGTTGGTTGTATTTTTTGGAACCTTCCATTGGTATTGTATGTTGAAATTATATGACACCATGTGCCAGTAATAAATCACTTTGCTATCTTTTGTGTGACCACATAATTAAATATCCCTTGTCATGGATACACATGGAGGAATTGACTTAGACTTGGTGGGAATTAGGGGTTTGATTTTTTGAACTTTACATTTCCTGACTCCTGTGCAAATCAAATCCAGTCATTTAATACTGATTTGAGAAATGATTCATGTACGAAATAGTATATGGTGAGAAATATAAACCGTACTTTCAGCATATTTTCTGCCTTGATTATCATTTACTTGTTCATTAGAAATGCCTGTAGAATAGGAACAGAGAATTTAGTCCTTTCCTAATCCATAAAAAGGTGGTGCACTGCACAGGGATACTGGTACTTATCTCTTTTGCAAGGTGTTCTGAGATGAGCAGGAGGAAATTGCTGGGCGGAGCTGGGATGTAAACTCACTTAAGTTTTCTGCTGTCCCTGGAGCTGTGGCTGTTCTCAATGAAATACCATCACCAGAAGATGGCAGTTCCGACAGAATACCCTTGGGCCACCCTGGCTTCGACCTGCACTGGATTACTTAAAGCTGGCAGTCATGCCGAGAGTCGTCCGTCACTGGGGCTGATGTCAGCAGGCAGCATGGCTGCTCAGTGCTCCCCTGTGCCCCAAGCTCAGGGACACTGGAGCAGCTCTTGCAGCTGACCTGTCCTTGAGCAGCATGGTGTCTATTAGTTTTATTGCTGCTTTGATTGCCTGCAGTTGATTCTTGCTGCTTTCTGCTGAAGTTTAATTCAGTTTGCATTTGGAAATACAAGGGAGAAAATTTGTTGGTTTTATTAGAGGCTGAGCTGCACTGAGGGCTGGATGACAATCCATTGTTCATGTTGTTACAAAATCTGACTAAGTAGGGAAGAAAGCACAAAAGGAGGGGAAAGTATAATTCAGATTTGCCAAACAGCTTGAGGATAATTCAAAGATTAGCGATTTGGCACTGTTTACTGGCGAGTTGTGAATTAAATGTATCCCACTTTTCTTTTTACATTAGTGTAATGTGTCACTTCAGTTCTGGATTTCATGTCCTTCTCACACGTCTTACTCCTCCTTCCATCAATAGGCAGGACTGTATTTTACTGCACAAGAAATGCAGGAGAAAGCATTTAATGTGGCATCAGAGACTTTCTAATTGCCAGTCTTTGAAATGTGCTCCTAAGTATCTGCAGTTCACTTATTGAGTGGCGATGAATCGCTTCCAGTTTACTTTTATGAATGCGAGCGGAACATTTGCAAAGAGTGGTTTCTGTTGTTTATACTGTGAAATGCTTTTCAGCAGACAACTGTAAAGGACTTGGGTGACATTTATGCTAAGTTCCCTTGTCACAGTCATAGTTAAAGGAAAGGATAAAATTTGGTGTGATGCTCTGAAATGCGATGGGTGAAGTTCTGTTCACAGCTTTAGCTGTCACTGGCTTAACTCTATATATAAATTTGGGGTATGATGCTTAGAGTTAAAAGGAAAGCTTGACTATTGCAAATGAGAAAACAATATTAGTGACACTGAAGTCAATGGTATGCTTGCCATGAAGGTTGGCTAATCAAGATCATTACCCTGAGGTTGCTACTGAATTGCAGATGTGTGGCGATGCTTGATGTCTGTAATCCTTTCTGATTTCCCATCCCTCTCTAGACTCTTCTGTCCCCTGTGGGGAACTTATTGAACCCTTGTATAATCGGGACAAGAATCATAGTCACTAGTGCAAGAAAATATCTTTGAGATCATATTTCATGTGCCTTCCGGGGTCTGATATAATCTCCCGATAAGAATATACCAGACATTAACTAGGCACTGCAGCTGGTCTTGTCTCGTTCTAATTTAGTGGGATTTGGGCATACAGACCAGAAGGCAAGAGAGCTTTTTTTCTGAGTGCAGCAATGCATACTTATTTGGAACAATTCAATCCTATTCAAAAGCAGCATTCCGTGTCTGTCCCAACCTAAAATTCAGCTGGGTGTTATAATAGCTTATTGTTTGATGCAAGCACAGAGCACCTGTAAAAATTGAAGACTGTTGTCATTTCTCCACTGTGAGATGAATAGGAGAAAGCTGTATTTTATAGTCATGTACAGATTATGGCATATAATATGTCCAGCCTATTTTAAATATAACACTTTATAAATATTATAAATCTTGATTAAATTTTGTAAATATTATGCATGTGAAACCCGCAAAATTATTTGCCTTTTTAAATGTGAGAAAAGCAGTTTGTTGGGTTTTTTTTTCTTCCTTTAACAAACTGAAGAAAATGCTGTCTCTCACTAACAATATTTGAAAAAGAAAGGTAGACCAAAAACTAAGCCAACTTTGAAATACATGTCACAGTTGAGGAAAATTAAAAAGCAGCAAGATCCAGAATAACAGAAGTGTTAGAGAAGCTGATACTGTTTTTCATTTCAAGTGCTTGAAGGCTATTTTTGGCAGATTTGGGGTTTGTCCAAAGATGTTCACTGTATAAGTTAGGATCTGTGTTGATAAAAGGAAGCATCAAGCAATTAACTGCACCATGATGTCAGTCTTGGAGGAAGCACTGTGAAAACTCTCTTGTTTCCAAAAACCCCCAATACTCCAAGTACAAGGATAACTTCTTTGAGGTGTTACCTTCATATGGCATTCAGTGGGGTAGCTTCAGAATAAATGTTTCAGTTAGGGGCATTGCCACAAGGAATAGGGAGCAAGTTCCCTGTTCTGTACAGGGAACACAACGCTCATACCTGTGAAGCCCCAATATCCACTGTTTCTGTTTCCTCCTTGGCATCAAAGACAACAATATATGTGCTTCTGACTTCCTGCAGGATCAAAAAGGCATTTTTTTTATTCACTTGATCAGAGGCAAAGCAGGCTGTTCTCTGTGAAAGACTTCTCTTGTTGTCTGTGTCACTCACAGTCATTTATTGAAATGCCATGACTGAGTGAAAATCAGCTAAAACTGATGTTGGCCATTATGTTACTTTGATAAAATAATAAAAATAATCAGTAAGGGCCAAAAGTCAGGAAAGCTGAGGATCTCCATCTCCTCTTGGCTTGGTGGGGACTTTTTTTTTTAATTGCCTTATAAAAGGGAGAAAAAAGGGATTGTGCCCTAAAAATCACTGCTGTGAGGTTAGCAGATATTTCAGGTTTAGGTGAAAGCAGGTAGCAAGTCTTTCATTTCAGTCCCAATTTGCAAACTCCCAGATGCCTGCAGGCTCTGGGTGAAGTCAGTCACACAGTTCCTGAAAAAACTGAACGGCCGAGAATTGGATCTTGGGTTACCATTTCATTCTAGAGGGGATTTGGTGGTGTCGTCAGTCCAGTAAGCTCAATTTTTATGCCATCACATTTTATTTGACACTAAACTGAAACAGCTGCTTGCAATTAGCACACATAAAAGAAACAATAACAAAACTGCAGCCTGCCCTTCGAGCACTAACATACTCAGTGCAAAGAGTGTACCAAGTTCTGGTGATTTTCCGTCCCTCTGCTCTAACTAAAACATTGAAAACAATTGATCTCACTGAAAACCAGATGAAAAAAAAAAAGTTTATTGTTCCCTGAATGTTTCTGATGGGCAGCAGTGACTGATTTAGGCTGCTCCAGATGTGGGCATGGACAGGACTCTTGCTGCTGCAGAGCTGATCTAAGCATGAAGTTAAAGGGAGGCGATGGCTGCTGCTGCCCTGGGACAGGATGATGTAGAGAGCTGGTTTCTTACCAGGACTGGGATCCAGGGCAGCTGGCCCACCCTCCCATTGGGAACAGTGAACAAGGAGCTTGTAAAATACACAGACCAAATGGAAATGACCCCTATTGACTGAAACCAGCTGCATGTCAGACCTCTCACTGTCTCTCTTGATTTGCTATCTCAAATAAATGGACATGGTGGAAAGGCTACAGAAAGAAAACAAAATAATTTATTCTCCTTGAAGTTGCACCACACTAGTAAGCCTCAGTTTTTACAGCTGAAAAAAAATGTTTATTCACAGATTAAGTTTTTCCCTCTTTTTTCTTTCGCTTTGAAAGTCTGCAGTTTAGATGACATACTGTAGTTCAGTTTCAGAGGTCTTTGACAAATAGACATAGTAGATTTTGTAAGGTATTCGTCACATAAAACTGCTGACTAATGAGAGCTTGGTTATTTTGCATTTAATTTCAGAAAACAAAGTTACAACAGCTTTTGTTGGTGCTCTGTCTTAGATGTGCATGGTGGCTCAACTCCATGAAAAATTTCATAGGGAGTTTTGAAGAAACATGACACAGAAAGATTTGACTTATGAATGCATTTTCTCCGTGTTTTTCCTGATACACTCCCAGGTAACACCAGTTATTTTGAGCATTGGGAGGAGCTGCTTGCAGTAACCATGGTAGCACTGGAATTCAGGAGCATTAAGGACAACAGCTGCCCCAGTCCTCCATTTGATGCTATGATGGGTTACTGCTATTGATATTAGATTGCCTTCTGTTCTGACTTTAGAGGTAGAGAAGGAGGTACTTAACCTCACTGGCACAGTCACCTTTGATCTCTGTTTTTGAGAAGATGATCAGGATGGGATATATGCCATGTAGTTATGGTTTGATAGACTTTTTTAAGGAACCATCTTAAAAGACATCAGTCTAGACTTCATTCTTGGAATCTGAGACACTGATGTGTTTTGCAAATATATATATATATATTTAAGTCTTGGTCAGCCAATTGATCATTAGTGACAGAAGTCACTAAATTTAGATTAATACATCTATTAGAATGTCTCAGTAGAATGACCTTCATGAAATCTGAAAAAGCATATGGATACAAAAACTTGAGGATGACAATTTGAATTGAATGTTACTTCTTTTTGCCTTCCACAACCTTCTTTTTTTTCCTCTATTTTTCTTTCTTTTCCCCCCTAAGAATTTGTTTCTTTCTCACTCACAGTTGTACAAACACCGTACAGTAACAGCTTTGAACATAGAAGCCTTTACCTGTGGCCTTGCAGGGTTGCAACAGACAGATGTTATTTCAATACAAAATAGACTGAAATCCCCATCTATAGGTTCTGAGTGTCCTGGCAGTCAGTCTTTTTGCTTTAAAGACAGAACCAGAATGCAGTTCAGCCTGGCCATTGTTCCTCTGCTGGCATTTTTTGTCATGTTGGCTTAAAGGGTCTTCTGACCCACAGATAGATATTGCTATGCGGAAAGGCCTCCTACCATTCACGTCTCTGCCTCCTACCACTGCATCTCTTTGCTGACTGTCCTATGGTGACATCTTCTACAGACGACCTCTCTGCTATTAATTCTATCCTCTGGCTAGATAATGAATTATGAGGTAGTTGATGGGTTATTCAAATTGTGTTGGTCTGGCATCAAGTGATGCCATGCACCTCCTTCCTTTCTTTTTTACCTTAACATTTTCTGCTAATTACTTGCATTAGTGAGAGTAAATCAATTGACTTCTTTGAAAATATCAAGAGTTAAGGAGGTCTTGGGTAGCTGTCTGTAGATAATGTTCTATGTTGAGCAAGAAGCAGAACCTTGGACGTGAAGGAGGTTTCTGTGGGTTTGGAAGAAACTCTTCTCCTACCCAGCATCTGAGACGCTCTACCTTTGACACACTTGTGGAGGGTGCCAGTGATTTCAGTCGTCTAGGGATCAGATGACACCAGCAAGGTGTCTGTATGCTGGTACAACTCACAGCTTTGGGATGACCCTGTAATTGTGCTGAAAGGGAACTTTTTTACTCTGTATTTCCACAATATCCTTTGTGCACAAAGGATACTGTGCTGCAGTCCAAAATGTTTCACCCTTTCCCACTGGCCTTTACTTGTGTTCAGATAAAAGTGACCAAATCCCATTGATACTAGGGAAGGTTTTGCCCTAGTCAGATTCCAGGGCCCAATCCAGTGACATGTGGCATACAAAACAGATAGAAGTAAGCATGTGACAACAGGACAACACACGCTTGAACTTTTCAGCAAAGAAGGAAGATCAGGTTGAGGCCATCTTCATTATTTTCCCCATCTTTATGATGAAGGAACAGGCTGGGTACTGGTACACCTGAATTCGAAAAACACTTCAATGCAAAGTATTTTCCAATGATTCTTTTAGTAAAGTAAAAACTAGACAGGCACTTTGTTGCATCTTTATTTTAATCAGACTTTCATTTTTAAAAATTGCAAAAATACAAGCTTGTTGAAGGTAACCCTACTGAGCTGGCCAAAGAGAGGGACAGTTATATTTCCTCAGAAGCACAGTATGAAATGTGTAACTGAAATTTCAATTCGGATGTTTGTATCTTTAAATATTTGCAATGGAAAACTAGATTAGAGCCCAATAATATGTTCTTTCTCAAACTGAAATAAGATGCCTTTTATCAAGGGAACATCAAGAGAAGAACTAAATAAATCTCAAAACACAAGACAGGGCACCATTTCTGCAACAGCATTTTATGATTGGTCAGATCACCATGTAAGAATGTTGAATTTTCTGCCTTGTTTTGTTCCAGAGATTGAAGGCAGCACTGAGTCATCATCCTGCCACCATGTCGAATGGGAATATGAACACCATGGGCCACATGATGGAAATGATGAGCTCGCGACAGGACCAGACACCACACCATCATATGCACTCACATCCTCATCAGCACCAGACACTGCCACCTCATCATTCGTACCCACATCAGCACCAGCATCCGGCACACCATCCTCATCCTCAGCCTCATCACCAGCAGAACCACCCCCACCACCACTCCCACTCGCACCTTCACGCACACCCAGCACACCACCAGACCTCACCGCACCCCCCGCTGCACTCAGGCGGACAAGCACAGGTAGACCTTCATATCCTGCTGCATTGCTGGGTTTTGCTGTTGGGTGGAGTTAAAGCCTGATCTCGGTATTGCTTCTTCTTGCATGCATGTCTTGTTAGATACAAGACCCTCAGGCTGCTTGTAAATGTCTGCTAATGGTGATGGGGATGCTAGAACTTTATTTAGAAAATGGAGTGAAGCAACAACTTGTTTTGCTGCCTAATTTACTAGACATTTGTAATTTCTTACTTTATAAGGAGCTCCAAGGCTTTTCAGCGCTCTGAGCTCTGCAGATTGCCACATATCCTTTTATGGATGAGGTTCATTACGGAGATTGGCATATTATATATGTTGCTTAATGTGCTTGAACCTTCTTGTGCTTCTCAGGCCAAGATTTACCAAGCTGTTTGAATTCTACCTGCAGAGATATGTAACAAACTCCTTATTGAAATGAAATGCCACTGGTGTGTGGGTGTCACCAGGGGGTATCCAAGACTGGAGATATTAGAGGTAGTTCAAAGTTAGAATACACTGTCTTAGAAAAGATTAAATGATCCAGACCCTGTGAAGAGGACAGACATCTGCATAGAACGAGAGAAAGTGTCTTCAGTGAGTGCAGAGAACTGTAGGTGCATTTTGTGGCAGGAGAAAAAAGAGGGTTAAGCCAGTCCAAGGAGAGAGATTTAAACAAAGAAGGCAATTTAGACTTGTATTCTGGTGACAAGTCAGTGAAGGTCTCCACTGAACGAGGTGGAGGACTCAATTTTTTGGACCAGGTATATTGGCTTCAGCAATTTGGATAATTTGATATCTGAACTGAATGTTTCTTCAACTAATGAGCTAGGGAGCACAAACTTTAGAAGAGTCATTTTTAAGGGGAATTCTATTAATGTCTTAAGATGATAGGCTTCTGCATCAGGACTGCACAAGAAAAATAAAGCTCTGGGGGCAGTTACTGTAACAGGTCAGGTCTGGAGAGCAAAGTTAAGGAAGACAAACAGGCAGTGCATGGAATGTGAGGACAAAGAGGAATGCCAGCCATAAGAAGTTCAGTCTGTGAAGTATTGTGTTGCTTGCAAATACCTTTCAGACAAGCTCTTAGAAAACATTAAAGAAAATGAGAGTATTTGGCTGACATCCCAGTGTCCCACAACATTAACTATTTACTAACATGTAGCTTTATTACTGCAGAGTCTGCAAGCACGTGGGATTTCCCTAAACTATTTGCTAATGTAAAATGAATTGTCAGCTTTAGAGAAACGGTCTAAGTAAGAGCAGCAGACTCCCCTGTGAGAGGATGTCCAGAGCTTTCCTAAGTTTACTTCAGTTTTTACTTTGTGAATTCAATTATTTTCCTATCTGTTAACAAGCTATTTTCCTTGGAATTGTTTAAAAACTCCAGTAAAAAAGACATCATCTCATATCAGAGAAACCAAAAGTAACCTGATTACTGTATTGGACACCCCTGAGAGAGTAAGGATAAAGTTGTGCTTAGCCAACTGAGGACTCCATGGATGACATGGGGGAAGTAACTTAACCTTCATTGAGGGGCTGGGAGGATAAACATGTTAATGCAGTTGAGGGCATCAATTCCCATGGTATGGTGCACTGCTGGAAAATATCCACAGCACCACTTTAAATGGGTGAAGAGAAAACTACTGGGGATAGCAGCTACCATGGGGAAACATCTCACAGTTCTAAGGATAAGATCAGTAAGCCAATGGCCTTCCTCTAGACCCTCTTGAACGGGGACCTTGACTTTCTTACCCAGTTAAGACAGCTTCAACTTCTTGTGCTTTGTATTCTCTCCTAGCTAGGCACCACAAAAGACTCTCAGGCAGGCAAGAAGAGGTACAGGCACATGGGCAGTTGGGCTGGCTGGCAGCCACAAAGCTGTGCCAGGGTCACCCTTTGTCCAGCACCACACAGTCTCTGCAGCTAGGTCTGTGCAGTCAGATAAGCTTTCCCATGCACAGTATGTTGCTGGAGGCAACAGACCCCATGGGAAATCAAGATCTTCACCTTGTCCATGGGTGTAAGTGTCACCAAGGGGATCAGACAGAGGATGATGGAGTAGGAATCCCAGAGCCAGTGGCTCCCCCAGGCAGCAGAGCTCTTGCTGTGCATATGCTCCTGTGATGCAAAGGCAATAGTGATTTCTGAACAGATGCATTAGAGGGGAGAAAAGAAGGGCTTGCTGAGTAATAACCACATAGTTATTACTTTCGAAGCTCATCCATAGTCCCCATGGTAATGGCTTCTTTGGGGATCAGATTGCTCCAGCAGACATTAATTTTATGGTGCGATTTTCTAATTATTAACCTCCTCATTCTTCTGAGCCAGATTCTTCCATTCCAAACCACCTGCCAAATGACAGCACGGTCCATGCTGCTGTAAGCTGCATACTCCCATGCTGAGACTGTTGTTATTCTGCACCATGCCCTTCTGTAATGTTAGAATTCATTTCATGCTTTTCAGCTACCGTTTTGATACGCAGGACCCCAAGGCATTATGTTTTCATAGAATGAGTGAATGGGTATTAGTTTTGTGGTAAATTGCAAAAAACAGAAATAAATATTGGATAAAAGTAGAAATCAGCTTCTGATAGGTATCTTTTTGAGAAAGAGAGATAGTTTACGAAGTTATAGCTATGCTGCCTCAACTACTACAAAAATTTCATATTATTCTGCATTGGCCCTCTAAAAATTTCTTTATATCAAACTTGCCAGAGTAGTAACTCAGAGTGGAGTTGGGGTTTGGATGCCATTTCATTCTCTTAACTGTCCAATGTTTGTCTTCACAATGGATACATGATTAGCATCCTCTAAGAACACCAAAATTAACCTATACTTTTATATTTAGTTCATTTTCTTTCCTATGTCCTAGGCAGGGCAATGAAATCCTGCTAGAGAATGATGCTTAGAGGGTTACTAAGATAAAGTCTAACATATTTCATTGTTAAGAGCTATCAAGTAAGAGTCAGTTAATTATCCCACATGACATTATTAGTGGAATAATGGCAGCCCTTGTAATTAATATCTTCCTGAGATGGAAAGAAGATTTTGTTGTTCTGAAAATGCACTCTGACTACCCAGAGACTGCCTGGTATATTCTGAAAACAAAATTACTCACTAGTTTTTCAGGAGAAAATGACCATCTAGAGAGGAATTTTGAAAAACCAAAATTGTATAGTTACCTTTTTCTGCCTTTGTACGAGATTTCACTGAGAGAGTTAAGAAACAAGAAATTTTAAAGCTGAAGGTAAAAGGAGCAAAAAAGGATAATGAAACATAAATAACAGATCTCTGAAGTCTGAAAAGGTGTTATGTGTGAAAAAATGAAAGGTCTTTGATGAGATGTTGACATTAAAAGGTACTTCTGAGACCTCTGCACTCAAACATACTACTAAAGAGGCAGCATGCCTAGCCCTGGTGGACAGGGAGCAGCTGGAATCCCTTGGCAGCTGTGTCCTGGCAGAAGCCAGGGTATGCTGGTGAGAATGGGGGCTGTGCTTACTGCAGCTGCCATGGACCTGGCACTCCAACCCTCAGTGTGGACAGTGTGTTGAAGATTTTATCAGCAAACATATGGAGTTTATGCATGCTGAAATTTTAAAAATCAGTCAGAAAATGTGGGGTGGCTTATTTATTTTTAGGAAGTTATTCTTAAAAAAAATCTTTTTCTGCTCCTATGGGAGATTCCCTGACAGTGCAACATAAAGCTGGGAATAAATTTGCCTTTATGCAAAAAGTGTTATCAAATGTACAGAATAATTACACTTAAAATTGCCACTGTAATTGCCACAAGTCAGCTGGGGGAGGGACCAAACTAGATTCTAGACAGAAAAGACACCTCAACTTCTCAAGGCTCAAGACGATAGTATCGTTTTAATTGAGACAGACGGAGGTGTTAGGCAAACACGTTAATTGCGGCAATTGAAATTCAGGACTCAGTCTGACAAAGCACTGAGTACATCCACTCCCTGGAGTCAAAAGGAAGCACCTTGGAGGTTTGGGCCTTTGCCAGAACAAGAGGGCTAATTTTGAGTCAACAATTCAAATTTCCAGACTGTTCCAGAGTGTGCAGGAGTGGTAGCAGCAATGTGTGAGCAATGGGATCCATAGGCTGGGTTCCCAGACCCCAAGGAGAGGGAGAGAAAGCGTGTCTCCAGAGCCTTGTAGCCTGGGTGGCACAGAAAGTAGTCCAAAAGCCTATTCCCAGGCAGTTGAACATTTAATCTGGCCCTGGTTCTTGACCGGGATGTGGGAATGTTCCATCTGCCCAAGAGTCAACTGGAGAGTAGTTTGCACAGCGCTGGCTCCACCATGCACCTTTTCTGTAATATTGTGGGCCAGTTACTTTCAGAAGCAGGATCAATATTCCCCTGCACTTAAAAAAGCATAAATACATGTTTTTTCCATAGTTTTGTAGCAGTGGACTGGATGTGGTGTTTGTCTACTCTCAAAGCCAGGGATAAATTGAATAAAAAAAAGTACGCAGAGGTCAAATGGAAACTGGTAAGAGGAATATCCGTTATCCACACAGTGCAGGGACATCAAAATACAGGTTCAAGCTCAATTCATCAAAACACAGGTTCGATCTAAACTCTTTTTGTTTACCCTTGAAGGGCAGTGAGGTCTGCTGCCCTTGTGCAATCCCAGCCCGCAGCTTCCCAGCTCCATGCAGGTGTAAAGAGTTCTGCAGTTCCTGTCTCCAGAGATGGCAAAGATTGAGGTGGAAATGGTGAAGCTCAGAAAATAGAAATGGCCTAAAATTTTGGAGGCAATTGGGGGTCAAGGGGAGAAAGAGAGACACAGAAATTAGACCACTACAGTCCTCTGCTTTGATTAAAACAGATCCTGAGAGAAACTGGACATTCCAGGTTGGAAATAGGTGGTGGCAGAGAAGGCATCTAAATGAATGTTTTTAAGAACTAGCTCAAGGGAGAAAAAATGTTCAGAGGATCATTTCCAGAATATCTCTCCTTTGACCATGGCAAGGATTTGCCAGCAGCCACTTTCAGTGGCACCTGGTGAAGCTTTTGACTTGAGCCTGTTGCAGCAGACCTTGTTGGGGAGCAGGCAGAGTGTGTGAGATTTCCTTTCCCATTTCAGCATCCCCCTCTGCAACTTCTCCCCTCACTACCCCCTGCAAAACGTCTCCTTGCCCCGCAGGTTTCGCCGGCGGCACAGCAGATGCAGCCCACACAGACGGTACAGCCACCACAGCCCACTGGAGGCCGCCGGAGGAGAGTGGTGGACGAAGACCCAGATGAGAGGAGGCGGAAATTTCTGGAAAGGAACCGAGCCGCTGCCACGCGCTGCAGACAGAAGAGGAAGGTCTGGGTGATGTCACTGGAAAAGAAAGCAGAAGAGCTCACCCAGACAAACATGCAGCTTCAGGTGCGAGCCACTGTCTGCGCCCCTGAAGACACAGAGGGGCTCTTTGTGCTTGACTGACGGTGCCTTTTGGGCTGCCCCTGCACAGTCAACTCCTAGTGGGAGCTCAGGCATAATCAGTCTGTTAATCAAGATGTGTGTGCTTCAATTAAGGAAATAATTACATTTTAGTGGGATAAACCAGGAAAAAGCTGTCTTGGGATTTAGAAGCCTTCACTAGATGGAGTTGTATTTATTTTCTTTTCTTGTCACTGCTTTTTGTGGGGATTTTTTTTTAAGTGCCATTAACATGTCTGCAGAAAAATTCTTCAGAGCAGGGCATGTAGTTAAAACCTCATTCAAAGCCAGCGAGATAGAAGCACAAACAGATCAGTCTGTCGGTGAGGAAAATGAACTGGATAGATGAAAATACCATGAATATGATAATAAAAGCTTTTCTTACAATGCTGTCCTTCCTATGGTAGGCACAATACTTCTGCTTCATGCAAAGGTGCCCCTGTGTGCTGCCAAGAGCAGAAAACCTTTTGTAGAATGGCACTCCTCCAAAACATTCTCCCACAAAACTCAGAGGTGTGAACAGCACCCAGGCACTGGTTGCAGGTGAGCTGTAGGTGACAGCAGTCCTGCCACCGTGCCCCTGAGCATGGCAAACATGGCTTTTGCCCCCATTGATCTGCCCCCTGGCCTCATGCAGAGAGCCCTGGTTTTTCTCCAGTAGACTGAAAGATTGCCTTAAGTATCTCTGGTGCTGTGAAGTCAGTTCATTTGTCAGACTGCCTTCAGAGGTTACAAAATAACGTCACTGACAAATGTTAACATAAACCCGGCACACAAGCACCTGAATGCCTTTTTTGCTCGGTTCTTTCAAAGTTATGGAGCAGGATTTGTGTTCTTGGGTTTAAACTTTGCGGAGTAGCCTGGTTTAAGCTTTGTTGCTAACCAGTCTCTCTTTCTTCTCTAGAACGAGGTTTCCATGCTGAAAAATGAGGTAGCACAGCTGAAACAGTTATTGTTAACACATAAAGACTGTCCGATAACAGCTATGCAGAAAGAATCACAAGGATATCTAAGTAAGTAGCTGGTATGTTTGCGCTGTCTCCACACTCCTCACAGGAAAGCAAACCTTCCAATTCTTCCCTCCAGAACCCCTTCTTGGTCATATTATCACTCGAACCTGTCTTCTCAATCATCATCCAAGCCATCCAATCTCCTGCCCTTATTTATCCAGCCCCGCTCAAAACCAAAAAAGCCCCGGTTTGCATCCCACACAGCAGAGCTAGCCTTCCCCACCCCTCCTTTCGGCAAGGAGATGCACACGGATGGACGCTCACTCCCCTGTGGAGGATCCTGCTTGAACTCACAGCTCCAAACCTGCAAGAGTCCTTCTGGGCACGGTGCTGCCAGAACCTTAAAATAACTCTCAAAAGGAAAGTTAAAAAGGAAAACATTACAGTCCCCTCCAGCGAAAATGGTACTGTGCTCTGACAGTGGCACAGACCAGGCCTGGCGCAGGTTTTCAAGGTTTGTTAACTCTTTTTTAACTCTCATCTTTCTTTCTTTCTTTTTTCCCAAAAAAATTCTCAGCTAGCAGAGACATTTAATCAATTCTTTCTAGTTGATGCCTTTTGTGAGTGTAGTAATTTAGAGGCAAATTCTCTGTTCCGTTCTAGAACGGTTGAGAGGAGCCTTAGGGCTTGCTAGATTGTGATATTGTCTTAAAATAGAGCCCATTTCTGTCTCCTCTGCATCACTATGCATCTGTCTCTTTAACAGTACTCAAAGAAAAAATATATAATTGCATTACATGCCTATCAGCTGTTGCTCGAATTAGATTTTCTGTGCTGCAGCACACTGCACTCTAATTTTGATTCCTGCTGGAACAAATAAAGCGTTTAAGCATCCCAACTGATTTTAAGGACCTTAAGATATCAGACTTTTTATCCCAACATTAGTTTCAGTTATTAAGGTCTTGGACTTTTTTCAAGGTCTCAGCTCCTGAAGTCAGGTTGATATCAGAGAAGCTGGCTTGAAAAACAGAATGAAAACTAAAACAATCTTAAGATTGAGAGTGTTGGATAACTGTAATTATATTTTGAAATCCTGGGACTTGTGCATGCTTCAGGTTATCAGTATTTCCAAGAGTATCACCCAGCCAAGGTTTTTTACTTGGATGGAAAAATGAATTTGTGTTGTCTCTGTACCCTCATTCCCTTCCCAGGTCCTGAGAGCAGCCCTCCTGCAAGCCCGGTCCCAGCTTGCTCCCAGCAGCAAGTCATCCAGCACAACACCATAACGACCTCCTCCTCCGTCAGTGACGTCGTGGGAAGCTCCACTCTCACCCAGCTCGCCAGCCACAGAACAGACATCAACCCCATCCTTTAAAAGTGGTTGATCAGAAACTGCTGGGGAGTGTGGTACCGTATCAAAGCGTCCTCTCTGCTAAGGACATTTGCAACCATAACTCAAACCTGGAAGATTCCTTAGTTCTTGAAAGACTCTGGCTATTCATTTTTATAGTTATTAAAATGTCTTTTATACTTAGTTACATAAAAGGGAGTTACGCAATTAATATGCTATCAGCTTGAGAAATGCTTGGGTGCTTTCTCCATTTTTTTGGTACCAGTTACTTGTTTATAAACCTAACTGTTTCTGTACATAGTCATGTTTCCTTCTCACCAGTCTAGCCTGCAGCCTCAGAAATACAAAGTTGTGTTAAACTGCAGCTTGTTAGCCAATGTGAGGCATGAAAAGTATTAAACAGAGTCAAACATAGGTAACTAGGATTAATTAGGCTATAAATATAGAAGTGAGGGCATCTGCTGACAGCATAATAAAAAAGAGTTAGCATTGTGCTATCAGCAGACCACGTCTCGCATTCAGAGCCTCTTTCAGAGCAGTTATATAGGATGTGGCTTCAGGACAAAATCAAGCCCAAATAGCATGCTCTTTTGTCCAGCCCTCCCCCTCTCCTCTCTCCCTTACTCTGGCCTTTTTCTCCTCCAGTTATTCTCACACCTTCCTTTTCCCTTCCCTTTTCATTTCCCAGATTTTTTTGTTTTTCCATTCCAAGGCTTTCTCGCTTCCCTCTTTTTCTCAAAGAATGGTAATGAACAAGCAAAAACTTCAAGCCCACCTAAAAACTGTCGGCACGGCTGCTGCTTTCACTAGCTCTTCACCCGCAGTTGGGCTGTGCCAAGCATTTGGCTTTTAAAAAATACAAATGCTCCTGATTTAGTGTTTTTAATAAATAGGGTAAGGCAAAAACAGCCCAGCCGCAGGTGAAGCAGGATGGTGAGCCAGCTGTGTTGATGCTAGCAGCCCTGTAAACTTCTGTGGTGCAGCAGAGGCATAGCAAGCAACACCTGAGAGTCACAGCAATTTTTTGCACTGCCAGTCATTAATGTAGGAAAATCCATGTGTATATAATAATGCAGAAAACTTCTGTTCCTTAACCTGGTTGCGTTGTTCTAGCAACGAAAGCTAACAGCCTCAGGCTTCATGGGCTATAAATGAGAAATAAATCAGTGTAATGGTTCTGACCAGTTGGAAAAATGCCATTTTTAATTCCCAGGGAAAGACCTGCTCTCTGCAGGCATTCCTTTAAATGTTCACGGACTGATCCCAAGCTGGCAGACAGCAGTGTAGCTTCACTGACTTTAATGGCACTTAACACCCGCTTACCGCGGGTAAGGAATTGTTCTTTAGGATGCTAAATAATTTTTAGAAGGCACGCAGCAGCTAAAAAATGCTGCAAGAATGCCAAGTCCCACACTTGGGAGAAAATACAGTCCTGCAGAGAGGGTCTGGAAAAGAGCCTTATGCCACAATTAAGGTTTTTGTTTGGACTCTGAGCCTGCCCCTCAGCACAACTGATTTGCATCCCCGAGTGGTCCCAGTGATTGATGAGAAAATCAGACAGAGATGATGCCAGTTAATTATGCTGCCTTGCTGTATATTGGGACCTGATTTTGCTCTCAAATCTGTCAGCGGCAAAACCTCCCGCTGCTCGCCCAGGGAGCAGGCTCCCAGCTGGTGAAAAATGTTCAAACATTTTGAGCTACATCTTTAATAGAGAAATCCACATTATTCCCAGCAAATCTTCTAGCCCTAAACACACTTTGTTCTGAAGCAAAGCTCTCTTCCTCAAAGACTGTCTCTTTGGTCTTTGGAGGAATCATGGGTTTTAAAAGGAAGGGTCTTCTCTGTGCGGGAAGGAAGAGTGAAACAACTGAAGTGTGAGGAGGCACTGTAAGGAGCAGGGCCTGTCTGGAAGGGAAAGCAAATTTCTGAGCATCATTCATTGCTGAATTAGTTCTTATCTTGGTGACTAACTTTTTATCAGTATTCTTTTCTTTAACAGCTCGCTTTCCATTTACGCAAATACATTCAAAAGAAGAAGATTTTTAATGTACAGTGTAAATCTTGACTTGATTATATAGTCTAAGAACCAAAAAAAATATAAAAAATACAAATGTAAAGGATTTTCTATTATATTTTAGACAAACATATACTTTTAAAGTGTTTTAAATACTGAATCTATAATTTTTTTTAATCTCCAGTTGTAATAGCTAAATGGTTTTGCTTCATCACAGCTCCCAAGAGTACTTTTTTCAAATATGCAGTCGAGAAAAATGTTCCAGCTGAATATCCACTATGTAAAAAACCCAAATAAGCATTTCCCCTACATCTGAATTTCATCATTCACCATCAAAAAGGAAATGCCATTGCAGGGTTAATTTAAAAAACTTTCCCTCTATATGGGTAGCACTTAAATACATTAAAAAATAAAAATCAAAGTTGTTGGTAATATTAGAATACCCAGTTGAGCTACACTGCACTAGAATTCCGGTTTAGCTTCATTTTATTCAGTCTCCTCAATTAAAATATTTAGCTGTTAAAATGAAAGCCTCTACATTAAAAAGAAAAAAAAAAAAAAGGGAAAAAATACAAAAACCTTGCCTAAGTTTTGTTAAATTCAGCAACCTGACAGTTTGACTGATGTGTATTATATATAGCTCAATTATTTCTTTTTTTAATGCTAACTAGGCAAGCCAACCACACATGTTGGCCTAAATGTGTAATTACAATGAAATGTCTCCTCTCTATACTATTGGCCTTTAGGTATAATCCTTGCTAGTGATGTGGAAATAAGTAAAGGATGAAAAGCTATTTGCTATTGCTTCTTGTAACTCTGTCACAGGTTCACAGGCCAAGACAACATGCAGCATATTTATATCGGCTGTATCATCGGGAAAAGGACCAACTGTACCAGGCACCTTATATTATTCATCAGATTTGCTTCCACATTAAAATGCTCTTGTTTTCCAGGGGAGTGATCCTGCAGCCTTTCCTCAAGCTGCTGGTCCAACTGGGCACTGGAGGCTGCCTGATCAAGGGCTGCGGGAGAAGCCCCAGCCCTCTGTCTCCAGGATGTCCCTCTGCCATGTGGTCAGTGGCAGTAGCCTCTTCCTAAGCACGTCACTCTAAATGCACTTCCTGGGCTCTTTCCATCAAGGAAGAATCCTGCTTTTCCATGAGTTACTTCTGGAGACTTTCCTCTTTCCTCTTGCCCTGCCAATCCAGCCTGTTGCTGGGCTCACCAGGCTCTGTGCCCTACCCCACTGCCAGCGAAGGACAACTCAGACCACTTCCATTATCCACTCTCCAGGGCGCTCGCAGGGTGGTGAGCCTTGGCCAGTGCCTTGTTCAGGAGGAGGTGTTACCGCACCATAGACAGCATCTTGTGGGTGTGACATTGGAAACAGGTTGGAAATCTCAGCCATGGAGAACTACAATACTTTGATCAGAAAGAAATGATGCTGCGATCCAGCTCTGGCACCCCCAGCCCCCCTTCCCCAAGTCAATTTATGCAAGCCATATTCATAACGCTGCCTGTGGGAGACAAGTAGTTTGTGTGCTATCATGGTGTGTTTTATAAGGACAATGACCATGATGATGATGATGATGATGATTTATGGAGAATTTCTTGCTGTTGGGAGTTAATTCCTGCTATGAAGCTAAATGTCTGCTGCCCGTATTCTGAATAGTGGAAAGTCAATGGTTCAGTGCCTCAGTGCGTGTGGATTTAGTGTTAATGAACTCAATCCTGTTAACTAACAAGCCAGCTATAACTGTTGTTAAATGCCCAACTTTTGAGGATTCATATTTTTTTAAGCAACAATATTTAGTGTTGAAAACTAGCCTTTTAGTTTAGGCAAAATGTGCTTTTTAGCAGCTAATACCTTTTTTAAAAAAAAAAAGCGTATAGAGTGAATTTATGAAAATTCATGAGGACCAAAGCAATTTTAAAACAGGAATCTATTAATTTAGTATTCACATAGAATTTTATAAAGTATTTATTAATAAATGTTATTTTAACACATTCCATTTGAACAGTATTCTTGTACAGAATCTGTTTTTGGTTTGTTTTTTTTTTTTTTTAAGTTACAATATTAGTTTTGCAATAAACTACTCTAGGTGTGTGTGCATCTTAATCTTTCAGGGTCTCAAGCAGAAGTCATCCATCTAAGATGGAAAAGTTTGCTGAGGTCAGTTGTACAGAAATTCCTAGAATTAAATGTTTTCCTTAAAGCAGCATCTGCTTTTTTTTTTTTTTTTTGTAACAATGAAACAAATTATAAACCTTCAGTTGTTTCCTTTGTATTGCAAAATGTGCTTTCTCATTTTAGAAAGCATGAGTCAACGTATAACTGGAAAGCCTGTCATTTTTTTTCTGCTTTTTTTTTTAAGGCTGATTTTATACATCACCACAGAAGATCTAACCCCATCCTCATTTCTTGCCTAATATTACATAGTGAGTTGCACTATACTGCCTTATCATTGCCTCTTCAGTCCTCTTACTAAGCAGTGTTCCTTAGATTTAAACCATTGAAGCTCCATTATACATCAGAGAAAATTACTAGGAGGGGGAAGAAGAGAAAAAAATTGATCCGTTGACATAAACCTAAACTGTGCCTACAAAACAAAACCGGTTACAACAAATTAGTATCTTACTTCTACATTTCAATTATTTATATTCCTTTAAAATTGCACTTTAGCTCTTGCTCTCTTTCTTGCTCTCCCTTGTTGAATCATTTATAAATACTCTTGTAAAAGTTTTGCACCAGATACATTTATATGCTTTCACTGGTGGCATATCTACAACTTGTCTCTCACACCTGCCCAAGTGGAGGAGCTGAGACCAGCCAGTCTGCAGTGTGACTTAGACTTTACACCCTCTTCATGACAGCATATAAATGTTTTATTATGCAATGTGTGTGATGTGAGGCAGCATCTGAGCTACATTTATACTCTCTCATCCCAAGAACCAAAGTGTCCTGTATATCGTAAGGTCAGGAGACTGGCTCTGTTGTGCATTGTGATGCACTTTGACTGTTGTCCAGCTCACAGTAGCTGCAAAGCTGCAGTGGTAACAGTGGCCATACTATGTATTAGAGTTCTGAATCAATAAAATATGTTGCCTTATAACTTGACTAGGGACAGCACCTTTAAAAAGAAAAAAAAGAAGAGACAAAAAACTTATAAAGATTAATAAAAGCAATAAAATCACAAGCGATTTGAAAACACAAAAAAAAAAGGTTCAATTTTTCAACATCTGAAACCATCATCTTACTGCATAGACAAAAGAGACTGTTTACATCCATAACCTTTTTTTTTTGGTTGTGTTTGTTGTTTTTTTTGTTTATTTTTTTTTTCCCCCCAGAGCTTACATTTATCTCAGTTTTATCAGTGGCTTTACACTTAAGAGCTAAATTCCTCACCATTATTGGTTTTCCATAGCTTTCAAAACAACTTTATAGCAAATCCTAAACTGCACGAGGCCAAAAATGTCAGTGTTCACACACACTCAGAGACAAGATTGATTCTCTAAGTGGAAATGTGATCCTTTCCCAGGCTCTCCTTGGACTGGAATCAATAACTGCAACTCGTTATATTTAGATCAATGTGTAATACCTGGGATTCAGGATCTCCAGTTCTACATTTATGCAAGTTAAATGTTAGTATTGCTGAGGTGCACCTGATGGAACTGTTCACAATGCCCGTGGTCAGAGCCTGCCATCTGATGCTGTGAGGGTCTTAGACCCAAATATCTTTCTTGACTAAAAATCTGTGTGACAGCCTTCTGAATGAAGACTGAAAGCTCCTTCACTGCAGCAGTGCCCTGGGGCGAGGGAGGTGGGAGGATTGATGGGGCATTTCAAGAGAAATGTTTTCCTTGCCGGAATCTAGGAAATTTCAGAGAAATATTTTCCCCACCCCGCAGAGCTGAGATTGCAAAGAGTTCCCTGACAGAGATCACCTTTAGCATGCTTCCACAAGAAAAACTACTTTGCACGAAAGGTGAATTCGCTCTTCTGACTAAGAACAATAGCCACTGAGAGTTTTGCCAAGGACTTTATCATTGGGACCCAAGTGTTTCCCAGCCCATGGCCGTGAGCTCTGTATCCCTCTCTCTGTTGCAGCTCTCTTCAAACACTGGGTAGCCCTCAGTGAACATTGCTTCTTTGGACTATTGCCATTGTCCTGGTTTTAAGGAACTTTTAGCACTGCTTGGAGTAAGCCTAAACTATCGAAGTTTATATATAAATATATATATATATATATATAATATTAAAAAAGGTGCTGTCACAGTAAGTTTTGGGCTTGAGGTTGTTTGTATTGTATGCAAAGGTTTTGTGTTTGTATGTCTGTTTGTTTTATTCTGTAAAGCAACCACCTTCCTTACTGGAGGGAGATACTTTTTTTTTGGTACATAAATGTAAATACTTGCTGCAGCATTTAATATGTTTAATTTTATGTTAAGCTTTTTGTTGCATTGTGAACCCATTATTGTTACAAATGGACAATGAGTTCATTGAGACTGTTCAACTAGGTCAGATTTTTACATCTCTTTCTAGCTAGAAGAGAAAGGAATTTTGTGCATTTGTACAAATGTTAATAATATCACTGCAATTCCAATATAATAAAGCACTCAAATACAAATAATTTCAATAGTTTGTCTATACTCCAGACATTTTACCATACATATAACTCCTGCAATTAAACCAAGCTACTCTTCACTGATTTCTGTTATGACCTGCAACCCCTCATATGCCTCCAAACTGGAGGAGGACCAAGGTGCAGGGCACACTCCTGTCTGGTGGCAGGAGCAAAGCACTGTGCAGACCTTGCAGCTCACCATTGTCCCTTGGCTGCCAAGGTGACTTGGTAAGAACAAGTTCTCTGAACTTCTTCCAAGCAGGGAGGCTGCAAAGGCTCAAACAAAAAGACTTACGTGGTGGAGCCTGACATGAGGCCTCCGCATAAGGATGAGACAAGCTGTTACTTTACTTTTCCTTGCAGCTGGAGTGTGCTTGTATCAAAATACACTCCATGCTTGTTATCCCGCCAACCTCTCCTCTTGCCAAAAGCTGCCTGGAAATGGATTTCCTGCTGGGCTAATTAGCTCTAATTGTGATGCCCCTGTTATCTTGCCAGCCTCATTTCTCACTATAAATTGGTCCAATACAGACCTTGGCACAATAATGCGTAAACTGTAATCTAAAGTTAGTCGGGATGAACCCATCTCTCCAGTGGGAATTAGATTAGCAGTAGATTAATGCAACTTGATGTCTTGCTGGCAGTCCCAGAGTGAGGCCCTGACCCAAGTGGTGCAGCCTCGGTGACAAGGAGCAGCCTGCCTGCGAGCGCTCTGTGCTGGTGTCACACTGCAGGATATCGGCCCCATGCGGTGTGACCGTGCTGCTCCCCTGGGGGCCCTGGCACAGGCACAGCTTCTGCTGCTCTCCCCCCTGGTTTTTAAAAGGCTAAATCTGGCCAAGAGCATTCACCCTCCTAAAATGGGTAGGAAAAAGGCAGAGCCATGCCCCTGTTCCCATCCTTCCCTTGTAAAAGCTGGAAGATGGGACAGTGGGTGCACACGGCTCCTCTTTAAGGAGGTACAGCAGACATTTTTCCCCAAACATCAGAGCATGGCATTAGCTGGATCCTTTTGTGAGGTCATGTACTCCTGCACTGCAATTAAAGCAGGGATGTCATGCCACTAATTAACATGTATTTATACAGCAGGGCTCTTGCTCTGGGGCCAAATACTGAAAGAGGATCATCATATCTGTAAAAATAGATGCCTCTCATGAAGACATATCACAGGATAACTTTATTGTCCACACAGTTATATTTACACCTGACAGTATGAGCTAAGCAAGATGTGTTCAGGCTGAGGTAACACTGCCCTTTACAGCTGATTCATGGTTTCCCAAACCTGATTGTAGAATTTGTTCCTCTTCCAAGCAGTCCACTGTTACTATTGCTCTCTCCAGGCTGCTTTGGACATCATAACAAAGTTATTATTAGCAAGAAAATGAATCAGTGTGAGCACACACTCTTTTCCTTCTCCTCTGCAGGGACACAGCCAGAACTAGACTAATCTGAGGACACTCTGCATCAGCAAGAAGGTTGCCCCAGCTTATACTGGTCAGAGCAGTGGTACAGACTCCTTCCCTCTGCCACACCAGCCTCTTGTGCTTTGGGTGGATGCACTTAGTTCCTCAACGTGTCCCAGCTTTTTCCTGAACCCAGGCTGTAGCCTATTTGCATTCAAAACCAATGGCAATGTAGCACAGAGTTCGAGTAGGGATGATAAGCAAGCACAGACAACACCATAGGTACACAAGGACATTTGCAAAAATCAAGGCAGCATAACAGAGCAACAACAGCAATGAGGAGAAAGTGTACACTTCCCCAGAAAAGGCGTGTGGAGCTAGGGGAGGGTGGTGAACCCCCATGAGCCCAGACATAAACAGACACAAGAGCTGAGAAATTGGAATTGAACGGGTGGTAGAGAAACCCCTCAGCAGGAGGATGGAAAAACATGGCAGACACGAGCGCTTTTTTTGTTAAAAAAAGTTTAAAAATACTGGGATAGAGGGAACACTGGACATGCAAGGATACATAGGTCTTCACTATTACACTGACTCATAGCATAAAAAGAGATAAAGCATGTCTGACCTTCTTTTGGAGAATCTCCCCACATGCAGCTGGTGGGGAATCTCCCCATATGACAGCCCTTGGGGACAGGCTCAGAAATGATGTGGTTGGTTAGGTCCCCTCATTAGCAACACTTTCTACCCACAGCTCTAGTAAAGGCTTGCAGGACAGACCTACCTCTCAGCTTTCCCTGCTCACCTGGAGTCACTGTCTAGCTGGAGGCAGGCAATAGATGTTTTCTTCTCCACAATAGCTACTGGCTGCTGAGGGCCCACTGCAGGAGACTCCCACTCTGGGACTACCCCCAGAATTAACTTGTTACACTCACTTTTTTTACACTTTACATTACTCACAGGCATTTGTGAGCTTACCCACAAGAAACAGGCAAAAGATAAAACACAAAAATTTATTGAGAAACTTTTTCTAGGAAGTCAAAAAATAAATCAAGCATCAGAAAGGAAGGATCGAAGTTAAACCGGGACCACCACTACCATTTAGGTCAGAGCCAACAACTGACGGACTGAGACTATTTGCTCAATTCTTTGGTCTGCTTTGTTATCGCAACTGCCCTTTTTTTCATCTCTGAGCTGCTGTGCTGCAACAGGGACCTTTGTTTTAGTGGCTGTAAGAAGGGCACTAGTGCTGCCATGCGTTTAAAACTCTCTTTCTGCAGCATTCTTGAACACTATTTTTCCTCCAGCCTGCTCTATTCTCCAGCAATACAATGCCACAGCATGAGAATGACCCAGTGAAGCTGATAAAATATTTAAGACATGTGTTCTGATTGTGTTAGGTAAGCAAATACCACAAGAGCCTGACCATTAGTGAACCTGATCAGTCCATTCCCCCAGGACCTGCCAGCAGAGCAAGCCAGAGCAGTCTGAACTAGAAGCAATGAGGCAGCAGCCTTTCCCAAAAACAGAAAGAAGCTTGAAGATGTATTTTGCAGAGATGAGGAACTCGTAGCCTGTAGGTCCTGCTCTAAAAGCAAGAAGAGACATATAGGTATATAGACAAGCAGACATAGATTCTATAGATACATGTTGCCAATATAGATATAGAGATGCAGACAGCAGAGATGTGTGTCTGTGAATTTGTGTATACAGCAGGTCAGCAGGTGTTTTCACAGGGCATTGCATTCAGCTGACAGCAAGCCAACTTAAAAGAAAGAAAAATATTTGACATAACCAGCCAGTTCATGTAGGAAATTGAGTTGAGAAAAAATAAATAAAGGCAGAAATGGATTAGTTTAAATTTGGGGCCCTCTGGATTATAATGGATCCTATAGGAAGACAGGAGGCTTTGTATGGAAGGACTCTATATCCTCCTTGCACTTTCCCTTTTGTTTCACTAATCATTTTCATTCTGTGTTATATGGTAGTTGAGCCAATTCCAGCTTAGTAGAAGTTTTTCTTAGCTTCAAGAAGCTGTGCTACAAAGACAACACGTAGCCAGGGATAAGAAAAAGGAACTGTCCACAGTGAGACATGGCTGTGGAGTCCGGTTATGCTGGGTTGTGTAGGGTATCACAACACCAGCTGTTGTTTTGACTTGGGTTTTTGTTGTATTTTGTTGGTATTTTGCTGTGGCTGCTCCCTGTACTTTGATCTACACCTTAAATTGTGAGGATTAAAGTTGAAGTCAGGCAGTTTTCACAAGCCGGATGGGGAGGATGAAGAAGTGGTAGTTTTGCTACCAGTGTCCTTCTGCAATGGTGGCTGCCTTTAGAGGCAAGGTTTTATCATTCAGATGGAGTAAATGTAACCTGCGCTGACTTACACCCCTTTGGGTGCCTGCAATCCTAAACTCATTCCCCAGAACAGCCAAGGCACTATCAGCCCTCTGTGGAGGTGTTCTGCTACCTCTTTGTGGTAGTACTGTGTGGTATGAGGTCAAGGGCCTGGTGGGGACACCCACAGCCCCACCATTCAACAGCAATACAATACGGTAACATCCTGGCCATGCTGGCAGCAAGGTTTGCAGGGCTCCCACTGTACTGACACACTTGGCACTGTCACTGCAGGTGACTCCTGCCACTGCACTGCAAAAGCCGAGCTAAACCAATGCCCTGCCATTAGTCTGACTGTGCCTCAAGACAATCTGACTGACTAAAACTAGGGGAAAATGCAGTGGAAAAATATTTATCATGTTGCCAGTGTAGCTAACTGGTGTTGCAAACCATGCAGCTCACTGTGTGCAGAGCCTGGTGAGGGTAGGAAGGACAGTAGGCAGATAGATGGGTGGGTAGGGAGTAAGCAGAGAATGGAAAGATGGCCAAAATATTTGTGAGTTGCTGCATGGTGAAGGTTTACTCCTAAGCTGTGCCTTAGGAGTACACCAGACAGAAACTCAAATGGGTGGTGCCTGCATCTAGTGCCATTAATGGCAGTGGTTCTGCCCTGTTGTTCCTGTGAGGTTTCTATACCGACCTATCACCAAGGCTTTACCCAGTTGTTCTCCCCCTCCAAAGCCATTGAAGCCAAAAGCAGCTTTAAAACATGACCTGCATTCTCTCCCTTCAAAGAGTCAGCAGCCGTCACTCTGCAGGGACAGGGAAACCCAATCTACTGATTACAATGTGCTTTTAAATTCTTTTTACAGTCCTTTTCCAGAGCAGAACTCACATTTTTAACTGATTAGAAAGACCTTCACACATATCTCCATGAGGGCAATTTCCTCTGTCACGTTATGCCGCATGTCACTCCAGGAGAATTGTACAGAAGTCTTTTTTAGCAGCAGCAAAAAGAGGTACCATCTTGATCTGCTCACAAAAACATTTCTGCTTTCCTTGCAAGCCCATGCTGAGGAGCAAGGGGAGCATGCAGGGCTAAGCCCTGTCAAGGGACACTGGCACAGAAGGAAGCACAACATCCACACCCCTGGCACTCATGGCTTGTTTCTGGGATGTGATGAGAAAGGCCTGTTTTTCCCAATTGGAAATTAAGACCCTTTGGCTTGCTGAAGCCATAGAAGAAGTCAGGAACAAGACTGTCCCTTTTCCAGGAAAACTACTTCTAACGTAGTATGAGAGCAGTAGGAACCCATCAGAGCTGCAAAGCAGAGCTCCATCACTGCTGCTGGGCTAATCGGAGACAGCAGCTGGAAGGAAAAGCCAAGGACAGCTTTTAAATGCACACGGCGGAGAGAGGAATGAAAAATATTAATTTTAAATGGATCGACATTGGCCTTGGAACTAGGCAGGCAAACATCCAAACCTGTCAAGAGGGAGTAATGAGGGCTTTTAAATTAGATGTGATCACCTATCTGTGGCTGTACAGAGTGTTTGCTGTGTATCCCCCATACCTTAGGGAGAACCCCAGACATGTGAGGTTACAAGTGGGCTGTTTGTCTATGGGCTCTTTCATCTGAAAGTTTCAAGTGCTTCTCAGGCTTTAATTTAGTGCCTTAATTACCCAGGGATTTAGGTAAATATAATTGTCTTCATTTTTCCCAGCAGTACACAGAGAGGGATAGACTGACAGAGAAACCAGAAAGCGTGAGCACGCCCCCCCACTTTCCTACCCCTCCTTTCCTGCTCTTGCCAACAGCCCGTACATCAGGGCTGTGCCAGGAGACTGTGGGCAGCCAAAGCTTTACCTGTTGAAGGCATATCCATGCAGTCCTCCCTAAGAACTGTAATCCTTGCCCTCAAGGAGAAATGAACTGTTTAGCTTTCCATTTGTCTTCTTCAAAGCTCTGGCCAAGCTCATCCTCATTAGGAGGCCATTAAAACACTGATGTTCTTCACATTACGATTTCCTCTTGGATTACATGGGAAGATTTTTATATGCTGTAAAAAGATTCTCCGGTTCTGACATCTCCTTTTTTATTTGCCCAGACCAAAAGCTTGCAAGGAACAGGAATGGGAAACCATACCAGCATTCAAATAAAATGCCACAATCATCCACAGAGGCGAGGGGAAAGCCCTACAGTCTCGTTAGCCAAACTTGCACATGGTTCTAATCAAATGGGTGGGAGGGAGACATTCCCTTGGCCACGGATACCAACGATTTTTTCCTTAGGTTCCAATTCTGTAACTCTTATTCATCCGAAGATAAACGGGCTTTTCAGGCAGGGAAAGAGGGCTTTGGGACTGGGCTCTAAGGCTTTTCATGTATTCATGAAGTTGTCACTTGCCTTTTACATTCAAATTCTGATGGGTCAGACTTCCTAGACAGTGTCTTTCAACACCTAATAACTCACCCGGCAAGCTCCAGTGCTAATACAGACGTCTTCTTATCAAGCTTGAGACTGAGAGGTTTGAGGATTATTTTAAAGACACTTTTTGGATCTATACTGAATCCTTCACAGGGATTATTTATGTGGCATTTCTTTCCCATTACACAGTTGAAAATATCACCTGTTTTAGCAGGAGATTTCTGGGGTGAGTGAAGAAATATTTTGAGGAATTTGGTCATTGCCATTTGCTAATGGAAAATGTAGTAACTGAAGCAGTTTTTTAAAACCACAATAAATTTTGTATTTGTTACTGCTAGATTCCCATTAAATGCATTAATTACAGGAATGTTTAACGAAACAAGTAAGAAAGAAACCCCCTCCATTATGTACAGAGCACTGTGGAAAACAAGGTATTCAGCAGCGCGTGCTCTTATATGCTCTTAATAAAAGACCTTACCATAAGGTAAAAACCTAATAAAATATGCTATAATGTGCTATGGGACCCACCACTGATTTACAATACATTTACTCCTTTAGTACTAAGCAAGTTTTGCACAATACACAGCCAGCTTTTATATATTTATATATAAGACCCGTTTTCTTCTCACAAAGATTTATTGAAGTTCCCCAGAGCATATTCATTTTCTAAAAAGTTCTTTGTTTTGCTCTGTATTCATTGTAATAAAGGCAACAATCTTCTTCCTGATTGACACCCGCAATATTAAAATTACAAAAGAAATGAGAGCTGATATCGTAATACTTTATATGGAAATATTACTCTGTAGGTTCTGCGAGACTAAATGCAAACAGAGTTTTGCTAATATCTGGCATTTTGCAAAACTGCAGCATGTTGGGCGAGGTCTAGAAATACACGGCAAAATTATTGTGAAGTTCCAGTTTCTAATTCCTCCAAGGAACTATAAATGAGTAATTTTAAAAGTAAGTTCACACACCTTCTGTTCCCCCAAATTTAAATGACGAACATGTAAAACCCATAGCAGTAAGTTCAATATAACTGCTGAGAAAGTTAAATTATGCATAACATAATGAACATGGGTTGAAATTCTTGAAGAAACGAAGGAGGGTTCTCTGAAATGCACTTGCCAATCCTTTGCATGTCATCAAAGACTATTTTTTCAAGCACGATGTAATGTCTCATGATATAATGGAACAGTTCTCGGTGTTCCCTATTAGTCACACAGATTATTATGGTTGGCAGAGGGTCCTCTCTGCCTTCCTTCCTTGGAGGTACATTTGCTCTCCGATGCCCATTCAGTCCACTACAAAATTCAGCCCCTTGCTTTCAAAAGGGCCCCCTTCTGCCTCAGCCTCACCTGCAATAATGGGAGAGGAACATGCAAGACGCTCGTCCTGCAAACCCGCGCCGAGGGCCAGTCCTGCCGCGCTCCGCAGGGTTCGCCCCACGTGCACAGAGTTGTGCCCACAGCAGAGCAAGTACAGGGGGCTTTTGAGAGGAAAATTCCTCTCTGCTTGCCTTGCCCAATGGAGGCAGGTCCGCTTTGCTGAGAGCAAGCGTCGCCCTGTTTAGGCACACCCTCGGGGCAGACGAGCTGGGCCGAGATGCTTCTCTGCCTCCCACAAATCTTCCAATTGCCGCACGGACACTGCCGAGGCCGCTGCCCCGCGTTCCCAAGCCCCGGCTGTGACCATTGCTCTCTCACCCCCTCACCTGCGGCCATCCCAGCCCGGCGGGCACCAGCCCCGCTCCCACAGCCTCCAGACGGGCCGGTGGCCCAGGGCGAACCCGGACAGATCCCAGGTTCTGCACCATCTCGGGCAGGTGTGTTTGCCCGTCCCCGCCGCAAGGGCCTAGCACAGACGGGGCATCCCCCCGAGCCCAAACCCGCGCTACCCGGCCGCGGGCAGCTGCGGCACGGCGGGGCGAGGAACGCTGGGCGCACCGGGACGCAGAGCAGGCTCGGCTCGGCTCGGCTCGGCACGGCACGGCACGGCACGGCTCCTTTGGCTCGGCTCGTGTCGGCGCGTTCCCGGTGCGGCCGTGCCCCCCTGTGGCGCGGCCGGGAAGCTCAGGCGGCCGCCGCGCCGGTCCCCGCTCAGCCGGTGCCGGCTCCGCGACGGGGGCCCGGCCGGATCGGCCCCGGGGCTCGGGCCGCTGTCAGCACCGCTGGTGCTGCTGTTTTCCTTTCCTCGGTTCTTTCTTTCCCCGCAAACTGCCCCGTGAACTGATCCGACCGACAACTAATGGATCAAACCCCAGCGAAGGCAAAAGTTACTACCAAAAGGTCTAGATTTGTTTCCACGCCGTGGCTGCGTGGTCACTGGGTTTCATGGGAGGAAGAGACGGCGCAACGCGCTTTTTGCCGGAACGGGGAACCGTTCATTACTTTGGTGGGAGACCCGCAGGACACCAGGGTAGCAGCAACGGGGAAATGCTACCCTGACCCACGGAATGGCTCTTCTTTCTCACAGCTGCTCTTTCATCTGGGGCAGGGCACCGAGGCAGGGCACCGTAGGTTCAAGGGGCTGGCTTCTCACTGTGCCTGCATATCTCCCCAAAGAGAAAGGAACGGGAATTGCACTGGTGATTTCTTCATTTTCCTATTTCAGAGCTGACAATTTTCAGCAAGAAACCAAATATAAGGCTGCAACTGTAGGGATGTGAATGAAGACTTTTCACAGCCAAAGAGTGAAAGCAAGGGAATTAGGAGTTATTAAAAGTAGCATCCTTACTCTTTTTATATAACTAAGTAAACTTCAAGGTCCCTTCCAACCCTAACCATCCTATGATTCTATGAAATATATATCTCAGCTGCTTTCTCTGTGGACTATGCAGACTATTTCTGTTCTTGGCTTCAACCATTTTAGAAATGACAAATTCAAAATTTAACAAGAAAGTGCTCAGTTGGAGTAAAGCTCTGGAACTTATTAAAGAGTACACACAGCCACGTGCTGTGAATAATGCATCTCTCTGTTCAGCACAGCAAGGACAGTCTTCAGCTTTCTGAAGCTTTTCCTGTTAAAATGCTAACCCTGGAAGAACTTAAATGAACAGCACTGATTGAGGTCTCTATGGAGGGGACAGGACAGCCTGCAGAGGGACCCTGTGCACTGGGGATAAATGGCAGGGGTTTAGTAGCAGGCAATGACCGGTGTGGATGGAGGACATGAATCACAGAATCGTCAGGGTTGGAAAAGCCTCCGAGATCATAAAGATCAACCATTAACCCAGCACTGCTGTGTGACCACTAAACCAGGTCCCACAGTGCCACATCCACAATTCTTTTAAATACCTACAGATATTTAAGTAGTGATTCCCTAGGCAGCCTGTTCCAGTATTTGACCACTCTTTCCATGAAGAAATTTTCCTAATATCCAATCTAAACCTCCCCTGGTGCAATTGTCACTTGTTACTTGGGAGAAGAGACCAACTCCCACCTCATTACAATCACCTTTCAGGTGGAGAGCATTGTAAGGATTTCACTGTAGACAGCAATAAAATTCTCCCTGGCCCTCCTTTTCTCCAGCCTAAACAACTCCAGCTTGGTCAGACACTCCTCATAAAACTTGTGCTCCAAAGCATTCACCAGCTCCAGTGCCCTTCTCTGGAAACTCTCTGGCACCTCCATGTCTTTCTCACAGTGAGGGGCCCAAAACTGAACACAGGATTTGAGGTGTGGCCTCAGCAGTGCCCAGAACAGAGGGACAGTCACTGCCCTGGTCCTGCTGGCTATACTGTTTCTGACACAGGCCAGGATGCCACTGCCCTTCTGGCTGGCTCATGTTCAGCTTCTGTCAACCAGCACCCTTTTTTCTGGGAAGCTTTCCAGCCACTCCACCCCAGCCTGTAGCCCTGCCTGAGGTTGGTGTGACCCAAATGCAGGACACATTTTGCCTTGTTGAACCTCAGACCACTGGCCTTGGCCCATCAATCCAACCTATCCAAATCCCCCTGCAGAACCTTCCTACCCTCCTGCAGATAAACAGTCCTGCCCAACTTTTCTCAGTACTCTCTAATTAGTAATCAGAGATTTATGTTAATTGGCAATAAGTAATAAAGTTAAGATTCCACAAATGGAGCCCATTTTGCCCATAAACTGTGAGCACATTATGCTGGCTGACATGAATAAAGGGGCCATAACCCCTTGTAACCCATTTGCACTGTAAATCTACCCTAGTACAACATGCCCTGTACTCGCCATCTTGGAAACTACATTATTCATCACTGAAATTTCTCGTGAATTTCCAGTGATTTAATTTGTCTTTGGACCTGTATCTTATGGGAAACTGGTAAACTATCATTTAGGTGATTAAGGCTTGAGGCATCGTTTGGAAAAGCAGGAACTGAGAAAACCCCAAATCTTTTGGTCACATGGGACTTCTCAAAGAAGCCAGATAGATTTTGCATGAAAGTATTTGAAAGTTTTCAGGCCATGTGCAAAGATTCCAGTCCAAAGGAGTGCTCATGCCTTTTAGATAATACCACTAAAACAAGGGTGTTTAGGAGCTAAGAGAAATGTCAAATACCTCAATAAAATTCTGAGCTGCACACATCTTACAGTTAAATCATTGTAAGGTTAATAGGATAGAAAAATATTGTTACTATTCACCAGGATTTTTTTTCCAATTTTGCTCCTTTTTATTGAAGGGATCCTTAACAATACAGCACAGCTTCTTAATTCTGTCATTTGGAATGAAAGCCTGAAGCAGAAAACCTAAACAAATAAAGCAGCCCTTTGAAGCATGCTACTGAGAGTGGGTTTTGCTGGAAATGACTTCTAAAAAACAGTCATTAGGTTAAAACCAAATCTGAAACTCTCCTTCTTCATACTGACACTCCAAAACAGTACAAAAGATACCTGTGCAAGTGCTGATTTTTATGCCTGTGTTGAACTTTTAGTATTATGGGACTATTTGTGCTAGTGCAGATAAGCCCACATGTGAGTGTTTGCAGAAACTGAGCTTATCTCCAGTCCCTATTAGCTGGATTCAGCTCAAGCAGACACATGCTGCTTTCTCTCAGGAGCCACAGGGTGAATACCCTCCAAGTTTCAGATCTCCTTTTCCACTCTAAAGTTAAAACTTCAAAAGTCTGCAGTAAGAGACTTTGGGGATTAATGTAATTCATTCTTTCCTGTCCAAGTTTTACATTGTGGGGTTATTACACTGCTCACCACAACTGCAAGCTCTGGGCCAGAGACAACTGTTTCAGTTTATTTTAACAGGGTGTTTACCTTATTAAAGTAATAACAAAGAGGGATGATTGCATTAATTACTACATCAAACTAGCTGCCATGGCACTCCCCTGCCAACCCTCAAATCAATTAGTTGCATCTGTAAGTTAAGTGATTGAAGATTTTTTATTATTATTCCTTTTCCCCTCTGTTTTTCTTTTAATCCATTTTGCCACTTATTAGTGTCTCTTCAAGTGAAAGCTATTGTTCTTCACTGAGAGGATGAGAAGATTTAGATGGACTCCTAACATGTGGTAAGAGGTTCAAAGCTTGATTCATGGTTACTCAGACCCATCTGAAGTGATACATACCCCACAAAGTGATTTTAAAATGCTGCTTTTCTACTGATAGCAATTTAGATGTGCCTTGCCCTGGTATAATTGGTTACAGGGGTTCAAAAAAGCAGTAAACCTTGGGGGTTGTCATATCTTTGTGAACGAGTGGCATTAGTGGTGTCACAATAATGTAAATCCAGCATTAAGAACATGACCAAATTAGCTACCTTTCTTGGTTTTATGTTAAATCTAGTTTCTTAATGAAACAGTGTGATGTACTGCATGCAGGGCAGTGAGTGTACATCTTTATTTCCCTTCTAGTAAACTTGAAGCCATCAGACAATTTCAAAAAAGCAGATGGGCGTCAGTCACAACCAGTTTCATGAAAGGAATGGGTTGGATAAAAAAGAGAGGGATGGCTTTTCCCATCATTGAGGGAGAAGTAAGCAGAGACCTTCTTGCGCATATGCAAGGCACAAAGCCATGCTTCCACCAGTGGTCTGCGGGGTTTGGAGACACCCACTTCACCTCCCCACAAAACAGCCATTTCAGAAGAGCACACAGGGGGTTTCTTTGCCCCCAGGACTTTGAAGGGCCGTGTGCAACCAGGGTTTTTTAGGAGTGGAGTTATTTTTTTACATCAGAGAGAGAGGGAGTGCCTCTTTATAGGAAGCTGTCTGCCAAGACAGCAGCAGGAATGGCACAGCCTCCTGAATCTCTGATGGGGATGAGCAGCAATTCTCTCAGCATTTTTAGCAGTATCCTAGTGCTGCCAGTTGTAGATATAAGGTAGAAGGATGACAATGGAGCTGGCTGCTGCTTCACAGCTCTAATTTGATCTAAATCAGATCATGAGCAGTTAAAAAGAAAAAAGGCTTGGAGCTGCTTTAAGCTAAATCAGCTCTTTATCAATAGCCTTCAAGGACAGAGAACAGCAATACTAGTCCTGTCATCTCCTGTCTTCAGCGTTCTGCCTGCCACCAGCTGCAGAAGCCCCTGGGGCTACAGATTTCCCAACAATGGAATAAACTGCACTGTGGGAAGATCCATCTCCTTTTGGTCCCATTGTTCTAACAACACAAAACGTCTCAGTGCAGCTGAGAATCTGGCTCTTCACATCTCTCCCATCTTCTAATAGGTTTCAGCAAGAAAATGTGTTGCTTGTCTCTTTTTACTGAGAGTACATAATTGCTGTCAGAGACATCCAAACTCATTTCTTTTTTTGTGAAAAATTGTTGCACATTGGACACGTCACCTAAAGTTGCTTGAGATGGGAATAGGGGGAAATATAGGAGAGGCTTCTGCCTGTGCATTGGGGGAGATCTTTACATCAAGTTTACTGTGGTGGGGAACATCACTTTTTAGTGTTATTATTAACCTCAGTGTCACCATTGCAGTCAATTCACAGGACTAGGAATTCACCTGGTATCTCTGGGCCACATTCTGCTAGTTGATGCTCCATTTGGCTTCCATTTTCCTCAGCTGGGTCTCATGTATGCATCTAAGAGTAGCATTTGGTCCTAAAAGAGGAATTGCCACTTCTGTTACAAGCAGAAGCATTTGGTATGCCTCATGTGGATTTTCATTTCTGGGTGGAAAAGTCTGGGGAGATCAACAGGGTTCCTTTGTTGCCCAGTGATTTAAAGTGTGTTGGTTTGCGTGACTTCATCTTCTACCTTCCAAAACTCATGAGGCTTTACTGAATTAACTGAAAGGGAAGAGAGGCAGCAGAGGAGTGGGAGAATAGGACCATCCCACGTGGATCACTCCTGTATGCTTAAAACATTAGCGAATTCCTGTGTTCAGGAAGAAAAAGAAGAGGGCCCACCCACCATCATTGCACCCTGGTTCTTACAGCATTACGCCATGCAAGTAATAGAGAGTATGTTTGTGTTTAAAAGAGTGTCAAAACCAAGTGTGGCAAAGAAAATACCTGGTGTGATTATAAATCACTTAAAATATTTGAAACCTCACAAAACAGGGATTGTTGAGAATTTTCATATTTCACTCCACATTTTCTTTCAAAGGAGCGCGAAGAGAAAAAGTTTTCAATTTGTCTTGCAGAAAGGTAATTTTCATGTTCATGTTATGTCTTTAATTATGTCATGGAGAAGCACTCAGCAGAATTTGCCTCCCTTGCAATACCTTCCAAAATGAAAAGTTAAATTCTGTTCTAGTTGTAATAATAGGAGAATTTTCATCTTCGAAAGAAAAAATAAAGTGGTCAGGCCAAGGCGTTTAACTAGAACTCAGGGCTCATAAAGAAAGATCTAAGTGCCAAAGCACAGACAGTTAATGCAACAGATGCAAAGTAGCCTTTGATGCCCTGTAGCTCCAAGACACCTACTTGAGTCTGGCAAATGTGACACAGCATATCTGCAGCCTCCAGAAAGGGAGGTGAAGGGCAGGCAGGGTGTCTAAAATGGCATTGATTACCATTGCTTAGGCACTAGAATTTCTACACACTATTGTAATTTATTCTTGCATGGTTTGATGTCCATGTGATTATGTATTTGATGGGAAGCACATGTTACATTGTAGTGGTTCTACAGTAGACATACATGAGCAAAAGATGCACAAAACTGATACCATAGTGTCCTTCTATGTTACTGAAAGATGAAGATTCTTTGGGAATTAACTACAGGTGGGAAACCCAGAGAAAATCCAGGGACATGCTCAATATACTCAAAGGCAGAAAGGTAAGTATGCTTAAAGGTAAATATGCTCAAAGGCATAAAGGTAAATTCAGGAGTATTGTCTTCACCTAAGTTACCTTATGAAAACTGTATGTTCTAACTTACAACAGTCATTCAGCTTCCGGTCTGAGGGAAAAAAACCTCACTGGACTTTTCTACAATTGAGCATTTAGTGAAATAGTGACTTCAGTATAAGCGTCCTTAGCAGCACTTACCCAAAGTAAACAGAGTTGAAATCAGAATTGTATAGAATAACACTATCTATGAGCCTATAACTAAATAAAAATGAAAATGGCATTCTGGAGAAACTCAAGATTAATTAAACCTATGGCCTTGCAATGAAAATAAAAATAACTTTAAACAAAATCTATTGGCATAGTGCTTTAATAATTTCCCTCACCTTTTTGGTTTTAGTCTAGGAATTACATTTCAGCTAGAGCTTTACTGCTTTTGGAAGGCAGCAAATAGAGTACTCGATTGTACAAAATCGTGGAAATTAGGACTCCTTTGGCTGCCCAGCGTGGTACTGTTCCCCATGGGCTCATTTGAAGGAGAGCTGCCCAAAGGCCAAACTGTACCCGTGACTGGGAGCACACACAGTTCTCACTCTTGCCAGTAGAAATTCCATGCACAGACCATGGCAGTAAATTGTGCTGCATACTTACTGTAAAAATTGGTGATAAGGAGAAACATCGGAGATTTTTAAGGAGCTTGTGCTTTTTAAGAATGATTGATATCATCATGCAGAAAGTATTGAATATTTAAATGGGCTGGGGAATCTCATCTGCTGATTACTTGATGTTAAAATATGTCATTTCAGAACTCAGAATACCCTTTCAAAAATTTTGTAACTTTCTCACTCTCTCTGGAGTCATTAATTATACGGTTTTTAGAATCAGTCAAGGGACATACTCAGTTTCTTTCTCCACTAGGCAGAGAAATACAGTTCAAAGTACTCTACCTAGTCTCTCAGCAAATTAATAGACTGGCATATGTGCTTCCTTGGCTAACACTTTTCACCTGTGACAACTGCAGGTAATTATTTTGCCGAAGTGAAACTGATTCTGGGCATTCTCAATGAGAAAACCTTTCTTTCCAGGTTCAATAAAATTTGGTATGCGTTTCACCCTTGGAACTTATATCTTTCATTATAAAGTTGTATGGCAGAAAGGACTAACTCTTTGCATTTGAATATTGGTCCCCAAAGAGACAGCGATAGTGAGAGCAAGAGTGCCAATGTTATTTTTTAAAGATGAGGTAAGTTACGTACTGTCTAAACTTAGGAGATAAATGAGTTTGTGACAGTTATATTTATTATGACAGGGGTGCCTGCAATGGTTAGAAAAAAGCTGCTGCATCAAGATACTTTTTTTTTTTTTTTTTTTTTTTAGGATAAAGTTTGGCAAAACGTTGAGTAATTCCCTTATTTCAGGTAAAACTGCCTACAAATTTATCTTAATATCTGAAGGCCAACCGAGCTCTGGCAAAACCCACTATTTTAAAACTACTGATTGTTGCCCAAATATTTACAGAAATCCCATCAGAGCAACATTGAATGAAATATTATGTTTTACAGGTAGACCTTTGTAAAAGCGTGTTCTCCTTTGCAGACATAAAACACCTCTGACAACAACACCACAACCCCAGACCAAACCAAACAAATCCCACAAACAAACCAACCAAATCCAAAAAACAGAAAGCCATAGGTTCAAAAACTGGAAGCAAAGTAAGGATTCTCTGGCCATTGCAAACCACATTGGTAATGTGCCTGCCTTCCAGTGTCATTCTTTTCAGCCTGACACTGCCACGTGGTGCCATTCCTGATGGTGGTGCCACTCCTCATGTCCTGGTGAGTTTCCTCATCTGGTTTCTGTCCTGATTTCTTGGTTTCTGTCCTGGTTTCTGTCCTGATGGCTGTGTGGCCATCTCAGCTCCTGCTACAGGGCAGTTCATGTGCATTCCTAGGAGTGTTAGGGCCAGTGCAAGGAAGGAAGGAAACAGTGGCTCTGCTCAGCTTCTGTTATGTCTTTCACCATTAACATTGTCTGTCCATCTGAATGATCTGAGAAGAAATAAACATTATACTAAGGAGAAAGTGTAAAAAAATCATGGTGTTCTGAGGCTTGTTTATGAAGCGCTTTCAGATTCTCAAATGAAATACTGTGGGTGTTGGGTTATTGCTAATAAAATCTGAGTAACTTATTGAAGTATTCATAAGGTGAATGCAAGACTTTTATCATTAGTCTTCTTAAAACTTTTCACAATTGAGTTCTACAAATCAGCAAACAATGAAATTGGTTATTGGGTGTGGTAATATCTACTTCACCACTGCAAGTTGCTTTTATTGGGCATTATTACATCAGCTAATCATTAGCAGGTCTGCCCTTAGGAAATTTTGTTTAGCAAACCAAAATTATATCTCTTTTTAATGTGAAACAGTTGACAGGAAGGATTATGGATATTAGATGAGGGTTTGTATTTCGAAAGGGGGATCTGGAATGTAAGAGGCCTCAAAGCAACATATATTCCTGAGCCATCTGTTGCGCCAGCTACACAAAAGGCATAGAGGGACAGGAGCTGCTTGAGCTTGGGAGTGCTGCCATGAATTCCAAGGGAAGAAGGATCCACAGACAGTACCCCAACAACCACAGACTTTAGTGCTGGGAGGGAAGAGGAGCATCTTAGGCAAGCTGAGGATCCACTTTGCCTTTTGGACTTCAGAACTCCCCCACTCACATGCTAGAAACAATTGTAATCTTAAGAACAATGAATACTTCAAAAACCTTTTGGGGCAATACTGGAATTTGGATGCTGAGAAGTGCCCAAAAAATTCATTTGCCCCACCTAATGTTGAGACTCTCTGCTATTATTATTATTATAATTATAATTATATAAAATTTTTTTGAATGGCCAGCCTCTCTCTCTCCCCTGGAAAAAAAAAATCTAATACAAATGAAGACTGAGAGGAAAATTGAAAAAAACCCATAAGAAATAGAAAAAAGCTTTCACCTTTCATCCAGGTAAAGAGGGATCCTAACCGACTTTCCATCACTGTCAGAAACACCAGAGCCGTTTGTTTTCTTTATAATAACCACTGGGATTTTTGCTCAGTTATTTTACAATTCTTTAAAAGTTAGAGTCTATCATAAACTTCTGGAAATCAAGTATTACCTCCTTTAAAGGTCAAAAAGTACTGTAGGATCCATTAAAATGTAGCAAAATACACATGCAAAAGAAATTTAAAATCATAGATGCACTTGATGAAAACTTCTGCCGCAGCAGAAATACACACTACTCACACACCAATGAACTGTTTTTTTCAAACCCCACATTTTCCCTCACAAGACTCAAACACTTCTGAATGCCAGTGTGGTTTTCAATAAGTGTTTAATTTAGATTTAGTCTTGAATCCTATTTGTGGGAAAAGCACATATATTTCTCAGCCATTCTGTGACTGACTTGTATCTTCTTGATTTCTAGGCTGTCAGGTATAGCATTCATGAGGAACTTTTCACTGTTGCTGTCATCTTAGACTGACCCAAAAGCCAGGAAAACTAAATGCATACAGTGCTGGGAATCCTTGGTTTAGCAACATTAACACTGCCCCTACCCACATACTCACTACAGGGTTCTCACCACCATAGGTGATGAAGAGTTTATTCCTCACTTGTGTGAAGAGCTATAATTTATTTACCAAACAGCCACTGCTTGTTTATTATGGTGTATCTTTAGCATGATGTTACTGGTGCCTTGATTCCTTTTACACGCATGCCACCATAGCTCCCTCTCTTCCCAGCATTTTATCCCCACTTTACTACCCAGAACTGCATGTGGCTGCAGCTCAGCTGGACACCCAGACTTTCTGGGGTTGATATCTTGATACCAATGGCTTACAGCAGCCAACACTTGAAGATGCACAAGGTAAATTGAAAAGGTTGTATTTTTCTCTTCTTTGTACAGTTAAGGAGGCAGCAGTTTGCTGCTGCTGCCAGGTGGGTTATAGTTCATCTACTCACATGGAAATCAGTAGATAAAATCACAAAAGAGACACAGCTTGGCTCTCATGATATCTGCTGCAGCACTGTCACTGACTTCAGAGTGGCTGTGAGGTCACCTCATACCTTTTATGAGAGCTAAGTACATTGCATGATACCTCTGCTCCTTATGGTCAATTTGTTATTTATCTTCCAAGCTGCTGAAAAAGGATTTGATTTTCTTTAATTTGGCGAGCAAAGGAGATGTGATTTTCAAAGTAAATACCCCATCACACTTACAAAATAAAAGTAAAAAATTAAAAAACTGTAACAGACTTCCATAAGGAGAGTATGAAAAGTGAGATTTAATGGCTTTCCACAATTTTATTTGTAGTTTAATTAGTGTTTAGAGAAGTTAGATAAAATGTCTAGATAGATAATGCTCCATATGGCATCACAGAGATTGTACTAGAGATGTCCTCAGTTTTCACTGAACCACACTTTATTTAACCTCATTCATATAAATAACACAAATTATTTATTTGCTTTTCATCAAGAGAAAGTTAAATAAATATTACTGAAACACAACATAACCTTTTGAGTTTTATTTACACTGCTTTCACAGCAATGCACCCTTATAAACAAATGTTCTTCAGCACAGAGGCTTGATGTCTGAAGAAGTATTTGATCATGAAACTTCAAAGGCAAGACAAGGAACAGAAATTCAGAAACATATTTCACGTTTAAAGAAACCATTGACTAGGCTCTCAAAATTGAGATAATTCAGACAAAGCTTGATCAGTTGCTGACTGGATCTTACCTGCATTTCACGATTAAGAGATTGGCTGCAATTTCACTGTAAGGAATGTCCAAAGAATCCCAAGACAATACACTTATTATCCCAATGGCTATAAAACAACATAGAAGCATTGTAAAAATTTAGTACTGTAAGAGTGTTGTGTATCTGAAGAGAAGCTTTTGAATATATCAAATGTACACAGGATGTGTGGATATGAAGTGTTTCACTGAGCTTTCTGAAAGGATATAGACCATGTCAATCCTAATGTTCAGCAAAATTCTAACTTTGTCAATTACTTACTATTTATTGGAAGAGTAACAATGGGATTCAACTAAAAATAGCTTCAAATGGTAACATATACCCCTGGGGTCCATCCAAACCCTCTCACAGTTCCTGCCCATGACTGCTATCATAGGATTCATGAAATTTTCTACATTTCAAAGAGCACTCCCAAAAAAATGCCTCCTTTTTAGAATTACCTTAATCCACCATTTATGAAAGTCACATGTTGTGAAATTAGATTTCCAAAACTGAAACAATGTCACACTTGTAGAAAGTGAAAACCAAAAACTTTATTTGGTGTTCCAAGCATTCGTGTGGTTCCTGTGAAAAGAAGCCATACCTTCTCAAGCACACATGTCATGTGCTACTGACATTGTGGAGACTGCTGAAGAATGTAAATCATCTATCACAAAGGGCACAATGACATTTTTATGATGCTTTAGGAGATACCTATACTATTTCTCACCTCACTGTCCCTCAGTAGGGGTTCAATTCATAAGAATCTTTTATTGGCCTCGCTGAGTTTTTAGGGAAAGCCAAAGGATAAATTTATTGAGAGACCATTATGAAAATAAAAGCTTTGTTTACTAAATAGAAGCAGGCATTTCAAAGAGGCTTCTGATTCTGAGTGCACCATGCTGGCCTACTTTTCAAAAATGCTCAGCACCTGCAGTTCCCCCTGCAAAGGAGGTCAGAGAATGAGACATTCAACACTTCAATTAGTGTACTGAAAGCACAAAAGCTTTAATTAACATAAAGTCCGATGCAGTGATTTATGCAGATTAACTTTATTTACAAAGTTGAGCTCTAACAGGTGTTTTGCTGTCCTCCCTCCAAATTCAAGTGTTTTAATTTTTCACTTAGGCAATCAAATTCAAGCAGAAACTCAGTTGAATAAATACATGGATCTGATTTTGCCATTCTCACATTACAAAGATAATTAAATCACAGAAGACTGGACATCATCATAACAAGAAAGAATGCCTCACAAAAAAAGGAGAAAAGAATTATGAACAATCCTGCATGTGTAAGAATGCCTTTCAAGGAGGACTGAATACTGAACAAACCCTTGCAGTCCTTGCAGTAAAGCTTCATGTATTGTACCTCCACTCATGGACTGTCAGCATTATGCCTTGCCAATTCATAATTAACATCTGCTGTAGCCAAAGAACCCAATACCAGATGCAAACTGTTAAAGTGTGTTTCAATTGTGGCACCACAAGTGCAGAAAATGATTTTCTGCTGAGAGGGAGAAAGTTTCAGAGCATGCTCTGAACATGTTTCAGAATACGATTCACTTAGAAGTCATGCATGGCATTATTTAGCTAGGTTTTTTTCCTGTAGTTATCTGAAAAGTAGGGATATGGAGTCATCTGGTGAGAAGACTCCAGACTCTCACGCTTGTGTCACCACCACCTCAGTGGCCTTTGAGTCTTCATCTTCACCTGACACCTTAAATCAGAGAGGTTGTGTTGCCTATGTCTTACCCAAAGGAAAGGCTTCAACTCCATTTGGCATATTTGGCTGTTCATGAAGAATTTTTTTAGGATCACCTGCAAAGCTCTTTAGATGGTGATGTGTAAATCCAAGAATCAGATGTAAGAAAATAACCCTGATCAAAAACATCCTCATATCCAGTAAATTAGGAGGTGAATTTAAGGGTGAAAAGAGCCAGAACCTCCTACAAAATTGAAATTCACTGTGGTATCCACAAGCTAAGCTGTGTGTGTGCATACAAAATTAACACTGTCTGTGAAAATAAATAGCCTTGGCAGCAACACTCCAGAGCTAGAGCATAATTGGCCTGCATTTTATTCCCCCCTTTTTTTCCTTGTAATTTCTTTGTGCTGTGTTTTTTCATGTAAAGAAACCCTCATTCGAGGGATTTATAGTCTTTCAGGGAGGAAATTAAAGATTCAGTGTCTCTCCATCACTCACAAAGAGCAAGATTTGATTTTTTAAAATTTTGTTGTTATTTGTGACTGCAGTTTATCTGCATATCTTTGGACAACATCAGCTCTTCTTGCATGAGAGTTTGAAATACAGCAACCAGTGTGTGTGATGGGATGGAGTTAAAATAGGAGGCCTTTTCTTTTCCCTCCAAGGCATATTAAAGCATGGTGATCACTGAACATCATGGAGACAGCCCATATTTGTACCTTCCCCCTCACACTTGTGTGGATCAGCCTGATGAAAAATCCAGATTTAGGTTTATAGCATTCCTTGCCCTACTCCTCTTAACACTTGATAAAAATAAAACTCAGGCAACTGATTATGGATAATCCAGCCCCCACCCCCCCAGACATTACATTGAAACTTCAAAAAAGCATTTTCTAAAGGGGCCTTAAAGAGCAGGATGAGAGGTTATTCATTACCTCCTGTGAACTGGACTGCATTAAGTGCCTGGTCCTCAAATAGATCTGATCCTGCAAGAGGGGAAAGGCCTGGGTCCCACAATGGGCTCAGTGTGGCGGCCCCCCTTGCCTACACAGAATCCCATTGACAGCATTCAAACAGTCTCGCCCACTGATGGGTGTTTAAAGGTCTACACTGGCCATGAGTTTTTTTCCAAGAATAGCTACGGTTATTCATCCTAAATGGCCCAGAAAGCCTGGAGAAAGCTCACATATTTTTGTTGAACATGATGCACGCAAACATGAGCTCACAAGGGTTAGCTGGAGACTTGAGGAGGGAAAGATCTTAAGTGTAGGTTTGTTCTATGTGTTTAGATCCATTTTCTAGGAAAACTTTGAGAATTAATCCTGTCTCTGAAGATTGCAGCAAATGTTTCCATTTCACTTCCAATGAGAACTGCAAAAGCTAAATCAACCCTTGGGTAAATGACATAATCCTCCCCAGTGCCAAAACATTGTCTGAGGAATTCCTCAGTTTTATATTAACCGGCTGTAATTCTTTTAGGTGTTCCCTATCTGTCATTCCACTCCCCCAGGCACATGAAACCTGGCTTTTCTACTGGACTCAAGCATTGGGACTGCACAGAGAGCAAAAAAGAATTTCATAGGGAAAAGGAAAAGGTGTGTTATGAAAACAAACCAAGACAGTTTTTCCAATATAAATAGCTTACAGATTGTCACTGTCTCTTTGCTGTAAAAGCTTCATGCAAAAAGAAGAGAGCTGCTCTTCTGACCTTGTTCACCATGGCTAAATTTCACTCCTAGTTCATTTTGCCTCATCATTCTGGGACAACCATCCAACATTTCACCAATGGACCTTTCATTTCTCATTTGAAAAATCTAATTAGCAGAAGAACCTTTATTTGGTTTAAATTCAACTAGACTTGAATCTGTTTTATGTAGACTTATACTTTCAATATAATGCACCTCTTTGGGCATATATATATCTGTTTCATACAGCAGCATCCCAAAATGCCACAGTGGTAAGGACTTCCAGCAGCAGTAATCTTACAAGTTAAATCCAAAAGCAATTTTCTTGAGACACTCTGAAAAAGACCTAAGACCCTGAAGTACAGAATAACACCCTAGCCAAGAGACAAAGGAAAATATTTCTTCTCCTTAAGAAGCCATACAGAGTGCATTCAAAATATCTTCCATAAAATATCAGTTCTGTGGCTTGTAAAAGTATGCAAAAGGCTTTAGTCGTAGATGCAATGCAGTTATGTTTAAGGAATATTATGATAATCTGAATAATTTCATGGAGAATAGAGAAGAAAAGACTCTGACACCTCATGAATATATTTGAGTTCATTAAATAAACCAGTTAGCCCACGGGAAACTATACTTGATTGTTGAATTTCTGAAAGATATTAGACATGGTCTCTCACCACAGTGTGGAGAAGAAGCTAAACTGCCACAGAGCAAGAGGAAAGGTCTTTCCAGAGAGTAGGAATAAATACTCAGGTTTCTCTGTTGGAGAGCATCAAGTGCTCTGGTAGAGTCTGGTTCTGGCAGACACTTTATTCAACAAATTCCTAAAACTGTAGGAAGACAGGTGGTAGTGAAGCAACAAAATTGTTAAGGATTGTAAGAATGAAGGACAGCTGGGAAGAACTGCACAAACTTCAGAAGATAGTAACTGGGTAAAGAAATGGCAAGATGAAATCAACAAGGAGTAGAGGCAGGAAAACCAGCCATCAGTTGCGTTATTGTGTACATGATGGAGACTTGTAACAACTCACAGCTACTCAGGAAAGAGGCTTTGAAGTTAAAAATGTGTACAAATATGTATCAGCTAAGAAAGGCAGATCATGTTACATAAATAGGAGAAAAAAGGGGGAGATTATAAAGGAGAATGCTCCACTGCTGCAGGTATGAAATGGATATTGCTGTGCAGTTCTAATTCTGCCCCACTTGAAATGTTCCAGAGGACCTAGAAAAGGTCTGGAAAAGGGAACAAAGGTGATCTGTGCTAAGGTACAGCTGCCACCTCAGGGATGATTAGGGAGGCAGATTCTCCAGACCTGATTGTAGGGTGGTATGCTACAAGCTAATGAAATCATTGGTGACAAGAATAAGGTAAATAGGGAAAGAAAGACCATTTATTTCCTTTTTATAACCCTAAAAACTAAAAAGCCATCTAAAGATAAAAGCAAACAGCAGGTTCAGATAATCAAGGGGAAAATACTTTTTCATTTATCATATTCTTAAGCCATAGGACTATGCTATGCCCAAAAATACCTATGTCATTTTAGAGTTCAAATTTATGGAAATAAGTCTACAGCACCATCTTGGGTCCAGGCAATCCCTGAGCATCAGCAGCTGCAGCTGCAAGAGCCTGTCAGGGAATCGTCACTACATGTTTTCCTCTCCTAAAACTTTGCTTGGGCATGGATTGTTGTCCAGTGTCAGACACTAATAGATTTGGCTTCTATATGTGAAGTAAAACAAAAAATGAACTAGAGCTACAGGAGAGCTGGGACTTAATGCTATGAGCCAGCATTTTGGAACACAAGTGAAAAAAGCAGGCATTTGAACAGTAAATAAAACAATGCATTAATCTTGGAACAGAGGCTGAAGAGAAGTTCCTAATCTCTTTTGTAACATGAGCTTAAGGAGGCATTCAGTCAAAATTAAGTGTTGAAAAAACTCCAAGCTGGCTGAGGAAAACACCTTTCTGCATGATGTGCAAACAGGCTTCAGCATTCATCTGTCAAGGCCATGAACTTAGCAAGAGTCAAAAAATGAACCAAATATTCATGTGGATAAATCACTGTTAATGATGATAACTTTGGATGGGACCTGGAAGTTCACACTTCTGAGGTTAAGCTTATCCTTAGAGGTTAACTCTTAATGAGGGAGGCAAGTCATCCAAAGCCTGCTGATGAAGGATTCTCACACCTTCCCTTCTCATCAGGCAGGACACAAACACCCATAGCTCCTTGGACCAAATCACGAGCTTTACAACGGGAACAATTCTGTAGCTTTTTAAAAAAAGGTTTTGCACCAGTTGTAGTTTCCAAACTGATTTATTATGTGCTTCTTCCTGGTTTTAGTAAGAATTATTAAAAATATTTATGATGTCTTTATGTCTTTTCTGTTCTTTGGAGAATATAAGAGTGGGAGATGTGTGGAGGCTCCAAGTGTGTTGTCTGTGACCATTTCCCTGGGCCAGGAAATTGGTTTATTGGCTATGTCACCACATTCTTGATAACAATTGTAATAACCAACCTGTGAGAAAGGGATGGAAGTGTTCAGCCATATCAAAAAGGAAATCACAGAAAAAAAACCAAGGTCAAAGTGATAAACCATGGAGCTACTACCTGTCAGAGTCCAGGGCATTCCTCTGGATGCCCTGGGAGGCCACAGTCCTGAGCAAGAGGGTTTGAGATCTGTACAGGGGGGTTGGAGACCCTGGCACGGAGCTCAGGTGGACACTGCCTTTGACTTCAGTCCATGGGAACGGCTTCCAACATTGAGGGAAGAATTACAAACAACAAAGATGTGAAAAAAGTAGTTTAGTTTGGTATAGGATGAAAAATGATGTAGTTTTGAGTTTTTAGAATATAGATACATGGGGGACAAGATGGAGGATTTAGGGTGTTGCCCTTAGTTCTTCCTTCTTCTCCCCTGGCCTCCATCTTTTGGTGATGGTGGCACAAAGTAGTTTAAGGAGATTGGATCAGAGTAAAGTTGACCATTTTAGTATAGGTGATAGGTATTGGAATATAAGTATAAACAGGTGATACGTAACTTTCTGTATAAAGGGACTGCGACGTCCCACTGTGGGGGGAGTTGCCTCATGTCCTAGCTGCTGTTCAGATCTCGGCTGGGTACGGAGAACCTTTTAAGATATGAAACAATAAACAACACGAAATATCAAGAGAACAAGACCTTGAGGACTCTTCTTCTTTCTTGCGACCTGGCTCGGGGCCTTCAGAGGGAAAAAAGACTTTTTACCATCTTTAAGCTTGGGTGAGGAGACCAAACCCGACACTACCCAGTGCCTACAGAGCAAGTACAGTTATGGCTACAGTTCATAGAAGGAACTTAAATGATAATAGAAAACAGTGCCAAATGAATCCATCCAATTAACAATGATCACACTTAAAATATCACCGGGAAAAGACTAAATAGCCTATTGAGTCTGTCACATATAAGCACTAGCCTGGATTATGATTCCTGGGCATCAATAAACTCCCCTAAAAAGTTTCATCAGGCTGGGAATGAAGCAAATTATTTTCAAGCACAGCTAACTGGTTAAATTAACCACAAACCATTTGTTTTCATAAAGTTGAAGTCAGTCTAAATCCAGAAATGTTTTCAGGTTAGAAATTAAAACAAAATCGATCTCTCCAGAAAGCAGTGCATGAAAAGACTTTTTTGTCTCTGCAACACTGTATCATTCTGTGACATGAACTGAAAAAGGAGGTAAAATAAATCTTATTAATATATTTGCATGTATAAACAATGGAAAAACTGAATACAGTAAACCTAAGTAATAAAAAATGTTTTTGTATTTTAAAGTGTGTCAAAAACCACAGTTTCAAAAACCACAGTTTCAAAAACCGCTGGTAAGAACAGACATAATTCACACCCTTTTTTTTCCTCCCACAGATGTGAAACACTTAAACCTACTAATTTAGTCAACGGTGTGACCTGTTGACCCAAAGCTATCATATTTCATTATCCTCAAATTGGAGACACGTTGACTCCATGGCAGGAGACACCTGCATCACCCCCACCGATACCATCCAGCCAAGGGTTGGGCTGGGAGCATGAATTCACAGACATGGGTGAAGAAAGGAGGACATGTGTAACTCAGGCAGGACACAGCAAAAGCAGGGAGGTGGAGATTTCCTAGGAAGGACTATGGGAAGACACCTAAGGAGCACTAAATTTCTGGTCCTTGTTCCCCATCCTTTCCCAAGTTATCACACTTGTTTACTTCATAAAGGTGGCCGGAGGATTCACTAACATCTGTGAAGTACTTTAAAATTACGTAATGTTATTAAATGTGCATTGTACATGCCAAAACTAAATCCTTCAACTCTGGCTTGCCCAAATGGTTCAGATAAAGCCAATGGGAGCAATAATATATGGGTGAACAGGGAAAAAATTCTCTTAAGGAATAACATGGAGCAAACTCCAAGGCATTTATTGTGAGAAGGGAAAATGGGTATTTTATTCATTTTATGACAACTATTTCACGAAGCTGCCCTCACTTGCTTACCCCCAAAGGGTTATACCCTTTCCAGCAGTAATGGCCCTTGCCACTTGCATCAGCCATTTTAGTCTCAAGCTCTGTTCTTGTCAAAGTTAAAAGAAATTTCACAGGGTCCTACCAGGGCAGGCTCCCCAGCCTGGCTGTCATTGACATTTTGTGCAATCAATCTTATTTCCATCACTGAAGAGAGGAACCGTGTAACCTTCTGTGCACATAGTTATCAAAATAAGCATTTATAAATGAATATACAAAGGACTTATTTAAAAACAACACAAAGAGGAATTGAGAGGGTGCTGGACTTTATGACCCCAGTACACAGCTAAAGAGGATGGACAAAGGAGTGGGAGGAGATATGAAAGAGTTAAAGATTTGTAAGGATAGAGTTTTAAGAAGTTATTTGGCATGGGAATTAACATGAAAGGACACCCCAAAGGTTCCCTTTCTTGGATGAAAACCTGTCCTGTGTATGTTTAAGAAAGGCTTGTGACCAATATTTGCCCTTAACCCATCCTGCTGCAGATGGAGATGCTTCTCTCCCTCACCCCTCTTCATGCCACTGGCCCTCACCGCCTCTCTCACGCCAAGGTAGCTCAGTGAAATTGATCCATCTGAAAACCCCCATCTTTTCTGGTTAACTCTTCAGCCAGCACAGTTTTCAGACCCATCTTGCTCCATAGATATTGGTGGCACAAGATGCTGCAGGCAAGGAAGGAGCTAAACCACAAACAAGGAAGGGACAGAACAGGGGAAGACTGATCTACAGCACCAGGTGAACTGATTTACTAGGAATTTCAAGAGAGATCCCTTCCCACTCAAAAAAATGCAACAAACCAAGAGTAAAATGATGAAACTTCACAACCTTGCTGACTTGTTGGCCTCGATAGCAATTTACAACACAGCTTGCAAAGGTATATTTGGCTCCCAAAAGAGCAGCTTAAAAATATGTAGAGACGCCCATGTTCCCACATTCCTAGCTTCCACCTTTTTCAAGAGTGAACAGGATAACTCCACCTGAATTTATACTGCAGTAGTAGAATCAAAAACTCTACGAGAGTAACAAGAAAGTAGGTTTTAAGCAAGTGTCTTACTAAGTGCCTGTTTAACCTAGTTCTGGTGGGAATACACTGCATGAAGCCTTTGTGAACACTTCGTTCAGCACTGGGGGAGAGTCCTCTGTAAGCTTCAAGCTCCCCTGTGGTCAGATGCTGAAATATCAGTGTAAGCTCTGACATGAGCATCTCTTAATCATAGCACAAAAGCAGAAATATATCAGCAAAACAAAAGGAGATTATTGACAGTCTTAGTAGGCCTAATATATTTCAGTACATTGAAAGAACAAGTTAAAGCTAATTGCATACTTAAAATAAATCTATGATATTATCTCCAACATATAATTTATTATATCCTGTATTTAAAAATTATTTACTAATTAATTAAGTTTTTAACTAATTGATTAATCTCTCCTTCTCCTCAGTTTATTTTCTTTTGTTATTGTTTTGATTTGTTACTTTTTAATTTGCCAAACTAGAAAGTTGAAGCATAGTACAAGGAATCATGTTAAAATATTGTAGGAGCAGACCTGCTGTTGAAATTCAGACTAAAACCTAATGAAAACCACAGCATCTTCAGAACCCTACATGTCTGCACACATCTCTAGTGACAGGCTGGGGGCATGAGTAAATTCTTACATTAAAAAAAAAGAAAAAAGTATTATAAAGTTTTTGAAAGTTATAAATTGAAAACCCTGATTATATCATTTAAATAATCACCCACCCTATATTGTCTGGTATTCTGCAGGCTCTACAACTTTGGTCCAACTCTGAAATGGTTTAGATTGCAATGAAGGCCTTGCTGAAATAAAATAATTTTAATTGGCTGGTTTTGTATGTGACTAGGAAGACTTTAGACTCTTCCCAGTGAAGATAAAAAGGGGGAAAAAATCACTCTGTTAAGTATTTTGCACTGTCAATGGTACATTTCCATTTTACTTGAGCTTTGTTTCTGATTTCATTTTCACAGTACACACACCAGCTATTCCCAAAATGAATACACTAGGTTGAAGGTGGGTTTTTTTATACTTTTGCTGCTAGGTTTTTAGTTTAATGAAAATGATCTGCTGCGTTCAAGATCTTATTTTCATAGTCTATATAAAAATCAAATAATTATATTTTAAAACATTTTTGCTTTGGCAGAGATAAAACAGGTTCAGACTTGAAGGCCTTCTGTAAACATAATATAGAATTGAGCTTTGCTAACGTAAAATAAATGGGATAATGAGTTAATGATAATATGGCAACTACAACACATGATCTGTTATATCTGTTTTCATTCTTGCACCATTTAACAATTGTTTTCTCCATTACTTGTAACTCCATGGAAAAATATTAAGAGGGGTTTACAGCACTTGAACAGTCTTTGAAACCTTGTTAAAGCCTTCCACACAATAAATGATATTTTAATTTCCCATTTACAAAGAAGCTGTGTTCAATGACAACATTACAGTTTTTTTGAAGATACATAGAACTTGTGGGTAACCAAAGACCTGAGGTTTTGCAGAAGAATTTGACAAAACCAGAGTAGGACAGCTCGAAATAGCTCAAGCACAAGCAGTTTATTTGCATCTGAAGGAGGTAATGTCACATATCTTTATGACCCTCTAGTGCTTTTTGTTTCTAACCCCAGGAAGGACATGGGAATCTTATGAGGTTAGACAAGGCCAAGTGCAAAATCCTAAACTTGAAGCAGGCAGTTCCCAGTATCAATAGTCTGGGGGATGAAGGAATTGAGATCAGGCCCACTGAGAAGGACTTGAGGGCACTGGTGGATGAAAAACTGCCCATGAGTCGGCATGTGCACTCATCACACCCTGGGCTACATCCAAAGCAGTGTGGCCAGCAGGCCAAGGGAGCTGATTCTGTCCCTCTACTCCACTGTGAAGAGACCTGGAGTGCTGCATCCAGCTCTGGCGTCCTCAGCCCAGGAAGGACACTGACCTGTAGGAATGGGTCCAGAGGAGGGCGATTAGAGTAGAGGAATGTTTCATGTCTCCTGTGAAGACAGTCTGAGAGAAGTGGGGCTGTTCAGCCTGGAGAAGAAAAGGGGAAATGACTGCAGCCTTTCAGTACAGTGAAAGGGGCTTGTAAGTAAGATGGGCACAATCTTTGTAGTAGGGCCTGTTGCAATAGGACAAAGAGTAAGGACTTTAAATTAAGAAAGGATTATTTTAGTTTAGCTATAAAGAAGAAGATTTTGACAATGACGACAGTAAAATACTGGAACAAGTTGCCCAGAGAGGTGGTAGATGTGCCATCCCTGGAAATATTTAAGGTCACGTTAAAACGGGGCTCTCAGCTACTTGATCTAGTTAAAGATGTACCTTCTCTTTGCAGGGGGGTTTCATTAGCTGACCTTCAAACCCACCCTATCCTATAATTCTATGATTTCACGTCATCGGACTTGGAGATCTCGAACCCGTCTCCCCGCGCTGTTCCGAAGAGAAGGGCCATCTCCGTGGGGCTGCAGTCGCCGCCGTGGCCGCTCGGTGGCGCTGGGTGCCCGCGGGAGCGCCGCGCATCCCGCACCATCCCCGCGGCTTTCCCGGGAGCCAGGGCTCCCCGGAGCCCGGGCTCACCGCCGTCCCAGCTCCTTCCAAGGGCCCCGGATAGCCTGCAAACGCTCTCTTCTCGTCCTGGAAAGCACTGGTTCCCTCGAGAGAGCAAAGTGTGGCCATGCACAGGTACTTGGTGGTTCCAGCACGGCTGAGACAATCATCTTCCAGGTTAAAAAAGAAAGTTTATCTAGACACAAATACCCATAAGTGAAGATGTTCTTATATGGCAATCTCTGAAATATATAATAATGTAGACACATATGCTTTTTTTTTTTCCATTTTTTTTCAATTTCTTCACTTATATAATCGGCATTGCTCATTAATCCCAAAGAAATTCTTTTCTTTTAATAACTACCAATCTTAACGAGCCAAGAACCTTCAGTTATTTTAAACACTGCTGCGTCTGGAAAGACAGCTCACTTGTAAGCACACAGTGTCAATGTTACAATCGCAAGCAGAAACACTGAGTCAGATATGTGAGCCCCGGAGGGGTCAATAGGGCTCCACAGGTATTTCCAACTTGCAGAAATCTTATAACTAGTGATAGATGAGCTGGAAAAACACAGCTTCTATCTCAAACACAGCTGGATCCTGGGACGAGAAGTTACCAAAATCATCTTTCTACTTCTAAACTGAAGAAATACCTTAAAAAATGATCGGAGAAAGCTGAATATAAAAGTAATGTACCTCCTTTCAAGCCTTCTAAAACAGGCCAATGAGTCTTATTACAGCTTGTTCACTTTTACCAAAATTAGTTTAAAACCTTAACACACTGAGGACATTTTTCTCAAAATCACATAATATACTTTCACACTTCTGAAGCAGTAAACAATTTCTATAAGCTTCACCACACCGTGGCTCAAGTGAGGGCTGTTGTTTTTTTCTGCCAGAAGCAACAACACACTAGAGGGAAAAAGGTAAACTATATAAGGGAGATGCTGGATTAGCAGCCAGTGAACTCTTGTGATGATCCATTGTAGCAGCTCTGTGGCCTCGCTATCTTGAGCCATTTATCACCAAAGTTTCAGCATCTTCTCTAGCAGAGGTCAGTCAGCTGATGCTTAAAACACCATATAATCATACTGTGCAGGCTTGTGCTTTGGGGCTGAAATTTGGGATTATGGTTGAAGATAATCCATTCAGGCTCTGGAAGCCTTTGTCTTTTTTCTTTTTTGTTTTTCTTTTTCTTTTTTTTTTTTTCTTTTTTTTTTCTTTCTTTTTTTTCTTTTCTTCCTACTGCAGAATGCATTTATTTGACTGCAAACCAAACCAGAAGAAGCACAGACACCCTGTGACCATCTCACTGATTTTGGCTTCCTCTCCATCTCTGGATATTGAGACTGTGAGCTGCACTTCAGTGAAGCTGAGTATTTGAAAGCCAAATTGTCTCACACAGGCCCTGTCTGCAATTCGAGAATGGTCCTAAGACTTATTTTCAGTTTTCCACTCCAAAGACAGCAGCAGGACTTTTCCTCTTGAGATCCTATTAGAGCTGGAGTTGGTGGGGTTGCAGCAAATATACTTAAAATGCATTTATGTGATTTAGTTTCTGTGCAATTCCCCCCCTACCATGCACTCTCTGCAAAAAGGGCTGTAATTAGAACTACTCAGTGCACTGTGGATATCTTTATTTAATTAGCGTTGGTAAATTACATGGCAAAAAAGCAGCTCCTCCTCTCCTTTCATGTCCGTGAAGACTCCCACAGACAGCAGAACCAGGATCTTCCTGGGAAGCAAAGTTTTATGACATCAGGCAGGAATTGCATATTCCTTAACGTACTACAGACAGGCTCGACAGACTCTGGGTGTGACTGGAGACAGAAGCAAGGGCCTGAGGAGAGCAAACTGCAGCTCTTCGAGTCAGGGCTCATATGCTGTTGATTTTTTCAGACCATTGCTGGATCACTACTGGCTTGAAGAAGGATCACTTTTTGCCCTATTTCTGTCCTCACTACATTTATTTCCAAATACTAAGTTTGGACAAGGTACAGAGGAGTCGTTGTTGAGGGCCCAATTAGCACAACAACAGGAGACCTACTACTCAATACGATGAGTAGGAAGTAACATTTGGGCACATTTTAAGATTCCAGTCTCTTAAAGCTTTATCTCTCAGTAATGCATCCCAATTTCAGAAAGAAGCAGATTCCAGTACTTCCTCAGTGTTACCAGCTTGCTTGGTACCCAAATAAAATAACTTTCTTGCAAGCATTTCACTACTGAATCTGAATTTTTTATTACTGTTGTCTCCTTCACATCAAACTGACCTTCTCTAAGAGCTATACATCTTTCCCTGGTTTAGAAGTACTGGTTCCACTCCAGCACATAAGAGTAGTTTTATTCTGCAACAAAACTGTACAGTGCAAGGAAATGAGAGGGGGTCTTCTCCATCTGGCAGATGATCCTTAGAAGTGGAAAAGAAGATGTGCAGGCTTATGCTATTAAACTTTTTGAGTTCAAATGGGATCCAGCTGTTTGGGATCCACAGCAGTCTTGCAGTTTAACTGTTCACAGTATGTGTACTTTCAATCCCCTTATTTTTGTTTTCTTTAATTGTTGGGGCCTGAGATCATAAACGCCTCAGTCTTTCAAACGTGAAGTGCAGCTCTTGGTAATTTGTACTAATCAACTGCAGTAAGAAATGTCTGCTCCATAAGCTTCAATGCTTTTTCTCTCCCTTGACAACATAATAGACTTCTTACAAAAAAAATAAACATCTGGTTTGAGTTGAACATCAAATTGCAGTTGCTTTAAGTGCCAACTATTAAATTACCTCAAATGTTTAATGTTTGAACATGACTTTTCGAGACAGCTAAATTTTTTAACTGTAGCACAAATGTACAGTTAGAACTGCTTTAGAAGGTTAAACCCCTTGAACATAGGGAGTTTTAAAAATCATGTGTACTTTGGTCACTCTTCTTGCTTTCTATTTACAGAAATTATTATTGAGACAGGTTCTTATACAACCAAATATGCCTCATCCGATGGTAACAGGAAGAAAAGCTTTATCTAGAACTCAGGGACTTAATTCTGAACTCTGGAACATAGGGAAGGACTGTCAAGACTGTCCAGAACTTACTGAGTCATGCAAAAAAAAAAATCCTGTGGACCAAGGTTACAGCCTGTATTTTCATCAGGAAGCTAAGCATTAATATATGAGACTTCCCTCACGTAAAAAAAGCCAACCTTCTTTCCTTATTTAGCATTATTTTCTGGAGATGAGTTTTACAGTCTGATTTGCATGACAGCATTTCAAATTTACAGCTTTACATAAATGTTGCTATTTTCCTGAAACTACCCAGTTCTTGATCCACCACATTTTTGCAAGAGAGATTTTTCTTTTAATATTTTTCTTTTTTTTTTCTGTAAGTAGGTTTCCAGTTCTCTCAGAGGGATTTTTAAGATAGAGAACAGTACAATTTGAACTATTGAAAGCAAATTAAAATGAACAGCAAATTTGCTGTTTTGCTAATGCTTGCAATTTCTGTCTGACTGGAATTGACAGTGTTGCTGAGACTTTTTTATGATGTTTCAGGGAGAGGAAAAAAAATGTTTTATTCATTGTGAGAGGGCTCTAAAAGGGCACCAGGGAAGTGTAAATGAAAACCATTTTCATATTCCCTTCAGTATTTCTGCAAAACCCTTCTCCAAACCAAAACAGAGTAACTACAAGTGCCGACCAATAATAGCATTGTTTACTTCTTCCCTGATCAAAGTGAAACCACAAGGAGAATTAACAGGGGAAAAAAAATTAAAATTAAAGCACAGATTACTGCAGCTGAGCAAATTACTGGCAATTACTCTGGTGACTTCTAAATTGGATGTGACCCAGTGTCAGTGGTTGTCTATGACTGTGTTTTCACCAAAGGTGATTGTAATTGTTGTGATGATAAAGTTAGTCCAAGGAGAAATTAGTAATTACGAAGGTGGGGGCACCTGATTAAAGTTTCCATATTATTTAGATGGCTGTTCATAATACTGACTGGCTTTATCCAGAATATCTGAATTCTATAACACAGCTCAGCTCTCAGATTCACTGAAGAACACACTGAAACCTTGATCATAATAAAAATCCACTGATTTTTTCAGGTATTGCATGGGAAAAACAGTGACTGTTTGTGGACTGTAGATAGATAAGAACTGTGTTTTGCTGAAAGTGACCTGAACAAGTTCAAGGGATACAGGCCCAAGTGATCTTTGAAATCCATCATAGACAACAAAGAGCACATTTTCCTTCCAAAAAACATCTAAACCAAACCTGACTAACCAATCCTACTACTCTAGACATTCACAGTGTCTGGAAAATGGATGCACTTGATTTTCTCCTACTGAACTTCATCAGCAGATATATTCTGGTGTATGTGATTAGGGAAAAAAACCCACTACATGTCTTCAACTAGCAGTTTTGTAGCTTGATTAAAATGGCTTCAGTTACCACTTAAATAATGCAAATGGATAAGGATGAAAATTAAGAGGTGAAAAAATTGAAAGAGATCAGTGAGGTTATGTGGCCCAACATCCTTCTCAAGCAGGGACACATAGAGCCACTTGCCCAGGACTGTGTCTAGATGGCTTTGAAGTCAATCTCTCACTAGTTCTCTTCTCTAAATTCACTACTCTGATGATGTTATTTCAGTTTATGTGACTTATTAGCAAAACCTGCTAAGAGAAATTTGCTGATAGAAAACATGATAAAGACTTTGGTTTCCTTCAGTACACTGAAAGAGGTGACTCTGTTATTTAGATTCTAGAGGAAAAATGGATCAGGAAGTAACATGAAAATTGTTGCCACAGAAACAACAAAACTTGCAAGAAAAATATTAAATGAGGAGATACATCCTGGAGGCAATGTCCTTTCTCATCAGAAGTGCCATGGGGCTTTTAGGTGAAGAAGAAGAGCTGAAGAAGAGCTGAGAGAGATGAAGAAGCATTCTGGGACGTAGTGACTAGCATAGAGTACTCAAATGGAATGCAGTCAACACTGTTTGCACCTACATATCCTATCAAATAGGTATATTCCCAAATACCTACTCAATTACCTAAGACAGTGTTTTAGGAAAGATGCTATTACTTCCACTTTTCCCCCAAAATTCACCTACCTGGTTAATGCTAACAGTAAAAAAACCAGAAGAACTAACAAACTTCAGCTATTTTCAGCTGAGATATGGTTCTGTTTTTGAAAACCACTGAAGAAAGCCCCAAATTCCACAAGCAGCTTCCTTTCAACCTAATGCTGGACAGGCCCTAAGGATCTGAGGTATGTTACTCTGTTTAAATGTTCTCCTGTTGAAATTATTTCTGGAAATCTATTTCAGTTGAACTAATGACATAATAATGGAATTGCAATCAATATCAGAGCAGGATTATTTCGTTATTTTACCACCCAAGAGTCTCCAGTCAGTCTTTAAACCAAACATCATCTACTGAACTTCATATGCCTGCAGCAACAGGGAGGGTGGAACCAAACCTAAGGAAACTGTTTTTTCTGTCTGTGAAAGTAGTTGGAGACTGAAAATTATTAATTGCAGAATATATATACTTCCAAATTTTATGAAGGAGACATATAAACTCATTCACCAATTCCAATAAGGATATTTGAACAGAGAAGAAAAAAAAAATAAATGTGCTTTTGTATTGGGAAAGGGAATCAAAGAAAAACAGGAAGAAAAGGGTCATAGAGAACTAGCTGCCTTAGAAATGTACCACTGTTTTCTGGAGAAACCATGTACGGTGATAAAAGGCCTGGAGGCATGGAAGGTGCAGACTACTAGGGCAACTCAAGCAGAGAATACATGTGCCAAGGTTTTTTTGTGTCATTCGGTTTTGTATATACATTATCAAATTAATTACTGGCTTGTTTATAATCTTAATGCATCAACTCTGTAATTATGTGTGACAACATCAAAATTCTGAGGAGGTAAATTGTGCGTCCCCAAGGATGAACTCATGAGGAAACATGCTTGAACTAAGACTTTCAAAGGGGTTTAAATTAGTTGATTTTTAAGCTTCACATCTCTTTTGAAGGAAGGAGAAGAGAAACTGTGCTCAGGAGAGGGGTCAAAGTTACCATGAGAAAATCTGTCAAGAGAGATGCTGAGAATCTTCACAACATAATTAAAACACTTTTTCTGCAATATAACATAAAAGGTTAATGAATGCTCAGCCAGAAAGAACACTGTAAGGGCTCTAACAGATGTGAGGGAACAATGTCAGTAAGAAAGAGTTAAGAGAAAAAATAGATGGAAAAAAAAGGTGAGCATAAAAAGAGAAGGAAAAAGAAAGAAGCAGAAAAAGCAAAAACTATACAAAGCCAAAAGAGCATAAGGGTTGCATTTTAAGAAATCCATGTATGTTTGTGCTCCCTTCTCTCTATCCCTAGTTCCAAAAATTCAGCTACTACTTTGGACGCCCAGTACAGTGTTCTCCTTCAGTCAGCATCTCTGGCCTTACAGAGTCTGCAGAGATTTGGGCGCTTACCAAGCTCTGAGTAGAAAAGAAGGGAGATTCAAGGAGGACAGGTATATGCAGAAAGTCTGCACAGTGCTTGCAGTGAGTAGCCTAACTGTTTAAGTGGATGATTAAATAACTGTGTGCCTTGTGCCCTTCTCAGGGCTGAGCCCGCCATATGCTCCAGGGGTATGCACCACTGCCAGTCATACTCTTGGTCTAGGAAACTCCTTCTCCTGAGGCCAAATCTTCCCCCAAGAGCTTTTCTACCAATCTGGGCAAGTCAGCTGCAGCAGGGAATTTCTCCACACCCTGAACATTGTAGTGAGGTCTCGTAGGAAAAACAGAAGAAGAAGATCACAATATACTAGACCACCACCTACAAGATTCAATTACCTTCTTGGTTTGTGGCTGAAATAATAATTGAGTTTTATTCTATTACCTGCCCACATATCATCATCTCTCTTATCAGTAGGAGAGAACTCCATGACAGTACAGCTTCACCTGTTAAAAATTATCCTACAGCATCCAGCCAACAGCAGCATCACCCCGATGAGAGCTTACACAAAGACCTCATGCAGCAATGCAAGTTTCCCATGACTTTCAGCAGCTTTAAAAAAATTGCTTTTATTTCCAAGAAATGTGATATTTACCATTACCTGTAATTTGACAGCATCAACCCACAGCTGCAAGTCTCATGCCAAGAGCCTGAGAAAGTGAGTGTGACATACAGCAACCTGTTCAGGGAGAAAGAGAGAAGCAGAAATCCTGTATGGCAAAGATGGAACTTGGCTGTGGAACCTCTCCTTCCAGCTGCCCCAGAGCCAGGAAGAGTCTGTGATCCTATTTAAACTGCCTTTAGACCTGCTTATTGCTATGATAGTTTGCAGCCTACAGTGTGGATGGACCCTATTTTTTCCAGAAAATTCTGTCCTCAGTGGACTCTGACTACTCAGTGCAAAATGGGCAAGGCAGGTTATGGGATGGTGAGGGAGTTGAAACACTCATATTCCTTTCTTCTAAAAAAACCCAAGCAAACAGGAAGATCTGTCTCCTGACTGTTCGACAGAGATGGAAGAATGATACAATTCAGCTGGCCAAAACAGCGCTATGAGCACTTTTGGCCTTGAATTTTCATAACTTGGTCAAAGGTTCTGCATGCTGTTACCCTTTTTTCCTCACCAAGCCCTTGTTTGGCCATCATTCTTGTGGTTGCTAGAGCTTTGTCTCCAGGCAAAATCTCCCTTTTCTTGCTTTCCCATCCCTGCCTACTGGCTACACAACTGGTCTGGAAGCTGCAATTTGTCTTCTGGGCTTCTTGCCCAAACACGGCTGTGGTGGAAATCTCAATGTCTTCGTGCCTTCCCACTCTCCTTGCAGCTGCTCCCCTCTGGAAGGAAGAGGAAGGGTGTCCATGGCATCCCATCCCATTAGGAGAAGCCTGCAGATGTTAAGCCCTTGCACACAGGGAAAGACTCTGAGATCTGAGCGTGCTTGGACAGAAGGCAGCAGCACAGAGCAAGGCACTATAGAGGGAGTCTGCAACAGGTAGAGAATCACCTGTGGTATTGAACAACCACCTTGAGCAAACCAAACCAAACTATCCCTACTGCACAGAAGGTCTAAGATTTAACCTCCTTAAGTGAGTCCTTGGTGTAAAGACATACTGCATAATAATGCAAATCATTATAACAGGTAAACATTTGCATTCGTCCTCCCTTCCCTGAGGACTGCTTTATCCATTCACCTTTTAGAGTGGGATGTCCTTTGATCACAGATCTATCATTTGCTTAGTAGAGCTGATTATTTCTATTGTTTGTGCATTTTCAGATGCAAATGAACAACCCAGTTACTTTGCCAACAAGCAGCAGGCAGCAGCAATGTATATTATCAGTAGTGTTATTACCCAGCATGGTCTGGATGGACAGATGGAGGGGATGAGCATCCAACAGCAAACAGGACTGTCATTTTAACAGCATTCCAGTTTGTGCAGTTTAACCTTACTGGGAAATAACAATTTTTTTCCCTCACTCAGCTTTGCTTAGCACAACAACAAGCAAGGTGGTCACAGAATAATGGAGGCACAGGGAACTTTGAAATCCACACAATGTTTTAAAGAAATATATGAAAAAAAAAATTCAAACCCAGTATGTTTACAAGCAACAAGAACAGTGATACCAAAACTGCAGTCCACTGGGACATTCGCCCCCTAAAAAATAGCTTTTGAAAGAAACCCACTGCTCATAATGTTTTCTAGCCCTTTGCTTTTCTCTGTCTCCTCACTTATTATTGCTGCTTGAGATAGCCCTTGTCAGGACAATCTTGAGAGTCTTCAAGAGGTGCCAAATTACAGAGACCTCAGGTTTTTCACAGTTAGTTGTTCTTTTCACTGCTGGACTCTTCTAAAGCAAACAAGATTGAATTAATATGTTTTTACTGTATCTGTTCTTCTGCTCTGCTGTTTCCCATGGCCTAGCAGAGGAAGTGTGATTGCCAAGTGTTTTCTCATTTTGTTTAATCTGATACAAAAGGTCACCTCAAGCATCCTTTTGGTATTTGCTCCAGAGCTCAATACAAGTGGTGGCAGCCCCAAGAAGAATTCATGTTGCTAAACTTCAGAAATATTTGGGATTTTAGATACAAACAGATGTTTCCTTTTGGTAGCTTCATTTTCCATGTGATATTCCAAGAAGCATAACGGGTGTAGCTGAATCACAGATAAATATTTTCCGGAAATCAATTAGTTTCACACACTGCTTCACCAATTTTGAGACTATAACTTCATAGTTAAATAAAAGAGATAAATAATTGATTTGTTTAATCAGACTCCTATTTAAATAGACCACCAATTCTTCTTAATATCCACAGCTAAATTTTGCAGCAGAAGCAGGAAAATAGAAAAATTGGCTCAAGTTCAGGTCTGATGTAGATCCATCAAAATTAGCAAAAACTGGGCTGCCTTGGGGTCAGTTCTGCTGCACCTGGTTGGCATATTGTATTTGCACCAATAAAACAAATAACTCTAGGAATAACTATTTAATCTGGAGGATTCGTTAATAACTATGGATTTATGCTCTCATCCTGTAGTTTAAAGTTGGTTTTAATATATAATAAACATAGTTTTAGTTATATCCAATGCTGTTCTCTAAAACAATCCCTTTTGCAAAGTGATATTTAACTCCATGTAATTTTAAATAGATGGTTAATAAAGTCTTCCTGGATATACTGAGAGGGCTTCTGTCCCCTCAGGAAAATGCATGCCATTCCGACCTTTTCAGATGCAAAGTATGTGCTCTTTGGAAGTTTGTATTTATGGGTCAGACATAATGACTTTACATGGAAAAGATGAGTCAGGAAAACTCCACTTACTTTTTCAGAAGAGTAAATTGACCATTCGAGGACACTAAAAGGGCAGAGGAATTATGAAACAAAGGTTGTTTAAAATGTTTCAGCATTGCAGTTAAGCAGATAAAGCATCAACTCTAACCCCTGACTTCAAAACACACAGGTCATGACTCAGTTTTGGCAGCTCTTCTGTAATGACCCAGTTGCCATAATCCTGATATTTGTAAACGTAAATAGGCAAAGAAGGAGGGGACAGGGACAAGGCCTATTATACAGCAAAAAAAATACCCCAAACCAAACCCCAAGAAGCAAATCAGCTTCCAAAGGCTTCTGAGCAATGCAGGCTGATGCCAGCAATGCACAGAGGGGTGGCACGGGAGAGAGTGAGAGCGCTGCTGGGGAGACTAGCAAGAGAAGCTGCCTGAAATGAAATTAGCGCCTTAGAGAATAATGCTAGATTCAGAATTCCTCTTTATGATGTATGAATTACTCTTCTTTTGAATATCCAGATTCCTGAACAGAAATTAATTTCTGACTGTTCCTGTCTGATTTTGATCACTTTCAGTCCAAAGGGCACTGTCTGAAAAACAGGAGCTACACAAGCTCTTTGAAGTGAAAACACATACGGGTGATAAAAGCCCTACCACTGGCCTGTTTGTCAGGATTTTACCTCCTTCTGTCAAGAAACTTAAGGAACTAGTTTCAACCAAAAGAAAGAGATCACATAGAACAGAAGCATGACAGGTTTTCCCTCTCAGGAGGGGCAGCAGTTGTTCTGAAGAATCAGACCAAATAGATCACATAGATCACTGGGGCTGTCTGCCTGCATTATTGTCAGCTGAATGATAAAGCTTTAGGCAAAAACAGATTTCCTAAATCCATAATTCTTCTTTTCTTGTGCTTTATTGATACCACATAAAAACAATACCCGATATCTGTCTTGGTCACACTGGAGAAAAATGCAACGTGAGTGGCTACAGAAGACCCAGGTCAAAACACAATGCAAGAGATACAAAACCTGACATCTCATTACACACCACAAAGAGAAACAAAAAGAAACGAACAGTGATATACAGGGAGAATAACAGGAGAGAAACAGTGGGAGATACAGGGAGTTTAATACATGAATTTGGACAGCTATCTGTGTCATGACCATAATGTTGAACTTGGATGCCTCTCGAAATCAATATTTTGTATGTTTTGTAAGGCAACATATTTTCTAAGCACCTCCAGCATTTCAGACACATTGGATGCTCAGCATCCTTAAACACATATTCCAGTCTTTCTTACTGTATTAATCCAAAAGCCTCTAGCCGGGTGGAGAAGCAAAATAAAATAGGGAAGAGGACAAAGAATATTTCAGGGGAACGCCCCCCCCACCCCCCCCAATAACTTGTAAGTCCTACAGTATAGAATCAGTTCTAGTGATGTTTTTCACATGCTCAGATGTTGTAATGTTCCAAATCTGAACAGCCAAATTATTATTCTAGTGCATACATGTTTGTGTCCTGCCACTACTCTCACTTCTGGTAGACTTTGGCAAATGTAGTATATGGCAAAACTCTAATCCATCATGGTTTTTATCATGGGGGTGTGGGGGGGTGTGTGGGAAATAAAACCCAAAACAAACCTGCTCTGACTGTTAGAGTTTGACTGTATTTCGAAGGTAGGAAAATTTATCAATTCTCCTGTTTCATATGCAACTCAATGCCTAAGACATTGTAAATTAAGTTCAATTTCTACCATGGAATAAATGAAAAGGCTAAAAATAAAAACTTATAAATGAGAATGGAAGAGATTTACAGGTACAGCTGTGCTAATTGGAAGGGTAGGTGATTTTCACAGGTTGGATAAAAGTGTGTGATCAGACTGAAATTTAGGTATGCCTCAGGTACATTTGCAAGTGCCAATAAAAACAACTGAATCCAGCATCTGAGTAGATCAGAATCACTGCAAGCTAACAGTTTGGAATTCATTAGTACTTTGTGCCTTGGACTTATTCTAAATACTTCTAAATAAAATATGTGAGAGACTATTTGAAAGTGCACCCAATTATATACTACAAACATCTCAAAGAGCTGTTAGCACTTCAGCAAACTGCCAGTCTGTGCTGACTGCAGTTTTACAGAGAAAAACTAAGGAGACTTCATCTCCAAAATTGTCAGGTTTTTGATGCTCCCTTTAGTGTGAATACTATTTATAACTCTCCAGTTACCAAATCAGCTTTGGTCAATAGATATGTTATAGAATAAATAAAGTTCTTAGCCATTCTGGTGACAAAGATGCTGAGCCTTAATCTCTTTTCCATTTAAGCCACAGAAATGGAAGGAAGGGATGTCTATTTTCTGCTAGACCTCTGCAGTCTCAGGTTCTTAGGGACATATCCTGGCAGGAAAACCAAAAGGATCTGCACTTTATGCAGCAGAATAGTATCACTGGGATTCCAGTGAACCATTCCAATCACAAATCATTCCTGAACAAAATAACTTCCATTTAAGCTAGATTTATTGAAAATTCAATACTCCTTCCTTTTCTTACTAAGAACAGACTGTATTTTGGCTGTAATCTGCAGGCTGTAAATGGCTGTTATCTCTTATTTCAAAACAGATAAAACAAACCAAAACAAACTCCCATTATACAGAATTTAAAAAGGAGATAGGAAAAAACCCCAAAAATCTGCTGACCTGAATGCCCCAAATTTCTTGAAAAATCCCCCTATGCCAAGGAGTGAGACACCAGAAGGTAGTGCTACACCAGGAAGAGCACTAGGCTGGAAGGCACAAGTAGAACTGTACAGCAAGGATCTCAGCACCTTCACCAGGCTTACAGGAACTCCTGCAAAGTTCCGGAATTTTGGCTTATTTACTACTTCATTCATTTTCATATTGAACTCAGTGAGTACAGATAGCTCTGGGTTATTTCTGCCACTCTTGCATTAAAAAGTTGCACGAGAGTTTTATACTGCCAATACCTAATACAGGTGTGGTGCTGGGAGAAAGAAAAACCAAAGGTTGTGACAAAATCTTTTAAATAACATGGTTTTAAACAGCAAGAGGAAGAGGAGAAATTTGGTTCAGGGGAAACTAATTAATTGGGTCTTTGTGGTAATGTCTTTAAATTTCCAAGTTATTAACTTGCTGCAATGCTCATGAAAGATTTTCTCTCTTTGGTAATTATCAGCTGAGACAGACATTTCCATGTCAGTCAACACTAAAGTTCATCTCTCTAAGTTGATCAGATCTGAGAAGTTATGTATTTCTTTTTAAAGATGAACGTCTTAGAGCACAGTCCTCCAATACAATTAATTCCATCACCACAGACCTATTACTGATGGGTACCTACATTAGGAGTCTTGAAGTCTTTTCACTATCATGGAGTGAACAGAAGAAGGATTAAGCTGTTGCTGAAGGAAAAAAAAAAAAAAAAAAAAAAAAAAAAAAAAAAAAAGGCAAGATAGAACATCTGCTGTATGTACTGAGCAACACTCCAAACTGTCTCGTAAGTCTAACATATGCTCCCTGTCTTGCAGCATGCTTGTTCAAGATTTAGATTGTGACATAGTAACGGCAAATAAACCATGTTATCCTTCAGTTATAAACAACATTTTTTTCCCTGAAATCATTCTTTTCCTGAGCATGGTCCTTTGCAATGAAATGTTTTTTGACCTTTCATCCGATTGGTATCACTACTGTGTATCCTCCCCTATTTCAAATTGTTTTACAGCAGTCAGATAGAGGCTGCTACAGTGCTGAGCAACTTTGAAATTTTAACTTCAATATTTAAATATTTAGCAAGGTGAGGAAAATAAATGGTACAATCTTAGATATGTCAATAGTACAATGACAGATGAGAGGATAAAGATTGCCCTAAAATATAGATTTGGACATATTAAAAGAGGTCTTTCTCACTGTCAGGATGAAGTACAGCAGTGCAACAATGAATCACAGATACAATTTCAGTGAACTTTTCTGGATCCAGATAGGATACGTGTGTATCTCCATGTAATATAATTTGTTAACATAATGCCTACCTTGCTCTTGTTGGCAAGGAATTAAATAAGAGCACCATGTAACTATTTGCAACCTTCCTACCTTCTTCACATTCCAGGGAAAGAATAGTCCTTTCTTGACTTAAAAGAGGCATTCAGGTTTATTTCAAAGACAATATCCTTGAGATATTTGTCCCTTAGGAGATAAATCAATTTCTCAATGAGAAAACTTGTCTCATTATCTTTCTGTATATGATTTTTATCTATTATGTACCCAGGCCTTCTTCAGCTATTCAAATTACTTCCAAATATTTACTGCAAGTAAACAAATATACATTGAACTAATGACAATGAAACAAATTGCACACTTGAGAAGCTAAGTGAACCAGGAAAATGCTGGCTAACGGGATTTTTGCCAAGGGCTTCACAAAAAGCTTATCTGCTCTATTTCCTTGAATTATCTTATGGTCAAGTTGTTGGGTTTTTTTCCCTAGTCTCACATGGCAAAGCAAAATGAACTGGACTAGCCCAGATTGATGTATAAGGTGTTACATTACGGTAAGACTTTTGCCATCGCTAGAAGTCACGGCTGTGACTCTGCATACATGTTTTGTTGGGCATTCATTCTCACAATATTCCAAAAAATAAACCACTCACTTCACAACCTCTGAGCACTTGCTACATTACAAAGTGCTATGCATGTGTTGACTGACAGATTGCTTCAATGTTTGTTCGGATTCTCTCTTGGTACAGGTTCCACATGGATGGATCTCAGAAGTGCAATAAAGTATTTGGAAATACTGATGTCTTGGTTTGGGAAGACAGGTATCTGCCAGGCTCGAGTTTCCTTTGGAATGGAGAGTGTAAACTACTGCCCCGGTTTTGGGGTGTTTTTTTGTTTGTTTGTTGGTTTAGTTTGTTTGTTTGTTTTTTAATTATAAATTTACAACTAGAGGCTCTTAGGCAAAGATTTGGGAATAGGAGTAGCAATTTTTTACTAGTACGTATTACAAAGCAAACAAACAAACAAAAAACCACCCTAAACAACTACAGCATCAATAACAAAAGAAAACAGTACCAAGAACCTTGAGGGCTTTGTTTCACAAAACCCAGGGCAGTTTGGTTTCGGTGCCCCTGCAGGATCCTCAGAGCACCAAGTTGAAACAGTGGAAAAGTCCCGGGCTGGTAGCTGGGATGGCAGGGTGTCCCGGCAGGCAGGGGCAGGATGTCCCGGCGGGCAGGGGGTGCAGGGTCACGCTGTAGCAAGAGGAGCAGCGCCAAAGAAGCCGAAGGCGAGGCAGGGCTGGCCCAGCTCCCACAGGTGGCAGAGAAAACTCAGGATTCAGGCCGAACCAGTGATAGTAGATTTCCCAGGACTGGATCCCTTTGGCCACAGTGAAACTCCTCTAGCCAGCAACAGCCCAGCCGTTCTCTCTCTCCGAATGCCGAAAAACGAACAGCCTGAACAGCTCGCAGCTGCCTCAAGCTTTGTCTTTTACCTTCGTTATCTCCCCCTTCAAACTTTGTCCACCTCTTTGTTTCGGTTAAGTACTCTCAAGTATCCAACACTTGGTCTCCTTGGTAACTTATGGGGAAAAAATTCTTTAGAGAAAGAAGGAACAAACCTAACCCCCAACAACTGAATATACCCAAAATTGAAATACTGGGGGGGGTGGGGGGGGGGGCGGGGAGGGGAGTGATTAGAGATTATGCTTGCCTGGACAATAAAAAAAAAACCAAAAAAACAACACCTTGGTAAAGAACAGGATTATGCCTATATATGAAGTCAAGAAACACCACAATTTATTAGCCAAGGACTGCTTTACTTGGCAACAGTTTCAAATGCACTTTGCAATGAAAAATCAGGTTATACTTTGGTGAGAATAGATATTTTTAACAGTACCCCAACTTTCTTTTTAACACTCAATAGCTTTTGAGATTTACATATGCAGGGGACTTCCCATTTCTGGGCAACAAACAGTTTATTTCTACAACATAAAATTATTAAACATTGATTATCAAACTATAAATAAATGTACCTTTACAAATCCAACAACAAAGGAGATGTGTGTCACAGCGTAAAAACTCGTAAAAACTCATTAAATCTCTTTAAAGTGTCAGATTCCTCTTTGTTAGTAAATCTCTCTATTATTTTTGAAACCTCTTGCTTCCAAATATTTATTCATACTATATTATTCATTCGAATTTTTATGGTCTTGTTTGTATAAACAAATGAGATATCAATTTATTTAAAAAGACTTATCAAGGAACATCTCTATAAATAAAGTCATGTACAATGATAGTAAGAGAAATATTTGTGTTTAAAGACAATTGACTATTTTTCTACAGGAACTTAATTTCTATGGGAATTAAAGTATGCACTTGAGAAAACTCAACTTTTTATGGAGAAAAACACAACAGCAGCATTTGGACAAGCTGCCAAAACTATGCTATATTTAGCATGGAGCAAAAAGAACAAATCCAGCATCCAGCACACACTGTTTCCTGATACTTATTCCTCATTTCTACTGTAGAAAATAAGAGATTGTGGATTCAACATTTATAAAACAACTTGTCTCAAAGGAGTTGCCCACGTGAAAAAATCAAGTACATCCCTATGCATGCATAATTTGTCTGATTTAATTAATTTTTTTTTTTTTTTTTTTTTAACCAAAGCTTCACTCATGGACCTCACACAACATATGTACACCCTTGGTGGCCAGAGAAACATGAATTAGGGGGAGTAGCCAGGTTTTTGGAAATCAAGTAGTATTTCTCTCGTTCACTGGTGGAGTTTTCTACAAACATGTATTCTGCCATGGAAACAAATTATTTTTGTAGACTCATCCCCTACAATCAAAATGTTAGTTTACTAGTTAAATAAATATCCTGATGAGTAGACAAACATCCTGGAGCAGACTCATTTTTTTTCTCCCAAATCCTCATTTTTCAAATCTCTTCCAGGAAAGAGCATAAAGAAGGCGGTACAAGAGACATGCATACTTTACCCAGTCCCTTCTTCTAAGGGTCCAAATGTTGATGATATTTTAAAATGTGGCACTTGCAGCACATTGTAAAAAGTAAATAGCATGGCATAAAGAAATCAACATTTTTATAAATTTAACTGTGTTAACTCAGGCTCTGATAGTCAAGCAGTGGTTTTTAACAAGGGGCATTCATCCACATGCAGACATTCACTGACACCATCATATCTCTGTTCTTTTCAGATTGATTCTCTCTAGCCCCATGCTGTAACGTCAATATTCCTAGGATCTTAAAGAGAAGCTCTAGGCATTTTCAATTCTGCAGATCATTAATGATTTCCAGTAAAGTTATATCACCCACAGAGGATTTTTCTCTAACGTGAACAGTCTAGATTTTCTTAGAATGTGGACAAACTGGATGTCAAGACTAACTGAGATTGTTTAAGCAACTTCCTACCTTGGACTGTTTTTTCCTGCCTCTGAACGCCACACCCACATTTTGCTACTTCCAGTACTTGTGTGAGTTAAGCAGAATCAAAGAAACTGAGCAGGATGAAAAATAGGGGAGAAGGGAGGTGCTAGGAAAGGTTATTTTCCAGAAGGATCAGTTTCACAGTTCACCTTCCAGCTGCGCAACCAACCATGCCAGCTGGATGGAGTCAGGAATTGAAGAGGGGGAGCAGGAGGTGGCAGAGGCTGCCAAATCAGGCAATGCTGACACTAGAGAAGCCCTGGTACCTCTAGCAGACCCCCCCAGAAGCAGCCCACTTGATTTGATGGGGCAGTATTTTGGCGATTTTCAGTCTTTGATATTTACCACGTTCAGTAATTACTCAACAAAACAGTACTTAGTTCACTCTTCCCTGAGCTGCATGGATTCCATGAGAGGACATGGCAGTAAAACTCTGTTTCTGCTAGAAAGATAAACATTTTGAGCACAAATTTAGGGCATATTCACCCATTTAGAAAGGGCTGTTTTTACAGTAATTCTTTAGAAAAGAGCTTACTTTAAAAAGAACCCAAATACATATAAATACTACTGGCAAAAACAGAGCCATGTTATATTTACATTTTTCAGCCATTCAAGGTCATTGACATTTCTTTCCTCAACCACTTGCTAGTATAGTTCCCTCCCTGCAAAGATGCTGCAAGTAATATCTGCAGACAAACCTATAAGTATTCCTAGAGCTACAGAAGTTGTGGCTTTTAAAAAGTCAACAGCTTCATTCTGTTAACAGTCTTTTTGTTGTTGCTGTTGGGCAGATCTATGTATCTACTTCTCCTAGGCTGGAACAAAAAGCCATTTTTGTTTCCATTTCATTTTAGCATTTTTCCAGATGTTTGCATAAATTCAAATAGAAGCAGCGAATTCTTAATTAGAACAACATGCATATGCTTAATAAGACATGCTGATTTCATTAGTCTGATAATACTGAAAACCCCTCAGAACTGAAACTTCCAATGAACATAAACTACTGATATGATCCCAAACACTCATAATTTCTTAATTTTCCTCATAAACGATCAATAGTTCAGTGATGTATCAGCACCTTATTAGTCTATCTTGAGACAGTGGTTTACCTGTTTTAGAACTGCTCATTTTAGCTATTTTACTGTTTGCACTGTCCAAAAATATTAAAAAAAATAGAAAACATTATGTATGATGAAATATATGAAAGAATGATGGGACTGTCCACAGTCCTCGTGCTCATAAAATGAAGAAACTATAGCCAATCTATGATTGAAGAGAGATGCATTATGAGATACAATGTAAGACACAAATTTTCTTTCAGCAAAATGGATTTATTGACAATTGATTATCACCATGTACAGCATCTATGCATCTCCCATTGGAAGAATATCCAGTGATAGAGCTAACGTTAGTGTGATACACAGCTTTATTCAATAATCCCACTGCATTTCTAACAACAAACAGTGGTGTATTCCACAATCATAAATGGACAAAAGCACCCAGGTGTCCAAAAGAACAGGAATTTAAAATTCTTAACAAAAAGTGAAACCTGATACTGCATTCCCTCAATTTTAATTCCATTCAATGTTGTGTCTATTGCAGTGAATTTTAATCTTTACACTGACAACTGAGTTTGGCCCCTGATATTCATGAAAACTCCAGCCTGTCAAAATGAAATCCCAAAGGATTTCTTGCTGCTGACCCAAGAAACAAGACTTCGATTTTTTTCTTTCTCCATGGAAAAGACAAAGATTAAGGCAAACGATCTCTACACTCTCTCTCTCAGAACATAGTCTTTTCTCTCTATTCAGTTACTGAACTCCAACTGAAGGTACCAGTTACTATGGTATCTTTTGTAAACACTTGTTCATCTGAAAAAATGAAAAGGAAAAAAAAAAAAAAAAGAAAAGAAGAAAAAAAAGGAAAAAGAAAAGAAGAAAAAAAAGGAAAAAGAAAAGAAGAAAAAAAAAAGAAAAGAAAAGAAAAGAAAAAAAAAAAGAGACGAGAGAAAACCCCCAGACTGCTTATTTGCAATTCTGGTAATAAACAACTTGTAGTCACGAACACCTCGGGTCAGCAATGAATGCATGATATTGAGACAAATGTCTCCATAGCACACTAACACTTCCTTCAAGCCATTCAGTTCCACAAGAGTTCATCTGAGGTTGCACATTAAATTCAAAGGAGCAGAAGTTGTATCAATGGTCTCAACAATTTACCAAACTCCATCTAAAACATTTGCATTTAAAGTGCAATCCTGATTTGGACCTCTTTAACTAGGCTCATTTGTAGACCACACAGAGAGAATTATTAATGTAAACTAAACCACCATATTTTGTAATAACAGAACCACATTCTGTAAATATTTAGGAAAATGTCTGAGAAGTAGAGAGCAACTGACCATAAAATGATTAGCATTGCTCTGAAACCAAAAGCAAAATCCTAATTTTAAAAAACCCCACACCAACCAACAAACCAAAACATTTCAAACATTATATACTACTGCATAAGGGTTTAACTCTAGCATTTCTCACTCAGCTACACAAAACACATAATCTAGATTAATACACAAAATATTTTATTTCACAGTGAGGTACATAAAGCTTCTAACTTTAGTAGGCTAAGGGTAAGAGAGAATTGCCTGTTAGGAAAGAGATTGTTTCACATTCCTGAAATATTCTCACCTATTATTGTTTCTGAAGTAAGGCACCAATGATTATTTATCCATCAATAGTTCACCTCTGCACCCACTCATTTAGAAATGAAGATGGATTATTTGAGGGTCAGTAATCTGCTGACCATCATGGACCCAGACAACTACAGCACACATTAATGTGTACAAGTACCAAGCAGTATTTATTCAAAAACAATTTAAAAATCGCTCATTTGTAAACATTCTACAAAAATCTGTTAGTTTTTTCTTAGTGGTGTCAGCAATAAATTCCTGTAGAACTAACCAGCTGCATTATTGTTTCTCATTTACAGAAAAGTATAAAAGCACACTTGTGCACATTAAATTGCTCCACATTCGGTTTGAGTTGAAAGGGCACAGCCTTCAAACTATTCAGCAAAATGCCCTACATTTCCAGCCCTCCAGACAATTCCCTGGTTGCACACAGTTCAATTAAAAGATCGCCCTCGATCAAAATTTTTGACTAGGAAGGGCTGGTGCCTTGGAAAGACCTGTTCAAAGCTCCTCCAACAGGGCCAGGCCGCTCACTGTAACTTGTTCCCAACTTGCAGTCGGAGGAAGCCACCTGTAAAATAGCACACTTAAATTAACAGCTCTGAATTTCATTAAGGCAGGCACTGGCTGCTGCTGGCAGTAGCTCCGGCCGTTTGCTCCTCATGGCAGGGCACAGTTATCGCCTGTCAGGGCTTTTCCTTCGGTTAGTGATGATTCCTGACAAAACGGTGAGGTCCTGGCAGAGGTAAGCGCATCCCACAGGCAGCCTCAGGGCCGCAGCTTTGCGCTCGGAGGGCGCGATCCCTGTGCCCGCAGCCTCCCCTCCGTAGGCCGAGGTCCGCCTTGCCCTGCGGCGCTGCCGCGGCCCCGGGGCCGGGCGGGCTCAGTCGGCGAAGCGCTGCAGCAGGTGCTCATCGCCGTGCCGGCCGCTGCCGCTGTCCATGAAGCGCTCGCAGGGGAACTCGATGAGGTCGGCCTCGCTGAGGGCGCAGGCGGCGGCGCCGCGGGGTGGCCGGTGGGACTGGAAGCCCGAGAAGTCGGCGGAGACTCCTGTGCCCATGGAGCGGAGCGGGCGGCGTGTGGAGTAGAGCTGCCGCACGTGGACCGGGGCCGCCTTCCGACGCCGACGACCCAGCACCTTCTTGCGCAGCAGGCGGGCGGCCCAGGCGGCCAGAGCGGCCAGCAGCAACAGCGCGTTCACCGCCAGCAGCACCAGCGTGAGCAGCTGCTGGTCGGGGCCGCGGGGCCCGCCCGCCGCCGCCGCCGCGGTGCCGCCCTCGGGCAGCGTGACCAGCCCGGCGCAGTGGTCCCGCGGCGCCACCGGGCACACGCGGCCACCCAGGACTCCCTCGACGCAGACGAGGTAGGGGGTGTCCGGGCGGAGCTCCCGCAGCGTGGCCGCCGGCTCCCCGCGCTCCGGCAGGTACACGAAGCGCTGGAACTTGACGGCGGCGCCGAAGCGGTCGAAGAGGAGGCGGAATCGCGCGGGCCCCAGCAGGCGGGGGCTGCGGTGCGGCCGCACGGCCCAGCGCACCGTCACCCAGCTGGAGCCCACCGCCTCCACCGACAGGTTGTGCAGGAACAGCTTGTTGAAGTCGCACGGGTCGGACACCAGCGGCGGGACCCCGGCGGCACCGGCCCGTCGGGGCCACGCTGCTGCGCTGGGCAGCGGTGCCGGCGTGGGGCTGGCGGCCATGGGCACCCCCATCGTCAGGCGGGCGGTGGAGGCGGCCGGCGGTGGCCCTGGGGGCAGCCCCGCTGCGCTGTTGTTGCCACCGAGTCCCTCGGGGGATGGCGGCGAGGGAGAGGCACCATCCGGGCAGGGGCCGCCGTCCTGCGGCAGCGACAGCTGGGCATCCTGCAGGTAGTCGAGGTACTTGCCGGCCAGGGCAGGTGGCAGGCGGCACTGCACGAAGACGGTGAGCAGGCGGCCCTGAGAGTGCCAGGCCGCCAGCCAGCGCTTGAGGCCGCGAAGGCGGCAGTCGCAGCTCCAGGCATTCCCCTCCAGCTCCAGGCGGTAGAGGGCCAGGCTGGAGGCGAAGAGCTCGCCGGGGAGCGTGGCCAGTGCGTTGTCCCGCAGGCTGAGCTCCCGCAAGCGGCCGAGGCGGCCGAAGGCGGCGGGGTGCAGGGCGGTCAGTGCATTGCGGCTCAGATCCAGTGCCTCCAGGCTGTCCAGCGGCTCCAGTAGGGTGGCAGGTAGGTGGCTCAGCAGGTTCCCCTCCAGGCGCAGCTCCTTCAGCGACCCCAGCCCCCTGAAAGCATCCGAGGCCAGGTGAGACAGTCGGTTGCCACTGAGTGAGAGCTTTGCCAAGCCAGGCAGATGCTGGAAGAGCCCCCCTGTCAGCTGCCGCAGGCTGTTGCTGGCCAGCAGCAGGGTGTGAAGGGAGCGCAGCGGCCCAAAGATGTCTGGGTGGCGAAGGGAGCTCTGCTGGTTCCCTGAGAGGTCGAGGAAGCGCAACTTGGCCAGGCCAGTGAAGGCACCGCGACTCAGCCAGCGGATGCGGTTGGACTCCAGGTGCAGATAGAGTAAGTTTGGCAGCCCTGAGAAAGTGGAATCGCCCAGCGAGCCCAGCTCGTTGCCGTCCAGTCGCAGCTTGACAAGGCTGCCGAGGCCAGAGAAGGAGGCGGCGCTGAGACGGCCGATCTCGTTGGCGTTCACGTAGAGGATGCGCAGCTTGGCCAGGGTGCTGAGCGTGCCGGGGGCCAGCGCTGGCAGCAGGTTGTTGCCCAAGTACAGCTCCTCCAGCCGCTCCAGGCGCTCAAAGGCCTTGGGGTGCAGCGAGCGGATCCGGTTGTATTGCAGGTCCAGGCGCTGGAGCCCTGCCAGGCGGTGGAAGTCGAAGGCGGAGATGTTGGCGATGAAGTTGCCCCCGAGGCTGTAGGTGAGGATATCCTGCGGCTCGGCGGTCTTGGGCACGGAGCGCAGACCCCGGTTGGTGCAGAGGAGGTGCTGGTGCTGCTGGCAGTCGCATGGCTCGGGGCAGATGGGCTCGGCCGCGGGCAGCAGCAGGAGGATGAGGGGGACGGAGCCCCAGAGCACCCGCGGCAGCACCATCAGGCGTACCCGGCGCGGCGCCCCCATCCCGGGACGAGCCGTGGGCTGCTTCCCCCGCCGGCTTTGTGTTTCTCCGGCATCCCCTCCGCCTCCTCCGCGGCTGCTAATGGGCCCCTCCTCTGCTCCGCGCCGGGCTGAGCTCCGCACCGGGCAGGCAGGCGCGGCGGCGGCTGCAGGTCGCGGTGCTCGGCACCATGGGCTCGCCCGAGCCGGCCGGGAGCGCTGCCGGGGCCGCCGCCCGGGCTCTGCCGCCCCTCGCGGCCCGCGGGACGGCGGTGGCGGGGCCGGCGCTGCCGCGGGGGGCGGGCGGGCTGCGGAGCGGCGCGGCTGCTCCGCCGGCTCTCCCAGGGGCGGAGGGGACGGACGGGGAGGGGACGGCAGGGGGGCGGCGGGCGGAGCGGGGAGCGGGAGAAAGACGAGCTCCGAAAGTTGCCGAGAAAACTCAGCGGAAATTCGTACTTCCCACACTGTGCCCTGGGGGACCGGAGGATCGGATGGAGCGGGGGAGAGGGAGGACGGCGCGGCGGGGGGGCGGGGGGAGGAAGCCCGCGGCCGGTCCTGGCTCGGCTCAGCCCCGGCAGCGAGCAGGGGCGCAGAGTGGGAAAGTAGGAATTGGAACCGGCTGTGGCTGCCTCCCAGCCACATGGGTTGCAGATAGAACTGCTCATCGGGAGGGGGAAGGGAACAGAAGTAAACTAGACGTCGTCTGCCTACCCAATCTTTTTATTCTTTTTCTTTTCCCTTTGTATTTAGAAACCTGCCAAAAGCAATAGTTATGGTTTATCACGGATTGAGGACTTTTCTTTGTGCTGAGCAAACGGCCTTCAGAGGACTAAGCCTCCTGTAGTACATAAGGGAATGAATTTCCATACTTTCTCTGCACCGTCCTGCCCAGTGGGTTCCCGACAACGGTGCCAGTGAGGAAGCAATTGAACATGGCTCCAGCTCGGCGGTGGGCTCGTCAGAGTGATACAGATGTTCTTCAGAAATTCCCATTTTAAAGATTCTTCCTGCTCGACAACACACAAATTCAGAGCAAAAGGAAGGTGTTGGAAAGCATACTGAAAACGAAACATAATGGGTACCCATCCTTTCAATGACTTGCTTTTCCTGTTAGCAGTTTTTGTTTCTCTGAGACGTCACCAATCAAGTAACTAAATACCTAAGGGCAGGTGGAAATATCTAAATATCTAGATATATGATATCCAAGGGTGATGAGGGAAAGAAGGTAATGACTAGACTACCGTGTTGCAAATTTAATAAATATGTTGGAAAATGTTAGCACATGAAGTTGTATGCAACTGCACACACTTAGAATACATTTCTGGACTAAAGCTGTGTATAAGCCCTGCTTCTTTCTCTTACCAAAAGGCAGAATTTAGTTAGCTTTTGTGGGAGCTTTGTTTTAGCGGCCATGTCAACGTGAGCAGGTAGCACGAGTGGTGCTTTGTGCTGAGGCCCTGTTGTCTGCTTTCATGTTACTTTGCTCTAACTCTGATTTTGTCTTGAAGAAACCTTGCCATCAAACAGGCGTGTACTTAGCTCAACTTGTTTTAAATTTGTATCCTAAATTGTTGATGTTTTGTGAATGTGGACTCGAGAGGCTTGTTTACATCTTGAGTGTATTAGAAAGTTTCTGTTTAAATTGATTGTAACTGTTGTATTTTGAACATGCTTGATTAGTAAGATGTTTTTCTGGTAATCAGTCTGAATAAATTTCACAAAAAGAACTTTTTGCTAACCTTTTTTTATTCATTTCCAGGTTACTCAGAAACCCATCTAGCATTTATTTATGATTTGAATGACTATGGGTTAAGAATCCAGTCCTTTTACTTCAGTCTCTTCCTTACTGATTATTTTTTCACTTTTCAGCTTTTTCTTTTCAATACATCACATCACATCTAATATTCAGGAAAAAGTAGAGATATGATTTTTGACTGCAAAGATTTCATGTTCCTTTCCTCATTTTTGAAGCCCCTATGATTCAGGGAAAGGCATCCTAGCTCCGAAAGTTTTCTTAAATTCTGAGCAAAGACTGACTAGTGACATACTTTGCTTAACTGGTGTGTATCTTAAATAGTGGAATTTTAGAAAACCATTAAACCATTCTGTAAAAGAGTATGCTTATTTTCTGTTCTTTTGGGTTACACTTTTGAAACATGGTTGAGCTTATAAGGGCAATTTATTAACTGTCCTTCCTGTAGAAGCACCATAGATCTTTTTTTTAGTTGTATGTCATTGCGAATACTAAAAGTTTAAGTCAGATTTTGTCTTGTGTTTTGCTTTTGATTTATAGCTTCTGAAAATTAGCCAGTATGATTATTTTCACTGTGTTTAGGGAATTATAAGTGGCAGGAACTTTTTAAAAAAATGAACTAGTGATTCTTAGGAAGACAATTCATCACACACTTGTTCTCACACTGAAAATATTTAATGCCAGAAACAAAATAAACAATTGCTATGGATTTTTTTCTAATTTTTTTTAAAAAATTAATTCAAGTAGTCAGTTTAATACTTCAAAATACATTAGAAACACAGTTGTTGAGATGAAAGATGCCACATTTGTTTTCCTACTTTGGAAGAGGAACTTTCCCATTGCTGTAGTTCTTGTTTCTTTATCCAAGCACACAATAAAATTTGCGTGATTGAGAAGTAGTAATCTTTTTATACTCCAACCTGAAAAAGCATAAATCCACCTATGCAAAAACTGGGTAGAGGGAGATTTATAAGTAACCTATTCTTAAAAGCTTTAAACGTTACTTTAAAACATATCTTCATGGTTAGGATTTGAAGTCTGAGGACTTTGAAGGGCCAAGAAGAAATAGCAAGATCAGAAGCACCATCTTTCCACTGAGACATATCTATTCCTATGATAATTATAAGGGAACCGACCTTAAATAAGGTATTGTTTCATGGCTAAATGGTAACTAGATGCTTTATATACCTAATTCCTCTGATTTTCTTTTTTTTTTATATATATATATATTTTTTTTTAGGCACTGGTGAGAGGACTGGTGATTGAAAGTGATTGCATATTTGTAGGCAGAATGCAAAATGGAGTAAAGTTAACAGCATGCTCAGTGTAGCCTATCCCAGCATATACTGACTGTGGCAATGCCCACATGAGAAACTTCCATTAAATAAAATTAATCTTTCTTGACTCCAGAATAAGAGAACTGTGCTGAACTGGTAAGTTTAAGGGCTGGTATCTGATAGATTTATGCAGGTGCCAGGAATGGTAACTAGTTATCTGGAGCTAAATCTCAAAAGAGGAATATTTTGATTGGTCTATACAATTTTTCTGCCCACTGCACATCACAAATGTTTTCATCTGGACTTGTAAAAAATATTTCTAGAAATGTCAGCTTTGAATTTTCTCACCAAACTAACTGGCTTCATAGAAACTTTATTCAACCTTAGTGTCAGAGTTCCCCTTTAAAATTAATAAAAGTTTCTGTAAGTTGATATATCAGCATGTTTAGTTGGTTACAGTATAAGAACTTAATTTGAAGTTATTTGACTTACACTGTCACAGGAAGTTGTATACAACATTACTCCATGAGCCATGCCAAGTTCCCCTGAAGTAAGAACAAAGAAAAATGAAGATACTACACCATTCCTGTTTTCTAGCTGATGAAACGTCACTGTTTGAATCTATACTTTCATAGTTATTTTTGCTTTTCAAAGAGATAAAAATCTGGAAGAGCATTGTGAAGTATTAACAAAACTGGTTCATACACTATCTTTATTAGTGGCTCCTAGAGCCCATGGATTAAAGCATCTTTTAAGTGGACACCAGTTTTTTGATATTCCATATGTCAGTGGAATATATATATATAAGTAATGCAAATACTATAGTGTATGAAAAATAGGAGAATTCTAGTGCCAAAAGTGCTGGGTTTTTTCTTCAGAATTGCACAAACAGTTCACCTATATTGTGTAATTTAGGTTGGTTGTGCTTACTGTAAATAATTAAAATTTTAAATGAACCTTTTGCTGATACTATGGTTTGCGTGTAATGAAATGTCACTAGCCACATCCAGTTCTTCAGGAATAAGGCATGACTCCCAGGCCAGCAGTCAATATTACATGCCTGTTCAGCTCCACAGGATGAAATCTACCAGATGTTTTATAGATATCTGCTCCTATCATCCATAGAAGTCTGTGGCCTACAAAACTCTGTTGCAGATATCTTCGATCTTTTCAGAAAAAACATCTGAGTAAAATATTTGTGGTTTTTTGACAAATGATACCAGTTTAGACATGCATTTACCATTGTGTGTGTGCTTTGTCAAGCAATCAAACTCCACTGGATTTCGTATAGGGTAGAATGTGCCTCTTTGACTTCCTCTGGGCAGGTGGTTCCAGGACTTTGTGTTGATTACATCAGTTGCTTCCTTGGTGCATGTCCGTTTACCTACCAAATAATTTCAAATCTATTTTTTTGGAATTTCCCTGCCTAAACTGTGTGAAACCAGTTGCAGCTATATCCACAGATACACTGTATTCACGTGTTCTCTCTGCCAGTGAAAATCAGCTAGCTCAATCTGTACAGCTAAATGCAAATCAAGCAGTGGATGATGTTGCTGTAGTATCAGTATTTCATAACAATAAATGGAGAGTTATGTGTCTGTGTTCTTCTGTGCAGTATGTCTGCCAATATGTATTACTTAAGAGAGGTGAGATTCACTGAATCATACTTGCAAAATAAGTGATCATTTAGCTGACATGTTTGGCTTAATCCAACACTTCTTTCCTGAGGGAGAAACTCCTTAATGGAAGTACATACTTTTTGCATGGTTCAGCATCTGTGACAGTAAGAAAGGAGAGAACCCTGCTTTTGTCATTTATGTAAAACAAATGGATATGTAGCTTATGCAGGGCCAATTAGCTGTTGCAGTGTCTGCAGTTCTTTCACGTGGTTATCTCTCTGTTTATATATCCAATCTTTGCAGTATTGTTAGACCAGTTTTTCCATAATGGGGTAACAAACCAGGCAAGTGTTCTTGCAAACATTTTCTTCTTCTCTTTCTCCATAAAAGGGTATGTGTGCTTATGGCAATCTCTTTCATAGTGGGTAATACCCTTGACATGTTTTTAGTGTGATAGATGCTCTATTCTGTTCCTATCATCCCATAATTTGGAGAGTCTGTAGCAGAAAAATCCTAAACAAAACGCCACTTAGACCAGTACTTCTATTACTAATTGGTAAAACATGTTCTGATAGATATGCAGAAAAATAGAAAACACTCACTGTTTGATGCAATCTTCTTGTATCAGGTTAGAAGGGATTGCTCAGTGCCACTTAGTCCAGCCTTCCAACAAGATCTGGTTACTCAGGGCTGTGACAACTCTCTGAGGAGGATCATGGTGTCTCCCATTAGCACAGCAGAGCTCTCTTACTGCTAAACAAATCCTTTTCTTTAAGTCACTCCTCATACTCTGGGAGCTTCAGCCTCATGATTATTTGTGGGCCTCCACTGTACTTTCTTCCGTAGATCAGTGCTGTTGTTCTTGTATTGGGGCAACCAGAAATCCCAAGACAACTGAGATAATTAAGGGACTGGAACAACTGGGACATCCATTATATGAGGACAGGCTGAGAATTCTGGAAGTTTAGCCTAGAGAAGAGAGGGTTCAGAGGGATCTCATCAAGGTATGGTAATACTTGAAGGTAGGGTGCAGAGAGGATGGAGCCAGCTGCTTTTTGGAAGTGCCCAGTGACAGTATGAACATCAAGAACCACTTCTGCACTGTGAGACTGATGGAGCACTGGCACACAGGTGAGTTGTGGACTCTCCATCCTTGGAGTTATTCAGTAGTCAAATACACTATCCAATGACTTTTCATTTGCCTTTGTTCAGTTTCAAGACCATTCAGTTGTCTCTTTTCTCCAGTCACTTGAGATCCCTCTGAAGATCAGCCTTGCCCTCCAGTATACTGGGTACTCCCTCAGACATTATCATCCATGACGCTGCAGAGTTTGCACTCTGTCCCATTCTGCTGCTTGTTAATAAGGATGTGAAAGAGAATTAAATGAAGTAAAAAAGTGGATAAAGACACACTTTTGATATCTGAGGTATGACAATAGTAACTGGCTGCCAGCTGAACTTACTGTTACTGATCAGAACAAAATTTGTATGAGAATCCAACTGATCTTCCATCCACTTTAACACTTGTTTAGGCTGTGTCTCACCAGTGTTACTATAGTGATATTACAGGACACTATTGATGGCTTTGCTAAAATCAAAGTAAACATCATAAATTACTCATCCTTTGTCCGCTCACCCTTAGTGACATCATCACCAAAGGCATTGAAGTTGGTTAGACCCAGTTTATCCTCAATGAATCCATGCTGGGTGTTTTCAGTCACCTTTTTGTCCTTTATGTGCTCAGAAATGACGTCTCAGAAGGCTTATTCCAGAACCCTCCTTGGACCAGAGGCAAGGCTGAGTGGCACGTGGGGTCTGGTTCTTCACTGCTCTCCTTGAAGATGGCCTTTTTCCAGTCACTGGGACCTCCCACAATTCCCTTAATCTTTTGAAGACAGTGGAGAGCAGCCTTGCAATCAACCAACCGATGGCTGATGGGCCTGTCTAGGCCCACGGACTTGTATATGCGCTATTAGCTTCAGTGGTTTTTGATTTGATCATTGCTGTGGGCAATGTTTTACTCCTACAGACTAATGTGAAGGAGCTGGGACACCTAAGAAAAAACCTTTGCCAATAAAACCAGAAGCACAAAGGCATTTAATACCTCAGACTTTTCCATTTCATTTATGACTAGATCCATTGCCCTATTAAGCAGTGGTCTCACCTCTTCTTTAGTCTTTTTTCTTTTTTTTTTTCCTGATGGGACTGAAGCCTTCCTTATTTTTTGATTTTTCGTTTACATATCTCTAGGTAGGTTTGGCTTGTGCTGGGCTTTGGCTCTCATATCTACAGGTCTCCCTGCTCAGACAGTGTCTCTTTCTTCAAGTAGTCTGTTGCATTTTCCATCTCTTGTGGTCTTCTGCCATACTTGCTTGTTTTCCTGAGTGTAAGGAAGGACCATTGTTGTGATTTGATAATGTTGCCCTTGAAAATCGGCCAGGTCTTCTTGGCCCTTTTGTCCTTCATGGGAGTATTCCACGTGTCTTATTGTACAGGTCCCTGAACAAGGCAAGATCTGCTTTCTTGAAGGCCAGGATAGTAATTTTTAAAATTTATCTTGCTAAATTGCCTCAAGATTTTAAACTCCACAATGCTGTAGTCATTTCAGCTAAGGTTTCCCTCAACTTTCACAACCCCAGCTGGTTCTTTCTTGTTCACAGAAGCAGGCCCAACAGAGCACCTACTTAGTTTGTCTGTTATCTGTATCAAAAAATTGACATCAGCATGTGCTCCCCACTTAAATAATTTTAAATAGTTGAAAACTATATACTAGACCCTGAACTGGAGTGACTCAGCCTACCTTTGACATTATTAGACCCATGTGCCTGTATGTTTTCATAGATAAATGTCTTCTGGCCTCAAGTCCTAGATGTTTTTTAAGAAATCATATAAGCATGCATAAGTTTTGATTAGAAAGACTGACTGGGTCATCAGTTTTAGTCATGGGCTATCAAAATGTCATATGAGTTTGTTCACATCCTTTTGAGAGATCATTTCAGCATTTTTTGCTCCTTTTGCTTATACTGGACGCAAGAGAACATTCTGGTTCTAGTAGGCAGCCTTCCAATTTCTGATATAACTACTTCTCTTTAGTATGCATTTCTTCCTGAGGGTCTAAATTACCCTTTAATTAAAAAAACCCCTCAACTTTACTTATCTTTGGCATTTAGTGTTCTGATATTTATGGAGAGCCCAGTCCTGTCTCTTCAGGCTGTTTTGCTGTGATAAACAGTCCAAGATGGTTTAAACTGCCATAAAGAGATAGGCTCTTGATTCCCTTGATTCCCAGATGCCAATCTGTCTCATCTCTGTTTTAATTACTCTTTATTGGATATGAGTGATAGAAATCTACACCAACTCCATGTGAAATCTGTTTAGTGCCTGAAGAGAGTTTCATATGCTTAAAATTATGCTCACTTTGAAATCACTTAAGGCCATTTCATTCAACCCCCTTCACTAACTTGTACATTTTTGTCATATATAAACAGTGAAAACACTAGCTTTAATTGAAAAATCTCTAAGAGTTTGTTACTTTTTTCTTAATACGGGATTTTTGCTCTATTTGGTGGTATGTGGTACCAAGAATCATAGTTTTTAATGAAAATGGGGAGTAAGGCAGAGCTATATAACCCTTTCATCTTAAGCACTGAGAATTTATATATAAATTGACCTGTGGATATATTTGTATTTAGTGGGGGAAACATAAACATTTTGCCTTAACACTGTAGAAAACATGCCTCTGAAGCAGACACATACATATTTTCAATCTTGTATTGAGAGTTGCATTGTAGGCTGTGCAGCCACTTAATTTGTGTAAGACCCTTGATAAAGTGTTTGTAGAGTTTTTCAAAACATTTCTAATTAAAACGAGGGGACCTAGAAAATTGGAGTGGAAGCAAAAGCATTGTGGACCTCACATTCTTTTATCTTTATAAATATTTGCATTTTGATTACACAGTACCTAATACCACATGATGAAATGTGATACTGGATCAAAGCCATTGCTCACGCTGTAGCTGAGACTTGTTTAAAATGGCTGATTTATTTGTAGTATTCCATTATACTCCATACTGTTGAGTTACATCTTGCTTTAGCTGAATATGTTCCAGTTAGCTCCAAATAAGAGTAAATGATATTGGAATTGTGGACGAAAGAAAAGCTTGCTATGACATGCAGTTTAATGTATAGAGCTGGTGATGAAAGAGCTGTAAGGACACCTCACATAAATAAGAAGTTACTCTGATATTCTCAGGGTCTGGGAGCACATGGGCTAGATGATAATATTCTGAAGTGAGACTAAATGTGTCTGGAAGACTTAAAACTGATCTACGTTGGTAGTTGCTTTATAACTTGTCAGGTTTGTCAGGTTTGTCAGCTTAGGTTCTTCAAGGATTTATCCTCTGCTGTGCATTATTATCTGCCATTAAAAATCTGGATGATGGAATAGAAAATGCTTATTTAATTTACTTGCAATTCTGCACAGAGGAGAAGCTGCAGATATTGGAGGGTAGGGTCAGAGATCACAATTAATTAAACAATTAAATAATCTGAGGAAAAAAGGTAATTCATAATCCCCAAAAAGGATGTGGTGAAGAGAGAATTCAGGCAGGGAGAGCAATAAGGATGATGAGTGTTACTGCAGTTTTGGTAGTAGAAGAGGATATATAGGCTGATTTAATGTGCATGTCTGCAGTTTTCACCACTGTAAGTAGAAAGTCTTATCTTAAAAAACATGCTGACAAGACAAGAATTACTTTTAATTTTTGGTGGTTAACTGGGAAACAGAGCTCAATAATTTTTGAATGCCCAAATTGAGAGGCTCATCCCCTGGTTTATAGTCATCATTTATGTAGTATTTAAATATTTAGTATGTAGCTTCTGCTAACTGAACTTCCACCCTTAATTTAGGGGTCACTCCTTTTGAAAATCAGGATTTCCAGATGTTTCAAATTATACAACCATCAAATAAAGGACTCTAAAGTTGTGGGGGTTGTGGGTTGATCATTGATAGAGACAAAGATAGAAACTGCTACTCCATGGAAGCATTTGAGTATTTGGACTCAAAAAATGTTTTTTTTCCTTAACCCTTCAGGTCTGTACAATTTGACTCTCATGTCCTGCTCATAGCAAGCTCTTCAAGCCTTTGAATTTCCATACCACTAAGCCAAGATCCCTACTTCCTTCATAAAGAACTATACAATACTTAATATCAGAACGTATGGAAATATGTATGTACATAAATGCTGACAAGGTTTAAAGGCAACCTAAATTCTGAATTTTCTTAAGATGTTTAACTTTTAGAATTTTAGAATATTCAAATGTGATTTTTTTAAAAAATTGCTAATTGAAGTTCTTAACATTTGACATGCTCTTTAATTCCTGGAGTACTGTAATTCTCTTAATACATTATAGAAGATCTAAATAACTAAGCAACTCTTTTTGTTTTCCATATCAGATTGTGAAGAGTGATGCTGTCTTTTTTCCAGGTTTCACATGATAAGTGATGATCCGGTTTGAAACTCACAGTCTTCTGAGAAGTCTGAAGTTACTTGGATAGTGGATTTATGTTATATTATAAAGGGTGGTTTTTTGATTAAGAACTCTAACATATTTCTCATGTTGCACACTGGATTTGGAATATCAATTTCTATAGTCATATATAATATAGTTTTTATCTCTGTAGCCTTGTACAATATGAACAATGTCGAAGAGTCTTGACAGGGCTTCTGCCTAGTATTGTTTAATCAGTCACTGTAAAATTGTCAAAAAACCCCCCAATTTCAGATTAATGCTGAGTATTTAGATAGCTACATCAGCATTGTTCTAGCAGGGTAATTTTAGCTCACTTGTATTTTTTTTCCCACTTCTTCACCACCGTTTGTTTTACATCATGGGCAGGGGTTTTGCAGAAAATTAGGAAAATAAGCCTGTACCAAAATTAACATCCTGAAAGTAATAAAACTTAATAGAAACCACATTTGTGATGGACTGTTTGTTCACAGCAATCTATAGGATCACTGCTAATGTATCATGTTACAGATATCTCATTCTTAATCAAGACAGGTTCAGAAACTTGGCTTCAGAGGCAATTGAAGCAAATAAAGGCAGAAAGGAGAGCTACAACTTAAGGGGAGAATCTTGTAGATTTATATTTTTATGGTATTTTCAGGTTACTTGTTGAAGAATTCCATCATTCTGCTCTGCTGTTTCTTACTGTAAATTGATTATTTGATTGTCCTTGGTACTTCGTAAATATTTTTATATTGCAGTGACTTCTTAATAGCTGACCTACTGTTGATTGTATAGGCCATGTGAGAGAAAAAAGTAAGTAGTAGTGCCATCAGGGAACTTGTGTAACACAACCCAGTGCTGTCCAGTCTAAACATATGGAGACTGGTCTTAAAAAAAATACTTCTTTAGCTAGAATCTCAAATGAAACAGTAGACTTGTGCCTGAAGTATAACATGCATGTAGTTTTCTTAGGCAAAAGTGCAGTAAGCACAGAATATTTGATTTTTAATGATTTTTCTGCCTCCGTGACTTCTCAGTTAGGCTGAATACACACTACGTTTTGGGGCAGATCTTCAGTTGGCATTATTTGCAATACCATTACAGGCTTTTCCTCACATGAGTTAAAGTGCTGGTACATCAGCATGCAACATTTTCACTCAATCCTTCCTGTAAATATTTAAATATCTTCTATAACCTGGAGAGATTTAGTTATGTATGAGGCCAAATTACAATACAAATTAAATGTATTTAACAAAATTAGTAATTTTACCCCAATGGTAATATTATGACCATGCTCAGGGGTTGAAATGTAGTAAGAAAAGTGCAGAAAAGGTTGCAGCTTTTCCGTTATAACTTCCATTTTGTTCTTGCTGTAGAATAAAAATCTGAAGGAAGTATTTAATTTAGAATTCCCAGGGACTTCATCCTGGATAATAGCCATGATATGAAGGGTTTAACACTCAGAAGGAATTACAGTGAAAGCATGTGTTAAATATACACACTGTATAGTGATAGAATTGTTTAAGCACATTATTAAAGTTGCTAATAAAAGCCTAAGCAGCTTTAAACCATTGTGAGGTAAACAAACCTTATCTGATTTCTTGCATCACTTCAAAATTTTAAGGAGAGTGCACTTTCTCCTTTCTTCTTTAGTGTGCTGTGTTAAGAACAGCTTTGTGTTTTGGAGTTCTCTCCACCTTGCCTTCTTGAGTCACCTTTACTTGAAAAATCTTGCTTTAGATCAGGTATTATGAAAAAATTCTTGACTAGGAGGCTGATTGGGCACTGGAACAAGTTGCCCAGAGAGGGTCTGGACTCCCTATCCCTGGAAATGTTCAAGGCCAGGTTGGATGGGGCTCTGAGCAGCCCGGTCTAGTGGAAAGTGTCCTTGCCTGTGGCATTGGGGTTGGAACTTGATGATCCTTAAGCTCCCTTCCAACCCTAAGCATTTTATGATTCTATGAAGTAAATCAAACCTTCCTCCATGGGCTGTTACTTGTCATTTTCATACTTGAAATATTATGTGAAATATAATTTGTTTGTAGAAGTGTTACACATTTGGGAAATGGTTATTCTCTTTTCCTGCTAATAATGAACAGTGCAATTTTATATTAGCTCATAATCAATTGTGAATATCATAGATTTAGAAATTTTAAAGTAAAAATTACTAACCCCACATCAAAAGAATAGTGATATTTATAGCTTAGGAAATCAATAGAAGAAAAAGGAATATTAGAACTCCCATCATTTGCCATTTGTCCAATAAGGCTGTAAACTTTTATGTCATGTGAGAGAATCTTTCAAACTTCCTCATCTTAATGAAAATTCTTTTATTTTTCCATTTCAGAGTTGTCAAGTCCACCAGCAGAATAAACAAAAAGTGGGGTGTTTGAACTCCTTCAGCTTTAGGTATCTCAGGTAGGCAAAGTCAGTGTTGGTGGGGTCAGTTTGTCCTCTGACTTAGTAAAAGTAAGAGTGTCTGGTCTTGCTCCTATTTAAAAGGCCTGGTTATGGCATCAGAAAAAATAGTTGCTAGGCTAAAGAATAAAATATGCATTGTCCTGCAGCTATGCCTATATTTAAAAACTGGAATAAAAATATGCAGACTTTAATCAATGGACAAACATGCAATAATGACTAGGTTTCTGGGGGGGAAAAAGGCAAGAAACAAGATTGTAATTGTATGCAAACAACTTTAGGTCATTATTTCAATTGAAATGTGTTATTAAAAAACATACTTGGATAAGAAAATATTCAAAATATAGGACTGAATATCTCTTCTGTTGGCTAATCTAACTTTATTTATCCTCACAGATGACAGTGATGCCACTACATTAGAAGACAATGGTTTCTGAGGCCAATCCAAGGCTACGTGTACGGTGTTGTGAAGTAGGGTTGTTGCTCTACTACCAGCTCATATGTCAGTTGGAGATAGAAAATAATTCATTCTGTCAAAATACTGTGGTAACAACCAAAACCTAAAAATTTTTGCAGAGGAAGATGCAGAACAGTTTATCCTGCCATAGCTATGAAGATTTCCTTTTGTACAGAAAACTTTCTCTTTTGATGTTTTTTCTTATTTTTCTTTTTTCTCCCCCTTTGTTTTTTTACAAATGTCAGATATTCTTTCTTTCTCTCTTTTTTTTTTTTTTCACCCTTCTGAATTCTTTCCTTTGATTTAGATATAAATATTTATTTTCTGGAAATTAAACTTGCTTCGACAATAAAGGAATATTAATAAGCTCTTTATATGTTGCTACTAGCTGTCCACTGTGAAGCTGCTCTTGTGCAGCCTGCTCAGCTCTTTCTGTTGGCACACAGCAGAGCTGGAGTTTTGCCTAGAGTTGCACAATCTTTTTATGCGCTGGGGAAACAGCCAGTCACCACCTCAGCTATATGATTCTCTGCCTACTGCTATGCAAGGACACAGTTGCAATATTTGTGATAGTGCCCTCATCCCTAAAGCTCTGTAATGTCCACACTTTATAGTTCTTTTTCCTAGCAGTTCTCTGTATTCCCGGTTTTTGTATGTTTCAGATGGTTTCTTTCAGCTTCGTACTCTCAGTCAGTGCCTGACTTGACTACTTGCATAGAGTTGTCATGCCAACTCCCAAGCTTGAAAACTGAAGTGGAAAAAGAATTTATCCTTTTTTTTTCTCTCTCTTTTTTTTTTTTTTTTTTGTGTGTGTGTGTGTGTGTGTGTGTGTGTGTCTGTGTCTGTGTGTGTGTGTGTGAAGTACTCACTTCACAGTTTTCAAGCTACATGAACTGAATGCATAAGTATGGTAAACAGCTCTGTGACATTGGTCTGACACTTAAACTCCTAAATTTCTGTTTTGCAAAGACTTTGAACATCCCTTCCTTTCTCCTTGCTGCTTGTCTGCATGCCGAAAAATCAGGAAAATTAAAAAGATCAATGAAGTGGGGGAGGAATTTTATAGGCAAGTTTTTGCATTTTTATTTAAACTGAACTGCAAAAATATATCAAATACCCCACATAGAAGTAATTTTTAAAAAATCCATGAGTCTGTTCAATCTTTTTGGAAGTTAGATATTACTTTTCATGCCAAGTTGTTCAATATTTATGTGTATCAGCTTTCCAAATAAACAAGTGAAAAATACAAGACTGGTACAGAAAATCAAAAATGCACTTTCTTAAGTCCTTATATTGAAGTCATATGCAATCATTATGCCTGTTAATAATGTTGGTAACAAAGACATAGTCCTGTGAAAAAACCTGTCCTCCATAATAAACAGTTGTTTTAATAGGTTTACTGTAATTGACAGATACATTCATAGGTAATTGCATTGGAAAATTTAATGTGTTTATAGGAAATTGCTTTAAGAAGGAAGAAACATGGAAATTTCATTTCTGATAATATTGCACTGTGGAGATTCCTGTGGAGGTAAGTTTGCTCTAGGTTTCACAGGAACCACCTGTATGGCTTGTACCATTGCATCTAATATGTTTCTTGCTTTTCTTAAGTTAAAAAAATTTGTCCTTTCAGTTGAAGGTATTTCATCTATAAATACTTGCTGTACATCTTTTATCTGAAGTTGAGATTTCCAGGCTGCAAACTTTTATTACATGCTTTTATTAGAACATGCTTTTATTTTGCATGAAGAGCTTTAAAGAATCAAATAAATGGGCTGAGTCTTCTCACAACTGATTAATAGCAAAATATGTTTGCTTTAACTGAGCCTGTTCTAAAGTGGAAGACTTTCATATCTCATTGAAAAAAACAAAAAACCTCAGTTATCTAAAGCTTTAACTTAGTAGACAGCTGGGTTCCAGAGCTGTATTAAACATTACCTGTACTTTGACAACCTTGCAATAATCTCAGATAATTTAACTCCATATGCAGGAAACTGCAGTTTATCTGAAGCATTGACTTTTTCTTCTCCAGCTCTCGCAAAGAGTCAATGACTTGCTCTGGCCCTTTATACAGACAGAGAAGTAAGGGTTATTGCATTGCTAGAGAACTTCAGGCCTGAGTGACTGTGGATAACTGCAATAAATATTAAATCTAAAAGGATAGAGAGACCATTTGTACCTTTACAAAAGCCTGTAAAAAAGGCGAAGTTACAAACTGCCATGTGAAGAAATATGAAGCATTGAAAATATCTTCGGATTCTGTGGTAGAACAGTCTTTGACAAATAGTTTCTGCATGATCTTTAGAAGTGCATATTTGGTGTACATGTACATGCTAAGGCAAGAACTCCCTGCAGGACTTGTCTTTCTGCTCCCAGTTCTGATGCCTTAAGTGGGCATGTGAGCTGTCCTTGAGAGGTTTCAATAATTTGAGGAGCACCAGCACAGCCCAACTTGTTTATTTCATCTTGTGCTGTCCACCCTAATACTTGTTCTTGATGAGACAGGGTATAAACCATATCAAAACAGATGATCAAGCAGCAAGATGACCAAGAAAGATTGTTTACATTCTACATCTGCCAAGAGGAAATAAACTCTAGTCTTCTATGCGAGGAATGCAGCTTGAAAAGAAATGTTACTTTCACATCATCTCCTTGGTACTTCCTTTATACAGAATTTTATGCATCTTTTCCTAGCTAGATTTATTGTGAGAAGATCCTGGGATGGGAGGAGACAGAGGCAATTAGAAGAGCTAATCAGCTGGAATGCTGAGAACCATTGCTTTGGAAGCCTCCCATCCACGCGGCACCATCAAATGCACTTTGCTGAGCAAAGGACAACTTGTTTGTTTTGGCCATGCCTCATGTGAGCAGAGATAGTGAAAAGCCAGGGAATCTAACTGGATAAAGAACATCTGCAGATGACGATCTCTTAATGTGTATTCTATCCAAAAAAGCCTTGATGCTTGGTCTCAGCTCTGGTCTTAGCCACACAGGCAGGTTCATCCAGAATTAGCTTTGGTTTCCTGTAAATAAAGGGGCTCCAGAGTCTATTTCATGCTAACCCACAGTAAACTATTTCTTAGAAAGAAAAAAAAAATTGTTTGATATATGTAAATCCATTATGGAACTAATTAAAAAATTGTGGATTTAGAAATTTAATCAAGTTTTTTGTTGTTTGAATCTTGCCTATATTTCTGTGGGTTTTTTTTTTTTAATTTAACAAGATGGATTAATATGGCAATCTATCAAGAGAGTATGAGAAATAAATTGCCTGCTGCCCCATGTGGCATAGAGGCTAAAAAGTTAAATATAAAATTTTGAAGAATATGCTAGGTGACTTTAGAGAGGTAATGGGGTCATATTGCTGCAGAAGGAGCTATTTGTTATCAGTTCTGTGAATTAAGTTATAGTCTAGGACAAAATAATTTCCTTTTAGTTTGGTAATCTTTTTCTCAAGCAGAAACATCTTTTTAATTATTTATTGTCATGGTCCTAATATATTAATAATCACGGATAGTTGGCTATTACAGTTGTATAATTTCTTCATTCTGCATGAGTGTTCATTCTGTACTCTGGTGTAAGGTGGGATAAACACAATCATGAAGTTGGTTACAGAGAGAAAAAGATATAAGATTTTAAGAGCATAGAGTTGGAGAAAAATTTGCTTTTGGGGCAAACCCACATTTAATTCCATTGCCTGAAAGCACAAGATGAGTTTCCTGTCCTGTACATGTGCTTTGCATGGGGCTGATAGCCAATATCATGGCCAAGGAGATATTGTTGTAATACCTTTTATGAATCTTCTGTCTCATGGATTCAGCTCTTGATAGAGTTTGTTTTCTCTGCAGCCTTTTTCTAAGTGAAGAGAAAGAAAAGATTCATCATGGAATGACCTATGGTATTTTGTATTTATGGTAGTCTTCAACAAGGTAAGTAATAAGTTAACAGCCAGTATTTCACAGTATAAAAACTGCAAACATTTGTATCTATGTGTCCCTTTATGTGAATTTGCATTGTTTGGTAAATTAAAATCTTAAGATAATAACCCTTATTTATTTTACTACAAACTGTTTTCCTCTTAAAGCTATTTAACATTTATACCATTGTTGCCAATTTAATTTTATGAATCAAAGAATTTTAGTATGAATAATTACTTACAAAATACGCCACAATAAACCAACCAATTAAGCTTTCCTAATTGACTTTCTGCACTGACTGTCAGGTTAATGTAAACATTTTTTCCGCTTTTTTTGTTGCTTATGTATTGTATGTAATGGATTTTGATGATTTGGCTGACAGCTTTTTGGTTCTTTTCTTTGTCTCATCTGAGGTTCTTCGATCTTCCATTTAACTGTTTCTGTTAAACTGATAAGGAAAGAACTTGCATGGTCTGTCCGGGTTCTCAATTACTGTAAATAAGACCAGAGTACCCTGTTTCTAGATGATGGAGAATATTTGAGATTTCAAATATATTTTCATCTTTATGTATGGTATATTTTACCCTCTCGGTTTTTCAATACTGACATTATATTTAGATAATAAAAGGTCTTTTTCCTCAATGACCACAGTGTATCAGACCAACTTGTCAGCAGTTTGGACACTGGGGATAAGAAAGCTTAAAATGAGGAGATTTAGCTCTTCATAGATGTATCACCAGTCTAATCTATGAAAATTTCATTTTGTAACAGCATGCTAGGTAAAAAACCTTTTCTGATTACTCACATAGCTTCAAAATTTCAGGGAGGGAGGACTTCCTCCTTTCTTCTTCAGTGTTACCTTTGTGGTTTTGTGTTCTCCCTACCTTTCATTCTTGAGACACATTTTCTTGAAAAATCTAGGTTTAGATTAGGTATTAGGAAAAAATTCTTTGCTGTGAGGGTGATGAGACCCTGGAACAGATAGCCCAGAGAATCTGTGGATGCTCCATCCCTTGAAGTGTTTAAGGCCAGGCTGGATGGGGCTCTGAGCCACGTGGTCTAATGGGCAGTGTCCCTGCAGGGGTTGGAACTACATGATCTTTAAGGTCCCTTCCAACCCTAACCATTTTATGATTCCTAAAACTCAGCTGTATTCAGAGAACAGTGAATTTGTGCCATTTTTAATCACAACTCAAAGGTGAGCTCAACAAATTTTCCAGGATCTGTGGCAACTTGGATTTGCAAGCTAATGTCCCCTGCCTATCTTGGTCTACAGAAAGGGAATTTGCAAACAACTGCCCACGTGCCCTGAATTATGTTGCCTCTCTCCAGCTGCAGGGATTGCAGCTCACCAGTTTTTATCAGCTCAAACTGTAGTGCTAAACCCTCTCCCAAATTTATTTTTTCAGCCTAAAATCTCATATGAATGCGGCAATTAAGTACAGTCATCTGGCTGTACCAACTCTAAATATATCTTGGTGGATTCCCATCCGTCCAATCCTTTCCTACAACCTCTTTGTTTAGGAGAACAATCAAATTTTTCACTGCATTTGGGAAGTGTTAGTAAGTAATTCAGCGCTTCTTCACCCTATACAGAGGCACTCCTTGAGTGTTAATCAGGGGTAGAATCCCTCTGATTAAATGGGTTACTCTTCCTCCTGAGGTGCTTTTCAGGTGTAGTAGTGAATATTTCTTTTACAGCCTACTGAAGCACAGAGCAAATTTTTCTTATCTCCAAAACACCATATAATAAAAAAAAAAAAAAAAAAAAGAATAGAAGTTTCTGAATTTCTTTGATTGGCTAACAAGGGATTTTGAAATGGCAATTAGGAAAATTGTTTCAAATGCTTTTAAACGATATAAAGATTGACATTCTCTTTTTTTATGAGTAAATTATGCTATGCATCCAGTTTGCTTTTGAGAATAGAATATTAGTGACTTTTGAAAATTTCTCATATTGTCAAGATAACTTTTTTAAAACCTACACTTTACCATCTGGGCATTTGCAAATTAATTACTCCTGTAACATTCACTCTATTAAAATTTTTGAATGGATTAATCATGCCAAAATCTGAGTACAGTTAACTCTGTGTATATTGAGGTTGCATACAGCTTCAGCACAGCTAGATACTTCAAGTACCCAAAGAGGTCTGAATGATTCTTCCAACTATATAGGTCTGTTAGATAATCTTTGTTGTTCAAAGAAAAATGAGGCCCACTCGAGTAAAATAAGGGGAAGTCTAATTTTCATTACATAATGACAGCTTTTTTAACCTCTCTGCTATGTTGGTTTTTTTTAACAACATATATGTAAAACCCTGTATTATTTATCTTTTCTTGTATTTTGGCACAAAAGACCCTAAACCAGAGTATTACTTCAACTCATTAAACTTACCTTTAAAACCCAAATTACTTCTATCCAACTCATTTTACCTTTTAATTATTTTCTGAGAAGTGAATTTCTGTATCTGACTTTCTAACGTATGCAATCCTCTTTTCTGGATACATGTTTAAAATGTATAATTATTCCCATGAGAAGATTAGTAGATTTATTAAAAAAACTCTGTGTTCCATGATTTTTGACATTCACACAAGACAAGAAGAAAATGCAGGAGGAGAAGCACTGTTGAATTACCCCGTCTCTTCATGTTGACACTGAGTATGAAAACCTGGGCTCCAGAGGGTGATAGAAAGTTCAGACTTCATGCTAAATCAGTTTTGGGCCTCACTCCCAGGATTTGCCAGCTATGCCAATTTCCATAGGACATAAACTCTAAGATAATGTTAATGCAGAGCCAACCACAGCCACCACACTCATTTTCCTTTGGCAGGGGGATCAGTTTAAATTCCCAGAGCAGTCAGTGCTGTATCCTTCCAGACAACACTAATCCAATCAGCACCATGACCAGAAGCTGCTAACCACACTGTGGATTTCCAGATTTCTGCCTTAATTGCCAGTCTGCAGGAACTCGAGGCACGAGACAATGGCTGGCACAGTCAGGTGGGTGAACATCTGCAGCTCCCCTGCTCCGGGCTCTGCTGCAAAGCACCGCAGGGAAAGGCTGCCCCAGCAGAGCACACGTGCCTCACCTGCAGCTGGCATGCTCCTGGGAAACAGAGGTAGGGGTGGGATGTTGTGTCCCTGCTGACATAGATTGTGACCCAAGCTTCCTCTTTGGCCTCTGTGTTGTGGGTAGGAACGGCGCTGGCTTTAGGATGTAACTACTCCATGTAATTGTACCAGAAACAGTGGGGCAAGCAGGACTAGGGAAGAGATTGTGCCCCTGTACTTGGCACTGTGAGGCTGCACCTCAAATCCCATGTTTGGTTTTGGGCCCCTCACTAGAAGAAGGACACTGAGGTGCTTTGGAGGCATCCCATCCTCCACACCTCCTGGTGCATCCAGTGAAGGGCAACAGAGCTGGGGAAGGGTCTGGAGCACAGCTCTTGTGAGGAATGGCCAAGGGAACCGGGGTCATTTAGGCTGGAGGGAAGGCTCAGGAGGGACCTTATCACTGTCTACAAGTACCTGAATGGAAGTGGTAGTGAGGTGGGGGTTGGCTTCTTCTCCCAGGTAACAGGTGACAGAACAAGAGGAAATGGCCTTGAGTTGTGCCAGGGGAGGTTTAGATGGGATATTAGTAAAAATTTCATCATGAAATGGTGGTCAAGCACTGGGACAGGCTGCCCAGAGAGGTGGTAAACCACTTAAATACCTGAAGGTATTTAAAACACGTGTAGATGTGGCACTTAGTGCCACAGTTTAGAGGTGGACCTGGCAGTGCTAGGCTATTATTTGTACTCAATGATCTTAACGGTCATTTCCAACCCAAAGGATTCTATGATTGTGGATTTAAATAAGCCAGGAATTTAAATAAGACAAAAAAAACCTTCAAGTTGGTTGAATGACATCACTGAGGTGTATCTTAGTGGTTTTACTTTTGTTATGTACAGTCCCAATTGAAATAATCCTGGCTAAAATAGTGTGGTCTCTGTTTCAGGTTGTATGAAGTCTTGCAGGAGACATTGCATGATCCCTTGCATATGGCTAACCAGCTGTGTCAGAGGTTACTACAGACAGAAATTTTGGCTCCTGCCACATGTCAGGTTCACCAGATGTAGGGACAGACAGCAGGTTTACCACGGTCTGCCTCTCTGTGCAGGAATGTATAGCAGCTGACTGACCTCGTGCCCTGGTGTGTCCCACAGGTCAGTGACATGCTGTGCGGGGCAATGTTTCTTTTTGGATTATATTTGCCTTCTGCTCACTTTAAGCCATATTTTGCTCTTTTATAAATAACACACTTTAAAAGGAAACTCTGGCTTCTTTTTTTTCTGTAATGTACCTTTCTGGTAGCTGAAAAAAGGGCCTCCAGCTATGTTTTTCATATCCATTTCTCTGTCCTCTCCTTCCCACCAATACTTCTGACAACTATTATCTCCTGGACGAACCTTTACAATAGCTGTGATCAACACTGCTCTGGTGAAAAGTGGTCAGCTCTCCACAACATACCTCCTGCAGAGATGCCAAGGTCATGATGGACATAAATACTGTTATTTACTCTGCTCAGCTGTGGACTGAATACAAACACGTCTCTGGTGGCTTGCTGTCAGGAAGGCTTTGGGAAGTCCTTGAGGCACTTCTGCAGCACTGCACATGAAAGAGCTGAAAGGAAAGGATTCTCTGCACCAGAGTTTTCCAACACAGAACAGCATTGTTTTGTATCTTAGATGAGCACCACCAGACAATGTCCGACAAGTGATGTCTTCTGAAGTTTAACCTAATTTATTAAGTGGGTAAGCCTATTGTTTAGAATAAATATTAAAACAATCAGTGGAAGTAGCCAGTCTCCCTAAAGGATATTATTAGAGAATAAATGAATTATTAAAGGGAGTATGTTTGTTCTGGATCCCACCGAAACTAAGCTCTCATTGACATCCTTCCTTTTACCCAAAAAAAAATCATTGCTAAGGGAAAGCCAAGGATTTAGAGTAAAGACTGCAGGTATTTTAAGTAAGAAAAAAAAAAAAGAAAATCAAACTTGTGTATGTAATTAGCAACATCTGCAAAGAGAAAGTTTGTATTTATTTCCACGATGCAGAAATAAAGGTTTATTTTTGCCAAAATGCTGCTATTTCTTTGTCTTTCTTTCCTCCTTTCTTCATTAGCTAGCTTTATGCTATGGTTCCTTGTGGTTTTTCTGGGATATCAGGAAGCCTATTCAATTAAGCCAATGAGAGGAGTACTGTGAAACAGATGTGGACAGACCCCACCAGAATTGGGTGAGCGAACTGCTGGAAGCACAGAGCAGAAAAGGCCAAGTGTGTTCTTGTTTTCTGATCTCTGGCATGGGACTGGAAATTGGCTGATAGTGGGTGTTTTGAACAGCCCTGTGGCTTTGTGGTAATGCAGTGCAGTATCATTTGGGAGAGCAGCTGGATTCCTGATGTGGAATTATTGTTTCCTGGCTGGGATGTGCTGTGCAAGCAGCGAGCTCTGCTCCAAAACTCAAAATGCAACCTGCCTTGCATGGGTAAAGCTGGAGAGTAAACTGATAAGAGACAGCTTCACTCCTCATGCAGATGGTTGGCAACTGCAGGAAACAGAGACTCAATGTCTAGTGAAACGCAACCAAGAGCTGAGGGAAGAACGGAGATCTGGAGCTGCAGATTGATTTTGGAATAGCTCGGAGTGAGTAGGATGAGTGTCTTGGCTTACAATCTCATCTGCAGTTCCCAGTAGCTATAGAAAAACAGCCTGAAATATGAAATTAATAAATACAAACATTACATAAATCATATGTTAAGAAGTTTGCAACCAGATTTTGTGCAGTTCTTAAATTCTTTCTTCAGGCAACAACTGACAGAATGCGAGGATACAGTCTTAAGTTGCGCCAAAGGAAATATAGATTGGATATTAGGAAAAAGTTTTTTATGGGAAGAGTGATAAAGTACCGGAATTGTCTGCCCAGGGAGGTGGTGGAGTCACCATCCCTGGATGTGTTAAAAAAAATACTGGATGTGGCATTCAGTGCCATAGTTTAGTTGAGATATTAGGTCATGGGTTGGACTCTGTGATCTTGAAGGTCTCTTCCAACCTAGTGATTCTTTGGTTCTGTGATTCTGTAAAAATTATTTACATATTGAAACTGTGAAAACTCAGTAGTCTTAGATAAAGCTGTGTGAAACATTCCAAAGATATATTAAAGTTTTCTTTGATTCAAAATTTATTTTAAATATGCATTTCTCTAAAGAATATACCCTGAACCTACTACAATGGCTTCAGAGCAATAAACACAATGAGAATTTAATTTGAGCCCTCTCACATATCCAGCAGGAAATGGCATCCTTACCAGTCAAACATCATTTTAAAGTTGAAGCCAATTGTACTGTTTAAAATAGAAGGCCAATTTTTCAGAAGGCCAAACAAGTGTGCTTCCTTTGTTGGCAGTCGACATTAGTGCTGGAAAAGGATAACTTATTGTCCTTTTCTCCTCTACTCTTCGCAATAGTTAACACAAGGAAAGAGGCTGCTGCTTCCCCTAAGGAAGAGCATGCAAGACAGGTCCGCTCCTCTCTCCACAGCACTTCCCAGAGAAGTCACCACTGAATTGAAATCAGTGCTTGCACAGGCAATGTCTATTTTGTGTCAGCTGTGAACACCAGGCAATAAAGACCCTTTTATTTACTGCCACTTTCTTCTATAAAACAGAAATCTGTGCTATTAAAAGCCCACTTTTTTCTCTGCCAGCACAAATGAAAGTGTCTCCCCAGCTATTTTCCATACACCATGGGCTTGTGCCTGCCCAGTTTGACCCTCACCACCCAGAATGAATGTAGTTCTTCATTCTGCACATACCACTGGCAGTGCATTCCGTTTGGAACAGGCTACAAAAGCTGTGCATTGTGACCGCCCTTGGGTTGGATGTAGTGGTGGTATCAGCTGCATCACTCCCGGTCTTGTCCCACAGCAGAAAAGTCCCTGGCGACTCAGAAGCTAGCTGGGGAATTTGGTGCTTCAAAACACATCTGAGGTCACCAAGAGTTTGTTCGAAGTTAGTTAAAACCACCATCTTTAAATAAATGCAGCTAAAATCTTGGAGGAGGAGGTGAGAGAGGTTGCTTGCTCACTCTATCAAGAAGTCCCCCTCAAGGAACTAGACTGGCATGGATCCTACTTTTTCACACTTTTATCATTCAGAACTGGAAAATTTATTAATAAAATATTGGTTTACAGTAATGCCTATGAAGGGCCTAAGGAGGACTACAGTTTTCTTGTATTAAAGATCAACAGGTGTTGGTGTTTATTTGGAGTCCAAGGCATGTCTTGGGACTTAATTGGCAGCCCAATGCAAGTGATTTATAGCAGATCACTTTGATTCAGTATGACAGTATGGTGGCAGGATAATTGGTCTCATCTTGTTTCAGGAAATCAGGATATTTCTGACATTAAGTACATTTTTGGTAGCATGTTTACCTTGGTTTTTTGGGGGTTTTTTTTTGGTACATATGACTAACATAACTGATAAGTTGTATCTGTGTCAGTAGCAGCAGGGAGATATTCACATCTACTTCTTTGGGTGACAGAAGGAGAAAAAAAAATGAACAGGAAAACAATGTTAATTTTTGTATTTTCATTCAATAAAGGCAAAAGTTAAGCTTCTAAGTTGTACTTCTAAGTGTAAACTATGCAAGCATTCTTGTTACTCAGACTACTTTTGGAAGCCTTGACTGCTGCTGGAGTCCTGGAGTCATAGTAAGCAATCCAAGATGAGACTCTTTTACCACATGTGGGCCTGCAGGCATTTAATCCCAATTTCATGGGCAACAGTTCAGGTGGAAAGCCACAAATCATTTGGCATGTTAGCTTGTTCGGTGGCTGGACAAGAAGTGTTTATTTAACACATTAGGGTTACAAAGGCTATGAAAATAAGCAGAGTCACAATATAAAATTTAAACATTCATTTTGTCAGAACGACAACTATGCCAACCATTAAAGATGTTCTAAAATCTAAATCTAAGAAGTTATATGGTCAACAAGAATAAACTACTGTTCTGTTGCTTCCTGATTTCTGGAATTGTTTCCTATTTTAAATCATTGCTAACTTGAGAATGTAGAAGGTGGGTTGGTTTCTATTGTATTTGTCCACCCAAACAAAATCCTAGTGTAGTTAAGCTTTGAATTCAGGCTGTGGTACACATGATTGAGTTTTTTTGATACTAGAACTGGAAAATGAATGTACACTGAGGATTATATTTGGGGGAAAAAGGGAGGATCTAAGCATTACAAAATGGGTACCCACTCATCTATCAGGTTTGCACACACATGCATTTAGCAAGAATTAGCAGTAAATACTCAGAGGGTCTATGCTGCCCCTGTGCTATACTCAAACTGTCCAAGTTTTCTTTTCAAAGACCTGTGCCTAAGCAACAAATGAGAATCCAAGGACATGCTTCACAGAGCAGGCATCTGCATTTTTAATTTAACCAAGACTGCAATAAAATCAAGGTTTTCTTCCTGAAAATGAGCTGGTCCAGGAATAATTAGCCCAAATCTATTTAGCAGCTTGCAGATTGTCTAATATAATGTAATGCAGTGGGGCAAACCAGAACTATCTGATTAGGATTTGTCAGTTTGCTACCTGTATTTTGTCTCTAAAAGATCTTGCTTAGAAAGTTGCCAGGCATTTGTTTTCATTTATTCAATCGTTCTGTTTAAAATTCTGCACTACATCCTCTGAGTTTTTTACATACATTTAGCTTAGCATTTAGGCTTTTAAAATTATGTGGCAAATATTAAGGTTTGATGAGCATTTTCATCATTGAAATTAATCTATGCTCTCTTAGGCAAAAGGATTTGAATTTGTTTGGGGAATTTCGGTTTTGGAGGCTTCATTTGTTGCTAGACCAATATATCTAAATCTGTTCAAATTTGGTTTAATAAAGAGTACTTGGAAGAATAATGGAAACCCATTTTCAAAATATAAACTTATCAGCCTATTCGTAAAACATGCTTTAATACGACTTTATCTCAAATACATTGATGTTCCAGTATGTCTACCTTTGCAATTTGTAATTGTTCAATGCAAGCTTTTTCTTATTTTACCAAGGTATCATGTTATCATGTAACAATTTTGCAACTATTTTCCATCTCTGTCATATTTTCCCACAAAACTTGGATGTTGCATGAGTTTATTTTTCTGCCCTCTGCTCCCTCTTCCACCTGAAAATGTTAAGGTGCAGAGAGAGACAGGGAGAGAAACAAGAGGCAGTGTCTACATAAGGGCTGAGCAAAGCAGGTCTTCTCAGTCTGCAGTTGAAATAAAACATGCATCTAGTAAATCATAAGAGGCACAAAGAGGGTGGATAGCAATCAGTTGATCTCTGTTTTCAGTGTAGGCACTACAGAGTATCTAATAAAGCTAATAAGAGGTGAAGTTTTTTTAAAAAAGGAGGAGCTTCTTCGTCTAACTGATGGTAGGCTATGAATCTCTATATCACAGGAATGTGAATGTTTGAAATGGATAGGGAGCCAAAGGGAGGCTTCAGGGATTGCCCGACATCAAGATTGATTCACATGGACCTCAAGTGATCACTGGCTGCAGATTGGAACTGCTGTTGCTCAGCTCCATCATCTTTCCTGGAAATCTGCTTCTGGCCAGTGTCAGTGACAGAACTCTGGGTTAGCCAGTCCTTTAGTCTTATCCAGTTCCTATAGCACCAGCTGATGTATGAACTCATCAGGTATAGTAAGATTCGTATTATTGCCAGTACTAATGACTTAAAACGTGGTTGTAGCGTATCCTTAAATCTTCATGTTTTCCATTTCTTCTGACCTCATCTGTACTGAAAGATTTTACCAGGTAAAATATATTGTAAAATAAATCAGCCAATGGTGCAAACTCAAAAAACATACTAACATTTAACTGTGTTGAAACTGACTTCTCTCAAACCAGTTTAAGTTCGTAGTATCCAAAAACCAAGTTTGCACTGCTTTAAGGATCAAAACTTAACTGTACAAAATTTCTTACAGTCCTGTTTCTTTGCTCTTAATTTTATGGCTTTTTTCTTAAAGATGACATTTTTCCCCTTCTCTTTAACACACTGAACACAGACAGTAAGCATCTATCATACTGCAGTTTATTTTAAATTTAAGAGCCAAAGGGTTTGGCAGAAAAAGTTTTCATTTTTTGTCAACAAAAGCACACACTTCTGTTTTATGTAACTAATGCTGAAATGAAAGCCCATGGCAATTACAGCCCATTTTTTCATTTCCACACACTTACCATTTGTAAAGTGTCCAAAGATTCAAGTTTCATGGAGAATAAGGGGGGGTTGTTACTGCTTAACAATCATATTTAATTTTTGAGCAGTGAGCAGACCAGATCTCTGCCAACATTTTGAAATCAACTATATAAAAAATGAAAAGGCCTGCATTCAGAATTAAACACCACTTAATTTTTGCAAACATATGTCTCTTTTTTTCCCTTTCAACATGTTATGAAATGTTACAATCTCTTCTCAACATATGTGTAGAGGCAGTATAGTCTATGTGTGGATAAATCACTAGGCTTAGACTTCTAAGACCCAGAGTCTACCATGGACTTTGTTATAGGCACCAAGGAAAATCTATCCCACCTTCTTGAACAAACATTTCACCAGAAAAGTGTAATGACAAGAGAGAGCCAGATACAGGGTATTTATTTATGATTATGTGCATTATTTTATGGAAGGAATGAATTTCACCCTTCAATTTTCCAGTAGTTTCTGACAAGGTTTTCAATTAAATAATTTTACTTGTCTTTCCACCAAAATTTGCTCATTCTGGTTTAAATTGGATCCACCTTCCAGGTTGCCACGTACTTTGAGAGTACCAGCTATCACAAAACCAGGTGTAAATGTAGGAGGGTGCATACACAGAAAGAAAATGCAGAAGAAAACCTGAGGGTTCCCTAAGACGTTGTTTTCAAAAGAGGAGCTTTTTGTGCTTAACATTTTTGTTCTACTGACAGTGTACCTCCCAACGCAAATCAGAAAAAAGACAACCCACCCCCTGAAAATTAACTGTATATAGTTTGTACTCTCTGTGGCAGATTATACTCCAGAAAGGCTTAGTTATGTTTCACTATACACAGCAATAGGAGGTGCTCAGGCAAGCTACATAGCTGAACTAATCCTCCAGCTGCTGACCCATGGCAAATCTACGGCCCTTCTGTGTATCAGAAGAATCGCTGTTGTTACAGTGGAGACCCTTGGACAGAGCTGTGACAGAGATCCAGAGTGACCTTGCAGGCTGCCTGAGGACAGTTCAGCCCCATAAGGATGGAGGTGCCTGGAGCAAAAAAGCAAATCCCTGTTTCTGTGCTGCACTACGATGTTCTCCTAGCACAGGAGCAGGGGCAGGAGTACCCCTGCCACGGAGAGAGGAGGTATGACAGAGCAGCTGCTCCGTGAGCTCCAGGTAATGAACTGCTTAACAAACCTTTCCTCTTGGAGAGGGTTTTCGCTCAATAAAATATTCAGAAGGCGTTTCTGTGACTTCCCAGAGGCAAGGAACTGAATGGCCAAGAGGTGCACTGTCTCTTGGCAAATTGGATAGAAGAAGACTCTGTGAGTTGAGGACAGACAGGTCGAAAGAGGGAGCAGAGATACATGTCAAGGCTGCAGGAGCTTATGGACCTATTCTCAAAAGACATTACTTCAATTTTCACAATAAAAATGTAGGCACAAACTAAATTCAACAAATCCACAGGAAGTGTGTGCTCTCCATGGACACCATTTTTGTGCCTCTCTGAATTGGATCCTGAAGGTCACAGGCAAAATTATTTGTGGCTTTAGCTACAAGATCAGTGTGTGCTCTGGCTCTTTTCTTCTTAACTATATCTGTGTAAATGGAATGGAGTCCAATCAAGTTTCATTTTTAACAGGTTTTAGTTTTCTTGTTACAGCCAAGAAAAAACTACAGACAGTTTAAAGCATATTGTAGCAAGACAGAGTACTGAAAGAATATTCAGAAGAAAAAGAACTGCACTGAGGTGCCATTTAAGAAAATAGATATGTTCTCTTCCACTCTGGCAAACTTGGTCTCATTCCTATCTCACACCTGTATATATTTTGGTGTTTTTTTGAATAGATCACCAACGAACTCAAAGAAGTTACCAGCTGTGATATGGGTCTTCATCTGTTGCCAGCCCTTTTTGAGAGCTTATCTTTCATATTACAAGACATTCAGTGGAGCATTTTGCCAGCTTTTTAGAATGACCATAAGAGGCCTCAGGCTCTCAGCTTTCATAGCTATATTCCAAAATTAGAGTGTTCTCACGAAATGGTGAATTTCCAACTTCTGAAACAAAGCATAGCAAAATCCAGCACTGTTTTAGCATTTGTCCCTAACATCCAAAGTTAAGCACCTCTGCTGGTGGTCTTCAGCTACCCACAAGGGTTAGCAGGACTATGGTAAAGAAATTACGTACAGTTGAAACTGTAATTCAGTTAACAGGAAAATTAACAGGGGAAAGAAAGGGGGACATATCTAAGAAGAAAAACATCACAGGAACATTATGAGTGTGCTTTAAACTAGTAAAGAACACAGATTGTTTTGATACTTGTCTTTCCACTGTTAATTCTGTAATAATTTTTCTAGACATGAAGTGAAGATTTTAAAGAAAATAGTGTGGCTCTCCTTATTAAATACTTTTCCAGCTAGGGTCCAAGCTCTTGTTTTAATTTTGAACAAGAATAGTCTTCATAAGGAACTGTCTTGAGCCTTCAAACCTAAGACAAAAGGAGCCAAGCCAATATACTTTGCCTTCCTCCTTCTTCACCAGGGTTTCTGCAGTTCCCAGCCCTGTAGTTTTTTTGAGAATTCAGTAACTAGCTGATGGTCACTGGCACATTCATAGAGACTGTGATAGACCCAAACTTTCATCACAAATACCTAAAAATCCAGATTCTACAAGGCACGTTTGATTCCAACAGTCTCCATGGACTCCTGACAACCTCCAGAATAGAACAGAAAACCTCCGTTTTTGAGGTATCTCAATGGCAGCATTTTATCTGGTTATTCATTTTGCTGTACAAGTGTTCGTGCATTTCATATTTCAATGACAAAGGAGGAATTCACAAAGGTTCACTCCAATGAGAACATGCGTCAGTGATAGGGAGGTTTGGGGGCCGACTTGGAGCAAGAGCTTAACTTCAGACACTCTAAATCATGGCTCTGAAGGAACCCTTTTCTTCCCAGTGCCTGTGAAGGAAGTGGAGGGAGATTAGCCTCAATCAACACTCCTCTAAATGTCAATGCTAAAGATTGCATATGACAGCAGTTAGGAAATCAGATAGTTTAATGCAGCCATTAATTAAACAAAAACATTAAGGCAGCCCCACCATACATTTTCATAATGCAATTGAACTAGAATTTCAGTGTTTGAAAAGATTTTTGTAATTGATTGCATCTGTAGAAGCGACGGAATACTGAGTGTCTGAAAAATTACCCCTTGATGCCTTTAGCACATTTAAGTGAGCAAAAAATGGGCCCTGTCTTTTCATAAGTGCACTTACAGTACAAAAAGAAATGGTTTGAAGAACTGTCATTCAAAACATGGTATATAACCATTGCAGCATATAAATAAAGCAGAATGAAAACTTTGTTAAAATGTTTGTGCACACTGCAAGATTTAATGTTTCCTTAAAAACATCATTTTCAAAAGTGGTTGATATACTAAAAAATGCACTTAACCTTTGGACTGTGTTTCTGAGCATTTCCTGGTATGGGTTCATGGTGGCAGCATGAGGAACCATAAATCTGTGGGAGACACCACAGTAATTGTGGGAATCAATGTTCCTGGACCCCATCACGGATGGACTCTATCAGGTTTGGGGGAAACAGGCAGATGCTTTTGGCCAGGAAGTAGGAGTAAAGAAAAAAAGGTACCCCTATGTTGAAAACACATATTGCTTTAGAGGAAACATATTATCAATAGTCAACAAAGCAATGCATTGAGTAATACTAATTTCTAGATTCCAGGCTGAAGTAGTATTTACATGTTGGATCCATCAGGAGCCAGCAGCAATTTTGTAGGATTTAAACCAACATAAAGACCTTTTTCTGTGCAAAATAAAAAGGTCTTTCCTCTATGAGCTACTAAAAATCCCAAGACAGGCACAAAGGTTTTTCTAAAAAGTCTCATCCCAACCAGACAAATGAATACTTGCAATGTTTATTTATGTGAGGGATGTTGAGAGGTCTGTATTCCTCATAACATTAGGAGATTTTTCTGCAGTTGACATATTTACCAGCACAGACACCATTAAATGTGCCTTTTACACCACATTATGGATGCAAACTGAGAATTACTATATGCCCAGGATTATGCACCTTAACTGTGATGTTCTCTGGTAAAATATCCTTTCTGAAACGCTAACAAGCACTCAGATTACATTCATTGTTAGCATTAATTTCTTCTCCTGTTTTCTATGGCTTAATGTTTTTATTACAGTGTGCATGGCTTTATCTACATAGAAAATACAAAATAAGATGTATTCCTCCTAATCAATGTAATGTAAATATGTACTCCAATTCAATGTAATGTAAATATGGGACTACAGTACAACTCAGGTAGAAATCACAGTGTTTCTCCATCATTTTTTTCTGTGAGTAATTGTTGGAATAGCAGTTTATTTGACACAGGAGAATGAAATGCTACTTTAATGATTTTTACTAAAAAGAACAAGATCTCTAACATAAAAGACAATTCAGGAGGTCTGTATGTGTTAAGCAGATTATTAAAAGAATACAATATGGAAAGATGAGGTAGACCATTCCAGTGCATATAAAACATTTTCTCATTAACACTATTTTATTGAGAAGACATCAGAAACATATTAAGTGCATTATCAGCTTGCTAGAATTTCCTTTATTATCAGTTGATATATTTTCTCTTTATATCCCTCTCTTTCTCTCACTTTTCTCCTCCTAAGGCTCTAGGATCTCTTAGTGGTAATTATTCATATGTTATCAGTATTTTGGCCCCTGGCATATAAGTGTGTATTAGATATGTGGGTACTGAGCTGTACAAACACCAATAATTTTCAGAGGAGGAGTTTCGGGGGACATATTTGTGGCAGCTGAGTTATGGTAGACTCGGTGTTATGTCTGGGCTCTGAGCCAGCCCTAAAATCCTTCCTGTACCACCAACCATCGAGGGCACACAGTCACTGATGGGGGTGTCAGCTTGAGGCTGTGTAGGAAAGCTGAGATCCAAGGAAAGCCAAATATATGGAAGGTAGCTCTGAGGCAGCTTGGCAGCAAGTCAGATTCTAAGTAGTAATGTTTGTATGAAATATATTCTGCCTTTCACGCTTAATAGTAATAAAGTTTGATTGAAGTTCAAATTGCACTGTCTGACGCCAGGTATTTAATACTAAGCAGTTTGGGGAGTTTTGCTATCTGAAGCAAAAGGGATTTAGATTTATTTCAGACTTTCACAGTAGAAACTTGCTCAGTGGCCTGGAGCCATTGAGCCAGAAAAAAAGGAAAAAAAAAAAAAAAGAAAATAAAAAAAAGAAGCTGCTGGAGATCTGATCATCTTCCTTTTGGCAGAAAACCTGAAAAACTCACAATTCTTTCGCATGCTTTTCAAAATCGCTGTGCCATAAGAGGAGTCACCCTTTGCTGCAGCACCAGGAAATCCCCATTTTGCCTTGAAATTGCTGCAGGGTCAAATACGATGATACTATTTCTTTCTACAAGCCCAGAGCTCAGAACTCCTGTGATGATGAAGTCCCATCTCCCATCCTCCCTCCCTCTTTTACTGAGACACTTCCTTCCCCTTGTGTCTGCCAAATTCAGTTTGCTGCAAACAAGAAACTCAAAACAAGAGAAGCAAAAGAAAAGAACCACAGGTTACATATTGTTTTTCCTTTGTTATTTAGAAAGCCTCCTGCTTCTGTAGCAATCCAATTATATTAGAAGCCTAGCTCATGACTTTTGAATACTCTCTGGCACATCAGATATCCTTGGGGACCCAGAGCAGGCTCTGATCTTTCATAAAACCTGTATTAGGTTAATACATAATTCACCATTTAGAAGACAGGGAGAGGGACAGCCTTGCCAATACAAATTCTTCATTTACTTTTAGGTGATAGGCAATATAGAGCCTGTATTTGAACTCTGATTAAAGATTTTATTAGCTCAACATTTCATATCACTAGCTAACAGCACACATGTAAATATGTGCTGTATTCATTTGGATTTGCATTTGCTTGGGTGGTTTTACCTTTAATGCAGCCATAGACACTTACAGGATAAGAATTGTCAATAAAGTAATCTGTATACTAGGGAGATAAATCCCTACCTGGAGCATAAACAAAGAATTTAAAATTCAGAACCATTGGCATGAAAGGTTTTGAAATGTGCCTACAGGGTAAGTGTCCTTTTGAAGCTAAGTGCAGGCAGCAAGAAGAAATTAGGAGACATCTTTGCACACTCCGCTGTGGCCTGGGAAAGCAGGAGACTGGCCAAAGCGAGCAAATATGTTCCCTCTTCCTGAGCACCCCTAGCTACACCCTTGCAGTAACACCTGAGGGTGGTTTCAGGCTCTCTGCTTGATGCAGAGAAAGTTTTACTCTTCCAACCCACCACCTCCTGTGTTTTTGAACTATTTTCATTGTTATATCTTGGTGTATTCCTAGGAGAGGATAAAATTCTGCAGACAAACCTGTTGGCCTTTCCCAATGACCCAGTGATCCCAGTCTCCAAGGTTTTGTGATTTCCTGAGCAGGGAAGAACCAGAGCAACAACCTCAGCTCCTTCTGCAGATTTATCCCAGTTGTCTGCAATGCATCTGCATTTTGGCCACTTTTCTATTCACTGACCCAACCAAGTCAAGAGTCAGGATGGCAGTGAAACATCCGCAAAGAACAGAGAATATTTCTTCTTTCTGCTGCTGAAGATTCTGGCTAATTTTGGAATGTTTTTGGCTACGGCAACACAACTGTTTCAGCTTTGTGCTATTTTGTACCTCCTGTGTTTTTTCCTTGCAGCAGGGAAAGTGGGAGGGGAGGAAAAGGATTTTCCCTGGTGCAATTGTTTGTGTCAGGTAAACTCTCCATAAATCTCTTCTTGAGGAATTCAGTTTATTAAAGCCCCATTAAACACCAATGGCTTGATTTACCTCATTAAGGCTAATTTAAATTAGCAGAAACAGGAAATTGCTATTAGGGATTTATAGCTAGAGTTTTAGAGAACTGTGGACAGACAAAGCAAACGCTTGTTTCCTTTGACTATACTTTTCACTCACTCATATTTTTGGGCATGAATGCACATTAAAAGAACATTTACTAAACCTGGAGTCAAACTGAACTTGCAACAAGGAAGACATTACCAAATAAAGCAATTTATCTGCAATTCTTTTGTGCATGTGTGGCACTTAGATTTTTTGGGGGGGAAGGGCTTGTTTGATTGGGTTGTTTGTTTGTTTGTTTGTTTGTTTTCCAGTTTCGATTTTTGTTGCTGTTGTTGTTTGTGCTTGTTTGAAGTATAACCACATTTTTCTTTGCGATATATTAAATGAAAAGTCTTTAAAAAATAAAAGTAGTCTGGATGACTTTTTCCTTTCTCATGAAACTTGTAGTAAAAGAACTAGCATTTGCATACATTGCATCTGCCAGCATTGCAAGAGCAGGTTTACTCAGTTTTGGAAACAATTATATATGCAAGAGTCTGTGCACACATGATGGAGAAGGGTATGGACACTATAATAAACTCACAATTTCAAGAACTTTCAGAGTAAGTATTCTGAGTCAAAAATGGAAGAGCTGGAACATATCCAGCTCTTTCAGAGGCCTGGATCCATGTGCAAAGGAACTTTAGTTCTTTTCCTTACCAAGCTGAAAACGTTATCACTGTCCCAGAAATAGCTGCTTGAGTACAGCAGGAAAGTACTAACACACATTTATGTGAATCTATAATTCTTTTAATTTGGGTTCATAAAGTCAACTTATGCTCCCAGAGGCCTGTAAGCAATCAAAAAATTGATATTTAACCTATACTGCTCATCCAGTCTCCCTCTCAGGTTAACAAATATACAAGAAAACTTTTACATGTCCTCTGCAAGAGTTTTGTGGTTGTTCTTGTCTTCATTGCCAGATTGCATGCTACACCACTGTGCGTGCTAGGGTCCATTTCTTGAAGAAAACTGTTAGGTATGGTCACATTTTGTCTTTTTTTTTTTCAGCTTACAATCAACTATTGTATGGTACAGTATTTGAGAGGGTTTACTAGAGGTAAAATGTCAAGATTACAAGTAGCCATTTCTATTGGGTTTGTATGGCCAAGTTTTGGTAGTGGGGGTGCCACAGGGAGGCTTCTGTAGGAAATTATCAGAAGCCTCCTCCATGTTCAGCAGGGCCAATTCCAGACAGCTCCAGGATGGACAGGCTGCTGGCCAAGACTGGACCAACCAGAAACTGTGGGAACACCTCTGTGGTAGCAGATTTAAGAAGAGGAAAGAAGTTACTGCACAGATGTAATTGCACCCAGAATCATTAAGTTGGAAGAGACCTCTGAGATCAACAAGTCCAACCCAACCCTAACCTCAACTTAACTATGGCACCAAGTGCCACATCTAGTCTTTTCTTAAACACATCCAGAGATGGTGAATCCACCACATCCCCAAGTAAACCATTCCAATACTTTATTACCTTTTCTTCATATCCAGCCTATATTTCCCTTGGTGCAGCTTAAGACTGTGTCCTCTTGTTCTGTCAGTTCTGTCAGAGAAGTGCAGCATGAGAATATGTGAGAGTAGCAACTCTGCAGACACCATAGTCCATAGAGAAGGAGGGGAAAAGGTGCTCCTTGTGCTGGAGATGGGATTTCCCTACAGCCCAGGGTGCAGATTATGCTGAGGCAGATGTGCCCCTGCAGTCCATGGAGGTTGCTGAGAGTGCAGAGATCCACCTGCATCCCATAGAGGAACCCATGCTGGAGCAGGTGGATACCTGAGAGGAGACTATGAACCTATGGGAAGCCCATGCTGGAGCTGGATCCTGGCAGGAACCTGTAGAGCCAAGGACAGAGGAGCCCACACTGCAGCAGGTTTCCTGGTAGGATTTGTGACCCCATGGGGGACTCACACTGGGGCAGCCAGAAGAACTGCACCCCGAGGAAAAGTGATCCACATTGGAGCAGTTTGTGGAGAACTGCTGCCTGTGGGGCTCATGTTGGAGAAGTTCAGGAAGAACTGTCTCCTGTGGGAGGGATCCCACCCTGGAGCAGGGGAAAAACTCCTTTCCCTGAGCAGCAGCAGGAACGATGAGTGATGAAATGACCATAACCCCATTCCCTGTCTCCCTTTACTGCTGAGGGGGGTGAGGTAGAGCTGGGAAACAGGGAGTGGTGGGGGAAGGTGTTTTGAAGGTCTTATTTTACTTCTCATTATCCTGCTCTGATTTTGTTAGGAATAAATTCAGTTAAGATCTCTAATTTGAGTCTGCTTTGCATGTGATGGTATTCAGTGAGTGATCTCTCCCTGTCCTCATCTCAACTCATGAGCCCTTTCTTACATTTTCTCTCCCCTGTCCATCTGTGGATGAAAGTGTTAAGAGGCTTTGGTGGGTGTCTGGCATCCAGCCAGAGTCAACCCACTATCAAACTCCAAATCAGACACCACACTCCAAAGGCTGTACTAAACCATAACACTGGTATAAATTTGTGTGTGTATATACACTTACCTATAATACTCCATTTGACAAACAAAGGATGTAATAGTACATCCCCTGACTTACACAGTCTTCCCTATGAAGAGCCAATCTCAGGAATGGTTTCCACCCCAGGTTTATGTTCACCTATGTAAGGTTACATGTGCTTAAGATAAAAGTACTCAGATACGTCACATTTGTGCTAAAAAAGACTCTTAAAGAGGGAGGGACAGGTTGCATGAATCAAGTAGTTGAGCAATTGAACTCAAATTTTGTGACTGAAATTGGTAATAAAGTTTTACACACAGCAGAAAAATGCTAAGTTTGGGTCACAGTTTTCTCTTGTACTAAAGATTTTACAAAGATGTGCTCTATCAAGAGTAGTTTCCACTTAAAACACCAGTTCTCTGCAGTTAAGCACTCAGGCTACAGACTGGGAGCTCATCAAAGCCACTGAACCATGTCAGACAAATCAAAAAAGGTAGGTATGCGTTCAGCAGTCAAGAAAAAATGCAAACATTGTAACAAAAATATTTATCCATCCCAAATAGAAAGTTATTTCTGATGTTCCAAAAAGCTAAAGCATTAATAGCAAGTGAAAATAAAATGTAACTGCATCCTCAAGGTCACCAGAAGTTCTATTAAAGGGTTATAGTTGTGTCTTAGTAACAGAGATAAATCATAACCTTCTACTTTTGGAAATTCATCTTCAAAATACTCACAGTTGCCACAGCACTCTGTTCCCATTGCACTCTGTGACCCATCTCAGAGTGCTTGGATAAAAATGGGATGCTAACTAAAGACTGTGTCCCAGATCTGGAAGTTTCTTTGTACTTTTTTAATCTTCCTTCTCTGATATTCGTAACAGTTATTGCTTAAAAATGGCTCTCTCTTCAGTGCCACAGCTTACTGTCCTTTTGAAAGTAGTGTTAAAATCTAGTTGTTATATCTGGTAGTTTTCTCTGGTGATGTTCATGGGAGAAATTTGGAGATCATTTCACACAGAAACTAAGAAAACTGTGATTGCAATTTAAGTAACATGAAGCCAGTTCTCTCAATTAAACTGAATTTTCACTTCCCCCCTCCCAGGAAGATTTAGTATGTGAAAATTTGCACATGCCAACTAAGGGGAATTTTTTTCAGGAGCTGTGAAGAACAGCCTTTCTCCATCACTGCCTGGACTGTGAACGAGTCTACATTTACCCTTAAGTTAAAATCAACAATTAAACTCCTAAATGCTCCTAACAGTGTGGTCTGGTGAGCAGCTGAGCTGGTCTAGGGGTCTGCAGTAGCCAGAAGGCAGTGCCTTCACCCTGCTGGCCCTCCTCCTCCTCTTCCCACATTTCACCCTCAGGCTCGGCCCCTATTCAGAGCTGCAGCCCCCCTGCAAAGCAGCCACAGTCTGAACAAGAAGGGAAAGCAGAAACTGAGCAACTGCCTTAACATAACACAGTTAGCCAGTGGAAAAGAGCAGACTAAAATTCTGATCTCTCAAATGCCAGCCCCCTTAACAAGTCTGCTCTGTGCCTTGTCTAAACAGCCCCAGATAGGTCAGCATGGGAAAACAGGAAGAGGTAAAATAAGCACAGGGCTTTTCTCCCTCCTTCAGGAAAACAAAGTGGTCAAATCAAAGGAACTGATTTTCTGCTTATATTTAGAGGAAGGCATTGACACATAAAGATCATGTTTCAGTTTGACAAGTAATACCAAATAATGCCCGGGTTATGCAAGTCACAGGGGGGTGTAGCAGCTCCATTTTTATCCTGATTTTGGAAGGGTATGGGACTCCTGCAGCTGTGGTGTCCATCTGGCTCTCCCCACCATACCCAACCACTTTTCAACCCACTGGCCAACTTCAACTCAATGTTCATGAAAAGCCATTTCTAAACAGAGGAGAAAGAAACACAGATTGTTACTCTAAGAAAAACAAGGCTGCAGTCTGTGGTTATTAAGGAGGCAGAGGAGAGAGATCATGGTACTATGGGAGATTTAGGAGACACAGAGGAAATTTAATGATACTGCAGCAAGGAGTAAATTGAGTTTAGGCTATGTCACAGGAAACAAAACCATAGGAATCCAGATTTGTTCATTCTATTGTTTCTTTCACGGATGAAAAAGTATCTTTGTGGAGTTTTTAAAACAGCATCAAGTGTTTGAATCTTTCTGTTCAAAATCTTTTTTTTCTCTGTGATCTTTTGCTTTCAAAGAGACAAAAGGAGATTATATGTTTATATTGTATGTCTTTTGTGGATGGGGATCCTATACAGAAATAACCGATCAATGCACTTATATAATTTTGAGTCTCACATGTGCAATTTCCCAAAACAAAAAATAAATGCACATACCCACAACAACATCTGTATTAATTTTGGCTTTTTCAAAGTGAAGTTCTACAACTTTCTACCCGTGTGTTTCTAATTGCTAAAGTAAATGCAACATTATATCCAAAATTTTAAATGAGACACCATAGTGCCTGTCCTAATTAGGAAGAGAAACTTCTGCTAGTTTTTTTCTCATGAGTCAGAGGTAGTGCAATAACATTCCTGAGCAATGGGACAAGTTCAGAAGAGAACATATGGTCACAGGCAGTTGCACATCTTGTATTTTGTCCTTTGGAAATTAATGAGCAAGATTATCCCTAAAACAGCCTTAACATTTTCAAGTTCATTCAGAAATAATGATGACAAACATTCCTTCAAATCCACAGAAGTTCAAGTCAGTTGATTAGTTCAATGTAAATTTTATTAACTAAAGAAAAAATTTTATCCCTGAAAGCAGTAGAACCCCAGCAGAACCTGTCTGCCACTCTGGCTAGAGGGACTTCAGAGTTTAAACAAACCTACCCACTGGAGACAAAATCTCCATGATGTCTAACAACTGCATTGTAACAAACTGAGGCATTTCTGCAAGATCAAGCAGTCTCACTTCTGGGAAGATTGACCAAATGGGCATGCTCTGGTATATAAAACAGGCTGTATGAAGGATATCCTGCCTGCAGAATTCAACTGTCCTGTACCATGCAGGCTAGCCAACAATGAAAGGAAAAAAAGAGGTCTGAGGGAAGATATTTGGCCTCCAGTACTTGATAAATTAGTGCAAATCAATAGCTTATATGTGATGAATTTAAAAATCATAGCTGAACGTTTGTATTTCTGTGCAGAGGTATGCAGGGGCAGAGCGCCTCAGCATCAATCAACGGAAGAAGGAGAAAACGCTCCAAGATGGCTCTTGACCAAACAGACAGGCAAAGGCCTTGCAAGCTTTCCTGGGGAGCTTGGAACACTGCCTCATTTATTCCAGATGTAACCTACAAGACTCATTTGTTCTGATGATGGCTAGATAGGGATATTTCATACTAAGGTCTCAAATGGTGAGTGACTAGTGATTAAAAATAGCCATCACACAAGCACTGCTCACATCAGTGAGCAGGAGATCTGAGATCAAACTTCACAAACTTTTACCTTGTTCTGGCTCCATAAAGCATGAGAACATGACACCAAGAATGGCACAAGATAACTCTGCTTGGTCACCACGTGAGTTTAGTAACAGCTCCTCACCATTTTTCTTTGTAATTTACCCAGTGTTATCTTCTCCAGCTCTTGGGTTTTTAATCTATGAAATGAAGAGATTTCATGTATCATTCAAGTTCTGCAAGACCTGGTTTGTTAGTATTTATGACTTTGCTCTGGTGTGGAAAACGTACATCTCATGAGATTGTATCAGGGCAACAGACTTTCTTAACAGGAAAAACTGTGCTGAGATCCTCTTGGGATAAGTAATAATTATTATCCAGGCACCAGTATTTAGCATCAGAAGATTGATGGGTAATCTTGCAGAACTGCATTGCCACTTTCTGCAGATAAAAGTGAAGTTTTGTGAAAATTAAATGCATGCTGTATGACAGCCTAGAGAAATGTTCTTGTGTTTGCTAGATTTTTAGATTAACTGCAATAATTTTTTTTAACTTTATGAGGTTTTTTCCGCTTCAGGATTGATTGTTATCACTTTCAAAAACATAGAGTGTGTAAGAAGACAGCCCGTAGGTAAGTGCAATATAATTAACAGAATCAATCAAGGTTAACAAGTATAGAAAAACCATCAGCAACAGTGAATGTGTTAACATCCTTCCTCACAACATCAGCTCCTCATAGAAAATCACACAATGAAAATATATCTTGAACAGGAGACTCTACAATTTGAATTTATTTACCAATTCATTTGAAAATACTCTTAAATCTTGGGTATCAAGGTGGAATAATGATGATGAAAATGTTAAAAAAAGCAGAAGCTTCATCCAAAAGACAATAATTTTCAATTTATTTCAGTGATCTAAATGCTAATTATATTGGAATTTTTCCCACAGCCACAGAAATTCCTAAACTTGCAAAACATATACTACCTACAGTAGTATATAAAAATAAAAGAAAATAAAAAATAAAAGAAGACTTTTGTCAGTTGAAACAGGCAGTTTTGGGTGAAGAAGTAACAAGCTGTGTATATATCTCATGATCATATAAGCATAACTGAAAGTGATTAGTTTCTTTTCATTGCAAAATAAAAGTCAGTGTTTCATGCTAAGATGATGCTAAGCTTGATGCATGCTATCTCCATCTTCAAAAGTCTGTCTTGGAGAAAAAAAAAAGCACTCTAAAACAACTCTGACTCGTGGATTGCTTCTGAAAGTAGTCACCTGAAATTATGAATGATTCTAAGCTATGAATTTTGCTTTAATTTGTCATGATGGAAAACACCAAGCAGGAGGGTGCTGGTGGAGGAGAGGCTGGGCATGAACAAACAGATGTATCCTGGGATGCATCCAAAGCAGTATGGCCAGCAGATCAAGGGTGCTGATTGTGCCCCTCTGGTCCCCTCTCATGAGAACCCACCTGGAGCGCTGCATCCAGCTCTGGGGTCTCCAGCACAGAAAGGACATAGAACTGTTGGAAGAAATCCAGGGAAGAGCCACAAAGATGATTAGAGGGATGGAGCACCTCTGCTATGAGGAAAGGCTGAGAGAATTGGGGTTGTTCAGCCTGCAGAAGTGAAGGCGTTGGGGTGCCCTAATGGTGGCCTTCCAGTACCTGAATTGGGCCTATAGGAAAGATGGAGAGAGACTGTTTACAAGGGCTCATGGTGATAAGGCAAGGTGAGTGACTTTCAACTGAAGATGGTAGGTTTAGATTAGATATTAGGAAGAAATTCTTTACTGTGGAGATAGTGAGACACTGGAACAGGTTGGCCACAGAAGAGTCGAGTGGCCCATCCATGGAATTGCTCAAGAAAAGGTTGGACAGGTCTCTGACCGACTAGATTGAGTGGGAGGTGTCCCTGTCCATGGCAAGGGGTTGGAATTAGATGATCTTTAGGGTGCCTCTAACTGTAACCATTCTATGATTTGATGGTTAAGCTAGATGTTATTTATATTTTGAGCACAAGATGGGACGTATTCAAGCATTTTTTTTTTTAGTTCAACATTGGCAGTGGAACTTTTTGGATATGAAAATATTCTTTAAATTATCTAATGAAATGTGGAGGATGTTATTTATAGCAAATAACCACTCAAATATTTTTTCTTGTGATTTTGTTTATGAATCATTTCTTTGGTTGATAGAGACATGGCTTTTCCATCAAATCGTATGATGACAACAATATGATAGATAATTTATAGATAATTCTGTAGAGAGGTGTTCATGGGAAGGAACAGAAGGAGCAAAAGAAGTGCAATGAATAATAAATGAAAAAGAAATAATTTGCATGCAGAAACAGGCGTATCTTGCAAAAAAAAAAAAAATCATCCTCTGCATTTCCAACCCCTTCTGGGAATAAGCATTTAAGTCTCAAACAACTGAACTAAAAGATTGACTAAGTAGGGTACAATTTTTAGTGTTTTGAACAAGTTAAATCTCTACATTCCATTCCTTTCTGTACAAGAAATGAATAAAATAAGGGAAATCAGTTGGATTTTAGGATTTCAGTGTGCTAATTAGGCTCAGAAACATTAGGACCTGGATACTAGGGTGAGGCTGCAATTAGCTGAGATTTAATGAGCTGTGTAATGATAAGTGACAGGGCTATGTAACTTTACAGCCATAATTTCCTGATTAGATGAACTCTTAAACACTGCAATCCTACATCCTACCCCAAGGTAGGTTGACCTTTCTAGCTGGCCAGAGGAGAAACAAAGTTTTGCCTGCAAAGTTTTTAGGACTTACACAATATTTTAGCAGCAGGAAATTCCTATAGTTTCAGGGCAATTTCTCGCTCTGACCAAAGCAAGCATTGCTTTCCATGCTAGTCTAAACATTTTTTTCTGCTCCTTTTAATCTAGTTTATGTGGCTAGAAGTGTTTGTCTGATGACAACAGGATCCTCTGAAGTAGCCATAGTCAGATAGGACATCAAGGGCATCCAGTATCTGCAGCCACATCAAACACAGTTTGGGTGATGGCGAGGATGCACAAAGAAAGCCTATAATAAAACACCTCATAAAAGAGGACCAGAAATGCAATCTCTGAAACAAAGCAAATCCCAACTTTAGAAAAACTCTGTTTGTAACATTCATGAAGATCAAGAGACAAGTCTGCTAGATAAACCTTGGGTCTCAGAATCAAGTGACTTGCAACCATTAGCTGCTGATGACTGTCTACGACTTTTGACAAGTCAAATTCTTGCTACCAACCTTAACATGGGGAATATTACAGATAAAAATTATTTGAAGATGACAAAGTCCTCAGATTGCCTATGGGAGACACTAACATATTGCTCATGCTTTCAAAACCCAATAAAGGCAAAATTTTCTTTTAAATCTTAAACTTTCTAGGAGAGACAAACTGTTACCTGTGTAATCACTTATTTTTTTTCCTTAATTCCTTTGTCTCCTTCAGTAGAGCACACATTGGCCATGACTATTAAGCACTCAGTGGATTTGGCCTGAATTTTACCACTTCTTTTTTCAGCTGTCATGCCCTGTACTGTCCTTCCTTTTTACAGAATTTATAGTGAACAAGACTGAGAGATAATGCAATGAAAGAACACCTAGAAAGATTCAAAATGCCTATATCCTACGAATAGTGAGATTTCTTTAGAATTTAAAATACCTGGATCTATAAGAATGATAATATCTCTTCCTCCTATAAGACATTTCCTTGGAGGCACCCAAGACCTTGTTAGACACTGACACTTCCAGTGGGTACCTGCAGCAAGAGGCTGGCCTGAACAGTGAGTTCCCACTCATATTTGATCATGGTCCAGAAATTCTGCATGGGTCGTGGAGACATCGAACTGCTGGCACCTGGCAGAAAGCCTGTCAGCATGGCCACATCCTTGGAAAACATACACAAACCATGTATACACACAATTCATGGCACTACTTGACACTTCAAAAACATCCTTTGAAAGTGGGTGGCAAAAGAGGGAGTAATGAAGGAAAGAGATTAAACATGGTGCTCCCCAAATGTCACATCTGCCATCTTTACTGTCATGTATTTGTTATGGTGAGTGTATAAAGCCAGCAGTATGACACTGAGTGCTTATCAAAAGTCCCAAGGAGATAATAACTGTTCTGATATGTAGTTCAGACCTTCTGGGGCTGTGAAATGTATGATGACATGGAATTCCTCAGCAGGGTTACCAGCTGTGATATCCCTCTGCTGCTCTCCACTGCCTGCCACTCTTTGCTTCCTTAGTGGCTTGACATGCAGTATAATTATATTTTTCTGGGGCTGGCAGTAGAATAAAATTTTCTTATTTTGCTTTTTGTCTTACGTTGTTCCCTGAGCCGGTGCCCAGCCTGCCTGACAGGTAGTCACACTCATGCAGCAGAGAAGGCACAGCTGCTGTGACAAGGGAGTAGGAGTATGTTAAGCCAATTTTGCTACAAGAAGAGTAATGTATAATGAGATTGTGTGAGAACCATGACCTTATCTAGCTGTGAAAGGAGTCAAATACAATCAGTTAACATCCTTAGGAAATAATTGGCAACTACCTTTTGTGCTGGAAAGCTGTCCTAGCCCTGGACAAAAATTACCATGCTTCATTTACATTATCAGCAACACCTAGAGCTATTCGAAATTGCCACACATTCTCCACTATTTAAATAATTAGGCAAGGAGGAACATGATTAAGCAAGACAAATTTTGTATTTAAAGATTGCCAGTTCTTTGCTGTGGAATTCTCCTGTAATAACTTCTTCCTGTTTTATCCTACCTAATCGGACTGGAGGTGGGATGGTTGTAGGCAGGGCTCAGGACACAGCTCCCTTGTGCCAACCTTTTTCCTTTGACATAACTCTCACTATCTTTTTATCTGAAATAGGCAAAGGCAAGTAGCAGCAGTGAAGAAGGACATGGATTTAGCAGCAGTCTTAGGGGCCATGATGAAGAACAACATCTGGCACAGGGAAGTGCCTCTGGGGGAACGGAAGAGCCATGATCCATCTCTCTTTTGAGAACTCCAATCCAGGACAGACTTTGTAAAGTGGATTCCCCTTTTCAGCAGCACTGTGGATTGTGCTGAGGGAGGTTAACAGTGGGAAAAAGAAGTGACAAATATTGAGACATTTGGCTATTACTACCTTTGACCCTGGCATGGCTAGCTGCCTGCTCCTTATGCAATTTTGTGGGGAGGCTTCATCTTCATAAAAGTCACAGTTTACAGATTGCTGCTGGCCTTGGTTCTCTGTATCTCCTTGTTCATCTTGCTTGCACATTTCTCAGGTTCTGCAAAAAAAGGCTTTCAGAGATGGGTGGATAACATCCAACTATGACAAAAGCTTTCAGCAGTCATCTAATGTTCCAAATGAATAACTCAGTGTGGAACACAAAGACTATAGAATGAAGTGCCAATAATGATTGTATCCAACCTTTCCCGAATAACTGCCACAATATGTACGATCATGCCTTACCAGGTAACCTGAGAGTGAAAAGTGATGTACCACCAGTTCCAGGAGATAAGCAGAAGAGTCACACAATTCACACTGGCATGGCACAGACCAGCAAATCATCACATGTTCCTCACAGTATTTGAATTTTGTGCCAGTCTTACATATTGGTGGCATAGCAGAATCACTGGTGAGCAGAAAACAAGAGTTCGCTGTGTTAATGTTATTTTATGAAACCTGTTTCTCAGCCAGTCACGGGGATTTGAAGAGTAAAGTATACCGTTCATCTTTTTTATTTTTCCAATTAAAATAGCAGCAGCCAAACAATTAATGCAAGAATATTAAATGCATGTGAATTTTTTCCTGAGGTCCTTTTCTCATTTCAGTATGAACAATGCAGCCAAAGTTGTGGGAGAGCCTGGAAAAATGGCCAATTTGTTCAGGTGCCATACTTTAATCACTGCCTAAACCTGTTGGAATGATATTTCCTTGAAAGTGGAAGTATGAAGCATATTCTAGAAAAGCTTAATAAAAATCCGTAAGCAATTCAATTAAATATATTAACACCTGCAAGAGAGAAAAGTACCAACTTCTTTTTCGCTTTAAAGTCAGCTTGATACAATCATATGTCCAAGTAACAGAGCAAAAACCCACAACCTAATCTCCAAACCATAGCACAGAAAAAATACACCAAGGAAAAATCTCCATGTCCTGTGCTCAAGCAGTAAAAATGTTTTCATAAGCTTTTGCACATTTTATCTTCAGAAAAATAATACAAATCAGTTAAAATCCCTTCTGAAACACTCTGGAATACAACATGATTTGAGAGGAGGAAGCAGCAAGAGTTTTTGATCCCGCCAGTGGACTAAGTCTAATACAGTCATCTGTTTCAAAAGGCTTTCCAGACAAAAGTTCCTCTAATGCAGCAACTGCCTCATAACTGTCATTTATCAAAATGATAAACTTGTGGAAATTGTCCATTCCCTGTTCCAGCATGCGCAGTGGATGATGAAAAGTAAGTCATCGTTTGGAAACAATCACCCTCCCACTGTTCCCTCCAGTTTCATCCAGCAATTCCAGTAGCCCCTTAAAATAAGATTTATATCAGAAAATGGTTTCCTAGGAACTCTTTAGCTTGGTAATGCTATTGCATGTAGTAAAGAACTACATATATTGATAATGCCCCCCAGCACGATCTCTGGCAAATAATTTTCAAAACCAGGTTCTGGCAACTAATCAGAAAAACAGCTTTCATAATAAGTCCACCCGCTTTAGCTGCCACAGTAAATATGCTGCTATGATCAGGGCAACATGGAACTTGAATCCCAGCTAGTGTCTTGGATTGACAGCATTTTTCACCTATGGGCTACCAGGCGATGCAAAAGCTGTTCAGCTGTGCAGTTCTGTATCTATTTCATTCTCCTTGAAGTTTAATCTTAGTCTGGATTTCCTGAGGATGTAATGCGTATTCTTGTGGCAATTATCTTAAATGAGTGATTTATGCACAAACTCAATTGCAGTTTAACGTCTGTAAATAAAAGGACTTCCTTCAGGGTTTGTTTGTTTGTTTGTTTGCTTTAATGAACAAATTTATGTGTATAATCTGAATTTTAAAAGTAAAAGGAAAAAAAATGTTGGTACAATAGTTGTTTGAGGTTACATACCAGGAGAACATATTTACTCCTGCAAAGTGGTGAAATGGACTCTAGCTTTTTTTGCTCTTTGATGCTTTAGAGCAGAAAGAAGCAGTGAGTATCCAGCCAGGGGAGCTGGGGTGATTTCCAGCATCGCCTGGCCAGGTGGGGAAAAGCATTGAGGCTCACAGGCCTTGGAAATGGTGAAGGCAATACTTTTGAGAAACTGCAGGAGCCTCAGCAGTGAATTTTGGGCAAACAGATGGCTAAGAAATTGCAGACAGTTGTAGAAAATAAAAACTGCAGTGAGGGCCAAAATCACCAACTCTTCCTTCCTTCCTTCCTTCCTTCCTTCCATCCTTCCTTCCTTCCTTCCTTCCTTCCTTCCTTCCTTCCTTCCTTCCTTCCTTCCTTCCTTCCTTCCTTCCTTCCTTCCTTCCTTCCTTCCTTCCTTCCTTCCTTCCTTCCTTCCTTCCTTCCTTCCTTCCTTCCTCGCTCCCTCCCTCCCTCCCTCCCTGATTTCACTGATTTTTAACAAAAGGGGATGTTTAAAGGTCTACTTTGCTATTCATATCAAAGACATCTTTAGTAAAATTTCATCAAAGAGGTTTATTTAATTAGACAAGTAATTATTAAATCCAGTCATATTCTAAATTTTGCCCTTTACATTTGGAGTGAGTGTGTGATGTCATTTGTACGTAACAAAACACTTGAAAGCAAAATTCGATTCATACCTGAGGAAGTGACTCATCTAATAACAGGAGAGAGAAGTGACTGAGTTATTTCTCAGCAAAAAAAAATTGCTCAGAGAGAAAGAAACTCACACCAAGCCTAAAACATGACAATGGCTGGAAATTAATTCAGACATGTAAAAAACTAAAGCATATTGCACAGGCTTCAGCTAATTGTAATCACTAAATTTAAACCCCTTCTGGCTTTTGAACGAGCCTGAACCAGTTGCTTTGCTTTGGATTTGCATTCTGCACAGATAAGCTGAGTGATGATACCTGCCCCAGCATGTGTTCAGTCAGGATGTGGGAACTTGTTCAGTCCTCACTTCCAGCTTGCAACATGCAAGATATATTCTATGACAAGAATTGTGCTCCATTTTGGAGGACAAAACATGTATCACTCATCAGCACAGAAGTTGTGCAGCTAAGAAGCTTTGCAATTAAAAATCCTCACAATTGCATCCCATAATTTATTCATAGTATCAATTACAGAATTCCTGGTAGAGGAAGTCAAACTAATTATATTTTTTAAAATTTAAATTAGTTTCTTCTGTTCAATTAAGGGAAGCCAGAAACTCTTCAGGGTACCCATACTGCCAGTGGCAAAGTGTAATAGCTTTGCAATGAGACAGTCAGCTGGAGCAGCTGCTAAAGAACACTCTGCAAAACAAAAAACACCAGTAAAACAACGTTAGCCAGCTTCCTCTTGGAGAGTGTCAGCTCAGCCTGCTGAGTACTTGAGAGCTACTGGTTTTATATATGGTTGTAATTCTGCAACTTTAAAAACATACACAATGAGAAATATATTCAAGAACTACAGTCTGCCTTTCAGAGTGATGAATAACCCATCTCTGACCAGATGAATAAATGCAGATGATTGCTTGCAAGGTGTGTGTTAGGGACACACTCATTCTAGACCCAAATCTCCTCCTGTGTCCTCCTCATCACCCAATCATGAGCAGAGAAAAACAATTTCCTAGGGCAGACCCCTCAGATGCATGATAGTTTTGGCCCTGCAATCCAAGAGGGCAGCTGAATTGTCTGTTTATGTCACCCTGATGTGATGTGGGTGCTGTCACACCCTCCTGCCATGCTGGCACTGATGGTTCAGGGGCTGAATTCAGCAGAACTCCTGCCTTACACCTGGGCTGCATCACTGCCTCCCCTCTCCTCATTTCACTGGGTCAAGAACATCACTGCAGCTTTTGTGGAATTGAAGGGAGAAGGGAACCTTAAGTTTTCACACAAAATGAAAACTGCTTTATTTTTACTAGATCCTCTAAAAAACCCACAGTTGCTTGCAAGGAGAGTAGTACAACAAGCAGCATTACTGAGAAGGCTGTGGGCATTTTCTGACATACTTTCAAGTACCAAAAAAAATCCTCTGGGCATGTACTTCATCTGCAGCTGCTTATGCCCTGATAACAGAGCAGAGGGCCCCAGGACCCATCGCAGCAGTTATTACAGGACATTCCTTCACATATCCCACACAGTGAGTTACAGCAAACTGTATTATAAATCCAGCTGTATTTTTAGGTGCATTAGTGGTCGCTTGACTACAGCTGAGTCTGGTCAGAGTTCAGAAGCTTCACAGATGCTTGGTGGAGTTGTTTTTATTCCCCACTTTACTCCTAAGAGCTAGGATATTTTGCTCAAAAGCCTCTGCCCTGCAACTTCCATCTACTGATTGGAATAAGGGGAGTGCGTGTGTGTGCGCGTGTGTGTGTGTGTGTGTGTATTTCTTTCAGGAAAAAAATCCAGAAAAAAAATTGTATTTTACTAAACAGTTTATTGTATTTTCTAATTACAAAGACAGCAGGTTTCCAGGGCAAGGAAAACCAACACCTCATCTTGGATCCATTCCCCACGATGCAACAGTAACTTTTGGTAAAAACTCCTCAGTGTCTGGATCAGTGATTTGTGCATGGCTGGGATATGAGATATAGGGAGTATGTAATCAGCAGGGAAACTTATTTCTGCACAGAAAAAAGTCCAGAGACTATGTGGTTAGAAGTTCTTGTATGCATTAATGCAGCTGACAAGGCTTTATTGTCTTCATCGTATTTTCGGTTAAAAACTATGCAACTACAGTCCTGTTGTGCAAAGTGTGACTTCTCACATAGGTGAAGTTACTCAGTCTGGGAGCAATGAAAAGCTTCAAAAATCACTCTAGTCTTCAGGTTCCTATTCTAAGGGAAAGTTTCTGTGAACAGAATAAAAAGTACCTCAAACAACGCAATCGGCACCTATTTCCAACATCACAATTATCTCATAAATAAAAAAAAGCTTCTCCTGATTTTTGAAATCTCTCTTAGCACTTCAAAGTTCTACATAATTTGATGCATTTCATCATATTTTTGTCAGAAGAGAGAAAACAGCAACAGCAAAGTAACCCAAATACCTCTCATGACCCAAAGAATTACATGTTTTCTAAAAGAAGAGAAGGTGAAAGATTTTCTTGCTAAACAGTCATGCTTCAGTTACCACGTCTGCAATCCCACTTTCTCTCCCAAGAGAAAGTGCCACAGGGAAGCAAAGGTGATACACATTGTCTTTTCTCCCACTCTGTGAGAAGGGGAGTGAGTAGCTATTTAAATTTACATTTTATGCATGCCAGGCAAAGTATTCCACATCATTTGAACTACATGCTCACAAGGTCTTTGCTTCTGGACTATACCATGGGATGCAAAGATGTAGTTTATACAAAAGTATATAATTCTTTTCACACAAGTATAAAAGTTTATGCTTGAATTATAAATTAAAATGCTAGTCTTCTAAATATCTCTTTGTAGCAAAATATCCAAACTTAGAGGTGAGTTTGCATCTTCCATCAGTCATTTATATAATAACCTGCTATCAGCCCATGTCGTATATCTAAGGTCCTTTCAGATGCAATACTTACGACTAGGAGTCTTATGAGAACTGGTTTTCCCCTATTTTGGATAATTCCATAGAGAGTATAAACATCTTCTGACAAACCTAAATGAACCAGTAATCAATAAATGATATCTATAATATCAATTTCAAGCTAAGAAGTCTCCAAAAATTAAGATTTATATGGGGCCCCAAATATGCAGTTATGACATACTGTTATTAAAAAAAAAAATCGGCTCATTATTGTGAAAATTCAGAATGATCCTCTCTCTAGAAGGGATTATACCAGTTATGGGACATGAAATCAGATACCTCATTTCAGCCTCTAATTTCATATCCAAATGCCAAAAAACCACAAGCAGCAGTTTTCAATGGTGTGGCTTCAGGCACCAAGATCAGACCATAATCCTTGTCATTTATGCTGGTCACAGCAATTCTGAGTGAATCCACTGCAATCCTCAAATAATCCCTACTGTAAGGGGAAATGCCTTCACAGAAACTGAAGTGGAGGAGAGGTGAGACCATGACCATACAATAAGGCTGTTTCCAATGTGCATGGAGAGGAATTTCTCTCCAGACAGAGAATAAGCTCTAGAGAGAAAAAAAAAAAAAAGAGAGAAAAAAAAAAAGTGGTTTGGTTTGGATAAAAAAACCTATCAATTAACTCATTAATGTATCAAAATGTCCTTACTAACAGTGTCTGATTGTCTAAGCTTGTACACAAATGAGTGTGTAAGTCAAATATTTTGTGCTTGAGTAGCCTCTTTGAAATCAGTGCAGCTCATCCTCCTCCTCTTGGATCAACATACACTGAAATGCATGACCAAATTTTACACTAGCTACATTTAGGCTATTTCCTAGTGCTGGTATATACCTTACATACCTATATACCTATATGCTAGTATATAAGACATTTATTTTCATTAAAACTTGATTTTTTGCTTGTACACCAGCTGGGTGGCATAGCAAGGTCATTTGTATGAATCATACTGAGAGCTTGCCTGGAAACAAAAGACATTATAGAAGTTATTATATTCTTTAATATTCTGAGAGAGGGAAGGAAGAGCGTTTGTATTATTATATAGCCAACCTGATAATATCTGGAGAAACAGTCACTGTAAACCAAGATGGATGTGTGTATTTAAAATGCAACCCCTATAATCAAAAATTTTCTTCTACACGAATTTGTTTTCTAGGTCACATTCTGGTAAGTTTAATTTTCAATCTCCTTCCAAGTATTAGTATTAAACGACTGCTAACATTTTTCACATCAAATCCATAGTGAGAGAAGAGAACACTTTCATATTACTAGTTCAATAATATGGCACAAAATGTTCCCTTACACCTGGACGGAATTGAATTACTTTTTAATTTAAGCAGTTTCATATTTGTAGCCTACCTCTAGTATAAGGAGGAGTCAAAGGTTATCTATTCTCCATGGAAGCTAATTTAGGACTATTTATACAGTGTAGTACAGGTCTGTTAAGATTTGTAATTACTTATATTTACTCACAGTCATCAAACACTCCTTTCTGTCTTTCATTTTCTGTAGTGGACTAAAGTCTGCACTTAACCTCAGAGAAAATTCAGCCAGAACAGAATTGTTCTGCTCTCCCATGAATAATGGAGTTTCCCTTTCTTCCCCATTCTCCCCCTGCACCTCCACTCCCCCACTTCCTTAACACTAGATTCTGTACGGTTTAGTCTCTGGGTAGGATTCAATTTGAAATATTTAGATGTCTATAAATTCATGACATTTTTAAGCCTGCATTCAACAATACTCGAATTCATGCCGAGTTCAAGGTGTTCTCAGAGAAGCTTTCCAGTTTGGATTTTAGTTCAAAAGACTTGAAACTAATGTTTTTCAAAGGGATCTCTGCTTTGTTTCCAGCCTTAAAAATAGGGCTAAGGGAAGGCATATACTTGCTTATGAGTAAAAAGTCCCTGCAGAGCTGAAGTGGACTATGCTCACCGGTGTTACCATCGCAGTAAAAAATACTCATTAGAAGACAAATTCCATTATTGCAGGCACAATGCAAATAAATAGAGCAAAAATGTGGCTTTTTCAGGTAGTTTACAGTTTCAAGAATAGGTTTATACATAGTTTCAACTATTATTTTATAATTATACTGTAAGAAAATTTTGACTATGATGACTGTTAGCTAATAATCACAAAATTTCTCATTCAAAGCAATGGTAATGCAATTTATTTTCCTCTACAACAACCAGTAAGTGTTGAATTATAATTTGTATCCAGCGTCTACTGTAAAAAAAATAAGCAGTCCCTAACTTTGAACTTTTCTTATAAAATGGCCTGGCATAAATTGCTGTGAAGTATTTCATCTAGTTTAGATTTAGTCTTGGTGATTAGCAGAAATTTAAGGTGAGTGATTTATTTCAGTTTTAACAGAGGCCTTGTCAGATATATTAAACCTCTTCTAAAATTGCTCTTTTTTTCACCTTGGCTCCCTGTTTCCCCCAAGCCTTCCACTTTGAAACACCAAAGCCTGTGGTCACATGAAAAAGCATTGAGTTTGGTTTAGAATTGGTCTGGAACATTTTGTACTGCACTACGACATTTCTGTCACAAGTTAGTCTTATAAGATGACAGTCTGAAACAGTAGGCTCAGAAAAAATAGATTAATCATACCTTCACAGTCACACCAAACTTCTGAACAAATATCCCTTTTCTAGCATACTGTGATACCTTTTATTAGCCACACCAGTGCAATATGTGAAATAATCTCTTGAATATACTACATCAGAGACAAAAAAAAAGCTTCCTTTTATGGATTTGCACATTACTTCATTTCTACTGAGACAAAGATTAATGGATCAGATAGTGTAGATCAACTTAGTAGTCTTTTTTTTTTATTGTGAGATGATGAAAGCCACCTTTAAACATTTGTTATCTTTCTATTTGATGCCCTCTTATTCAAAACATTTATTTTCCACGTGTATTGAGACATTAGGATAAAGAAAGAGCAGCCCTGCAGAAAGGGATCTGGAGGTACTGGTCAGCAATGAGCTCAGCAGGAACCAGCAGAGTGCCCATCCTGGGGGAAGCAGTTCCAATGGCGTGAGTCTGAAACACAGAGACAAAAGGTTTGCTGGGAAAGATAAAAACATTTATTTGGTAAGTTTGGAATTGGCTTCTGTAAGTAGAGATACAGACAAACAAAACTGTAGGCCTTTGCAGAATGTCCCCTGTCACACTTCTAGAGCTGGATATCCCAAAATTTAGCCCCCCAAACCAGAGCCAAACTTTGTTTTCAGCCATAAAAATATCTCCTCACTGGAGGTGAACAATGGCAGATATAATTTTTGAAGAAATTACAAGCTGCCTATATGTGGACATATAGGTGTGCCTATATGTGGACATATAGACATACAGGTGTTTATCTGACCTCGCTCCTACAGTGTCTGAACACTGACCTGTCTTTAACGAATTTGTCTTTGTATCATTCCTATGAGATGAAACACACACCTTTGGCTACTTTACAGGGGGACAGAAGGCCTTTAAAGGCACGAGGTAATTGCAAACAGCCAGCATTGGGCCTAAGAGGGAATTTATGCCTGGTGAATCTATGCCTTGCCTAACTGAGTGATTTTACAAGTTTTGAGAAATGGGAATATTTCAGCAGTTTATTATTTGCAGCCGTATCAGCATTATTTATACATATGCAGCTGTATCAGCAAAATGTGTGCTTCATGTGAGGGATTTCCCCAAAACCAAACAAGATACATCAATACGTGCTGTCAGAAGCCTTTAGGTCATATGCAATTTTACCAGGCCATTTTCTTCACCTTCTAACTGAGTGGCAGAGGTATATCAACATCTCATTGTCCCTGACACAGCTGTCCCAGTGTTATGGACAGTTGCTCCAGCACTGGCTGTGCAGCGGGAGGATGGTTTGCCTTGGCTGCTGAGAGAGCTGGCACTGTGCTGCTGGGCTAAGAGAAAGAAATTTTGATAGCAAGTGCCTAGTTTTCTGAAGTCTCACTCTAAGCACAGCCTTCGTGTTTTGGCCCAGATCAAGCATGAAGTTTCCAAGGACTTAGAGGCAAGTGTCCAGTTCTCAGCACTCATGCCAATCAAAACGTTTCACTGTGGTGGATATATTTCATGCTCCAGCCTTATCAAACTGGCTAATTGTTCCTTTCCAAAATGAGTAGTGTGCTGCCAGACCTCTTGGAAGGCTAAAAATAATGCTGCCTTTTTTTTTTTTTTTTAAATTGTAGCATTTGTCTTCATTTATTGCTGTCTTTTGCTAATATTAATGAGGGACAGATTTCTGCATATTAGATGAGTAGTAGCCCAGATACAAGAGATGAGCAATGGTTGATGTGAATATGATGTGAAAATACTGATTGAAAAGCGAAGTTACACATTAGGCATACAAATGATAGGATTATGATAGTAGTGCTTGCTGTAACTTATTTGCAGGGTATTACTTTGTGCTTAGAAAATGCCATAAGCTCCAACAGCTACAACCTGGTATCCATCAGAGAGCTCAATGCTTCCTTGGGATCCCTGCTCAGCAGTGCCTTAAAACAGAGCCACTGTTCTGAATGTGAAACTCATAAAGCATGTCATCAAGCCCACATCAGCTCTTCCTAGACTGCGTATCTTCTGATTTCCATGGGATAAGTTGAACCTTCAGGTCTCACAGAGCCATAGTTAAAGAAATTAAAACAGCTCTTGAAAGACAGGATTGTATAAACAGATTCTGAAGGGGCTCTGTTTGAAATTAGGCCAAAGCAAACACTGAGGCCAGCTCTTCCTTTGCCTTTGGTTACCTCTCCACCCTCGGCGCCACTGCAAGGGACACCTTTTCCAGACGGCTCCTGACCTCCCTCATGCCCCTTTCTGACCCCCAGCCCTCAGATGGTTTTAATTGCAAAAGGCCAACTCAAGGTCCTTAAGCACGTACTTCAGTGGCATCTCTCACTTTTGTCTCCTGAATATTTTCAACGGCTTGCTCTGCCAGCTGCTGGGTATGCCTCTTCAGCTCTTGTCTTGTGAATCTGTTGCTGAGGGGACTCTGCAACCTACATCTTTCAGACAGACATGCAAAATCCACTACAGGTTCCTGGAGAAGGGATATTTTACTTCTAAAAGATAATTTTCATTTGCTTTTGCTAACTAATGAAGACCTGAATGTGTTAGAACATATTTTATATAAGTCAACAAAACAGAGAATCAATTTGGTGGTCTGAATTTTTTTGACAGCTACTAGAGGTATACATCTATCAAAAATTAATTTGCAAAATGGCTTTTATCAAAGTAGGATAAATTAGTCTATTTAACTGCAAAGAGAATAGAGATACAAAGAAAAGGTAAAGTTCATGCCACCCTCATCCATAAGCAATTTCTTTGAAGCTGATCATAATCTGGGAGGTAGGATTATAGGTGTGAATTTAGCATCAGATAGTAGGTGCAGATTTCCCATCCTAAGATTGGAGGATTGGAGGGAGAACTAGGGTGATTGAGTCAATGAGATTTTTTAAAATGAGATTGCATGGTCTGTTTTGTGTTAGGGTTGTAGGATTTCTCTGTTAGACTGCCTTGCAATATTTTTAAATTCAGCTTTCATAAGTTAAGTATAGATTTCTGGTCTTTTTTTTTCTATTTTCTTGCAGCAATTGCCTAATCTATTCCTAATGAGCAAAAATTATACTTAATGTCATAACCAAAGGGATTCCAGGTTCTATGGGCAAAACCGTCTAATCAATTGGAGGTTTTGAATAAAAAGATCTCATTACATACCATGGAAACTGAGTAGTCCACATGGAAATCTGATCCTTTAAAAGTATTTTTTTCAGAATGATTTTAGTCATTATCAAGGAACACAGAAGCATGACATACCAGCTTTGTTTTCACACTCCTAATTCACCATGCACAACATTAGGTCTATTTGACCAGGGGCTGCAAAGAAAAAGGCCAATGTCTGAGCAGAACAACAGGTGCAGAGCACCTGGAACAGCAGCATTCAGACCAATGAACTGCCCTATTCATCCCACTGAGCCCAAGGTGTAGCTTTATGATACAACTGAGCCACTCTGTGCAAAGTGCTCACAAATAGGCCTTGCTTTCCTTCTCCACCATTTCCTTTGAGCCAGCTCTGGCATTGGCTTGAGAACAGAGTAAAGCGGATCAGAATAATTACACAGAAGGAAAATTTCTTTCTAATGCATCTCTATGCCTAAAAAGAGGGAAGAAAGAAAGAAAATACTTTTTTCCATGAACTGAGAGGATGAGGAGAAATGGCTTGGAAATCTGTGACCTGCAAATATATGAACCTGGCAAATGATTCCTCTCCTCAGGTGAGGTTCAGCATATGATTAAAACCCTCCTATTTACCTTGCTAAAGGCCCTTGAGCAAGCTCTGATGGTGCTGACATGCCCGTGCTGCACTGGGACAGGTCATTAGCCACAGCAGCATCGTGATACTCTGCAAGCAGCCATGGATGGAAGGGAAGAGGGATTCAGCCACCAGCAGGACCCCACAAATGTGGCACCTCACTTGGGACTTTTGGCTGGCATGGAGGTCACTGTGCTGCAAGGGCATTTTGGGAGTGACACACTGCATGCTGCAGCTCCCTGAGGAGCTTAAACTTGTGATCTCCTCTTTCTCCCCAGCTGATGCCCACCACTCTCCTGGGAGAACACTTGTGCTCATTTCCCATGGTCACCCAGTCAGGAGATGCATGATCCTGGGGAAAAGACAGGATGGACTGGATTAGATGGCTCTTTTTGTCATCATTATACAGGCTTAAGCGCGTGAGAAGTTTCTTACACGTGCAGGTGGCCATTCATGGCATAACTATGCCAACAACCCTTTCTAGACTGGCCTGGCCTGTTTTTCCTTTCAATGTGGTGGCCTATATTGCCATCATTTAGGAGACTAATTGATTGCCTCTCTTTTCTTAAGACCCAGGCCCAGTGGACCAACAGTCTCTGGACCAGAATCCTATGAGAACAGGGTGTGCACATATTCCATGCATGTAATTTCAGAGCTGAAAATGGTAGAGGTCCACTGTTTCCCTCCTAATGTACCCCTTGGACCCTCTGATAGGAAAGTTTTGCTGTTAAAGTCAGTTATAATCAAAATCAATGACCCAGCAAATGATAGAGCAAGTCCCTGTTCTAAATTTTCCCATTTCATACAGTGACTTTGCCATGGTATCTTCAGGAAATCAAATGCTGAATGAGAAGCAGCTGGCACAAACTGAATTTGGCAGGAATACAGTAATTCTGGTCAAGCAGGAAATAGAGAAATGCTTCAAAAAGTATGTGGTACATAAACATTACTTTTGCTTGCCTCTGTCTCTGCTCATGCCAGCATACAGGTCCTAAATCATGCTAATCTCATCATCAAGTTAGAAAACCCTTAGAGCTCCAGCAAAATGTACCTTTGGCTTTCATTGCAAGAGAAGATCTGATACCAAACTGCTTCAATGCTCTTGATGCTAGAAAATTGGGTCAGTGGTGAAGAGTCTCATTCTGGCAGAAAAATATGGCCTACCTCTGCTGGCAGCTGCAGATGTCCCTGCTTGTTCAGCCATCTCTTTGTCTTCCCAACACTACTGGTCAAATTTCAAAATTTAATCCTCACATTTCACCAGCACCTCCAAATCCACCTATCTGATTTCCAAGATTAATTATACAAGGCCAAAAGAAAGCTTTTTTTTTTTTCAAAAGGAGTTTAGTTCTCACAAGCAGAGACTGTGGAATAAAGTTTTAGTAGTTAAAATGGATTTAATCTATACCCTCAAAGCATTCCTTATCATTTCTTCTAGGACAAAGATTTTCCTTTTTTTTTTTTTTTTTTTTTTTTTTTTTTTTTTTTTTTTACTATGTGCATATTTTCATTACCATAACTCCACTTTTGCCCAAGGCAGGAAGACAAGAAATTTCCTGAAGCACAAACAAACAAACAAACAAAAAACCCAAAACATTTAGCATCATTTCCTCAATGGAAAGGCAAACCCCAGTGAACTAGGGCTTATTTACTCTCATAAATCTGAAGAAAGGCATAGGTTCAATACCATAAAAATCCAGGTAACCTGTAATATTTCCTATGAGCAAAAAAGCTGAAGGTGTAGTATTTTGTTCTGGAGGTAGACAGTGCTTTACTGGAACATGAGGCTGGGTTTCTGTTTCAGGAAATGGGGGACCAATTTTACCCTAATGTGTATTTGAGTTATGGTGGTAGGTAGTCAGAATGGCATCATACTCTGAATCCTTTACAAAGAGTAGAATCTGTTTTACTGCTTTCCAAAAAGACTCAGCATTACTAGTTTATATGTCTTTTCTGAGCTATACTGTATAGATTAACCAATTTCTGTGAAAACAGGCTGAGCTATTTGCCAGAAATTCAAAGCACAATGAAAGGAACCTGTCCCAGGCATTAGTGTTAGACACTGTCTAACCCATGCTAACACTTTTAAACAAAACCAACTGTTGTCAGAGTGTTTTCGTGCTTTCTGTTGCTCATTACTACTGAAGCAGTGGCTTTCCTAATGAAGAAATCAAAGTGGAATCTGACACTTCAGAGTCCGAGTAGCTGCAGAGAACAAAACCATAATGAAAACAATATCCTGGGACCAGAGTTTCACATGTGGTAGCAGTTACTCTCGCCGCCTCTCCTCTCCCAGCACTGCCTATCTGCATAATCATGGGCTGCAGAGCAAGTTCAAAAGGCTTTTCTGCAGAGGAACCCCACACTGCCTGGGCTGCAGCAGAGCACGTCCCTGCATGGATGCCCAGCAGTTTAGAGCTGAAGACAACGCCTTGGCTTGCTTCTGTCCTACAGAACAGCAAAGCTCAACTGGTGTACACTGAAAGATACATCAACTGTCTCTTCTGTCTGCTTAGTCGCAAGATTATTTTGTCAAACATGTATTAAACACTCCAAGTAACTCAAGAATTCTCTGGACCCCAGATTGCTTGTCCTGTTTTTGCAGGTGTTGTTATTGCTCGGCTGCCACAGGCAGGGCCATGGGCTGAGCAGACTGTAGATCTGGTATGATACAACTATTACTGTATTTGCATGTTACTACCACTCTGTTTAGAGCAGGGATCAACACTTGGCTCTAATCCCATAAATGATACTTTGCCATTAGTTTCAGGTGGGCCAGGATTTCACCTCAGACTTGTAAAATCAAACTGTCTACTTGGTTTCAATTAAATATATTTATATAAATTCTAGACCGGAAAGTTAAATAAAGGAGCAGATCAGCCTCAGCCACGTCCTTTAAAAATCACTTCTCACCCCCTCCAAAAAATTAGTTCTGGCCCAAACTACTCCACGAGAGAAGAAGGACCCTCAGATGTTTCACTGGAAAGTTAAGTGAAGCAGACTTAATAATTGCCACATTTTTCTTCTAGAAGTCCCTGAAGTCCACTGTGCCGTTACTGAAAACGGGATGCCTTGTGCTCCCTCAGCTGGTTAATTCGTGAACGTATCGGAAAGCTGTGCTGTCACTGATGCCTGAATTTCCCGCAGCCTGCTAATGTCTTTACATGCGCCAAGATATTTCTCTCTACAAAAAAAAAAAAAAAAAAAATAAAAGAGCTTACAGCAGCGATAACAGTATGGTGTGGAGAAGCAAAATGACCCACTGTCAGGGCATTGCCTATGATCTTGAGTTGTCTGACAGGGGTAGCAAAAGATAACAAATGAAAGCAAACATTGACTCTTCCCTCTCATCTCCACACACTTAATTAGACTTTACCCTGACAAAACTCTATTCTTTAAATGAACAACCTTAACCCATAATTCTGTGCTCTCATGCAGCACTTCTCATGATATTGTAATTAATTCAGGAAAATAGTGTTTTCTACTATGGAATTCCCTAAAGCTGCCTTTTTTTTTTTTTTTACTGCTATTCTCAATGCATTTTTATTATTTAAACACTGGCCTCTCAGTGAAAAGCACGCAGAACTGACCACAAGCTCTCAACTACCCAGCCTGTGGAATCCATTCACTGCATTAACACAGCATAAGCTGAAATAGAAAAGTAGAAAATTTCTCATCCACTCAGCTGTAGTTTGTTTGAGGTTTTCCTTGGCATACCAGGATATTCCATTTTGTCTCTGTACCTTTTTATTACCAAGCAAAATTATTTGCCATTATCTTTTATTCAATTATTTCCTATGGTTATTTTTCTCTCTTCTTTGCCTTCCCTTCTAGGCAAATCTAATTGAAATTTGGTAGGCCTACTTTCTCTTATTAAGTTACTGTACAAATAAAACACAGCTTCAGTATGTTTAATGAAAATATGCAATTAAGTGTCAGCAAAGTAAATTTAATAATTCTGTTTAATTTACACCTTTCAGTAGATTAAAGTGTTTTATGCTTTCAGTGTAAAGAGATTTCCTTTAGATGCCAAGAAGAAAACAAAGAAAAAGTAGGGCTTTGAGGAACTAAATTCTCCAGTGAGCATGTCTTCCATTTTTTGTGTTTCTTTATAAATAGCCATATATATAACAGGTGTCTTGTGTCTTTCATGAAAAGTTGTGTTGGATTGTTTGGATGTTTTTCAGTATGGACCGGGTATTTACTTTAACTGAACAAGTAAATTGAAATAAGGTCATAGGATTCTAGCTATTATTTTGTCATGCAAAACTGTCATTAAATAGGGCTTCTACAGAAGCAGCTTGTACATATAGCACCAACCTGGGAAAAGTAAACTGCTTTTAAAATCTTTTTCTCCATATCTGAGTTGCAGGTAATATTCTACAGAAATAACACATCTCTTTGTAAGCAATTTGGTACAGAATCTACTTAGAAATCACATTTAGAAAATTTTGCAGGTGCAGTTGAAATCAGAGGAATGTAGCTATCTGCCAGAGACCCTTGTGGAGACTGATTCCTGATTCTACTTAATTCCAAAGTCGTCTTTATATTAATGAACAAAGAATTGCACAGTCTTCAGAAAGGGTCTCAGATTCTTTTCAGAGCTTCTTGCAAGGATAAGGCCAATTTGGCACAGGAGAATAACAAAACGTCAAAGTGAATTGAGTGCAAGTTGACAAAGGAGACAAAGTAGCTGTCCTGGCAAATTAAGAATGTGGTTTTTTTCCCTGGGTATGGTGAGGCAGTGGGGATACCAGACCATGGTCAAATGTGTTTTAACTTTTACTTGAAGCTCCTTAAGGATCTTCAGCACAAGATATCAGCTTCTACCCAGCCCTGAAATGTGAGCCAAGTTGATGCTCAGGGTCCAAATCCTGGTGCTTCAGGGGGTGAAGGCCACAAAAAGAGCTGGCCTGCAGCTTTTCACCTACATTTCTGAAGCATTTTTTAAGGTTAGATAAAATATCTGTACATACCTTGATCATCCTTGCAGATAGCCACATCACATTCTCTAATCAGGCAAAGGAAAACCAGCAAAAGTCTCATAGAATACTACTTCCCTATGGAGTCAATGATGGAAAATAAAAGCCTTTCAACCAATAGGAAAAAAAATTGCAGGAAATTATTTCAAAACATAATGTCTAGCAGCACCTTTTAGAAAGCTTCCAGATAACTCCAGGACTCAGTTAGAGGTGAATTTGCTGATTACCAAATACAGTGGGGGCCTACCTTTACAATCTGTGTTTCAAGATCCAGGCTTGCTTAATAGAAGAAACTGTTGCATGTTCTACCAAAATGAGAATCCAGTGAAAATCCAATAACCCTGTAAAAGCTCCAACACCACTTTCATGGACTTATTACAATAACGCATCCCATTAGAGAGCTAAGATGAAAAGTAATCTATTCCAGGCAAATGCTTAATCTTAAAATATAAATCCAGAGTGCAACAGAAGAGTAAAGGAAGTATAATCTAAAATTTTTCTCTAATAAATCTGGGAAAGTTGGTTAATAATTTGTCGCATACACTTTAAATGCAATGGTAACATCCCCTGATAGACTGCCGCTCTGAAATAATTTTCTGAAAGAACTGGGGTGGAATGTGCGTAAATTGAAAGACGTATGTGACTGCTGTCCCTGTGAGGTACAGAGAGAATTTAGAGCCACCTTTTTGTCAGGTGATCTGCTAATCTGGTTACAAAGCTGAAATATGCCAGTAGAGATCTTAAGAATCAGATTCTGATGCAGAGAATTACATTGTACTTGAAAAGCTTCATCTTCACCTAAGACAAGGAATACAAGATTTACAACAAAGGAATGTTCCTATCCCTCTTTACCATATGAGGATCCTAAATTTTCAATTCCATCTTTCTGCTCACTGGTGTCTGTCAGAGTGTAAAGCAATGGAGATTTATTTCTTGAGCTCCCAAGTAGTTATAAAGTAAAATAGTTTCCAAGCACTGGGGACTTTTTTTTTTTCTGAAGTAATTTCTCCAGTAACATAGAAATAATTTTTCTTATAACACAGAAATCTCTGGGAAAAAAATAGATAAATATTCTGGACTATAAATAAAATTACAAATCAGGCTTATGTAGGAAATGTTCTCCCAATTCAAGCAACACATTTAAAGTACGTTTACTTGAAATACACAGCAGAGTTTCATATAGTTGTGGTTGTTTGGATTGGTAGTCTTATGATTAAAAAACTCATTTTGCTATGTTTATGGCACTTTAAAAGATATAACTGTCTCATTACTCGGTGTTGAAAATATAACTCCAGAGTGAGCAGCCATCTCATCCAGAATTCACATACTTTGTGGGAAATGCAGCCAATACTAAAGGACATCACAGGTCACAACATTTCTAAAGTGACCTTTGGAGTCAGCAATTTTTTTTTTTTCAATGAGATGATATTTAGAATTTCCTGGTTCATTTGAAGAAAATTTGCATGGTGTGTGTGCAAGCATTAAAGCTGAACTACGTTCTGTTTTCTTAATCCTGTAGCCAGCAAATAGATAACACTGAGTCTCAGTGGAAATGGGAAATGACGGTTTTCATCTGGTGAAGTTATAAACAGTACTGTTGAAGGAAACAGATCTCTCCTTTCGAGAAGACAAAGAGAGGGAAATGTAGCTGGCTTTGGCTTAACCCTGGCCATAAAGAGGACTGTTGTCTGTGAAGTGCTGTATTTACCCCCCTGGTTACAAGCAGGCAGTAACTGCCTGTTTAAGGTTGGAGAAAAGTTTGTTAGTCCACAAGGCAACCATCAGCAAGGGCTGAGTATTTAGGTGAAGGGATGGAAGGCATAAAAATGGCCCACCAGCCCTTAATTTTCTGTAGCTAGGCATCCCTTTCTGGAAATTTTAAACTTGCTTTTGCTTTCTTCTCAGCTTTAGGGGAGGTGACTGTATTAGAGAGGGGGGAAGATGCCTGAAAAAAAAATGTGAAACCTATGAAGAGACAGCTGAAATCAGTTTTCTGCACTAGCCTTTGATTAGCTGTTCCCCAGCTTTAAACCCCTGAAGCTAAAGGAACTAAAAAACCCAGCCATAAACAATGAACGCTTTGAATTAGCTTCCCTTCATATGTCATGCAAGAGGAGAGGAGTGGCGTGCCCGCAGTGAATAGCCACAGAGAAGGTCAGCTGGAATCTGCAACAAAATCCAAGGGTGGAAACTAACAGCTAAAAGCATCTTCGGAACAATTAAGGAAAGCTGCATAAAAGTCATGACGTCTGTTAATTAAGCAAGTAAAACACTCGTTAATGCAGCAGAACAGCCGCAGTGTAAACCCACCTGAACACACGGTGGTGCTGGCGATTCTGAGCTCTGTTCCTGTGCAGCCCAATGCTTCTGCCCCATTTCCTTCAAAGTTCAGCCTCCCCCAAGATGAGACTTGCTGCTCAGGGATGCGAGGAGACAACAGATCTAGAGGAAAGTAAATATATCTAATACAGGAAATTCAATCCATCCACTAGGGGATTTCATTCCTCAAAACATCAGTGAAGCCTCAAAACGTCAGTGAAGCTTCAAAACACCAGGAGAATATCTACTTCAGCTAGGAATGGAAAAAAAAAAAAGACCAAAAAGATCAGATTAGTTGATAATATATTATCCATTCTGAAGAACCCATTAACACTGAAATCACTGTCTTCTTCTGACAGATATTCAAACAGGCCTGTAAATATCCAAGTGGACTTTGCACTGAGTATGTTTATGGAAAGAAAAAGATCAAGGCAGAGGCCTGCAAGAGAGCCAGTGGAAGCTTCTTTTTTAATAAAAAAAAGAAAACATCTACACCATGATGGTAAGAGAAGAGTTTAAAGACATAAACCAGACAAATCTTAGGAAAAATTAATTTATTTTATTCCCACTTGTTCATGGGAACTGGGTATTAGGGTTGAATTTTTATAAGGATGAATTACAAGGCAAGTGATTTTTTTTTTTTACCATTTTGAATCATTACTTCCCCATTATTTTCCCTGAAGTTTTTGATTTCTGATTTTACTTCAGTTAATAATTTATATTACAGGTATTACAGACAATTTGGTGCCCCAGAGAGATTTCTTAACACCAGTGATTATCACTAAAAGCAGTAACTTCTACAGGGCCCCTTTTAACATAAATTTCTTTAAACTATAAAGGAGAAAAGTATGAAACGTAGAGATTTTAGGAGTTGCCCAGAAGATGTTAGCAGTATCAAATTCTGGGACTGCAGAGGCCAAGGGTTAGAAAACAGCAATAATATAACCTAGGAAGCAGTACTTACCTGTACAAAAACTTCCCACAACATCTTCATTTACTACACATCCCGTAACAACTAATGTAACTAAAGCTAATTCCAAACTAACAATAAAGAAAAATCTAGGGCACATGAAAAAGACAAGCCTGCTCCTAGCTCTTCATCACTATACCAGCTTGTAGGGTTTTGCTCATTTTTCTTTTTACCAGCTAGAAACTAACATCATGTTGCTTCTTGATATTAAAATGAATAGATTATACTTGGGGTCTCTAAATTTTATGGAGAAAAGGTTCTCTTGCATTTTTTTCTCATATGACATTTTACGTAATGGGAATTCATATTTAAATTTATCAATTTAAAATTTAACCCTTTGAAACTCAGAAAGAAACCCCAAATTGCTTTGGATTTTCTGTCTGCTCCTTAGCCATTATGCTCTCACCACATTCCAGGAACAAAGAGTCTTTCATAGGCTGCAGACTTGCATACATCAGGATGAAATTTTTTTCTTTAATATAATTACTCAAGCAAGAACAAAAACGTATGTAAAAGTGAAGTTGCTCATTTCGCCAAAGAGGTGCTCAGAAAATGTTTAGATGGCTATAAATAGATGTTTACTTTCATAGATCATAGAACCACCAAAGAATCATAGAATGGTTGGAAGAGATTTTAAAGATCCTTTCATTCCAACCCCCTGCCACGGACAGGGACACCTCCCACTAGATCAGGTTGCTCAGAGCCCCATCCAACCTGGCCTTGAAAATTTCCAGGGATAGGGCATCCAAAATTTCTCTTGGCAACCTGTGCCAGTGCCTCAACACCCTCAGAGTAAAGAATTCTTTCCTAATACCTAATCTAAACCTACCCTCTTTCCTTTTAAAGCCATTCACCCTTATCCTGTCACTACATGCCCTTGTGAAAAGTCCAACAAGTTGCAAAAGCCTTTTATGCAGCTGTCCTTCTCCCCATGCATGCACATGGTTCAGAAACTTGTCTCCAAAGGTTTCTTTGTTTCTTTAGAGCTTGTGGCTATAGGGGCGTTGGCAAGTATAGGCCATTTACCTTCAAGTATGAAGGAGAAAATAGGTATTCAGAGTTTGAGTTTACAAGGTTGTCAATGGAAAACCTGGATGCACAAGGAAGCTTGTTTATTCACTGATAACAGATTTTTTTTCTGCCCTGACACTTTTTGAATGATGGAATTTTTCTATAAAGCAAACCAAACAAACAAGGAAACTACTACAGAACAATATAGTAGATGTTTCCCTATTTTTTTTTACACATGCCACTGATTTCAGTGCCACATGTAAGAAACAACAACAGTGCCAGTGTAATAAAATTAATATGACCATGGAAAATGTGCACAAGAGACACAGTAGCTACTGTATTTTCCCAGTATGTTCTGCATTATCAGTGTTGAAGCAGTTATAAATCCTTGTTTAAGCTGACCAATTTCAGCCACGTTAAATTTGTATTTTTCAGTCGAGAGTTTTGACCCAGGATAACTTAGGGGAAAATGTTTTCTGTTTTAGTTTTTCAATGATTTTCAAGAGTTACCTTGAAACATCCTGGTGATTTTCCCTTTAAACAGCTCCTATGTTTCTGGCTTTGAAACTGTGCTTTGTTTGGCAGGATGATTACTCTTTCCATGATGTAGCAGAGGAAATAAAGCTGATCTGGAGAGCAGTGAGAATAGGAGAAGATGGGATGGTGGATGGGGAATGGAAAAAGAATGCATGGGTGGTTGGCATGAGGGTGGTGGAAGTGGTAGTTTTCCCTCTAAGGCTGGATATCAAAGTGTCTTATAATGGAGAACATTAAAACTGGAGGAGAAACTGCAGGAGGAAAAAATGGGAAGGAGATAGCAAGGGGGAAGGTGTAAAGGACAGAAAAGGAATGATGCTCTGGGGGAAGGTGAAGGTGACAGAACAAAATACAAAGACCACGCTGATATGAGACTGGGAGCACTAGGGAGAAAATTTAGATGGCAGGCCTGGAAGGATTGGCTGGGTAAGAAAAATTATACTGGCAGCTGGAAAAAATGGAGAGGAAGATACAGAGAGAGGGTTGGCAAAGAAACATATGGCCAGAAAAAGATAAAGCAGAAGATCAGACCTGGAGCTGGAAAGAAATCTCAGAAGAACCTATGCCTCATTGGAAAAACAATAAATAGCCACCTTGTTAAAGAAAGTTTATTTCAAGTGAAGAGTTCAAAAGAGAGAAGTTTCAGATTAAGGCTGCCTGTGCAACCCTAGCTCAACCTTATTTGGAGTATTTTTATCACAACTCTCACTCAGATTAGCAACTGCTTGCTTTTCATGGCACCTCATCATTACAATTAAATTAAATTATTAGCCTTGCGTAACAAAGAAAACACAAAGAAGACATTATGTTGGTGAAAACATTTTTTCAAAGTGTAAAAATAAAAGAGAAACAGAGATAAGAGAGTTCATTGCAAAGAATATTCTACCGTATACTCTGGATATGTGTATTAATAACCTCATGCTTTTTTGAAAATTATAGATAATGTAATATAATAACTAGGGAAATAATGTGTCAAACAGCAAATAAACAAGCAGCACACTGGAAGGAAGAAGCTTAATGTAAGTGCATCTGTTTAACTGCAAAATCTAACTGTAATATATGTTGTATGTAGGGAAAAAAAAAGATATAGCACATCTAGGAAAGTTAAAGAGGCCACAGAAAAGTGCAGACAAAATATTTAAGTGCAGTTTGAATGTTTCAGATTTGCACCAATAGCCTGTATATCAAGATCCCCAGGATTCAGGCCCACTGTACAGTCTGAATCAAAAATCCAGTCAGGAGATCCTAATATGAAATAGAAAGGCCAGAAGTTATGGGGAGTATGAAGAGTGAACATTGAAGAGAAGAATGTGTATTTTAAGTTTTCTACTATTGTTTCCAGTCAAGTTCACTATGCATGTACTCACAATGCAGCAAAGAAATGTGGATGCTACCAATAGTGCTATTTACTCCTATAAATGCAACAAAACTCTTCAACTAGGATTCAGCCCAGATGATAATGCTGGAAGGCAGCCTATTCCAACATAAAAAAAACCAGAGAAATTTCTGAAATAGTCTGCCCTATTTCTCAGAAACTTTTAAAACCTTCTAAATTGTATTGCCAGTGGTGTCTGAAGTTCCCTTTCTCACAACATTCTCTCAAAGTCTCTGCTGATAGCAAGACTTTGGAGAATGAATGGCGTTTAAAATCCAGTCTTCCTTTATCAAGAAGCCAGGAAAAAAAAAAAAAGCAGAAGAGGTATAGTGAAATGTCATCCTATCTTTTAATCAAGTGCGCTTTTTTTTCACCTTTAGTGGTTTAATGACAAAATACTCCATTTAAGGGTCGCTGTTGTTAAAAGAGTTACAGTCAGAGAATAATGTTTCGTGTCCATTGAATTCTTCTGATGCCCCCTGCAGGCCATGCTGGATAGGAAGCCTGAATCTTCCTTGGAGAAATCCTGGAGGTAATATCAAAATACCTATTTTATTAAGGAATACAGCTGCTACCAGTTTAACTTGCCTCATGAACTCACTGACACGCAGTCCTTCCTGTTCCAACACGCACAAGCGAAAATGTTATCCAGTCCTAGATTCCTTCCTGCTGACCTAATTAGGCAGAGTAACGAATGCTGGAGAAGCAGCACAGCGCAGAGATGCGCAAGGCCAAATATGGGGGGAAAATTGGAGACGCCCGTGGTACGTGAGACTTGGAGGAGTCTGCCCCATCCCTGTGGGGACGTGCACCTTCGCTGTTTTCTATCCTAGAGATACCAATCTCTCATCAAGTGCTCTTGCCTCCTGGTGATAGTGACTCCTAGAGATGAATAAACTCCTGGAATTAGTCAATAGCACAGCTAACGTGGAGTAAGTCACCTTCAAGAAGCTGAGGATTTCCATTAGGGTGGCGCCTCTCTACTAAACACCCTCCAAGACTTCACAGTCCCTGCCTGACAGTCTTGCTAGGCTCTCTTCTCCAGCTTGGTGCAGGTTCAGGATCCCCAGGGACAAACGTGATAAAACTGGACTAGCTGGGTATTTTAAATTTCTTTCCCTTTTAACTTTGGAGACTACACATTTTATACATTTCTCATAAGGGATCTGTTTTGCTAGCAGTTTGGATGAAATATGCAACTCTGGTACTCAGGAGGAGAGAAAAACTGTGATCACACATCATTAAATAAATCACCCCACTACCCTAGCAGCATGTAACAGGATACAGTGTGCCATGAAAACCTGCTTTTAAAAGTTAAAATGACACTTTCTTTAAAAATCAGGATCAATCACTTGGTTGGGGGTTTTTTTGAGTTTGTGGGGGTTTTTGGGGTTTGTGGGGGGTTTTTTGAGTAAAGATACATAGGATGTGGAAGGCATGAGGCAAATATGGTGGGATAATTCCCAGAAAAAAAAATATTAAGGGTATAGATTAAAGAAGAAATAGAAAACAGAAATTTCTAAAGGCTGTTTGTAAGATGACTTGCAGGGAAGTGAAAAATACTGAGAATAGATAATTAGCAATGGGAAATTAGTACAAAAGAATGTAAGGTTCTCATAACCTTTTGTTCCTTCTGTCATCTGTTTTTCAGGGAAAAGAAAAGCCCTCTGAGACAGGTAGTCAAAGTTTGATGGACACACACAAGCTGATCTGGGATCATTCTGGATTTCTTAAATCAACATACAGCAATTTGGAGCCAACAAGCAGCCAGTGAGAATAATATGGGTAGGAAAGAAAGGACACAAGGTGCAAGCAAATCTCTCCAGAGGAATCGCTGCTATTTTCTAGTTTTTGTTACACAGATGTTAACTCTAAGCTATTCTGTGTGCTTGTTTGATAGCTAGTGTCTAAGGTACAGTGCCTTTCTTCTGAAATGTCATGTTCCTATTGTGAACAGTGAAATAACTGCCATGCTGAGGTTTTGGGAGTGGGTTGTTTGTTTTGCAGGGTTTATCTCTTGCCAGCTTCTTGCAGGATAACTCTGCCTTGGCAGAGAGCACTCAGAAGAGATTGCTGTTTCAAGTCTTGCTCAGTTTAGGGAAACTAGAATAACTTTTCACTTCAGTTCCTTGGAGGCGACGAACCAAACTTAATTTCCTTCCCAAAGAATGAGAGGAAATTAAAACAAGTGTTTAAAAGGAGTGGAATACGTACTTAAAACATTTGCTAGAGTCAGTTTTAGTTAAAACATGCACGCACACACACACACACACAGGGTTATTGTGGTAAACCTTTCAAGGCATCACCTATTTGACTCATACACTGAAAGTTCAATATATTTACAATTTAAAGCGCTTCTTTGTACACAACATGATTCACCTGAAGACTTTTTCTGAATTATTCTGCTGACTGAGGTGGCTGTGCTGATTCTGACCACAAAAGAAGTGGCTGGGTGAGGAAAAGCCCTGGCTTAGGCAGACAGCAGCGGGTAGTTGATCAGGTGGACAGGGTGTCAATGGGAAGACACAGGCCATTAGGTTTAGTGAGTATGTCATTACAAGGCATAAACTGATGGACAGGTTTTTTACACGCAATGAATGGAAAGAGAAGAATAGAAGGGGATAGGCCAACACTGTGTACGCTATTCCCTGAGCAAATATTATCATCTGGGCATCCACAATTCCAGAAACTGACCCTTTCTTTACAAGCTGTTAAAGAAATTGAGAATAGGGGATATCCACACCATCAACACCTTAATTTAGGGTAAGTGCCACAAAGACTTTGGTTCCCTCTCCCATCCGTGAGATGCCCAGCCCACGGTGCTGTGCAAATTTCAGAGCAGGCCCTTGGGGCAGTGAAGACGAAAAGTCATTCAGCTTACTCATAATCTTGTTTCTTCTGGCATCAGGCATTTCATTTGAATTAGTTTCTTAGGATCCTGGCTTCTGCTAGATATTTAGAAGAAATATGGAAAATGTAAGCTCTTTTTAATTTGTTACGAGAGAGAATAAAACCAAAAAACTATATTTGGTTAACACAAATTGTAAATCTCATGATTTTGTTTTCCAAATTTTCAGAAAATTTTCAGAGCAGAGTCTCATGTTTCCAAGAATTCCTTTAAAAATTAGTTATTTAACAGCACATTTAGTAATATTTTAAGCCCCAGCACAGTAATTAACTCTGCTGTTGCCATATGAGCAGTACATTAGGCCATATCATTGCAGTCCCATTTAATCTCTTGCTTTGATTCTTAAACTTCTACAGCTTCAGAAATTGGCAGTGACAGGGAGCTCCAGATCACCAGTGAAGGTTAGGCAAGGAGTCTATAAAACAGTTTTAACTGTACTGCCATTTTCAAAAGAAAGGGTAAGCAAGAGCAGCTGCTCTGGGTGTCCTCTGGGTGGCTTGCAGTCCTTTATCTCTCTGAACAAAGACTGCGGCTGACTCCTAAGGTTCCATGAAAGCTCAGAAAAGCCAGGAGACCTGTTGTTTTAGACACTGTTATTTAATCATCCAAGGTAGGAAAATGCATCACAGATCTGAGACAAGAATCTGCTGCTGCGCTTACTTTGCTTTGCCTAATGGTCTATCATGTCATTCTATTTTATCTCCATCTCAAGATGGTATGAGGAATCCTCTAGGCACCCTTTATCTAATACCTCCTGCAAAACAAATTGCTTTCACTTCTGTAAGTTGTTCTCACTTTCACTGTGATACAGCAGAGGAAAGGAAAGTTTCTGATTTACAACGAGAAATAGATAATATGTCCTCCTGGCAATACTAAAGGAGAAGCAGAAAATTTTCATAAACACATTTCTGAAAGACAAGATCACAAACTATACATTGCAACTTCAGAAAAGCCCCCCTACAGAAGTTGCATTTATGTCCACAAACTATTGCTGTTTGGGATTGTGCAGCTCTCAGGTAGAGATCCCAGGCTTCTTTTCCATGATAACACAAGCTAATTCTAAATTTTAAAAACAGCACTTCTAAAAGGTTGATGCCACAATTTCCAAACAGTGAGAAATGAGAAGAAGAAAAAATCAGCAAAGACTGAGAAGGGTAGAGCAGTTGGAAAATCGCCTGATGGGAAAGGATCTGGGGATGCTGGTCGGCAGCACCTGAACATGAGCCACTGTGTGCCCAGGTGGCCAAGAAGGCCAAAGGTATCCTGGGTTGCATCAGGAAAAATGTGGCCAGCAGGACCTGGGTAGTGATTGTCCCCCAATACTCGGCACTTGTGAGGCTGCAGCTCAAATCCTGTGCTCAGTTTTAGGCCCCTCACTAGAAGAAAGACACTGAGGTGCTGCAGAGTATCCAGAGAAGGGCAACAGAGCTGGGGAAGGGTCTGGAGCACAAGCCTTATGGGGAGCAGCTGAGGGGACTGGGGGTGTTAAGCTGGAGAAAAGTAGGCTCAGGGAGATCTCACTCTCTACAGCTACTTGTATGGAGGTTGTGGCAAGGTGGGGTTTGGTCTTTTCTCCCAGGTAACAAGGGACAGGACAACAGGAAATGGCCTTAAATTGCATTGGATTAGGTTTAGATTGGGTATCAGGAAAAATTGCTTCATGGAATGGTTGTCTAGCTGCCCAGCGAAGTGGTGGAGTGATCATATCTGGAGGTATTTAAAAGATGTGTAAATGTGGCACTTTGGGACATGATTTAGTGGTGGACTTGGCAGCACTGGGTTAATGGTTGGACTCAATGATCATAAAGATTTTTTCAACCTAAATGATTCTTTGATTCAATGACTCAAGCTGTTTAGGTCAGAGGTCTTTTTCTTCTGTGTATACAGTGTCCTACAAAGCACTGCTCAGGAGCTTGAGACTGTGGGAAAAATACTGAAGGAAGATTTTAGCTAGATAAAATCTCCCAGGAAAAGCCTCATGGACTTGGTAACAAAAGCATTTTTCAAATGCATGTTGGTTTCAAAGGAATATTCACCTAGTATGGCAAAATAAGCTCCATCATTTTGATACTATCGAAGTAAAGGGACAGAATCTCTAATTCTAAACATACTTTCATCTAAACCTGAAACAGTTTTTCTAACTGTTGAAGAACTTCCAGCAAATGAAAGAAATATATTTTTATGGAGTTTGGCTTAAGATGTTTTTTCAACAAAGAACCTCCAAACAGTAAACCTTCCTTGAGGCCTTCTGACATGAGATTTTGCAAATGAAAAAAAAAGGCAGGATTTTTCTAAGTTCATTTATATTTCTATAGGGATTAAAATACAACAATATAACAAAAGAATGTCAGGCCCTGTAGAAGGTTCAGCATTTTCACAGCTCAGGGTTTGGGAAAAGGTAGTCCACAGATGGATGTAGTTCCACAATACCACATGCTCGTATCTGGCAATAAAAACTGAAACCTGCTGTTCATTTGAAGACAGGATCTGTGGCGAGGTACAGCTGTTTGTTTGAGCTACAACACTGAAAAATAAACCAGTTAACCAACAGCACAAGCTTGCACCCACATCCTAAACATGTCCATTCAAGGCTTTAATTGCATTTATAACACAGACCAGAAAATATGCTGCAGAAGGGCTGGAACAAAACCCAGCTTCTGTGAGTAAGAGAAAACAGACATGTGTGTGCTAATTCAAACAGCCAAGAAAACTGTGCGAGGTTGGAAAATATGGGAAGAAAGGTAGCAACAGCCTGAAAATAATATTAATGTGGCTCTGTGAATAACTGATAATCTTCTGGAGATAGTCTGAGTCCTAGGGAAAGAGACCAGGAAAAGGTATTTTTTATTGCTGAAATAAAAATCTGAAAGAACTATTTGGTTAGCAAGGTCACTTGGTGGTTTTGGACACAGGATAGTCCGTTCAGCCTCAAACCTTTTGGAACTGAGTCAAGAGAAACAATCTAAAGTGAGGGTTGGAGTCGGAAATTTGCTTGGGCTGTTTAAATGACTCATTAGCTAGAACTCTCAGCCAGCAGAAGAGATTGCCAGATTTTATTGATTCGCCCACTTTCAGAGACTGAAATTAGTACCTCTTGTTCCCCAGGAGAGACCTGTTCTGATCTTCCTGTCTGTATGAAAGGGCTGCAACAGGCAGTTCCATGCTCTAAAATAGTTTACCAAACAGTATTTGAGAGAGAAAACAGAAGTTAAAGTGTTCTTTCTCAAGTCTGTGTTGCAAGGAGACATCCCAAGGAAAACAAAGAAATATAAAAACTTCTACACTCATATATAACTCCAGTTTACTGAAAATCTTCACAAATTTACAAAATATTGTAGATGGAGACTCATTCACAAAAGGCTGAACTGTATTACAAGCAAAGCTGTTTCCTTCATGTTGCTCTTTATAGATTGTGCTATAAGCCTAAACAGGTCAGACAAGGGCCTTGGTTAATCAGTGGACTAATGTGTGTTCAGCAATTATGTTGGGAGAGAGACATTCTGTGTTTCATAAGCTATTGCAGTATTCATTTGGACACTAAAGGCTTTAAAGTAGTAAGCTGATGGTTACACCTACAGATATTTCTCAATCATAAAAGGCGTATAAGCTTCTATGGTTCCATTGATCTGCCTTTCCATTTTTTGCCTTAAAGAAAACATTGCAGGAAAAAGCAGTTTAATTGTAACTTCCCTAAAATCCGAGAAAAAGCTGCAGTTTGCTTCTCTATCTGGATTAGTGGAAGCAATTCATTTGAAGATGATACTGTCTGTTCAGTAAGCATTGTTCACTCCCTGATTTCTTTACAAGGCAGGAATCAATGCTCCATTCACCAGGTACAAAACATTACAATTTAACTGGTGAGCATATTCTGTTTTCCTGACGTCACCACTCCCCAGACTCCTCTGGAAAGTTACTTCATGCAAATCAGTCCCGTCCTTTACCACTGGCTTAATGCTAATTGCACAGGCCGTGGGAAGAAAACACTTAAGAGCAAATCCTTGTGCTAGCGCTTCTTGCAGCACATCAGCAAGAAAGCAAGGCTGGGAATCAGTTTCCTGGCATTTCAGACACACACAAAACCTCAAAGAAATACCCACTTTCTCACTAAGGTTCTCAGACTAATTAAGCTGACCCACTGCTCTCCCAAAACCTGCTTCTGATCAACTAATGCCCATTTGAAAATTAACTGATATTAAAGGAATTTAACAGCAATAGCAACCTGCTGTGTTCCTCTTGACCACAGTCCAAAGATATACCCTCTGGTTAGTGTGATCAGTAAGATATCATTATCTCTCAGCTCTACTGCAGAACCATTAGTCTACATTGTTGCCTCTCTCTTGGAGTAGCTGCAGGTGATATGAATGAATACTACCAGTTAATATCAGTTATTATGATCTCATAACAAAATCATACATAGAAGGGTGGGTGCTGGGAATTTTTAACCCGATCACTTACTTACACATTATTGTAGAACGATAAAGTCACAATTTTATTGCATAAATAGGTGCTAAAATTCCTAGGAAACTTAATCTCTTTTCAGATGCTGAAGTAAGTGCAATAAAAAGACTGTTTTTTTTCTTCTGATAAATCCATGTAAAAACACACTGTATGACAGAGCCAAGTATTTAGCATTCTAGGCCAGACTCCTCAAATCAGAGCAGCTACTTGCTACTCTGCTGCCTGGGTAATCTATTAAGCACTCCTAATCTGACAGATGAAGGACAACGGCATTTTAGTAATGGGCTTCCTGTTTGCTTGGGAAGCCTGCAAAGGGGTTCTGAGCACTGTGACAGTGCTCATCACAGTCCAGAGGAAGGCAAGGAACTCTCCCTCCCTGGGCTCACAGCAGCTGGGTGTGCAGGACAAGAGCAGCAGGTCTGGCAGAGCTGTGCTTCACATGAGCTGGGAGCAGTGTGCTGGGAGCAGTAAGCTGCATCACTGGGCTACACACCAGGATCTAGCTACAGATCTTCACTGTGGCTTGGCTCCCAGAAACACCAAACTGGCAGCATGACTTTCTTGCACCAACAAGGCCAAATTCATTTATTCTGCTAATTTCAGCAAGGGTGTTAGTCACTCTGCCAGGACTGTTGCCAACCCTCAGGCATTCTCCTGTAGGACTTCCCCAAAGGTTGTGTTTTAGACTGCGTGTGTGTTTGTCCAGTGCTTATTTTTGTTCTTCTAAGCATTTTTAAAATTCCACCTGAGCTCAGCATGGCGATATCTGATGAAAAGCAGGTAGTCAGGAGGCTATTTAAAGGCCCCTTGCCTAGCTGGGCTGTGCTGCTATAAGTCTTCCGCAAGTAAAGGAGATGGATCAGAAAATAATGCAAACACTTTTACAGCAGTATGAGAAGCATATTAGTTCCACTCACAAAAAATCAATCAATCTTTAGCAAACAGACCACCCACCACTGGGAGTTTTTCAGTGGATTTCAAGAATGGAACAGTTAGCAGGAAGGCTCCAGTCTTAAAAACACAAATTAGAGACTAGACAACCAGGGTGACCCAGGGCCACTTCTGATATAAAATACCAGTAAGCCACTTCTTGAATATTCTTTATTTAATCCTCATCCTGCAGTGTTTCAGTCATCACTCTGCATTTTCTTGGGTACAACAATCTGAAAAACCTGGGATACTTTTTTTCATGGCCTCTGCTTTTTTGGAGGCTGGGGTGGATGGGAGGTTTTCATATCCACACCTGTGGAAGGACTAGCTGAAAACACAGGAGTACAGAGAGTAATGAATGAATGCAGCAAATCAGAAATCAGGTGCAGTACCTTGTTGGACCAACACAACTTATACAGCTCCTTCCTTTTAATCCATTTGACCCCTGCTGCAACCTTTTGACTTATAAAAAAAACAGTTGAGGCAAGGTGTTTCTGCTGAAGATGTTAATTTTTATAAAGTTTAAGCCCTAAAGCAAAGTTAAGAAAACAAGTGGAATTCACATGAAAATGGGAGCCCTTGATTCAGCTCTCTGCCTGAAGACAAGCTTTCTGACATGGGTAAAATGTGTGTCTAATATGTCAGCTGGATATTTTTCCAGTATGGTGTTCATGGACTGCCTGTGTTTTAACCATCTGGTGAGCACATTAATTCGCTCAGAAAGGGGAGAGACAGGAGTGAGCGCGGCAGAGATTTGCGCAGTTTACATTACGGCTTCACACCCAACCGTGAGGTCGCAGCACCGCACCCCGGGAGCAGCGCTTGGCAGCAGCCACCAGCACGTCAGAGGAGACCAGACACAGCCCTTGCACTCACGGGGACCACATTTCTTCCTCTCTTGGCAAATGACACAGATTTCTGAGAGCACAAACACGAGGAGAATAACCCTGAGCAGACTGTCTGTGGGAGGTGCCATCAAGGCTTTTGGAAGTGCTACCACAGTGCACCACCATGTCTCAGTCTCGTTCAGTCACTGTTTTCACAACATAGCAGGAGCAAGACACAGGAAATTGTGTGAAAGGAGTAACAGCATGGAGAGGACACTAAAACTGACTCTAACACTGGTTAGGGAAAACTAACACAAATAAAAGCTGGCAGGCTGTAACCAGCAGGGTGGAAGATCTGCTTTCAGAAAACAGGCAGGAAAGGTGTGAGGGAACATAACTTCCTTTTATAATTGTTGGTTCTCCTACCTTGGCACAAAAAGAAAGCACGCAGATTTTATCCTCTGACTGACTCCAGGTCACTGGAACAAAACACTTCCTTTAATTTTAAGCACTACTGCTAAACAAAATTTTTCAACCCCTAGGGTTGATGGTAGGTAAACTTTCCCTTTGCCAGGTTTGAGGGGTTTTCAGAGGAATATATCAGCTAGTGTGGCTGGGAAGGATGCAATCTCAGTCTCCTTTTGGCAGTGGATATTTCTGTCCTCCTTTGATAATTTCATTTAAAGCTTTGCGTGAGGCAGAATGGTCAGTCACCCAGTTACTGTCATCCATGTTTCCTCATTCCCTTCCACTGTTGCAGCTAAGAATGTTTAACAGGTTGAGCCAGTTCAGGTATAAAGGAAGGTGTATCTATTCACTGTGGTTTGTCATTACTTAAGGCAATTTTTGGTTTTGGCAGTGTCATACATTGAGCCATCAGAAATTTGACTCCATTTCACTTAAAGCAGCCAAGTTTTTTTATAAGGTGCATTGAGATGACTAAAGTAATAATATCCAGGATTCCACATCTCAGAGTGGAGACGAATATCATAGAAGGATCAATTAAGTGACTTCTGGGAAAAAAAAAATGGGTCTTTCCTATTGCCATCAAGTAACATGGAAATGCTCTGAAGTTTCACTGGGTACCAAGTTACAGTTTTGAAAAAACGATAAAATTCCTCCAGCAAGCAGAGGTCTTCCAGATGAGTGCAAACCAAAATATTGTCAAGATAGCAGGGAACAGACATTGGGCATAGACTCTATGAACAAACCTTTGTATTTTCATAGCCTTACACTTAAAATTGGTTATTTTCACTGTTGTTTTTTGTGATTATACAGAGGGTACAGGAAGACAATCCTGAGCGATATGTTTCATGAGCACTTCTGCAAAGGTGAAGAGAGTAAGAACTTGGCCTCCAAAACTGTCCTGACTTTTCAGCAAACCTCAAGACAAGGACAAGCCATGACATGTCAAAGTTATTTCTCTGGAAGTAAATAAAAGCAAAGATCTTGCAAGAAGCTGGTTTAAGTAACTTGAGATTTTCTGTATCTTTTATCAAGAAACAACTAGTTCACTGAGGAGTCCTTGGTTTTTCATATGAATGACAGACTACTGACTTTTAAAATGAAAGTTCTGTCAAGAGTGGATGTGACACAATGAAAAATGGGAAGGCGTGCTGCACTGCCATCAGTTCACAGCTCTGACATAAATGCTATTTTATTCACTTCCATCCCCAATCCTAAATAATACAAAGGATACAGCTTACAGAAACTAAATTTCTATATAATTGAATCCACAACCATGGAATTTGATACTATACTCAAAACCAATTTATTTCATTTATTTTTCTGGGCAAAAGCAGAATATGAAATTTCATCCTATATGTTTGTTCCTGCAAAAGTACAACTATAATTAAAGAAGGATCTTGTGGTTAAGACGTGACTAAAAGACAGCAGCGACAGAGGCTGTTTACAGCTGCTCTACAGCTTACAGAGGTTCTGGTTTGAGTCTGCAGAATGAGGATAATTTAGTCATGACATAAAGTAAAATGTGTACTAAAATCCACCTGCAGAAATAATTTGTAACTGTGCATTATACCAAATGCAAACTCAGAGCAAGTAGCAATATTTTATTTTCTTGAAAATACATTTTACACATTTTAATGAGTACTAAAAGCATCAAGAAGTTTAAGGCACTGCACTGGGACTTATCTAGGAGGTGTTTTGTTTCTTTCCTGTAGTGTAAACTAGAGAAGTTTATAGTATCACCGAGAGATAACTAATGCATTTAGATGGTTGAATCCTCATGTTTCAATATATGCTCAATAATTAGAAGGCTAATATAATCTCTGAACACATTTCAACTGTACTTAATGCAATTAACTGGGTTTTAGGAGAACAGAATTATAAATCCAAGCATACCTAGTGGACAGAAAGTATAGATTAACCTCAGTTCAGCAGGAGAAAAAAAGTGATAATTCTTTCCTGCATAATATCATTTCCATGTAGGCCTCTTATTTTAGCAGCTTTAACCAGAGTAATTCCATGTTACTCACATGGACATCAACTGTAGTGAATCAAAAACTGCAAATTAGAATTTTATTACCCATAGCAAGGTTAACAAGTAATCTTTCAGTGTAATAGTTCGGTGTAATTTACTCTTCCACTTTATCTGTCAGACACTCTTGATACCCTCATGAAAGACAGAAATTATTCACCCTTAGTGGTAACTATCAACACATGTGGCCAATTGGTCTTGAATGAAGAAGCCACAGGGGAAAAAAAAAAAATAAAAAAAAAAAAAAATCAACCAAATCACAAACACAACTGTACAGCTTTGCATCCCCATCAGAAACCAGAAATCCTTAAGCAATTCAATTATTGTGTATTTCTGCAGCAAAATCTCCTGATTAGCTTGAAACCAAAGTCTCAAGAACTAAAGATTTCCTCCCTCAAAGACAACTGATGATATTTGCTCTTGTGTTAATCTGTTTGAAAATAATGTCTTTATTTAAAAGTGCTTTGACTGCTACTTGTAGGGGCTGGAGATACACGTGTGGTATTTGTTATCAGCTTGTGAAACATATCCAATATGATAGTGAGAGTTCCCGAGAAAATAGCAAAGCAATAATTAAATCAATATGCTTTCAATATGCCAATACAGTTGTGTGTTTCTAGAGCATAGATCAGCCTTTGACTCCTGTGCAAAGCTTTAAATCTCTACTTGGAGCTTGCACCCACTTTTCTTTCTTTGAGAAGTCATTCTGGAGAGTGGGGGCTCTTTAACAGGAAAGAGTTTATCAGCCCACTGTTTTTTTAAAACTGTTCACTTTCTACAAAGTAGCAGGATTTCTTTCTGAAAAATATTTTGAAACAGTGACCTTAATGGAAAGACTCCATGCCAGCAACAACTTACCTGGTGTGTTGGCTTCCAGACTGGTTCCAATACATCTTTATGGGAAGCTCATTTGCATGATGATTTTACTCAGGACAGACTAAGAGGCAGTGTGCTTCCCTTGAGTTTGTAATAGATACGCATTCTGGGATTTATTTGAAAAGCTTATTCAATAACAATTTTGGTTGGAAAGATTTGTTTGACTTCTATTTTATTTTGAATGCTAAAAAATGCTAGAATTTTTCTCTTAAGGGAAGCTTAAGATTCCCTAGTTCATTCTTCCATTACAATGGTATAAAGAAAAGCAACAGGGAGATGGGATTCCAGTTGGTGGTGTGACCATAATTCAAGCGGAGAGAAGGAAGTGCCTTCTCACACCACACATACCCAGGCCTAGGAACTTTTTGACCCAGGGAGCTTCAGAAGACCTAGAGAGTACCTGAGAAAATCCATAACATTTTTTATTGCATTGGCATTGAACTGGCCTCGACTTTAATTTCCTCAACTCCAAATGTCTCAGCCACTGCAGGATCCTGTTTCACTGTATATGGCACACACCCCTAAGAAAACCTATTTAAATAGTTTAAGATTATTCTCAGGCATGAAAAAGGCTCAAATACAGAAAATAAGACTGTAAGATATCTTCCCTCTGTAATACTGAGACCATCACAGGGCAATTGTCTCAAACAAAATACAGTGAAGAGAATAAATCAGTCAACTAAACCAAATGCCTCATTCTAATCAAGTGGACTGAAATTTGTAAATTAAATCTTGTTCTCTGAGCTTTATAGCTGGAGCTTAATAGGATGGAATATTTAGAAGAGCATCCAATTTTTTGAAGCTCTGGGTAGGTGCTTCATCTGCTGATGGGATTCAGCTGCAGTAGAGCAGAACTAGCTTCTCTCACTAAAGCAGATACCTATTACCTGAATGGCAGCTGAATGGCTCCACAGGTGACACTGACAAAATCCTGACTTACTATAACAGAGCATAAGTCACTAAGACATCTAGATGCCTAAACTTAAGTATCCTCATATTGTGGATCGGTAACTATGGGGGGACTTGAATGATTTATAGCAAGCCTTCTTGAGTCACAATTTTGCAAACTAGAGCATTCAAGGACCTAGAAGATTTTTCAAACCCCAGTTAAGCCTGATAAAAACAAATATCACAAACGGTAGTTTTCACTTTCCACCGTATTTTTGAGATCTATTATTGCAATTAGAAAGAAAAGCTGAGACAAAATCTGAAAACTAAGTGCAATTAGACTTCAAAAGATTGCATCTTGTTTCAAGGTCATAAAGATATTCTGTGGCATAGTGAGCTTATAATACAAAAAGCAAAATCGCAAAGTTTAGGAGAGCTTACTATAGTTCTGAGAAAAAATTTAAGTCTAAATGGTTCATGAATTGCAGTGAAAACTATTGTCTGTGTAACTAAACACTAAAATAAAAAGGCCAGAAAAAATAATGTTGATTCTGGATTTTTGATAAATCTATTTCTTAGACAATTTCATCTCAGCTAATTTGATCATCAGTTTTTATCTGATAATGCTGTCTTGATTGGTGGATCAAGTAACTTCAATGAGTTCTGTTTCTTGACTCCATTGATGGCATTGGTATGAGCTCTTTTGACTTCTTCACTTTTCTTAACTGTGGCTTAAACCTGATTTCACACAGGTTTCATTCCACAGAGTTCTGTCAAATTATTTTACAAGAGTGTGTCTACAACAAGAGGTTCATTACATTATGGGATCCTTCAGTCGCTCCAGTCGCAGATATTCCCCCACCTCACAGAACTTCTGGTACAGTTAAGTGGGCATTACTGACACACTTCCACTAGCTGCATCTCCACTGCTGTCCTAGGAAGTTATAAGCTTCATCATTCTCTGCTACTGAGGGATTCATAGGGGATGCAGCTCCTTAGAAACTCGTCCAATTTATTTGATGTCATCAGCCCTTGAGGAATGGCGTTTACGACTGAGTTGAATGTTAATGATCAGCATTGCATGTTCTAAAAATGGCAAAAGGTCTATGGAATAGTCTCTGTAGCTATTTCTTGGATGCAATGTCAAGGATAAGTATTAATAGGTCTTCTATAAAGATAATAATTTGCTCTGCAAAAAAAAAAACAAACACTTCAAAGAGTATGATATCCTTCCCAGCATCTTACATATACCAAATCATGCACAATAATGATTCCCTGTATAATGACGGTATTAAATTGTGTCTCAAATTCATGTCAGTGAAAATTCATTTAGTGTTTTTCACTTACAGGCATCAAAGGAAAATGAGTTGAGACAGTCCCGCTACTGGCTGTGACAGAAACATTTGTCTTCCAATGTTTGAAAATAAGAAAAAAGGAAATAAGAATTGATTGATAAAAATTTGACTGGAAAAGAGGTTAGCCATTTATTAGTGTGAAGGAACTACTATCACAAATCTAGTCCGAATACTGAACCATACAGGGAGAGAAGGGTTTTCATACAGCCCAAGCATGAAACCAATAGTCACAAAACTCAAGTTCTTACCGAAGCTTTTGACAACTACTTTCTGATTCTTAAAAGACTAGGATAAGGTCTTTTTTTAAGAGGCAAAATATTGTAAGATTCAACAGCAACTAATGTTCTCTGTTTCCAATACCCTGAGAACAACAGTATGTGAGTTAATTTTAACATGCGGAAAGAACATTTAATTTTATCAGAAGGAAACAATGAAGAATCTAATTTATTCTCCACATGCGTGCATACCCCCCATTGATATTAATAAGAGTTAAGCAGCCTATGGAGAGGAAAATAGGGCTCCAGATGAGGTAAAATATTTTAAGAAAATTATGTGCAGTTTTCTAATGACCAGAAAAAATATTTCCTTTTCTGCATCAGAGTAGAGAGAAAAATTGCTTCATATCCATCCAGTCATGAAATGTCTCTGGCTTTCCCAGGGCTATGTGTGTGTGAGCAGTGGTACACCCACAGAAACACACACACACTCACAAATGTGTACATGGATGGTGTCTCATGGACACAAAAGCACATCCCTCCCAGTTGTTGTCTTTTTCCAACTGGGATGATCCGTGCATGGTACAAGGTGGTTTGAAATTCCACTGCCCTTCTTACTGGCTGCTCTTCACAGCTAGGGGTAAAAGAAGGAAAATCTTGTTTAATTCATTTTTTTTTAAGAGAGTGTTTAAACTGCTGTCAGAGGTAGCCAACAGGGTCTATAAAGGCTGGTGAAAAACTTCTTTGCCCTATGCAACGTTTGACTGTAATTCTACAAACTTTGATGGGTGTGGAGGATTAATCTTGACTAACCATGGGCAAATTTCCTCAGTTTCTCATTGGCACTCCTTCTCTTTGACTTAATCCTTAACATTTGTACCAGTCACTCGCTTTTCTTTTCAGGATGAACTGTGATATAAGAGAGTAGTCTTTAGCAGGTCATTCCATCTAATTATTCATTCTTCTGAGGCATTTCCTTCTGAAGACATATAAATACTTTGCTGTTTCTATGGTAGAGCTCTGTCTCTTAATTTTCTGAACTTTATGAGAACACAGTGATCCTTATGCTCTTGTCTAAACCAACTACTGCTAAATGGAACCTCTGCAGACCCTGAAAGGTTTGCCCTTTTATTGGTGTTTCACAGCAGAATTTTAACTGAATGTCATTCAACTTTTTTTTTCACACCATTCCCTGGGGAACTGCCTGGACCTTGAAATTCTACACTTCATGCTTTTTTGTGGCCAAGAACTTGCAAGCCTGAAGCAAATCATCCTCAACACTTTTAAAGCCCCCATTCTGCCCAGCTAAGTTTATGACGTGTTAATGTTATTTGCACACAGACACTTATTTATGACACTTTTACATAGCTTTCATCCAATTTTATCTTTAATTTATTGTGCAATTTTAGAATCATATCATTTGAAGTGCTTGCCTCTGATAAAATTCCCTAGAATTTGCATTTCACATAATGTTTTTGCATGCTTCAAAATGTCAGAATAATAATGAGAGCAGGACTTCCAAGATTTTGTTTCCTTTTCACATTTATGGAATGAAATACAGGTTTGGTATAGGCACCTCTGTTTACTTTCCTTTTGAATCATAGACAATAGGATCTTCAGTCACTGATAAAAGCTCATTTGTACTCTGAATGTTTTCCTGTCCACTTAAGCTGATTTTATATAACATGCAAAATGTCTATTCAATATTCAGTCAATTATGTAGCAAATGGAGTATGCCAAAGAATCAGCTTAATCAAGCATTTTTTTCCTCAGAAAAAAATCCCAAACAAACTAATCTAACCAAAAACCCAAAACAAAACAACAAAAACAAACAAACAAAACCCCCCAAAACCAACCAAAAACAACCAAAAAACCCCAAAACAAAAACAAAACCCAAAACAAACAAACAAAAGCCCCACAAAAACCAGATAAGAGCTATGACAGATATTGCAGATAGACTTGACAATCAGGAGACACTCATTCCCTTCATGGTGGGGCTGTTTACATGTGAGGGTGATTTTAAACTGAAGATTTCATTTTGCATTCATTTACTTTGTCAGCTTTTTCCATTGTATGTCTCAGATACTTACTTAGCAACAAATATTTATGGTGTATACTTTTTACAAGCTTTTCATTAAAAGGTTTCCTCAGTTACGATTTTATCTTTGTGGGAACAGACCATATATAAATATATATATTTATAGCAAACTACTTACAGAATAGAAATATTCTTTGCTATCTATTCATCAAAATGTTTCCTCAGCTGAGCTTTTATCTTTGAACTCCAAATATGCACCACTCCACCACCCCCCTCAGATCACAAATAGCAGGATTAGAAATACAGAAATTTTGCACCGGTACTAAGACCTGACTTTCCCTTCAAAGTCTTACTGACTTAAATGGACCTGACTTAGAAAATTAAAAGGCACCAAAAGCTCAAATTATTATAGTTCCTATCCCCAATGCTCATTGCCTTTACTCATCTATAGTTCTTTATAATCTGCATACAAGATAACATTATCTGGTTCTGAATGAAAGACAAATCTGATCCTCTTTTCCTTATATATATTTAGTCTGGTTGCTTAAAGCTACAGCAAAGCATCTCAGGCAGAAGATAAATGACTGGGAAAAGTTAACTACAGAAGCAAGATAATCCATGATGCCGTATCTTAAAATTAAGTCAAACTTACCAAAATCTAGGTTTTGCCAGGATAATGGTTCAATACCTAAGATCTGCAGATCATGCTGGATATTTATACTTTTCTCACAAACCCCTTAGAGCTCAAAATCCCATTTCTAACCTTCTTTGTGACTGAGAAATAATAAGAAGAGATTTGCTGGTAAACCTCTGGTTACCTTGTGACTGTCCTTGGTGGAATGGTACTAAGCAGGTGAATGGAGGTTTTATTGCTTAAAAGGATGTATTTTCATTTATAACTGCAATAAATCTCTCAGTTTTTGACTACGAACGTTTGCCTCTCCTGGTTTATTTCTTCCTTCGTCTACTACATAAAAATACATATTGACACTACCTTGTGGCATTACAGTTTTTACTGTGGTGCATTATACTTTTCAAAGCACAGTAATTTTTATGATATGTGGTAGCTTAAAGGGAAAATCAGTATCCAGCAGGGAAATGAAGGGTGAAACACTTGCCTCTTTGGAGTCAGTGAGAAAAAACTATTACTGCCTTCAGTAGAGGCAAGGTTTCAGTCCAAGCATTCATGGAGAAACATGGTGCTGTGTATTGATTTTATCTCTTGGGCAATAGAGAAAGAGAAGAGAAATGCGTTCATCTGGAATCTGGGATGGTTAATGTCAGTAGGCCTCTAGGAAATTGTGTTACATAGATGAATGGTATGTTGGTCCAATGAAACATCCAAAATCTCTACATTTGACCTATAAGTCTATAAACAAAGAATAGAGAACCCAACTGCAAAACCCATTATAGCCTGTAAGGTTTCTGTTTACATACATAAAACAGAGTACCAAAATTTGAACATATTTAAGAATAAAACAGCCAAGTTTGAGGCTTCCTCAGCCTATATTAATAAATTGCAAAGTATATGCAATTACATTTAGACAGTATTTTATAAAGGCACAGTAAACATTTATAAATAACACCCATATTAATACGGGAATTCTCCTCTAGTAGCTGCCCCTCTCTAATTTAAGATATTTGTAGCTAATTAATGGAATATGGTATCACAGTTAAACAGGGGAAATATTGAGATAAATAATTCATGAACATCTGAAGTAAATAACTTCTAAATAGATACTCTGACTAATTTAATTTTTTACAAATAAACGAGCAAAGCTTTGTTTTTGCTATAGTCTGATGAACACAATTTTCATTTCTGTAGCTGAAATAGAACTTACTTTGGACAACTGTGGTTTAATTTCTAAAGGCTCATAACACACAACTTAGTAACAAAACATACAGCTCTACCACTATTTGTGAGTGTAGAGTATCTGAATACATTTTTGCATTGAACAGTTCTCTAATCCATCAGCCAAAATGTATTCAGTAGCAAGAAATAGTGAGTATGCTGAAATAGCAAATAAATTCATTAATTAAATCTTAGTAGGTTTGCACATAATTCGCATACAAGGAAAAGATGACAGGAGAGTTAAAGTAGCTCTGTTCTGAACCCCACTCTTTCTTGCTTCTTAATGAAAGAGTAAATCTGAGGCTTTGATATCACTGCTTTGTCATGGTAATTGAGAAGCTGCGAATTCAACATGATGACTTTACTGCAGGTTAAGGAAAGAAGAGAGGTTGAACTATGAGGAAAAGAATTTATTTAAATATCAATCTAGATAAAAGGCCAAAGGTTAATAAAAGCTATACATTGTACATCATGGTGTTTCTTCTTGAGAGTGATGTCCTTGAAACAATCCTATATGAAAATCTTAGTTTATGCCCATTAGGCCCATATTTCATATTGGTTTTGTTAATACATAGTAACATAAGAATTAGAATATGCAGAAAAGGAGACTGATTATTGTTGTTAGGTTCATCAAAATTGTTTCTATTATTGTTTTTTTCACTTCTTCACCTACATCAAACTATGTGGTAGTGCAATTGCTTCCAATAATTATAGAGGTTGAGAGTAGCTCGTATGCAGATACAACCTTCACAGTAAATAGGGATGCATTCTGTTCAGAGAATGGCAGTACAGAAACATGAAGAAAAGTCCTCTTTTTCTATATGTGCAGGACTTGTTTGACACTAGTTTCCTGGACCAACAAAAGGTTTCACTGTCCAAAATTATTAGTGTTTATGGTTCAGTAAAAAAATTAGACATATGTTTAAATATTTAGTAGCTTTGTGTTCCACCTCAGGAAAAATTTAAATGAAACTCTGTCATGCTCCAAAGTAAGAGTGTAATCATGATGTAAAAGAGAACTATACTCCAAATAGTCAGAACTTTCAAATTCTGTTCTCTAAGGCAAAATATTTGAAACTTGCTGATAGTTATTAAGAAAGAAAAAATACACTGAAGTTCAATTTCACCTGAACTGCTCCTGTACAATTTATGCTTTTATAATAAAGTCTAATAACAGTTACATAATTGACTGGTAATTTCAAAATCTTTATCAGTTTCCAATTACAGCTTTAGAGCTCCATAATAAAAAACTTTGATAACAACATAACAAGGAAATTGTCTACTCCAGCAAACTCTCTATCTGAGATTTAATTAAAATAGGATGTATGAGACAGGAAGAAAGAGGAAAGGACAAATAGGATGGATGTTCATAAATTAGTCATAGCAGCAGCTTTAGCACTCACAAATTATGACCAGCCCATTTGCTGTATGGTTTTTGCAGAGTTAATAAAATTCAATAGATGCCTCTAGTTTGTTCACCTATTGAAGGTGCAAAGCTAAAAATTGCACCAGGCATAAGGGGTCTCAAGCCTTCCTCTTTGGAGTATGAGAAAAAAAGCAAGAAATCACAGAGAGTCTTGAACTACACCACCACCTGCTGTTGCAATCATTAAGACTCACATAATTTATTCATACCCAAATAGTGTGCATCTGCTATTTATTGATATTTTGGTTTATTTTTCTTATTATAGCTTCTACTTATATTGAATAAAGTTTCCAAGTACTGTGGAGAGTATATAAATACGGATTATATATTGCTTATAAAGGCCTTTCCCTTCCACAGCATCAAAGAATGAAAAATGCATTTCCTCCCTTTCCAGCTAAGCAATATAAACATCAAAGGAAGGATTAGCATTTTAGGTCTTTGCACTCTAAATCTTTGTGTCATATATCTTGCTGTCTTGCACAGAACATTTATATTTCTATACCTATTACATAATCAGAGCAGTGGGCCAAACATCTTTACTTTCCCCTTATTTGCATAATTAATTAAATTCCAACATTTTTGCCAAGGTATCTACACTCACAGTGAAATAACAACTGCCACTTTTCAAGCTGGAAAAAATTCATTCCCTAGGATTCAAAGTGCTGTTCTCCCTGTCAGGTGAAAGTTTGTGGCACAGAGTCAGCCCCTGCTCCTCTGCTATAATCTCCCAGCCATCAGATACTGTGGATTATGGAGATTCCATATAATCCCAGATGCCGTGACTGCAAAACCAGAAGGGGTTTGGGGACTGTGCTGCAGAAACCTACAGGGGCTTGGCTGCCAGAAGGCAACACAAACCTTGGCTGCCATATGGGATGGAGAGGGCTTGAGGCTGAGGAGGCTCAGGATGTGCTGATTTCAAGCCAGATTCTTTTAGGAGGGCTCTTATGAAATGGCTCCTGTATGATGAAGACTTCAACAGGTTATCAACAGATACCAACATAAATAATTGTCTGCCTTGGATTAATTTCTTTGAGATGAAGTAATCCAGGCTGATACAGAAATTCATGTTAATGCAGGCCCTATCTAGTGACCTTTTTTTTCCCCCCCCCCCCCCTCATCTATACTTGTGTTTTAAATCTCTTTTTCTGCAGCAGGAAGGATTCTGCCAAGTCAGTAAAATGAAAGAAATTCTCTGCAGAGGTCTTTTCCTTTACTGTGAAAGTGCCTACCATGTCTAAAGTTGAATGAGAGGAAACCAGGGTGTTAAATATGTGGATATTTAGCTATGCAATAAGCCATTTGGTCAACAAGGGAAAATCTAGCTTCTTGAAGGAAAGCAGCACAGCTCTGCCTGCTTTCCTTTATATGTTATTTCTAGGTTTTCAATCCGCTGTACAAAAGGGTGACTCTATGGTTGCTTTTATCACATGGGAACCTTAATAACTATTTGTCAGCTAGGATTTGTCTTCACAAAGTCACTGCAAGCTAGCTATGATAGTGATGACCATGCAGAAGGCAGGTGGTCTTCCTCATCTGCAGGGCCTTTGTTTTGAAATAAGGACACAAGCCAGATACCACTTGGCTGGGGAACCAAGGCCACTCCAGAGGGCACTCCACAGCACAAAAGTAGCACAGACGTGTCCTCAGCTGTCAAAGTCACTATGTTTTGCACTGATGGCTCTCCAAATGCAGGTCCTCACCCTGCTTACACTTACAATTTTACCAAAATAAATTCTTCCACCAGTTTGCATGACAATGAAATTATGCATGTACCTACACACTAACAGGTTTGAAAATACAACATGAAAGAAAATTACTTTCAAACATAATTCTACTTATTTTTGTATTTGGTTTAATAGTTCTTGGGCTGCAAGACCTGCTATTTGCTGTAATTTCATGGTGTTCACTCATTTTTGTTTATTGGAGAAGAAAATGTGTGTGAGCTCCAGCTTGAACTGGAGTTTTAGCATGCTGAAATATGAGAGTGGACAATTAAGTTACAGAAATAATCTAACACATTGAAAGCTTGGAGAAACCTTTTAGGTATTTTCTTAGATTTTTTTTTTAGAATCAAGCGTCAATGGATTTGGGTTCCTTGAATGGTCCAACTATCACTTTGAGCTTCCCATATCTACTAGTTTTTGGAATACAATGGCCTCTTCCACAGTGAGTCAAATGTTATTTCAAATATCACGTTGGTAGCTGAGCTCTAGCATTAGGCAGGCACTCACTTCTTTGGAATTTTGCTATGGACTGAGGACTGGTTTGTTAATTCTTCAACAAACTCTTTAATCTCTTAATTAAAAAACAAAAACAAAAACAAGGCAAAGAAACATCCCCAAGAACCAAACACTGAAACTCTGTCAGTAAATACTACATTGAGCTAATCTAGAAGCAAAACTTTTGGAAGCTGTGGCTTCTCAACAAAGTGCAGATATTATGGACGCAGGCACTAAATTTAGTTCTATAGGGAGGATAAAGTAGAAGATTTTTATCATCAGAGTTACATGAAGCATAAACTTATGGAAAGCCCAGGAATAGTTTACATCAGAGTTTACAATTTAAAATATATTCTTGATACTAAATATTTATATCAGTAGTAATGGATATATCTGGGCTTTGCCAAATTAGACTAGGGCAGAATCCGTTCACAGTTTCTGTAAAATAGAACTGAGATTTGATTGCATTGTCTTTACTTCGCACATTTTACACATAACAAGGCTACTTTTGTGTCATTTAAATTTGCTTCCCCTTTGATGTAGCAATTTCCCCTCTAGTTTCATGGCTTTTATGATCTTTGCTTGTAACAAGAAAAAAGCCATTCTTTCTTGAAATGTGAGTTTCTTTTAATCTGCAATGCATTTCACTTAACTTTATTGATTTACCTTTCAGTGTTGTAGAAACTGAGATTATACAAACTCATACCTGCTGTTACCACAAAAATTATCAACAATTGCCTGTTGATAATTTCAAAAGTGCACACACTCATAACCAGACATGTTCGTACTCACTGGTTTTGGATAGAAAATACTCCATTTTCAATTACTGGAGTATCTGGAGTAATAATTCTTTGAAGAAATTACTCTCTTGATTTATCCAGATATATGGGTGGAAAGATAATTTAAGATTAGTTTAGGAAATTCTTTTCTGAGTGCCAAGTCTCAACAGAATGAGGGTGTTTTCTCTCTTTCAGGTTATTTGTCCCTGTCCCTGGTGTTGTTAACACCACCATATTTCACCAATTGTATAAGACACAATTCCAAGAGTTGCTGGAGAGAGATGAGGGCAAGAGGGTGCTGGATTGTGGAGGGGAAATTAAAGACTTAGCAGACTATGAGGAGGCAAATACTGGGAAGAGATACAGCAGGAGGAGCAGAAAAAACAACCATGTAGGATACAAGTGAATCCCATTTGACTATTTGAAAGAGCCACACGCTGCAAGTAACAATTTACTAGGACAGTCTTGGTATTTACTGTATTATTGCAGTATTTTCCTACACCCCAGGTATCAGCCTGGTTTTATGACCTATCTGCCTTTCTCATTTTGTCCTTAACATCCGGTCTTCAAAATGCATGACATGAAATATTTGGCCAAAGACCAAAAAGCAGTGACACGCCTGTCCTGCTTTTATGTCCGTACGTGCCAATTTACAGATTAATAGGAGTTAGTGCTAAAGCCTGGTTTAAAGCTCGTTCCTTCTCACACGGAGCGAGCCGGCATTACGAAATAAACCCTGGAGGAGCCAACTGGCCTCGCCCGCGCTGCCAGTCCTGCCGCAGGACCCCCGCGGGGGAAGCGGGACCGGCAGCCGCCAAGGCGGGGAGCGCTGCCGCTGCCGCCTCCGCCGCTAGAGGGGACTCGGGACCTGCTTTCCCGAGGAAAAAACGGGAACCGGCTGCAGGTTCCAGGGAGACCGGGCTGCAGTTTGGCTTCGCGAGAAAAGGGAAGCGGCTGGGCGCGGGGTACAGAGCGGGCCGGTGGTTTGCACGCTGGTTTGGGACGCGGAGTAGCTGGGTGGGTTAAGGCTTGGATTGCCAAAGAAACTTTAATGCGCTTCCTCGCTCCCGAAGTAACTTTGTGTTAGAGACTCCCTGTTACGAAACATGGATGGCTTTCATAAATCAGCGTCATGGCAAATAGGTTTTAAGCTTCTTACAGATCCCGTGCCAGCAAGACTGTGTGCCATGCCACTCGGGTGCCTGCCTTCCTGCGGCCTTCCCACTCTCGTTTTACAAAGTGAGATAGAAGCTTTGGCTGGAGATAAAACACTGGAAAAGGGAACGAGAAGGGCAGTCAACAGGAGGAAGCCTCCGTGTGATGCTTTCTTGGCTCTTCTTTCCCACTTGCACACCATAACACAGGGCTGCGGACCCGGCTGGTCCCCCGCTGCATGCTGGCGGCCGCCCCCTGTGTACCCCCAGTGCCCCCGGGCCGGGAGCGCTGCGGAGGGAAGCGGGAGGGCGAACCCAAAATGTGGCCAGGCCGGGGCCCCGCACTCGCTGTACACCTGGCAGAGCAAAACCCCGTGTTGGTGTCGGCCTGATTTTTAGGTTTTTATTAAGAAAAAGGGATGTCAGAAGAAGGAAAAAAAAAAAAGAAAAAAAAAAAAAAAAAAAAAAGAAAGAAAGAATAAAAAAAAAGGAAAAAAGCGAAGGTGGCAGGTTGCCCGAAGGGAAAGAGAGCCCCGCGGGAACGGTGAGCAGCCCTCGGGGGCAGGAGACGGACAAAGGGCAGGGAGGGCGAGGGGCGCAGCCCTGCCCCAGCCGTAGCGGTGCGGCAGCGGGGGTCCCCGGCGGGCGGGGGGCGCAGCCGAGCGCGGAGCCCACACTGCGGCACCACCGAGGGGGCGCCGGCCGAGGCGCTCAACAGGCGCTGCCGCCCCGCCGGGACGGGGCCGGCACATGGCAGGAGCCGCGCTCGCTGCCAGCCCCGTGCCAGGCGGCGGCGGCGGCGGCGGCGGCCGGGAAGGGGTTTGGCCGCCGCTCGGCGGGGCTGCCGCGCCGCCGGGGCTCGCCCGAGCGGGAGCCACCCTGCCCGCTCAGCCGGGGCCGGCAGCCCGGCCGGCAGCGCCGCCGCTTCCTTTGTGTGCGTGAGGGGAGCTGCGGCGGGTCCCTCCGGCGGGCTGTCAGTGCTGCCCGCGAGGAGGCGGGGAAGGGAAGGGACGGGAAGGGAGGAGGCGAGGGAAGGCGCTGGCAGGGCGGCTCTCGCGTCCCCGTCACAAGGTAAGCCCTGCTGCCCGGGGCGGAGAGAGGCGCTGGAAGCGCCGCGGGGCCCTTTGCCTGACCTGCCGAGCGGCTTCGCCCAGCCCCGGAGAGCGGCCGGCAGCGCCTCGGCGGGTCGCCGCCGCCTCCTGCTCCCCGGCGGTGCGGGGAGCCGAGCGCGGGCTGCGGCGGCGGCTCGGCGCGGCGCGGCTCCTGCACTTTGCGATGGGCTGGCGGCAGCGGCGGCCGGACAGCAGCGGGGGCCGACGCGGGGCTCGCAGCTAAGGGGCGAGAAGGAGGGACCATGGCCGCATCCAGCAACTCCAGTTTGTCCGGCTCGTCGGTTTCCTCTGGTAAGTTTCTCCAGCGAGCGCCGCATTTCTCCCCTCCCTCCATTTTAGCAGGGAGCTACCTGTCTGCAGAGCGGTTCGCCGTCCCGCTCGCCCCGACCGCGCGGCGGGCGCTCCCCGAGCCCCGGGCAGGCGCTCCCCGGGGGTGGCGGTGCCCCTGCCCGGGGTCGGCCATCCCTCAGGCGGCACCGAAGGGGGAAGCCAGGACCGGGGAAGCGCTGCGGGGCCCGGTTCGCCTCCCCGGCTCCCTGCCGTGCCTTTGTGTGGGGTGAGGGAGAGGGGAGCCCCGTGGCCGGCTGCCTCGCCGGGGGAGCAGCATCCCTCCTGGCTCGGGAAGGGGCGCGCCCGGCGCGTTACCGGGAGCTCCCGCCGTGGGGATGGGGGTGAGGAGAGCGTTCAAAGACCAACGCGCATCCCCTGCCGTGGTCCCCGCTGTACGGGACCCGGCCCCGCATCGCGCCCCGGCGCGTCGTGGTGCTCTGGGGCGGGCGGGGGTTGCCAGGCGTGCCGCCTGGTGAGTGTTGTGACACACCTCGCGTTTTCAGTACTTCTGCAGGACTGGGAACAATTAAATTCCCGATCCAGATTGAAAAAAATGCTCCAGGTGACGGACTGCCCCAGGGTTTCGGCCGCGGGTGTGAGGAGCTTGTGCCTGCTCTGGGTTTTGGGGGTGCTGGGTGGGAGGCGGTGAGGTGCCCCGCTCACGGTTGGGGCTGGCTGCGCTGCAGACCCGCAGGAAGGCAGAAAAGTTACGGTGCGTTTTTAACCGAGGCAGCCTGAAATTGAAAGCAGTGATACGAGAGTACCACTGCCTGCTGCTTAGCTCACGAGCAGTTACTGTAATATTTAAGTTATGAGAAATTGGCTGAGAGTAACATCCTGGCATTCCAGTGGGCTGAGGGAGTAAATAGAAGCATGAACAACTTGGGGGTTCAAGGAACTTGTGACTCAGTGTTTTATTTGAGGTGCCAGACTGAGATTTTTAAGAGCGTTTCTTAAACATAGCAATATGTGCTGTGAACAGCAGACAAGCTCTTCTGACTATCAGTACAACTCTAGCAAAATAAAAATAAGTGTAATGGCCAATGAGCACCTATGTTGTGTTAAAAGATAATGTATGTAACTTACACAAGATATTTTATGCCACTGTTCCAGTGTTCAACACTTGCAAACAGATCCGAAGAAGGAACTAGGTCCTAAAAACATTTTTTAACAGTTTTAACAAAGAAACAGAAACATTGTGAGCCCTTACTGCCTTAATTCAAAAACACCTGAAAGAAGTAGGCACAAGAAATTCTGCCTTGTGTTCAAATTCACGATGCAAGAGTTGCAAGACCAGAATGAAAATAAGCAAGAACCCAGCCAGCTTTATGGCTTATTAGTGAAGGTGCTCATTTTGGCAATGTGTTTTTTTATTTTATGCATCATTTGTATATTTTTACATCTAAGTTATGTGATAAAACCAGAAACAACTTTAAAAGCCCAGACTGGAACCTGTGTCTCTGTTCCTTGGCGCTTTAACCATTAAGCAGCAGAAGCACATCCCCAGCTTGGAGAAAGTGTGTAGCTCCCTTGCTCCATGAATCTCATGACCGTGAGATTTCTTGCATACTGTTCCAGTGTCTGTGGAAGGATACGGAATGCATACCTCTGAATCCCCTCTGGCGTTACGAAATGTGGGCTTCAGAACCTGTCTTGTGAATTGAGAGATGTGCATCTCCTGCAGTGTTGGTTCAAATGCCTGAAATGCAGGGAAGAATGGGAGTTCAGGTGCATCCTTGGTGTGAGCAGTTGATGTCATCCAACTCCAGGTGGCTTCCTGCTCACCAGGTTAATCTAGTTCCAAAAGTAACATCCAGCCAAGGAACTGAGATCTAGGTTCTAGCTGTGCATCATTAAAAGATGTACATCAGGAGTTGACACTTGACAGTACCCTGCTTTGTATGAAGCCCTTAACCACAAACTACAACAGTTTGTGGTTTATCTTTTGTTTCGTATTTTTGCAAGAGTGTGCGCAGCTGAGCCTTGGCCCATGCCTGGAGCTCTTAGGTGCCACAGTAGTACAAATAATAAATACTGTCAAGGATTCTATAAAGCAACTGAGTGCCCTTGACTTTCATAACTTATGACCTTGGGATGTTTTGTGGTTTTGTTTCTGTTTATTTAATCTATATTTCGTCTATGTGTATACTAACCAGCAGTTAAATTTGCTGCATGTTAAATTTGCAGTGCAGCATGATAAAGTTGCCAATATTAGCAGACACACCATATCTGACTATGTGCAGCTGTACTCTGGCTGTCTGTGGTTTAAGTTCTCAGAACTCAGCGAGTCTGACAACATTTTATTTACATGGTCTAAACAAATGGTCTTGCCTTAAAATTTAATTTGGTAGAATTTATATGTATGCTTAACATGCCAATATGAAGATTTCCAAATAGTATTTCGATTCCACAGAAGAGGAGAGGTTATACTACCACAATACATTTTGCTAATACAAAAAAGGAAGTGAAGTTTGAGGTTGATAGGAGAATACCACGCTGCAGTATTCAGCTCTACCACTACTTATGAATGCTGCCAAAGCTTGAGAATGTGTTACTACAAGTGACCATTTGTGATGTAGCATTTCTGCTTCAATTCCTGCCAATTTTTGTCAATGAGAAAGTTAAACAGTTAAAATATATTTATTGTGAGGAAGGCCCAAGAATTTTATGGTGTAGATATTCTGCTTGCCTACTTATATTTCTATAAATATACAAGTGGGATTTATAGTCTTGACACACTTGAACTTGTGTCTACATTAAAGGTCAGAATGGTTCTGTTCTGGAGTGGTTATTGATAAGCTCTACGTGCCCAGTGTTGTGGAAGAGAGGTGAGGTGTAGGTGTTGTACAAGTAGGGAGCTAACATGCATGGAGGGTTATGGCTTCAACTATCCACTAATGGTAAAGCAAATATTCATACTCAGGAGGCTGTTGCTCCTTTGATTTCACCCCTGGAGTACCAGTCCCTCCTTCAGAGCTTATGTCTATGGTCTGGCATCTCAACAGCCACTGTGAGGCTGCTAATTATAGGTTCAATAATATTAGGTACTTGTTACAGGCCTCATCTGACAGAAGCTTATGAAGGACTTCTTTTCAGTAAGCTGGCACTCACTGGTAACAAAATCTGCAGGAGTGCCATGGGTATTTGTATTGTATTTCTTCATATATTATTTCTTCAAGCTCTCTGCTTTTCGTAACAGAACTTAAGCTGCCCTGACTGCCAGCTGTTGTGTTTGAAGAGGCTGGGGGAGAAAGAAGGGAGCATGGAAAGCAATTACATTAAGTATTCTTTTTTGGACCTTGGATAAATCTGCACACCGTATAAAAAACTGAAATTATAATTACTTCCACTGGGAATTCCAGTTTACTTTCCTGTAATCTCTTCTTTAACACATACCCAGGTGATCTATTAGCTGTATTCATTGCAAACCCCTAAATTTTGTTCTTCTCCCTAGACAAAGTGCTGATTTAACCGCGAGCAGCATCTTTTCTTTCTCTCCTGTTCTCTAAAGAATACTGTGCATGTTTTTATGCTTTCCTTCATGCTGCAGTCTCCTTCAAACAGACATTCCCTCCCAGTGCCCATCTTAGTATTGACCCTTATGCTCACTCATAATAGTTCTTTTTAAAATTTTTTTGCTGTTACTGAAACTTCTCCGTTTTTTCCTGGCAAACAATCCACCTCTCCCAATTTGTCACTAGCTGCCTCCAGTTTCCTCCACCCAGTAGCCAAATACTGATTATACAGAACTGATGAACTTGAGACTCGACTTTCTGGAATGTAAATAGAAGCTTGAGTGAAGAGACCTTTGTGGCTGTGCCTGCTTTGTTTCTCAAAGAAGCAACAGATGCAGCATGTTTCCCACCTAGGCTGAGTGCAGTGGAATTTCTAGGCACTGTACTTCTTCCTGCAGTTCTGCCAACCAGAGTTAGTACAAAGTGGCTGTAAATGCCAGCTGGCTTTTAAAGCTGCCCTTCTGCTTGAGAAGTCTTGTGGCAGATACTCTCCCTGTGGCAGGTGGATAGGTTAGATGGCTTGGGCTGTCTGTCAGGTACGGGTCCACACTGAAGGTAAATGCAAATACAAGCCTGATAAATGATAACGTGTAAGCAGGCTGCCTCTGACAGCAGGACTCAGATTGTGCCAAAACCTTTGCATGAGCCTGAGCCTGGGCTGTGAGAGTGGTAACACTACAAAAATTTGGGTGAGAACCCAAGGCAGATATGTAAATATTTGTGCCAGTGTACCCAGTATTTTGTTTCTTCTTTGAGCTCCAAAGACGAGTTTGCAGGTGTTAGGCTGAAGGGATAGCTCAGCACCTTTCTGCTTCCCATCTGAACTGGTGCTTCTTCATGTGCTTTGTAAGCATTTTGAGTAATACCTGTCAGTAGAGCAGGTGATGGAGTTAAAACACACAGGCAAGCTTTCTGCCCCAGGCCAAGAAGGGCTTGTGTGTTTTGTCAGGACATTTTTACTTTTCAGCTGGGTCCGCTGCTCTAATAAAAGGTAACTGATTCTCCCCACAACCCCCTGTTTTTGTAAACTCAGATACTGTAGAGAAAACTGTTACAAAGTCAAGTCACTGATTATTGATGGTATTTTTTTAATTGAAAATCAAATTTTTTTTGTCTTGAAGCTCAGAGAAAAAGGCCTTTAAGTATCATTTAAGTAGTGACCCTTATCTAATTAATAATTAAGTTTATGGTTCATAAAGTAATACTTGCAATAAATTGAGAGGCAAAAAATTTTGGGGTTTTTTTTAAATAAACGAGCATGAGTTGTTTAAAGAAAGCATGGTTCTCAACCATGTGTTTTTACACAACCTCTACATTTTGAGAAGGATTAAAAAGTGCTTATCAAGGGAAGAAGAAAAATCTTTGATGGTTCCAGTAACTTAACAAGGTCAAAATAAAATATTAAAGGCTCATGACTCTCTGGGGGTCATGAAGGTGCTATGATGTGAAATAGGCAGATATATTATGAAAATGAAAGTCAACATGGACCGATTTTAATTAAGATGCAAGCAAGTGGGAAGAAATGAAATTACTATTGTACAGAGATTCAGAGAGATTCTAACTGGGAAAAAGATTAGTAAGTAAAAATAGATGTTTATTCTTAATGATTTAATAGAAATAGTGTTGTGAAATTGGCACATGAAAGCTATTGAAATCATGCTGTCATTATGCTGATAAGGTGCTACTTTTGATTTTTTAAAGGGCAATAAGGGTTTTTTTTTATTTCTGTTCTTCATGCCAAGCTTCTGTTGGCCAGGGTGTTCTTGCTCTAAATTAAAGCTGAAGTCTTTTGTATCTGGTGATTACAAAGAACTCACCATTCTTATTAAAAATAATAAAAATTCAATAGGGAAAATGCCATAGTACCCCATTCTGATGTAGTGATTGATTCAATAGTTAGTTACTGAACATGTAGGCTGTGATTACTGAGAATAAAATAGCCTGGAAACTGATACAATGCATGTCTGCTTCACAATTTAGCTTATAAGCACTCATGCTTTGTAAAGCAAAAGTCCTGTTCTTCTTAAGGATCTGCTTGTCTCACAGACATATGTGGAGGATCAGGTGAACAGTCTTTCATGCTGTCATGCTGATGACCTTTTTGGATATCTGTTCAACTGGAGTTCTTCCCTCCTGTTTGATGGTTCTGAGGAAGCTTATGTATGCCAAATGCTGAGTGATAGGAATATTTTTACATTGATAAGTGTTATAATGAATCCTCTTGTATTAATAATATTTTACATGTCTGAAATCATAATAATTTGGCTACTGTGGTACATAGGGAAGTCTCAAACCTGGTGTTTTAGACAAAAAAAAAATACCACCCCTTTTTTCAGAGTTAGTTTATATACATACCTTTGGCTAAAGGGCAGCACTGGCTGGATTGGCCTTGCTTGCAACACTGAATGCTGGCAGAAGCTGTTCCCATGCTGGGCAGGCAGTCGGTTGTCACTTGTTCTTCTCTTCTACCAAAGGAAGAGAGATACTAAGGAGATTACATATTTGGAGGACTCTGTGTTAGGAAATGGCACATTAATTTTGCATGAAAAAGCTTTTGTTGCAGGGAAATGTAGGAGGATTTATACAAGAAGCTATAAATCTGTAGTTCTATAAATATCACATTTTTTACAGGTGTAGCCACAGTTTGTCTAAGAATTACACAGTATCCAGTGTAAATGTACAGTTTTAACTGCTGTGAATAATGACCCATTCTGTTGTCTTTTTCTGACCTTTGATTATGAGAATGTAAATTTGAATGTTGCATTTGGAGGTGGTTATTACCAACTATGAATCATGCAGAATTCAGCAATAATTGTTTCATCACCCCTTTTTATTCAGCAGTAGTCCACATCCAAGGGCTGGAGGGTGTGTGTATCCCTGCAGAGGGAAACTGATGTTGCAATAGTGCTCTCATAACATTAACACACTTAAAAGTTTGCCAGTGAAACTTGACAGTGCAGACTGATGTATTTGGTAAGGTTAAAGGGGTTTTAAAATTCAGAAGAATACACAAGTATCACACGCCTTGCTTCTGGTGTTATTGATCAAGGTCATCACAAAAGAATCAGCTCAGTAAATAAGACATCTCTTCTGAGGATATCTTTATCAGGCAGTCCAATTCCACAGAGACAAGGTGTTTCCAGTGTGGTGCTATTACTGACAGTGTAGAAAGTACTAGGTGGGCACTTTCTTATCATTAGTAAATCACGTGTCACCTGCTGTGACCTGTGTGTCAAGTCACATTTCTCAGTTTCGTCTTACAAGGTTGTCATGTAGCTGTTCCTCTCCTTCCTTCTCATCTTCTTGTTGGCTGCTTAAACATCACTTGTAGCTTTTAGATAAAGTGGTGTGTTTTGTGTTTGTGGTGTTACACTTTTTATTTCATCGTGGAACTAAAATGGATGTTAGAAGAGATGGAGACCTCAGTTTGTAAATGAGGCGCAGTTGTTTAGCAGATGTTTAATTGCTAAAAGTTTGTCTTATCGTGACAGATTGATTGGTTAAATATTTGGCTTCATGTGTGGCAAGGGGGAAAAATGGCAAGTACACATCATGTACAGGTTTACGGGGCACAGCCATTGATGGCAAAGGCAGGCAGAAGTTCCCTGGAGAAGTAGTTCTCCTCCAGCAGTGTACTGTGTGCCAGAGGATGTGTGCTGTGGTCAAAAGCAAAAGAAGCCTAAGAGCTCTTTCAGCATTAATTTTGCCATCAAAAGTCATGCATATCTGCTGTCACATTTTTCTGCTGTGTGAAGCTGCACTGATTCCACCTTAACTCCCCAATAAACTAAATCACTTTGTCCCAAAGGAAAGAGGGAAGGATGGGAGGACCGTGAGAGACCCAGACTCTCAGTTTACTGGGAGACACATAAAATTCTCAATTTTCAGCTTCTCCAAGGCATTGAAATGGTTGGTGTTAAAGCCAGTTGAGTGATGCTTTTAGTGTGGCTGAACCCTATCTTTTTGTGCATGTAGCCCTGTAATATTTTGGCACATTTCACAGTGCTGTGGCTACACAGATAGTGCCAGCCCTTGTATGTCCCATTTTTAGGCAGTTACAGTGTGTGTAAGCACGTATAACTTAACAGCAAACCATATCCTCTCCTGCCCAGGCATTGAGGGTTAGGCACTGCCTAGAGCAGGCACATACATTAACTGTGGACCTCTTTGGCATGGAAAATTAGAGGTACTGGAGGCTGACCTGGGCGGTTAGCACAATTAGATAACTTGGCGGGAGAAAGATCCATCAACTGCTGTTAAGCACAATGATACCAGCTCTGCCTGAAGTCCCTGAGCTGTATGTAAGCTGGGAAGCTGGTGAAATATGTACGCTATAAAGCTGCTGTATTCTTTAACACTTCCTTATGTATCCACTGATAGTCACTGTGGGAGATAATCTACTGATCTGACCTGTCGTTGCCGTTCTTATCTGTCGGGCTGGTAGAGTTACTGCTGCTGAATCAGCACACCTTTACTTCTAGGTCCTGAGTTTTAAAGCCAAGGGCTCCTAAAAGGAGGGGAAAATTGGGGATGAGTTTCAAACATGGAATGCTGACATTGTGTTTTACAGGTTAAAAACAGAACCAAAACCTGCACCTGTGTTACAAGGAGACTTGACAGGAAAATCTTACTAATCATGTGCTGTATTGAAAAGTATATAAATTTGTCTCAAGCTCCCTTTCTTCTTTTGATTGAAAGGCTTTTTCCCTCTTCTCCTCTGCCTTGTGAATACATGAACCAGCTGGATTTATGATCCAACTACAGCTGGATCACATTTCATTCTTTCTGATTCCAGTATTAAGGCTAGCAATTAATGAACTTTCAAGAGCTAGAACAGAATTTTTCATATAAGATTCCTCACAGCTCCAAGATTTAGGGCTTTACAAAAAACCTGAATGTTCCAATCAAATTTTTTTTTAATGCACAGAAGTGTAATAAAGCTAAATTGATTATTTGTAGAAGATTTGGTTTGTTAATGAAAAACCCTTTATGAAGATGAGGTGTTAAGTCCTGACCCTTCAAGCTGCTTGATCCCTTCTGTTCCCACTTCACTGAGTTAGTAAATCAGCAGCTACTGGACAGGGTACTGCTTTTCTGAATATTTTTATGCAGTTTCCATTAAAGTAGCATCTGCTGTTATGATGGAACAAATTATTATAAGCTATGTGGTAAAACTCCCCTCATCCAAGCACATAACCTATTTAATATTCAATTGATTTATATATCATATATATATATATGTGTGTGTATATATATATATATATATATATATAACATGTCAGTTCATCGGTGATGAATTTACAAGGATTGTGTACAAGACTTAAATTATACGTAATTTCTGTAAACACCTGCTTCTTGAGAGAGCATAGTCTCCATAACTCCTGATCTTCTGCTAGGCAAACCAAGATGATGGACAGCTTTTAGCATCATTATGTGATCTCCATTTGTTTTATTTTGCAAACTGAAGCATGTAGTTAGAATGTTTCATGTTGACAAATGTATTTACTGAAAGAATATTGAACCCTTTGATGTCATAATAAAAAAAGGACAGACTAATTTCAATTCTAAGCTTCCTCATCCTTCTTCATCTCTAATGTATTGGTGTATGTTGGAAATTTTGCTTAAGTTTAGATATAGCTATAAATAAGGAAATAGAGCTGACTGTCATGGATGAAATTTCAGACTGGAAGATCTATTAAGCCATGGAAATAGTGATTCACAAGTGTCCTTTTTTCTTCTGTTCCAATATGACACTAAAACCAGCATTAAATCAGTAAGCCATTGAGGAGTAAAGTTAGCTGGAGGATGGAGGTAAGTAGATGTTATATTGGTGAGTATTCACAAGTATGTAGACAAAAAAAAATAGATGTTTTTATTTTGGTCGTACAGAAAGAAAATCAGGATGCTGAACTCTCATCACAAAGCTGTTACTGTACCAGCCCATGTTATTTACCAGGGTGGGAATGTATGGTTTTTTAATGTAGAATTGCTGGTCATTTTGGTAGTAGATGATAGCACACTTAAGCATGTGAGAGAGAAAGCCTGATACAAAATGTTGAATGCTAGGTTCAGGCCTTACCTGGTGTTTCTGAGTGAGCGCATGAACAGATGAGCTCTAAGGCATACCATCAGTCCCTGGCCACAAAAGCTTAGGTTGTAGCCCATTTTCCTCCAACTGAACCAACAGGTGACAAAGTGAAGAATTACCCTGTGCTCTGGTAGCATTTTAGGTACACATGTGATGCAATAGCATTTCTAAGATACAAAGTTTCAGGGTTTTATGGAACTCTCCAAGAGCTGCATTTCCATCTGCAGGGTGCCTGGAGTGACCACTGTGGTAGCTTTCCCTATAGCAGTTTGAGTGATTTCTCCTGCAACTTGAAGAAGTGTTGTGAATACATGAGGTTTTCTGGGCATGCTGTTGAGTAGCATGGCTGGCTAGTGCTTTTGCAAACTGCTAAAGAGTTGCTTTATTTCCTTTCAGAATTGATGGATTAGTTCCTTCAATAAGCTCCAAGAAAGAAAATTCATGAAACTCTCCTCCCAGATCTATTACATTGCCTTATACCATTGATTTTAAAAATAAACCTGAAGTATAAGTGCAAAACCAGAGTCAAGTGTATTATTTTTAATGATTAATGTAACAGTAAATCTTTAAGCACTGGCAACCTAAGAAATCAGCACATAGTGTGTGATTTCCTCTAGCACTACAAAATACGACAAATGTGCACAGGTTGTATGTGGGTTTGTTTGCACATGAAAGCTGTTTTGAAAAAAAGTTGTAAGAGCTACACTGAAAAAAAAATATTTTCAGACATGGAATTACTATGGAATAATTATTCTGGAACAGTTATTCCTGAACATCGTTCAGTTATGTTATAGTAATGTAAATCATTGACTTAAAAGGTGTAGGAATACAGCATTAATTATACTCATTTGTTGAGTAACACTAAGCTTCTCATCTTTCATTTTCTTTTCTGCTTGATATATTCTTGGAAGCTCATTACTGCCTTTTTTTCAGAGACAGAATGCATTCCTGGCATCAGAAATTTAAAACTGAACCTGCCATTTTCAAGGACTTTTTTTCTTCTTTTATTTAGTTTTATGTTTTTTAGTCCAGGAGCTGATCACATGATGGTTTACCTATAAAGGGATGAAAAGAGGATAAAGATGATTAATTTCAGAGTAAAAACCTTGCTAAACAAAACAGGTCATTATTAGTTTGAATTGTTCATAGGCATGTGAGAGGTGCAGTCAGGGCTGGAGGTCTGCTTTGCTGAATGTTGTTGAACAGTATATTATAATTACTACTGTATCATTTATGCAGACAATACTTTTATATAGAAATCAGCTGAAAAAGCCACAGAGAAGTTGATAGCTGTATGAATATAGAATAAATGCCTGTTGGGAGAACAAAAATCTTGTAACTTGAAAAATGCTAGGAGCAGGAGGGTAGTGTGCATAAACTACTGTCAAAATGGTGAAGAACTGGCACATTTTGCTAATGAGATGTATGAAAATGTGTGTGTATGTTTAAGAAACTAAAAGGAATGAGAATGTTTAGGAAAATAGCAGGAATTTTCTCCCTGCCCCACATGAGCCATTTCTATTTTAATTCTGTTAACTGAGAAGAAGGAGGCACATTGTCTCTAAAGAGTCCCTGCAGAGAACTTTGGCTCGTGGAAAACCTTTTCTGTCTTGTGTTTGTTTTAGATCCTTTGATCTCTTTTGGTTTGATGAGTGTGTGTCATCACTTGGTATTACTATTGCTTCCTCTTGCTCAGATGTGACAGTAATAAATACATTCACTGAAAAGTGTAATTTAAAATTTATATTATTCACAGTTATTGGCAAGTACGCCTAAGTGATGAAAATGAGGGAGAGTCTGGTTCAGGTTGATACTTTAAAAAAGAATTTACTTGACTTATCAATATGCATAATAAGCTTATGAAAATAGACTTTTCAAAAATTGAGTAAGAAAAAACTCAATATAAAATAATTGTAAGTGTAATTGAGTAGTGTAATTTACTTTCACTTTACAGGAAAAGGCTTTCAGCTCCACCTCTTAAGCAGATTTAGAAAATGGCACACTGGCTCCTGGCAGTAGTGTATTGATTGAAAGCGTCCAAAGCATCTAGAAAGCATAACTGTCCATAAATTTGTCTGAAAGGGATGTGTTTTATAGAAGGAAACTCCATCACTGTCTAGGGTTTGTAAGAAGTATTTTAACTTCAAAAGTACTGGAAATACTATAATACATAATTAAAAGCTTGGTAACAGCAGGATTTCTTTAAAAACTCTTTTTTTCATCACCCTGTAAATACTTAACTAATCTTCACAGCACCTGTTTCACAACTGGGAAGAAATTAGGCAGAAAAATGGAACCACTCAGCTACTATCGTGAATAAAATTAAAGTCTAAATAGAATAAAAATAAAGGATCCATCAGGAAACATTCTTTGTTCATCAACGAATGAATTGCAGTCCCTCCTTGGACCTCATTGGGAACTTTTTCTCATATAAAGGATGTATTTTTTTTCCCCTATTCATATCGTTTACCTTATTTTGGTTTTGTGTAATAGTGTGTCCTAATTTGTCTTATACAATTTTGGTTCTTTTAATTAAATCAGTTTACGACATGCTTTGTGTCAGTAAAATTTAGATGGATTTCTTTTTGTTTATTCCTCCTTTCTCATATGTACTGTCTTCCCCCAGATGTAAAGCTTTTCTATGCTTAGGCCTAGGGTTAGGTAGACTTATGCTTGGACCAGTTAAATGACTGCAAGAAATGTTGATGACATGAACAGTATTATCCTGGATTTATGTTCTGATGTACTTAGTCTGATACTGACTTTCTGTATCCTTGATGATCAGACTGTTCTGAAGTAAACATTTCAGAACAGATTTATTCACTGCTACGTACTTAAAGAAGTTGGTGCTGTTCATTTCTGGGGCTGTGGAGCACCATTTGGAATAGCAGCTGCTGAGGTAACGATTTGGACATGTCCCCTACCATCCTTGAAAGGAGAAACATCGTGGGCGCACAAAACCTTTCCAAAATATCAACGACATGCAAGCCTGAAAGCATTTGCATATTTTATTTTAACAGATTTTTTCCCACCATGAATATATTTATCTTGCGCACAGATACTGAGTCTGTTTGTGTGATGTCAAGCAGGAATGACTTCAGGAATTTTTGTGTATCTAGGGCTCCCGTAAGTTCAGGAGCAAGGGCATTTTCGTTCTGATTACCTGCCAGGTTGTGACAAACTTAAAGAAATATGATCTTATGGGTAAGACTCAGTAGTCAGTTCAGTTTGCTGTATCCTGTGATTTATTGGAGCCTACAGTCCATGTAATGGGAGATGCCAGCTCTCATTTGAGGGAACTCTAGGAAAGAATGAGAAACTCACCTTCAGGCCTGGACCAAATTTCTGAAGTGTTGAGAAAAAGAGATTTGTAGTGAGGTTATTACTTGAAACCAAACCAAATTTTAAGCCAGCCTGTCTTCATTCCACTGCTCCTCCAAAAACAGCCAGACCTCCACCCTTCTGCCTAGTGAACACACAAGTGTTTATAATCCGTAATCCTAAGGGACCAAACCTTGGGGACAATGAACTGGGTCCTTCCATCAGAGTCTGCCTGTAAGTGTTCTATGAGAAGTTAAGTCCTGGTAGTTGACGTGACAGAGCAGTGTTCAGTTCCTGGCAGTGCAAAAGGGAATCAGACCAGATCTGGTACTAAGTCTGAATCAGTAATGCTGGTGTGGGGTTTATATTGTCAGTGGTACATTTCCTTTGGACAGGCTTAGTAAGAGGAATATAAAAATTTGCCTTACAGTTCTACCAGTATGAGGAGACTGTCTCCAACCCTTTGCAGAACTTAGTCAAAATGTCTTGCTCGTGCTGGTCCTTACTCTCCCTACCTTTGGAAACAGCGGAATAACTGTACGAGAAGGTATGTGAGCCAAAAAAGTATGCAGGGGGACAAACAAAATTATTGTTAGATGACTTTGTCTCCATTCCATTTTCCCTGTTCTTGGTCCCTTTGCAGGATATTAGGCTGTGCTGGGCAGCTGGCTGTAGCACAGCAGCCAGAACAGCCACTAGAGCTTGTTTGTGTAGGAAGAGCTGCAGCAGTGGCCACAGGCTCAGCTACAGCCCTGTGTCCTCCTTCCACCTGCGCCCACCAGCCGGTGCTGCATAAAGATAGGAAAAATGTGTGGACTAAACTGCTGCGGGATATTCTGCCGGCATCCAGAAATCTGTGGCTTGGGAACTTCCTGAGACAAAAAGCTGGGGTCTGAAGTCTAATATATTTTTTTTTATTCTTGTATTTGATGTCATGAATTTGGCAAGTTCTTATGTGGACCCATGTAAACTTTGAACATCCTGTGAGGAAGAGCTCCAGACTTTGAATGTGCTATGCAAAAAGATGCCTTTTCCAGTTGCTTTTGAACTCATATGGCTAGTTTGATTTCATACAACACACTGCTTTTATTTGAATAAACAGTGAAAATTAATTTTTATACTCGTGTGAAATCTGAAGCAGCCTAAAGCCTTTTATCATTATGCCGCAGTCAACTCTTTTCCAGCCTGAGGAATCAGAGGGTACTTGATCATTCCTTGTTTGGGATAGCCTACCTCTCTGGTCATCCATATTTATTACTCTTTTCCTGTCCTCAGGTAATCTTATAAAAATGGACCAGACATTAAAACAGTCATCATGTGATGGATTCATTTTGTGTTTATTCCACTGAAGTTAGGATGTGTTCTCAGTTCCTTAGTATTTGCTTTCCTTTTCCATTTGTGGTATTTTCATGCTTTTATGAGAGTTGTGTTGACTTGCCTAATATAACATATTACCATGTGTCTGCCAGTACTGTTCTTTTTAGTAGTTTCTATCAATTTGGCACTACCTGGGGTTTTTTTGGCTTTCTCTTGGGGCCCTTTATAAAATGGTCATGGTCTAAGCCGTTTTGCAGTCCTTTGATTCTGAGGCAGTTTTAAAAGAGGCAGTTACACATAGTGCTGTTTCATCCATGAGTTCATTAAGAATGCTTTCATATTATCTTCTGATCTGTGCAAATTGTTACTGTTCATATGTTTGTTCTGTAGCCTTTTCCACTGAAATCTCCATTTAAAATGGATGATCCAACCAGTACCTCATAAAGAAATGTTTTGACGTGAGCTTCTCTTGGTTCTGGGTTCTGTGTATGCAGAGCTCAAAATAACTTCTTCTCTGCTCTATGTGCTGCTTTTATCCCTTGATCATCTCTTGGCCAGACTGACAGGTTTTGCATTCAGATGTGAAAAAGGGGCTGTGGTTTGTTCTTATGTCTTCTCATAGTCATTTCGCAAACATCTTTTGGCTTACCCAATTGTGGTTTAAGTTTGCTTTCATTTTGGGTTGATTTTTTTTTTTTTACTTATTTAGCCAACAATAGGTCATGAGTCTTCCTACTTCCTTCATTTTGACATGACTTCAGCTTTCAGAAGCATGTTTGTTTGCTTCTTACAGCCTCTCATTCCCTGTTGTTCAGCTACACTGGCTTGCTTTACCACTTTCCTAAATCTTTCTGTGCTATGTGGCATGTATTTGCACTCAGCCTCCAGCATGTTATCTCTGTTTATCATATTACCTGGGAGGGTTTAATTCTCCTAGCTTCCCTATTTAGCTATTTTCCTTGTAGCAAGATTTAATGTATTCTCCAGAGTGACTTAAAAATCAGATTTTGAAGGTTTTATCAGTCCTGTCAAAATTTCCTGGTATGTGTATCAACATTACCTACAGTTGGTTATACATCCATTAAAAAAGTCCAGACTGTAAGAACTGAGTGTGACTGTGTAAGTGTGCGTGTCTGATCATCATAGATAAAGAGCAGATAATCGTTCTTGACAAGAGGAATAATTCTAAGTGTAGAATCTAGGCAGTCAAAGCTGGGTTTTGTTTGTTTTTATCAGGCTCTAAACCAGCAGAAAATGTTTCTTCAGATGTGATGCTGCCATCTCCAGCACCTGTGGCTGCCTGAGGGTCAGCAAAGCTGCCTTTGTACCCAGAGTTTGGGAAGGGAGATCTCAGTTTTGAGCTACTGCAGTTTGGAGTTTGGATTGAGATGTTTTAGCAAGACTGCTTGTACAATTAGACATACATTTTTTGGAACCAAAGTGGGAAAACTTTATTCCAGGAAGAATCTGGAGCCCTCCCCTAAAACTGCGTATCTTTGTCACATCTGACTGTGATAAATCCAGCTGAGGAGTCAGTAAGTGTTAGTGAAGAGCCTTAATAATGTGGGCTGATGTAGTCCATGCAAGTTTAGTAAAGTCCTGTCACTTAGCTGTGGTATTGTTTTTGATGAAAAAGCTTTGTAGAGAGTCAGAAGTGTAGGGGTAATTGGATTGCATCATAAGACAACACTGCTGCTCGAAGGGAAGAGAAACTGAGAGGGATTAGTGATTTGCAAATATTTTAAAAGAAGTAGGTAAAAGAATTTCAGAAAAGATAAAACAGTGAGCAGACATTCTTCTTTAAACCAGAATGTTGCACTTTGCTTAAATTTAATGGTAGGCTACAGACACATATACATGTACTCAGGAGCTGTCACGTTACCCAGCCATTAATCTTGATCTGACCTGCTCCAGACAAGAAGCGCTTGCTCTGTGAACTTTCTTCTTTAAACTTCAAATGTGAGCTCTCTTTATGATAATATAATTTTTTCCATGCTGACTTTCTGAACCTTCCTCCATGCGTTTGAAATTTACAACATTGAGCTTTATCTGAAAGGCACATTTATTTTTAGACCTTGCAAGAGAATAGTTCAGCTGCGTGAGTAATGTGCAGAGATGGAGCAGCCTGGAAATACCCGTCTCTGAGAAGCACCTCTTCTCGGCTGGTCACAGTACCTTTCAGTTTCCCCATGACACGAAGTGTGTGGTTTCAGGTTGCTTTTTTGTAGTTTATTAATACTTTTTAAATATGCTTTGAAGGGGTGGGGCTCTATGTTAATGAAGGAAAAGCTGACACTGAACTGTATTCCTGTGAATGGAGGTCTATTCCAGAAGCAGCAGAAGTAACACCCCAGAAACTTCCATCTGACTGGGATGATTTGTCCTCACCTCTCCCTTTCCTGAGGCATCTCCTTAGGGAATGTGTTCCTCCTGAATGCACCTGCCATGCTCTGTGTGGCTCCCCTCCATCTTAGCCCTTGCTCCTCATTTTCACCTTGATTATGGCAATCCTTTTCACCTTGCTCAGAGTAATCCCTAGCACTGGACAAGATGTGTGGAGTGGGATTGCAGTGTGAAGATCCAGGAGGCAGCTGGAGCAGGCTGAACATGCTGATGGTGCCAGAGAGAGGTGGTGTCCCAGCCTGCTGCCTCCTCCTGGTCCCTGCTCTTCCTGCTGCCATGCGTTCGTGGTGCTGGCACTCCTCTTGTCCTTCTGTGAGCTGGCAGCCGGCACCGCTTGAGGAGCAGGGTTGACAGTGAAAAGCAGAAATCTCATTATGGCTCATTATTTGCTTAGCAATGGTCTCCTCTCCTTAAATATGCTTTCTCTTTCTCTTCATACGCTTTACATGGCACGTTGGTAATTTGTAACAGCCTTGCTTGCAGAGGCTTTCCAAAATGCCCAAATCTTTCTTCTCAGTTCCTCAGCTTGCCCCCCACCCTTCCTCCCCTCATTCGGAACTGTAAAACATTTTGGTGCCTGTATTATTCCTTTCATGTAGCTAATGATATTAACCTTATCAATTGTACATGGATTTTGCTGATTCCTTAGTATCTGAGCCATTTTCAGGTTTTAATAGGGCATCTTTGGATATTTTTTTGACTTTCAGCACAGCTGACCATACTGGGAGGTTTCTGAGGAAAAAAAAAAAAAAAAAAGCAAAGCAACAATATCCTGCATTAAAAGCGAAGCAAAAGTGGTGCTAAAGAGTGTCTACTACCAAGTTATTATAAACCATAAAATTCCAAAGTTGAGAGTCTAGGTGCACATTTTCATGGGCTACTGTCGGCATCAATATTAAAATGTAATTATCAACCGTATGATGTAATGTTACTTTACAAAACATAAAGTCACACGGTTTGTGCTTAGACTATTACTCTATCTCTGAAACACAGTGTGTTTTATTAGGTGGGTGAGCTGGAACTCAAGCAAGCTATTTAAATGAAATGTGCTTATTAAACAGAGGTGGCAATAGTCCTATAGCACCAAAGGATTAAAAAAGAAAAAAAGAAAAGGAGGCAGAAGTGAACTCATGCATGAACATTTTAGAGTCCTGCTTTGCTGTCTGCTTGAAAAGACTTGTTTTTTGTTTGTTTGGGTTTTTTTTTTCCTAGGGATGCAGTCTTTTTTTCCATATTTTTTTCCGTGTTCCTTTGAAACTGTAGACTGGAAATGATGATTTTCTCTGACCTATTGTATTAACTTGGGCTACTGCCAAGAAAACTTTTCTGCCTGGAGAAATAGTGCCAATTTTCAGGTTCAATATTTCATGCTACCTGGGTGATAAAAATGTTGTGAATTTCTGTACAGCTGACAGTTTTTCTTTCCAATTCAATAAAGCTATTACTAGAAACTGGTTAATTATTAATCGTTGCAGTGTTGCTTTCTTTTTTTTAACCCAAACTGTGTCTTGAGCAGCTTTAGATAAATAACATTTACTGGGGGTATATTTTCCTGTGAGATCTTTTTCAACTGCAGCTTTTAAATGCTGAATTAATAACTTCTTTCATATATGAAATATTTTGCAACTGAGACTTAGATTACTTTAAGAGCAGAGAGATTATCAGACTGTGTCATTTTAGGAAACAGTTTCCTGTAACTTGAACGCATTCTGCAAACCTGTCAGTAATTTGATAAGTTTAAGTTTTCAGATGCATGATGGGCTTAAGTGACATGATAGTAAAACAAGGAACATAAAATCTTTATTCACATGAAACACTTTGGTCCCATTGAACTTTGAGAAACAACTCATTATAAATCAAATAGCTATGTAGGGAACTTCAGAGATGACACAGATATTAGTTTAAACTCTGGAAAAAATAGTTGGAAAAACATGAGACTTTCAAGTCTTTTCGACAGGGAGTAAATGCCACTTACAGTTATGTCTCTAAAACATCTTTGGTGGAGTAGAAATGCTTTTGAGAACAGTTAAGTGGAATTGACTCCATGGTTCAGAATATTAGATCCCTGCAAATGCTCAATAACAGATAATGAGGATATGTGAGAAATTCAACCAGGAGTGTAAAGAGAGGCTCATTCTTGCAATGAGCTCCATATGGCTACACATTTCTGCTTTGCAGAACATCAATTCTATCAGCAGGTCCCCCCACAGTACATGTATCAGCTGTGTAGAGCTAACTGCATCATCAAAATGAAGTGACAGCAAGTCTCAGTTGGTCAGCTAAGGGCTGTGTGGTGTTCTTGATCATGGGGATAAAACCTGTGATTATTTTGTTTCTGTTAGCTGATTCAATTGTGTTTTTCATCCAGTTATGTTCACAGCGTTTGTTTATTGTCTGTGATAACACATGCCTAGACTTTGGTTTGGAATGGAACTGTTTGGTCTTAACAGCAATTTCTGGGGAGTTTGTAGTGGGCAGCTTGGGGAATGGGCACTAAAATAAGGAATTCCGTGAATAGTTGAGCATCTTATCCCTCTTCATCCTGAGTGCTCTAAGCTACCCACAACCATGACAGCGGATCCCAGTTAGATGCTGTGTGACACCCCAGCTGTAGCACTCCAGGCATGGTCCCTATCTGCTTTCCTATCTCTCATGTACTCATATTTCCCCCTCTGTCCATCTCTCTGCAGCCCCCCCTAATTTCTTCCACCTCTTCTAAATCTGTAAGCTACTTCTTGAAGTAACCTCTGTATTTTTGGGCTTGGTTGGCAGAAAGTCACCCCGTCCTTTTGCTAGTCTCCAGCTGTGTGTGCACTTACTCATCAGGAAATGTGTGCAACCCATCAGGGGTTGTCTGTTTGTCTCCAGAATGACATCCCCAATGGAGTTCTGCTCTCTAACTCCACCAGTGATGTTAAAGTATTTGAGTTGTCCCTGTCTTTTGAGTCTCACAGCCACATAAACCTACAGGAACAGAGTGTCTTTTAGATTTTTCACTTTGTTAAATTGAATAGTAATTGGGCAATGAATTACAATATGTTTTCTTGCCTGTGGAAAAACAGGGACTGTCATTTTGGAATTAAGTTGAAACTCAACTTTTTAGAAGTGTGAAAGCTGATTTGCTGTGTCTATGTGAGTGACTGAATGTGATCCCTTTCAGTCTGATTAGTTACATTAAAAAAGGGAGAAAATGTTAGGGTTTGATGCCTGTGAATGAAACAATATCAATATTAATAATCTTTGCGATTAATTAAAACACTGAGAAACTTCTGCTTCCTGTCATTTCAAGTCAGAATTTTTCCCTTTCATCTTGAAACTTACCTTAACAATAAGAAATAATTATATTTTTAGACAGATCTAAATTAAAGTATCCATAATTCAAAATAACTTACAGTTATATCTGTTTGAGAAGTGATTTGTTGTTAAGTCCATCCATTCATTTCCACAAGAATGTCAATTTTGGGGCCAGGTGAAACACTACCAGCTGGTTTGATTGATGTTGCCGATACCTCATGTTCAAGGAAGACATTTAATCAGTCAGGGGATTAAGGCTCTTCACTGCCTCAAATGCACTAGAAGAAGAATTTGGGGGTTAAGTGCTGCCACAGCCTTCCAGCACAGAGCAGGGTCACCAGGTCAGCAGTGGAAGTTAGAAAGCATCTGCTGCAAAGGAGTTTGTAAGGGAGGGAGCTGCAAGCACCCCAAAGGGGAGCTTAGTGCTGAGAGTGAAGTCGTTGCCACGGCTGGTGTAAAGTCAGTCATGAATGGAACAATCCACTGTGCTGGTTTATGGACTTTCTCTAAAAGGTGACTGCAGGCAACACATGGAGTTTGCACAGGAGATCAGCCCAGTGCAAATCCAAAGGGCAACATTATCGTCACCTTCAAACTGAAGACACAGACTTGGCACTTCTCACTCCAGATGTTTCATGAGCAGCTGTGATGATCATCAAAGTCTATCACACAGTAGCTACATTTTAAGACTTGAAAATGCATGGGTTTAAACAGCAGAGGTAGAATCTGCCACCTTTTTCTGTCTAGACATGTTTTTAGCTGCAGCATCTTGAAGTAACAGAGCATAAATTTGTAAAAATTGAAATACAGCAGATAGCATCCTGATATCAGGGTGGGAGAGGACTGCATAACCATTTGATCATGACAGGGGCACATGAAAACAGACCTCAGTGGTTTTTGCTAATGCGTGAGCTGATGCCTTCTTCCCCCACAGCAAAGCTGTGCTTTTACTTCTTGTTTGAATGATAAATACTGTTACTGAAGCTCCTGGTTATTATTTTTAAGTATATTTCTAAGCTCTTTCTTAATCCTTTGCAAATACATTTGAAGCACGAAGAGTGATTTATAAAATATTAGCCTTTGACCATTGTAAGATCCACATTCAATAAAAATACCATTCAATTTCCAAGGTAAAAAGAATACAAAGGGATAATGGCTTCACTGTACTACAAAATTTATTTGCGCTCCATTGCAGTGACTGCTGCAAGGCTGAGGTAGTTCTTTCCTGAAGTTTTTCCTACTTGCAAATGTTAAGAGTAGTGTATCTGACAAGCACAGGTCCAAACTGAGGTTCAAACTGGTAATAAGAACTTTCAGTCTTGAGAAGAACTTTTGTAATGAACCAGGATTTCCACAAATTTTGAGTGAGACACCCTTGACACTTTAGCACTGGAGATGTTAGGAGCGAAGTGTGATCGGACAGCAGAGGGATCAATCCTTTTAAGGAAGGAAACCTGTCTGTTTATTTTCCCAAGGAACAAGTACTAGGACAAGAGGAAACTTGACCTCAAGTTGCAGTAGGGGAGGTTTAGATTCTGTGTTAGGAAAAGTTCATTCCCTGAAAGGGTTGTCAAGCCTTGGAACAGGTTGTCTGAGGAAGTGGTGGAGTCACCAACCCTTGGAGGTATTTAAACCTGTGTAGATGTGGAACTTCAGGGTATAGTTTAGTGGTCACTTACGCAGTGCTGGGTAAATGGTTGAACTTTTATCTTAGAGGTCTTTTTCAAATGAAGCACTTCTGTGATTCCATGCCATATATTCCAGAGAGGTATTATTAATTAAGTATATATATATATATATATATATATATATATATATATATATAGCATGTTAGGATTTTTCCTTCCTTCCTTCCCCCTCCCCCTAGTTTCTGTAAAGAACTCTGGAAGTTTTCACTAACAACTTCTGTCTTCTTAGCTGACATATGGAGAAGCCATGATGTTGGCATGAAGTTATCTCCTGGTTACAGTGCCAGCAGTGTTATTTTGCAGCATTGTTTAGCATAGGAAACTGCTTTGCCTTTTGTCTGGAATTTCAATTTTTCTGAATGTTTGTTTTAGATTTATAATGTTAATATTGACAGCTTCTTTTGCATTTTGATAGATCTAATAAAAAGGATAACGATAGCAGGAAATAATTTTTGTTGATCTTGTGTTTCTTTTTTTAATTCCCTGTCCTTTATGTATCTTTAATGAGTTCTGTGAGGCAGATATTGAAGAATAGCTGTTTTAGGAAAAATTGCAACATAGAAATGCCAGCTTTTTATGTCTGAAACCCTTCTATTAGTGCTAACATTAAGATCCATCTTAGCTGTGTAACAATGAACTGGGTGCTTCTCTGTTAACACAAAAAGCAAAACTGCCGGTTCAGGTCAATTCCTGACTCTTTGCTCACAGCAGCAATAGGCAAGTCAGGAAGAAGGGAGTGGGATTTTCACATCCCCATTTGTTTCCTGACCCATAGACTGAGCAATTCTGATTTGTGAAGTAACTAAGAATGAAGGCTTCAAAATCCTTTTGAATAATATCAGCCAACATTTTTGATAGCAAATTGTAGATAAAAATCCTGGCGCTGTTGAAGTCAGCGCTAAAAAATCCCACTGGCTTGAGCAGTGCCAGGATTTCATATGCAATGTTGGCAGTACTGTCAGGACATTGATTGATTCTCTGTTGCCATGTCCAGGAGATAGGTGGGTGGGTAGCTATCATTGCCTTTGATTTGTAGAGCAAAACAGCATGGTGAAATAACTTCTCTTCCTCTACAGAGTCAGTGCTAGGACAGGAATTTGGGGTTCCTTGACCTCAGCAGTCAGTTCATGCCTGACACCATCCTTTGCAGAATGCTTTTGCATTATATTCCCCTTGTGTCATGTTGATACTTCATTCTTTGGCCTTGTTTTTACTTGCCCATCTTTTTACTTACCATTTCATTTATCGTGTGCTTCTCTAGCATTTTTTCCCCATACTTAATTTACAGTGATTCTATTTTTGGCCATTAGATTTCCTCTCCTCCTTTTATGGTTACAAAAGAGCACACTTGTAAGTCATCCTTTGGACTGCATGCACTGGCTGCCTTCTTGCTGCAAAACACGAGCAACTCTTCTCTGTCACTATTACACGCTGACATGTAGCAGATGGATTACCATTTTTCCTAAAGTACTCTTTCCTTAATATTTTTAAATGGCCTTCTTAATATTTTAAAATGGCCTTTTTAACTTTCCTGGCCTTCATTCTCTTTTCATGAATTTAATAGATGCATTCTGAAATGTGTAAATATTCGCTGAAGTATTTGGAAGCAATCTGTACAAGGTTAATTTTTATATTACTTCCGGTTGCAGACTATTCAGTTGGGTGATATAAAATTCATTTATCTGTCCTGGTTATATATTGTAGTCTACACAAAAACTTAAATTACATTCTTAACAAAGACATCATGTGAACAATGGTGGACATGCTTGCTGTATCCAACATCTTATGCTGTGCTTCTGGGAACAAATAATGTGCTATCTTTTTAAATTTCCTATTCATTTCCCTCGTCCATTCCTTGTTGTACTTGTTCTCAGTTTAATCCTGGCTTCTTTCCTCTATCAAATGAGATCTTTTTGAGTACCTTGGCATGTATTGTGATTTAATAGTCATTAACTGGGTTTTCTCTATGGACAAAGAAAGGCTGGCACAGACAGAACTCCCTGGGTCCCTCCCTCCTTTCTCTTCTCCCCTGGAGTCTTGAGCTCCAGCTTTTTAACAGCTGGGGTCTTATCTGTGTTCCCTGGTATTTGACACGAGGGTTCATCACTTGGTAAAAGACAGTACTCATTTCTTTAAGAGTTACGTTCAATGATTTTGCAACAGCGTCAGATGGCTTGGGCTAAGTGAGCTGAATCTGAGTTTGAACACAAATTTTCTGTGGTTGGTAGTCCTTATCATTTTGTTTTTCACTTCTACTGCACAGTCATGCTGAAATTTGCAAGTTTAATTCCTTATAACAAAATGTTGAAATGTGGCAGCTTGGTAAGTGAATTGCCACTTGCTTTCTGCTAAGCATTATAATCAGTTTTGGCTCCAAACTGAAACCTTGTTCTCAAGTACTCCAACATTTTGATCTGGGAATAATCCAAAATCCACAGAGTATTTGTCTCCTTGTTCTGGTTGAGAAGGCATCAGGCTTTGCCAAGAGCAGTGATTTTAACCACATCTCAGTGTAAGAGGGAATGATGTCTTTGGAACAAATAATTATGTGAGATTTCTACTTATTTGATGTAGCTAATTTTTGGAGTTACTGCCTTTCCTTGCAACTTGGGTTGCTCTTGCTGCCAGAACAGTTGTTTGATCCGTGTCTAAACTCTGGTGTAAAAATCACCGAAGTCTGTGCCCATACTAATGCTTCTCATTGTACTTTGCCTGTGTTATTACATCACTATTGATCTATTTCCAAAGTGGAGGGGAGAGAAGGATAGAGGAGGAACCACCATCCATGTGAGCAGTTTCATTCATTATATGCTCAGTAATGCATTCTGTGACTATAGCAGACTATTCATTTTAAATGGTATTATTGCTGTTCATAGAGGCATAGCTGAAAGGCTGGCTTGAGCATTAGATCATGTATATTTAAATGCTAACAGATGTAAAAAAATGGTAAGCACTTAATAGCTGTGTAATTTATTTCTGAAATGACCACATGGATTGCTACTATTTTATTGTGTGTTTGATAAATCCATAGGTTGCTCTGACTCAAAAATAGGAATATACCTGAATATGCCATGGGGAATGCCAGTCTTGCATTTTTTCAGAAATTTTGGAAATTCATCCAGATAGATACAAATTCTAATATTCAGTGATTCTTCAGGTCCCTGAAATATTGACTGAAATGTAACAGAAGATGATAGCAGGGTTCATTCAAAAATGTTTGAGTATTCATTGACATCTAAGAGTGCTTGATTCTGTGAGTAATTACTGAAATACAACTGTACTTGCTTTTTATGGAGGAATTCAGTATTACTAGAAAGCCATTTACATCAGTGCTCTCTCTTCCTGCATTGTGCCTGCATTGTGAACAGGCCAGATGGTGCTTTGCTGCATGTGAGCACAGCAATAATTGCAGTTCTCAAAGTGAATGACTACATTTTGCAGCATGACACCAATTTTAGATGAAAATGAGGCCTGGTGTATTGACAGACACAAGCAGAGTGAAGCCATGGCCCACAGAGGGGGAGTGGACTTGCTTTCTGGCTATTCCCTCCAATTATTCTTTATGAACATTTAACAAATGTCTATGTAAAATAGGGCCATTTGAAGAGATGTTTGGGTGGGTGAAGTTTCTGAAATTATTCTTCCCCAAGGCTGTATGTTTCAGGATCCTGACAAATTTCTTACAATATTATTTAAAGGTATTAAGGGTAATAGATGCTACTATGTATTTTGAAAAGCATGTTTTGATTGATAGAACTGGAGAATATTTTGCTGCCAATTACCTGTTACTACCTAGTTGAAAACATTTGTTTTGTAACTCTATACCGAGTTGTTTTCAATCTCCAAATGATTTTATCAACTTTAGTGTTAAGTGCATTTTCGCTGCCTTGTTCTGCCCAGATTCTCATCACTAATCCTCTGGTCTGCTCAGAAATTAGTAAGCACCTATCGTTGCCTCCCTTGCCTGCTCTTCTCTTTTTCCTTTATCCCACTGCCTGGATGTCTTTTCTCCTCTCTCCGTTCTGTTTGAAATCACAGTGTTCAGCTACCTGGGCCCTCTGCCTCCACTGTCCTCTTTTGGGGCCCCAGACTTGCATTTTTGGATGGGAGGGAAGGAGATGTTGAAGGCGAGTTGTCAGCTTCAGCAGGTCTTAATAGGAGAGAGGGATGGGGAATTGGGGAGGAGGGGGGGGGGGGGCAGGGGTGGGAGAAGGTTGCTAAGGATTAGGTTTCCATCTGCCAGTCTCTCGTCTGTCCTTACCCTAGCCCTGAGCTGCCAGTGCTCCCCTCCTTTTCTGCTGTTGAAAAGAAGGAAGAAAGCATGGGCTTTTGTTTGTTTAGAACCATAAAAGAAAGAGGGAATTAAGCTCATTAGTCCTTCCTTATTAGTCACCATTGAATGCAGAGAGTCAGCTTGAGTAAGTGCAGGCTTGCGAAATGATGGAAAATCATTCAATAGCAGCAGTTAAGGGGAAGCTGAAAGTTTTTTTTTCCTGCAAATTTGAAAAATACTGAAAGAAGATGATTTTACATCAGAGTATAAAAATCCAAATCTGACCTAGTGTATCACCAGTTGCTTCTTTTCCTCTTACTGATTGTCAAAAGAATCTAAACACTTATGAGGCAAGAATTTTAATTAATATTTGGGTTGGCTCTGCAGTACCTGATACAGACTTGGAATGTTTACTGCTGTGTGAATTCAAAGAGAAAATTGGTTGCTTTAAATGAGTGCTCTGGGGTAATGTATATAAATACATCCAAAGTACATGAAAATTCTCAAATAGTTGTTTAGTAGGATATTGTTCTACTTGCAAGACAAGTTTCTGTTTTCCTGCTCTTGGCTTTATCTTAGATTGATGCTGTGCTAGAACAGAGACCAGATTCTGTGTTATCTGCTCTGATGAGAACTGTTTTCTTGATTTTAATCATGGAAAGCCAATTCCTGTTGACAGATTACCGGGTTTACCATGATTAGAAATTGGCTGGGTTCTAAGAGTGCTTAGTTAACTTAATATTTATAATACCGAATGTCTAAATGCAGGATGTAAGTAATTTGCTAGGATATTTTGAATGTACCAAAAAGGCAGTGAAATAGTACAAATTTGCCAAAGCATGCGGAAAAAAAAGGTATCAGTAGCCTAAAGATTTCCAGGTAAGCTACTGATTCCTTTTACTGCTGCTGCTGTGTTGGAGACTGCAGTAACTAGTAGCCACAGTGCAAACTGAAGATATTAACAGGGGAAATTATCTTGGGGAAGCAGTAATTAGTGCATTCTTAGCACATTTGCATGTTTGATGAACACGAGGTGTAGCAACCAGGGTGATGTATTGCCAGGTGCTTAGTGCTATGCTCCCCTCTGCCCTCCATGCATGTGTGTGTGGGAATCCAATTTGCAACAAAAATTCTCTTAGCTTGGGATGGCAGTGGCAGTGGTCTCTTGCAAGTAGGATATGTAGAAAAGGGAAATGGGCACTAAAATTTCATAGGCGGCACTACTGTTTTCCTCTTTCTTTTAAAGATTTCATACAAACAAGGTAGTTGCTCCTGATATTCTTTGAAAGTATGAACATGAGTGTGGATCATGAAGTTTATTTTGTTTTTACATTATTTGCATGCTCTTGAAGGAACCTGTTTCAGTGAAGACAGTTTCTCACAGGGCTTTAAGACAATAAGAGGTGAAAACAGGCAATTGTTTACAGTACTTGTAACAACAACTTCATTGATATATCTCATTTTTAGTATCCTTTTATCTACATGTCTAAAATTAAATTAGGTCTCCATTACTAAAATTAGAAGAGTCATTGGATTAGAAATGCTTTCTTTCTGATCCTTAACTGAATGAAAAGAGCTTCTTTTGATAAAACCATAATAGAATTAAATCCTCCACATCTCATGTCCCGAAACCTTATGGATGGAGTATTCAGTTTCTTATATCCATCAGAATTAAAAACACCTTAAAAGGTGGGACAGAATTCTCTGAGCAGGCAAATAAGGTTTATGTGAGTAAGAGAGATTAGTCATTCAACCCCAGTATTACTCTCTCACATACTGGATTTTTTGTTTAAGGTAGCCTTTCCATCTTGCATAAACAGAACTCCCATTGTATTCAACACAAGTTTTGCTTGTTTGAGGCAACATGCTTTTCATAAACTTCATTGGATTACACTGGTGCTTAATACAAAGCTTGTGCATAAGTATTTTTACTAATTGGGACCATAGCATTCAGCTTCATTGAGCTCTGGCATCTTAAGGACTTCAGGATTAAGTCCGCTTCTTGGCACTGTTACTCAATATATGGGTTTGTATGATTAAGTATCTGTATGTTTCTAAAATGCCTTTTTTTTCCACTCCAGAAATCATCCATAGTTGAACCCCAACCTGCTTCTTCTTTTGTGCTGAAGTTTCTGGCTTAGAGGCATTGAGTGAATCTTCAGTAGCAACAGTGTAGGGGAAGACAGCAATCCCAGAAGCATTTATGCCTTTAGCATCTATGCCTTCTGAGCTCAAGAATTGAATATAAACATAAGAAAAAAGGATCCAAACATCACATTTCTCCATGAGATACATCCTGTTAGCTCTCCAGCAGTTATTTGGGTATTAAAAGCCAATATCATCGTTTCTAGGACCACAAAAATGTCTACATTTTCCCATTATTTAAAAGTAGTAGGATCAAAAACCTTCAGAGCAGTTTAGCAGAGCTTGTCCTTAGGAAGATGTGAATCCTTCAAGGTTTTTGGGGATTGTGGATTCATCTGGTGGGAAATGGGCTCTAGACAAGGCCTTTTCTGCCTGCTGCCATGAGGCCCTGGCAGATGACACTGTGTGATGGGTGATTGAAAAGTGACATTTTTTGAGCACTTTGACTCAAAATCTAATCTATGCCAGACCCACACTCTGTGGTTGTTGGGTCAGCTGGGATGGTACAGCAGGATATAGGATGGGAAGGTATCTTCAAGAGGTGCCTGAGTTCTGTACACTTTTTACAGAGTGCTGCCATGGAGTGCCATATCTCATTTCAAAACTATTCATCCAGTCTTGTCAAAGAGCAAGGGCTCAAGTTAAGAGGACTACATTTTTGTGGAGATAATCTTACTACGTAGCCATGTGTGCCAAGTTTTCTATGTACCCTAACAATCAAAAATTCAAAGTAAAGTGCACAAAAAGCTGTTCCATTGACGCCATTTCATGAATGAATGTTTGTTGGGGTGTGAAATTTACATGTCTTTGAATTTATCTGTTAACGTGTCTTTGAGATATATAAGCATAATCAGCATTTGGGCATAGGAGGGAAAGCTTGTGTTTAAATTTCTTTCCTATAATTGGGTCATTCTCCATGAAGAAATTTTCCAGCTGCACTGGGGTTATTTTAGCATGATGCAATGTATTCTGTAATGTGAGCTAGTCTCTTTCATGTCTGATGTGTCCCTTTTATAAACAGAGCTGTAGAGGAATATCTTTGAAAACTTCTAAGGCGATACTTGCAGTTTTCGTGACTTTTTATTAGTGCCTGTTCAAGCTGAGATATCTCCTAACCAAGCAGTTCCTGAGTTTACCTGATTTGGCCTCTTTTCCTGCCTTTCAGCCTTGAAGCTCAGATTCCAGATGCAAGTTGCACTGCTTTTCTTGGGTTGAGACATCCATTGAAACCCTGTTTCTGAGTGTTGGGATCCCACCTGGTCTTGTGGACCCACATTCTGACCTTACATTTTGTACCGTAGTGTTAAAGCCTGGCTGGCCTTGCTGTAAACTATTGTGACATGCTATTGTGTTTGTCACAGCTGGTGACAAATGTGAGATTTATCCATCAGGCTTGCATGAAGAAAGCAATTTGTTGTCATTCAGAGAAACAACAGGCAACGACTAGGGATAATGGGAATCGCAAAGGAAGTTTCATTGGGGGATGCTGCCTGTGAAATGGTGGAAGAAACCCAGTAGAAAGCAAGGAAAGGGAGATCGGAAATAAAAGCCTCATCTGCAGCAGGATAAATGAACTAGGGTCTGTAGATCTGGAGTAAGTGGGGCTCTAAAAGTCATGCTTCACAGTTTACCTCAAGGGTTTATTCAGAAGGGTTGCTAAGAGCATACTTGTGGGTGGAAAATGTGCCTGGAAAAGGCAGACCTAAACACAGAGCAAGCAAGTGTAGTGCGCAGGTTATGTAGGTGAAGTGTAATCTTCAAATGAGCCTGTCTAATTCTAATTTTACATTTGGGTTTAAGGAATAAGGCAGAATACGGCTTAAATCTAAGGCAAATGGCTCCTTAGAGAAAGAGAACTTGCTCCTATTGTTTCTTTTTATATTGGAAGGGGCTTGGAGTGGTAAAGGCTAGTCAAGTTCACAGAGGGGAAGGATGTAACTGGATACATTTCCTTGTGCACAGTGAAGCACTGATCTGAAGAGGAAGTATTTGAAGGGTGGATAAATGCCTGTGGGTATATTTAGCCAAAACCTCTATGACAAAGGGCAGTAGGGACTGGAAGGTTTGCCAGCACCTTGGTGTGTAGCATAGGTAGTGGAGGAGCCTGGAGCAGGCAGCACCCAACCTTCTGTCCAGGCAAGGTCTGACCTCACAGAATTTCTCGTAAGTGCCTGGTATCATTTCAACATCAGTACAAATTAACAGTTTAAAGAGTACTATTTTTTCACATATATTTCAGTGAAGGCTGTGAAAACCTTTACCAAAACAGCATTTTACCTAATTTGTAAAATTTGTGAGGTGTGTGAGCAATGGACCTGCTTTACTGTTTACTGGGAGAAACAAACGTTTTGATGTTGTGATGAATTTTTTGAAGGAAAGGAGTGTTGAAACTGCAGGAGAAATCCAAATTCAGTTTTGTTAATTCAGGTGTGTAAATAGGTCATTCTAAGACAAAGGGATTGAAAAAGCCTGTGAACTAAAATCTCAGTTTACAAATATAATGTTCTCATTATTTTATATGAAATATGTATTTTTTAAAAAACCTGACTTGGGCATTTTTTGTTTGAGGGGAAAAAAGCCAAGTCTTAACTTCTTAGAAAATGCAATGTTTTCTAGAATGCTTGGTTCAGCATATATAAAACTATGTTTTGAGAAATTTATTCCACTTAACTCCATTAAATGAAACCTGAGCATCTGGCAGTGTAATAGTAAAGGCTGGAGTGTGTTTCTCTTCAAAATGCAGCTGAACGCAATCTTCCCCCTGATAGTTCTGATGAGTATGTGATAGCTATATGAGCTATTTCTGTGTTATTTGTTTTGACAGATTAACATTTTGATGGGAATTTTTCATGGAATTAATCTTTTTGTAAACATGTACTTAATAAATTAGAAGTTGACTAACAGGCTGTGATGACTAAATTATAATGTAAGAAATATTAATATGACAAAAATTCCTGCATCTTAAGAGTGATTTGAGTTTCTGGTCTGTTTGCATATGTTGCTGTTAGCAGCAAGCCAGTCAAGGAACAAACAATCCATCCCCTCAGTATACTTTTGCAAGTTTCCAAAATAATGTCAAGTCAAAAACTGCACACTTTTGTTTTCTAAAAACAGTTTTGCCCTTCCATAGGGAAAAAAATTGGGAAAAAAATCTCATTTAATGTAATTGATATATCACAAACGACAAACTGAATAAAAAAGTTTCATCTATCAGTACTTCTGCTATTTCTTGTATTTGAGTCTTCAGTCTTTTTTTGTCTTTTAAGTATAATTTTCTGTTTCTCCTTCTAGAGCACTAGGAACATACATATGCTGAAGACAATATTTGGCATATAAAAATTCATCTAGTGATGAAAAACTTAGGGAATTATATGTCGGACAAGGCTTTTTTCCTGTTAAAACCCATAGATGGATTAGCAGAAAAGGTGATATAATTTGGGCAATGTACATGCTAATTTCTGAACACTTGAAGTTTACTCCTTTTTCCTCCTTGATATGTCTTCTCAACTGATGAGTAATAAATCACTTTTAAGCCAGGGCGCAGGGGACTATGGCATGGAAGATAATGCAAGGGTGACAGGCTCATTTAGTGGCTTAGCGCACAAAGACATTGGGCATGTTGCCATTACTCATCTTGAGTTTGGAGTTCAGTTCGAAGAGATGGTTGTCAATGTGTCTCCAAAAGGATGCATCATTTCCATAACGGTGCTGGCTGGTGGTGGCTGCGGGCTCAGTAGAAGCTGTGAAGAAACTGGAACTTCCTCCTTGATCTTGTTTTGACGTGGGATATATGGTTTATACAAACTAGGTTATAAGATACTAAAATTAATGAGTAATTTTCCATTGTTTTCTGTCTAGAAGAAAGTTGAAAGCACACTTTTCAAAACACCAAGCTTTGCCCAGACTTTGCCTGCTACATTACCAAAGAGAGAACATGCCCTGATTTGTTGAGTTGATCACCCTCATCCAAATGGACTTTCTGGGGTCACAGCTGGTCAGAATACACTGAGGAAATGGGGATGCTGAGAGCCTTTGCAGATGGCATAGGCCCTTTCACGTGTGTCCACTATCCTTCCTGCTCTCCTGTGAAAGGCAGGCTGTGTCTACAAACTCATTAAACAATGACTCCAAGTAATCCTTAACTGGGTGACGTTTCCAGAGAGGTTCTAGTAAAAATTCAGAAATGTATGTAAATTCATTGTCAGGGAGAAAAAACAAAACCCCAGAAAATGAATTTTATCCTGCACATCCCAAGAAAAAGTGTTCTACCTTATTTTCTGTCCTGCTAGTCAGAATGAGATGTTCTAGTCATCCTGCAGGAGGATGTTTAATCTCCTTTTGAAGTGCTATTGTGGTAAGTGGCAGGATGGGTGATGCCATGAGAAAACTTTTAGTACCTGCCCTTCCAGAAATAAAGCACAACCTCAGTTTCTCAGAGGAAACAATCCGTGTCAAACAAGGAATAGATTGAGGCGGAAAAATCCTCACTGTGTTTTTTTGAAGGACATTTAAAAGGTCTGATTCAGCAGCTTCTCAGTGGCCATAATACTTGCCTGAAGTTTAGCTGTGGGGCCCTAGGTATTGTCATGGATTAGAACTGAACAAGCCTGTATTTGCACCTTACTTGACCCGTGTGCTCTAGATTATACTTTAATAGTTTTATTCTACTTGGAAAAAAATCTTCCGAAATGATGTAAACTTTCTGATACTTTTTCAAATGTATTAAGTGAACTCTGTTAAAGTTAAGCTCTTTTTAGAGAAAACTCCATGTCTATGAAGTCTTTCTTACAAAGTATTTGAAAATCAGATCAAATTCTGTCTTCTAGTCTTTGTATTTAATATGTTGTATGTATTCCTTGTATCTCAGTTCATTTGTTTTGACATCAGCTTTTTACTACCTACCACTGAGCCCACAAACATCTGTAGCTTCCCAAACAAAATTAATTTCTTCTATTAATGAGAGACATTTTTTTCCTATAGAAACACATAATCAAAAATGGATTATACTAAACCAAGCAAAAATTTCCTTGAGCTTGAATCTGAGGAATTCCCAGAACAGACAATAGAAATGAAGTGCAGCTAGATCAATGTGACTCCTGTTCATAGTTATTTATACAAGTAACAGGAACTAGGCTATGCTAATAAGCAAGTCAGCCTTTGAAGTACAAAGAGTATGCAAATGTGTTAGCCAAAACTTGGAGTTTGGAATGTAATTAATTGAGCAGAAGAAACACTGAGGGTACAGAAAAGTTACGGAACTATGGCCCACTTGCCAGGTAGAATTAACTGAATTTTGTGTGGTTTTTCATCATGTCCCAGGTCTTTTTCATTCTTCTGATTGTAATTTCAGGTTATGCTGTAAACTGTAGCAGTTCATGGATACCTATTTTACATGTTAATATTCATGCACTCTTCCTGTTGTTTATGCAGCTAAGGAACTTGTGCATTTACCTTTGCATTACTTGGATCTTAACAAGCACAGCATTTTTGGGAATGCTCAAACTTGGGTAATTTTGCTCCTTAATTTCTCTTAGCTTCTTTCCAGCAGCAGCATTGAGCCAATATACTCACCAGCTCTCTGGGGAATTTAAGGGAAAGAGTTAGTCCAGACCTAGGGGTATGGAAAGGTGAAAGATTTTGAACATTAGGAAAGTGAAAAACATTACTTGTGAATGGATATAACAGCTTGGAGAAGAAAATGCCAATAGAGAGAGCATAGCAAAGGGATAAAATAGGTGGGCAAGAAGGGAAATTTTGAACACTTGGATAGTAGCAGAAAAGAGTAAATTAATTGATAGAAGAAATTTATCATAGGTAGGAAGCTGGTGCGTGTTTTCAAAGCATACCAAGCCCATCCTGGATTTTTCTGTATAGAGGTCTTCAGCATCTTACTTTGCCTTTAAAATCTTTAAGTACTTTAGCTGAAAGTTTTATGTGTCTCTCTGTGCCCAGTTCTGATTTTTTAGGGAACATGCTGCAAGAGAGAGTTGCAGTGGCCCTACTCTCATGCATAACGAAAGTTAATGAGTGAAGGTGAGTGCTCGGTAATGTGGGATAGAGTTCATTGTTCACTCTCAGGAAGATGAGAGGAGTTATTCTGGAAAAACAATATTTGTAATATGCAAATCTACTAACTGTGTTGTTCACATGAGCAGCTGTTGTAGCACTAGGCTGTATACATGCAAAATCTTAGGGGTTGGGGCTATCTATTACTAGCACTATCAGAGGGGTGCCAGATTGAGTCAGAGTGGGTGCTTGGAAGCTGAATTACCTCTTCAGATTTCTTTAGTGCATTGACCCACTCAGCACTGGTAGCATTTAGTGACAGATTTTGAAGGTAGCATCTGACTGCAGTGAAGAGAATAACTGGGAAATTATGCCTTTCAGACATTAGTCATCTTTGTTTTGCGAGACTGTTGATAAAAAAAAATGCTGGTGTTTTGGTTTATGTTCTGAAGTTTCTTATAACACAGATGGAATTGAAAAAGAAACTAAAAAATAAAAAAGAAAATAGCATCTTATCCAAGAGAAGAAACGCTAAATGGAATACCTTGGCACTTCCTGGGATATTTGCTTTTTCTTTCTTGGTAAAAAAAGAAGAAAGCTTTCAAGTCAAATTTGAAAGCATGGATTAGAATGTGTGCCCCATGTATATGTCTCCTACTTGTTCAGGAAGGCAATATAATAGTAACAGTACATACAGTAGTAATTTTCCAATGCAAATTACAGATTAAATTCTGAAGGTAAAATTCTCCATAATGAAAAGAATCTCCAGAAACATATTCAGTTTACTGAAATTTAATTAGCAGATGAAACTACATCCAGAGGAGCCATGGATTCAAAATTTGTAATTTCTATGAAGACTTCAACAAGTATAGAAATTCCATAAAACTAGAAATCTCATGCAGGAGAAAAGCATAAATTTTTAGTGACATTGAGGACCCTCACAAAATACTGGAATCCAGGATAAATACCTTTGCTGTGGGTTTTGTTATTAAAAGTCTGCCTTGAATTCTCTGTAGTGGAACACTTCTGAAAGGCATTTCCTATCTCAGATTGTTGATTAAGCACAGGTCACAGAAGTTGCTGGTGAAGCCCCAGAGGAAATGATCATGTGCAGCCCTGCACGCTTTCACTCCCCTCTTAAACTGTTCATATCCTGTTTTGTAAATGGGTAATGATTAAATGTTTCACAGAAAAACAAAACTTGGAAAGTGTGGTATTCTAGCTTTGTTTATAAATGTTTTTTCATTCATGTCACTTTTCTTGACTAGCCATGTTTATAGTCTGATGTTTTATTGCCATACTGCCCATAATGTCCAATCTGGGACTGAGAACCTCGTCCTACAAGCTGCCATTAACCACTTCAGAAAATCTTACTCAGTCTCTGTCCAGTGTAGTATAGAATACTTTTGTTGGCAGAAGTGATGGTCAAGCTTAAGGATGTTAAAACACCATTTTTAAGGATATGTTTTTCATACAATTTCTGGTTCCTGTTTGCCTTCTGCTCGGCAAAACCAGCTGGGAATGAACAATACAGTGTGGCTTCAGAATCATAATTCTGCAGCTGAGGAAAGAGATTATTTACCAAATGCTTCAGGCTTTTCAAAAATGAGACTGAAACCAAGGAATATTTTGAGATTTCTCCTCACATGCAAAAGCTGTGCATTATTTCCCCATGGAAAATACGATTTGTGTGTTAAGATACTGTTTAGATGCTGCTCCTGTGTTCCCTGCACTCCAGAAGTGATTGTAAGTGGCAGTAGAAGGTTTGGGAGTGCAAGGAATATACATCAGAACCATTTTGCACAGCTCTTATTACAGACCAAGTACATATAACATTGAATCAGATTTCCACTGAGAGAAAACACTGAAGGTCTGTGGAAAGCTGCAGTCATCATTGGCATCCTCAGAATTAGAATGAGGTTAATGAGCTGCTGGCTAAGGCAAGCTGTCTAGTTCACATGGATGGTATTTAGGTTTTGGACCTAGCACTTCTTGGTGAATTTGCTCTTGGGAAGGATGTTAGTTGGGCTTGATGTAACTAGGTGACTTCATGTATGAAAAAATAGAGTGATTTCTGAGAACATTTATTCAATAGCAAGTTTAAATACTGTTAAGAGGACAGAAGTCCAAGAGAAGTTGTTGGGATTGTCCATCCAGAGCATTGGAGACCCCAGGGCACTTCAGAAATCGTTATGTTTATGCAGCCTTCCCCAATATAGTTAGACCTACAGGCAACATTGCTGACCTGTTTTTGAGCAGATCAGCAATTCAGACAAGAGCTGGTGGGATTTGAAGAACAATTTTTGTCCTGCTCTAGGAGACAGCCCTAGAGATGTTGAGAAGTAGCACTGTATGAACATAGCTTGGAAAAGGGAGGAAACAGAAAGTGCCTCCAGCTTTTTGAACATAATTGATAGAGTGGTAGGTAACACTGGGAAATGGCGAAAGGTATAAAGCAGACAGAGTTTCAGAGACAGGGAGTGTTGTGTTTCAAAGTAGAAAGGTCCTTCCTGAAGGTTGTATTTAGACAGCCTGTTAGAACTGGGTGTGTTAAACTCTATTTTTCTTTTAATGAAAGAAGACCTGAATGTTTTACACAGTAACATACATTTGCATGCTGTAGAAAGTGATTTTTATGTTAACTGTATTTATTCCATAAGTTCAGACAAATGCCTTAAGGAATGAGCCTGGTATAATCAACTTCAATGTTAACAAAATTTTCATCAAGGAGAGGCTGTTAATGCAGGCCTAAAATCCCATTTTAAAACTTTTTAAAAAATAATTTGGAATTCCTTTCATATTTCATACAAGCTGCTTAAAATTTACTTCATATATACTGTTGCACCTAAAAACTGAGCAGAAAGAAATCACTGGTTTCCCATCTCTGAGCAGAAGCCTCAGCTTAATCAAGCATTCCAGATTCAAAAGCCTAACTCAGAACATTTTGGCATGGCTTCATCCTGTGCTCAGGGGTGATTTACTGAGGGATCTGCTTACTATTTTTGGGTAGTATGAGAAGCCACAACAGTATAACTACCATGGGTCTCCTGCACAAGATGCCAAGATCATGACAAATTCCCAAGTACTAAGTAATTTTCTTTGTTGTACATGAGAAATGGAAATAAATGCTTAATTCGTGGTTTAAAATTTAAAATCTGTGTAATCTATGTTATAGTAATACACTGAAACTTGGTCATTCTAATTCTGGTTTACCCTTTTGTAGGGTGCTAACTGGAGAGGTGAAGTTTTGTTTTCCACCCTCTTGCAATGCAGTCAGGACAACACTTTTAGTAATAAGTTGACTTCAATCCCATGTCCCAACTATCACTTGCTTTTAAGTCTATAATTTGTTCTAATGTCTACTATAAGGAAACAAAACATAACTAGATGACTTAGAGAAATCAGATGTGTAAAGTGTTGTGAAATAACCAACCCAGAGCTATTAATTGCTATATATAACACTTCCTGTATATTTTTGCTTATGTTACACATGAGAAATTTAATAGGAGGTATGATTCTGAAAGCCATGGAGAAAGTGTATCAACAATGAAATAATGGTTTTAAGAGACACTGTAAGGCTGATAATCCCAAATTTTACCTACATGTTTTTTGTTTACTTTATGGGCTTGATGCTAGTCTAGACCTGCCACTAATGCTACTAGCTTCAAAGGTGCTTTGGTGCAAGAGGAGCCTCCCTCTGCCTTCTCTGCCTCCGGCAGTGTGGTTGTTTGAAGCTGTTCTTTGTTTTCAGTCTGCACATCATAGTGTTAGTCTGCATATGGCACAGTTCTTTCAACTCCACGTAGCAATAAGATTTATGAGAATGTTGTTGGGGTTGTAGTCAGAATGTCCACAGGTAGTGTAAAAGCATGGTGTTATCTTAGCTGTACCTTTCAAATCACCTCACTGCAAGACAGTGTCCCCAGTAATGCAAAATGACTGAAAGACAAGGTTGAAGAGAATCAAAGTCAAACAGAGAATACATTTTGAAGACTTTAAGTAGACTTTGGTGGCGTGGAACTTCCCAGGTGAGGCAGTTGGCAAGTCTGCAGGGACTGTGTTGCATGAGTATTCAGACTAACTAAGCAATTAAACTTTTAGGATCATGGGTGTGCAACAGAGAACCTCAGTGCTAAGCACTGCATAGATATGTGGAGGTTTTCACTTTGCAAAAAGGAGATGAAAATGTGACATAAAGGAGTGACTTCAGTTACAACTGATGCTTAGTCTATCCAAATTTTAGGTGAGCAGCTTTGTAGTCCAAGAACACCTGGTTGAAAGTTTCTAAAGATGAAAAGTTAGAACTCAGAATCTCTTGAAAAGAGGGTCAATGCCCCAGCTAACCTCAAATTTGCACTGCCAAAGGCTTAGTATTTGAAAAGTATGAGCAGTTGGCATCGTTTTAATGCTGATAGGAACACAGAACTTGCAGAAAACATATTTTTTAATATTTGATACCTAAACACAAGTATTTACATGTATTTTGCTTAGTAAACAGTCATTCTTTATAACACAGATTATTTGGTAAAAGATTTGCATGTTGTTTTTCCTTTTATTTGGTTCCAAAGTTTAAGACAGCCTTAAGTGTCTTTTAATATCTGATTCAGATATGCTGTTCTCTCATAGGATGTTAGCTTTCTATCTGAGTGTGATAAGATCATTTGCTCATAATAATCAGGTATAGGCTAGAGAGTATATAAAATACCATGTAAGTTTTTATGTATTTACCCTATCTTCATTGCCCAAACAAAAATGAATAAATAGTGAGAAAGGAACCTGGCAATTTCTACCTGTGACTAACATGGCTGGCAGGTTAATTGCAGGTTTAGGCATGAATATGCAAAGGCGGAGATGATTCACAATTGCAGGAATAAAAGGACAATGAATGGAGTCTTTGGCTAGATGTACAGTTATGCCTGGCACCAGAGAGGATGAATATAATACTTCCTCAATTGTGCAATCATCATGATCAAGAACAAGTTCTTCCGTGAGCAGAACTGCCATGAAACCTGGTTTGCTGTGGGTCCATAACATTAACCTCCTCACCTTGATCTTCTCCCCAGTATCTGCAGCTGCGTTTTCTTTGGTCTCCCTTGCCTCAAAGCAGTACCCTGTACTCTTTTCCCGGTCCTATTTCCTCCTCTCATGCTCCCTTGACTGCCAGCTATGCAGTTATGCTTTGCTCTTAAATTTAACAAACCAAGCTCTTAAATCCCTTCTGTGGCCTTCCCCACATTGGTGAGTTGTAAATTTTAACCCTTGTTTTTGAGAATGCAGCTGATACAATGTGAGCCTTAAGACACGTAAAACACTTGTAGCCTTAAGACACTATTTAGATGGGAAAGAAAAGTTTGAGATGTTAGAAGTCTAAAATTC